>NC_056419.1:2507500-3757500 GCF_905147365.1 Aricia agestis
TTATTTTAATTAAAGCGGATTCGCTTGCATTCCATAGACGGAATAAAAGTTATGTGTATACATGTGAACTTTATTCGAGTTTAAACTTTCGAAGTAGCGTATTTTTAAATAGCGATATTAATGAAAAAAAGCTCTCTAACATTTGTTTAAGTACTGATTATCGTATTTATTTTAAATATTTTATTCAAAAAAATGCCATCTTTTCTCTTAAAATTGTTAGTCTTATGAAAAAAAGTGCTTGAAAAATTGGTCACGGCTCAGGAGCCGTGACCAATTTTTCAAGCACATTTTACTTAAAGCAAAATATTGATATTATGTTCTTATGTTTTACGTAGTGTAGCGTTATATTATTGTGTTTTGTGGTCAGTTTCTGAGGATTTTTAACAGACTTTTAAACTCTGTTGATTGGTCGTTAACGTTAGCCAATCACACGCGCTATTGAATGGATAAACTTTTATAATTTGGATTGGATAAACTTTTAAACTTTTATAATTTAAAAACTCAAAAACCCGATAAATAATATCATGCAAGCAACAGCCAACACCACATGCATAAGCTAGTTTAATCTCACAAAAGTCAAAAGTCTGTCTATCATTTCACACGGTTTTGCTCTTAATTGCATTATGATAGTGGCGGGAATGGCTTGCGGCTGTCAGCCGGCAATTGTATGCGTTTCGCAAGCCCTTAGGTTTTATTAGTTGACACGACGTCGACCCTATAACCTTAAGTACCTTTGTTTGTTCTTATTCTGATAACCCTGAACTTTTCGATGTGAAATTCAGATGTTTAGTAGGTAAGGTTAAAGTTCACTAACATGGAGATCATCGTTAAGTACTGGGGCCTGACTCTTCGTATCTCGAATGTCACTTCGATCATGCTTACTCGCGAGCGTTGCACACGTGCTGTCTTGCGATCGAAGCGATATTCGAATGGTGGAAATAGCCCTAAGTCATAAATCCTGAAATTATTTTATATTTTAACTTAAGTAGGTACTTGAAGGTACAGCGAACTCTTGTAATAAGATTTATGATTTTCTTTACATTAATTTTGACTATCATTGATCAGCTCTGAGTGCGCCAGTTAACATTAATTACTTACTTATTACTTATAAATCATACATTTTGAAATAAGCCATCATGCAGCAGACACATTATCTGTCAAACTCTTCATTAAATTAAAGGTTAATCATAATTAAAAGTCTCTGAGTACGGCGGTTAGACCTAAAAATAAAAGGTTAAAGGTTAAAATATTAGTCATCAACCAATAGCAATAATTTAAAGTATCCAATGCTACCTTTTAAGTCATAATATACACCTAAGCCTATAACCTTTTATGAAACAAAATAGGCGGCTTTATCACAGAATACAGTCACATTCCTAAACTGTTTAATGTTCAACGAATATGGTGAAACACTGACTCACTCTTTATTGCTAGAATACACCTTAAAAGGCCAAAGAGACTACTTAATTTTATCTTAAAACTTAAATCTGGGAGGGCCACATCTCATAATCTTTATGTTTGAGTTAAAGCAAGCACACATGAGTAATAATAATAATATTACTTGAACTTTTGTGCCATGAGTCCACTGTTTAATAAACTTTCTTTTCTAACCGGCCTATTATAAAATTTATACTTACCTACTTGTTAAAAATAGTGCATAAAAGGCTTTTATTTTAGTGTGTTGTGTAGATAGAGAAAAAATTTACCGAAACCGTTTGAGTTTTAAAATTATTATTTAACCCCTCAATCGAACAATAACAATCACATAACAATGATACAAGTAGCGCCATCTGTGTTATGCTGCATGCACTAAAATAATGAAGTAGTCTGTAAGTTAATTATTATTTTATTATCTAATATTTTATTTGTTCAGGGCAAAAATAATATAAATATATTTTTAATCCTTAAAAACATTTGTTTGTTTATAATAGTTCTTTTTGAAAAGGAAAAATATACTTAATCATATTTTTATTAATTCATCGAACGTGTCTTAGAAAACTATTAAATCTATATTAAGTACTTATTATAACTTGCGGACTAATTTAAAGAGTATTTTTAATCAGTTCATAATTCCATACAATTATTTCGTTTGTTTAGTTCGGCTATCGAACTCATAAGGTCAGTGGTTATTAAGATTGACAAGTCACGATGTCTTCGTTAGGCAATAGTCTAATTTAACCTTTTGCAGGTACTCACTGTTTAGTAGTCTAACTACCTACTGGTCATGAGTCTACTTATGAGTAATGAGGCGTCCATACATGAGGCTTTTTTGAGGGTTTTTTGACCTTCCAACGTGGGCTTGGTTATAATAGAGAGTAATTCTTTCACCTAAACTTATGGAATACATACAATCTAATTAATATTCTTTAATAATGGTATATAATATTTGCTACTGTATAAAAAAGTGAAGAAATTAAAAAGTGGCAACATCGTAGTGTCATCCCTTTCAAATCAATCTAACGACCCGGCTGCACATGCGTCTATCGTCCGAAGCTTCGTGCTATGAGACGATACTATTGGACGATACACGCAGATCGTCCAATAGTATCGGTTTTAGCGCGAAGCACTTCGCATATATGCGGCCGCGGCATAAGAAAAAAGGGATGACAGTTGACACTACGATGTTGCCACTTTTTAATTTCTTCACTTTTTTGACAGACTATATAATATTAGTAATTAAAAATGGTAAATCCCAACGATATTTAATTATGAAATCGCCAATCAATAAGTACTCTACCATAGTAATTACACAGTAGTTCTAATTTCAAATCGTGATCGGAGCCAGTAAATCACATGGTGGACTTCCTGGCCCTGGGAACTGGGGCAAGTGAGAGACAAGGACAATGATCACTGATCTGGTAGTTGGTAGTTGGCAAATACGCCGTTTGTACTTAAAAGACTAAAATTACCTTAATAAGAAAAATAAGATTTAAGAATGATCGCGTTGAAATCTTTGCCTTTGTTATGGTCAGTAAAAAAAAAAAAACTTTTGAAAATAGAACCGGAATTCTACAGCCAGTTTTTGTTTTCTATCAATGATATTAAATGAAAAAAATCAAAGTATGTAGAATATCATTGTTTTCTATTTATTCAAAACTCGAATTTGGAATAAATATTATTTGCGAATTGCAAAAAATATTGTTTTATGATTTCTACTTTCAAGTAAGTATATACTTAATATCTATACTGTTACGTAGTTTATATACTGTTTGGTGTCTACTCAAGGAATTCACTTAAAAAAAGATAAGAAATTAAGTATAATCTTTTCTAAACGTAACGATTTATCGTGGCGTTTCGGTTCAAATTCTTTCACGTTTTAAGGGTGGGTTGCACCAGGGGCGTGGTTAAAGCTAAAGTTAAGGTTAAAGTTATGGTTATAGTTATGGCTAAATTTAGCTTAACTTTAACCTTAACTTTGACCGGAGAAATTGACAGATGACAGCTGGTCCAACAAGGTTATAAATGAACGTAGGCGGGTGCGCTGCTGGTAAAGGAGAACTGTTAAAAATGGCGTTTTTGTATGATGACAGCGTTAGTTTCTTTTTTCGCCACGTGCATTTAAAACCTTGTCGAGCTCTATGGTTATGGTTAAATATGTCGTCTTGATGGCGAAGATTTGACATTTTGCATTGTAGTTAAAGTTAAAGTTATAGTTAAAGTTACAACTTACAGTTAAAGTTAGTTGGTGCAACCCAACCTAAGTCTTCTTTAGAGCCTAAGTTAAACCGGATGAAGACTAGTAAACAGTGAAAGCACTAACATTGATGAAAAAGATTCTTGTCACGTGACTCACGTCTTACTTTCGTTAAGAAGAAAATATGGAGCGAATGATTGGTATGCGAATTGTCTGATTTGTGGTTGGTTTCTCATCTATATTTTAGTGGAAGTATATCTATGCAATAGTGTTGTTGGTTTGTCAAAATATCCTTTGTTGATTGGTCAATCAAAATAATGTCAAAAAATAGCTAAATTAGATAGAATAAACTTAAAAAAACCGAATAGACTAAATGTTTTTACGTGGTAGAGCCATGCTTCGGCACGAATGGGCCGGCTGGACCGGAAAAATACCACGGGCGTGAGAAAACCGGCGTGAAACAGCGCTTGCGCTGTGTTTCGCCGAGTGAGTGAGTTTACGGGAGGCCCAATTCCCTACCCTTCCCTATTCCCTTTCTTACCTCCCCTACCCTGTAATCCTTTTCTCTCTTAAAAGGCCGGCAACGCACCTGCAGCTCTTCTGATGTTGCCTGTGTCCATGGTGACAATTGTTGCTTTCCATCAGGTGACCCGTTTGCTCGTTTGCCCCGTTTCATAAAAAAAATTACCACACAACAGTGTTTTCTCTACACAGCCTAATAAATTATCAAGTTTTTTACATTCGTTAATTCACCATAACAAAAAAAAAATATCCACAGCCGAACATATTATAACCTCCTCGTTTTTTGGAAGTCGGTTAAAAATAAAACAAACGCATTGGGAACCGTGAGAAAGACGACGTCAATAAAAACATTTGTTACAATATCTATTCTGATAATAAATAACAATATTATGTATAAATGCGAAAGTGCGTCTGTCAATCTTTCTATCTGATACATCATATCGCAGACCAATCTTGATGAATTTTGGGTATTGATACTAAATTCCGAAAAGATAGATAAAACCGATTCTATTGATTGGCATGGAAATACTATTTTTTTTTCTGAAATTAGTGGGCAAACGAGCAAACGGGCCACCTGATGGAAAACCGACGAGGCAACATCAGAAGAGTTGCAGAATAGTTTTTATCTCGTAAAAAGGTTCCGCACTATTATAAAGGAACTCCTTCGTATAGAAGTTGCGCACGGGTAATCTGTGATTAGCGAAAGTTGGGGTCATGATGTGCCGTGATCTATCCTACTTATTGATCCGATGGTTTCTCAAATTATCTGATTGCCATGACGGTACAAACAAAAAAGAAAATGAAGACCGGTAAAATACTCTTCTTTTTCGCATCTTTTCGGATTATAACTTTAAGATAAGATTTCGGTATCTACCTGTGAATGCCAAATTAGAATGCTAAAGTTACATTAATATTTAAGATGAAACTAGAATACTGCGGTACAACAGAGTACAGTACTGAACGAAACAGACTACAGACACAATAGACATGTACAGTTAATAGTAATGTTAGAAAGGACTATGCCCAAAAAACCCATAGTCGTAACCAAATAATTTATGTACAGCAAAGTAGAGCATAAATAGTAGATTGAAAATATGCAATTCATTTTTTTCTAAACCATAATCGAAACCGATAATTTGAAAAATAAATCTGAGATACACAGTATGGAATCTACTTCGAATCAACTAGTTATTTCCTTTGTTTTTGTGATCTTTCTCGTGAAACCGATGTTGATAGACAATAATGTACAATTAAATAGAAAAAAATCGGCCAAGTGCGAGTCGGACTCGCACACGAAGGGGTGATGAAACGACTTAATCCCTACTTTCGCTCTATAACGCCGTTATAGAGCGAAAGTAGGGAAAATTGTTTTTTGTATGGGAGCCCCCCTTAATTATTTATTTTATTTTAATTGAGCGATTAAATATTAAAGTACACACATAATTGAGGATTTCGTAAAAAAAAAACAATGTGTCTTCATAATATAGCCATTATAGATTAGGAGCCAAAAAGGGCAAAAAATCACGTTTGTTGTATGGGAGCCTCCCTTGAATCTTAATTTTATTTAGTTTTTATTATCTGCTGTTACAGCGGCATCAGATATACACAATCTGTGAAGATTTCAGAAGTCTAGCTATAGCGGTTCTTGAGTAAGAGCCTGGAGACAGACAGACGGACAGACATCGAAGTCTCAGTAATAGTGTCACGTTTTTACCCTTTGGGTACGGAACCCTAAAAAAGTATGTCAAATATTATATATTTTAAGAATAAACTAAATCACAAGTGGCTTCACTCTACATCCTCTATCGGTTGTATCACGGGGAGTGCTCTAAGAATTTGTTCGGAATCATACCACCTGCAACTTTTCGCCATCGCTCCATGCAAAAAATATACCATCCTCATCACTTTGATGAGTGGTAGTCTTCCACCGTGCGTTTTTTGCGTAACTTTCTGCTGCGCACTGTAAAACTCTGAAATAAACTGTCACTATATTTTCAATATGTGTTGTGTTGTGTGGTGATAAAATAAGCATATTCTTATTCTTATTCAATACGACCTGCAAACCTTCAAAGGTCGGCATCGTACCTGCAGATCTTCTAAAGCGAGTGTCCATGGGCGACAGTATAGTTGCTTTCCATCAGGTGACCCGTTTACTCGTTAGCCCCTTTATTTTATATAAAAAAACGATGATATAACCGATATCGTGTACTTAATAATCCTAATAAAAAAACAGTACATATTGTATACAGATTATTTTCTATACCAAACTAACATTCTACACTGTCAGATATAAAAGTGATGAATATTTAAACATTAAATTCATAAATACATAATTACAACACTGTACATCTGTATTAAAAATGTTTTTACTACGTACTAATCGCCACACTATCGTTTGTAGCATCGCGTCGTCCTGAATATCATATAGATTCCTATAAGAAAAGTCAATTAGTTACGATCGTTTTTAAAGTACTCGGTGATTGTTTATTCCAAAAAGGATATTGTATTTGGGGTACAGTATAACTCTAATCTACTATGCCACATATAAATGGTTTCAATCGATTACGGGTTTTTGGTCTATACATTTTTGGGCATTCACCTTTGAAAATAAAGTAGAAAAAAAATCAATAAGTACTTACCTATCAAAATTTGACTTTTCACGTAAATACATATACCATATTATTGTAGTTTGATGGAAAACGGACAGTTGGATGTTTTATCCGATAAACGAATCTGCAGGTGCATTAAAAATCGGTCAAGTGCGAGTCGGACTCGCGCACGAAGGGTTCAGTACCGTTATAGAGCGAAAGTTGGCAAAAAATTGTTTTTTGTATGGGAGCCCCCCTTAATTTTCTTTTTAAATTAATTATTAAAGTACAAATATAATTAAGAATGTAGTGAGTATTTAAAGTGTCTACCTGCTACCATTAATGATTAAGAGCAAAAAAAGCCAAAAAAAAAGTCACGTTTGTTGTATGGGAGCCCCCCTTAAATATTTATTTTATTTTGTTTGTAGTATTTGTTGTTATAGCGGCAACAGAAATACACAGTCTGTGAAAATTTCAGAAGTCTAGCTATGCGGTTCTTGAGTTACAGCCTGGAGACAGACAGACAGAAGGACAGACACTGACAGACATCGAAGTCTCAGTAATAGGGTCCCGTTTTTATCCTTTGGGTACGGAACCCCTTAGAATTAAAATATGATGTAAGTACTACTTACAATAAATTAATTATCTCTGCAATAATAAGCAGTTTAGGTCCCGTCAATCATTCACTCAGGATAATGACAATAAGTGTAACTAAGTGAAATAGGTGAAAGGGCTTAACTAACAAGTACTAATGGCGTAAGTGTCGAAAGTGTTAGTACTTTGTACTACTAATTCCGTGTGAACTTTCTACTACTATTTGACTATTGTTAGAAACTTTGAAGCCTCGTTTATACGCTAGCGATCCCCAGAAATACGAAAATTGAAGAAAATAAATTACGCAAGAACATAAAAAAGTAGGAGTAATAAAAAAATAATCTAATTAGGGTAATAGTTTCCTGTGTAGATATTATATACTTACATATTATATAAGTATAAAACAAAAATGATTAAATGCCAATAGGCTACATATTATACAGCTAGATCATCATTATTCATGATTCATTCATATGCAAATCAAACTTTAATCTATAACTTTTTTATAAGTTATACTCTAACCTCAAAAGTCAAAAGGGTGCCACTAATAAAGCCAATAACAATTAAGTATTACCTAAGTTTAAAACACCTTTCTAAAAGTCAAATGAATCTAATTGTGCTTTTAAGTTCTTATTATACTGTCGTGCGAATTATCAAGTGATATAAGAGGTCTATTAATTTTAGGTTTTGTTACGCAGTCCGAAGTTATAAGGAAATTTTAGACGATGTTATTTAGATAAACGTTGTCCAACTTAACATCGTAACGTAATTTTTGCTAATTGAAATAATATTCCGTCATCATAAAGATATTTGAAGAAGTAAGTGGATGAAGGGGATAACTAACATATAAAAAAATGTTGTCTGAGTAAATTTGAATCAATTTTTTTCAGAATATCTATCTGATGCCTACCACACATATTATCTTATCTTGGAATCTCAGAATCGGCTCCAACGATTTTCATGAAATTTAATATATAGGTGGTTTCGGGGGCGATAAATCGATCTAGCTAGGAATCATTTTAGAAAATGTCATTTTATTTGTGTTTTATTGAATACCGAGCAAAGCTTGGTCAAATAGCTAGTGGGCATATGGGCAATTAGTAATTACTCATCTATTCCCCTTATAATTTGACCAAACCTTTTAACACCTACTTCATCATCTGGCAAATATATCTGGTTATACAATATACACACTATCAACATTTTTATTACAATTTATTTTCCTGGTTCTTTAATTGTGTAAAGTAACGGAAAATATATAAATAAATATAGTAACCCCACTTCATCCCCTTGCGTCTTTATTTAAGTTCGACTCTCTTTAGCTGTTTTGTGACTTTTCCAACGTACCAAGACAAGCAGACTCTTTAAAGTTATTCGCAGCGTAGATATTTTTTATTACTAACCGCTGAACTCAGAGACATTTAATTATGATTAACCTTCAATTTAATGAAGACTTTGACAGATAGTTATAGAATATGTGGCTTATGTCAAAATGTTGAATTAATTACATTTAAGTAATTACTTAATATGTTCCACTCTGAGTGCGACAGTAAGAGCGATTAAGTATGTTTGTAGAAGAGGCTTTATGGTGTCGCGAAAATTTGGAAAACTAAAATTATGCTCTTTTGTTACAGGGTATCGAGAAAAGCAATCGTGAAAACCTGAAGACTGACATACAACACAGAAAAGAAACGTTCTACAGGGTAAGTGGCAATTTTGAACAAAAAAAAAATACAGCCCGGAATAAAAAATCTGTAGAGCTGACTTGATGTATTGACATCGAAGCGTGTGCGAAAGCGCCAGCCGAGTCTACAATCATTAATTTAATGGGGTTAATAATCTTAATATGATAAATAAGTTATTTGTAGGGTTCCGTACCCAATACAAAGGGTAAAAACGGGTAAAAAAGAGAAGTCTTAGTAAGAATAGGGTAAAAACACTGTTACTAAGACTTCGATGTCTGTCTGTCTGTCTGTGTGTCCCCAGGCTGTAACTCAAGAACCGCTATAGCTAGACTTCTGAAATTTTTACAGATTGTGTATATCTGTTGCCGCTATAACAACAAATACTAAAAACAAAATAAATTAAATATTTAAGGGGGTCTCCCATACAATAAGCGTGATATTTTTGCTATTTTTTGCTCGATATCAATAACGGCAACACATAGGCACTTGAAATATTCACGAAATACTCAGTTGTATTAATGTACTTTAATAATCTATACTTATAATAAAATCGTAGAGGTAAAATTTTTGTACATTGAAAATAAACTTGAAAAAACGAGTCAGGGGCATGTTAGAAGAGTAATAGAACACATTTTAACTGTTTTTGAAATTTTTGTTTCTCTGTCTGTTTGTCTGTTTGTACAGGCTAATCTCTGAATCCGCTGGACCGATTTCAATGAAATTTGGCATGATGATACCTTACATCCCTGGTCAACATCTTAGATACTTTTTTTTAACCGAATTTAAAAAAAGGAGGAGTTAATATTTACTTCGCTGTTTGTGGTCAGATTTTCAAAATTCTTTTTTTGTTGTATAGATTGCCCGAATTTGATACCATGCTGACAATAAAATCGGCCAAGTGCGAGTCGGATTCGCGCACGAAGGGTTCCGTGCCACTACAGAGAAAAAAATAGGCCAAAACTTGTGTTTTTGTATGGGAGCCCCCATTAAATTTTAATTATATTCTAATTGTATTATTAATTATTAAAGTACACATATAATTAAGGATTCTGTGAAAATTTCAACTGCCTGCCTGTTGTCATTATTGATATCGAGCAAAAAAGGCCAAAAAAATCATGTTTGTTGTATGGGAGCCCTCCTTAAATATTGATATTATTTTATTTTCAGTATTTGTTGTTATAGCGGCAATAGATATACACAATCTGTAAGAAATTCATAACTTTAGCTATAAACGTTCTTGAGATACAGCCTGGAGAAGACAAACGGACAGACAACGAAGTCTTAGTAATAGGGTCCCATTTTTACCCTTTGGGTACGGAACCCTAAAAACGGTGACTTGATAAGTAATGGAATTGAAAGAACTCCTCGAAATTTACAACGACAGCCAAAGTGATTACCAAATTTATTCTAGCAAAGGTCGATCTTTAAAACTTTTCCTAATATTCGTAAACGATTATCCAAACCCTGGATGGATATTGACCACTGTATATCACAATTCGTTACCAGCCATGGAAATTTTAAAGTCAAACTTTACGGATCTAAGTTACTAGCATCGGTCGAGCACATAGGTAGAAATGGTAGAATATGTACGGCCGAAGGCATTGTTTGAATGGCAATTTGTTTGAATAAACCTCTCATCATGTTCTCTGGGAGAGTTTTTCTGCCAAGACGAAAGAACAGCGGGGCTAAAACGGTCGCTTTTAAGAATCATAATATGATTCATTTTTCTAAAATCGCAAAATGCAACTCTGCTTGCAATTCATTTCTGTATTTTTGTACTGATTTGACATTTGTCAGTTTGACAGTTTTGACAATTCATTTGCTGAATTGATTGAGAGGAATTGCTAAATGTGACGATTTTAGCCCCGCTGCAATGCTAGACAACCTACAGTGTAAATTTGATGTCGCATACTACGGTCAGAGTAGACAGAATTATAGAGTATACCGACTTAGAACTGATGTTGAAATTTTTAAATTTTACGTATTATGACGAAAATCGTCGCTAGGGTTGTTAAATTGTTACCTACGAATTTAAAACTATGACATATTCGCTGGACGTGTTCCTCTTTGGTCATTTTGTTGTTTGTGTTACATTCGATTAAAATTGTCAGAATCCAATTTTGGAATCTTTATTTTAATTATTTAAAAATAATTTATATCAGCCAGCGCGAGGCACATTCCGTTCATAATCCTAGTGAAACCCGACGAATTTGACAGATATTGAAACCTGTCCGTTTCTTTGCAGTCGAACTACTTGGTAGTTATGTCTATTGTGCTACGGTGATATCGTGGACAACGCTATGGGAACTTAATCCGTGCCTTCAAGCGTTTTTGTCACAGTTATCATTGGCAACAGTCTAACACAACAAATTCCAATTTGTTTCCCTTCGAAGAAAGGATTTTTCAAAACGATAAGTATCTGAGGTTCAAGTTTCCTGGGTCTTTGATGTACTTAAATTAAAAATTTCGTGTGTAATATAGATCCAAAATAGTCGTAGATGGGTGTTCAATTTTCTAAATCTCGATTTATATAACATACATTCACGCGGACGAAGTTGCGGGCAACAGCTAGTTAATAATAAAATTTAATTTTGCTCTATTGTGGTACGGGACATGACGAAACCTTCGTGCGCGAGTCCAACTCGCACTTGGTCGATTTTATTTAATTTTCTCTAGATTTCGATACATTTGACACCACTTTATTATAGTGCCATCGACTTACTAGCTTTACTAGCTTTTTACTAGCTTTTCTGGCTCACTATTATAAGTATTACAAACCTCTTTTTTCTTTACTTCAGGAGGCTCCGTCTGACGAGGACTCTGCGGTGTCGTCGGGCCCCGCCTCTCTCTCGCCGCAGCCGCTCAACGATATGTGGGTTAGTGTCTTCGCCTGATCGAATAAAAATAAAAAATAAAACAACTTGTCACATTTAAAAAATCCTTCGGCTGATTCGATAAATAAAATAACTTGTCAAAGTTTTAAATTTCGAATTTTGGTTACCGCGAGAGTTGTAAAATTGGAATGCGATCTTCATTTTTGGAGTCCTTTATCTTCGGTAACCTTTATAATATATATTTACTGGTTCCGTATTTAGGAAAATACTGCACCTGCATCTCAATTATCACAATTAAGAGCTGCGTGTGCTTCGCAATTACGGAGAAGCACCGGAATGTACATACATACTGACAAGTGACAGCTCTATATTATTCCCAATGGAAATCCGTTACGCTACGTTCAGCGTTGACACTTCTACAAAAGTAACTCTTATGTCTATAAACATAAAGATTCTATTAGGAGTAAAATAAACTTAAACGAACCCATACCTAATTATTTACTTAGTTGCTGTCATAACCAATGTAAACTGACAAGAAAATGGTCAGGATTCAGATATTACTAACGCAGTAAACATATAATACTAAATCCGTGTAACTTATCTTGAGTGGAATTATGAATATCAGTATTGACAGCTAACTTAAATACTTAAACAGTACCTTGTTGTACAACAGTTCTTGTAGTTTTGATCTCTATATTAAAATGTCTCTATGTTTAGAAATTATTGCATGTTTTTGCTTGAGACTTGTAAGTAGTACCGCGTTGGGTTGGTATGAAGTATGAACTTACCCTAAGGCTCTCTACAGTAATGATGGCAAATAGCTCTTTTCAATGGCTTATTGAAAGAAATCCAAGCATTGGTTTCTGTGAATGTATCATCATCTCCAGATTCCTTGAATATCAGACTTATCTCCATAACAATTATCACATACACTCTAATAGAACCTTGGTGCCATCACGAGCGAGAATGTCAGACAGTCAACATGTCACCCACTAAACTATTGCGTCACTACTCACTATTGTTGACTAGTGTGACCATACTTCACGTTAAATAGAGAATAAAGTCCTAAATTCGAGTAATGAAATTTCTATGTTGTCAAAGTAACGATTCTTTTAATAAAATGTAGGACAAAGAGCTAAAGTGAAAACTATTTATGTCAAGCGTTGATGCGAGCTATCTCAATCAAATAAAGATTAGAATAGAACGACATTTAAAAGTATTTAGCGCTATATTTACGTTACGGTTACGAATGATTCTGAGGCTTAAATATAAAATAAAATACACGGATGAAAAAACTTACTTTCTACATACACAATGAGAAAATAATAGTCACAAACATATTTTTTTTAATTTTCAAATTTGCCTTTTTTGTATTGGCCATTGTGTAAATTAAAGTCCTGAATAAATTTTGGCCACAGTATCAAACTTGTATGGCTATTGATAAGACACTTTAGCCGGCTTAAGTACTTGATAATTTAGCTTCTTTATTGAGGAACTGGTTATTATCTTATACGAATTACAATAAATAATGTTAGGTTCATTAAAATTTAACTATGTAATCCTTATTAGTTTTGAAGCAAATTTACCGGATAATAACATTTTTTTTACTGTTTATTTATTTAATATATTTCAAAAGTGATAAAATAGCTTTTGTAACTAACAGAAGCAAATCTAATTAATCACTGTCAAGTAAAAACATGCAATTAGAGTAGTTTTAGTAGTCTCATATTAATTTAAAATTTAAAAATAATTATTACGAAAGAATAGAAAAAAGTGAAAGATTTCTTTTGTCGCTCTGTCTTTTCTATTAAAGAAAGAAAGCCTGTCTATAGCGGCCATGCTTATGCATAATATCCTCATAGAGCCCTAAGGTTTATGAATGAACCAAGTGAACGTCCAGTCCCGATTATCCCAAGGCCAAACTAACGTGTGCTCACCCCACAGTCGTGCCAGTGCAACGCGGCGCGCGAGTGCACGCGGCTGGCCGACGCGCTGCGCGACGCCCGCGACCAGATCGAGCTCATGGAGTTCCGCCTGCTGGAGCTAGAGGACGCCACCCCCGAGAAGGTAAGGGGGATAGAGTGGAGAGAGCGAGGAAGATGGAGGTTTGAGTGGGTAAGATGGGGGAAAGTGGAGGTGCTGTGGAAAAACGGTAGTTTTGTGGGCATTGACGTTATGGGGGAAAAGTTGGGGAAAATTTGGAAATAGTGGGTTTTCGTGTGCGCCAAAGCTGCAGTGAAAATTGGAAATTGCGGAAAATGGTGTTTGTGATAAATATTTGGAAACATGTATTTTTGTGCGTCAAATTAATAAGGATTGGTACCGACATTTGGAAAATGGTTTTTGTGGCGGAAAATGTGAGAAAAAGTTGGATACTAAGGTGTGTGCTGTGTAGTTGTGAACGATATTAAATGTACGATAACACCCAATCATCGAGATAATATTTAACGAATACCATGAGTTACAAAAAAAAATCCCAATTTTCCACTGAAAAAACACAAAGTCTGTAACATTGATGCTCACGAAAACCCACATTTTCCGTGTTGAACAGTGATTAAGTTTATTTAATAAGGTGTGACAAGGTGTGACGACACAGTTCAAGGCGTAGTAGTTAGTGAGTTGTAGTAGACAAAGGACGTGTAGTTTTGCTGTGTATTTTGTGTATTGGAAATATATTGTAGTATTTAGGACGTGTAGTATTGTGTTACAGTATATTTTGTGTAGTAGAAATATCTTTGAAGTTTGTTTTGTTGTGAAAACGGATTCATGACGAAAGTAAGTAAACTTTACTACATTACAAATATTCGATGAAAGGTATTTTCAACTTATCTACTAATAAGTTAAAAAATTGTTACCAAAATTAATATTTTGACGTTAATTTAGTTAAGTACTACGATGACTCGTTAATGACTGATTTAAATAAGGTTTTTTATTAAATACACATAACATAATATTATCCGTTTAAATGCTAAAGTAGGTAGGAAAGATAGGTTTAAATTTTGGTACTTACCTAATGTTAGGTTAATGAAGGTCAAAGTATTAGCTATTATAAATTTTTAATCGCAGATACATAATTAGGTATTAAATGTATAATATAAATTATGTATTACTAAAATACGATTAGTCACTAAAATGTTTACAAATAAGGTTTTTGCTGACTCATTTTTTATAACAACAAAACATTATGTGCAATATTATGTTGGTGAGGAAAACCCAAGAAAAAACAATGCGGTAGACAATCTGAATATATATATATATATATATATATATATATATATATATATATATATATATATATATATATATATATATATAATAAGGTACTTAAATAAAGAATTTTTAAGCTAATCTCTCTCGTTGACTATGAATTAAAAAAGAAGAATGTATGATATTGCAGACAGGTTAATAAAATCAGGACTTAATATTCTGTTGTATGTTTTGTCCTTAGAAACATGGTTTAACGGACAAGGACACAAGGTCTAGCTCTACCATGAGTGTAAAGCTATAGTATTTATCGATACTCGATACCTACTACGTAAATTTTTGAAAAATGAGTTAAATAACTATTATGTACTCTGTGCTATTCTACTAAAGTATGCAAAGATCGATACATACTAAGTTTTTAACATTTTCACAAAGTTTTCATCTAAATGATGCTCATTAGCGGATTTTTCACGTCGTGAAAGGAGTCCTCAGATGTTTCCGAAGGCTACGGGTAACGAGGTGTGACGTTACCACATAGCTATGGTACAAACCATGAGGCGAGACACACAAATACACAATTATTACTTCTATACGTATTAGCTTACTATTCTTACTAGTATTATTAATGCGGAAATGTGTCTTTTTATGTTCGCGTAACCTTCTCACGCTTTGATCACTAAACTTTTTTTTTTTTTTTAATGAAATAAGGGGGCAACCGAGCAAACGGGTCACCTGATGGAAAGCAACTTCCGTCGCCCATGGACACTCGCAGCATCAGAAGAGCTGCAGGTGCGTTGCCGGCCTTTTAAGAGGGAATAAAATAGGGGAGGGTAGGGATGGGAAGGGAAGCGAATAGGGGAGGTTTGGGAAGGGAAGCGAATAGGGGAGGGTTGGGAAGGGAATAGGGTAGGGGATTGGGCCTCCGGTAAACTCATTCACTCGGCGAAACACAGCGCAAGCGCTGTTTCACGCCGGTTTTCTGTGAGAACGTGGTATTTCTCCGGTCGAGCCGGCCCATTCGTGCCGAAGCATGGCTCTCCCACGCGTGAGGGAAATGTAATGGGACTTTCAGGCTTTAGAAGGACGTATTGTAAAGAATAGCATATCTCACGATAAACGAATTTGCTTGGTGAAGTATCTTTTAAATTTTTTACGTCAAAATTTGCATAAAAATTTTTGAGACTTGCCTCATGGCTTGGACCAAAAGGTTTACACATTTGGCATTCGCTGTGTCATATCCTGAAAACGTTTTTGGCTATTCGTTTCGGTAGCTGCTGCCTGCTAATGACTTAAAGTTAAAGGTTTATTTATATCAGTTTTGGTTAAAGTAAAGACTAAATCATATGTCACGTTATTATCTCTTGTCCGTATTTATGAAAGAGAAGGTATGACTTGACAACTAAACTTATCACTTGACCCAGATTACTGCAAGTAGGCTTAAGTCTGCTTAAGGTCTTAAGCATCCAGAATGATGAGTTCATCTTCATCATTAAATTTGCATTTTTACTTGAAATGACGACTTCATCATGCCAAATGATCATTAAAGAACGGGCTTACATTTGAACAAACAATAATTTGAGTGAACCTGACAACACTTTTGCACTACATTTCTCTATCAATTATTCTCTACATAGATCGAAACATAGGCTTTCCTTTGCAGGTATAGTTCAACTCTTCCATTATAGCTTGTATCATGCTAAAGCTTCTACTTGTTTGTTATTATGCCGGAAATAATGCAATACAGTTACACCGCACCATACACCGTCAGTGATGACGTCAGAAGCCATGCTGTGAATACAATATAGATTATAAAGTCCAGTCAGACGAAATGTTTGTGTTTTTAGACGAAGGTGGACTTAAAAGTGTGTTTTTTGTTTATATGTGTATGTTTTTGTATCAGTAGTGCCAAAATTACTGATGCAGTTTAGTTTAATAACATTCGCAATAATATCCCAGTTCGCACTGAGTATACGAATAGCTGGTTATGCAATGCAAGTCTTCAAGTTATAATATTTGACTTTGAATTATTACAAAGCATAATAATAAAAGCTCCCACACCGGTTTCGGTGACGGTGGCCGGTTTCATTGAAACCAGGCCAGCTACGCAGGAGTAATTTTATAGTGCCCAAGTGTGTGCGCAGTACACAAGAGCACTCTCTGTTCCTTTACTCTCATAACCGAGTGGGACGGAAGACCGACACGACCGGCGAGAGATCAGGCGCAGGACCGGCTTTTTACATGCCCATCCGACGCATGGATCATCTTACTTATCAGACAATCAGGTGATCAGCTTGCATTGTCCTAACCAAACTTGGAAATAATATGTTTCCAACGCGGGAATCGAACCCACGACCTCCGAGTCAAGAGCCGCGCTCTATACCACTAGACCACGGAGGCGTTCAAAATTACAAAGCATGATGTCCCTATGACAACCGTATTTACATTTAGTCCATATAGTTAATACAGGGGTCTGTTATATTGAGCCCCAAACGCGTTGAAATCTTTTCTACCGGGCGATTTTTGGGACATCACTTCGTAGTTTTTGGGGCCATTTTGATATTTTAGGACATAGCTACATGAAAAGCGAATATTTTTCTTGTTCTCATTATATAAATTGTATTAAAACTTAGAAACTATATAACATAACTTTACATTATTAATTTTCTAGCTAACCAATTGCCATTAAAACTATATTCGTATAATAGAGCAGTCTACCAACAATAAAGCCATCAGTCAGAGTTGAAAATTGAAACTCTACTCACGACGCAAAGTGGTTTGTTCGTCACCCACGCTTCCTATGTTGTTGACTTTATAACGGTTCGTTTGTCATAGGCCGTTTAAAACTTTACGATCGCTTGGTAAATTTGAAGGGGACATTATGTATCAATGACGTGCAATATCAGCCAATAAGGATTCACCGTCTGATCGCGTTCTACCGATAACGACCCGATTGACCACTGATTTACCAATAACGTAACGTGTACTGGAACGAATTGTCATCAGCAATATTTTCGGACCAATACGATCTGCAAACCTGCAAGAAGAGAGCGTATTAGTTCTTAAAAGGCCGGCAACGCATCTGCAGCTCTTCTAATATTACGAGTGTCCATGGCCCACGATGGGCGACTGTAGTTGCTTTCCATAAGTTGACCCGTTTGCTCGTTTACCCCCTTATTTTATAAAAAAAGCGTATCTCATGCTCCTGCCCGCCCCACTTACTCCTCGCCCCACGGAGCTAATACTAAGCTTATATTGGCTCCGTGCCTCACCCCGCCAAAGAGACCTAAACATCAAACACGTATTCCTTTTCAAGGACCTAAAATCAACAAAAAGTATTAAGAGCGATTTCGATCCGAATCTGATCTGAATCGATATTGACGGATGACATAGAGAAGTACAGTGCTCCCAAAGTGATAATGCGCATAGAAGATTTCGAAATTTTTCGGCAACGGTCGTATTTCCCGAGCGACGGTAGACGATATTGCATTTTCTAATTGCATTGCGTTTAAGATACATGTATTAGTCAAAGTTCGTCGTGATATTCCTGTAGCTTTTGTAACACGGTCATTATTCACGGTCACTCATGCGCATTATCAATTTTACTACTAAGTAGAGTACTGTAAGGTAGCTGAAGCCGGATTTAGTGTGTCTGTGTATTAGTTTGTGTGTATATCATAGGATTAATTCTACGTCTTCTTCGGACATATTTCATGACATATTCGGATCGCATTCAGATTCGACGTAGTGTGAAATCGCTGTAACTCCTAAGTTTTTTTTTTTTTTTTTATGAGATAAGGGGGCAAACGAGCAAACGGTTCACCTGATGGAAAGCAACTTCCGTCGCCCATGGACACTCGCAGCATCAGAAGAGCTGCAGGTGCGTTGCCGGCCTTTTAAGAGGGAATAGGGAAGGGTAGGGATGGGAAGGGAAGGGAATAGGGGAATGGGCCTCCGGTAAACTCACTCACTTGGCGAAACACAGCGCAAGCGCTGTTTCACGCCGGTTTTTTGTGAGAACGTGGTATTTCTCCGGTCGAGCCGGCCCATTCGTGCCGAAGCATGGCTCTCCCACGTATAAATATAAGTACTTGATCAAGTCCTATAAAAAGTGACATTAGAAGCATTGAAACTTTAGAATGCGGTTATATAATTCTAATGCCTAAGTCCTAGAACATAACTATGCCCTGTACAACATGCAAAGGTTCGGCTTAATGTATGTAAAATATTCTAAGAATGCTTCTCGTTTAGAAGGTCGCTAGTTTATATTGAAAGGATAATACAAGGTTGTAATCTTTGTACTGGCGCGTAATATTATTTAAGGATGGGCACTCAATTGCGATCGATCGTTTCGATCCATCGCATATGAATTGCGTTTTGTGGGGTTTTTTTATTCGAATTTTTATTATCTTTCTAAGAAATAAGTGCCTCAATTCTAGGCTTTTAATACGGCATTGAGGTAGCTTCGTTCCTAGATTGCTTTAGTCCGCTTTTTATCAAACTACAAATTGGCATTCATTTCTAATATTAAGTCAAAACAACAACGCGTTTTGATGGTCAAAAGTCAGAACATCAAAAGCTTATTTGGCGTTTCTTTGTATACTGAGGTTACTATTTTGCTGTTTTATAGGAAACTGACTGGATCAAAAAAGAATGAGGCTGCAAAAACATTGCGGCCTCATTCAAAGTACACTTTATATATAATATTAGCGTAGTTTGCGCTAGATCGAAACGATAGATCGCGAATGAGTGGCCGCCCTAAAGGATGCTGCATAATTGTTATCTTGGCTTTGTTAAATGTTTATTTAGCCTCATATTTTTTATCATTATCTTATATGACTAAGATGTATCTTTGCGCAAGATAAAAGTAGTTTTGTAATTTAAGTGAGTCTTAAGAAATTCTTGAGTTACGACTAAAGGTAGTCTTTTCTTAGCTTCAATTATGACATCTTATATATAAAATTCTCGTGTCACAATGTTAGGCCGCGTACTCCTCCGAAACGGCTTTACTGATTTTAACCAAATTTTATATGCATATTCAGTGGGTCTGAGAATCGGCTACTGGGTACTTTTAATATTGATAAGTGCGTTTGTTGAATAAATAATAGTAAATTATTACAACTCGAGACTGACGGCGACCATTGTTTGTGCGACAGGATAGCGATGGACGTTGCCATGGTGACATACTTATTTAGTCACTTCAATAAAATAATACGGGCGAAATACTTTATATGGCAAAGAAACCTTTGCCGGGACAGCTAGACGTAATAATATCTAAGTATTGTTTCTGATAAAAGGTACGCATAGCAATTTATTCCTAGTTATTCTTTATCTTTATACGTGGGAGAGCCATGCTTCGGCACGAATGGGCCGGCTCGACCGGAGAAATACCACGTTCTCACAGAAAACCGGCGTGAAACAGCGCTTGCGCTGTGTTTCGCCGAGTGAGTGAGTTTACCGGAGGCCCAATCCCCTACCCTATTCCCTTTCCTACCCTCCCCTATTCCCTTCCCTTCCCATCCCTACCCTCCCCTATTACCCTATTCCCTATCCAAAGGCCGGCAACGCACCTGCAGCTCTTCTGATGCTGCGAGTGTCCATGGGCGACGGAAGTTGCTTTCCATCAGGTGACCCGTTTGCTCGTTTGCCCCTTATTTCATTAAAAAAAAAAAAAACATTATGTTACCTACTGCATTTTCGTATGTTATAATATTATGTCCTGGGTAGTGGGTACAAGACAGGTACAAGTAGGTATTGTGCATGATGGTAATTCCTAAATTTAGACATTACATACGTAGCGTTTTGTGTAAGTTACAATAAAGTGAATTTTAATTTTGCTCTGGTAGATACCTAAACTATTATTCGCTATTTAATGTTAAACTGGAAACATTAAGTTACCAATATTTATTTATGCTTTGTAATAATAATTGTTCATGAAATGAGAATTAGAATTGGAAGAAAACAACGTACAAAACCCTGCTTCTCTTTTCTTTTAGTATTTTCTTTTAGTTTGTGTATAATAATTAATACCTATCAGCCTGCCTAGCATACGCCAACGAGATATCTCACTCTCGATATAATTAAAAACTACTCTTCTCATAGTGTCTAAATATTGACATTATTTCGACAAAACTCTATGAAAATGTGTTATTTCAATGATAGATCTACGCGAGAAAAAATGTTTGTTATGCTAGGGTCAATAGAGATGAAGAGACAAACCATCAAACATCGAGAAAACATGTGAGAGAGTGTGAGATATAGTGAGAGTGAGATATCTCGTTGGCGTATGCTAGGCAGGCAGGAGAATTATTTGTAGTCAGTATACATAAACTAGAAGAAACCGCTTACAGTATTTACTTTGTTTTACAAATCCCTGAAGCCAAACAAAACGAACCGATATAGTTTTCAAGATCAACGTGTGCTCTACATACAGTTCCGCTGTTCCGGCTTAGTCGGCGTACGATGAAACGCGGCTTCGCTCAATTAATTGTTATTTATTACTTGATTACTCGTTATTTAACAAGCAATTAGATGGGTAAAGTTTGCAGTGAGTAAACAGTACTATGGAATAAATTAACAAAAGACTTATTGCTAACTAATGATGTCCTCAACTTGCGTTTATCTCCCGAGAACCGTAACATTTTCCAGGATAAAAAGTATGTCCTTTCCCGGGATTCAAAGTCTCTCCATACTTTTCACCAAAATCGGTTCAGAGGTTTGGGCGTAACAGACAGACACATAGGCATTTTCGCAATTATATTATTACTAGTTGATGCCCGCAACTCCGTTGCGACAAAATTCGTTTGTCACCCGGGAACCGTGCATTTGTCCAGGATAAATGTGCCGGTTGGTAGCGGGCGACATGAAGCAACCGCATACGGACAACGTGTCGTCGCGACACTACTGGTTTCTATGTATTTCTATGAAATCTCACAGAAAACCGGCGTGAAACAGCGCTTGTGCTGTGTTTCGCCGAGTGAGTGAGTTTACCGGAGGCCCAATACCCTACCCTATTCCCTTCCCTACCCTCCCCTAATCCCTTCCGTTCCCATCCCTACCCTCCCCTATTCCCTCTTAAAAGGCCGGCAATGCACCTGCGGCTCTTCTGATGTTGCGAGTGTCCATGGGCGACGGAAGTTGTTTTCCATCAGGTGACCCGTTTGCTCGTTTGCCCCCTTATCTATAATATAAAAATGAGTCGCTGAATGTGTTGCTAAGCGCAAAACTCGAGAACGGTTGGACCGATTTCGCTAATTATTTTTTTTAAATATTCCTTGAAGTACGAGGATGGTTCTTACGGAGAGAAAAATTCTAAAAAAAAATTTTAATTTCCTGAAAAAGTCTAAAAACAACACTTTTATATTATATAAAATGGATTTTCAATTGTGTTAGTAACGCTAAAACTCGAAAACGGCTGAACGGATTGGGCTAATTTTAGTCTTAAAATATTCGTAGATGTCCAGGGAAGGTTTTAAAGTGACACGAAGTTCACCGGGACAGCTAGTTTCATAAAAAAATACCCTATAGCGACACATTCATAGAAATACATAGAAGTGACGTGTCGCAACGACACGTGGTCTGCTGTAACTTCATGTGGCCGGCTTCCAACTTGTACCTTAAAAGTATTTGTGTGATTTCCCGGGAATCAAAGTAAATCCATACCAAATTTCAGCAAAATCGGTTCAGCGGTTTGGGCGTGAATAGGTAAGTAACACACAGACACATTTTTGCATTTATTAATTTTATTTTGGATTTCATTAAGTGGTCGGACAAAGCATAATTAGTGAACTTATTTGATGACTCACTTTAAAGTTGGTTAGGTTGGTTAGGCACTGAGAGTGGAACGTTAATGACTTAAATGTAATTAATTCAAAATTTTGACATAAGCCCCATACATTATCTGTCAAACTCCTCATTAAATTTAAGGTTAATCATAATTTATTGTCTCTGAGTATGGCGGAAAGTTACCGACTTTAGTTTACCTATACTTCTACCAAATTTGAAAAGAAAGAGGTCAAAATATGTTTTCAACAGATCTCGAAAGTTTTTGTCAATGCTCGTAGGCAGTTCTAAAAGTAGGTAATGCCTTTAGGTACCAATTAAAAAACTAGTTCACATCTAAGTATATAACAAGTCTATATTAGTAACTATAGTAGGTGGATTACCGACCAAAGATAGCATGCGAGCCCACGCGTATCACGTTTTTATACTTTAGTCGACGTGAGGTTACGTAGAACGCACGTAGTCGGAACGTTAAAGTCACGTTAATATCACGTTAAATATTGTGTATTTCTATGTAAATGCGGAATCTGCAATTGTGCTATCTCTATGGATAGAGATGGATCACAATTATTAATGATAATTGATATCCAAAGATGAACGTCTTACAGGTGAGTGTGCTGAGTACTGAGTATGAGTTTGTATCAGTACTAGCCGTGAAGAAGTTAACTAAAATCTGTGTTTAATGTTAAATTTATTCGAAACCATACATATCGTTGTGAGCTTCTTCAGAGAGAGTACCTATATGACGCAAACTTCACTTAGTGTCTGTCGTAACACCAATACAAACACTTTTGAGTTTTTATTCAACATCTTTGTGAGATGGTATTTAATATTTATGCCTGCCCGATGTCTTTGCGAGTAATGTTTTTGAGTTCCAATAGAATCGAGGCGCTTAGCGAGATCAGACAAAAAAACGATACTACTGGCAACGCATCTCTAGTGTTTACCGGTGTCTAGTGACTCGTCTGACGAAATTTTATAGGACATATGACTCAAGTACTTTTTATTTCCCCAGGGTGCTAGGGACAACCTAACAGACTCGGATTCGGGATGCGTTTCCCCCGGCTCTCGCATCAAGGACTCCGCTTCGCCCGAACTCAAACGGATGGACTCCGGGTACAAATCCCCCCATCCAGGCAGCCCCTGCAACCGACGGAAGCATGACGACTTCAAGGAGGACTTCGCTAAAGCCCAGGTCCTCGCGGACATCTTGGACAGCTCGGAGACCAGTGATTCCCTGAAGAGCAATCCAGTGAAGGATCATATAGAGCAGATGATTCTGACGGCGGCGTCAGCGGAGGACAGGAGCTGCCTGGAGCAGGTCCTGATGCTGCTGTACAACTACCAGGCGTTCAGCAGCTCCATCAGCGAGGATGAATGCTATCAGGTAAGGAACTATATCGAGTTCCTAGCTTATATTCCCAAGCTTTAGTTTCCAACTACTTTAGTAATCGTCATCATTGTTCCGAGGAGGAAATGTATTCCCGAAAGCCATTGAGATCGTCGTAATCGATGATATTGTACTTATACAGATATGTTACGTCCATACTATTTTCCGGCTTAAATCTCTTCTGAACAATTTTCAAATTCGAAATTGCAGACATTGACAAATTTGACAGATGAGTGAAACAAAAGATACGAAAAACCATTTACGTAAAAGAGACAGTTTTATTTTGAAACGTCGAATCGTATCGCTGTCTCTTTCTTCGCCTGAGCTATGACGAAAATTCGATTTTTTCCAGATTGTTCGAAAAAATAATTGAAAATGTAAATAATCGAGTAATTTATTGCAATCAAGACATGTGGTAAGAGATTCCATGTGTTTTGTTTACTTTCGAGTCATAATTGGTACATCTTCGATACACGCACGACGTCATTTTCAATTTATTTAGGTAAGACAAGACGCAGCACATTCGTGACTGCGCTCGATGCAGACTAAACAACAGACGGCCCAATTGGGCCGTATTTGAAGCTTCACAACGCGCGCGGTAGTAACATATCTGGTTTGAGTATTTCATCATTGGTCGTAATACTAAAAAGGCAAATTATATTACTATTAGGAAGAAAAAAAAAGAAAATAAATGACACAAATGACCTGACAGTAAATTCTGACACAACTACTTTAGATTTTGGTCACAATAAGATTTTGGTAAATAAATAATTATTCATTTTAAATTTTCAATATTTTCAGGCAAAACCACAAAGGATAAGCGATCTCAGGCTAAAATCAGACGTAGATATACAATCGCACAAACACAAGGCAATCGCAACGGTAACACCGTACCAACAGAAAGGCTTTAAATCTGAATCAGTTGAAAGTCTCTGTGAGGAGCGAAAACCGAGCAATATTCTACAGGAGAGTGGTATATTCGAAGGTGACGAAACGGACTCTAAATACACACAGACAGAACTAAACGACAGTTTCGAGTATACCGGAGAATTAAACACAGAAATCCAACGACTGAATAGTATAAGAGAAAAATTAGAGAAGCAAGGAGTTAGAAATAGAACTCTGAAGGAGGACGGAGATAGTTTAGAATGTAAATGTGTAAAATTGGGTAAGAAACACAAACAGTATTACGAGAGGAGGCTAAAGTTTTTGGAAGGGAAGATATCGATCTACGAAGCGGCACAGGACGTGAAAGAAGCTAAGCTAGCGCAGAGGCTACAGAAGGAGTTCTTATTAGAAAATCGAATACAAGTACGTATTGGTTTGTCACTAGATTTTAGTATCGGTGCTATTATAGAACTACCTTCACAAGTCACAACTTTATTTAATGCTATCCGAACTATTTTGAATTTTGAATTCAATTTTCGATTCTAACAAGCTCTAATACTTTTTCAGGAACTAGAATCTCAATTAGCTGACCTCCAGGATAAGTACGATAGGCTAGAAGAAGATTGTTGTGAGCTTGAAGAAATTGAAAACGACACTCGTCTACATTGGCAACAGTAAGTACTATTTTAGTAGCATCATTGTTCACCATACTTACTTTATTAAACATCTGATTGAATGTTGCTTTTGGTGTACCTAAATCGTCATATACCTTTTAAGTACCATGTGGTACTTCAAAGGTAGAGTAGATATTCTACCATGATTTATTGTGACGATAATATTTTTTGTTTTATTTACGATATTTGAAACTATTAAATATATTATATTATTGACTGAAGAATAGTATGTTTTATAAAGTAAATTGATAATGATTAAGTAAGCCTTATACCACAAGTACTCAATAAAAACAATAATGATAATAATGCAAATATTAATAAGTCAACTAATAATTTGCAGACTGGAAATGGATTACGAGCTGTGTTCGGCGCAGTTAAGAGATATGACGGAGCAGAGGGAATGTTCGAGGGCGCACGCAGAAAGACTCATGGAAGACTTGTCGAATAGGGAGTGTGTGATGAAGGCAAAAGAGGTGAGTTTAAACAGATAAAATTGTTTAAAATAATATAAACGGAAACATAACCGACTTAAAACTTTGAACTTTGAGAATCCTCATCCTCTTTTGAAGTCGGTTAAAAAGTTACTTATTCTAGTAATATAGTAACTTAAAATAAACAAGTGCGTAAAAAACAAAATATTATAATACTTGATATTCCAGCTAATAACATAAAACTTGCAAGTTTAAGTTGTTTTATTGAGTAGTGGCTCAAGCAAACTTTAGTAGTCTTGCTATCTGTGCATAAAGTAAATGGTAAATTATTTAGGTATTTACTTACCATCAAAAACAATTATTTTTTCAGAATGAACTGTTATCTCGAGTAGATCAGTTGGAGAAGGCGGTTCCAGCGCTTATACTTTGGAACGTTCTGCGCACAGTTAAAGCCGATGTGCCTTCGTCGTGTCAGGTAATTATTGCCTAGTTTGCAGCTACAACTTACAAATCTGCGTTTATTTATTTTATTTTATGATTTCAATTTTCAAATAACTTCAAACTGTTTTCTATACACATAAGCCAACTTTAAATTTTATTTTCCTCGCTCTTTTCAGATGTATTTCTAAAATTTAGATTGTATTTATTACTTACAAAGTCAGACTTATTTATATTTTCATTAATGTATTTCAGTATGCAATCGTCAACCACACGGATAAATACTCTAAGCGACCACAAAAGTCCTGCGCTCTGATACCCTATACCTCTCCCAAAGATGTCACACACGATTTACAGCAACAGGTTACTAAGTAAGTATGTCACAAGGACGCACAATAAATAGCGGATATTTTGCTGATCAAATAAAAATAGAGAATTTGGAAATTACTTTTACAAATAAAATATAACAAGATTAATAAAATGGAATAAATTTAGATAAGCTTTAGTAAAACATTGTATTCCATTAAAATTCTAGGTTATTAACAGAGAAAAGAGAAATAGAAGAACACACGGAAGAAATTAAGAAAAAGCTAGAGAAGAGGATCAGGGAGCTAGAAGAAGAACTAGATGTAGCGAAACGGCAGATTACTGTAACCATTGGAGGTGCAGAAGTGAAGAAAGATAGAATAGAAGAGCAGATAGTTGATTTGGAACAGCAGATAAGAAAAGAAAAGGAGAAAGAAGAGGTATTTTTGGATGATTATGCGTATATCGAAAAATATTATAATTTAAATGTTGGCTGGTATTCTTATAAAAATATATTTCAAATTGTGAAATGGCCACAAACTACAAATAATCAAAAAAATCTAGTAGATAATATGTAATAGTATTCTCTCTTATTATTTCTAATAATGACCATGTAGATACTAGATAATAATTAATATTATCGTGTTACAGCAACCAGCCGACCCTGAAACTCTCGGTAAGATCGAAACACTGTTGGCCAGTGAACAAGAGCTAAGAGGAAGAATCTCAGAGCTGGAGAGACGAGAGGCGGCATATTTGGAGATGCTGACTCAGGTACGTTTGAACATGTCCAAAATTGTGATAATGATTATTGTATATCATCTTTATTAAATCTAAAATGTACTGTTTAAGTTTCTAATAGCATTAATATCGAGAGGGGTAGTTACAACAGAAAATATACAAAGTCATGTGTAATAGTTCGAAAATATATTAACTCATGGCAAGATTTGTTTAATTTTTTTTTTTTAAATCTATTTCAGGCCGACGACATGTGGGCAGAGATGGAAGGAGGCTACAAGAAGAGAATAGAGGAAGCGCAAAATACTGAGACTCAGTTGAAGACCAAGGTATGTAAATTTTATCATTAATTGAATTTATAATCAAAATCATGTAATTAAAATCGCCTTACGCATGCTTTTGATTTTCTTAAGAAACCTCTAAAGAAAATTCGACTATTTTTAGCTTTGATACACTTTTAAAATACTTATAGAATACTTTGTTTTTGCCAAAATGAAAGGGACATCAAAAAACAAAATATCTAAATACATATCAAAGACGAAGTTATTGTTGTAGGTGAAGACCCTAGAATCGGAGAGGGACCAATGGAAGAAATGCCTAGAACCTCTGAAGAAGAAGCTACGTGAGGTGGAAGAATCGGAGTCAGGGATGAGGATAGCACTGGAGAAAGCGGAGAGAGACGCGACTACCCTGAAAAAGCAGAACGCTAACCTGACGGTTATGTTCGGGAAGGCCGATGCTGATGCCAGGAAATCGGAAGCGGCTTTCAAGACGCTGGAGAGTAAATTTAAAGTAAGTGCATTAAAATAAATAGTTAGTCTTAGTTGACTTGTATGTAATAGAAGTAAAATCAGCAATACACGATAACCTTTAGGAACGCTATTCTATTGTATATCATACTCATTTAACCTATAGGATAGTAAAAAAAAGCACACATTAGTAAATAGATGCTTTCGGTTAAAATCGTATTTATGACTTATTTAAATTAAGACGTTATAGATATATTGAACAACAGTAAATAAATTGAAAGAAATATTTATTTCATAATATTCAATATTATAAATAGCGATGTTATGATTACAGAAGGAGATAGAACAACTGAGGAAGATGAACAAACAGCTGGATCAAGATCTGAAGTCGCACCGTGAGATTTCGAGAAAGAGCGAAGTGAGTTTCGTGGCGGACCTAGATTGTATCAGGAAAGAACTAACAAGAGCGTGTAAGAACAATCAGGAGTTGGAGGTCACTAACAGTGAATTGAAGGAGGAGGTATGTATAACAGAGGGCTTATTAATACGGTGGCTTGGTGATTGTTTGATTATCGTTTAGAGCTATTTTACCATTAATAGGACCATTCTGTTGAAAACATAAAGGCCATTAATAAAATACGTAAACGTATAATGACTCTAAACGAAATACTGATGGTTTTGAAAATACGTTTGATTAGAATGATTTTTTTGTCATTTACTACTTTCCTCTAGCAAAAATCTTAAATTTGTTTCATTTTTATTGTATTTTAAGTTTGTATGCATGTAAAATTAAAAACGTGACGTGTTTTCTTAACTTCAGTAATAAGTTACATAACCTTGAGTGTTTTAAAATAAAAATCCTATTTATTGCTTGATTCTGTTTAAAGCTTATAATAGCACGGCACCTTGCGTTTGTGTTTTTTATATGGGAACTGATTCATTTCATTTTGATTGCTGGAATCGTGAAGAGATTGAAATTTGAATCTAGCAATAACGATTAAATGGAAATACCGCAAGTTGCACTGAATTTTGAACTTATATTTTAAGCTGCACATTCTGCACATTTTCCACCCAAGCGAATATTCGCGGCAATAAATCGCTTATTAACAAAATGCTTTATGTGATGTGTCTAACAATATAACAATTAACAACGCATGAACGGTTTTCAATCTTACAAGAGCACGGTACGTGGAGTGTAAATAGCACAAACCAACCAACCACCTAAGGAGAAGTGTGTTCTCAGGTTGAATCTCTGGAAAAGCAGCTTGCGATAACACAGAAAGCGCTGAACCAATGCAAGAGGAAATGTGACGATATGGTGAAGACTATGAGTCACGAGCTGTCAATAAAGACAGAGGAATTGGAGGAACTAAGAAGCGAAACCATGAGGCAGTCCTTCCATTCGAGAGTGGATCTCAAACCAGAGAGAACGGAATACGTAGACGAGGGTTACTCCATATACACAGCGGTACCAAAGAAGACTGATTACAGCAGGATGCATCACAGCATGAGTTACATCACGGAATCCCGTTGTTCCTGTCCAGCCATGAGGAACCAGCTAGTCAGCCAGCTGATTGAAGATCTATTCGATAGGATCCATAACACCGTCGATGAGGATCTAACTGCGCTGTGCAAGGACATCTCCCTAGTGAAAGGTCATGTTACTGAAGAGGCTAAAGCGAAAATAACGAATTATCTGCTAATGGCGATATCGAAGGAGCTCGTTAGATCCATAGGTGACGCTGATGCTAAGACTGACAGTGAGGTGAGTCTGTTATGTATTAACAATGTTGACTAATGCGATGAGGTAAAGGGTTAACATTGCTCGAAATTAACTAAGTTAGGCAATAATACTGAATTGAGTATTAAGATATTGTTACGTTCTAGAGTTAAGTAAAAGTAACAATATTTAGTTACAGCTCTTAGGGAAGTGTTGGTGATAAAATTCCAAAGTAGTAGGAATTATCTCACTAACACATCCCTAAGAATGCCAGCCCGTAAACTATTCTTTCATATGAGGGAGTGAGATTGTTCTTTTACGTGCTAGAATCTCGCAGAAAAAGTACTTTATAATAAATAACAACACCAAATTTCGATAGTCGTTTCAGTAGATTTGGAGCTATCCGATGCAAACAATCAATTATATATATATATATATATATATATATATATATATATATATATATATATATATATATATATATATATATATATATATATATATATATATATATATATATATATATATATATATATATATATATATATATATATATATATATATATATATATATATATATATAAAACTTTAAGAACTAGACCATAACAAAATAGATTGAACCAGATGACTGCGACATATAGGCTACCTTCATAAATTTAAGAACTACTATTAGTTTAATTTAATAACTACTTTTTAATAATTTTCATACATCACCGACTATCCCAGGAGTGGCGCGTATCAGCGGCGTGCGCTGCCGCGCGCTGCGGTGCGAGCCCGGGCAACGCGGGTGTAGTGCGCGGGGCGGCGCGGCTGGCGAGTGTAAGCGCAGCATGCGCTGCCGCGCGCCTCGCTGCCGCCGCACCTGCTCTGCAGCCACACGTGAAGCTGTGTCAGGAAGTAAGTTTATTACATCTGCTGTGTCTTCAGCATTGTTAATTTCCTTCTTACCATGATTAAAATTGACCTTAACAACGACATAGATATCATTTTTATTTATGATTTGTGATTCACAAGACGTCACATCCCAATTCCCAACACAATCTGCTGTGATGTCAATCTTATAGGCTACATTGCTCTTTTGCGTTTTATTCTCGAAGTACGTCTACGCAATAAATCTTGTTCGTGTGGAATCATTACTGTACAAATTGCTACAACAGGGCACTGTGCAGCGTTAATGTTGCTACAACGCACCGTAACGCAACGAAACAATGTGGTTTCGTTCTATTGTGCGTCATGACAAACGACTTACAATTATGGTTTTTTTTCGTTATTAGCTTGGATCGAATTTTAAAATGTTTATTATAATAAATTTTTTTTTCAGGAAGTTCTTGAGCACGGCGACGTTAAGATAATGGAGGAGCAGTTAGCTAATGCGATTGAGAGTATTGTTGTGAGTATTCATTCGCTTGCCATTTATTTACTTATATGAATGAACACGAAAAGACCGCGAAAAAAAGCGATAGCAAGAAATGCAAACTAACACAACGCCTATTTGGAGTAAAAGGCAGATAATCTAAGAAAACGATGTAGCGATGCTGGCACATGTTTAATTAAAATGGTTACTATCAACCGTTCTTTTGCGGTTACGTCAATTGGATTAACGTAAACCACGCTTACTTGTGGAAACGAGATAGCGATGAATAAAACAGATTGTAGCATAGACATATAGCATTATAGGTTTATGGATTGTAGTTTCGACAATGATAGGATTATTTTGATGAATGAATTTCCTTTACCTTGATACCTTACCAATATTTTGATGAATGAATTACCTTTGTTACAGAATTGTCCATCTTGTGCGTTGGGCACAAATGCGATAGTATGGAGCACAGACGTGTAGCGTCTGCAGAGTGCAGCAATAGTAGTATATGTAAGTATCACTTGAATATGTAGACTATGTAGATCATTTTTGATTCTTTAATTTTGAGCCTCGGTAAAATTATATTATAGCTAAGAATCATTATGTAACTCTTAAGGATACTGGCGATATAATTAATTTTAGGTTTTTCTCTACAGAATATTTTCGAATGTGAGATTGAATATTGTTTTTGTTTACATCGGAGTAACAGCTTTAACTAAAGATTATTTTAAACTTACTTAATAGTTAAGATATTTTTTATAAATAGTTAAGATAATTTTATAAAATGACTTCTTCTTTTTAAACAATTAAGTTATAATATCTATGTTTAGCTGTTAGCATAATAGCTTAATATTAATTTTCATGTTTGTTTGTTTCAGCGTACCTCCACCGACCTCTAGCTGGTGCCTTCGTAGTAGTAGAATGTATATTGTATCATACAGTAGGGTAACATAAGCGAAATATCGAACAAATGTACCTTCTAATCGACTAAGCGAACTTTAATTTCTAATTTATATTTTCCGTGCCAATCGTGTTTGTATATAATATTTTGTCGAACGATTTTATTTTTGACTAATTCTCGTGTCACAAATCTAGATCTTTATGTTTTACGATCATGTAATTGATTAAAATGAATATTTAATTATTAAGTTATTTTATTTTACACCCTCAAGGTATCTTCATTTAAAAAATATATTTGTCTTCTCCAATGTCTTCTTATCATTGACAAAATATGTCAATCAGATTGACATTTCAAATTCTGAATATGGTGCTGAAAATACTCCAAATTACAAAGTGGATTACAGTTAGCACTATGCTAGTTATTTTCAATAGCCTATATCATCTAAATAATATCTTCTCAGGTACGAAAAAGCAAGAAAAGTCCTAGAAAGTTGCCAAGGATTTTAAAATGAACACTACGGAGAATGTTCTACCTCTTTCCTGCTCATGTTCAAACTGTGACTGGAATCTTTGCACCATGAAAACTAAATTGAGTAAAGACATCTTAATCTGTTGCTGTGGTGAAAACCCTAGATCCAAACAGCTTGTTTATACTTGCACCACTGGATCTAAAAAAGCAACTATCAAACCCATAAAAGCATCAGAAACTTGTTGTCAACCTAAAGATGTAAAAAAATCTGGTTATGAAAAAGATGATAAAAAAGGTGGAAAGACCGAAAAGAAGAAAAATCTAAAAATGTTTGAAAAAGACAAGATTGATAAGCAAGAAAAGAAAAAGTCGCTCAAAAGTGAAAAAGTTGATTGTATCTGTAAGGGTACCAAAGAAAAGCACAGCATATTCGGTACCAAAGCTAAAGCCGAAGTTAAGAAAAGCGACCTATATAGTAAAATTGAGGAAATATATAAGATATGTTGCTGTGAACTATGTAACTGTCCTTCCCCGCCTACGCCACAAGAAAAATCTAGTAGTGATGAAGATGAACGTAAAGCACAAAAGGTTTGCCTATGTTTTGACAACCATAAGGAAGTTTCTGAAAGAAATAAAGATGATGCAGCATGTGAATGTGCCATGAAGTCTGAAACATTTAAACCCTGTCTTTGCGATGCCATTAATAAGAGGAGGGAAAGTACGACGCCTATACAATTATTGCCTCCGTCTTCGTGTGGACAAAACTTGGTCGATAAACAGTCTGGTACGATCAGCCCAAAGCCTGGAAAGCCAGGCTTAAACAGCCCAAGAACTTCAAAAGATGGTTTATCTAGTTCAAAACCTGATAAACAACCCAAAGAACTTAAGAATATGTCTCCCAAACCATCTTGCGGCCAAGCTAATAGTTCATGCAATGCAAAGCAAGAAAAAGAAGTCAAAATAATATTGCCTTCGCAAAAAGAAAAAAATCAACCTGAATCAGGTAAGGATCAATATCATGATGATCACAAAGAAGTTGATACAGAAGTCAAAAGTAGTGATTTTCCAATTTGTGACTGCGCGACACCTGTTGAGTCTTTAAGTTTGATCTGTTCATGTGCAGATAGCGACATTTCAGAAGATGGATTTCCTACATGTGCCTGTCAGCCCGATGATAAAAAAGAAGAAGAATGTCCATGCGATCCTGGCGAGATGCCTACAACAAACTCTGATGAGATTACAGGTACCGAGGAAGGCATGTGCGAATGTACTACATGTGAGTGTATCGATTGTTCGAATTCACGTATAAAGGCCGAAACTAAATACAAAGCAAAAGGTGGAACCAGAAAAACATGTAAATGTACAAACTGTTTAATGAGTACATGTCGCAAAGATAACAAGAACTGTATATGTAAAAGAAAAAGAACTGATCCGAGCAAACAAAGAAAACATTCTCCACAAACAAAGAAGTATGACATTCATAGAACGTTACTTTGTGAGAATTTACCATTCAATAGAACAGCCAGTGAAAAAATCTGTAAAGCAGATAGACTATCTGCGCCTTGCTTATTTAAAGATAATAATCGTAAAGGCAGGCTGTGTGACTGTTATTTATGTAAAAATAATATCCATGAATATGAGAATATTCTCGGAGCAGTAGATCATTGTAAGTGTTCACCTTGTGAATGCCAGTTTTGCAACAAAAGTGATAACACAGGTTTAGGAAAAAATAAAGCCTGTCGATGCGCAAAATGCGAATGTATATCCTGTTCTAATTTTTGCGATTATCGTAAGCAAGACACCGATGGTACCAATAATAAAAGTCTGAAATATTCACGAGATAAGGCAAAATCAGACTGTAATGATATTTTATATGAAAATTTAACGTTGTTGAAAAGAGGTGAAATTTTATCAAATTTTAAAACCGATAAAGAACAACTTGTCAATGATCAACTAAGATTTGGACTAAACAAAGACTTGCCGTTGCCCTATGTAGTTATTGATGAAAAAATTCAAGTGATCAATATGAATGAAAATAAATTAGTATCTAAAAACTCAGTGAAGAAAAATAGTAAAGAGAAAATAAAGGCACATAAAAATGTAACTACAAAAAGAGGAAGTAATAAAAATAGTAAGGAATGTATTAATTTTCTAATACCTACTAACAGTGGATTTATTAAAAGGTTGACGTTACTTGAACCGGAAAGAATGGAATCAAAAATAACGAACAAAGAGGAGACAGTGCGAAATGTTAAAATATACGTTCAATTAAAAAATATTAGCGACAACGTCGACGAATACATAAAACATTTGCAAAATCTCTTAGAAAAGTCCAAAAAAGACAATGAGAATTTCGAAAGCGTAGTAAAGAAAATAAAAAACGAAACAGTACCAAGAGTTTTAGAGTTAATGAAAAAGGAAAATTTCAAGAATCGAAGAATGCAACTACAGCAATAAATTTTAAAATAAAAGTGCCTGAGAGAATGATAATAGTTGTTTCATTTAATGAAGTAATTTTATTAGAGGCCCTGCGCTTAGCGAGGTCAGGCAAAAAAAGCTAAATTCTATTCACTAAACACATTCTTCGCAAGTCCTCTCTGGTGGAAACGCAGCCTCATGCCTGGTTTCTAAGGTTTGTCTGAAGTTTATTTATCTACTAGCGCTTTTAATTGGTTAACGTCAATGCTGTTGAATAGATGCCCTTTGGCTAAAATATTAATCAGCACAGCAGTGCTGTTGAATAATTTTTTTTACAGAAAACCACTGAAAATTGGCATAAGACTATGGTGGGAATTTATAGGTGGAATTAAACACAAAGCGCTAATTAGTCATATATTTACAAAACGTGTTCGGGGTGGGAGGCGTCGGCGATGTAGTCAGTTCTGTAGACCTGGTCTCTGGAGTTGGTGTACTCGAAGAAGGCTTTGTTCAGGTCGTCGGAGTCTCCATCGAGGGCCAGGTCGAGGAGGAGGCTCTTCTCACCCTCGCTGATGCCGTATTTGTATTGGTAGTTGTTGGTGGGGTGTTCCTTCTCCGTCTTGGCGCCGGTGGTCGGGTAACCCTCCTCGCTGGAACGTGGAGTTCAAATATAAGAGGGTGTTTAAGTCGGAATATAAACGGAAAAACCCGGCGTTAAACAGCGCTTGCGCTATGTTTCGCCGAGTGAGTGAGTTTACCGGAGACCCAATCGCCTACCCTATTCCCTTCGCCCTCTCCTACCCTCTTAAAAGGCCGGCAACGCACCTGCAGCTCTTCTGATGTAGAGTGTCCATGGGCGACGGAAGTTGCTTTCCACCAGGTGACCCGTTTGCTCCTTTGTCCCCTTATATTATAAAAAAAACGTGCAATAGTAAGTATGGCCATTTGTAAGAAATGTTCGCATCCTTTCTCAAACTTAGGAAATCTTTAGAAGTTTGGACTGTATTATTTTGCGGAGTTTCGAAGATGAATACTTAGATAATTAATCATCTTATTGTATTTCCATGATACATAATATATTATGCAAATAAGGCTAAATTTACAAAAAAAAATAGCACTTTATTCTCGACCACGCTCTAGCAAAAAACATTTTATTTAGCTCTAGGACAAAACAGTCGAAATCTCATGCCCTAATGCGTAAAATATTACGTAAACTCTATAAAAGGAAATTTACACGACCTTTATAATATGTACCTATGTTCATACGTCCATACTAATATTAGGTATAAATGCGAAAGTGTGTCCGTCTGTCCGTCAGTTACCTCTTCACTCCCAAATCGCTGAACCGATTTTGATAAAATGTGGACTCCCGGGGAGGGACATACATTTTATCCCGGAACAATTTTCCCGCGCGATAATCGAATTTTGACGCTACAGAATGGGGATTGTCCATTTTTTTTTAATTTTGATCATTACAAAAACATTTCGAGGAATAAGGTCAGTGATCGTTGTTCTGTATATAAACGAAAAAAATACCCATCAGTTACTTATATTTTTGAACAAATACGTTTAACCTTTGTTTGACCTTTAATGGCGTTAAATTAGCAATAAATTCGACCAACATTACGTTTCGAACTTTTGGTAAGCTTCTGGTATCAGCTTTCAAATAATGAGAACTTGTATTTGACGAACCAGCCATTATAAATAAGATTGAAAGGAAATTTAAAACATATGCAGAGGTCAATTGGCGGCCGATGATGACGTCAGAGCGAAACTTCAAAAATTTATTGAGAAAAAACTAGCCAATGAATTTCAAAATTATTTAATTTATATTCTTAAAATACCCTATTTTAACGAAAAAAAATATAAAAAGTGCATGTGATTTTTTTTGCACAATGCCCATTGCGGGCGTCATCTAGTACTTACAGTGTTTCCCAACCTTTTTCTGCCACGGACCCCTAGGAAATCATGTATAGTTTTTAGGAACCCCCTTAATAAAATAAACAGCAAAAAAATTTGATTATGTATGGTCCAGAGACGACACGACCATACGTATACTCGCGGACCCCCCCAGGGGTCCGCGGACCACAGGTTGGGAAACACTGATCTAGTATATTATTTAAAATCACTCAATTATTATTCCACACTAGTAAAAGTTAAAACTTACTTACCCAAGGGCCGAAGCCAGGGCTATTAAGGCACACAATACCTGAAAAAAACCTTTTTTAGTAAACACATTGCTAATTAGAGGAGTTAATTACTTTCCAATATTTAAAAAAAAACCTAAAAGTTTTTACTTATTTGTAAATTGAATATTTTTTCACAATATTAACATTTTAGAACACAAGGTACTAATAACTAAGTATTTCAATTTTTTATTCACTCTTTTTCAGTGCTATAATTTTTGAGAATTTATTCCAAACAAAAACACACTCCTAATGGTAAGAATATGATTTTAAATGTAAGTTTTAAAGCGGCGCAAGAAAACTCACCAGAAGACAACGCATCTTTATATCCGACGACTAATAGAATACTCGAATTTTTCCTAAGCCATACATATTTATACGATGTTTTTTTTAGTCTTTTTAATGACTAATTTTGCCGGTTCCAACTTCCAACAAATGCTCTTATTAATTCGTAACCTTTTCCAGGCTCATAACCTTATTAATATTTATTGACCCGATTAATTCAAGATGCTACTTTTTTTCGATAAACTAGTTACGATAAATAATTTGGACTCGTTTTGTCACTACCTACTTGCCTTTACCTGGGACGTGGTGTCCTCCGAGGATAGAAGCTAATGCCCTACAGGCGGAAAACAACTAAAAGATTGCAAATTTTAGGGTTCCGTGCTTAAGTGGAATTGAATATTTTGCTATTTTAGCTTAAAAATTGGCATGTGAATTGTGAAGTGAGAATCTTTAATTATGAAATCATCGAGCCACATGACAAAAAAGCCATTTTACCAGTTTTTAATAAGTAGGTAGGTAACCCCATTGACATCAATATGTTAAATAGCCCGAAAATTCCCAAAAGTGGGGTCATTGCATTGTGCCTTGTCTTATGTCTAATGTCTATCATACTCATATTTAACTACAAATGCGAAAGTTTGTATGTTTTGTGTATTTTTGTTATTTCTTCAGGTCTAAACCACTAAAGTGATTTTTTACAGTTTTGATGTTGGTATGGACATACTAATATATATTCTGTGGTATGGAGTTAGCCGACATCCTAAATTGTATTATGTCTATGCTAAATTGACATAATATTTTTACTGTGGAAAAACATCATATCGGAAATCATACTAATTTATTATTTCTTTTAAACAGCAGGTAGCAACGCGGGGCACAGCTAGTTGTAATATAATAATTATATGTTTTAAACCAGGGCTTCCCAAACGTATTTGTACTGTGACGCCCTTGGGACTTTGCCATTTCTTTACGACGCCCCTCAACCCGGCTCCCAAAAATACTTTCTAATTTTAGAACCAGCCTAAATAGGTTATCATATAAGTAAACACTATTTGAATATTTATATTAGGAAATAATGAAAAAATCAAAACATAAGCATAAAAATTAAAAGAGATATTTATGAAAGATATTAAAGCCAGCAAGGCTGGCTAATATGAAGGCTGCGCTTGCTTTTCTGAGCATAGCTTCTGAAACTGGGTATTTAGACTGCCCGGGAATCCTGGGATCTATGATTGACATATTGCGCGCGGCGCTCATTCGATTTGGTTGTGTTGACATGCGACGCCCGGCAGTGTCGTGACGCCCAAACGCACAGTTTGGAAAGCCCTGTTTTAAACTATACCAACCACCTAGTAAAGACAAAGATAAGCACATGAAAACCTATTTAAAGAGTCAAGAGTGCTTCGAGCTTCAAGCATTGTAAGACAAAGTTCGATTTTTTTATCTTTTGGTGTCTACGATTTGATGTATTAAAATTACCTAATTCATTAATAAAACCGGTGGCGATGATGGCATTTATTAGTCACATCTAATTTTAAGCAAATATTGGTTCGACACTGGACTTACGGAAAATAAATACAAACTGATTATACTTGAGACTATAAATTGTCTCTAAACACTTGGTTCTTTCATCTTTATAGGGTTCCGTACCCAAAGAGTGAAAACGGGGACCTTTTACTGAGAATTCGATGTCTGTCCGTCGTCTGTTTGTCTCCAGGCTGCAGCGAATACTATACTCACAAGGAGCCAGGCTGTATCTCAAGAACCGCTATAGCTAGACTTCTGAAATTTTCACAGATTGTTTATATCTGTCGCCGCTCAACAGCAAATATACGAAAAACAAAATAAAATTAATACTAAGGGGGGCTCCCATATGTACAACAAACGTATTTTTTTGCCTTTTTTGCTATATTAGATTTCAATGCTTAATAGCAACAGCTGATAGGCACTTGAAATTTTTAGAAAATCCTAAATTATAATATGTCTACTTTAATAATTAACATGAAATTAAAACAAAATTGGGGGCAAAATACCCAGGTTCTGGGCCAGGGGGGGGGGCAAATAACCCAAGTTCTGGGCCAGGGGGGGGGGGGGGGGAAATCAGATTTTTTTATAAGCTAGGTGTTTATAAAGAATAAAAAATGTATAATTTTTAGTTGTAAAAATATTGTATTTCAAACAAATGGCAAAAATTCGTTTTCTTAATTTTTTATTTTTATAGATAATACGTGGGAGAGCCATGCTTCAGCACGAATGGGCCGGCTCGACCGGATAAATGCCACGTTCTCACAGAAAACCGGCGTGAAACAGCGCTTGCGCTGTGTTTCGCCGAGTGAGTGAGTTTACCGGAGGCCCAATCCCCTGACCCCTACCCTATTCCCTTCCCTACCCTCAACTATTCCCTTCCCTTCCCTTCTCTACCGTCCCCTATTACCATATTCCCTCTTAAAAGGCCGGCAACGCACTTGCAGTTCTTCTGATGCTGCGAGTGTCCATGGGCGACGGAAGTTGCTTTCCATCAGGTGACCCGTTTGCTCGTTTGCCCCCTTATTTCATTAAAAAAAGAAAAAGTACTAGATAATATACTTAGTAGGGACGTCAACGTGATCCAGGGGGGGGGGCAGCTGCTGTCCCCCCCTCCTCGATACGCCTATGACTGACTATTTATACCGGCCTTAAAATGCGAATCGTCGTCTGTTAGTTATATTTTCACGCTTAAATCTATTTATTAACAGACTCACACGAGGTAGGTATGAAGTTAGAGGAAACAGGGGTTTTTAGTAAAATTGTAGTAACTCGTAGTACGAATACCTATCATTTTACTTTCATTCCTTCTTTCACACTAATTTCATTTCCGATGATACACATATAAACCAGTAATATAATAGTTCAAGGCACCAGAAGATATAAATTATGTTAATATAAAACAAGAAGACTATACTATAAAACAAGAATAAAAAGAAACTAGTCCACTATGCAAGCGGAACTCTCTCGTCCCCATGCCGTCACGAGAATGTGCAAATTCGGCTAAAGTGGATTGTGTCTGGAAAAATAGCGAAGGAATATATTGATATTATGAGGTATTGTGGTACATAATAGAAATTTAGATCACTCGGCAAAACCTGAGGCTGAAATCGGCGCAAGAATTTGAGTATTCTGAGTAAGAGCAAGAAAGAATTAGTGTAAATTTTTTTGTTCATCCGTTAGGAAATATTTTAATAACATGCAGTCGTGGGTTTAACCCATCGAGCCCCATAAGCTCACCGGTGACCGAGACACAATAGAATAAAAATAAATTTCCAAGAATCGAAGGATTAATGACTCAAAACTAGGCAAAAACTAAATAGCGGAAATTTTCATTATATCCTGGCTGTTCACAATGCCTGCAACATTTCTTGTATGTTCAATAATTAAATTTTTAATATCTAATGCTGAGTGTTTTTATTTGCACAACTAAATCATATTTTTTTCTTTTATTTTCAACACGTTTGAAAAGTACCTATCTTTATAAATATTAGGTTTTTTGTATCATCCATATCATACAAGTCTGACAATTCATACCAATATTAATGTTGTGAATTCGACAGTAGTAGGTATGCTTAAACTGCTGAATCGATTTAGATAAAATTTGGATGCATATAGTTAATAGAGAATAGTTTTTATGACATCAATACATGTAAGTACGATTGCCGTGTAAAAAACGAATTTCATCACTAAGGGGGGTATTACATTATCATTTAGATTATCATATATATTGGATCCGAGATCATTGAGTCAATGATATTGGATAATGTAATATAGACATGATTCATTTCTTCCTTGATCATAGATTTTTGACATTTGCTGAGAGATTGGATCCAATACGGTCATAGAAATAGGTGTTGCCAGTTATTTAATATAAAAAAGAGTTTTTAATTTCTTGTTCGTTAATATGTTTCAAATAATGTAATGTAATTATTTTTCTTATTATATACTTGGATAATCTTGCTGAAATAACAAAAAACAAGCCATATTAAAAATGATGATGTCTTTTGACAAATCGAATTCTCTGAGATCTAGTAACCCTGACCTCAATACCTGTCAGCGTTAGCGCTCTCAGAAACCACATATGACGTAAAATAGGATCAATGAAATATGATAATGTAATATGCAGATATGATCAAATGATCATATATATTGGATCCTATATATGATCATAGAAATGATCCAATATATATGATAATGTAATACCCCCCTAACAAAGTTGCGGTCATATCTAGTTATTAATACTTAATTAAGAATTACGCCATGTTATAACTAATAGGCACTCATTAATTATTTGCATGAGTTCCGAAATAAAACCCAGTATACTAGCCAGTTCCATGACGTGTTAAATCTGACGCTATATTGTACTGATCACGGAGTAATTTATGACGTATAGTACTAAGTAGGTTAGTTTTTATTATTCGTAGTAGGTATGTAATTTTTGTATTTGCAATAACATGGCACCGCAGCAAAATCATAATAATTATACATGAATGCACTGGCCAGTACTATTCATAACGAATCAACAGTTTGGACTTTGGAGTCGATTCTAAGGCTAGACGCATAGGACACGTTTTCCGCATTCGATTTCCGAATTAGTTTTCCTGATTCAGATATTTAAATGCATGGAAATTGGAATCAGTAGAAAAAAAATTAACTGACGAACACGTCCGTCTTTTCCGAACGGAACGAATTTCGCGCGTGCGTTTCGAATGCAAGCCGGCGCGTTTACTGTGAAGAAAAACGAACGTTTGCACTTGTCTCACGGAAATCCAAATCAAAATTCCATATTAGGCAAACGTATACGGAAAACGTGTGAATGCGGCCAGCCTTGACGTCATTAGCAAGTGTACTGGCATATATTTCGGAACTTACCCTCATTTATCTTATCAAATATAACTTTGGTTCACCTCAAACTAAATTACGGAAAACATAATTATTAATGTTCTTAATTATTATAACATCAAAATAACCACTCAATAACATCGTTTATCATGAAACTTGATCACAAAATATACGTCCGACAGGCGACATAGCTATTAATACGATGATTTGCATAAATATGAAGGTTTTTTTCGTTTGTTTGGGTTTGTAATAATGATTATGGTTATATTTTAAAAATATTTTAGAAAAAAATACCCACTTGCGCTAGTTGGAGTGTCAAAATATGCTTCTTCTTTTATAAGAATGAACAGGGCCCCCGTATGGCCTACTGGCGCCTGTGTGCAAAAAAGGATTTTGGCACCCCATTTTGAATCTTTTTTTATGGTATTGTCTGGTAAAGCAAATAAAAATCGGCCAAGTGCGAGTCGGACTCGCGCACGAAGAGTTCCATACCGTTAAAGTGCAAAAATAGGCCAAAAATTTTATTTTTTTGTATGCAGTTGATATAATTTCAAATTTTGCCATTATTGATATCGAGCAAAGTATGCCAAAAATCACGATTTTTCAAAAAAATTTTTGGGCCTTTTGTTTTGGCGTCTCTAAAGGATGACGATTTGGCGTCCCTAAAGGGTGGCACCCGTATGCATTGCACACATTGCACATATGGTAGCGGGGGCCCTGAGAATGAAGAAGGACAGAGATACTATCATCTTCTTATCTAATAATATATACAGTGCTCCCAAAGTGATAATGCGCATAGAAGATTTCGAAATTTTCCGACAACGGTCGTATTTCCCGAGCGACGGTAGACGATATTGCATGTTATTTTATTTTATTTTCGTATATTGGGGTCTCCAAACAGTCTTACATGAATATTAGTAAAGTATGCAATTATAATATTTACTAAATTTAGAAACAACAGCGGTGACCACAGATGAATAATTTAGTATAGGAAAAAAAAGAGATTAAGGAAGTAGAGAGTAAATTAATATATATAATTAATATAAGGGTATATTTGTGTGTCAATTGTGTGTTAAGTGTGTTTGTTAATAATAGTTAAAATAGTAGTAAAATTAAATTTAGTATAATTGTAAGTGTAATGTTTGTAAATTATTTATTGAAGAGGAATGCAAGGTTTTAATTATTTTTATTATTATTTTCTAATTGCATTGCGTTTAAGATACATGTATTAGTCAAAGTTCGTCGTGATATTCCTGTAGCTTTTGTAACACGGCCATTATTCACGGTCACTCATGCGCATTATTAATTTTGGAGTACCTACTGTAAAATTCTCGTGTCACGTGTTTGTGCGCGAACTCCTCCAAAACGGCTCAACCGATTTTAATGAAATTTTGCATGTACTTACATTCGTTAGGCCTGAGAATGGTTTTTATCTACTTTTTATATTGATACTAGAAATAATTTATAGTTAAGTATTGCAAAACAATGTTTGCCGGGTCAGCCAGTAACATTATATTATTTTGACTGGTAAAAGTGAGACAAATCATTTTACGTTACACAATCTTATATCTTTAAACGAGCAATTCTTGTATAAGTATATACAATTGAAATCTCGGAATCGGCTCCAACGATTTTCATGAAATTTAGTAAGTATATAGGGGGTTTCGGGGGCGATAAATCGATCTAGCTAGGAATCATTTTTAGAAAATGTCATTTTCATCGAATACCGAGCAAAGCTCGGTCAAATAGCTAGTCAAAATGAAATAGTCCATACACAAACATCGGATAACTAAGTTATCCGATGTTTGTCGATAATTATTAAAGTTTTAAGTCTTAAAACTTTAATAATATTTTTCCCTAGATAATTATTATCTCATTTACATGAGAACCAGAGTATAATGTGTCTCAGACACAGACATAGATCATGATAGATACCGCATGTGTATGTACTTCGCGTGCCATATCGCGTTCCCAAACGACGAACAATGCTCGTCTTTCGAAAGTCTGTTCTTTAGGTTGCTATCAGAATCGGACGTCAATAGGGATTTTAAAAATGCCTAAATGCCTAAAAGTGCCGTATTGAGCTGTAGAAATTCGAATAAAAACGTTAGCCTGTATGAGGACACGTTTCTTATCATCGGCACGTCATAGTAGGTCGGAAAAAAGTGTCACGCTCGTTTTCATACAAATGGTGGGACATGCGGTATCCATCTTGATCTATGTCTGTGGTCTCAGAGTAACTCATAAACGAAGAATTTACTTTCAGAATTAAAAAATATATGATATCTAATATCTATGTTTTTATTATAAAAATATTTTCTTTACAAAATCAACACTTATTCGAGTTATAACAATGATTATTACAGGTTTTTAACAGCCAGGTTTCTTCAAATAATCTTAAAAAAATTTAGTTATACGGGGTGAAACAAAACTAAGTGATAATACTTTAGGGTGTATACTGTATATACCCATATATATACCCCTGTACATAGTTTGATGTGAAAGTAGAAGCGCGGAAAGAGTAACTTTTTTCACTTTTGTAAGGAAAAACTCACGAGTCATAACGCTGGGGCGCTTGTATGTACATACAAATAACAAGAAAAAAATTGATCTATCAGCGCTGCTAACTTCACAGTGAACTCTATAAATTGTAAGGGACACAAACACATCTTAAAGTATGATCACTTATTTTGTTACACCATGTATATTATAACCCCTATTCACCCTGTGTTTTGGGGTGAAAAACAAATGATTTGGTTATATTTTAAGAACTCTTTCCATTTTGTGTTTCAGGGTTGTGTGCGGGGTCCAAACCCAGCTTTTTCATTTCGACGGCCATCTCGAATAAGTAGTCGTAGCACTCCGTCCTGCAAAATAAATATTTTTTCAATTACAATAAAATATTATAATCATAAGCTAAATCGTATACACAGAAAAACACAGTCGAACAATTAACATATAATAATAATAATAAAAATTCTTTATTTGCAAATTAAAAACATAGCAATATAAATATTATAAAAATAAAGGTTTTGCGCAAATTGGCGGTCTTACCGCTACTAGCGGTTTCTTCCAGATATAATGTTCATATAAATATTTTCATAGGCAGATGGCTTCATTATTTCGTCAGGTTATGTCAAGTGCAGTCGACAGATCGCGATTGATTCGAAAAAACCCAAACAAGACATGTTGGTACCATAAAGTTAATATACCTAGCGGGATAGAGCAACAATCTCGAGCTGCCAAACGAAACCGAAATTGGTTTCATCTGTGTGTAAAAATATGTGTACGTATACTACACAAGCATGATTGAACATGATTTCTATGAGATTGTCAACGTGCGGCACGTGCCGACTGGACGTCAAAAAAAGAGTGCTGCTGTCATGTATCACACGTCTCTTTTTACCACGCAGTGTTACTGATAGTGACATCTTTCTTGCTCAGGCCTTTGGTAGTAGTTCCGCTAGGTATATTAACTTTATGGTTGGTACACAGCTGCATAGATAAACTACCAACATCTTACTTTTCGTTTTTTACTGGCTATCTTGCTAACTTCTAGCCTCCCACTGGTCGGAAAAATAATAAATTAACTGTTTATGTATTAGGCACACACTCACATAGTCTTAGCCTGCTGCCAGCTATCCCCCCACACGTACACACCATGTCGCCGCACCAGCACTGCGCTAGTCCCGGGATATCTGCGCAAGACCTCCGCCAAACTCCCCGCTAGATCTCGCTCAAATGGCGTGTTCTCTATAATGGGCACTACTAGCTTTTCGTCGTAGCGTAGATAACGGTTGAGGGTGGCGTCTTTTATGCCCTAGAATAAAAAAAATAGTTTCGGTATTAGAAATCATTATTGTCTTCTAAAATCTTTAACGCCGCGCAGCGCCATCTCTTATTAACATTGTGCAAGTAAGGGAGATCGCAGATCTGCGGCGCACATACAGTCGGCATGGCGCGGCCCAAAGAGAATGTCATATACCTACTACGTAACAGCGGCCATGCAGACTGTATGTGCGCCGCAGACTCTATCACACAAAAAGTGTGCCTCTCTAAAAAAAGAATTTAAAATGTTTTCAATTTCAGAAATTAGAAATATTTTGTGTCTAGTGTCAACACAATTCATTTCTAATATAAAATATGCTTTCTCAACCTATCTTTTTTATTCAGTAATCATTTATATAGAAAAAAAATATAATTATTGTACCTAACACAAATTATATTAATATTATACTTGAGGGTTCTGCAAGGATCATTTGGCACATGGGCCATAGCCAAAATCATAACTAACACCACCATCTACAAGATGGTCCTTGAGTAACAGCCATTTCCCAAAGGCAGGAAGTGAGGGGATACCCTCATAATTTACTGCTTTCTATCATTATTATCCAGCAAAAGATCCTTGTAGGCCTGTACCTTGATCATCTCCTGGTGCGTGATAACAAACTCGTCTCCCCACAGCAGCGTGCAACGCACCGCGTGCGGCGAGTGTGTGTGTATAACCGATCCAGCCCCGCGCTCGCGGTACGCCAGCATGAATAGGGGCGTGCACTGACTCTTCTTTAGCCTGGAAATTATGCAGATAGTGTAAATGGATGCTATGAAATAATGCTACCTCCTTAGCATTATTGCTAAGGAGGTAGGAGTTACCTAGTACTAGAGAAATTTACTGAAAGAAAGATAGTGGACCTAAATGACTTGGTAATAATAGATCAGGGCTTTTATTAATTTCATGTGACCCAAACAAATAGGTAAACAAGCACAAACGCCTTTTGATTAAGACAAAAAACGAAAATAAATAAGAAGAAATTACAAAAGAAAGCATGTTGAGACAGAACAATGATACTTACAATATTCAAAAAGTGAAACAAGTAAAAGCAAAGAACCACAGGACGTATTAAGAAAAAATGTTTAAGGTTAGACTTGTTGTTACATACCGTTTCTCTGGTGGTGGTAATTCTAAGTCCTCATCATTGATTGTCTGCACAAACAGGTCATCCGCCTTCATCCTCTCCTTCTGTACACCGGACGGAGCTATGTATATTTTGTCCCTGGAATGTTAGTAACAAAATATGATTATGAATGTAATAAACCAATGGCCCACAGCAACGAAAACATAATTATTTTATTTATTTAAAACTTTTTGCACATTGTACAAAATGCCTTGTGGCATTTTCTTCCAGCCAAACCTTAGGGTGTTGCAGAGATAGTGAGGTAGATGCAAACACTAGATTTAGATTGAAGATGGATTAAAATAACTTATAATTAATATCATGATATTACAATTATGTGCTATTTTATTATAAAAAATTTCATCTTGTACAACCTATAACATTAGTCTCATTAGTCATTTCTCAACTTTCAAACCTAAAAGCCTTTAGTAGATAAATATTTTGAATTAGCTACTAAGGTTCACTCGGCGTAGGGCCGGTCAGGCACAACAAAATTCCCGGACATTTGGCCGAAATGTGGTTATTTCCCCGGACACCTCTTAAAAAGTATAAATTACATTTTACAATTACGTTTTGCCAATATTTGCCAAAACATCTTCCTTTTCCAATTACAAGAATTTTTTAAAATCTGATCCTTGAAATCATACTTTTTGTTTAAAGAAGAAACCGTGTGTATGCTTAGCAAGGTTTTATCTTTCGTTTGTTGTTGCATGACTAAAAAGTTGGATTTCTTTCGACAAAAGTGTTTTTTCACCAAATTTCACCCGGACACTTTTCGAAAACCCGGCCGGATGGTCCCCGGACGCCCTTCAAACTAGGACAAATCCGGGGAAACCCGGACAGATGGCAGCCCTAACTCGGCGTAACTGGGTGGTAGCGGTCATTGACTACAACTTGTCATTTTCTATATAAACCGCGATTGACAATAAGGTGTCAGATGTTGTCAATCGCGGCTTTGTATAGAAAATGACAAGTTTTTGACAGGGAGTCTATGACCGCTCCTGCCAAGTTACGCCGAGTGAACCTTAGTGAACATACCCCTCCTTTATGGAGATTCCTCCGCCGGTTCCTGTGACCCATCCCAGATGGTAGAACTGTTTGCACAGCTCCGGTATGAGATTCCTCGGATGCTCCTGAAATGCGAGCAAAGACACATTTGATTTCACAATGTCATTGTATTTTTAATCTTTATTTTACTGAATTCAATACCAAATTTATGAAAATTGGTATATACCATGGCTTTGTTAGCATAAATATAATATACAACTACACCAATAAAACAAAATAGACTGGTAATTACCTACTAATTGTTATCATCTAAAAATACTCACTGGTCCAAGTTCCATTATCTTTAGTTTTCTGCGGTTACAATGTGTGGTATAGTGACTGTCTGGTCCTTATCAATAGTTCACTGATAAAATTATCTACGAAGATTTAATAATATTTTATTCCTCAGAGTTATAGTAGTAGGTATCAGCAATGGTATCAGCTGTATTTTACAACGAAACTGCAGAATGTAAACAAATATTATTGACATTTATTACGTGACATTGACATCTGTCAAGCTATTGGTGTTGCAACTTATTATAAAATCTTTGCCCGGTATTTAGTATCTGAAAGTTATTATTAATTAACAATTATATATTATTACTAGATGTCCCGCGCGGCTTCGCCCACGTAAATTAGGAATTTTACAGAAACCGTACATTTTCCCATAAAAATATTTCCCCCGTTTTTCCCACATTTTCCTGAGTTTCTTCGGTCGTATTAGTCTTAGCGTGATAATATTATAATATAGCCTATAGTCTTACTCGATAAATGATCTGTCTAACACTGAGATAAGTTTTTATATCGGACCTGTAGTTTCTGAGATTGACGCGTTCAAGCAAACGTACTCTTCAGGTTTATATTATTAGGTAGGTAAAGATTTTTTTAATTATCGCTTGACAAACTCGAGTCTCGATCTAAAAGACTATGAAATGGTATAATATGGTAGTGATGATGATGATGATGATGATGAATGTAATTTGCATAGTAGCATGCTCTCTGTTCTTAAAAAACAACGCCGAAACTCCCAAACTTGTATCTATAAAGAATCAGGCGTTCTCTCAGCACCTTCCGAACCACGGTATACCAGGTGTACCTCGGTGCAAAATTACTTGTTGGTAGCATATGCTTAGAATACTTCTCACGAAACCGAAGTCACCACATGTTTCCCTATAAGTTTTGAGGAGTTCCCTCGATTACTTATGGATCCTTCATCAGATCACCACTTTTGTGAATATAATAGCAAATTGGGATGATACCCTTTATACCAAAAGAAAAATTTTGAAAATCGGTTAACAGACGGCGGAGTGATCGTTGAATATAAGAAATTTGTCGGTTAAAATTCCAAAATCAACAACTCCTTATAAATAAGAAATTAATTGAAAAAACATTTTCCAGTAGACCAAACTGTAAATCTAAACCATTCTCGAATCTCCACGAACACACACAAAAAATTTCATCAAAATTGGTCCAGTCGTTTAGGAGGAGTTCAGTCACATACACACGCACACAAGAAATATATATATATATTAAGATAATAATTATGTATTATAATAATATATAATATAAATATATAATTATTATAATATATAATAATGTTTACACCTTGTTAATCACATAAAGCCAAAAACCACAAAAACAGGTGTGAATAATGAAGATAATATTAATGAACATAATATTAATATTATACTCATGCTGACGCAAGAGTTGGAAGAGTTAAATAGCTGCTTTATTGGTTGACAGCTTGTTGGTTCGTTATAAACTTATATCCATACTAATATACTAATAATATTATAAATGCGAAAGTGTGTCTGTCTGTCTGTCGGTCTGTTACCAGCTCTTCACGTCCAAACTGTTCAACCTATATTGCTGAAATTTGGCATGGAGATACCTTGTGCCCGGGAAAGGACATAGGATACTTTTTGTCCCGAAAAAATGTACGGTTCCCGCGCGATAAACGAGTTTTGGCGCAACGGAGCTGCGGGCGTCATCTAGTTAATAATAACATAAGAAAATTTTGATGACTAACCAGATATTGGTTTATTACCCTGAAGCCTGGTAAATTTTATTTATTTGGTAACATTTATAATGTCAAGTTTGAAAACTGAAATTGATTGACATTCATTATTGACGTAGGTACTTTTTTTTCAGTAACAGCAAAATCCGTACAAAGTCATTACTGATTATACTTCTATCTGTGCCTCTTTTAAATTCTAGATTAAAAAAATTAAAATCACAGTCACATAATATTTTTATATTTTGTCTAGTGTTTTGCTTGTATAAAATCATTCAAAATTTATTACAGTGGTTTAAAAAACGCAACAGGTAATTACGACCTTTAGTTGCTTTTTATGTAACAATAAAATTATCTTTAAAGAGCGGCTGCTATTTTCACACTTGCTCATTTTATATTAGAAGCAGCAAAAGAGAATAATGATTCCCCCGTTCATACTCCATTGCCCATATTTGATATTTCCAGGTACCGATCGCAATACCATGTCACACGCCCCAGAATGTCTGAAAGAACGCTTCAAGGCCGCCGATGAGCTAGTGCAGGAGCTGAACGAATCTAAATGTATCAACGAGAACTGTTCCATTGAAGAACCGGGAGTGAAGCTCATGTGCCAACTCTGGAACATTCTCAAGGACAACCCCAATTTGAATTTAACGGTCAGAGTTCAACCGTTGCACTTATTGTTATCTAGATGACGCCCGCAACTCTTTTTGCGCCAAAATTAGTATATCGCGTGGGAACCGTACATTTTTCTAGGATGAAAAGTATTCTATGTCCTTTCCCGGTACTCAAATTATCTCCATTCTAAACAGCAAAATCGGTTCAGCGGTTTGGGCGTGAAGAAGCAACAGACAGACAGACAGACACACTTTCGTATTTTTTTAGTATGCATTTATAATATTGGTAGTTGGTAGTTGGTACGGATAGGGAAGACTGTATCTGCCTTAATCTGGCCATATTTTGTCTATTTACGACTTCACTTACTTTTTTACTGCTACTTAAGCTCAAGAATAGATAAATTAGTACTAAAAGATTCAAAGAGACGATCTGACAAGGTGTCCTCAAAATGCTTGCATTATTATATTTTGTGCATTTCTACTGTGGATGCTTGCTAATTATTTTACTATAGGCGCAATAACGTGCTAATATTCGTGTATACAATAATACATTTGCTATTAGTTAATTGAATTTTAGAGTAATCAACTCCACATAATGCTAATGTATTGGATTTAACGGGAAATGCTGTAATGTGTATTCCCACTGCAGTCTCTATTACCTAAGGAATTATATTGGACTAGCTGCTGCCCGCAACATCGTCTGCGCGAATCCAAACTTTTTAATATCATAAATGCGAAAGTGTGTCTGTCTGTCACCTCTTCACGCCCAAACCGCTGAACCGATTTTGCTGAAATTCGGCATGGAGATACTTTGAGTCTCGGGAAAGGACATAGGATACTTTTTATCCCGGAAAAATGTACGGTTCCTGCGCGATAAACGAATAATGTCCCAACGGAGTCGCGGGCGTTATCTAGTACACAATAATAAAGATCAATATTTTTCCATTGTTTTTCACTTTTCCTCTGATTCTTCGCTCCCATCTGTCGAAGCATGATGTTATATAGCCAGCCTACCTCGATAAATTGACTGTCCAACACAAATAATCCAATAAGCATTAGTACATAGTTTCTGTTCAAACCAACAAACAAACTCTTCAGATTTATAATATTACTTATATAAGCATATTATAGCTGTGAGTACCTATCTACATAGTATGATTATTTTCTAAGGAAGAAACGTTTTATAAGCTTCGTAACTACTGATATAAGATTAGATCCCAGCCCCCAGGGAATAACAAGCTATTTTCGTCGCGGAAAAATGTGCGGTTTTCACGGGATATTATGTTGTTGCGGGCAGCATGTACTTAAACTATTTTAATTTTTATAGGAAGCAGTCAAAGAGCAGACGAAGAAACTTCAGAAGCACAATCTGAGTATTCCGCTAAACGTCACCAACTTGAACTTGGCTTGTTTAAGTGCTGGCTCAAGGTAAAATTAAAAATATGAGAAATTCCACACTTACTAATATTATAAATGCGAAAGTGTGTCTGTCCGTCTGTTCTTCACGTCCAAACCGCTGAACCGATTTTGATGAAATTTGTTATGAAGATTCTTTGAATCCGGTAAAAGACATAGGATACTTTTTATCCCGAAAAAAGTATTATATAAAAAGTTTACTTACCGCAAACAAATTTTGGCGCAGCGCGCACGTCCGTATATAGACCGCGCAAAACTTTAAGATTGTCATGCAAAAATGTTTTTAAGGTTCTACTACTTAGTAGTAACCAGTAGAAGAGTAGAAGTGTAACTAAAATAATAATAAATTAATGTCTTATTTTATGTTACAGCGACACAATCACCGAAGTATGTTCTTGCAGCAGTGATACAAACTCCAACAGCACACCATGCTGCTCTCACAAGGTGCCCCGTGAACCACCTGGCCCGGACGCACCCCCTCTTACTAAAGCTATTTACAATATAAATGAGGTAAGTAAATAAATAATATAAAGATAATCCTTTCTTCAGTAGTCGTAAGCATGCCATGGGATGTTAGGTAATATACAGGGTGTAACAAAAACAAGTGATAATACTTTAGGGTGCGTACGTGTTCCCTGTAGAGATTTCACTGTGAAAGTAGCAGCGCTGAAAGACCAAAATTTTTTTTCACTTTTGTATGGGCAAGGGCCCGAGCGTCACGAGTTTCCCCATACAAAAGTGAAAAAATTTTTTGGTCTTTCAGCGCTGCTACTTTCACAGAGAACTCTCTACAGGGAACACGTACACACCCTAATCTATTCTCACTTGTTTTTGTTACACCCTGTAGATGTCAAGTAATTTTCTATGTAAAACGACATAGTTTAGCATTGAAAGCTTTAAATATCGGCAATTGACACCGTTTATTACATAGAAAATATTATGTTCGTTTACCTCAGTGTTACATGGTGTTACCAATCCAAAATTACCGGAACTTTATCAGGAAACAAGAGATAAACGCACCATAATACCTTTGACTACTCATATTCTAGGCAGCATCAATAGGCAAAAAATGTGGTGAAGAAATCAAAACCCTAATGTCAATACAGCAAGAATTAGAAAATGAAGTAAAAACTTTGGAAGAAAAAGACAGAGAAGTTGTAGAAACACTTAAACAAACCGAATGCATGTGGATGTGTATGGAAGAAGCATACAAAAAGAAAATCGATGAAGCATTAGCTAAGCAGGAAAAGCTAATGAAAGAAGTGAGTATCTTCACTAAATTATTATAAGGTTCTATTATTGGCATTTAAATACACAGTACATACACTTTCCAATAAAAATATAAAGTGCCAATAATAGGATGATTGCCAACAATGGGCGGTAGTTCGACCTAAACGTTAAGGTTATGAGAAAGATATATTATTATTCTGAATAATATTTTGTTCAAACAGTTGAAAGAAGCAGAGGCAAGTAAAGCAAAATGGAAGAAAAACCTTAAAGACCTTGAGCTTGAAGTCAATAATGTAGACAACTGTCATAAAGAAATGCAAGAAAAGACCAAGCAAAAAACCAACGATCTAAAGAGTGTAGAAACTGAAGTAAAAAATCTGAACAAACACATTGCTGACACTAAGAAAGATTTGGAGTCAACGAAAAAAATGGCTGATAATAAAAAGAAATCCTCTGATGTAATGAAACTTATTTTAGTACTTATTGATTACTTACATTTTTATCGATTAAGGTTCAAATATTATTTTCCTCCTCTTTTTAGAAAAAACTAACTTCAATGGCCGCAGAATTGAAAAAGCTAGAAAAAACTCTTGAAGATGAGCGAAAAAAGAAACGTGACAAAGAATTGGAAGGAAATAGATCGTTAAAAGTAGCAAGAGATGAACTGCAAGATCTCACGAAAGTTTTAATGAAAAAGAAATTAGAAAATGGAGACTTAGCTCAAGAGGTAACTAACTTGATTAATGATATTTGTCACTTTTTAAATACTAAGGTATTCATCTATACTAATATTATAAAGCGGAAGAGTTTGTTAGTTTGTTTGTTTGTTTGGACGCGCTAATCTCTGGAACTACTGGTCCGATTTGAAAAATTCTTTCAGTGTTAGATAGTCCATTTATCGAGGAAGGCTATAGGCTATATTTTATCACGCTAAGACTAATAAGAGCGAATAAATAGAGGAAAATGCGGAAAAAACGGGGAAACATTATTTGAAAGGGATTATTTGAACGCGCTAATCTCAGGAACTACTAGTCCGATTTGAAAAATTCTTTCAGTGATAGATAGCCTGTTTATTGAGAAAGGCTATAGGTTATATTTTATCACGCTACAACTAATAGGAGCGAAAAAATAGAGGAAAATGTGGAAAAAACCGGAGAAATTATATGAAAGGGCTTATTTGAAAGCGCTAATCTCAGGAACTACTAGTCCGATTTGAAAAACTCTTTCAATTTTAGATAGCCTATTTATCGAGAAAGGCTGTAGGCTATATTTTTATCACGCTTAGACTAATAGGAGCGAAGAAATAGAGGAAAATGTGGAAAAAACGGGGTAAATTATATATAATTGCTTATTATCTTAAGAACTACTGGATCAATTTTTATGTTACTTGCCAAACATGAAGAATAGACCACGTGAAGGGACATAGGCAATTTTTTGCGGAAAAATGTACGGTTGCGTCAAATTCCTAAATTACGCGGGCGAGGCCGCGCGGAACAGCTAGTTAAAAATATAAATGTTTTAGAAACAAATTCTAGTAGGGGAGTTGGAATTGTTAAAACAAATGGCATCAGACTGCTTCAATAAACGCAGCGATAGAGTAAAGTCTATTGATGATGAAATAGCACGCGTAGACGAAGAAATTGCAGAAATACGAACTAAAAGTAAGAAACGCCACGAATGCACCCATACTTTGGACATCAAAGCTTATTGTATGGAATGCCCAAGATGTATCCTAGACTGTCCAATGGATAGTTGTAGTTCAGATAAATTGGATTGTGTTTGCATGTATGTCAAGGAGAAGTTTATGAGTAATGTCCTGGAAAATATCTGTACGGTTCTAAAGAAACATTCGCAAACTGAGTCAGGCATAGCAATAGCTGAATCTGTGATAAACAGTCTAAAGCAAAGTAGGACTGGCAAATTAGACAGTGAGATAAAAAGGAAATTGCAAGATTTCATTATAAGTGCCATGAAGAAGAATATAAATGATTCCATCGTTGATGGCGCAGTTAAAACTAGATGCGAGGTATGTTTCAAAATTTTAAGTTTATTATAATTTATTTAGATTCAGATAATGTCTTATATTCTATTTTAGCTGGATGACAAAACTTACTATCAGCTAATGAGGTGTTTGAAGGAGATCCAAGTCGAATTATTGCCTGTGTCTGATGTTGATAATAAGGTAATAAACATTAACTCAAGTATCTGTTTAGTGTTTATCATTTTTAAAAAAGCCCGTGTAGTCTGTGAGGTGTCTAGTTTTAAATGGTTTTTGTCAGTATTATTCGTACCTTGAATTTGATAATTATATTATTAATGGCAGTGACTTTATTGGTCCTTTTCTCTTTGGTATTTGGTAAAATCTGTTTATATTTTTCTACGGGGTTTTTTAAGGTCTGTTGTCCTCGTTTCAACAAGCAATGCAACTGTCCTGTTGGAAAGGAGGGCTGCGTATGTGATTCAGTATATCCTGATAGACAACATGAAGAAAATACACAAAAATATTATGACAATGTAAGAGTTTTAGTTATACGTAGTTGGTAGAACTACAAAATGGGCATTGGGTGTAATTTTTCTTCTTTGTAACAGAAATCAAAAACGAAAGAACATTCGAGCAATGCCGACAATGAAGTCGTGCTGTGGAAAACTGAGCCGTGTGATGGTAAGTGATTAGTGGTTGTAACAACGACTTGACTTTTTTACCATCATATCTCACGACATATTTCGCCGAACGGCTCAAATTCCTTAAAGCGACAAGGGCCGATAATACTAATTATTAAAGAAATACATTTAAGGAAAACTGTGAAAAAAAAATAGCCAAAACAAATTGCGAATTTGTTTTGGCCATTTTTTTTGCAACTTTGCAATTCAGGATTTGGACGAAGATGATGCTGCCTGGCTACATCATTCTTCCTCATAATTATTTTTAATGAAATACCAATTTCACCTAAATCAGTTTAATGCCCATGCCCGTTCTTCTAACCAGAAAAGATTTCAAACATTATATACATCAAAGCTGTGCTTCCACCAGAAATGTGTTGCGAGGAATGTGTTTTTGAGAACCAATAGAATCGCTTCATTGACGTGAGCTTGCCGTGACATCGCTCAGCGCGGCGATGCTATTGGATCTTAAAAACACATTCCTCGCAACACATCTCTGGTGGAAACGCATCCTCTTCAAACAACATAAATCACCAAATTATTATATCAATGTGTTACAGGAGGATCATGTAAAAATAAAATAAATAAAATAAAGCCGGGACTAAATCGGATCCCACTAATTTCAGGCTTATATCGATTCTACCGACCTTTAGTAAAATATTTGAAAAAATTATTTTAAAACAATTACTAGTGCATTTTAAATCAAATAATTTGCTGCACGATAACCAATACGGATTTACTAAGGGTCGATCCACAACGGATGCTGGTATAGGACTTCTTTGTAGTATTTTTGAAGCTTGGGAGGAGTCGCAGGATGCCTTAGGTGTGTTTTGCGATCTCTCCAAAGCCTTCGATTGTGTTGAGCATGCTACATTGATCAGGAAACTGCGCCACTACGGCATAAAGGACTCTGCTCTCAGCCTTTTGACTTCTTACCTTAAAAATAGGACTCAAAGGGTTGAGGTAAATAGTAAAAGGTCCAATGGAACCAAAATAGAATTAGGTGTCCCACAGGGATCTATCTTAGGCCCATTTCTTTTTCTCATCTATATAAATGACTTACCTTATCTAGTAAAGGATAATAATAATGAGATAGTGCTTTTTGCTGATGACACTTCACTTATTTTTAAAGTGAAGCGACAACAGTCGAACTACGACGAGGTAAACAGTGCTCTCTCAAAAATAGTACATTGGTTTAATGTTAATAACTTACTTTTAAATTCTAGTAAAACTAAATGTATAAAGTTTACTTTGCCCAATGTTAGGCAAGTCCAAACCAATGTGCTATTAAATGATGAGAAGATGAATTTGGTAGATAACACTGTATTCCTAGGTATTACACTTGATAGTAAATTACAGTGGGGTCCTCACATTGCTAATCTAGCAGGTAGGCTCAGTTCTGCAGCATATGCAGTCAGAAAAATTAGAGAAATTTCTGACGAAGACACGGCACGATTAGTATATTTTAGTTATTTTCATAGTAGGATGTCATATGGAATCCTTTTATGGGGAAACGCTGCCGACATTAATACAATATTTGTGCTGCAGAAGCGAGCCATACGTTCTATTTATAAAATGTCTGCTTTAGAATCTCTGAGAGATAAATTTAAAGAAATTGGTATTCTAACTGTTGCTTCTCAATACATTTTGGATAATGTAATATATGTTAGAAAAAATATAAATAAATTTAAAGTTAAAAGTGACATTCACTGTAGAAATACTAGAAATAAGCACAAGCTGGACATGCCAGTGATCAGACTTAGTAAAGTCAGTAAATCTTTTAAAGGTCAATGTATACGCCTTTACAATAAAATCCCAGAAAACGTTCAAAATCTTTCCATTAATAAATTTAAAAAAGTAGTCAAAGAGCGTTTGTGTGCCAAAGCTTATTATAAGGTCAATGATTTCATAGAAGATGGCACATCTTGGGAGTAGGATGGCTTCTTGCAAGGCTACTTCTACATTATTATATTATGACTTACAATTATGTATGTTGACATTGTATATAATATTAAGTTACAAAATTGTAAACTTTATTTTAAAAGAATAATTTTTCTCTCACTTTTTTGGTAAAAAGTGGAACCCGTGCGAGTTTCTTACGCCGGTTCTTCTCGCCGGGGTAGTTCCCGAACCGGTGGTAGGCATCAGGTAGACATTCTGAAAAAATTTGATTCAAATTTACTCAGAAATAAAACATTTTTTATTTTATTTTTATTTTATTATTTTATATTATATCAATGTGTTACAGGAGGATCATGTAAAACAGTAAGCAGCGTTCGGGCCGTCCAGTGTGGGTTAGGTCCTGAAGTTTTGACGAGGGATTCTATCACCCAGCCACGCGGCTGCGACGACTGTCATGTCTACTCGGTAGGTCTGGACAGTGTGATTAATAGACAAAAAAATAGATGGGAAAACAAGACTTAACATTGTAGTACAAACTACAATGTCTAAACTACAAAGTCTAGTCACGCGTTCGTACCAATTTAATATTTCGATAATGACTTTCTTCTTCATTCATAAACTTCAATCTTACAAATTTTGATTCACTTTGCTCCTCATAATATTCGCCAAGTTTTAACATAATAATAAAACAAGCGAGCTGCTTGAAATGAGACAAAAATACTAAATAGTACAAATATAATAAATCTATTCCATCTAATATCTTTTGATGATATTCTTTTACAGAATGTTAGCAGTGAACCAACCGCAATTCTCAGTTCATCTTATAAAGGTATGTATGTATTTAGTACTGTCACGATTATAATAATATTCTACCATTTATATGGCAGTACAAAACTATTCTTAGCTATCCCAAACACATTTCTTCAATATGAAGTAATATTGCTTGGTATTTTACTTGATATTGTTTATTACTTATTCGTTGTTTTTTTACCTTATTAAATTTTTAAATCTCATTTGGAAATTAGAATATTTGTATCTGTCCTATTAGTCAAATGTCCTTAGTATTATGATCCTGAACGTTATAATTTGAAATGTATACTAATTGTAGGTTTAAAATATCAACCCCGTGATCAAATTATTGAGGAAGTTCTTGGGAGTTACTAAATATCACCTGTAACTGTTTGAAAAAGTGAGTAAAATACTACGAAATACACATAAGCTTTTAAGTTTGTCTTGAAGTATCCAAAAAGGATGGTGCATAATAAGCTGAATATAGTTAGCTGACAGATAGAGTATTAAATTTATTAAAATCACGTTTTGTACTTCCATATAAATAAAATTGAAGCTACCTACTAGTGCAGTTGCATTGCACTATAATATAATTATTATTGTTTCAGATGTTCGAAAATCAAAGACTTCTATAACGAACAAGAATGAAACTGTTGGAGAAATACCTTCGAGTACAAAGAAACTCACAACTTGTTGTTCAGATTTTAAAGCAAAAAATATAGAAAATAAGTCTTTACAGTCGCTAAAAAATCAAAGTCCAGAATACCTAAATATTGATTCATTTTTCGTCATTAAAAAAACAAACGACGGTCATTACGAAATGATACTAAACAAAGAATTTGAAAATGTCATAAAGAAAAACTTAATTGAGCACAAATTTGATTGGAATAGCAGTGAAGAATATCTCTTTAAATTCAAGGAAAGCTCAAGTGGTCATCGCATAATTGAAATAGAACCAAAAGATAATCATAATAAAGATGAAAGAGACGCGATTATAATAAGAACCTCTTCAGGAACTTTAAGACTATTTTCGATTGATACACATTTGGATTATCAACGTATGCATCCCAAGGGCAATTACACGATTGTTACCAAAGAAGATTTTATGAATTTGCTCCTAAAATTCCAAACGATGGTGAATAATGATACAAAAACTAAAAGCATTCAAACATCTATGTGCTGGTTCAAAAAATCTAGAAGTGATTCTAGTGTTTATCAAACGACAATGTTGAATCTTAACAATGAACAGTGTTACATGGAGATTCATGAAATAATAAAAAGAACAAAATCTGGAAATTACGTTATAACAGTGAATAAAATATCTTGCAAAAATGATAAACCAGCAAAAAAGAACTATGTCCAAATACCGATTACTTATAACAAAAGCGTAACACTTAAGCATCGAATAAAAGTATCAGCTTGCAAGTGTGCACATATTATCGTGAACAAAAATGAAATTGATGAAATTATTCCGAAAAATTCAAAATTCACCACAAAATATGACTCCAAAGAAAACATTCATATTTGCAGAGGTGCGCAAAGCGAACATTCTATTCCCACATCCAAATCTCGAAGCAAAGATAGTAACATTGACAGTAATTGCCAAGAAGAGAAAAAGTTATCAGAAAAGTCTTCTTATAAAGACTGTTGTCAGAAATGTTCTATCGGAAATCCAGAAAAGGATAACCAAAAATGTGGTACAAAGTTTACTGATGATTCTTGCGCGCTTATTTTGAAAAAGATACTAGAAAATCCTGTGGAATGTTCTACAAAAGAGTGCCTAAGATGCGACTGTACAGATCCTGATGATGAATGCTATTGTAACTGTAATACAAAGAATAGTAAAGATCATGAGAGACAGCGAAGAAATTTTCTGCTAAGATCATTAGAAAATCTGCCCCCTCAACTGCCTATGTTCCTAAAAGAATTCAACTTGGAAATGGCTTAATACGATTGTTTTATTCGGCGTTGTGATATTTTTTGAAAAGTTTTCTGGTTTTGTTAAATACAAAAATAAACCTAATCTTTATTTTATTATGGCCATAAATAACTTTGACATCTTGATCATAAAATGGTTTGGCTTCGGGCTAAAGCGGTTAGAACATTCGTAACGATTAAAAAAAATATGGAACATTCCTAATTTAAAAATTTTATACTGAGTGTAGTGGAGGAAAATTTTCCAATCTGAATATCTTCAGTGATTTTGCACTGTGCAGCTATGTGCAGTAGTTTTATTCTCGAAAATAGGTCGTCTAGAATCTAGATAAAAAGGCACTAGAGCGTAAGATAAGCGATGTTATAACGAAAACAATTAAATTCCAGTGATGCGCTTTATGCGTTTAACAAAAGCGAATGCTGTTCATTATTTCCAGTGTCTCAAGATCAAGGAATTTGTAAAAAGTACAACTAAAGTAAAAAAAAAAAACTCAGAAGTTCTTAAGGTGACGCCGCGTTAATGTAAAAAACCGTGTTGGATATGTTTTAGATTGCTTGTTTTCTATTAGAGGCCGGCCTGGCCTCTCATAGAAAACAAGAAATAGAACGGCAAAAAATGGAAAGGGCGTAAGCGACAAAATGGTTTTTGTCGCGTAATTTAAAAACCATAAATATATTTCATATAAGCTATGGGCAATTTAAAGTGTATGCTTGAACCAATCTATGTACACATTTTGGAAGCTTAAATCACTCTCCTGTGTTGGCAAAATTAGTATCCCTTTTTTATAGAGGTATTTTTTAAAAGATTATTCTGTGTTATAAAAGTTGACCAATCGTGTTATGCTATGGGTAATTCAAAGACAAAGACACGATGAATGAACTTTAATTTCTCGCTTTAGTCATTGCTGAGAAAAATCGATATCGCTGCAGCCAAATTATTAATGCGTCGCCTTAATGTAAATAATCTGTTCATACGTTTTCTTTATTTGCATTCCCTACTTTAACTATACTTTCCAGTTTTAATTCTTCTGACTCACTTGTAAGATAATATTATCATAATATATTATCTACATAAAACAATATTATGTATTTAGTGCTGATATACCATCATAAAAAGTATGTCCTTTCTGAGGACTTACAGTATCCATATTGAGAGTCAGTTGAGTTCCAAGAGGTAATTTAATTTAAAACCGGTTTCGGTGACGGTGGCCGGTTTCATTGAAACCAAGCCAGTTACGCAGGAGTGCCCAAGTGTGTGCGCACTGCACAAGAGCACTCTATTCCTTTACTCTCATAACCCAGTGGGACGGATCACTGAAGACCGACACGACTGGCGAGAGGTCAGGCGCAGGACCGACTTTTTACATGCCCATCCGACGCATGGATCATCTTACTTATCAGACAATCAGGTGATCAGTCTGCATTGTCCTAACCAAACATGGAAATAACAATATATTTCCAACGCGGGCATCGAACCCATGACCTCCGAGTCAAGAGCCAAGCTCTGAACCACTGGCCACGGAGGCGTAGGGAGTTGATATGACTGTGAAGTGCGTCCCTACCTCGAAGAGGTATGGACGCACTTCACATATTTTATCATGGTGATGGAATTTAGGATTTTTTTGAATAGGTTGTTAGAAATGCCCTAAAAAATAAATCTGCAATTGAAAACGGTACATTGAATTTAAAAGGGTCAGTTAGGTCGTTGTGAATAGTAAAGGATTAACAATGTTAGCGGAGCCCATAATTCTTATTTAAATTGGGAGAGGACGGTGACCCTTAAGGGTCTTCTTTTCGTAGGCACAACGTACTTGAAAAAAGTTTTTTGGGTTTCAATAGGATTTGTCAGTAAATTTGGATTTTTCTGAAACGATGTTGAGAACATTGCTTGAATATTACTATTCTAAATTCATTCCATTTCATACAATGCTTTTACAAGCATTGTATGAAATGTAATGAATTTTGAAAGAAATGTATTCGTAACTTTACCACTTGACCTATCGGTGCTTATCCTGCATTCCATTTGTATGGAAAAAAAATCAGTTATCTGCCGCATTCGTTCTAGTACATTTGTAAAAAGACAGCATTAATAATATCGCTCATACCAAATAACAGGCTGGACCATGATCTTTATGATAATAACGGGTTATACCTAAATAATTCAATTTCCGAAAAAAAAAGTCAGTTTTATGGAGCTGGATTCTGGAACACAGATTTTAAGTTTAAATATAGAAAACACTTATCTAAAGCCAAATGAATTTATAGCGACAGAATTTTCAGGTAAAAAATATAGTGCAGCTGTAAAAGTTAGCGGGCTAGTGCAGTCACGGGCGGAATGCACGAAGTTGTATTGTAAATGTCATAAACTTATCAGATACTTGTAATTTATTGCTTACCTACAATTTATTTAACGAAAAACTCGAGCACTTTAGTTGCGAGAACTAATGTGGCTTTTGAATTTAAAGCACAAGTTAGGGTCAGATCAGAGTTCAGACTGCAATTGTAAAGTCTGAAGGAGCCTGTAAGGTACCATCAAAGAAATTGGCTCATAAGCAAGTTGCGGACTAGTTAAAGTCAATGTGATATTTTAGCTCATTTTGACAAAAACCCGATGAAATAACGTTGGCCTATGCCTGTGAATAAATTTCTTTGCACAATTTTATAAAGTTTTTCATCAAGCTATTCCCTGTCATTGTAGATCCATTGAAAATTTATGTTCCAGCATAATTGCAACGACCATAACAGACGCAATCTCAATAAAACCCGCCTAGTGCGAGTTGGACTCGCCCATAAAGGGTTCTATTTCTATGAAATTAAAAGGTTTTTGATTTATTTTTATTACATTTCAGTTGATTTAATGAAAGTTAAATTAAGGTTTACCTACTATTTATGACGTATAAAAAAAACTACTTACTAGATCTCGTTCAAACCAATTTTCGTTGGTAGTTTTTATAGTCATGTACATCGTGTATTGTTTTTAGAATTATCATGCCCCTACTTTAGAAGTTAGAGGAGGGGGGGGGGGGGCACACATTTTACCACTTTGGAAGAGTCTCTCTCGCAAACTATTCAGGTTAGAAAAAAATGATACGAGAAACCTCAATATGATTTTTAAAGACCTATTCATAGATACCCCACACGCATAGATTAGATGAAAAAAAAAATCCTATACCAGTTGTACCTATGGGGACCCCTAAATTTTTTGATATTTTTTTCATCTGTGTGTCAAAATCTTAATGCGGTTCACAGACTACATCTATTTACAAAGTTTCAATACTATAGCTCTTATAGTTTCGGAGAAAAGTGGCTGTGACATACGGACGGACAGACAGACAGACAGACAGACAGACAGACATACATGACGAATCTATAAGGGTTCCGTTTTTGCCATTTGGCTACGGAACCCTAAAAATGGATGGACATGCCGCCATTACATTGGCAGACATAAGCAAACACTTTACACCAACTTATTCCAGCAATGTGGCTATAGATTTTTATTTATCCAGATTGCAGAGCTTCGCTGGAGGGGACTTATTGAATACAAATCGTATTTTTACCGACCCCTGGCTCGAACAATCGTAGCTTGTACCTCGCTTTTCGATTTCGCGAAGGTGTAGTGTATACGTGATTTTCTTTGTTATGGCGTCTTTGGATAGTGGAAGTATATTGGGATATTGAAAGGAAAAGATTGGCTGCAGACGATTTATAAGGTCCATACTTCATAGTGTGAATTATGCGTTGTCTGAAAGTGGTATTGAGATTTGAATTTGGAGAAACCTGTGGCTTATTATGGTATTGGGAAGGTCCTTCTTCAATTTGTGTAATTTTTGTAAACGCTAAAGGTATTTAAATAAAGACGCTAAAATGTGACGTTGGCTGAAATCTGAATGTTACAAAGGCACGATAATCTATAGTTAGGTTTCCGTAATTATAAAACTTCATCTGATCTAATGTTTCCATAATATTAATAACTAATCAGAAAAGTATTAGTGAAAATTAAATACTACTTTTGATGCTGCATAAAGTGCGCAAAATGGGGGCAAGATACAGAGTTACTTTTAATACTATACTTAACGATAAATGGTGCCTAAAAATGTAAGGGTTCCATTCCATTTTAATTTGCTGCGTCTCAAAGTTCTGGCTTATGTTTAGATCTATTTATAAATGTCGTACCATCGGGAAGTTCGCTAGATTCGTGCATTGTCTACAAGTCCGGTATGGTCTAGTGGCTAGGATACCTGGCTCTCACCCAGGAGGCTCGGGTTCGATTCCCGGTACCGGAAATACTATTTTATTTTGAATCTTTGAAAGGCAATTTACAGTACCCATGACGTAGATATATTGTTTAGTTGTAATATTATGATGAATATTAAGTACGAAAGTCGAAATAATAAACCAATAAATACTTATTTATATTATCCGCCCAAATTGCAATCTATTCAATGATTTTTCAATTTTGTTGGCCTCGCTAAAACTTGAGTACCTACAGCTGAACCGATTTGGCTAACTATAACCTTGAAATATTCGAGAAAATCCAGGAAAAGTTTATATTAGAAGACTGGCTGACCCAGTGAACTTCATATCACCTATACGAAGTTCACTGGGTCAGCCAGTAAAAATGTAATATAACTTGTGTAATATAAAGTAACTGTTTAAAAAGATCTCATTTTATCGACTTTACACTCGCACACACTAAAATATCCTGCAAATTATTTCTATTTTCTACTAAATCACTGCCCGTAATTCGCATTACACAACTTATGACCACAGTATAAATAATATAGAGTAGAACATCTTCGCATAGACGTTATAGACCGTCCTTATCGGACACACGCGATCATTTACGTTATTTCTCCTGAACTTTGAAACATTTTGTCGCGCGTACAACCTATCTGAATTGCAAAAAAAATACTTCAAGAATCATACAACAAAGGCAACTTTTATCGCAAATATAATCAGAAATATTTAAATTTATTTTGTCTTTTTATTTATGGAACAATTTAAGGGACTCTCACCCTTTAATTTAATTTTGATAAGAAATCAGGACATCCCGTAAAATCCAGTCTCTGGCGATGCTCTACTATATTATATACTGTGTGTTGTATAGTCAACTTGTATTTTGACCGCAATTTTCAAGAGATATTTTCCCTGAACAGCAACGCAACGCTGGCTACTGTATTACATTTATATTGTTGCCAACTTGTATTCCGGCCGCAATTTTCAAGGGATGTTTTCCTGGGCCGTCTAGCTGATTGATTTATGTTCTGTATATTATGACCATTTGGCGAACACACAAAGGGATTGATTCGATATATTTTATCCGCCGTCACGCTCATACCAGGGTTTGGTTTCTCATTTGCTAAATTGGATGATTCTTCGGATTTTAAGGTCGAATTAGTTTTGTATTAAATGTTGCTCATCACGACTAGGAAGGGATTGATATAAACCTTCCAAATGACGTGGGTCCGCCGACTGCCCATGAATCAATCTTTGATGCCATAAAATATCATCATTTCACGAGCCTCCATAATATTTTGACTTGGACACAGGAATATTTGTTACAGATACAGTTACCTTCCTCAAAATCGGTTCAGCAACGTGAATGAGGTAGACAGTTTCACATTTCTAGTATCAGTATGGATGAAAAGAAATAAGCAGTCTGACCGGCTGATGGTACTTATGCGATTGTCACAGGTTTTCTGGTCGTCTGTTCCGTTCAGTCTTCTAACTCTTTGAACTTCTTTCTTAAGGCAACCGACTCCTTAGGCATCCATTACACGGTAGGTTTTGCTGCCAGTTTAACCACAGTCATGACTGTGAGTGTTGAATAACCTGCCGTGTAATGCAGTGACTGATGGTTGCATGAAATTGATTGACGGTTATCTGGATATTTTGGTTTTTATGTCATGCAACCATCAATCATGACTTTTGAGTAAACGTTTAATTGCATTTCGTCAATTACGCGTCAGTCAGTCAGTCGTCATTAATCTTTGAAAACGTGTATTCTTTGTGAAGTTTTGCGTGTGACTGACAATCAGTCGGAAATCGGAATGACTGTGTAATCATATCTTTATACGAGCAATTCTTGTATATAAATATATATTTGGAATCTCGGAATCGGCACCAACGGTTTCGGGGGCGATAAATCGATCTAGCTAGGAATCATTTTTAGAAAATGTCATTTTATTCGTGTTTTATCGAATACCGAGCAAAGCTCGGTCAAAAAGCAAGTGTGAAATTAATTCCAACACTCACCAACAGTCAAAAGAAAGGAAGTTGATGGAATTGACTGACCAGGGCATGACCGTCTAATGGACTCCTTAAAGTCTCCATTAAAATAATTTTTAAATGAAGTAGAGGAAAGTGGGTACCTTTATTGCATTAAAATATTTTCAGTCCAAGCATTTTTATAACTTTTAAAAGCACTAAGCAGTAAATATTTATAAGTTCGCTTTCATAAAGCGTTGTTAGCGTCAAAACAGCCCGTGGTAGCTGGACAGTGTTATAAGAGTTAATGGGGAATTGTGGAAATTTTTAATGCTCTTAACTTTTATACGCTATTGTACTTCATAGTTTCCTCTAGACTCTAGCTAGGGTCACGTATTTGGCCTTATAACATTACTAGATGACGCCGGAACTTCGTTTATCGCGCGGGAATCGTACATTTTTTTTCGGGATAAAAAGTATCCTATAGGCTATGTCCCTTCCCGGGACAAATACCAAATACCAAATTTCAGCAAAATCGGTTCAGCGGTTTGGGCGTGAAGAGGTAATAGACAGAATGACACACTTTCAAATTTTTAATATTAGTATGGATTAAGTTTTTATTTCATAAAATTACGGTAATATTCGGAGTGAAAGAACAATTTGAACGCATCACAAATTACAATATATTATTATGGCGAAAATTTGCCAGTGTGTATATTTGTTACTTCTTCACGCAGAACCTTCTAAACAAAGGCATGGTAGTAACTTTGGACTCTGAATTATACTATATATAGGCTACTTTTTTTTTAAAGTACAGTTTTCCAGTAACATTACTTACTACAAAAACTGGACTCAGTTTGAATAAAAGCTATTTTAAAAACGTTCTTACCTTCATGAAACAATTTTCCACCATATCAGTGTTATTTAAACCCGTAAATAAACTGGAATAAACAAGGTATAGTGGGCAAGAAACATTTACGGGTAATTTCCAAGTTGCTCGTATAAAAAAATACAATTTTATAAAAGAAACCTTTTCCTCGACAAATTCAAAGGAATAAGGTGCAGTATATTCAAAATTATTTCACCTCTTGCTTCACCTTTATGCCAAGGTTTTAAGGAAGATTTTTGTATGAATCCGTGCGTAAAATAACTTAGAATGGAGTGTGAAAACGATGCGAAGTTTTATCACCGGATTCGTAATGGCGCAAGGAGACCCAACCTACCCCGATACTGTGTTTGAATAAACAACCGAACTCTTTACATGGATAAACAAAATTCGCCTAGTCTATTATATTACTTATACTAGCTATTTGACCGAGCTTTGCTCGGTATTCGATAAAACACGAATTAAATGACATTTTCTAAAAATGATTCCTAGCTAGATCGATTTATCGCCCCCGAAACCCCCTATATATACTAAATTTCATGAAAATTGTTGGAGCCGATTCCGAGATTCCAATTACATGATATATTATTATATAATATACAAGAATTGCTCGTTTAAAGATATAAGATAAAAGACTAGGCGAAATTTCTCGATCGCGCGGAAACCGTACTTTTTCCGCAACAAAAACTATTTACAATCTTTTCTCATCGATCTAAGTAAATATCAATACCACATTTCATGTACTATCATCAGATAAGTTGATTCCTAGGCAGATGGCGGACCTATAAGTAATTTGGTCGCGTCCTCCGACCGATCACAACTAACATTGATTTGACATAAGCCGACCAAATGATGTTGGTCTGTCAACTGCTTAGGAATCAATTTCCTCGATGGTGCATCGGTTCAGCTGTTGAAGCGGATAGACAGACACTCATTATAAAATTAGTAAGGATATTGCTTGGCCAAAAAAGAGGCCACTTCTTTATTTAGGGCCATTTTGACATTAAGGCTGAAGCCAAACGAGCGTAATTTGTGAGCTGTTGTGAGTCGCTGAATTTCGGCTGGCAGAAATTCTGCTGGATTTAGTTTCATACAAAAGTCTTATTTGATTCACACGAGCGTAATTTTGTTAGTCATGATTTAAGACAAACAAGGAAATATATTTTATTGCACAAAGGTGTTACAGATTTGTTGGTTTCAACAGTTTACCCTTTCGGGCATGCAATATTTGTATGAAAGGGAAAACATAGAGCACACATCCAAATAATTTCAATTTACAACAATATTAGGTAGATTAGATTCAGGATCAGGTGGTGATCTGCAGGACAGGCTCAGCCTAGTGCAGACATCAAAGAAACTCGGCACTAAAACGTCTGTAATCTTAAATTAATATAATGTACCTGTAAAAATATTTTGTAGCAGATGTATTGTTGTTTTCAATAAATTATTATTATTATTATTATTATTTGTATGAAAAAATATATTTACGTGGCAGAAATTCTGCGACTCACGAGTCACGACTCACGACTCACGACTCACGACTCACAAAATTACGCTCGTTTGGCTTTACCCTAATAATAATAATTGAAGAATGGCGAAAAGACGTGAATTTCTCTTCTGAAAAATGCATGGAGCCAAATGCCAATTCAATCATATTTGGGGCCATTTTAACATTTGAGCTACGAATTATAAAAACTATTACTTATAGTTTTTATTTATTGATTTATAAATAAATGAATGTGTGAGATGATATTCACCAACAGAATATCATCTCACACATTTAATAAAATACAAACAATAGTAAGTAGGTAACTTATAGGTTAAATGACTTCCAATGACAGGTGAAATACAGCATGTAATGGCGACAAAGAAATTAGTGATTATTATTCGTAGCATTTGAGTACCTATTGATATTTATCATAAAGTACGGTATATATTATATTTTATGTATCAAATTTTTGAGTTTTAAAATCTTTCCCTCAAACTTTTTTTTATAGCTGAGCGTTGAAATTACTTTTTTAATGCTCTAAATAATTTACATATTTACAAAAGAATTTCTTTGCTCATCCAAAAGCCGTAAATTTATTGTTGCTTTAAAAGGTTTCTGTGAATTTAAGATTCAGATTAGCTCTATAAAAGTTCCATAAAAAGGGGTCGGATATTTTTATAGTTTAACCCTCGACAAAAAGAGAGGTATAGGTATGACGCGTCTTTCTGTGTGTGTCTGTTCGTGTGTATGTGTTACATCGTAGCATATTAACGGGTAGAACGACTTTGATCTAGATTTTTGGATTTTGAATTTTTGTCTAATGGCCTCTCCACTTTGGCCCTGTAATGGATACAGGCGATCACGAACATGTAGAGAGGGAATATTCGTCTTCGACCATAATCGTTCTTGATCATGCAAACTGTAATGATCGATCGATATATAATTTGCCACCAGAGGGTCGGTAGGATCTTTCGTGTCAAATGTCGTGTCAGACAGATATATGACAGCTATATCGACAGCTGTTTGACATGATATACACCAGGGGTCACCAATTAGTTTCGCTCGGGGTCCATTTTAAGAAAAGAAAATATGACCTTCGCGGTCCGCACAATAATAAGAAAAATAATAAACAAAGGTAATTACAGAAATTACAAAGGTATTTATTTACATATTATCAATGAGAAAAGTTACAATTTTATTGCTTGTTTGGAGTGAAATTGGTGCAAGCTATTGACATTAAATCCTAGAGATGTTCATCAGTAATTCAAGACCGAAATTTATTTTAACGAAGTTCACCTTCGGAATTGCTCGGTCCGCATACAATGGGTCGGCGGTCCGGATGCGGACCGCGGTTCGCCATTTGGTGACCCCTGTCATGATAGACCCTCATTCCAAAATCATAGTCCCATCATGTTATGAAGAGCCTTAAATTATAAACAGCGATTATTTTAGCTACATAATAACTTATCAATCATACTGGCATCATAAAAATACATCGCAAAAACAATTAATTAAAATTAATAGCCGTACCGTGAGCAACAAAAATTCGGATACTCGAAAATGAAAAATGACTCCATCATTTTGACGAGTCAATAAAAATCGATTAAAACGTTCCCATCAATCAGAGCACATCCCTATATGTCATAGTGGCCTCACACGAGCTTATTTAAATACACAATACATGTTTTTTATTGGCTGGATTTTTGTTGTGTTGCCAGCTCGGGGGATCCCCCCTAAAATGGGAAGTTGGTAAAAGAATTTTTAGGGTATTTATTAATTAAGTCTTGTTTAAATTGGTTATGAAATTATGTTCAAAGGGAATTTCATGTATGCTCAATTAAATTAAAAGTTTATTAAGTACTAGAGATCGCCCAATGGTCGAAATTCGACCTTAGTTTCAACGACATTAGGACTACTACAGATATATTTTGTAAAAAATATTGACATTATCATTTTTTTTTCAACTCTTGTCTCTGGGACTTAGCTGATCTCAGACTGGCCGTGTAAGCATTGTCTAATAGTATCTTAGATTGTTGTCAACAGACTTAAACCATAAATAAAAGAGTATAATTCGTATGTATCGGCTTGTCACTCAAAAACTGTCATTTCTCATGTGTGTGTGTTGTAGTGTGTGTAATGTTTTATTTGTTAAAAAAATGTATGATAAAAGCATAATTTCAAAATAATATTAGTTCGATGCACTCCTTCACCATATAAACTATAACTGTGCAAAATTTCATGCACCTACGTTTCCCCATTTTTCGTAAAAAGGGTTACAAAGTTTTTCGTTCGCGTATTAATATTATAAATATTTTATAGTACTCGTAAACATTTTCAATCATCACATCATGATTTTTGCGCCGATGGCACTTGACCTTTTTCCTATTAAGCTTAAGTATTTTTAATTTTCACACCTAACCACATCATTCATTAATATTGGTTCTGATATTTAAAAGTAAAATAGAAAACCAACAGACATATAATTTATCATACGACCTTCGCATTAATGGCTAGTGGCTATAGATTTTCCTATTGAATTGTCGACCAACTTGTTTTAAAATATTACTTTAGATAGATATTATGACTATAATTTGCCGTGTATTTTACTTTTTCGGACTAGCGGTCTGAAAGATCGTTTGATATTTGGCAAAATATTTTGTAGAGTTGGCAACACAGTGAACAATCTATCACAGAGGTGGATCAATCACCCCCAGTCTCCCCTCACTGGAACTGACTCTAATGTATTGGAAAATTGCAATTTCTAATGCTATCCACTGTTTACCTTCAAACGTTTTATGGTTTCATCATCATCGACTCAGGTTCTTACACACTTAGAAAGCATTTACATGTGGCTTTGATCATTTCCATGGAAAATCGAAGACTATTCAAACGAAGATCTTGCCATGAATACTACAAAATATGCATAGGTTAAAGTGCGAGTATTGACTAAGAATTAATTTACAAGTGTGGTGAAAAACGATATTGTTATTTTTTTTATGAAATAAGGGGGCAAACGAGCCAACGGGTCACATGATGGAAAGCAACTTCCATCGCCCATGGACACTCGCAGTATCAGAAGAGCTGCAGGTGCGTTGACGGCCTTTTAAGAGGGAATAGGGTAATAGGGGAGGGTAGGGATGGGAGGGGAATAGGGGATAGTAGGGAAGGGAATAGGGTAGGGAATTGGGCCTCCGGTGAACTCACTCACTCGGCGAAACACAGCGCTAGCGCTGTTTCACGCCGGTTTTCTGTGAGAGCGTGGTATTTCTCCGGTCGAGCCGGCCCATTCGTGCCGAAATGGCTCTCCCACGTATAATTTATTATTCAGGAACTTATTTCTAAAGGCAGTGTTATAAGATAAGATTTGTAAACAGATTCTTCTAAACGTAATTAATTTTAGGTTGCAATCGAATCAACCGCGTTTCTTTCAATTCGATTTTCGAACGCTTTCTTTTTTGTTTCGTGCCAGCATTTTATTTGAACAAAGAGGTTTTTATGATCGTCGATTCTCTCGATAGAAGTGTAGGATTGCGTGAGGCCTATCCCGAGTTTTATCAGAAAATAGTCTAGTATATATAGATATAAGTTATTCGATTTGGTGAAACAAATTGCTGTCCAAATAGCTGGGATTTTTCTTGGAGTTATAGTTTTCTAATAAATCGCAGCTTATAACTTAATACGAACTTGGGCTACAGTTTTGTATTTAAGAACTAAGCTTAGCCAGCTAAAAACAAAAACCTGTAAACCTTTAAAAAAGGAATTAAGATAATATTTTTTGTTGTAACCGGTTTTCAGTAGAATTTTCGCTAAGAAAAGTATAGCTCGAATTGTAAGTAAAAAGACTCTTTCAGTGCTGCTACTTTTACAACCAACTCTATATTATAAGGGAGACATACATTACCCTAAAGTATTATCGCTTGTTCTGTTACACCCTGTATAAACCCAAGTATTTTCTTCCGTAAAATTATCCTAAGGATAAAAGTTACCGAATATCTTACACCCGCTTAAGTATACAGGAATCGAATCACACAGCTTGATTCTGTGGGGACGTGGGTTGAATACTTACGACTATTGATCCTATAGGGTTAGTTTGTTATGATGTGAACTTACGTTACTGCCCACTACGTTGTAATCTTAAGTCCAATAATTTCACTAAGGGTGGGTTGCACCAGAGGCGTAGTAATAGTTAAGGTTTACTGTTATCGTCAAATATGGCGTCCATTATGGACTTTTACTAGGGATTTGACAGTTCATTTGACATTTTGATAAGGTTAAAGTTATAAAAGTAAGTTGGTGCAACCCACCCTAAGGCCTATTAGCAATAAGGCTAGTTTAAATAGCAAATACCATGCCATCACTTTCATAATAATTACAAAGAAAATAGTGGGGTAGTGATAGCTAACAGACTTATGGTGAATTTAGTGGTAATTAAAGTATGTATTTTTGGTAACTTTTCTTTTGTATTCTTTTGTTCGCAAAAACGTACTCGTAGTAACGTAAAATATGCTTTATTTTTTATGGAAACCGTTACTTACACAATCAATTCCAACTATTACGAGCAGAGAAGTATATTCGTCTATGTTCAACATCAATTGCGCATGCAAAGGCTTCACAATCATGGTAGCCATGACAGTTATCCATGGCGCAATGTAAAGACAATGTAGAGATGGTCTATGGCTTAGTTCTCAAGTTACTTAACCTTTGTCAAGGTATGACAGGTGTTCACAGCGCCACGGGGAATGGAACTCTGACCTGACCCCATTATAAACTCATTATATATACATTATACACATAATATATGAGACCTTATGTTTATTTGTATACGTGTAAGTCAGCTTGTTCGCCAAAGTTTGTTTTCTAAAATATATAATAGCAGTTCTTAAATTTTAACACCTAATTTCTGTGAGGCACTGAGCTGGTTTGTGACTGTAAAAAAATCTCATGGAAATAATATATTGATAACTACCTGAACTATATTAATTATAAGTGCTCTGAGGTTGCAACTTGCACCTTACCTCCACGTTTGTAATGTTTTCACCAACTGTTATTTTCCATACTGTCTGTTTTTTCTTAGAAGCACAAAACAAACAACGTGGTTGTTTTGTTATACAAACAAATAAAACTGAAGTCCCAATAAAACACTTGAAGCGGTGTTTATGAATCTATCTCGCAAGATAAAAGAGCTAGATAAAGCATTTACTGCTCAGCTAATAAATAATAAATTCCAAGTGTTTTGTGTAAGGAATTGTAAAGGCTTTCAGGACTTGAATGACGGAATTGGAAAGCGAATAAGAGTTCGGTGTTTTGGTTGTGCTTTTGCAGCATGATGAGAAAACTGTATGTTATAACTTATACTTATAACTTATAAGTATGACTTGTCCGTCAGTCTGCATTTGTTTCCATAAGAATATGGCTCTTATCGAGCTTTGAAAGGAGATCTTCCGACCGAGCGGATGCTATGCTATGACAACCTCTGTGGCTCAGTGGTGAGCGCGTCGGTAGCTCAAGCCGGAGGTCGCGGGTTCGAATCCCGCCGACGGAACAAAAAGTTTTCAATGTTCCCGGGTCTGGATGTGTATTAAATATGTGTATGATATAATAAAAATGTTAAATATATGTATAGTATAAAAGTATTAAATATATTTCCGTTGTCTGGTACCTGTAACACAAGTCCTTTAGGTACTTAGCACGGGGCCAGACTGACGTGGTGTGAAGCGTCCATAGATATTATTATATTATTATGTGCGGTCAGGCCGAGGCTACAGACATTTGTAGGCATTTTTTCGTTGTTGTTGACAAATAGGCATAATCTTATATATAAAATTCTCGCGTCACAATGTTAGGCCGTGTACTCCTCCGAAACGGCTTTACTGATTTTTACCAATTTTTTGCAATAAGTATGCATAATATTCAGTGGGTCTGAGAATCGGCTACTGGGTACTTTTTATATTGATAAGTGCATTTGTTGAATAAATAATAGTAAATTATTACAAATCGAGACTGACGGCGACCATTGTTTGTACGACGGGATAGCGATGGACGTTGCCATGGTGACGTACTTATTTAGTCACTTCAATAAAATAATACGGGCGAAATACTTTATATGGCAAAGATACGTTTGCCGGGACAGCTAGTATGTATTTAGATTTTACAAACTTCAGTTTGGATGTATTATACGATTTTTAAAAAGGTTTTGTAGGCCATTTTAATACTATTCTTGACGAAAAAAATATTTTTTCCCTATCATCTAGTTTCTAGATCTAGAAAACTTACTTCTATTAAATCTTTCTATTAAAGAAGCAACAAATTCACAGCTAATGTTATGTTCATTAAACATTTTTATAGCTCGACGTAGCTCATATGGACGATCAAAACTTTTTGTTCGCTTGTGTCGCTATATTTAAATTTTAATTAGCAATCTCGGTGCCCCCCGTCCGGCCGTAAAACCGCCTCTGCTTTACGGCGGCGGACACACTAAAATAACACTCGTAAAATAAAAGGTTTTATTACAACCTGAATTATGTAGGCCCCTTCAAGCGAATCTGGAATTCTGAAGATATTTTTTCGTTGTTTGATGTATAACATTTCTAACATAAAACATAATATTTTGTGAAATTAAATTTTCATACTTAATAATATTATTTTTGAATGCTTAGGTTTTTACTTTATTGTCATTTGCAGGTATAATTATTTCGCTAAACCACTTCTTCGTCTGCTTAAAGTAGATAAATCGTACAATTCAATTAATTTTAATGTATCATACACTAGAATTCAAGCGAAAACTTGATAATTAGCGAGCCCTAGTAAGTATACCCCACAGGCCACAACGTACATTTTGTGGTACATTTAACGGAAAAACTATCACGCCTATTGATTTGTGCTTTAACATAGTAATTTTTATTTAACTGTATGTAAATGTGTTATCATCAGTCAGTCAAGGTTTTTTTAGTAGATGTGTCATCGTCAGTCAGTCAAGGTGTGATGATACGAGCCCTCACAAAGCTCGGCTTTTAGTTAGTAATATTATCTAAGCTATATTTTTTTCTGCTTCTAATTATTGTTTTGTAATAAGCTCTCAGTTTTACATGTATCATTAGCTTATTTACCATAGGACTCTAAATAAAACACCATCTACCCAACACAATATATTCATTCACCACTCGAAGTAATCTATCTGCGCGCACGAGTTGATGTTCCCGCAGTGCTGTCTTTCCTTCAGCGGCGGACAGTCCCGTCCCTGTCCGGTCTTCGGCCGCACCACCGTCCGCGTCCGGAACTTGTCCCCGAAGCCGCAGGTTGTAGAGCATGGCGTCCATGGAGACCAGTCTGATACTAGACAGTCGGTGGCTGCAATGATCAATCATTTATTTGCTTTAAAAGTGGTACTATCAGAGAAGCTGATTCATTGGCAGTTGGCGGACCTTCGTAATTTGGTTATGTCAAAACTCAAACCCATCCGACAGACCACAATTAACAGTTTTGAATTGACATAGTCCGACCAATATTTGTCATAGGCAAATGAATCGACTTTTTTAACGGTACACATTGGATGTATGTTTATGTGGACAATTAGTGACTTTTTAATGAGGTCATATTATTAAAGGGTTTTCGTAGTTTGTTGCCACTGTCGATTTTGGCGATATGGGATTTGCATAGCAATGTGTGGCGGACCAATGTACGTGAAAACTAACTTTTCCTACTAGTTACTGTTACTCAACAGTAGTAGTTTTACTAAACTAATAAAAGCCTATTACTATTAAGTCAAAGTCAAATTTTTTTATTCAGAATAGGTTTTTTTCAAAGACTTTCCGAACGTAGATGCTACTGGGGCCTACCACCGGTAGGCTCATGGGCTTTTCATACCTACTAAACTATTACTGTTGATTAGCAGTAACAAGCACATAATATATACCTCATATATAAACATTCGTCTACATAATATTACCTTAGATATTATAAAAAATCTAAGTAGTAATATAGAATTGATCTTCATCTACACGGTAAAGTAAAAAGATCATGTCAAACTAAGTTGAATCACAAATCATTAGCAAATCGGTTGTTTGATTTAGCTATCGACATTTGATTATTATTTGAATTGGTTTAATTTTAGTCCAATTTATAATTAATTGTTTGCAATTTCGATGTCGTTTTAAATTGATTTTAGGAATTTATTAATTTATTTCATGGATTAATGAATTCCTAAATTCCTATTCCTATTACTAGATCATTTATGAAAATCAATTAATTATGTGAAAACCTGCAGGTATGTTTTGGCATGTGGATGATATTGTCATGGTTCATGCAGTGATAAGGTACAAGTTGGAACCGAACGAGACGCGACAACTGCAGACGACATGTCGTCACGACACTACTGGTTTGTATGTATTTCTATGAAATACCCCCCGCAGCTAGCGACACGAAGCTAGCGATACTTATTCATAGAAATACATAGAAATCAGTGTCGCGGCGACACGTCGTCTGCTGTCGCTTCATGTAGCCGGCTTCCAACTTGTACCTTCAAGCTATCTGAAAACATACTAAATGCTTATGTATGCGCGCCCTCAATCGGTAACATTGCTAATAATACCACATTTCGATGCCATTGATTTAATTAAAATCAGGCCAGCTAGGCAAAAAGAAAAACTATTAGGATGATCACCTGTAAAGCCGGGATACACTTGATAACACTACCGGGACTGCTGCTAAACCGCTTGTACATAATATTACTGGGTTGGTCTCCTGTAAATGATGGCTCCCTATGGTACTCACGCTATGCTAGTATGAAGTTGGTCTCATTACACTACGGGTCTCCTACATAATATTGACCTACCATCGGTTCGTCATCTGAGTGTGAAGGATTGACGTAAGAAACTCGCATAGATGGCCCCATGTGAATTGTCTTTGCGCATCTTTTAGGGCGCTATGCATAGCCCCCTGATATGTGAAGGGCCTATCATGGTACTCACGCTGCACAGTGTTGACGGCATGATGCAGCCGGGAGCGAAAGTGCCGCGGTAGGTGAGACTGCCCCAACCGCCGTCCGCGCGCCACCGCCAGGATCACGTCGTCCATGTTCCGGAGATCACCGAATTCAGGTATAGGAGTGGTGCTGGAAGATAATAATATATGTTGTGATAGTCAAGTCAAGAAGAAGGGTAGGGCCCGTACGCTTAGAACAGCCATGCAGTGGCCACCACAAAATTGTTATCTTAGAAAAAACAGACAAGGGAATTTTGTTCGTCAGGTCGGTCAGTTATTCTATTCTTTCCATTTTAATATGGTATAAACCAGCTGGTTTAGTGCAACGGTGAGATAGACGGTGGATTTGCTAAGTCCTGAGGCTAGATTCTTACGCCACGAATGTCAGCTCTCTTTGATCGGAGGTTGTCCCACGTGCGTTCGTCCGTACCAGGGCAGGGGCGCCAAAGGGACACTGAACACATACAATTTGACACAGTAAAGAACACCGCGTCATCATGCGATAGGAAAAATTCTCTTTGCAAAATAAAGGATGCAGACAACAAGTCTAACGTGTTTTATAAAAAGTCTACAAAAGCCACGAACCACATTGGCTATGGTCAAAAACCAGATAAATCACTTGTCTCGTGGTTTGCACCATATTTTATCCAAGGTATATTGCGGGCAGCCGCAGGCTAATGTAATTCGGCGTGAACAAGTGGCTGCGGTCTACCACTGCCACAATCGACAACTAATTCTAATGCAATTAATGCGTATTGTACTGCGGCGGGCCAGTTAGCGCGCACAAACCTGAATCGCGCTATTGACGTTTTTTAACAAGTAAATAAAATAAAGTTCTCAGCTGCTTAGGGCCTGATTACACCTACCGAGTAGAGTGGTGAGACAGTGCAAACAGATTTTTAATGGCTGAGAGCACTGTCTTACTGTCTCGCTATTCTACTCCTTAGCAAGAACAACGAGGCCCTTAGACAGTGGCCTTCGGCCTGACCAAGCATAACACTTCGCTTGATCGGTTATCGCTATAAACTGTAAAAACTGTGAGTAGTTCAGCTACTATGCTACAGTAAAACCTGTCAGAAAATTTGTGCTATTTGTCGTTTATTATTAAGCACTAGTGAAATTAAGCCAAAAAAATCAAATTGAATAAAAAATAAACTTACAAAACAGGAGCCTTGGTCACCACTATCACATTATTATCTGGTACATTTGGTTTGGGAGTTCCGACCGGGTCTTCCTCTAAATCCATCAGTTTCTCTATATTACTCTTAGTGGTCACTTCTACGTCCACTCTGTTCACTCTTCTGCGAGGAACGTCTTTCCTCTTCTTCTTCATCATTGACTCAATTAGTTCTTTTCGTCTGAGATTGTTGAGTTCTTGAGTTGTGTACTCTTTGACCTACAAATGTAATATAACATGTTAAATATTACGATAATAAATAATAATAATAACAAGTTGGTGGTGTTTGAACTTCTGGATCAAATAAATTTCAAATTACAATAATAAGTTACCTTCGTAAATATTTATCCACTTTGACTTGTCTTTAGAGTTGGACAAAGGTAATCTATAAATATTTAACTTGATACTAGTCAAGCAGAGACAGGGACTAGACTAAGCTAAGCTGCTTTGTCGGTATAATATTTTAATCCATCAATTCCCAAGCGGCAGCCGGTTGCCGCATAACAATTGAAATTCTATTGTGTCTGCTATACCCATGATGGAGGTGCTACAGTTCGGATGGTGAGGGGGAAATATGCTTGCCCGTACCCGTAGAAGTACTTTTACGTTAGGGCCTATCCAAGAAACTATATCATATACCTTAGCGAACTCTATCTTGGCAATAGTGGGTAGTTCCCTCAACTCGGGGTAGTAGAAACCTGCTGCCGGGTGGTCCGGGGTCCGGGGTCCGTGGCGGCTGACGGGGGCCGGCGGCGTGGTGGCCCACCGGGGGGCCGTGAATGTGAGCCCACTGGCGGCCCCCGCATCGAGCGGCTCCAGCTGAAATGATGAGCAGTGTCGGTAGTTAATATTGATACTTTCAATAAGCTTGTATAGTGAAAGTAAGTAAGAAAACATAGTAATTATCATACTTTACTCATAAAGTATTAATTATCATGCTTAAGGTGTGTATGAGTCGCCTATAAGTTCACTGTGAACAACGTTGAGAGAACATTTTTTTGTGATTTATATGGGCATTGAGCAAGCGTCCCAGTGTCCTGACTTTCCCCAAACAAAAGTTAAAAAAGTTACTTTTTCAGCGGTGCTACTTTCACACTGAAGTCTATAAAATGAACACTTACACACCGCTACTCTATATTTTAAATAAAAGGGACACTCACACAGATACATTAAGTATCATAGTTTTGTTACATTCTGTATAAATAAAAATAAATTAAATTTTGTTAGTCTCGCTAAAACTCGAAAATGACTGTGGTCATATTCAACCTGCAGATGAGAGTCCTATGTTTTAAAATACAAATTCAGATTTTTCGCGAATCCTACGTAGTGAACATTTTTTTTCATAAAGTTATTTTCTAAATTCTGCCGTTGAAAATATTAAGATTTTATAAATAATTAAGAAATGCCTAGAGAATTTAGACATAGTGACAATTTGTTTTGTTCTAGACCAGCTATCCCCAACCCGCGGCCCGCATGCGGCCCGCCGGGACTGTATCTGTGGCCCGCGGCATGTTAAACCATTTTGAAAATCACGCCCACCAACAAAATAATGTAAATTTGTCGTGAAAGTCGTTCCACTTTTAAATCATTAATTTTAAAGAACGTAATTTTTTAACCCTAAAAATTTTTTGTTGCGGTCCGCGACATCAAGACCAAAACTGTATGTTTGTGGCCCGTTTGAAAAAAAGGTTGGGGACTTCTGACCTAGACAGCGTGGGCCCGAAATGTTTTCTAGATATTTTTAAACAGTCTTCCAAATGACATCCAAGAAATTTTCATAACATGATATTACACATTTCTGAATAAATAGTTTGTTTATTGGTTGAGGAATTTCTGAAAGTCAACAAGCTTTTGGTAGAGTGAATAGTCAAAATTGTGGAATTTTTATACTACTAGAATATTATAATGTAGTTTATGTAGTAACTAGATATTAGGTACTTAGTCTTCTTGAAATAGGAATTTATAACGTACTAGGTGTTGATTGAAGTTTCGTGACACCGAAACTCATTTATCGCGTGGTAACCGTTTAATCTAAAGTCAAAGGTGACTGACTGACATGGTGATCTATATATATATGGTGATATATATATATATATATATATATATATATATATATATATATATATATATATATATATATATATATATATATATATATATATATAAAACTCAAAGGTGACTGACTGACATGGTGATCTATCAACGCACAGTCCAAACCACTGGACCGATCGGGCTGAAATTTGGTATGCAGGTAGATATTATGAGGTAGGCGTCCGCTATGAAAGGATTTTGATAAATTCCACCTCCAAGGAGTTAAAATAGGGGATGAAAATTTGTATATAATAATAATTCTTAACGCGAGCGAAGCCGCGGGCAAAACCTCGTTGTGAATAAAACTGTATTATGTTCTTTCTCGGGATCCAAACTATTTTCGAATCAAATTGCACTAAAATGGATTCAGTGATTAAATGGATTAAATCGAGGTAACAGAGTGACGAGACCAATTTTGGATTTATATTTTTAGTTTTTATTTTTCTAATAATTGCAATTTACTTACATCTAAGGTAATCTGGTCGAGCCACTTGGAGTCCACGCAGAGGTTGAGGCTGTCGACGCCGACGAACCAGTCCGGTGATGGGATCATGCGGGATATCACCGATACCTGAAAGTTGTTGTAAGTAGGGAATGCAAATCTCGCGAGATTGGGGCTCAAGCGAGATCCCGCGAGTTTATGAATACAATACCGCGAGATCTCGCCAATTTCGAGATCTCGCGAGATTAGGAGTTTGGTGGGTTTTTTTTGCAAATAATCACAATATTTGAATAAATTACGTAAAAAATTATTTATTATTATAAGTATTATAAGATTAACATTCATTTTCACGATTTTTTTCAATAGAATTTTATGCATCAAACATTGTTTGATGTATCTGTCTATAATTTTTAAGTAGTAAATTTTGACATACGTATCTACTATCTATCAAATAACAAAATATGAAAGAAGCAGCCAGTCTCCTCTTCTAATGCATTTTTATAATTTTGGGCGGTAATATCGTGGACGTCCGCGGTAAAACGAAAACATAGGGAAGTAAAATGTATGGAAATATATGAAGACGCTTTGAAATTTATTTTTAACGTGCACGTTAGAGAACATCACGAGTCACGACGCGCGATGTATACAATCTTCTGAACCGCACAAAACGTCCGCGGTGCGTAAAATCAAAAGGGGATTTAACGTACACCCAACGTTTTATCGTGGAAGCCGGCGTCCACGATAACGTGACGTTCTTTTATAACTAACAAAACAACGAGAAGTCAAAATTCAGGACCTAGTTTAGAATCACAGTGCACAGTCACAGTGCTTAGGCCAGCTCCTCTTTGTTTTGACTCCGTGATCGCAACTCTGTCCGTGTCAGTCCGCAGTTCAAATAAGACGTTTTTATGCTCAAGTGCAATCTCGTCAAACTCGCGAGATCTCGCCTTTTTTTTCGTCCGAGATCAATCTCGCTAAAAAGGCCGAGATCAATCTCGCTAAAAAAGAACGAGATTGCATTCCCTAGTTGTAAGTCACCACGAAGCCATATATTTATGCATTCGCGTAAAGCCGTCGCGACACGTCGGCTGACGCATTTGCAGCTGTTTATGGAAAATTAGCGGATTCGCAGACGTTATTAGCTGACGAGAAGCATCAGAATAATCAACGGATGCATCCGCCGTGTAAAGGTACTATGTGTAACATTACGAAGACATATTTTACATGGGTCGATTTTTGCCCGCGCCATACGGCGAAGACGGCTATAAACTTATAAAGCACATTTTAGTAAGTAGCAAGCTACTTAAAGTATTTTATCTTATAATTATATAAAATTCTCGTGTCACGATGTCAGTTACAGTACTCCTTCGAAACGGTTTTACTGATTTTTACCAAATTTTATATGCATATTCAGTAGGTCTGAGAATAGGCTACTGACAACTTTTTATATTGATAAGTGCATTTGTTCAATAAATAATAGTAAATCATTAGAACTCGAGACTAACGGCGACCATTGTTTGTGCGACGGAATAGCGGCGATGGTCGTTGCCATGGTGACATACGAGTACTTATTTAGTCACTTCAATAAAATAATATGGGCGAAATACTAGCTGCCCCGGCAAAACAACGTTTGCCGGGGCAGCTAGTAATTCTATGAAAATTTAAACGAAATCTGTCTCGATTTATAACACACTGATAGACGTTTGTCCGTCTATCAGTTTCTAATCACTCACAAATTTTCGGCGTTAGACTCTAAGTTTTATCCTGTGCTACAACACGAATCCCTGAAAGTCTAAACTTTCATATCACTTTTTATCATTACCCTGATCTTCAACCACTTTTCGTACCATCGTATGCTCTTCATCCACAAACACCATGTTCCCCGTCTCCCCCACTCCGCCCACAGCATCAGCGGAGAACTGGTCATAGACAGAACTCTCCTCCTCTCCCTCCCTCACGATGTCACTCAGTTTGCCGAACTGAGCGAAGTCGCGAACTGACGGCTTGGCGACTTCTCCTAGACGGTAGAGAGTATAGGAGATGTTGTGTGATTGACCTGAAAAGATAAAGTTGGAAGTGACCACCGATATCGCCTGATGAGAAGTAATGAAGGTTGTCTACAGTTTCACACAAACAGGAGTTTAGAAAATGAATTCGGAAATCGCATACGGAAAACGTATATCTGTATGCTTCCGGCCTTATTGGAATTAAAATATCTCTTAGTACATGGGTGATTCTCCGCTAAGTGCTAATATTTACAAATAATATACGTGGGAGAGCCATGCTTCAGCACGAATGAGCCGGCTCGACCGGAGAAATACCACGTTCTCACAGAAAACCGGCGTGAAACAGCGCTTATGCTGTGTTTCGCCGAGTGAGTGAGTTTACCGGAGGCCCAATCCCCTACCCTATTCCCTTCCCTACCCTCCCCTATTCCCTTCCCATCCCTTCCCTTCCCTCTTAAAAGGCCGGCAATGCACCTGCAGCTCTTCTGATGCTGCGAGTGTCCATGGGCGACGGAAGTTCCTTTCCATCAGGTGACCCGTTTGCTCGTTTGCCCCCTTATTTCATAAAAAAAAAAACTGCCTGTGTGCAAGTGTCTTTATGCAGTAAATCATTTACCAGGTAAATTTACCACTTTATGTAGAAAATAACTTCTTTTATCTACCTTACTACTATTTTACAGATAATTAATATCTTCCCTTCGTGTTAACATTTTCTAAGGTAGGTTAGGTTAGTTGGAAAATGGAAAAACTTTTTCAAGTGTCAAATTTGGGTCATTTATTTCGAATGTTTCCAATGAAATTCAATGTAAACAAACTCAAAGCAGTCGTATAATAAGGTCATCAGTAAAACATGATCTCAAATTAAAAACGGCATTTAGAACACTTCACAGGAAATACGCAATAACGACATCCGCTCTTAGTTATGTAAGGTAACTAGATGTTTCTCGCAACGTCGCTTGCGTAGAAATTTTGCGTCAAACTGACGTCCTTTCCCGGGACCCAAAACTCCACTCCAAACATCTAAATCGATTCAGTTGTTTAAGTATTAAAAAGTTACAGAAAACGTGTCCGTGTTGCCCGCAATTTGATGGCGGGATTTTTTTTTCGAAATTCGACTAATCAACGTCCCAATTGGTAAATTGGTACGTTATACCAATCATCTGAATCGACTCAGTGGTTTGAGTATGAAGAACAGAAAACTCTTGCATTTACAATATATTAATTCGATGTTGTTCGCAATATAATCGCGTGGAAACCGTATTTTTTCGGAATTCTACTGTTGTAATTTTCCCCAGGTAAGCTATAATTGTGTTCCGATACAAAGTATCTTTATACTAAATTTTTTTTTAAATAAAATAAGGCAACAAACGAGCAAACGGGTTACCTGATGGAAATTAATTTCCGTCGCCCATGGACACTCGCAGCATCAGAAGAGCTGCAGGTGCGTTGCCGGCCTTTTAAGAGGGAATAGGGTAATAGGGGAGGGTAGAGAAGGGAATAGGGGAGGGTAGGGGAGGAAATAGGAGAGGGTGGGGAAGGGAAAAGGGTAGGGAATAGGGCCTCCGGTAAACTCACTCACTCGGCGAAATACAGCGCAAGCGCTGTTTCACGCGGGTTTGCTGTGAGCCCGTGGTATTTCTCCGGTCGAGCCGGCTCATTCGGACTCAGAAGAAGACTCACTCACGTTTTTATTAATATTACCAGATTTTCCACGCAAATTCGTTGCGCTGAAATTCTGTTATCATACAGTGACCATTACTAGAGTTAGGACCTGTTTCACCACTTCCTGATAAGTGCCGAATAGGCTATCCACCACTTAATTTGACAGATGGAGAATCTGTCAAAAAAGCTATTCGGTAATTTATCAGAAAATGGTGAAATAGGCCCTTAGTATCATGTCTTCTACAAAGTATCTTCACCAAACCTCAAAAGGTAACAGACAGACACACTCTGCATGTTATTAGTACGTTTATACAGCACACTTGGCAGCAGGCGCCGGAGAATCGAAGGTTGAATGACCCGGCTATTTTTACTTTAAATTTGACACATTTTAGTCGTCCCCAAGCGATATATCATGGATATGACGTCTCCAAGATAAATTGAGTAATGTGAGGGTATATTTAATGCAAGATTTTCGGAGACAACTTGCTTCGAAGACGAAATATTATGTTATGTGATCGTAAGTGATACAGAAAATATTTCTATTGGTATTTTAAGTTTGACTACTATATTTTTATCCTATTACTTACTATAATAGGCAGACTAAAATAATAGCTTTCAATCAGTAAATAAATCCTATTGGAACACTGTACTTTTTCGAGATAAAAAGTTAGATATTATGTGTTAAGCTACATTCTAACCTACTGCCATACCAAATTTGATCATAGTCTATCCAAAATGCTCATAAACTTTAGTTTTTATAACATAACACTAATTTGAAATTAAGAACACATTTAAATCGTAGAAAACTATTTCGTTATGTATATCCAAAATATTATACAACCAAAGGCTGGATTGAAATATTTCGTTAAATAGCAGTAAATAAATATGACAGCAATAAGATAAAACTACTGCTCTTCAATTCTTAAAGAGCACAATATTCTATTTTCTAGCGTTTGCTTTTAAAATAAATTAATATCAACTCGAAACAGTATATTTTCCTTCAATGTTTTCCCAGCACGAGAGTCCTCGAAAATATATCAAAGGGAAAATTTCCGTTTATATCGACGACCGATCGAGTTATTTACAAAGAAGGTTTATTTATTTATGTAATTAGGACAATGGGAGAGGCGATTGATGAAAAACTTCTTATCTGTAACAGTTAGCCCCGTGTGGCCATGACTACAAGCGAGAGCGACAGCGGAAGCGGTGGCGATTCGCGTTTCGGAAATAGCTGGATCTTAAGATAGAGCTAAGTATACATAATATAATAAGTATATATACTGCTTTACATAATTAAGCAGGCATCAGATACTGATTGTAGCTAGACTGAATTGAAACATACAGCTTCTGGATGCTATAGTTTATGCAATATATTCTAGTATCTACATCTCTATTTATGCTAGGATGACCACTGATTTGCGGTAGGTTCTATCGTACCCGCAACTCAGGCAGAGTAAACGAGGAGTGGAGCACCATGGGGTTTTAGTGGGTAGACTGCAGGAGTCCCACATACCCCGGCCGATATCCCCAATTGCGATGCGTAAAGCATTTCCCCACGTAAAAAAAAAACTTGAGAGGTGCCGAAGAACACCCGAATGGAATGAAGTTATTTCTTATGTTCAAAAAACCTCTATACATATACACTCAATAAAAAAAACGCCATCTACTGATGCCCAGGAATACTAATAACGCGTCGCTGTTTATTCTCATAAATCTAGTTAACGCACAGGAATACTATCAACGCCCTCTGCCACTACCATGGAGGTACTAATAAAAAAGTGTCGTTACAACTTTTTCAGTCTAGCCAAAGGCGCATCGCGCGATAAGGAACTACGTTCCAAAAAAGGATGACTACTGATGGTGCGGTACCAGTACTAGAATCACGTGATTCTGGCGCTCGCTATTAATTGTGTCAATGTAAAGCTTTCAGTATCTTTAAAGAGTATCGTCTTAATTACAATAAATATGCATATGGCTAAACAGGTACCTATGCCAATTGGTAGATAAGACAACTCATACTTACTCTTATTTTAACCTTTAAGCAGCTTAACTTATTAGCTTAGCTCCTAAACATCTACGACACACCCGTTTTAAAGAATTTTGTGGAAACATCCATGCTTGTGGCCACAAAATTCCGCGTTACAGATAAGCTGATACTTGTTCGTCCAGATAAAAGAATACTCATTATTTTTCGGTCAAAGTTGACGTCAGGGAAATAAGAACGACCAAATAAATTATTCTATGAATTGCTGAGTGTTTCGTTCGGGAAAATTAAGTGGAACGTTCGAACAAATAAAATGTTTGAGATATTCTGGCGTAACGTTGTAAGTTAGACAATGTTTCATTCGGGGATCTCCACACCAATTCGTTTCATTTTCCTTAACGTTTTATTTAACAAAACGCTACATTGTGGAGCACTCAAAACTCGGGATGAGGGTTGGTGTAACTTTCATTTTATAACGTAAAGACAAAAGTTTGTTTAAGCACATGCTTTTAGAAACGTACTTTGAAGATTAACAGCTTTGGGACTTTAACTATTGAAACATTTTTCACAAGAAAACTTTTGCGAAATAATAAAATTTTATAATTTCCCTCTTACAAGTATATAACATTCGGACTGTGTTAAAATTCGTTAATGTTCTGTCACTTCTTGGTGGAAATTCATGTTCAATTAAATAATTCTTTCACTTATTCCATTCTTTATTTTAATAGATTTATTACAAAATACACGACCGGTTTCGAAAAAATCATCATCAGTTGTTTGTACTCCTGAAAATTCGTTGAAGTTATAAAAAGTTTGGCCTTGTCTGCCGTGACACTCTTATAACGTATAGGATACTCGTAAGGACAAAACGCTTCATAAATTAATAGATGACGCCCGCAACCTCATTGTGCGAAAATTCGTTTGTCGCGCGGATATCGTACATTTTTCAGTGATAAAAAGTATCCTATGTCCTTTCCCGGGAATCAGAATATCTCCATACCAAATTTCAGCAAAATCGGTTCAGTGGTATGGGCGTGAAGATGTAACAGACAAACAGACAGTCAGGCAGACACAATTTCGCATTTTATAATATTAGTATGGATATGGATAAAAAGTACCTAAGTTAATTACCGGAGCCCCAATCCCCTACCCTATTCCTTTCCCTGCCCTCCCCTATTCCCTTCCCTTCCCATCCCTACCCTCCCCTATTACGCTATTCCCTCTTAAAAGGCCGGCAACGCACCTGCAGCTCTTCTGATGCTGCGAGTGTTTATGGGCGACGGAAGTTGCTTTCCATCAGGTGACCCGTTTGCTCGTCTGCCCCCTTATTTCATAAAAAAAAAAACTTCAAGATTTTACTAACCAAACACCGGTGACCATTGCGCCTTAGGTCGATATAGAGGGTAGTCCTTCGGAAACTTTTCTTCACTCCACAAAAACCGAACTGTCACTTTGTACACCGCCATGTCGTCACATCCGTATCCACTGCGCCACGTGGCCAAAAACAAAATGGCCGCCACTCGGAACGCGACGCTCATGGTGAACGGACGTGTTGCCTGATTTTTTTAACGCATTTAAAGTTATTTCACGGTTTCTCAAAGTTTTCGTTTCCGCGTGCATCGACTCCGAGCGAAGATTGTGGACTTTTCTATTTCGAGATCCACCGCTCTTCGGACGAAAATAAACACGGTGACGATTCGAATACATCTGTAATTCTGTAGCTTTATGATAAATTTAATTTGGAATTCCACGCATGGCAGGAGAAATATTTAATGGTTTCTTTGAAACGTAACGAAAGTAGAAGTAAGAAGGTATTTTTGCTTTTACGTTCTTGTTAATATACGTTACGTTCTTGTAAATATTATATATATATATATACAATGTGTAATGTGCATGCTATTAAAGGTACAGGCATTTACCTGCCCTTTTATTCAGCTCTTTAAATCCATTTCTTCCTCATGGCTTATGACAAGCAAAGTTTTCAAACCTACTTCATCTGGTCATAATCAAATCTGTTCAGTAAGGCAGCTATTTACATAGAAAAGGTTAAGCTTTATGGTAAATCTGTGTAGGTGTGTACCAATTCTAGAAATTTCAAAGATTTCTTCTTAAATTTATAACCTTAAGGCCATCCCCCGAGCAAACGATCTTGACCATACATTTGACGCATTGCCGAGATCGCACAAGATCCTATTTTTTTTACTTATCTTAGTTCAAAACTGACCTAAAAAAATTAAAACGGGGAATATGTAGTTAATGAAATTATCTATATATTGTCGTGTGTTTCAAATAAGTAAACGTAATTTGTAAATACTAGGGAGATGCCGAAAGTATGCTTCAATTAAAAAAGCTAATATTATCATGAGTATAATAAACAAAAATAGAAAATTTAAAACGGGGAAATGTTGCTATACTGAAGATTATTGCTTTATTTTTATTTAAACTTTGTGGCTTTCAAATTATGAGTTCATAAGGCTCTAAGTACGGTAAATTACGGAATCTCCGTGGGGGAAGTGCCCTAACCTCCACCTTAAATAAATTCTACTATATCCCAAGGTCATCAAACGTTAGAAATATTTACTAGCGCCAGGTAACTCGTCCGGGTAAAGGGTAAGGGTTGAGGAATACTTATCGTTAAGTGTAGGGCTTTACAAACGTCTCAGCCCGCCTCAAGTTGATTGATTGATTGATATTATTGGGAATTACTTTTATATTGTGCTCGGGGCTTCCATAATTCGAATTTCTTTTGATACGAATTTCATTGCTGGTGTATGGAGCTAAAAACGTGACAGTTTTATTAGGTTGGAAATAATGGGTATTATTGGTACAGAAAATTATCTGAAAATTATAATATATTATATCTTCAACACTTATACGACTTATTTTCGGCTTATGGGGGGCAAGAGTTTGTTTATTGGACAGCCTACTACTAATATTATAAATGCGAAAGTGTGTCTGTCTGTCTGTTACCTCCTCACGCCCAAACCGCTGAACCGATTTTGCTGAAATTTGGTATGGAGATACTTAGATAATTAATTTAATCCTTCGATCGTGGATTTTTGGAAATCTATTGTTATTCTATTGTGTCTCGCTCACCGGTGAGCTTATGGGGCTTGATGGGTTAACCCGAAAAATGTACGAAAGTTGCGGGTCATCTAGTTGGTTAATATTTTGACGTAAGTTAACACGAAATCTTTTTAATACGTCATAGTTTTAAAATTTTAATGCTTTGGTCCTATTTCAAGAACGAACCGTTTTAAAACTCTCGGCGGATTTGCGGCTCGGCAGTATGTCTATTGCCGATGCGAGTAGTTTTAATAATTTACAAATTCTTAATAGTTGTGACTTGTGACTCTTTAACACAATATTATGTAGCAACCATAAAGTTAATATACCTAGCGGAATAGAGCAACAATCTCGAGCTGTCAAACGAAACCGAAAAATATGTGTACGTAATACATATACATATTAGCATGATTGAACATGAATTCTATGAGATTAAAATGTTAACGTGCGGCACGCGCTGACTGGACGTCAAAAAAAAGAGTGCTGCTGTCGTGTATCACACGTCTCTTTTTACCACGCAGTGTTACTGATAGTGACATCTCGCTTGCTCAGGCCTTTGTTTCTCTATTCCGCTAGGTATATTAACTTTATGGTAGCAACTACATTTTTAACGCAAGGTATTATCAAAAGCTCTTCAAGAATCTCAATGAAACATTAAAAAAATAGGAAAAATAGAAGCCTCTTCTATTTTTCCTATTTTTTTAGTTGAATTAAACTGTTTTGAATGACTCTTTCAGACGTCGGAAGCGCCTATTTGCTTCCATATCTAAGTAATAAAAGAACTTGAGATGCACTTCAATAACCCAAGAGCCAGCGACAGCCACATTTTCATTTTTTCAATGCTGAAAGTTTACCTGTTATGACCCCTATAATTATTATAGAGGTAAGAACGACCAGCGGGGCTAAAATGGTCGCTTTGAAGAATCATGATATGAATCATCATATGATTCATTTTTCTAAAATCGCAAAATGCAACTCTGCTTGCAATTCTTTTCTGTATTTTTGTACTGATTTGACAAATGTCAAATCAGTACAAAAATACAGAAAATAATTCATCATCAGTTTGACAGTTTTGACAATTCATTTGCTGAATTGATTGAGAGGAATTGCTAAATGTGACCATTTTAGCCCCGCAGCAAGTAGCAACTAATATGAAGTTTCGGTCTCGGTTACTTTAGGAGGTATCCAAATCTACCAGACATTCAATAAATAAACTAAAACTTTCATCTTTATTAATATTATAAATGCAAGTGTGTCTGCCTGTCTGTCTATTACCTCTTTGTGCCCAAACCACAGAACCGATTTTGATAAAATTTGGTGAGATACTTAAGAGTCAGGGGAGAGAACATAGGAAACTTTTAATCCCCGAAAAATGTACGGTTTCCACCTGTTTTTTTTTATGAAATAAGGGGGCAAACGAGCAAACGGGTCACCCGATGGAAAGCAACTTCCGTCGCCCATGGACACTCGCAGCATCAGAAGAGCTGCAGGTGCGTTGCCGGCCTTTTAAGAGGGTATAAGGGTAATAGGGGAGGGTAGGAAAGGGAATAGGGTGGGGGATTGGGCCACCGGTAAACTCACTCACTCGGCGAAACACAGCGTAAACGGCATTTCTCCGGTCGAGCCGGCCCATTTGTGCCGAAGCATGGCTCTCCCGCGTATGATAAACGAATTTTGGCACAACGGAGTTGTGGGCGTCATCTAGATATTTTGTAAAATATCTAGATGACGTTGCTGGCTCTTGGGTTATAAAAGAAGAATGACGTTGCTGGCTCTTGGGTTATAAAAGAACTTCAGAATGAACTTCAAGATTCGTTCAATCGACGGAGTTCTTCTCAAATAGAACGAACGAATATTATGTCGATACTCAATTAACGAATTTCGCTTTTATTATGCACAGTATAAAGTTTATTTTATTTCACAAATGAAAACGAGCTCGCGGAATGTGCGAATAGAAATTGGTTGCAGTTTTATTGAAGTCGGTAAAATGAACTTTAAATCGTTGGTGTAAAGTTCGTATTGTATTGGAGCTGGTGAGTAACAAAACACCGAATGAAAACTAAATTATTTGCGGCATCCAAATGTAATTATTATTACAATGTTAATTTGTAATAATACTGCTGTGTATGAATATGTAAGTGGGTTCAAATTTCAATTTCATTAATGAAAATTCATTAATTTACCTCACTTCTATTTCCTATAATAGGTTTGTTTTACGCTTTCCTTAGCAATATCTGAATTGTAGCTAAGTACATAAAACGCCTCCTTAAGCTCAAAGTGAAATCCCGCGAGGACCGTACCTACATTTTGTTGCAATAAAAAATCCATAATATGGATTTTATATTATATGGGCTAAATTTTATCAAAATCGGTTTAGAAGTTTCGGAGCCTATTCTATGCAAAAAAATCTTCCGGGTTCCGTACCATTATAGAGCAGAAATAGGGAGAAAAATGTGTTTTTGTATGGGAGCCCTCCTTAACTATTTATTTTATTTTAATTTTATTATGAAATATGAAAGTAAACACATAATTGAGGATTATGTGAAAATTCAAATGTTTACATGTTACCATTATGAATTACGAGCCAAAAAGGCCAAAAAAAATCACGTTTGTTGTATGGGAGCCCCCCTTAAATATTAACTTTATTTTGTTTTTAGTATTTGTTGTTATAGTGGCACTAGAAATACACAATTCATGAAAAATTCAGAAGTCTTGCTATAGCGGTTCTTGAGAAACAGCCTGGAGACAGACAGGCGGACAGACATCGAAGTCTTAGTAATTATAGGGTCCCGTTTTTACCCTTTGGGTACGGAACCCTAATAAACAGCACAAAAACTAAAGGAAACCCTTCTACGTAATTTGAAAACTTTATATCATAGTAAATATTTCGTTAGGTCTCGAAGTGATCACCAGACCGCGGGCGCGTGCCGGTTAATATTAAATCTCTGATATTAAAAAACTTCGGGCCGGCTAAACAAGATGAATTACTGAAAAAATAACTTGATTGTTCCTCACAGTTGAAGTTTTTACGGTTTTAATAAACATTTTTGATTGCTTTACAAAGTGAGGGAGATTGGTAGAAAGCGTTAAAAGGTTTCCGTTTTCCTTATTTTATAATGTGTTGAATAAAATGGTAACAAAATGTAATTATTCTCCATTGATAGTAATTATTATCAGTGGAGAATTATAATTGAATAATTGTTATTAATATAATTAATAACTATTATCAATAATAATTATAATTGAACAAAAAAAGTTTCGTTCCGTTTCATTTCCGTCCACAATTTATAGTCATATTGGTTGTTATAATATTTTGTAACTACATATAAACATTTTTTAGACATCTTTGCTAAAATGGTCTACATTAGCGTCCTACCGTAAAAATATTATATTCTATAATTTTATAATAATTTATCTCTCAAGTAAAGCCCAGAAAAAAAACTCAAAGCAAAGAAACGCAAGTGACAACCGCCAGTAAAACATTCCAAGCGTAAACGAATAATGAAAGGGGTTCTAAATATTTTATTTTGCATAATATTCTAACATAAAAGAAACAAAGATGTCCTCGAAAGGATAAACAAACCAATTATTTGAGGCAAAATTTTGATAAAACTCTTTGTTTCAATATTTGTTTTTGAAGTGGTTTAATATTCGTATTGAGTGTCGGGGCCCTCGCCCCGTGCCCCTGCAGGGGCGTAGCTACGGGCCCCCGAGGCGTGATACGACTGATAATTTCATTTTTAATAAAACCCGCGAAACAAAAATACCAGTGACACTTAAAAGTGAATGGCGGAGGTCCGGTAATTTTAAGTTTCTTTGTGTTTTTAAGATGAAATTGTCTTTCATAAAGGATATTTTAATTTAGTATTTTCGGGTTATTATTTCATAAAGTAAAATTTTAATAATATCTGTTAATGCATTTAGATGCAGCTCGAAGTATTTTTAATAAGAAGGTACCCAAAGTATGTTGTTACTTCAAAGTGATACTATAATACCTTTGCGAATATAGTAGGCAATTGAAATTGCTAGATTTAAGCAATTAATTTCGTTATTTTAATAACTTATTGGTTAGTGGTAGTTATAGTACTTGTACTATTATCTATTCTGTGGTTATAGTTAAGTTATCTCAGGTTTATTTGTTTAGTATCTCCTGCGATTCGGGGAGTTTTAAACTGGCAACACTGAATAAACATTAATTAATTCAACGTACACTGAATTAGGCGCAAACAGATTTAGAGTTTGGAGCGTTCCGTTTGGAAATAGAAACATTTAAATAATTTGATCTAATCTAAATGCAGCTCTTTTGGTGAAAGGGGATTTAGATTCAGTCAAATGTGATAGTTTCAGGTTGAGAAGGACTCGATGAAAACAGTAAATTATTATAGACTGTTGAAAAAAAAGTTGCTATGCCGTGACAATAAAAAAAAACTTACTTGTTAAGGGGCGACTAACCCAAAATTGTTGACTTTATAATTCATTTTTATATTTCAAAATCAGCCCCGAATTGCTTCATTTTCTAAACATATTATAATATGACTAGATTATATTTCCAAGAATTTGATCTGAGCAAAACACGATATCTTAAAACCTGGCATATGAAAGACGGGCGTGAGTGTGAAGAGAGAAGGACGATGTTTGATTTTTGCGCTAGTCGCCCCCTTAACTGTACAAGTAGCTTAGCCGCTACGAGGGCACATACAAAGTTACATAGTGTACTAACATCACCCTACATTTTGGAACTTCCCGTGCGTTCGGCGCAAAAGAAAAGAAAGAACGATATTAATTGACTTCGACACTTTTTTATTAGTACCTGCATGGTAGGGGCAGGGGCAGAGGGCGTTAATAGTATTCCTGTGCTTCAACTAGATGGCGTTTTTTGAGAATAAACAGCGACGCGTTGTTAGTATTCGTGGACGTTAATATATGGCGTTTTTTAAATATTTTTTTGAGTGTATATTGTATAATACGTATAATAGTACAGATTTTTTGGACATATTAAGAAATAACTTCGTTCCACTCGGGTGTCCCTTGACATCTGTCAAGTTTTTTAGTCAAAACCATTGTTTTTCCAGGAACTCAAAGTATTTCCATTTTTTACATCAAGATTTTAGTGTGAAAAAATAATAGACAAAGACATACACACACCATCGCACATTATTGATAGAATATTATGTACCTATTACATGAACAATGTCATGCATTTTTCCACCGTGTCACGCATTAAATATGTAATAAACAGGTAACACATAAAAAGTTAGCGAAACCCGAGAACAGTTTGAAATAATACGTGACGAATAAAAAGGAATGAGGTAGTAACGTGTAATAATGTGCGGAACACGAATAGAGACAGGGGCTATTATATGATTTTTGGGGCATTTTGATCCTTTTTTACCTTATAGCGGCTTATTCTGTGTGTGGAACATGCAAGGATATTTTTTTAAAATCTGCCATCAAAATTTGCCATCAGATTCTGGTAGACCTATACATCTTCATACGTTTTGCATAGATGCATAGTAATAATGTATCTTGAAACTGTCTTGTCTCAAGTAAGAGTGAGCCCTTATACTTTGGTATGCCATTTCACTGACTATGACAGCCACAAAAGTCCTTTACTACGTCCTGTCTAATTCTTGGTTTATACAATATCTATTTTGTTCCTTATATAGACAGTGCATAATAACTTCTATTTTAATTTTTTGTTGACACATTAAGCCTATTTTCAGACTTGTTGCTTGTCTATTTATTTTCTGGTAATAATAATTTTAAGAATTCTTCTTATTTCATGTTAGAATCCAATCGCCATTTGGACGTGTTAACCCCCCGGTCGGTAAAGTTTACATGTCCCGGAAATTATAAGGTCGGGCTGCGACAATGGAGGGTTATAGCCAAGATGGCCGAAATCATATTTTAAACGTTAAGGTTACGACGAAATATCCTTGACAATATTGTCTATTTTATCCCTTTTGTAACGGGAAGTTAACTGGATAGTAATAGTGTCGTTTTAAGGTATTAGAAAGGGTGTGAAGACGTGTGACGGTGTGGTAGCAGCATCGTAGGTTCCAAAAGGATTAGCTAATTTTGATATTTGAATTATAAGGTTGCCAATTTAAATAACTCATCGATTGTGCATGCCGTGACAGCTACTCAAAATGAAAGATTTTCCTAACATTGCTGCTAAGGATTTGAAGGTTGCCATTTTAAATAAAATGGCAACCTTCAAATCCTTGCAGCTTTTACAACAATCGATGACAGCTATTAATTAGCTGTCATCGATTTGCATGTTGCAAGTTGCAACAGTTAATCAAGAGAAAGTTCTTTTTAATTCTTTATTGCTGCTATATATAATATATTCTGCTCTTCTTATTAGCGCCTGGCCGAAATTAGAATTCGCTTGTAAGAATCACTTTAGAAGAATTACGACGGTATTCCTTTCGTCTTCTGAGGAAAGGAATACCGTCAATCAAACCAAAAGCATGCTACAGGTATGTTTGTAGTAAATTGCAAAAATAGTAATTTAATAAATGGTGAAATATTCCGTTGACAATATTTTGATTCCAAATATATCGGTTCTAATTGACGTTTAACATTTTTGGTGTTGCACGTGCAAAAATTAATTGACCGTGTTGCCAGTGTAAACACGGAAATTGCCAATTAGGGGAAGCTTTGTTTCGCTATTTGCAAGTTAATAACGAGAGTAGTTGGTGCACGATTCTGGTCGCATTTCAAATATGAAATGAATAAATAAAATAATGAAATTAAATAAACGAAATTAAATGTAAAAATGTGTCTGTTTATCTGTCTGTCTCTTACAAAGTGGTAAGTTTTATAACACTGTTGTGCCAAAAGTCGTTTATCGCGTGGGAACAGTAGGTTATTTCCAGTATAAAAAGTAGCCTATGTCCTTTCCCGGGACTCAAAGTATCTCTACATCAATTTTCAGCAAAACCGGTTCAGTGGTTTGGGCGTGAAGAAAGCGGAACAGATAAACAGTCACTATCGCATTTATAATTAAGTTATGATCAACGGCGATTGGGCTATAGACATTCACGTTTGACAATCAGAGTGGCATGGTTATCCATTATGACCAACGTAGGTACTCCTAATATTTTATAAACTTTGTAAAAACATCACAAAACACCAACCTTAAGTTGGTCGCTACTCTTAAGATATTCTATAAACTTTGTAAAAACATCACAAAAACGGCCCTTTAAATAAACACAAGAAAATTGTGAAAAAGGTTTGGTGAAATATCGATATCAAAACATTAGGGTAGCTCGTGATCCGCTGGCGGGTTGTGGGGTCACGAACTGTGACGTCATAATACTTCATAGATTACGTTTAAGTGATATTTTCGTGGTGTAGGGAAGGTTTTTTACGGCCGGCAACACTGTTTAAACGATGATTAACTAACGGTTAGTTAATATAGTTTGTAAAATAATAATGTAGGTTGTATTTAATAAATTAAATTATAATATAAAACTGTGCCTTGTTATTTTGATGATATCATAGATTTGTAAGTGATAGATTAATTTTCAAATTAATGAAAGATAAATCTATTGATCTCAGTTTAAGTGGCTCAGTATCTTGACGCGTGAGGAATAACCTCGTGTGCGGTAAGCCTATCTTTCCGGTAAGATTTGTAAGTTAATCTCTGATTAACGTTAATCAGGGGAAGCACAGATGCCAATCACGGCTTAGGATTGATAACACACGCGTTAAATCGGTTTTTTTTTTTCTATATTATACGAGTTTGCAAACAAAGTAAGGTACTTACTTATATTAAAATAACGAAAGAGAGAATTAAAGAATAAAGTGGCAAAGAATTTGATACTAATTCTGACATTTTGTTTAAAGTTTTGTACCTTAGTAACCTCGCTTTGGAGTTTGAACTGTAGCCTGTAGGTAAGTAACTAAATAAACGAGTTAAGATAATTCAGTTACTTACGTATTTTAAAATAAACAATAACAAAATACTATCGTTCGAACATAGTTAAACTCTGGTTATCTGAATAATAACAAAATAATATCGTTCTTTCAAACATAGTTAAACTCTGGTTAAAATATTGTTAGACCGGTCCTAACAAAATTTGATTCCGCAAGATGTAATAGTTTATAACTCTACCCCATCTCAAGACGTGTGTAAGTGTCCACTAGATACCAACTTCACAAGTTCCTCAAACTTTAACCCTTTGTACAATGTACGCTGTTCAGCACACTTATGACAAGGTGGTAAGGTTCAATATGTTCATGTTTTGTATTACCCGACCAAAGTGCTATTTGACACTCTGTAAACTTGGCATAATCATAGGGGAAGAAACTTTATATGTGTAGAGTTATGAAGGATTTAATACTATTGAATATGGTGTTATAAACATCATATTGTTAGGTACAGTCGAAGACAGATCCAGGTTATTACTTTATTAACTATATTATTAAGAACATACAGGGTGCAATTAAACCTTCCTGCCAAATTTTTTCCAGGACTTAGGAATCATTAGGAGAGTCCATTTTAACCACAAGAACTTGGGTGTTATTTTTTTAATATATTTTATCCCATTTAAAATCATTGCAGAACGGTCACTCGCGGCGGTGGATATGAGAGGGGGTGACGCGGGGGAGGCGCGCGCGCGGGGGCACGTCACGTGCGGACGACGCGTCGTATCCATTAATTGTAGTGTTTTTTAGGATAACTTTCGGTATTAAGCTATTTCTCAACATTTTAGTACTCAGTGATTATAAAAGAAAAAAATACGTGTATTTTTATTTTTTTAAAGGATCAATATCAAAATTTGGCAGGAAGGTTTAATTGCACTCTGTATAAGGTTGAGATCTTACGGTAAGTTTTTTTTGAAAAGAAAACTATTGTGGGGATGATAATATTATTCTTGGATTGGAATATTATTAAGGTGTAACAAAACAAAAACAAAACTAAGTGATAATACTTTCGGGTATATGTAGTGTGTCTCTTACTTACTTATATTATGTAAGAGACAAACAACTCTATAGTCTACTGTGAAAGTAGCAGTGCTGAAAGAGTAACTTTTTTTCACCTTTGTATGAAAAAAATCATGATGCTGGGGCGCTTACTTATACAAATCACAAAAAAATTGCTCTATCAGCGCTGCTATTTTCACAGTAAACTCCTTACAAGGAACAAAAACACACCCTAAAGTATTATCACTTAGTTTTGTTACACCCTGTATAATTATTTAGTAGTAAAGGTGTTTTTGCTATCAACTTCTATTAGAGATGGAAATGCACTCTATAATATACGTAAGATTATAGTGAGCCTTTCCTACTTTAGCATCTTTGTCAAAAAACCTTTTATTTAAACTTCAAATCAGCTGTGAGGGAAATCAGCTGTAACATCAATACATTTATTTAATAGAGATCCTTCTCTTACTGCCACCAGAGTAGACAGAATTATAGAGTATACCGACTTAGAACTGATGTTGAAATTTTTAAATTTGATGTATTATGACGAAAATCGTCGCTAGGGTCGTTACCTACAAATTTAGTTGTTGTTTATATTTTGGCACCTGCATAAAAAACTGTCAGAATTCAATTTCAAAATCTTCATTTTAAAAATAAATTATATCAGCCAGCACGCCAGCCCTTAACTTAACCTGGCGAAACACGAAAGAAATGACAGGTATTAATACACGTCCGTCTCTGCAGTCGAAGTACTGGTACTCGTAGTTATGTCTATTGTGCTGTCACATTCAGAGTGGAACATTAATTACTTAAAATATGTAATGAATTCAAAATTTTGACATAAGCCTCTGACATTATCTGTCAAACTCTTCATTAAATTGAATATTTAATCATAATTAAATGGCTCTGAGTATGACGGTTACTGACCCATGATGCGTAGCTATGATTGCTACTATGTGGAGTCTATTACATGCACGATCAATGACGTTCTTGGACAATCGAGACGAATATTTGCTCTATTACACGTTCGGAATCATTTTATTCGTGAAAAGGTTGCATACTACCTGCATTTTACAGGTATTCATTAAACAAAATAATGTCATTTAGAAAATGTTACCTCATTTAAAAACAACAACAACAACTGGAAACTATAAAACAACAACAATAAACAAACAACGGAACGAGCAGTAAACTGTGAATTATGTATCCGTTCGTTTAATCACTGACTCAAATTAACTGACCCGGTTATAGTTAAGTTGCATTGATGTAAGGGTCTGTGCACTCTGAGGCGATGCTTGATGCGTAAAGATAGTTTTAAAAAAAGTTAAGGGCCAGGCCACAAACAGTCTATAAATTGTACATTCATTGACCATACAAAAATTATCAAAAACTAGCGATACTACGGAACCCTATATTGCGCGTGGCCCGACACGCACTTGGCCGGTTTTTTAATGTACATCATAGTCTTACCAATAATATTATAGTTCCATTATTTCATTCAAGTATGTAAATCAGTATCACGCCTAAATAATAATAATAGCTCCCACACCGGTTTCGGTGACGGTGGCCGGTTTCATTGAAACCAGGCCAACTACGCAGGAGTAATTTTATAGTGCCCAAGTGTGTGCGCAGTATTGAGCACTCTCTATTCCTTTACTCTCATAACCCAGTGGGACGGAAGACCGACACGACCGGCGAGAGATCAGGAGCAGGACCGACTTTTTACATGACCATCCGACGCATGGATCATCTTACTTGTCAGACAATCAAGTGATCAGCCTGCACTGTCCTAACCAAACTTGGAAATAACATGTTTCCAACGCGGGATTCGAACCCACGACCTCCGAGTCAAGAGCCGCGCTCTATACCACTAGACCACGGAGACGTTCCAGGCCTAAATGGTACTTAACGAAAAGCATAATAGCGATACGAAATCGGAATATCAAGCGTTGCGATAATTTGCACTTAGGGCCAGGCCACAACAATGCATTGCGACGCCGCATCGTAAAAATCTACGACGTCGCAGAACGCATCGTGGAAATTTGCGACGCGTCAGCGACATTTCCGATTAAATTTTTGCGTTCAGCTGTTGCGAACACTCTTCGCTACGTTGGTTTTCAGTTTATACTACTATCAGTGTACAGTAGCTTTACCATAATTTTAAAGCTATAGCATTTATCGATATTCGATACCGACTAAGTAAATATTTAGTATGGTGATTTTAGTTCCGCAAGTAACCGCTAGAGGCGATGTAAAATTTTCCATACTAAAAATTTACATAGTCGGCATCGAGTATCGAAAAATACTATAGCTTTAAACTCATGGTAGAGGCGCTGTACTCGGCGAAACATGGCGGTAGCGGTCATTGACTCCCTGTCAAAAAACTTGTCATGTTTCACCGATTTCACGTCAAATGCTAGCCCACCCTTTTCCTAGAACACAATGAAAGTCTATACTTCAACAAAATTGTGCGAAAAGGTAATCATTCTTTAAAGTTAGTATCTTAAAAAAGAAAAAAAAATTGGTCCATACCTAATATTTTTATATCTAGCTGTTATCAAATACATTTATGATATTAACTTTTAGCCATTTAAAACCATCTTCTACTTAACACATCTAACTTAAAACTCAGTTAACCACCGCTTAAATTATGAGTTAAGTTATATGAGTTGTGAATTCGTGGAGATTTCTCGTTAAAATTCCACTCACATTTATACTTGTCATGTGTGGACGAAGTTGGTAACTAACATTTTATAACATAAGGGCAATGTGCACTTTTATAATTCCGGACGTCACGTTATCGTGGACGCCGACTTCCACAGTAAAACGTTAGGTACGTTAAATGCCCTTTTTATTTTACGCACCGCGGACGTTTTGTGCGGTTCAGAAGAGTGTAGACGTCGTGATGTCCTCTAACGTGCACGTTAAAAAGTTATCGTAGACGGTTTAAAAGCGTCTTCATATAATATTTCCATACATTTTACTTCCCTATGTTATCGTTTTACCGCGGAATTCCACGATATTTTCACATTTACTTATTTTTCTCACCTTCGGGTGGAAAACGTCAACTGTCGTCCCGCTGCGCTTACCGATGTTGCCGTTTATCCGTCGAGCAGAAAAATAGTATATTACCCACCATGAGCAGCAAATAAGAAAGCCTCAAATTACATGTGATCTGAGACATTTCTTATTTTCCTGCCCTGGGTGCGTAATGTACTAATTCTCTAATTTGAACAAACCAGAACTTATTTCATCATCTGGCTAATATTTTTTGCTACACATAGTATCAACATTTTTTGTTACAAATATTTTCCCGGCCCTAAAGCCTCCATTTATGCAAAAACGAACATTAAAATTGTTACTTATCGACTTCATCAACTCACGTCCTCATTTATCTTTGTCGTGCGTGGAAATTAAATTGTACTTAAATCAAGTTCCGTCTCACCCTTGGCAGCTTATCTTGCTCGTAGGTAACTTCACGACGTATGTAAATGAGGGAACTTTCTGAAATATAACTCATATTTGTATCATCTTTTAATTTATATAGCTTTATCTATACTATTGTAAAAGGTATAAGTATCCATTTATATCTTTAATACTATCCATACTGATATTATAAATGTGAAAGTGTGTCTGTCTGTCTGTTACCTCTTCACCCCCAAACCACTAAACCGATTTTTCTGAAGTTCGAAATGGAGATATTGATTTGAGTCCCAGGAATGGACATGGGATGCTTTTTACCCCGGAAAAATGTAAGGTTCCCGCGCGATCATCTAGTATAATATACAGGGTGTAACAAAAATAAGTGATAATACTTTAGGGTGTGTACGTGTTCCTTGTAGAGAGTTCACTGTGAAAGTAGCAGCGTTGAAAGACCAAAAAATTTTTTCACTTTTGTATGGGCAAGGGTCCGAGCGTCACGAGTTTCCCCATACAAAAGTGAAAAATTTTTTGGTCTTTCAGCGCTGCTACTTTCACAGTGAACTCTCTACAAGGAACACGTACACACCCTAAAGTATTATCACTTATTTTTGTTACACCCTGTAGAGGTTTGTTTATTTGTGTGTTAGTTTGCATTGAGTAAGCTCTGTAACAACTAAAACATTTAGATGAAATTGGCCCATATATAGACAAGCCTCGAAGACCAAAAACAATTGTACTTAGATGATAATTTTATTGCATAAATTGTATGGTTCTCGCGGTGTTTTATTTTAGACACATCTAGTATAACTAATTTATAATATTCTTACATTTAATAAGCATCATTTAAATTTGGAATAGCCGGATATTTTTCTATAAAACAAAAATGCATTACCAAAATTAAACTAAGCATTCCAAATTCAAAATTCTAGCGTCACGTAAAAGTAGTCTATTCGAAGTTATTTTATCCTTAAGTTTCTCTAAGATTGAACCTTAACGGGTTGACATAAAGGTCATATTAGAAAAATATAGAGTAAAAAGCACAGTCACGTCATCTCCCAGTAGGAGATAGTTGGAGTTTTGTCGTAAATCTCATACCTCTATTGGGAATATATAAATATTTATGTATTAATATAACATAGTTTTTGGCTGTTGCTAGAAGTTTAGTTTTTTACCTAATTCAGAAGAAGTTTAATGTTTTACAATAAAATACTTCACTGCTTTATGACTGTACCCACCGTTACTCTCATAACTATCAAAATTTAAAAACGATACTTTTAAAGCAAAAAGTGAAAACAGCGGGCTACAGAGGCTACAAAATTTACAATTAGGGCCTGTTTCACCACTTCCTGATAAGTGCCGAATAGGCTATCCACCACTTAACTTGACAGATGAAGTATGGAGTACCTGTCAAAAAAGTTGTGAATGGCTTATTCGCCACATTATCAGAAAGTGGTGAAACAGGCCCTTAGTCAAATTACTCTCGTTGTAGCTCATATTAGTAAGTTTCAACGATGAATAACTCAAAGCAGATATGTTACTACCGCGCGCGTTGTGAAGATTCAAATACGGCCCAATTGGGTCGTCTGTTGTTTAGTCTGCATCGAGCGCAGTCACGAACGTGCCACGTCTTGTCTTACCTAAATAAATTGAAAGTGACGACGTGCGTGTTTCGAAAATGTACCAATTATGAATCGAAAGTAAACAAAACACATTACCACATGGTTCGATTGCAATAAATACCTCGATTATTTACATTTTCAATTATTTTTTCGAACAATCTGGAAAAAATCGAATTTTCGTCATAGCTCAGGCGAAGAAAGAGACAGCGATACGATTCGACGTTTAAAAATAGAACTGTCTCTTTTATGTAAATGGTTTTTCGTATCTTTTGTTTCACTTATCTGTCAAATTTGTCAATATTTGCAATTTTGAATTTGAAAATTGTTCGGAAGAGATTTAAGCCGGAAAATAGTATGGACGTAACAGATCTATATAAGTAGAATATCATTGGTAAGTTTACATATTATACAACTTATTAATAAAACAATTTGTTGTATACCTTTAGCGTAATATGATATTGAGTGCAACACAAACTGCCGCACTCAGAGTGGAAAATTAATTTCTTAAATGTTACGCTTAAATTTACATTTAAGCATAGCATATAATTTAATTAATTACTAAATTAAAAATTTTGACATAAGCCCCATCCATTATCTGTCAAACTCTTCATTAAATTGAAGCTTAATCATGATTAAATGTCTCTGAAGTCTGAGTACGGCGGTAAGCTACGTCGTAGCAGCTCTACGCCGTAGCCTCAAACTCGTAGCTTTTATCATTTATACTCGCATTTTGTGTTACTAAATTGTAATAAATAATAACTTACATAAAATACATCAACTTACCGAATAAATCATAGTAAATATAACAATAAATTCAACAAACTAATCCAATAAAGGAAATAACAAGTCGTTAAAAAACAAGAAAACTGAGCCGGACCTTGTATTTCGTCTTACCCTGGATATTCTTAAGCCACGAAAGCTAATATTTGTTAATGCCCCGCTTTTCGCTTCCTGTGAGAAAATGTGTTGAAAAATATATACGTTTACACGGAAAATGCCAGGTACAAAATTCACTTTGTTTTAGGTGAAGGGAGTGTAAGGGTAACCATCGATTATTATTCTTGTATTGATATTGTAATGTTTAATACTTTATAACGTATATAAAATAAGAACCATACATATTGCCGGTATATAAATATTATGTTATAATCAAATCCCTATAATAATAATAATAATAGCTCCCACACCGGTTTCGGTAACGGTGGCCGGTTTCATTGAAACCAGGCCAGCTACGCAGGAATAATTTATAGTGCCCAAGTGTGTGCGCAGTACACAAGAGCACTCTCTATTCATTTACTCTCATAACCCAGTGGGACGGACGACCGACACGACTGGCGAGAGGTCAGGCGCAGGACCGACTTTTTACATGCCCATCCGACGCATGGATCATCTTACTTGTCAGACAATCAGGTGATCAGCCTGCATTGTCCTAACCAAACTTGGAAATAACATGTTTCCAACGTGGGAATCGAACCCACGACCTCCGAGTCAAGAGCCGCGCTCTATACCACTAGACCACGGAGGCGTTCAAATCCCTATACACAAAGTATGTCCATTAAAAAAATCGTTCCAGGCTAAGTAAGCAACATAATACACTTTTCCAAATTGGTAATATTATTACTTAATATGTTGTTTGTCTTTACACACGTTTTCCTTGTTCCATTTCCGAATTCATTTTCCGTTTTTTCGAAAGAAAGCGCCGGCTTGCACTTGAAACGATAGTGCAAAATTCCGTTCGGAAAAAGGCGAACGTGTTAATGTAATTTCTACTGATTCTACGCATTCAGATTTCCGAATAAGGAAAACGAATTCGGAAATCGAATGCAGAAAACGTATGTATACTGCCAGCCTTAAACATTAATGAAGAGAAGCGGAAAAATCCGTTTGTAAACGATAAAAACAAATAAAATCGGCCAAGTGCGAGTCGGACTCGCGTACGAAGGGTTCCGTACCGATACAGAGCAAAAATAGGCTAAAGATTGTGTTTTTTTGTATGGGAGCCCCCCTTAATTTTTTATTTTATTATAATATTATTATTAAATATTAAAGTACACATGTAACAAAAGAATGGGTGAAAAATTCAATAATCTACCTCTTGCCACTATTGATATAGAGCGAAAAAGGCTGAAAAAATCACGTTTGTATGGGTACCCTTAAATATTTATTTTATTTTTTTTCAGTATTTGTTGTTATAGCGGCAACAGATATACACAATCTGTGAAATTTTCAGAAACCTAGCTATAGCGGTTCTTGCGATACAGCCTGGAGATAGACAGACGGACAAACAGACATTGAAGTCTTAGTAATAGGTCCCGTTTTTACCCTTTGGATACGGAACCAACAAAAACAGAAACCTTATATAAAAAAATAAATAAGGAAAAGGAGTTCACAAACATAATTATACGTCAAATTGGATAGAAATCAAAGAGGAAAACCAAGCGTGAGTCGGACACGCGCACCAAGAGTTCCGTACAAAACAATAAATTAAGGCCTGTTTCACCACTTTCTGATATGGTGCCGGATAGGCTATCCACAACTTATTTGACAGATGCTCCATACTCTATCTGTCAAGTTAAGTTGTGGATAGCGTATACGACACTTATCAGGAAGTGGTGAAACAGGCTCTAAGAGTACTCCAAAACTATCTAACCCACTTTCTGATAAAGTGGCATATAGGCTGTTTACAACTTTTTTTGACATCATCTCACGTTAAATGATTCAGTCATGTTAAGTAGTGGATAGCCTATTCCGCACTTATCAGGAAGTGGTGAAACAGGCCCTTACACTTTTAGGAATTACCCTGAATATAGACAAACGGACAGACAGATGCGATGTGTCAGTATCTCTTATCTCTATTATTATATTCAGTTAAATACGAAACCCTAAAAACCTAAAAGAAAATTTAAAATAAAATGCAAAATTAGAAAATTTAAAATGAAATTCAACGAAAATTAGATTGAAAACTCGTTAATAAAAAAAACAAGGATAACGAATAGAAAAATATCGAAAAAATAACGAATTTGCTAAAACAGCTGTATGATACACACACACTATGACAAGTCGCAGCGAAGCGGGCCGCATTTTCCATACACGTTTCTTGCTGTATAAAAACAAAATTTTACAACTTGGTCGTAAAACATGTATGAAAAATGCGGCCCTCCCCGCCGCCTGTACTAATGTTTGCGTACCCTAAAGTTACAAGCACATTGTGATGGAACGCTGCGTGTAAGTTTTATGGTCCACCACGTACTCGGTCTTATAATATCTTCTACGTAAAATGCGGCCTTCTCCGGAACGCAGCGTGTAAGTTTTATGGTCCACCACGTACTCGGTCTTATATCATCTACGTAAAATGCGGCCTTCTCCGCTCCGCTATTAAAATGTGTGCGTACCTTAAGTGGTTGCTGTATCAGCTTGAAGCCTACGCGGGAGGAATCAGTAATCCCGCTGTCGTTTTTCCTCGAAGCTGTCTGACGCAGCGCTGTCTTTCATTGTTTCATTTTGTGTGGTTTGGTACAAGAACTCATAACCCTTTCAAAAAAATAATTTTCCTTCCTTATTTTTATCTGTACCGAAACTAGGCGATGCCTGCAACTCCGTTGCCCCAAGTCCGTTTATCGCAAGGAAACGGTACGTTATTCCGGGATAAAAAGTCCTTTCCTTTCCCCGGACTCAAAGTATCTCCATACGAAGTTTCAGCAAAATTGGTTCAGCGGCCAAGTTTCTGCAAAATTGGGCGTGAAGAGGTATCAGACAATAGGGATGATGACAAGGTCAAAGATTAGCAAATTTTGTTAATAAAATAAAGAAATCACGGTAAAAATTAAGTGTTCCCAAAATTTCAGCTTGATAGCATTTGTATTTTTTTTTTGTTATGCGCCTTCAAAGTTGGATATTCAAGTCGAATTTTTTTCCAATTAAATTTCTTAATATTTGTATACAATTCGATAACTTATGCAATTAAAAGCAACTTTTGTTATGAAACCACTTGTTTGGCAGGTCTTTTTTATGAGATATTTGAATTGTCATATCTTGGTGAATTTTTAAGCTATCAGAGTCTTTCTTTCAACGATGTTTCTATTTTTTAAGTGTCTTTCAATTACCGATAAGAAAAAAAAAATAGTCATCATGCCTATTAATAGACATGGATAAACATTAAACAGCTATTAAATAAACTCAAAATTGTGCTAGATGTTGGACAAGCCGGCTCATTTACTTGACATAAGCCGGCTAAAATATATCAAAGATGATGTTAAAACACTTAATATATAAACATTTTAAATGTAATTTACAGTTATTCACTTTGATCCCAGTATTTTAAATATAATATCTAAATGGAATCTCAATTAATAATAAGATAGCAAACATTTTACGTGTAAAAATTAATGAAAAACAATTATTATTTACATAAAACATCAAAAGATAGCACGTTACACGTTTATGTAAATATTTTCGATACAATCGACAGAATCAAAGCAAACAGTCCAACTGTGAAACTTGTCGTAAACAAAATAGATTAATTCGTGGACAAATTAAAACCGGGTTTTTATTGGCGCAGCTAGGATTGCCAGGCGTCCAGATAAAGCTGGAGAGTCCGGCTTTTTGATTGCGAGTCCGGCACAAGGGAGTCCGGCTTTTGAGGAGCATTGCATATACAATAATTTTACGTGGAAATCCTGAATGTTAGACTCTTTTAGGTCATTGAACGCCTAAAGATTTACTGACAAAATATATGATGTCATAAATAAGGCAATTTAGTTCGCCTTCATTTAAGAATTGTACACGCGAATTTGAGCCTATTGATATACTGAGAGAGTTAAAATGCCAAGTATTCTAAAGTAGCGTGTCTGGCCTATTATACTAATATCCGGGTTGTCCGACTTAATTGTCTGGTTTGTACGGCTAAGCTGTCCGGCTTTTCGAACTGGCAACCCTAGGTACGGCTGTTCCATTTGTTTTTACGACCCCCTGATATTGGATAGGTATTTTTATTGAAATTCGTGATGTAATTAAAGTTTTAATTTTGATATTGAAAACTACTGTCGTTAGGAATTAACGAAAGTAGAATTTTAGGTAGTAACTTTTCATTGAAATTGCAAACATTAGAGCTAAATGTTCAGAAAAGTCAGACTCCATAAAAACATTAAAAAATGATAAGAAAAAGTAGCACAAACTTTTTAATTTTTTTATTATTTTTTATTTTTTGCTTAATCGGTTATCATTTAAACCACAACTAGTGGCTAAAGCAGAAAGTTTTTAGATCGGAAAATAATAGCTAAGTTTTATTTCTCATCATTATAAAATATAAAATACAAGGGGAATGAGCTGTGTCCATTTTTTTATTGTACACATCCTACTGGCCCCTTCAGTTTGACTGATCTAAATGCTTGCGCACCTTACGTTTCTAATCGACTTCCAAAAAAGGAAGAGGTTTTTTAAAACGGACTTCCAAAAGAGGGATGGGATGATATTGTTGCATATTTTTAACCCCCGACAAAAAACAGGGGTGTTATAAGTTTCACGTGTCTGACTGTCTGCCTGTCTGTTTGTGTGTGTGTTTCGTGGCATCGTAGTATCTAAACGGGTGCATCGAGTTTGATTTTGTTTTTTTGCTGACATTTTCGAGAGTGCTCTAGTTTATCATCATAGGCCCGCCCAGTGCTGAAAAAATCGGGCTTTTGACATGATACGGGCTGAATGCACGAAAAAGATGACGTTATTGTACCGTAACCCTCATTGTCGCGCAAGCGAGAACGCGGCACGAACGAGAGAGAGGCATGATCGGCTCGAGCGATCGGCTTAGTTCGTGGTGGTCACGTCAAACTACCGTCCGTAAACCGACTTTACAGACAGCCAGTTTCTTTTAAATGTCTTAATTTAACGTTATAATAATTTGTTGTCGCTCCCATTTGTACCACACGTTAGGTCTTATTAGGTTACTCGGCGCTGACTGCGTGCCTGCCGTGACGGAACCCGCTCTAAGGGTTTAATATCATACTTTTATTTCGAGCAACATCTTTCATTTTCAATTACAAAGGTATTTTTTTCTCATTGTTTTAGATCCTATTTAGTTTTAATCCTTTTATTTATTAGCAAAAAAAGTACTTAGGTAATCTTATATCTTTAAACGAGCAATTCTTGTACTTATGTATACATATATGTATAATTGGAATCTCGGAATCGGCTCCAACGATTTTCACGAAATTTAGTATACTAGAGGTCGAATGGTCGAAATTCGACCTTACCTGCAACGACATTAGGACTACTACCTATATTTTGTAAAAAATATTGACTTCATCATAGTTTTTTTCAATTCTTGTCTCTGAGACTCAGCTGATCTCAGACTGGCCGTTTAAGCATTGTCTAATTAGTATCTAAAATTAAATAAAAAAAACAATAATCCATTTTCAATTTGTCAACTTGTTGTCAACAGACTTCAACCATAAATAAAAGAGTATAATTCGTATGTATAGACTTGTCACTCAAAAATCTGTCATTTTTCCTAGTAGTAGTGTCGTAGTGTGCGTAACGTTTTATTTGTTAAAAATATATATGATAAAAGCATAATTTTAAAATAATATTAGCTCGATGCACTCCTTCACCATATAAACTATAACTGTGCGAAATTTCATGCACCTACGTTTCCCCATTTTTCGTAAAAAGGGTAACAAAGTTTTTCTCTCACGTATTAATATATAGATAGGGGGTTTCGGGGGCGATAAATCGATCCAGCTAGCAATCATTTTTAGAAAATGTCATTTTATTCGTGTTTTATTGAATACCGAGCAAAGCTCGGTCAAATAGCTAGTAATAATAATAATAGGTAATTTGAGTTGTAATGATCTAAGCAGGGCTTTATATAAATTATCACGACTATAAATTTTCATTAAAATTTGCTGATTTCAAGTTTTTTAACCATAGTCATAAAGCCGGCTTCACACTCGCGGCGCGAAAGCCCGCGAAGGCCGCGAACCACGAGTGTGGAGGGTTTCGCGGCTTCGTATTTGCGCTTCGCGGCTTCGTATATTTTGTTCGAATCGTGTTCACGGCCCGAATCGCGGCTGCAATTCGCGCCGCGAGTGTAGAGCCCGCATTAAATATCACACATATTGAGAGAAACTATCGTTTCACTTCACTAGAAATTGAAAAATCCGATAGTTGTTGTCACCAATTTTATCAAAAATCAATACAGCAAATTTTCAAAGGAATTTTGAAACACAAACTCATAAGAAATTATACACCAAAACTATTTATCCCTCAAAACTTTCTCAAAATTGGTCCAGCATCTTTCCAAACTCGTCTCAAATAATATGACACGTAATTCAGCCATGTCAACTGGAGGTGTCACGCGGGTGTCTCCAGCATCCATCATCGAACCCTTCTCACGTCCCAGATGCCGGCTGAGTGGACAATTTACCCAACATCATATATCATCGTTGGATCGTCTATAAAGTGTTAACGGTCGTTTAGACCGAGGTGGACTTCTTACAGGTTAAGTGTCTATGGACATGAGAAGTTAGTCGGTGTTAATAGTTGCTACTCAGGTTGGAATTACAAAATTGATACCGTTCTCTTACTAGCTGACCTGGTAAACGTTTTTTTGTCATAACGTCGTCGTTTTTTTTTATTTACAAAAAGAGATGCTGGCCGATTCTCTAACGTACTCAATAAACACACAGACAGCAAAATTGTTTCAGCTGCTTTGGAGGAGGAGTGGACGCTGTGACATGAGAATTTTGTAATCAACGATTTACGACGTCATACAATGATGCAAAGTTATCAGGATGATCAGTGAAACAAAATTTTTTACTGAGTTTTTAGCAGTAGGTAATTACGAAATATTATGTATACGTGGGCGAGCATGCTTCGGCACGAATGGGCCGGCTTGACCGGAGAAATACCACGTTCTCACAGAAAACCGGCGTGAAACAGCGCTTGCGCTGTGTTTCGCCGAGTGAGTGAGTTTACCGGAGGCTCAATCCCCTACCCTTCCCTACCCTCCTCTATTCCCTTCCCTTCCCATCCCTACCCTCCCCTATTACCCTATTCCCTCTTAAAAGGCCGGCAACGCACCTGCAGCTCTTCTGATGCTGCGAGTGTCCATAGGCGACGGAAGTTGCTTTCCATCAGGTGACCCGTTTGCTCGTTTGCCTTCTTATTTCTTAAAAATTAAATTAAAGAAGTATCTCGAAATATGCCCTTACTGACTATGCTCGCGACTGTACCTGGTTATCAAAAAGTTGTTTTCCTATGCACGCGACTGTACCTGGTTATCGAATTTCCCAAACGCCTGAGGTGCGTTTAATATCGCATATTACCGCATAGCCAACGCGCGTTGACTTATGGCAGTCGTAAGGACAGGCCATACCTGAATGTCTACAATATCCCATATTGTAGACACTAGGCTAGGGTGTAGGCCTAATCCCTACTGGGATTAAACCAAAGCGGCAGCCGGCTACCGCACAACAATTGAAAATCTATTGTGTCTGCTATGCCCACGATGGAGGTGCTACCGTAATATAGCAGCCTATGATAATTGAGAATGTCGCGATACTTGGGAAGAAAAATAAATTATTATAAACAGTTTATTTACATAAAGGTCATAAAGTTACAAAGTCTGATTAAAGTGCGGTGGCCTCTTGACTTTCAAAGTAATTTTCATAATTTTGCACTACAAAAACTTGTATAGAGTTAGTAAAAACCCCAAATATTTAAAAACAATGATCATTTAACTTACTGCCGCACTTAGAGACCGACATTAATTGCTTATATGTAGATTTTGACATAAGCCCGTTACAGTTTTGTCAAACTCAAATCAAATTACCGTTAGTCTCATACACTTTTAGTTTTATTAATTTTGCAACAAGGTTAGGTTTTCAATGTCTCAAGTCACATATTCTTGTAAAATGTTCCTCAGGACTCATCTTTACTTTCGTCAGCGCATCCGGCGCGGGTAATTTTCCGGCAATATGGCGGTAATGCGATTGCTCGCGGCCATGTTGTGACGTCACCAGATTGCACACACATTCGATTATTTAACTAATTTTGTAAGCGTCGAGGTGCACCTCTGAAACTCAGGGCTGGGGATATTGTATTAAGGGTACCACGTTATTGAATTCAGTGATTATAATTAAAAAAAAAAAAAAAATTTGTTTTATTTCTGAATAGATTTTAAGAAAATGCTTTCAGAATGTTGATACTACATGACGCCTAATGATGATGATGAATTCTATGCAATAATCAATACGAGGGCTGCTATTTATGTATCCGGAACTGGCCACTTACAAGAACAATATTTAAAAAGTAATTACAACATTTGAAAATAGAACTCTTTGGTTGAAGAATACATTTTGTTTCATGTGACTGTCAATTATTTTTCCATTGTGGCGTCATTTTGAAAATTGCGTGTCTTCATTTGCCATGGATTTAACGCGTGAACATTTTCGTGCAATGATTTACTACGATTTTCGGCGTGGGCTAAATCAACAACAGTGCTTTATTCAACTCACCGCAACTTTTGGAGATGAAGCACCATCAAAAACCACTGTTTATCACTGGTACAGTGAATTTAATCGTGGGCGGTCTATGCTCACGGATGAAAATAAAGAAGGTCGCCCAAAAACAGCTGTTGTCCCACAAAATATAGATGCTGTGCGGGAACTAATAATGCGTGATCGTCATGTTACATATCGCGACATAGAGGCGTCCTTAGGCATAAGTATGACGAGCATACATAAGATATTACACGAACATTTGGCTGTAAAAAAAATATGTTCGCGTTGGATTCCGCACAACTTGACAATCGATCAAAAACGGGCTCGTGTCGATTGGTGCAAAAAAATGATAAAAAAATACAACCGTGGTACGTCAAAAGCCGTTTAAAATATCTACATAGGTGATGAATCTTGGATCTATGCATATGACCCCGAAACTAAACAACAGTCAACGGTGTGGGTGTTCCAAGATGAGCCGAAACCAACAAAAGTTACTCGTGCAAAAAGTACTTTGAAGCAAATGGTCGCCTGTTTTTTTGGAATTAATGGACATGTGGCTACAGTGCCATTAGAAAATCGTAAAACGGTTCATTCTGAATGGTATACGACCATTTGTTTACCAGAAGTCTTTGAAGAAATAAGAAAGGACAACCGACAACGCAGAATCATATTACATCACGACAATGCTAGCTGTCACACCTCAGCTGAAACAACTCAGTTTTTGGAGGGTCAAAAGATCGAATTGACTGGTCATCCGCCGTACAGCCCTGATTTGGCACCTAACGATTTCTTTTTATTTCCATACGCGAAGAACAAATTACGTGGTCAACGTTTTTCGAGCCGCGAAGAGGCTGTTGATGCGTTCAAAATGCACGTTTTGGAGATACCTCAATCAGAATGGAAAAAGTGCTATGAAAATTGGTTCCAGCGTATGCAAAAGTGTGTCGATCATCGCGGCGAATATTTTGAAAAGCAATAAAACCATATTAAATGATATATGTTTGTTTCTTTTTTTAATTCCGGATACATAAATAGCAGCCCTCGTACAATGTTAATGATAGCATTCACTCTGTAGTCTGTACTGACATAATTAAAGTTTTAGAAAGTCAATTTCTAGTTTATACGAGGGCTGCCTTTTAAGTTTTGTCGTTTGAAATAAACACAGGCAATCACCATTTATTGTTTTTTTAAGAATTCTTCGCGATATTTAAAATGCTTTTTAAAACATTTATTTCAGTCCGTATTTGGGTAGTCAAAATGGACGATTTTACGCGTAAACAGCTTCTTCGGCTGAGCTCAAACGTTGACCACAAAGACTTTGTTTAATTTTGTGGTACTTATTAAAATCATTTAGGCTCAAGCCAGGGCTGTAAGGCGGATGATCTAAAATTTCAACGTTTTGGGTTCATCTTTGTTTCACCGGCGATGTGCGTACATACTTTGTCATGGCCAGGAACATACGACGTCTTGAATCATTTTTTTCGAAATTCGGTGATGACTTGTGGCAAACAAGCTGTGGTATACTAGTCAGCGGTAACCGTTTTGCAATCTTCGGGCACAATTATAGTGGCGATGTGACCACCCTTTGTCACAATGGAGGCGAACATTTTTTTTAAGTGCTCTGTGAGTCCATGACTTTGATCGATTTTGGCTCATTCTAGAAGATCCAGACAGTAGACTGCTGCTTAGAATTTGGATTATAAGCATATATCCAAAACTCGTTACTATTGAGCTAATTATAAACGTGTTTTGACTCTCCTCGGTTGAATCGCTGCAGAGTTTTGCGACAAAAACTAACACGGGCTGTTTTTGGTCGTCGCTATGCAAGGTATCTAATGTGAAATCACCAGTTTTACTCCAAGTTTTTAGTGCAAGATTTTTTGGACAGTGGTCCCTGAAATGCCCATGGATGCCCTTATTTCGCAATATATTACATGACGGTCTTTGAGGATTAGCTGCTGCACGGCTTCCATATTCTCTTGCGTTACGACGGTTTTTGGACGACCATCACGTGGCTGGTCACTGCGGCTAGGGTGTCCACTTTAAACTTCTAAATACCAGCGTTCTATAATCCTAAGACATGGTCCTGCATCACTAAATACAGAGGTGATCTCCTCAAAACGCCGAAGACGCGATAATCAACTTCGTTAGTTGTAAAAAAATTATCGCACGGAAATTTTCCTTTAACATTTCCATTTTTACAACCAACTTGTCACCTTTGAATAGACGATACAATAAGACTATTCGACTAATCTGAATAATTTCTTATGTTTTTGAAATCCATATACAAGGAGATTAAAATCCCATATGGTTTTTTTTCAATGATCGCGGGAAGTTTACAAACGATTACAAACGACAGAACTTAAAAGGCAGCGCTCGTAACGATCAAAGTATGGTTGTGAAAAGATATCTGAAGATAAGAATGTTTTTAGCGATAGCCACTTTTTCAAGTATGAATGAACGAGACAAGTATAGTCCGTGCAATCCACGAAGACGCGCCCCACTATTCCTTCTAATCGTTTATAGTATATGGGTGCAAGCATTCGTCAATGTTTGAGTGTTATCGGTACATACTAATTACCTATGAGCGCACACACGGTCAAAGGGAAAGATGCTCACCCAAAAATTGGTGGGACGCGTCTTCGTGGATTGCACGGAGTATAATCATACGTCAATTGGCTTATTTCTATGCTGTGTGAACAGGGCAGGCTATACCACGACTAAATAAAATTTGATTAGTAAGACTTGAGAAACTTAAAAGGGAAATCGACTTCAATCATGAGCAATCACACGGAATGCCTCTCCACGCGTTCGATTATCCATACTTCCAAACTAATATAATTATTATAAATACACAAATGTATTTGTCGGTCTGTCTATCTGTTACCTCTTTACGCCCAAACAGCTTAATTGATTTTTATGAGATTTGGTATAGAGATACTTTCAGTCCCGGGAAAAGATATACGATAATAATAATAATAAAATATTAATAATAATAATATCTATGGACGCTTCACACCACGTCAGTCTGGCCCCGTGGTAAGTACCTGAAGGACTTGTGTTACGGATACCAGACAACGGAAATATATTTAATACTTTTATACTCTACATAAATTTAAGATTTTTATTATATTATGATACACATATTTAATACACATCCATGAGGAACTTTGAAAACTTTTTGTTCCGTCGGCGGGATTCGAACCGGCGACCCCCGGCTCGAGCTACCAACAGTCCACCAACTGAGCCACAGAGGTCGTCGAGGATACTTTTTATCCCGAAGAAAATGTACGGTTCCTACACGATAAACGAATTTTCGCGTAAGGGGACGGGCGTGATCTAGTGTTGAATGTAAGGAGACCGCACAAGAATTAAGATACAATGCCGACAAAACGCTCAACCCCCACTTACCACGAAAATAAGAGAAACTAAGATTAATTATGAGTAGTTTTTGTTGAGGATATGTTCGAGCCGCAAATTGGGCCTCGTTAACATCTCGTCCAACTTTCCCAGCGTCCAAACGACCTTTTAGACCCCTGCGCGACCTGTTTGACCCCCAACCGACCTTTTAACGCCCAAGAACAAGCCGCGACCCCCAAAACTTTGTGACAAAACGAACACGGCCTCAATTAGGTACAGTTGTTCTTTCGTTTTGTACGAATCTAGGTTTCGTATCAACGAATAAATCGAAGAAAAGGGTTTGAGTTTTATGTAAGTTGTAACTTGCTGAAGGGACTGTGTTTATTATACGTGGAAAGAATTTTCGGAGGAAAGCTGTGTTTTATTACTCGTTTGAAAATGAGTTTTTTTTTTAATAATAAATCTCATACACGTAACAACCTAGATCTCGATTTCGTATGGACAGTGGACACGTCTGATTTCAAATCACACAAAAACTTATTAGTAAGAAGACGTAATGACTAGTGTAAAACTCTTAAGAAAATTTAGGAATACGGTTGAGTTTATAATGTTGAATTTAATTATTTATTAGAGCTTGAATAAAACCAAATCAATTCTAAATTGTAACTCTACATTTTTGAGAATGAAATAATCATAAGGTCTTTCCTCATGGCATACTTAGATAACAAACGCGCAACGCGCGTTTACAATACTATATATGTACATTGTACAATGTACATACATTTTATTCAGGCCGTACACATACTAACGCGCGTTCCAATAAAATATCTGTAGTTGTAAACTCGCGTTTCGAAAACGCGCGTTGGGAACTTCTTATATAAACATAGGTACCCTAATTATGTGCTGTTTTATCTTCTGGCAAACAACCCCGTATTAATACGTCATTAGAATTATTCATATCGCGCCCCATTTCACTGCATATGCATATGCATGATCATAATTGACGGTTCAAATGTATGCATGCCTGTTTTAATTGTTTGCACAATTGAGAGGGGTGCTTAATATTTACTTAATATTCATTGTATTTAAATGATATTATACCCGACTACAACGAAGACAGAAAGAAGGGTAACATTTTGTCGATAAGGTTTTTTATTTCTTACTAGCTGTTGCCCGCGACTTCGTCCGCGCCAGCAAAATGTGATAATAAAAGAAAAAGAGAGAAATTTTCCCCTTCCTTACCCAAATAGTTACGCCAATACTGTATAGAAAATCTTAAGGATAACGAATAATAGTAAAATTATTATTTTTAAACAAAAATTGAAACCGACTTCCAAGGTAAAGACAATAGTAATTTTCTTAAATGAACTAAAAAGTATTAATTAATAATTCATATTCTGTAGGTACTTAGTATTTCTGTTCTCAATCTACATAATTTGAAGTCGGTACCAGTCATATAAGTTGCAATTATATTTTGTCATGGAACTGGTGATTAGGTTAGCTGGTAGTTGGTACCGACTTCAAAATAATGAAGACTGAGAACAGAAATACTGAGTACCGAATATGAATTATTTAATCTTTTTAGTTCATTTAATCTAGATCTACAAAAAAAGCGGTAAATTGCACATATAAATTGCGCTAAAGTTAGCTGCTACGGAGTAAAAAATTATGAAGATTGAATATAGTTGATGCGTCTATGTGTGTCCCAAAAAATATCCAGGAGTTCCCTCTATATCTCACGAATTTCAGTATCAGATCACCACTTTCGTAATCATTGTACCAAATTCGGGTTATTGTACCTCTATAAACAGTAAACACTAAATAGCAACAAAATAGTTTTGAAAATCAGTCAAACGGTGGAACAATAATATAATCAAAGGCAAGATTTTTGATAATAATGTGATGATTCATGGCATAATTATAGTGATGATGATGATTAGTGTTATTGACACATTGACATAATAATATGCTTTTAGTTGTTCAAACAACGCCAAAATTGCCGAACATTTATCTATAAGGATTCAAGAGTTCTCTACGGCATCTTCGGAACCAGGGTGTACTTCGGCGCAAATTCTTATTTTTTGGTAGTTTAAGCTTAAAATCCTTCAGAAAAACGTAAAATCACTACATGTTCCCAAGTAGGGGCAGGGGCAAAGCCTCCCACATATTAATGAAACGACACGCAAAATCTGCATGTTTAGTTTTGGTTAGATTATAAATTTTAAGGAGTCCTGTCGATTTCTCATGGTTTGCATCATCAGATCACCACTTTTGTGATCATGTAACCAAATTCGGGCTACATCTCATACAACAACAAAAGAATTTTGGAAATCGGTCTACAAACGACGGAGTTGTCCGCGAACCAATATAAAAAAAGTGAAATATATCCTCCTCCTTTCCGTCAGTCGGTTAAAAAGTAGCCTAAGTTATGCTTTACTACATCAGCTATGTGCCAAAAAAAGTCCCCTCAAAATCGCTCCAGCCATTTAAAAGATTAGCCGGAACAAACAGACAGACAGACAGACAGACATACAGACAAAAATTGTAAAAAATGTTGTTTTGGTGTATGTACCCTATATACATTCATATGCATCTAGTTAAAAACGGTTCTTTCAATATTACAAACAGACACTCCAATTTTATTTATATGTATGTATGTATAGATGCATAGATTATTAGATTCTGGGCTAAAAAAACCAAAATATCATGGGGGTCTACGCTAAACGCAAATTTACCTATTTTCATGTTTTTTCAAATATTCTAATAGTTCGGGAGCCCTAGAACAAAAATGTTGATTGAATAACCCTATAACTGAACCCTAACGAGCTGATTTTTTGTATATTGATAGAATGATAGTCATATAATTTAAAAGTACAATTGTCCTACAAATAAAACAGTCCATATTTTAGGACCAGCAATTCAAAGTATGAAATCCTTTCTATTTCTGTTAGCTACCACTTTCGAGATTTTTCGCAAAACAAAATGTTGTTCGGCTTATCAAAATGAAGCTACTCACAAAAAAGTCGCTTGATAGTAATAAAAAACAATTGGTCTAGGGCTCCCGTACTATAATTATTTCTCATCTAAGCATATTTACATAACATACATAGCAACTTCTATACATGTTATGTAAAGATGATTAATTTTACAAATTATTTTACCATGATACCTACTAAAAGAAGCTACGTTTGTTGAAAGTAAAGTAGCTTATCTCTCTATCAATCTGTAGAACCAACAACAAATAATGAAATCGAACCCTTTAGGTAAAGGCACTCATTAATCAGTATCAGGCCTTCGCCCGCCGGTTAGGGCTTCGCGAAAACCCTCCGAAATGAAATGTGATCCCCATATGGTTTCGTCTTCATACTTTGTTTCGGTTTTAAGGGAGGTTCTTAAATTACCACCTAGACGGTAAAGAGCTTGGAAAGCGGTAGATTTGGCGAATAAAATGAATTAGGGCCTGTTTCAGTGCCGGATAGGCTATTCACAATTTTTTTGTCAGATTCTCCACACTCTATCTATCAAGTTAAGTGGTGGATAGTCTATCCAGCACTAGTCAGGAAGTGGTGAAACAGGCCCTTAAATATTTTACATAATTTATTTAACTCGCATAAAATCTTTAAGCATTTTTGCTAATTTAAGATAAGTCTACAGACTTCCGAGGAAATAAATAACAAGCTCGATTTTTAGAACGTTTTCAAGTATTTAGATACCTACTTACAAAAAATCTGAATTTTAATACGAAATTCATCAGGTAACAGGTTACCTGATGAATTTCGTATTAAAAAATCGAAAATAGTTAGATAAGACAAGGGGGAGAGTAGTCCCGCACTTCTGCCGGCACTCCTGAAGTACAACTTGTTTTTTTCTAAATAAAAACAACTTTATATAAACTACATAATTTTTAGATTTTCAACAAACCTCCAACACCCGCCCGCTTTGATTCATATTTACAAAATAGATACATCTAACATCTACGACGTTACTACATAATAATATTATCTACATCATCTACTCGTGGTTCAGTATTCCGCAAGGGGTGTGTCGCGGCACACTACTGTACCTTAGCCAGTACCAGAATGGGCCGGCTCGACCGGAGAAATACCACGTTTGCCCCCTTATTTCATAAAAAAAAGTACTTGGTGTGCCTCAAAAAATGTCATCGTACTTTATAAGAACCAAATAAAAGCAACATGATGTTACCTTTATTTGGTTGGTGCGTCTCAGAACGATCAATAAATAAAGGCAACATATCAGGATGTGTTTCCTTTATTTGATCGTTTTGAGACGATCGACGAAGGGATGGCTCCTTAGAGCACCCCAGCTGTACACGCTAATTAATTTCTGGTGTACCTCCAATCATTTTTCTGGATGTACCTTGAAAACAAAAAGTTTGCGGAACACTGATCTAGTATGAAACACACATAGATCTAGTATCAAACATCTACATACATAACTAAACATTTAATTATAACCGTCGTCGCGCCGCGACCGTGGTGCCGCATAAATTACACTTTTAATATTACACCAGAGATGTTGCTACAGACACAGATCTAGAGGTATTTAGAAGTGGCCTGAGTTACGTATTTTGGTTATGATCCTAAGAAGAAAAGAAGAAATGAAGTCCATACTGATATTAAAATGTGAAAATGTGTCTGTCTGTAACCTCTTCACACTTCAACCGCTGAACGTAATCGCGCGTTTGGCGTAAAGGGGACTAGACAGAACGATATTTGACCTTGACACTTTTTTATTAGTACCTGCATGCAGAGGGCGTTGAAAGTATTCCTGTGCGTCAACTAGATGGCATTATTTGAGTATAAACAGCGACGCGTTGTTAGTATTCTTGGACGTCAATAGATGGCGTTTGTTAAACATATTAAGAAATAACTTCGTTCCATTAGGGTTTCCCTTGATACTTCTCAAGTTCTTTTTTGATTTTGGTATGAAGATACTTTGAGACCCGGGAAAGGAACTAGGGCACTTATTATCCAAGAAAAATGTACGGTTCCCGCGCGGTAAACAAATTTTTGCTAACTGACTTGCTGCTAAAAACTAAAGTGGGATTGGCATTATTCAAATATTATAATATCACTATTTTTGTATCATAATCTACATAAGCAGCCTAGGAGATTTCGATTTATGTAGCTAATACTATAGAAAGTGAAAGTTTCATGGCATTTCTTAATATTTTATTTCTATCGGACGTCCATTAAAAATTAAATATTTTATAAGAAGTGCAGGTAATATCTTAATTACTATAGCACTTAGGTCCAATTTCACCAATGTCTGTTAGTTTTAATGGCTTGTTAAAATATCATGTCTTCTTCTTTTTATTAGTATGAAAAACGAAAGAAATAATGTGGTACTAATTCGAGCATTAACTTTAACAGACGCTGGTGAAATTGGCCCTAAGCCCCAATTTCACCAACGACTGTTAAAGTTAACGCTCGAATTAGTATCACGTTACCTCTTTCATTTTTCTTATGAATGAAAGAGAAGACATGACATTTTAACAAGCTGTTAGCACTAACAGACGTTGGTGAAATTGGGGCTTAGTCTCTTTAACTTGGTAAGATTAATTATCGGATTCTGAGGCTTTTTTGACAAGAGTTTAATCTATGAATCATCGCTATTGGTTAATATTTTGACGTTAGCCAATCAAAAGCTTGTGAGAATACATAAACTTCTGCCTGATAAAACCTCAGATTACTTCCTCTCCTACAGGACCATTCTTCCTCCACTTACAAACCTTTGATCAGGACACGTGACACAAGTTTATAATTTTACCCATTCCAAAAACGCACAACGTAACTACAGAAGTTTTCATCTCAAAAATACGAAGAAAATTCTCATCCAACTGTAACCAAAACTCATTAATAAGACATCTAAAACAAAGTTAAGCCATCCGACTGTAAATTGAGCTGTTTCTTGGTAATTAATACATCTGTAAGTTCCCGTATCTACCCTTGGCAGTAAAAACTGACAGTCTCCAATGATAAATGGTTCCAGAGTTCACAGAGATAGGACAATAATAGATTCAGTTCAGCGCAAAAACTATGACCCTCAGATAATCTTGAGGTTCTGGATGTTACCTAATCATTTTACGCTATTGTACAGTGAATAACGTTAAATTATTAACTAGTTCTAAAATTAGGACTCCTGGGAAGCATATGTTGATTTTCTATTATCATCATGATCATCCTGGGGGGTGTAATTTTGAGAAATCATTTAAATTGGTTGCTAACATAATATTTAGTCATTTTTTTTAATTCGTGATTGTTTGTTCCAAAAATATTATGGGTACAAAGTATAATGATAAATGGTTACTCAACCGTTCCTACTCAGTTTTCAAGTGGAAGTGTAACAAACAAACTTATATTCACATTTATAACATAAATAGGAATTAAATACAGAATACTTAATTCCTTTATTTTGAGATTTGTAATATAGTAATAAACTTCAAAAAAAAAAACAGTCCAGTAGTTAAAAACAAACATGCAAAATAACAATCAATTGGGATTTTGAAAAAAAAAAAGTATTGATTTTTTTTATGTATTTTAAAACTTTATTATTAATTATATTGATTTTTAATGCAAAAAACTTGAAAAAAAATTTTTTTTAATTAATTATAAACAATTAAAAATTGATAAAATTCAAATAAAAATCACGTGACTGTAAACGCGCCATGATTGGTCGCCATACTTGTGACGTCATAATGTTAAAGCAATTTCATGATAGTACAGTGTTTATGGCTATTATCTTTGACTTGATAAAAATATCTCAAATTTATTAGTGAAAAACGATTTGAAAAGTTTATTTCGACTAACTATGTGTGATAAAGGATTTATAAAAGCAAAATCGGATAATATTCCTGATGTTGATATATTTATGATCACTAATTTTTTAAAAAATGACGTTCGGTTTAATTCTGCTGAAGTTCGAGGTGCTAAGGCATCAAGGTAAGTCTGTTAAAAAATACTATTCTAAATGAAAATAAGTATTTATTCTCTATTAAATATAATTAATAATTATTTCATTAATTGTAGAGCATCACGTGAGAGTTACGGTGATAAAGCTATAGGTTATGTTCAACTTAATCGTAAGAATGGTATTTGTGTTTTAAAAGGACGTGTGTGTCCAGAACACCGAGTTCGGAGTAAAGCTTACTCAGTTACTCTATCAATGAAAAATTAAGAAAAGTTATAATATTATGTAATAATATTATTAAGTAATATTATTATGAATACTTACATCGAAATGATCTTCACAACAAAAAAAATTTGATTTTGTTTTTGAATAATCTCGGTGCACTGCTTGAAACCATTTCTTTCGACGTTTTTCGTCTTGTGGAACATTTAAAAACATTTTTTCAGGAGTTGTTTTTGTAGTATTTGTACATAATGGTACAAAACAAGAGCGATAACTTTTGAGTTTTGACATTTTTGATTATTTAACAATGCCAACAGAATTTACTAGATAAAAACTCAAAACACTGTACTAATTATTATATCTCTGTATGCTACAATGAGCAAAAACTAACATTGTGACGTCACACGCGCTCGGGTTTATTCGGGAGCTGTCGGCGGATCTTCGGTACTGAATTTAAAATTTAATTTTTATTTTGAAATAACTTTTTAATTATTGCAAAAAAAAAAAATAGTTGTGTTATAAAACTTATATATGATCTTTCCATTTATCACAAAAAAAAAATAATTCAAAATAAGACTAGATAGTGCTATTTGTATAGTAATATTATTATTATGTTGTTTAGCTATCTTAAGATTATATCTAAAATACTTATTTTAGATTAAATCGTAAGCTGCAACCACATTAAATTAGACTTGTAGTATATAATATGCCAATACCTAGGAACTATGCAGCTCAGATCTAGGTCACGAACATTCCAAAATTACGAAGCTATTTGACATAGGCAACCTATTCTAAGATTCTAAACTAGAATTTACGTGCTAAATTTTCAAGCTCTATACTAGGAAGTTTCGATTCAGCGGTCCTATTTTCCGCTTAGATATTTTGTTTTAGGTTTCATATTGCTTGCATCAGTGGATGCGTTTTAAAGGTAAGTTTATTTAATTTGATTGTTGTTTACGAACATATAAAATAATAAGTTTTTTTTGTTTGTTTGCATTTTAATAGGCTTCAAAAGTAATTTATCTGTTTCGATGATCTGTGCGATCTGTGAATCATAGATTAGAGATTATAGACCTAAGCCGTTTGCCATGGTCTGTATCAGAAGGACCTATCGAGTGACAATGTACGGTTTCTGCTTGATATCCGCATGGAAAGTCAAGTTATAATATTATGGAATCGCAGCACCAGTTTTCTAGTCCTACATCTGATCCACTGTAAAAATAATAAATAAACAGGTATATCATAATAATTGTACTTTACCGCCTAAATACTGGATAAATCTATCATCACCGAGCTTAAAGAAGAGCTTAAAATTACATAGGGATACCCATGTTCGTGTTCGCTTTCAAGAACACGACAGGCTACCTACTGTGTGATGGTTATACTATGTCGATAAGTAACTCTACTACATGATATTATTTATACTATGTCCGAACATCGGTTGTTGTCTAGTCTGTTGTTAATTAATTGCCCGGCGTCCTACACCGCCGACATAATGTCTGACTATCCGCAATCTGTACACGTCTATGCATTGACGGTACGTCCATCCAATTTTATTTGACATATCAGTCTGTCAATTGCAATAAAAATGTTGCCATTGCTCAAAATATAATTTTAATCTTGCCATCATGGTTATAAACTGGTTGATACCGATTATTGTAATTTAAAGCATAATATTATTACCTACAACACACGGTAGCAAGGTACGCGTAAAAGTAAAATTGAAGCTTTTTCCCCTAACCTGTTTCGTTAAGAAATAATAGCGTGATATTACATACAGTTTAAAAATAATATACTTACCCATTATTACTCACAAAATTACAAGTAAAATAGGTAAAAAAATATTAATATAGAAAATTCTATCATCAAACCGTTCGGGAAAAGCGGAAAAATTTCAACCCAACGCGCGCAACCAATACGTTTAACGGACATAATATCTTAGAAATAGTTAGAGATTTTTAAGAAATATAATGGATATAAACGTCATATTATATTTTATGTTGGAACTAAACGGGCGCTTCGATAAAAGCTAAAATAAATCCGGTACAAAAATGCATTTTAAAATGTAGTTTCTGTACGGATATTAAAAGTCGCTTGACCGGTGGAATATGCTTAAAGTGGCAACAAAACATTTTGTTTTGTATCATAATGCTTTAGGTGTGTAGTAAAATCTACAAGTAAAAATATTTACATGGCTTTTTTTTATGAAATAAGGGGGCAAACGAGCAAACGGCCCATGTCCATGGGCGACGGAAGTTGCTTTCCATCACCTGATGGAAAGCAAGTTCCATCGCCCATGGACACTCGCAGCATCAGAAAAGCTTTTGCCGGCCTTTTAAGAGGGATCAGGGCAATAGGGGAGGGTAAGGAAAGGAAGGGAAGGGAATAGAGGAGGGTAGAGAAGGGAATAGGGGAGGGTAGGGAAGGGAATAGGGTAGGGGATTGGGCCTCCGGTAAACTCACTCACCCGGCGAAACACAGCGCAAGCGCTGTTTCACGCCGGTTTTCTGTGAGAACGTGGTATTTCTCCGGTTGAGCCGGCCCATTCGTGCTGAAGCATGGCTCTCCCACGTATAATTTTTCACGGATTTCCCGTCCCGTCCCGTCTGGTCTTCTTAATCAATGGATTTAAATCAATCGATTCAATTGACATTATTATCAACCAAATTAAACAAGTAAAAATGTAGTCAATAAGTAGTGTATGGTATTAAAATTCATCAAGCCCCATACGCTCACCGATGAACGAGACACAATAGAATGTCTATTGTGTCTCGATTTCCCACTATCGACGGTTTAAGAAACACGACATATCACATACATAATAATTATTATATCAAGATTATATGCACCATCATTTTTATTCATAGGCAGCTGATAGCGGACCTACGTTAAAAGAATTCTATTTGCCTACGTTATTGTCATTTTACGTTAAGTCAATCATTCGGCTAAGCTTAACATAACCTGACTAAATTACGTACATCAATGTGTTGTTGATAAAGATCAGAATAACCGACCATAATCTCACACAATTCGTTCGCCATACCGGTGATTCGATAGCTAATAAATTCCCTAAATGTTTCTTAAAATGTAGAACGCTGGAAATGGAGCAGTCGCTTTGTCGCACAACAGGGAGCTCTTACACTCTTAAATCTCCAACTATAGTGTTACCCCTTTACCGAAGTGCATACACTGCCGTGCCAAAATAACCCCTATCCCTGGGCAATAAAGGTCTAAAAATGCATGCAAGTTTGAAGTGCCATAGCAAAGTACACTTTACGCTTTTTGGTCTAAGGTCGCAATTTGTACGGTGAGTGCTAAATGCGTTAATGGCGGGCGAAAGTTTTACCACACGTAGTTTTTCAGGTATCAGCCTTTTGAGCAACACTTCTTACTTATCTATCGTCTCCCACTTTCATTTACAAGTAGCTAACATTTTCTACAACGACTTTCTTGAAATAAAGTTTTAAAAAAGATGAATTGAAGAAATTGGTTTTAAAGATGATGAAATCACTGAAACTTATTTTGTGATACAAGTTGTAACGAATGTTTCCCGTGACTTATTTTGTGCCTAAATGATGTAGATAGCTGGAACCGTACGTTTTGCTCGGACGAAAACGATCCCGTGCTTCAAAGCTTAAAGTCAATCTTCACACCATGTTTATGCGCTGAAAGAGCTATTTTAAACTTTTATATGGCCGTATTTGTGACGCTGGGGCATTTACGCATACAAATTAAAAAAAAACCTCCTTCAGCGCTGCTACTTTCACAGTGAACTCTATACAACTGATACATACCCTATAGTATCGCTACTTAGTTATGTTACACCCCGTATATTATCTCTATAGGGTAATTAATAATTATGCTGACCCAGCTCTATGAGTCTATCGCAATTTCGTCACTTTTTCGTCACGTGATACGTCGTTTCGTCGAAAAAATTATTTACGCTTTTAGTAGGTACACAAAAGCGTTATCAAATATTTTTTTAATATCTGGATAGGCTACAATAATATAATAATAATAATAGCTCCGACACCGGTTTCGGTGACGGTGGCAGATTTCATTGAAAACAGGCCAGCTACGCACTACCAAGACCACCCTCTATTCCTTTGCTCTCATAACCCAGTAAGACGGACGACCGATACGACTGGCGAGAGATCAGGCGCAGGACTGACTTTTTACATGCCCATCCGACGCATGGATCATCTTACTTGTCAGACAATCGGGTGATCAGCCTGCATTGTCCTAACAAAACTTGGAAATAACATGTTTCCAACGCGGGAATCGAACCCACGACCTCCGAGTCAAGAGCCGCGCTCTATACCACTAGACCACGGAGGTGTTAGGCTACAAAATAAGGATGTGAATACTATTTCGCAGCAGACGTATAAATAAGCTGCAGATCATGTCCAGTGCATGTCAGGGGCGTATTCAGGTTTATCCGACGCGTGAGAGTGGGTACACAGCTTACAGGTGCGAGTGATTAGCGGAAGCGGTAGCGGAAGCGGTATAGGCGGCATCATACAGTCTTGATCTATGGAAATACGATTTGTGTTTTGTTTCTTAGTTTTGTGTTTCTAGAAACATAGTTATAAGTAACCATAATTTTTTATTTAACAGAGTTATAAATTAGGGCATAGGCACTTTGCGTAGCTGCAGCCATTTGAACTCATGTTATACATATTAATATTATCAACACAACGTTGAGTGGCGTACACGTTAAAGTTTAAACCGTTGCAACGACACATCGGAAGAAATGAAATTAATCCAAATCCAATAAGGATGAAAATTAAATTGTCTTTTGTAACTTAAAAAAAAATTGTTTCCATCCGTCAATCTCTTATACGTTGTACCACACACAAAGTAGCGACAATCGTAAATATTGAATGAGCGTCTTACCTTCCGAACAGCTGTTTGTTGTAAGTTCCGCTGGCATTGTGGCCACCCTGTAGCGCTGTTCAAACTAACAACATCCTTTATATTGTATAGTTACGGCATTCTGTACAGGTGTATGGAAACTTATAATGACAATACACCATAATACTAGCTAACTCGGCAAGCGTTGTTTTGCCATATGGAAATTTGTTCGAGAGCCACATACGCGTACTGTAAAATTGGTATCAAGACGTTGTATAAGTATCTTGCGGCGATGTTTAAAACTGCGATAGCGCAAAGGATGGCACACTTTTTAAAAATCTGATTAATTTTTATTTTTCGACAAGATGGCCGTCTATCGAAAAAATTAATACATAATAGAGAAAATGGAATTTTTTGCTTATATTTTAATTAACGAGCTTCTATTTTTTTTTGTTTTATACATTTTTCTTCAATGTATGCATTTAAACTAATAAGCAGTCAATGATGAAGTTAGTTCTGTAATAGTTGTTTGCATAACGTTACATAATATTTAAAACACAACAATTTTCCAGCCTCTTTAATAATCTATCTGAAATATTGTCTAAAACAATTTGGACACGAACTAACAAAATCCCCTGTACACTATATACTATCTATTACAGTATGTAAATTGTTTTCTAGCTAACATCTGCATAGCACGGAACTTTGTTTAGCGTTTCCGTTTGTGGGTAGGTGTAATAATTTTTGAACTGCCGTAGCGGGTATTGGAAAAGTTGGCCGCATACGTTCTCAACTTAAATTGCAGATCAGTATCTAAATCTCGGCTAACTTATTGTTACATAAACAACGTACACGTGGATTGTATGGAACGATTTATACGTTTTTATTAGGATTAGGTTGTAGGTAAGCTTTTGTTGATTCAATACTTTAAAAAGGAATATGAAGCTAAAATGAAATGTAATGTACCATCGAGGGAATTGATTCCTAGGCATTTGACAGACCAACGTCATTTGGTCGGATGTGTCGGTCGGATCATGTCTATTAAATGACGTATAACATTTAACCAGAATCTGATGGTAAAAAGTGAGAAATTAAATTGACTCTAGCAATACCGGGGTAGTCGGAATAAAACATTTTGATTCTTTTTTTCCTTATAGCGGCTTATTCTTTGTGTGAAACATACAAATATAAAAATGTATCCAATGATCAAGAATGTTTTTTGAAAATCTGCCGTCAAAATTTGTCATCAGATCCTGGTAGACATAATATAATTGTGATCTGTACTATACAAGCTACAAATTATTCTTCATTTCAATTTATTGTCCATTGCAACAAAACAATAATAAAGTCCTGTCTTAGAAATAAGAGATTCTCTAAGTAAGCAACAAGACAACAAACACGTTTTTAAATCACCCCCGGGCATCGAAGTTCTAATAAGACCCCGTACCTGTACCATTAACTAATTACTAATTATCTCCCCCTCCCCTTTAAGGGGGAGTCTTTCGATGACGTCTTGATGGAGTTGTCAAATTAATTTCTTTTCTCCCCCTCTCTGGGGCAATAGCCGAAGACATAATTAACGGATCTTATTATACCTTTATTTTGGTAGAGGTCACTCTACCAAAATTAAGGTATAATTGGCGTTAAATTGTGAATTTTGTAATTAATATCTGATAGAGAAATAGCATACTGATGATTATAACTTTAAGGTCAGGTCATTTCAGACTCGACCAGTCGGACTGATAGGACGAGTGCACACATACGCACAGTTAAATCGGCCTGCGATAGTCCGACTGAAACGATTTGCTTCTCCGTATGTAGCAGGCTTTAGGGCAGTTTTTCTTTACTTTATGACTCAATCTATTCTCTATATCTATGGCAATAGCCGTCTCGTTTTAAGTGTCAATTTCTATTGTCCTGTCGCTTCAATTTCTTGCTTTTTACGACGACTTTTACGTCGGACAGCTGCGAAGTAAATTGAAAGTTACAAAGTTTATTATTTGGCACCCCCTAGCATATTATTATATTACAAAGTTTATTTAATCAGCGCCATCTATACACAAACAATTAGAATCCTACGACCTTCTTACGCCGGTTCTTCTCAGTTACACTCACTTCTCACATATATATTTTTTTCTAATTTGGATAGAAAGCATTATATAATTTTGTTTTTTTTTTGCCTAAAATAGGATAACAACTGCTTAGGCCAGCTGCAAAGGCTTATTCGAAATTGCGTATGTGAAATTGCGGCTCGACTTTTTTTTATATTACATATTTAATTACAACACAAAATTCACAAAGCGTCATAAGTTTTTTTTTTTAACTTATTGTCTGTGGTATTTCCAATGTGAATTTATTACATAATACATACCACAGACAATTTATACGGAGACAAAACAGAAGAATATTCCAAGTAAGTCGTGTAAGCTCCCCCGCGTCGAGTGCAATACAAACACGTCCCAATGAACGCCATTACAGTATTGCCTGAGTAAAGTCTGAGGGTATTGTGGAAAATAATATATTTTGTTAGGTTAAAAATTGATTCATAGGCAGTTTAACATTGTATTCGGTTGGATTATGTCATGTCAAACTTAAAAGTGACTGACTGGGTCCTGGGCCCATAACCTCAGCAAATGACGTACGTATTACCAGAGACCAGCCATATTTATTCCTCTATGGTATCACTAATTATGTACTTTATAGGTCCGCCCATAGATATCAGAAACAATATCTCTATGGGTCCACCATTGTAGTTATCTACAAAATTAATTATGTATATATCTACAAAATACCATAATTATTATAGGCAAGTACCTAAAAAGCACGCCATCGTCGTTCCATTCCCTTCACAAAAGTCAAAAAGGCCCTTATACAATCCCAAACCAGGTCATCGAATTAAGTAGGTAAACATGAAAAATACATAATATTAGCTTTTTAACAAGATGTAAATGTCGTTAAATAGGGACCCTACATTTACCCTACATTTTTAAGTCAAATTCGAACTTAGTCGGATTTTTACCAATCCTTTATTCCGCACCATGCGGCGGCCATGTTTATTTCTTCAATCGCCGGGGCTCGTAAACTTTACGACAATCCTTGCTTACTGAGGGATTCCGAGAAAACTTTAAAAACTTAAATGTTTCAAAGTTTTTTTTACTGAGGGTTTGTCTAAAACTTTGCTTTGAAAAGTTTGCTTAGTCTAGTGTATATTGTTACTTGAGATGACGCCCGCAACTCCGTTGCGCCAAAATTCGTTTATCACACGGAACCGTACACTTTTTCAGGATAATTATTTTTAACAAAAAAATAAAACCGACTTCCAGGGTAAAAACATTAACAATTTATAATGAACAAAAAAGTGTTAAATAATATTCTTACTCTTTAATGTGCCTTATGCATAACTCTCCTAAACCAGCTAAGAATGCTGAGTTCTATAACAAAATATTTTTAATATTTAAGACTGGTACCGACTTCAAAATAATGAAGATTGTGTACATAGAAATAGTTGAGGTTTAGGAGAGTTATGCATAAGACACATTAAAGAGTAAGAATATTATTTAACACTTTTTTGTTCATTATACATTATTATTGTTTTTAGTTTTTACCCTGGAAGTCGGTTTTAATTTTTTGTTAAAAATAATAATTTAACTCTTTTTATTCATATTTAATAAGCTGGTTTTTTGTACAGACCAATGTGTTATGCTTAGTGACTTTGGATCCGACAGCTCGCTCTTAATCAAGCAATGATAAAATTAATGTTCATACGCCTGTCTTTAAAGGCTCTAAAGTACTGTTCAGTGAATTTATTTCTATCATTACACTCATGGAAACTCATCAGTAGCCCTAGCACGGCCACCAGTAGAAATGCGAAAGTATGGACAAACTGTGGAGATAAACTTAAGGTAGCGTTCCGATCTTTTTTCGTTTCCAAAAATTTTATTACAATGCCACTTTATTACAGACTATAGTCCTAAAAATTCAAATAATATCCTACTCTATGACATATTATACTATAGTCTGTCATAAAGTGGCATTTTAATTGAATTTTTGTCGGTCGCGATTGGCCGCAGTAAAGATAGGAGCGGCACCTTTAGTTTATGTCCACAGTTTGTCTATACTTTCGCATTTCTACTGGTGGCCGTGCTAGGGCTACAGCTCAACATAATATAATATTATGCTCAAATATAACTATAATCGTCCTTATAAATTTTAAGGAGAATAACATACCTACCTCATAGATCTTATGATCAAATTGCTAACTTGGTAACCTAAACACGAAGATCGAATCATTTACATTGAAATCACATTATAATTTTGTAAATCGTTCGACAAATTCGGGTTTCGTTCTTAAAGACGATTAAAAGTACCAATAATATGGGTTATAAATTATAATTAGATAATAATAATAATCTATGGACTTCAGTTTATAGCGCGCGGTGTCAACAAAATTGGTGTCAAAAGCTTTTTAAAACCCTTGTACCCCTTAAATCAAAATACCCAAAACAGCCGTGTAGTGTGCACATAATATTATTTTTTAAATTAAACTTTTTTATACCAAATTTTTAAAGCTTATTATAGCTTTATACAACTAATAGCTGCATTACACAACTTTAGCTTTACCCATAAGCTATTTAGTATTTATTATTGGTATGCTGTTGTTTCTACTTTCTGATATCTATGTTGGTAGGTGAGTTATTTGATAACGTGCATAACAATCGAAAGACTTGAAAAACGTAGTCAAACATGGTACCACCTCTTATATAGAAATATATATGAGCAAGCGATAGCGTGATCTAGGCGACTCTTGACGCCATCTGTTATGAGTTTTGGAACTAACTTAATTTGAACAAATTTACGCATAAACACCCCCTTACAAACCCTTTTTCCAGTAAAAAAGTAGCCTATGTCCTTTCTCAAGCTTTAGACTATCTGTGTACAAAATTTCATTACAATCGGTTCAGTAGTTTTGGCGCTGATTCTGATATCTAAGTTGGTAGGTGAGTTATTAATTAATAACGCGTATAACAATCGAAAGAATCGAATAACTTAACTCAACATGGTAACACTTCTTATAGAAATACATATGAGCAAGCGATAGCGCTCAGGTGACTCATGGCGCCATCTGTTATGAGTTTTGGAACTAACTTAATTTGAACAAATTTAAGCATTTTCATCCCCTTACAACCCCTTTTTCCAGTTAAAAAGTAGCCTATGTCCTTTCTCAGGCTTTAGACTATCTGTGTACAAAATTCAGTAGTTTTGGCGTGAAAGTGAGACAGACAGACAGACAGACAGAGATACTTTCGCATTTATAATATTAGCGCGTTCAAACAAACAAACTCTTCAGCTTTATAATATTAATGTAGATAATAACGCAACCGCATAAAAAATGTCGATAAAATATCGATACCAAAATCTGCATCACACCACATCACTAGTGCCTTAGTTTGATAGTTCACGGAACATTTTTCGTGAAGAATAATTGATTTTTAAATTAAAAAGTCGTATAAATTACAGTTGGCTGTGATAGGTGATCCCGCTATTTTTGAAATTCACAGTATCGCTGCAATTTTTGTAGGTAGTTATAGCACAAGTCAGCATTTTCTTCGCAATTTACGGCGTAGTGAAAACGTGTTTGCCGTGGAGTGATTGACATACGACTGACAATTTGTGCCCATATGGGCAGGATTTGGCGACATGTGACAAGCTCTATAACATATCTCTTACTTCTAAAATCTGTGTTAGCTACTATTGCGGCAAAATGTACAGTACTCCCGACAGAACTGTGCAAAAAAAAAAAAAAACAAATTTTAAGCCTTATAGTATGTAGTAAGATATTTCATACCTTGAGTCTACGAATAATAAAAACCATAGACTTAATATATAGTGATAAAAACTAAGGAATCGTAACTCCCATACTATTACCGTTTTAAATTTGGTTCCTTTTGATCTGTCATGTAACGTCAGCCTAGTACCGCTCAAGGTCACCTAAATATTTCAAATGTATTGTACCTAAGGTACACTTTTTTGACAAGTATTGTGGTGGATGTTTTTTGATGGAGTTACTTTTCCTTAGTTTTTAATTTTATTATTCATAGCCTTGAGTGCACTATTTGCAGTAAAATGCCACGTATGAAAGGTAAAACGAAAAGTTGTTGGAAATTCCACAACACCTCTATGTAGAGTGTTCAGTGTAGTCGGCGGGGCGTCACTGAATATCCGGTTATGAGCTTCCTAGTGCAGCCTTTTGTTGGAAATTCTTGTAAAAACCACCCAATATTAGGTCTGAAATTCTATATAAAATGTCAATAATATTTGTAATTTTCAAAAAACTTAGGATTTTGAACATTACTATCTAGCAATGTTCATAATATCCTAAAAGTTTTTTGCGCGAAATAATCTGCGCGAGAAACGAAATTCACATCAAATATTGTATCACTTTGCTCCATATAAAACTTCCCTGGACTTTCACGAGTATTTCAAGACTAAAATAAGCCAAATCGGTTTAGCCATTCTCGAGTTTTATCAAGACATACAAAATTGAAAAAATCTTTTTTTATAATTATATTATATTATAATTTTTATATAATAAAGAATATTCTCAGTTTAAGGGGGCGACTAACCCTAAAGTGTCGATTTTATAATTCATTTTTATACTTGAAAATAAGCCCCGAATTGTTTCATTTTCTAAAATTAGATACTACATTATATTTCTAAGAATTCGATCTGAGTAAAAACACGATACCTTAAAATTTTCACCATAGAAAAAAATCACAAAGATGCATCTAATTTTCACGAACTTTTCATTTATTGCCATAACCGAGCATTGAACTGAGTTAATATTTTAACACATTGTATACAATTCTATCATTGAGAGATCGACCTAGTGGATTTTTAAAATGTTGTATATTTATCGAGTTATTGAGAAAAAACTAATTTGGCGATGAATTCGCGTCGTTCTTTTTCACCTGGCATATGAAAGATGGGCGTGAGTGTGAAGAGAGAAGGACGACGTTTGATTTTTGGGGTTAGTCGCCCTCTTAACATACCGAACTCTAAAGTATGCGTAATGCACTTACATGCAAAATATTCTCCTCACGTCTTTACGGACAATGTACAAACAAACAATCGATGAATATTTTCACGTTACAATTTCTTTGTATAACATGATAGGAGAATATTAATTTGACGCTTTTATGCAAACGAGCAGTGCAGACCAACCACATTATATGTCCGCAACTGGCTGTAAAATCGTAATCTATACTTCCCAAGCTGTATTTTAAAAGTGAAAATGTGTCTATTATCTATTTAAGCTGAAACCACTATGCAATTTTAATAAAAATCTGAACGGAAATTCTTGCTTATCTATGACACAGGCTACATATCTTTAAGTCACGGGCCACGGCCCTTCTGAAATCTAAATTCAGAAATTTGGACCGGCCGTGTGTGTTTCTATAAATGAAGTTGCCGAATACCTGACATAAGAAGCTAGCGTCTAATTAGGGCGAGCGAAGCGATCCTTAGTATATTCCACAACCTTTACATTTTGTGGTACACTTTACGAAAAAACTGTCCCGCCTATTGATTTGTGCTTTAACGTAGTAATTGTTATTTATAATATGTAGATGTGTTATCATCAGTCAGTCGTTGTGTGACGACGCGGGCCCTCACAAAGCTCGGCTTTTAGCTAGTTGGTTAAGGTATAATTACTTTTAGATTTTAGTGCACATTATACCCTAAAATAATAATTATTAATTGTACTCCTACACCAAAGGTTGCTTGGTAGAAATTGCTCAATAGCAATAAAGCCACCTTTGTATTCATGTGTCCATGTTTAATGTATCTTTATGTTTGTACAACTTTTTGAATGCAATAAAGTATATTCTATCTATCTATCTATTTAGGAATTCGCTTATGTATATGTGGTAGTGATCGCTTACCAACGACAGAGAGCTAAATTAGCCGATAAGAAAAAAAATGTCGTTTACAGTGTCTCGTCTACACGAAACCTTATCGAAGCGGGTGGTCTTTGATATACGTTGCGAGTTGCAGCTTTTGATATTGTACGTCGTTGTATAATATCAGGTATTCCAGAAACTCTGCGAATAAAATACCATAAATGGATAAAAACGAGTCCTTTTTTACTCAGGATGCTGTCCGAAATATTATATTAGATAGAAAAAACCTGTTTATACGAAAAAGTGCTAAGATGCAACAGACAAACATACAGAAAGAGAGAGAAACAGACTGACAGACACGTCAAACTTATAACGTACCCCATCTTTCTGATCGTGAGCTAAAAAATAGTTTAAGGTTTGTGTATATATTTAATATTATCATATTTTACGAACTGCGTACTTAAATTTTAATTAAACTATGACTTAAGTTGGGTGTTGATTTATCAACAAACTAAACGTAATGAAGTTAGATAACGTTTACACGCTCGGGGCTCTCAGGAAATGGTCAGTTTATACGGTAAATGTTATACTTATTACTTATTAGATATTGAAATATTACATTTAGGGCCTGTTTCATCACTTCCTGATAAAGTGCCTGATAAAGGCTAAGGCTATTCACAACTTTTTTGACAGATTATTTATTAAATAATCTGTCAAGTTAAGTGGTGAATAGCCTATTCGGAACTTATCAGGAAGTGGTGAAACAGGCCCTTAATATTAGAACTATAATGACACACGCAACTCCGTTGTGCCAAAATTAGCTTATCGTGCGGGAACCGTACATTTAACTGGGACAAAAGGTATACTATATTGTAAAGGACATAGTATAGTATACTTAAAGGACCCGGGACTTAAAGTGTCTCCATACAAAATTTCAGAAAAATAGGTTCAGCGGTTTGGGCGCATAGAGGTGACAGACGAACAGACACTCTTTGGCATATTTTATAATATTAGTATGGATGTAAAAGTCGAAAACCGAAAGACCATAGGATATTTTTCATTGAAAACGTTTGTTGCACTATTGGCTGCATTTAATGGTGACTACTCGCTGCAAGCTCACCAAATCGAATGTTTATTCGAGAATATAATATTATTTATATAATAATATGAATTCATATGCATAAATATATAATAACTTATGAAAAAGACCGTATACATCATATTATTATTTAGTGCTGGATTTATCGCTGGGAATGAACCCAAGCAAGCAATAATATTTTCCTACATCAGATGGTTTTCAAATCGATAAAAGAGAGTAGTAAAAAATTATTCCCACTTTTCCAGTGTTATCGGGCTGTAATAATAAACTTAACATCAACTTTACGAACTATCTTTTAAAAGCCTCGCAGCCGAAGTATTTTATTACGGAGTTTGTCGCGACACCGAATCTCCCAATAAACCTTTCGAGTGTTATCAGAAAAGTTGTAGGTTTAGATCTAGGGATGCTTCATTCATTTTCAGGCCCCTCTCCACGTTGTCATGATGGAAAACCATGATTGCTAAGCGATAGTTTTCACAAGCAATCACATGTGAATGTTATCCACTGTATCTCACTCTATAATACCGAATTATCTTACTTTCTTTCTTTCGTTCTGCATGTTCCAGTGTTGGCATTACCTGTATCTGTATATCACCTGTATCTTTGAATTGTGGCCTAAGGTGGAGACAACAGATTTAAGTACCGAGTTTAGTTTTTTCACGATTGCGGTCTGTTGATACGACGCACATTTGTTTTTATGCAATAAGGGGGCAAAAGAGCAAACGGGTCACCTGATGGAAAGCAACTTCCGTCGCCCATGGACACTCGCAGCATCAGAAGAGCTGCAGGTGCGTTGTCGGTTTTTAAAGAGGGAATAGGGTAATAGGGAAGGGTAGGGAAGGAAATAGGGGAGGATAGGGAAGGGAAAAGGGTAGGGGATTGGGCCTCCGGTCAACTCACTCACTCGGCGAAACACAGCGCAAGCGCTATTTTACGCCGGTTTTCTGTGAGAACATTTCTCCGCTCGAGCCGGCCGAAGCATGGCTCTCCCACGTCAAAAATACTGGTGAGGTACTTTAATAAGTTAAAACACCATTTCAAGAATGAACCTAGTATAAGCGAAAAGAGCTGTTCTCCAAGAAGGTCGAACGGATCCAGTCGGACTGATGACAGGCCGTCTTGACCGGTACACACACGGGAATACACAAAAGGGTTCGGTCGGTCTGCACTCTGCGGTCAGTTCTACCGGATCGATCTCCCTATGTATGGGGCCCTTTACGGACCTGTGCCTGCTATCTCAAGCGTGACGCGGAGGGAAGGGTTTTTCTGATAAACTGGGTCTTTATGACCCGGGTATTATTGAAGGGTTATGAGGGGTTGAGGCCGATTCATGGCCCATTTGTCACATACTGGCCGAAAATCTTAATTTATTACTGCAGTAGCGATTTTACTGCGAAAATCTTTTTTACATTTCTATTGCCTATATTTCGTTTAAATAGGTATAGAAAATATGTATAATTTGTAAATTTCTTATACCCACTAAAATATATAACTGTAAACTGATATGATGTAACTTGATAAGATCTTAATTAAATTTATAGAGTAATACAATTAATTTTGACGTGGGAGAGCCATGCTTCCGCCCGAATGGGCCGGCTCGACCGGAGAAATACCACGTTCTCACAGAAAACCGGCGTGAAACAGTGCTTGCGCTGTGTTTCGCTCACTCGAGTTTACCGGAGGCCCAATCCCCTACCCTAATCCCTTCCCTACCCTCCCTTATTCCCTTCCCTTCCCATCCCTACCCCCCCTATTACCCTATTCCCTCTCAAAAGGCCGGCAATGCACCTGCAGCTCTTATGATGCTGCGAGTGTCCATGGGCGACGGAAGTTGCTTTCCATCAGGTGACCCGTTTGCTCGTTTGCCCCCTTATTTCATTAAAAAAAAAAATTGATTCATTTTTGTAAATGATTATACGTTTAAAATAATATTATGTTGGTTTTAACAATGAGTTTCTAAAATACTTAGTAACATAGAATATCATTGGGTTTTAAACATTTTTTCTTTATGATTTGCGATGAATCGCGACTCAAGCATTCACTGATACCCATAAAATTCTCCCAAAACACGCTTTACAATAAACAACATAAAGATAATTCTGATCGCCCCTTAAATTCGTTATGGGCCTATCATATCGTTTCCCAATCGAAGGCTCTCAACAACGCTATAAACCGGGATTATAGATGGCGTGCAGGACGGTAAGCGTCGCGATGTTTGGGTTCCGTGCTGGGATGGAAAAGCCATGCGATTAAAAGCGATGAGATGATGCTTTGCAGCCGTTTGGCAACGAAGTGCTGCGCACCGACGCTCGTGTTACTGTCCTGTGTTGAAGAAGTACTTACGTTGCCACATTATTTTTTTACTATACAGTGTGTTAGTGTAAACACCGTTATCCTTGAAACCATCAAATGAGGCCGTCAAAATGAACAACTTTTTCTATGAGAACAATGCTGGGAACTCAAAAAAAATGCTGTCTTCATAATATTCATATTCTGTGGATGCCCGGATCGGTAATTTGTATGGGTATAAAGATGGATTTTTTTGAGTTCCCAGCATTGTTCTCATAGAAAAAGTTGTTCATTTTGACGGGCTCATATTTTGATGGTTTCAAGGATAACGGTGCTTACACTAACATCTTGTATATAAATTATTATGTTTCAACATAATTTTTTTATATTTTTGAATGCACTTTTAACGGTTTAGCTGGTAAGTATGCTAGCAGAACTGACAAAGTTGCACGTCAAAAAGAAGGTGAGATAAAATGTAGAGTAACTGAAAAAGTTTTATACGTTGTAAATATATTTTAGACACAAATATAATGCAAATTAATAAGAAACCAGAAAGTGTCGAAGTTGCACCTACAAACAGGCGTACAGAACCCTCCAGGCCGTTGCTTACTCTTGACCGATTTTTCATACTTATGGTAGGGATTTCTGCTTATAATAATATACGGTATTGAGATTCCCTGAGTTATTGTCGTGCGCTTTTGTATTTTACCGGCGATTTCACTCGGTTTTGTCCGCTATATCGTTGGCTCTTCAGCCATCTTTTATTTATTCAGCCCTAAACAAGGAGATCAAAATTCTGAATAGCATGACATTTGACAGGAAAATCCTAAGTATTAATGTTCTTCTCCACGTTGGACATAATATGATTGATTATTTATTGTTGTTATTTATTGACTAGATGACGCCCGCAATTTCGTTGCGCTAAAATTCGTTTATTGCACGGGAACCGTACATTTTTCGGTATAAAAAATATCCTATGTTCTTTTCCGTAAAATTAGTACAGCGGTTTGTGCGTGAAGAGGTAACAGACAGACAGACGGAAAGCCATATTCTCGCATAATTATAATAATTAGTATGGACTATGGATAGCTATGACGGCCACCACTATTGGGGATCCCGTCTGCAGTACGTACGGCGTTGATCATGGACGCATAATATGGCTAGCTTAATCATCGTAACAGCCTACGTGAAGATACCGCATAAAACACGCTATAGTCGTCAATCATATCTCAAATATCAAAATGGCCCTATCAACTTTAATCCGAACGACTCAAGTTTTATCCATCTTCGAGGTGGAGGAGTTTTGGCCCGCCGCGCCGGTGTAGTTTACCGGAGGTTCCGGGGGAGGCTCCCGAACGAAGCGCGCATCACGTCGCCGAAAGAGACTTTACGTGATAAAGTGTAGTGTGATTGTGTGTGTGAATGTGTAAATAATATATATTAGGATAAAATTGTTCGGCGTGCATCTGTTGTCTGATTGCCATAACACAAGTTTTTACTTAGCATGGGATTAGACGACGTGATGTACGCTACCTAGCTTTTATACTATTATTATTATTTGCTTACTAAAGAAAGAAAAGAATTTGAACTTTGAAGTCAGGCCTTTCAAGAGGCCACATGGCGCATAGTAGCGGTCACGCGAGTTTTTTGCAAATTCTTCTTACCAAGCTAATTTCAAAACCGGTGGTGGACACTAATTTGGATCGCTCTGAAAGTATTTTAAGATTTTGAATGTTTTCTTCAGTAATATTTTGAAGTTTAATTTCGGATGTGGCCCTAAGTATACTTCGCAAGTGATATTCAAATCACTAAGGTCATAATACATATTTGGGGTCACTAATCCACTTGAATTTTCAGTGGGTCCAAATGGAGTTATGGTCGAGCAGATTCGCCCACACGGTCTAGGCTCCATGAATCAAAATTAAACCCTATTTTGAACATCTCAGGGTGCAAAATCGACTGGTCCCATCGAAATCATGTATCTAGTAATTAGTGTAATTCTATTAGTGGGTACCAAAACTGTATTAGTATGCGTGGCTTGATTTAAGGAGGCACAAGATTTAGTGCACCCCGGGGATAGTCCCGCAGGACTGTCCCGGACAAGATTAATTATGGACACTCTAGTGCCGAATTTGTTCTATTGTCTGCTTTTAATGTGTTTCAACTTCCAGCTAGATAATTTAGACCCGTTTTACTAAAAGGAATAACAGACTAAACTTCCATTATTGCAAAAAAATATTGGATTTAAAATATTTCTTGCCATTATTATAATATGATATTGAAACGTTATAAGAATGATAATATGAAATAATATTATTTCTATATATAAAAAAAAAAACATTCTGCGAGCTTTCGAAAGATAATAATTTTGGCCAAAAACGGCTAAAGCTGAAGTCGCTTCTTAAAATACGTTTGTTATCTTGTCTCATAGGGAAATAAAAATCATACAAAATCAAAAACATAAACATAAATATTATAAAAATTTAACAAGTGAGAACATATTTTCTGAGTGTACAGTAATGTAATTGCTCGTACAAAGAAAAGCTCGGTGTCTCTCGTGAAATTGCAGCCGGTAATTCCGCTGAATGCTTTTAAATATAACATATTTCTTTATAAATATTTTATGGTGGCATTTGAGTAATTTTCTCATTGAAAAAGTACTCAGAACACTAAATAAGTGTTCTGAGTACTTTATCGCATCTTTGTTAATGATTTTGACTTTTATATTTTACTAGACGTGTATTAGACGTTGTCCGCTAATTCGATGCACCGAGATTCCTCTATCGCACGGGATACGTACATTTTTTGGGATAAAACCTATTTTATATCCTTTCCCGTAATTGAAAGTTTTTCCATACCAAATTTCATCAAAACCGTTTCAGTTTTACAAGAGTACTAGTAGGGTTTAAAATACACAATTGAACATTTAAATGTTCTCATATAAAATAGATACCAAATATACTGGAAATTCACGGTTTTCACGCGATAAACGAACTCTACTAATTGAGGAGCTGGCGAACGGAACCGGATTAGTCCGCGAGAAAAAAAATTACATAGTGGCTAAAAACTAGTATCAACTACTAGTACTACTACTGTACTTATTATATACTAGCTGGTGCCGCGACTTCGTCCGCGTCAGCATAGTAGATCACGTCACAAGTATTATTTTTCAAAAATATTCAATGTACAGAATTGACTTTCCTACGATTTTATTATATGTACTTATAGATGACTTACATTGTTCCTAAAAAGGAGAAAACACCACGATACCATTTCGTTATAAGTAACATATCCATGGTGGGGGGTGTTCAATCAAATGACACTCGAAAACCGTATGCTTAGTTTAGTTTTTAACTTTGTTCTTCAAAAAGGAGAAATGTAAGTCGGTGACATAGTTTTGTGTAGAGGAAAATTTTAAGGAAAATCCTAGACGATATCGTAATAATATATAGCCTATGTGTTGACCCGACCTCTAAGTAATATCCGTGCAAAATTTGAAGTAAATCCATCCAGTACTTTCTGAGTTTACCCCGGACATACATACAGACAAACAGACTAACAGACAAAAATTCTAAAAACTATATTTTTGGCTTCTATATCGATTGTAGATCACGTCGCAAGTATTATTTTTCAAAAAATTTCAATGTACAGAATTGACTTTCCTACGATTTTATTATATGTATAGATATCCGGTTTTGTTTGAAAGTATTAACAGGAATTGACGCAGATGGGTCATGAGAAGACGATTCGAAAAAAATGTACTTTCGCTCTCTGGTAGACGTATCCGGTTTTGTTCGCCAGCTCCTCAATTATAATATTATAATATAATTAATATAAGAAACTCAACATCCACCGCTATACAGGGTGTACTTAACTAAGTGATAATACTTTAGGGTGAGCATTGGTCCCCTGTATAGAGTTCACTGTGAAAGTGGGAGCACTGAAAGAGTACTCTTTTACCTTGTTCGTACAATTTACAATGCTCTTTCAGAGCTGCTACTTTTACAGTGATCTCTATTTAAGGGATATATAATTATATACACACTCTAAATTATTATAAGTTTGTTTTGTTACAACCTGTATATTTTCTCCCAGATCAAGGCATCGTTTACTGGCTACACAATAGTTATACTTGGACTTTATTTCATTCTACTGAGCTTCAGACATCTCAAAGGAAAGTAATAACTTTTATACTATTTTTATACGATTCCCTTTATACTAAACCACTTCATATTATTGCATAACATCAATTTCTCTTATTAATAATCCAGTGTAGAGTCTGGCGGTTTTAAGATCTTTTTATAGCTTGCATTACCTTCTTTCATCGGCTGAAAGCATTCCCCAAATTCGAACATTGACCCTAATAAATACATGTTTTTTCGTTTCTATTTTTAGAAGATTGTGTTGCTATTTTAGGAGCGGATGAAAAACACAATAAGGAATATTATGCAAAGGTTGGAGCGGAGGGCAGGCAACAGATACAGTAAATAATTGACGTGAGAGCCATGCTTCGGCACGAATGGGCCGGCTAGGAGAAATACCACGGGCTCACAGAAAACCGTGAATTAGCGCTTGCGCTGTGTTTCGCCGAGTGAGTGAGTTTACCGGAGGCCCAATCCCCTACCCTTTTCCCTTCCCTACCCTCCCCTATTACCCTATTCCCTCTTAAAAGGCCGGTAACGCACCTGCAGCTCTTCTGATGCTGCGAGTGTCCATGGGCGACGGAAGTTGCTTTCCATCAGGTGACCCGTTTGCTCGTTTGCCCCCTTATTTAAAAAAAAAAGACCAAAATCTGTCGTCGTATTGCACACATAAAGTTAATATACCTTTCCGCTAGGTATATTAACTTTATGGTTGCACACGACATAATAATTATTATTAGAAACGTTTGTCAAACGTCGAAAAAAACTTTTTGCTTACTATCTATCTGCTGGTGCTGCTGTCTAGCGTGCGAAAATATTGCAGTAATGTCCTATTTGACTTTAGTACTTTGTTGAAAATTCTGTGGAATCATTATTTTAATTCTTGTTTCTCGAATAATTTAGTGTAAAATGCAAATATATGACACAATACGAGAATCAAAATAATAATCACATACAATTTTAAACTGGTAACAAAAGGTACTGACTTAAACTTACATGTATTTTTAACTTATTAATCAAATATTTATTTATAAATTGTACAACACAATTAGGTTAATTTTTTTTTAATGAAATAAGGGGGCAGACGAGCAAACGGGTCACCTGATGGAAAGCAACTTCCGTCGCTCATGGACACTCGCAACATCAGAAGAGCTGCAGGTGCGTTGCTGGCCTTTTAAGAGGGAATAGGGTAAATAGGGGAGGGTAGGGAAGGGAATAGGGTAGGGGATTGGGCCTCCGGTAAACTCACTCACTCGGCGAAACACAGCGTAAGCGCTGTTTCACGCCGGTTTTCTGTGAGAACCTGGTATTTCTTCGGTCGAGCCGGCCCATTCGTGCCGAAGTATGGCTCTCCCACGTATAATTATAACTTATACCTAACAACAACAGAAGTTAACAGGTAACACTAACTATAGTCCGTTCAGAACTTTTAAGTTTATTGCGCCTAAGAGTTAAAAAGCCAGTCAAATCTTATGTGGTTGGAATAAGGGTCATATAAGAGGTAAAATAAATGAGAACATTGCCGATACGTGTCGAACGACTTAAGGCTCTTCGCTAATTGACTGTTTACAGTCTGTGTTTGCTCGGGACTCCGGTTTCAACAGGAGGCGCCTTAAACGCTAAATTATTGTCTTGCACTAAAGGAACAGGCAGGATGGTGAAAAGAAAACGAGCTAAATCGACTGGTTCTACGTATATCAGCCTCCTTATTCAAAATTCGTTATCAAAATGTATACGGTTTGACATAAGTCATCGCTAAATGACATTTCGCTTTCGAAGACTAATCTCGTCAAAAAAAGAAAATTTCGTGATCGTTTTTAATTAACGAAAGGGTCTTCCGCTACGGCCCTTTTACATGAAAGCGTAGGTTCTACTTTAGTAGCTGTTATTCCTTTTCAGGAAAAGGAATAGTTTTACTTTAAAATACTGTTTAACGCGGCGGAACCGCGTTTGTGATTAATAAAGTGAATAGGAACAACTCAACCACTTTCTTGAATCACCGAGGCAAGTTAGAAGCTATAAGAATTCTTTAATATTACACATATTGGCAATATAACCGAAGAACAATTTCTTTTTTGTTTTCTGCTAATCTAATTCTTTGAAGTTAAATTTAATTCTTGTTGTGAAAGCAGAGTGCACGGTTGATTTTCTTGCTACGTTTTAAATACTGCTCGATAAGCGAAATGGTTCTCATTTATCTTTAAACATTGAGATTAGGATTTCAGTATTGAGATAAACTGAGAGAATTCTATACTAGAAATAGAATCCGGGCAATGAAATCAACCCGCGTCGGGGGGAGCATTATAGATTCAATTTTGATAGATTCAACATTGGATCCGACATTTTCAGCACAAAATATCGGGTGACGTTTGATTTTCAAATTGTATGTCTGCCACAATTTAGATGCGGTTCGGGGACGTATGAGATTTGATTTTGGTGCGATTCGCGGCCGCATGAAACGTGATTCAACGCTTTATATGCAGCGGCTCGAACGCGCGGATGAGCGGGTATATTGCGAGATCACAAGCAAATGTATGGAAATGACAGATTGTCGCGCTGCTATTTAAATGAATCGTTACATAATATTATATTCTAAAGTGAAGCCAAACCGCGCGTTTAGGCGGGCGCATGTAAATCCAGTCTTACTGCGTTTAGCGACTCCATGAGATAGGTGACCGAATAGTGCATTTAGTTTCTTCAGGCGTATGAGATTCGATAAAGTGTGATTCACGGGCGTATATAGTTTTATGTTATGTTTTGACTTAATGACATAAAAATGTTAAAAAATAAATCACTTTAAAAAAATACAATCTTTATTAAATAAAAGAATTTCTTAATTCTATGAAAAAAATATTTTAAAAGGCTACAAGAAAACTTTGTAGATGCACAGATATTTCTCTCCTTACATTTCTCTCTTTCACGGATATTTCTCTCTTTGTGCCTCGCCGGATGAAAGAAATACACGAGATAATGCCGGGATACTTAAACGAACTTAATTCTAACTTTTTCAAAGAGCACAACAAACTATTTTTTTTCGGGTAGGTGCAAAAAAGGAACAGTAACGTTTTTGAGGACTAATTATCCTTATTAAATAGTTAAGCCTAAAATTTTGATTATTTTTGAGTATAATTGTGTTTAATACATACGGTTTTGTGGCCAATAAACATTTGTGGAACTTTATGTGAAGCACAATAACTTAATCAAGACACCACCCACCAGCTGATTCATCTCTCACAAGTAAATCAAGTTTTCTTTTAATTTTATAATGTCACAACTAAGCGAAATCACTAAGGCACAGCAAAGCCTAGAGGAACTAGTGACGAGAAAAATGGAAGAACTTCAGGCCCAGCTCCAGTGCGGTTCTGCCAAAGACACAGTCGCTAAAGTAGCTGAGGAATTTCGCACATTTAGGGACTTGACTTATGCTATGCTCAGTCTTCTTCGCAAGCAGATATCTGAATGCTTAAGTGCTATTGACACGATGGAGTGTAGGTCGCGCAGGAAAACACTCATTTTCTCCGGTGTCCCCGAACATGATGGTGAAAATTGTTCAGCACTTGTACTAAACATCATTCACAGTAAGCTGGGAGTAAATGATGTGACAACTAATTCATTTAAAGCTTGCCATCGTCTCGGTAACAAGGATCCTACGAAAACCCGGCCTATTCTCGTTAAGTTTACTTCCTTTGTAAATAAGAGTGCGGTGTGGAGAGCTAAAACCAAGCTAAAGGGCACTTCTACATCGCTTAAGGAGTTTCTAACTAAGCCACGGCAAGCACTGTTTGGCAAGGCAAGGTTTCATTTCGGCTTGAGGACATGCTGGACACAGGAAGGTGTAGTGGTCATCAAGACTAATGATGGGAAGCGACATAAGGTGATGTGCATGGAGGAGTTGCAGCCTCTGATGTCGAAATACCCTAAAGTAACTCCTGGAACATCCTCTATTTCAAAAGAATAAGTAGCACTGCATGTCTCCCAGGTTATTTTGTTTACATATGTCTCTGACTTATTTGTCACAGTGTGTAATTGTTTGTATATTACGTAGTCCTACATTGTCACGATATTATGTTTTTAGTTTTATAATTTAATATGTTAAAGGGTATTTTCAACACGTCTTGTTTGCCGATTTAACTAAGAAATTTACTTTGTTTTGGTAAAAATTGTACAAACTAGACAACTAAGACTGAGTTGCACCAACTAACTTTAACTTTAACCTTAACTATAACCGGAAAAATTGACAGATGTCGTATGAGAGGGTGTTTGGACGCCATATTTAACTTTAACTTTACCCACGCCTCTAGTGCAACCCAGTCTTATTACTATAATGTCACTTGTCAAATGACAATTTATGTCAAATTGACATAAGTCAACTTCTTCTTCTGCTTTGATTGGATAACTCAACCATAATGTAACAAGTACTAATAATGTTATAATTAATTGTTTATTAGAAAATAATTTCATATCAATATGTTTAACTATTTTGTCTGTTGAGTTAATTGCTACCTGTGTAATTTTATTTCTTAGTCGGTTGGCGGGTGGTACAGATTCACAAAATTTGTATTTTTTTTATTTTTTTATTTTAATTTTATTTTAATTTTCTTTATTTAATTATTATTTTTTACACTATAATATTCATATTAATAATATTATCTATTTTATTATATTTATTATTCTTATCTTAAGTGTACATGTCTGATACTGAATCTTATTTTACTGCCAATGAATCAAGTTTTACTTCCTCTGATGACGATAACTCTGTTATTACATTAGGTGATATTATAAGTCAAAAGTTTAGCTACCAAAAGAACAGCGTTATTAACATTTGTCACATTAATGCGCAAAGTATTCCAAGTCATTTCAGTGACTTGACTGAAGCGTTCTCTGGTAAAAATGTACACGCTGTCCTGATTTCAGAGACCTGGTTTAAGCCGCATCTTCTCTCCACATCATATGCATTGCCTGGTTACGTTCTGATACGCAACGATCGGATTGATCGGCGAGGCGGTGGTGTTGCCATCTATCTCCGTAGTGATTTCCCCTTTAAAATAATTGCCTCCTCCCCTTCCGTATGCTCTGCTGCTGCAGAATACCTTTTCCTTGAAATCGGCATCAAAGGCACTAAAATAGCTCTTGGTGTAGTCTATTGTCCTCCTTGTTCGAATTATTTCTTACAACTTGAGCCTGTATTGGAAGTTTTGGGTTCGGAATATGCACATCACATCGTCATGGGTGACTTTAACACCGATCTATTAGATCAATCCTCCCTACGTACATCTAAGCTTACACAAATAGTCGAATCAGCTAATCTCCATTTTTTACCGCTCTCTCCCACACACCACAACATCAATGGTAGTGACACCTGGCTGGATTTAATTCTTACATCTAATTCCGCCCCGATCCAATCCCATGGCCAATTCCCCGCTCCTGGTTTTTCCCACCATGACCTTATTTATATTTCCTACACTTTAAAACCACCTAAATCTCGTCCTAAAATAATATCTAAACGTTGCTTTAAAAACATGGATTTGAGTAAGCTTAGACATGACGCAGCTAACATTAATTGGGAGCCACTACTTAACGCTTCAACCATCGACGACAAAGTTGACATTTTTAATAATATTTTAAATAACCTTTTTGATATTCACGCACCGCTTAAAAAAGTCAAACTAAAACACAAACCAGCACATTGGCTTACTGCTGAAATTAGAACGGTAATGAGGTGCAGGGATCGTGCCTACGCGAAATTTAGACGTGATCGTTGTGAGGCTAATTGGAATAACTTTAAATTGGCTAGAAATCGTTGCAATCAGATGATACGCAATGCCAAACGCCGCCATATTCTCGAAAACGTTGCTTCTTCATCCCCATCTAATATTTGGAAATTTCTTGAAACAATCGGTGTGGGTAAGTCACAGGATCTTGAACTACCTAGCAACATCAGTCCCGATGATATAAATCTCCATTTTTCCAATACTAATGTTCTGGATGATAATGCTAAATTTCGGTCATTAAGGTACTTAAACAGCTTACCTAGTCCTAATCTTGTGCCACTCCAGTTTTCTCCTGTTAGTACGGACGAAATCAACAAGACAATTAATTCTCTAGTGTCTAAAGCTACGGGTTGTGACGACATTAGTCGACGCATGATTACCTCTATCCAAACCCAAATATTACCTACGATCACCCACATTATTAATTTTTCCCTTGAAACTTGTGAATTCCCTTCCTTGTGGCGCAAAGCTCACGTCCTCCCGCTTCCGAAGGTTCCCAATCCCACTCACCCTACACACTTTCGTCCCATATCCATCCTTCCCTATTTATCTAAAGTTCTCGAAGCCTGCGTTCACAAACAGTTGTCCAGGTTTGTCTACCAAAACGATTTACTTTCACCACACCAATCCGGTTTCAGACCTGGACACAGCACAATCTCAGCACTGTTAAAGGTGACAGGCGATATAAGAGCGGGCTTTGAGAACTCTAAGATTACAGTCCTCGTGTTAATAGATTTCTCAAATGCGTTTAATAATATCGATCACGACATTCTATTGGCAGCCCTTTCATGCCTAAAGATTTCGTCTGTAGCACTAGCATGGATTTCTTCCTATCTACGGGGACGTCGGCAGTCTGTACGCACAGATAAGTCATTCTCCGATTGGCTAGATCTTGAAACGGGCGTCCCTCAAGGCGGTATTCTTTCTCCACTTCTCTTCTCGATTTTTATAAATCTCATCACCAAAGTACTTCGCAGTGCGTATCATCTGTTTGCTGATGATTTGCAAATATACAGTCAAGCCGAAATCGAATACCTACCATCTGCTATCGATATAATAAATCAAGATCTCGATGCTATAAGACATTGGTGTAGTAACTTTGGCCTGACAGTTAACCCAGCAAAATGCCAAGCCATTTTAATAGGTAGTGCCAGGAATTTAAGCAAGATTGATCAAGGTGCTCTTCCACCAGTCATCTATAACGGCTCTGTCATTCCATATTGTTCGAACGTTAAGGACCTTGGATTACACATTGATTCGACTCTTACTTGGCAGCCACAAATCTCACACGTCTCTCGCAAAGTCACTGGCATCCTGCGATCCCTGTATCGGTTAAAAAACTTCCTTCCTTCTTCAGTCAAGTTAATGCTCGTTCAGTCACTTATCTTTCCCATCATCGATTACGGTGATGTGTGCTATTTCGACCTAAACGCTGACCAGCTTAATAAACTTGATCGCCTACTCAACAACTGTTTAAGATTTATTTTTAATTTACGTAAATTCGATCATGTTTCCACCTTTCGATCTAAACTACACTGGCTACCAATACGACAGCGCCGTTCTACTAGGGCCTTGTGTATGCTGTACTCCCTGTTGCATCACCCCAATGCTCCTAAATATCTAACCCCCCTTTTCCAATATCGTTCCAGTACCCATGACAAATCCCTTCGATCCTCTAACAATGCACTCCTTTCTTGCCCTTCCCATAGATCAGACATCATCCACTCGTCTTTCAACGTACAGGCTATAATACTCTGGAATGCTCTTCCTCGAGAAATCAGGCTAACCAAAACCAGGGACACTTTTAAACGCAAGGTTCGTGAATTCTATTTGACGCAATTGGCACGAAAGTATTAAATATTTGTTTTAATTACACTTTTTATTTTATAATTTATTATTATTATTCTATTAATATATATAATATATATATATTATGTATGTGTATACATTATTATATATTAAATATACATTATTTATATATGTAGGTACTAGTATTTTTAAATTATATATTATTATATAGCATGATGATGTTTTTATATAAATATATGTAGTAAGAAATTTGTATTAAATTAGGCATATTTTTATGGTATCATTAGAGTAGTTTCATATCACTAAGTGAAATGCTTACTTATGATCCTAAATTTAGATTGCATTTTGTTTATTTTCTTTACTTACATCTTTTCGCACTTTTGGCACCTACACAATTTTGTTTCTGAACACCTAAAGGTTGACTGGTAGAGAATGCCATCTGGCATTAAGTCCGCCTATGTACTAACATTGTGCAAAAGTATAAATAAATAAATAAATAAATATTTATATATAGCGGGAATAAGATTCAAACAATCCTGCGGAGCTTAGACGAATTTCCGGAGTCTGGAGCGAGGCGGGTTAGTGTGTGTGTGTATGTGTGTGTAAACAAATAGTGAAGGTTTTGTGTGGTTAGATTCTTTAAAGATAACTCTTTGATGCTAACTTAACTGCTCAACTATTTTTTTTTCTAGAAATATAGTATATTAATAATTTATTATCCTTGCATATTTTCTGCTATTTGTCAGAATTATATGCTTAAATCTTTATTAATTAGACTTATAAGTTTGAAAATTTTGGCTACTTACAGTATTTTTAATAAATAGAGTGATTTAAGAGGAATTTTTATATGTATAGGGGAATTACATGCATAATCGTGAAAGGAAAAACAGCATTTTCCTGGTAAGCTGATTATAAGTTTCTATTTCTTTAAACTTAAAGCAAAACTTTGACTAACTAATGTATTACTTGTTAGCACACAAGTTTGCAGACAATACAAATCGCGTACAAAATGCTTATACAAACTCTGTTCTTATACGATTTGTCGGACAGACCCGCTGGGAAATTCCCCGGCAAACAGCAGCCGCCGTGTGACAGGACTCGGGGCACGGGGCCCCAACAAAATGACCAACGTGGTTTAAAATTCATAATTTTCATCAGTGTTACGAGGCCCCAAACATTTTTTTTAATTTTTCATTTTAACTTGCTTTGCATAATCTATGAATGATAATATATAATGAAAATAGGCATAATTTAACAAAATTGCTAAGTATTTTTTGCGGGCGAGAAATACGATTGCCATGAAAGCCTCCTAATGTTATGAGTTTTTAGAAACTGGTTAAAACTATCAGCACATCAGAGTTCAAATTTTCAGTTCATTTCATCAAACTCCCAGTTAAGGCCTCTAAAATTCATATTCCCATTCCCATTTATTGATTGACATTACCTTTTGACGTTCTCTTTTTAAAATGCTCATTGAGTCCTAGAAGGCCTCAAAGCTAGGGCCACAAAACCTTCACAAAAAGGCAGTTATTCCTTTGAAAGTTTTTTCCCATAAGAGGGGGTAACACGGGGCACCGAGACAAAATGACCACGACAAATTCCTTTCAAATTCAATTGTCTTTGTCATCGCTAGAACAATAGCTTTGTCGCATTTTTCATAGTACGCACACACACAAAGAGATGTCCTTTGTGAAGTTCACACGAGCAGAAATGTAGTCTTCAATACGAATGCTTTCAACGTATAATTACTATTTTGGTGAAATCAATTAAGGACCTTTTGGACTACTGTTCATTTATAACGCTTATTTAGACAGGTAAATGTCTTATTCGAAAACAAAATCTTCTACCAGAATAATTATTTTGTGTCCAATACTAGGTATATTAGACTTCATCTTGTAGGAGAAAAAGAAAGAAAGAAACGTAATTTTCTGAATGTCAACAAAAATTTTTCTCTGGTTCAACTGTAAACTATCAAAAAAGCGAAAAATTACTATCAACGAAATTAAGTTTTTTGGTCTAAATTAAATACCAACTAAAAGTTTGTTCGGAATTTAAATAGAATCAAATAATACTAATGAACAAAGACATGAACTGATCGACAAAACTATCCAGATTCTAGACTAGTTCAGAGTGAATAGAAGTCCTTTCCAAATAAACTCTTTGTACGTACGGTTGTTAGTAACGAGTATAATACAATAAGGGCCTGTTTCACCACTTTCTGATAAAGTGCCAAATAGGCTTTTCACTTACACTTTTTTGACAGATTCTCCATACTTCATCTGTCAAGTTAAGTGGTGGATAGCCTTATCAGGAAGTGGTGAAACAGGCCCTAAATGAGGTATTTGTTTCGTATAAGGGTCGATTGAAACAACCTTTTGATATAATATTTCGTACTAATGGTATTGGTAAGTGCAAAACAGAACCAGCTTGCTACAAATTAATCTATTAAACGTGTAGAACTTATTTGACAGCATCTTAACTCGCGCAGAATTTCGTTTATCGTTAGCGATGACAATAATTACTTATTTTCTTTTAAAAAACCTACCCTACTAATATTAACCAGAGCAATAACAAACATGGCTGCTAGCCGGTAACAGGTTTTTCCGGCTGAAATCTCCATTACCCGAGACGCATCGGATTTAATTAATAGGGTGTCTGCACAGCCGCCCGCCGCCCGCGGCGTCAAACTCAATTGCGGTGTGCAGCTGCCTTATTGCTGGAAAATCCCGGTGTGTTTCCAAGCATTAAGATACCTAGTTTTACACTGAAAATGTTTGTAACTTCTGTGTTTGTTTGTCTAATGAAGGAGTCAAAATAATGAATAGAATAAAGTTACCTATTTAGTTTTTCAACAAGAAAATCTAAAGTATCTAAAATAAAAATATTCTCTATTCTCAATCTTGAATTCCAAATGAGCTTTTTTGGTCTAAGTATGGGTATTTAATGTAATGCAGAATATTGACCTACAAAGCTATTAAGCAATAGGCAAGCAATAATCAAAACACTTTTTTCTTTAGGCTCCAACGTTGGTTGTATCCTGAAAAATTTATATCAGAATATTATGATATCACCGCGTTGCACGTTGTCCCCGTAGAGTGCGAATTTACATGAGCAGGCGATTTGGACGATGAGTTTATATTGATCCTTGTCCGTATGGATACAATAACAGCGGTTTATCTCCCGAAAGACATTAAGAACGAAGATTTTAGCACCTTTTTACCGGCGTTTACCCCGAAAAGTTTCTCTTGGATCTAGCACCACCTATTCGTAGTAAAGTATATATTATAGTCAGCGGTATCGTTTTGACTAGGTACAAAAGAATGGATCATGTGTAAAATAAATGGAACGTTACTTTCCTACGTGGGATACGTGTGGGAGAGCCATGCTTCGGCACGAATGGGCCGGCTCGACCGGATAAATACCAGGTTCTCACAGAAAACCGGCGCGAAACAGCGCTTGCGCTGTGTTTCGCCGAGTGAGTGAGTTTACCGGAGGCCCAATCCCCTAACCCCTACCCTATTCCCTTCCCTCCCCTCAACTATTCCCTTCCCTTCCCTTCCCTACCCTCCCCTATTACCCTATTCCCTCTTAAAAGGCCGGCAACGCACTTGCAGCTCTTCTGATGCTGCGAGTGTCCATGGGCGACGGAAGTTGCTTTCCATCAGGTGACCCGTTTGCTAGTTTGCCCCCTTATTTCATAAAAAAAAAAAAAAACTAATATGGCTCCCGGCAAGATTCAGAAATAATCGGCAGGCTTTTCTGAGTTCAACTCCATCCACGGAATGCGTCACTAATATTCAAATCCACGCAGCGCCTGCTCTAATAGTAGAGGAGGGGAGGGTGCTATTTTTGTAGTCAATCGAGCGTTATGGAGACCTAGTAGGTTTTGTATAAATAAAATAAATAAAATAAAATATGTTTTATTTCTGAGTAAATTTGAATCAAATTTTTTCAGAATGGTCTACCTGATGCCTACTATAAGGTAAAGTATATTAGGTAAAGCTGATAAAAAAATAATAAGAGCGTTTTTTTATTTCAGAAACTGCAGCCATTTTCGGAAAATTGCTTATTTAGGTAAATTATAAATATATTTTAGACAACGAGGACTAAATCATTTAGTTTAGAGCAAAATAAAATATCTGCGAAACTTGGTTAAGAAAATATGAAGGCTTATTTTTTATATTTTAAAATGTCCCTACAGGCTTACCTAACCTTTGAATCGTCAGTGCTTTATATGGAAGCTTCTTTGGTGTATACTAAACATCCCCTATCTTAATCTGACAGATCCGACACATTTCAATACTAAAAAAAAAAATACTTACCACCTGAGAAATCTGATTTCTATAACATAATAACTAGACTCGCTCGAGCTACTCCCGAAATCCCCTCTTCCTCTCCCCAACTATAATGTGGCCGAAACCGCTGTTGTCATTGACAGCTACTTCGCGTTTACAACCCCATGGCAATGTTAACCTAGTGTCAAGATCCTTGAAGCCTCTGCCTTTTTACCCCAACTAGACTATAGTACAAGGATCTAAGCTTTTGTGGGATATTTAACATTATTTAGTGTTCACACGCCGTTAGCCGTATAAACAGCTGAAGTAACGTCGGCAGCATAAAATTTTACGACCACTATTACTAGCGTACCGTCAACAAATAAACTGAAAAACGATGCAGTTTCGCAGTATGTTTCGAAGAATAGTGCAGTTTCTGTTTACACCGACTCAGTTTATACATTAATAAAAGATTCATACCGTTATTTTTATTAGATTTGTCATTTTTTAGTTAAGGCGAGGATAAACCCCAATTTGTTATTCCGTGACTCCTGGTTTACCTAGTTCCAATATAATAACGAAGTGTTAAAAATATGAGATATAAAGCACAATATTTAAAATATCTTAAACCATAAACATTTTAATAAAACGTAATACTTTGGCTGTAATTAATTTACAAACTCACCTCCGATAAAAATCTATTTTATCGAAATATAAGTATTAACTAGGATAATTATACATTTTATTTGAATAAATTATTAGTAAATCTATATTAAAATGTCCTTAACCGAACAACTTTGTTTCCTAATATTTATTTCCAAAGATATTTAAATAAACATGAAAAATAGAAAAGATCCGCCCGAGTAACTACAGTTTTATGCTAAGCTAATAAAATGAATCTTATTGCGATGCGTATACGCTTGGTCTTTTGCTGTGTGCAAGGTTATCGTTTTGGATTGAGATTAATCCCCGCATCGGATCAACTGATGTGAAGCGATAGCCGCCGCCCATGGACATTCGCAACATCGGAGAAGTTGCAATTTAAAAGGTAAGTGGATGAAGTGGATATAACTAACATTGTGGATAGGTATAATAGTGGATATAATAATATTTACTCGTTTTTTCCTTGTAATTTAAACAAATCTTGTAATCTACTTCATCATCTGGCTAATATATCAGGCTATAATATATACTATAGGTTTTTATTTAAAATCATTGTCTCGGCCCTAAAGCCTACGTTCAACACTCAACCTTAGATATTATTAAGCTCAAAAATTACTAATTATTCAAAAAAGAAATTGTGTATAACAAGCAAAGATAATCCTATTTGCTATAAATAAAACTCGTATCACGCTAGAGGTCGCAAATTAAATATTTCGCTGACCCTACCTGAATCGCTAATCCCTTTTCTGCGGACCGTACAATAAATTTGGCGTCGGGAATGCTCTATTTATTTTATGCATTCCGACCGAATGATTTTCTGGCCGAGTTAATTTTCCATTTCGTTAATGTAGGGCTCGAATTGGAAAAAAATCGGGCAAGTGAGAGTTGGGTAGTAGTTGCTGGGTTCCGTAGATTTTATTTCAAGTGGGGTTGCATCGATGACATTTCCATAGGAGAAATACGAAGAAATTGTCAATTAGGATGACAGTAAAATGACTTTGACAGAAGTCTTGTCAGTCTTGTCAGTCTTTATTTGGCCGTTTGAGGATTATCTAGATTTCGTTGATTGTTTACTTATTTGTTGTAATACTAAAACATAATACTCTATACCTGTCCTTTAATTACTTCCTCTTATTACTTGATGAATAATGAATGTACAAGTACACGTTATTGGAAATAAAATCCATTTTTAAATTTTTTAATGAAATAATGGGGAAAACGAGCAAACGGGTCACCTGATGGAAAGCAACTTCCGTCGCCCATGGACACTCGCAGCATCAGAAGAGCTGCAGATGTGTTGCCGGCCTTTTAAGAGGGAATAGGGTAATAGGGGAGGGTAGGGTTGGGAAGGGATTAGGGGAGGGTAGGGCAGGGAATAGGGTAGGGGATTGGGTCTCCGGTAAACTCACTCACTCGGCGAAACACAGCGCTAGCGCTGTTTCACGCCGGTTTTCTGTGAGAAAGTGGTATTTCTCCGGTCGAGCCGGCCCATTCGTGCCCAAGCATGGCTCTCCCACGTATAAGTGGGAAGCCATGCCTCAGTTTAACGCTGAACTATAAATTCAATATGAGAAAGCGTCACGGATCTCTAAAAATAAAATTCTTTTAACGAATATCGTTAAAGTAGTCGCCAAATTGCTATGTCGATTCCGTATTCGGGGCGCGGAGGAAATTTTAAAATGATCTCCGCTACGCCTTCAAAGGATTTTGCAGAATAACACCTTTCGCTGCCTCAACTTTCCATGAACAGGTAGCATTTTTGGAGGGTTTCTCTGGCACGCAGGATATGGTACGATCTGTGGGTACGATGTATATTTCACAGAATCCTTGTGCAAGTAAAACTTACGTTATAATTTACTCAAATTTCAAATGGCCTCAAATATTCTTTTTGTGTCGTCCTAGACAAGTCAGTCGCTTGTCTACTGGACGGTGTGGCTATATAATTCTGTCTACTCTGCTATTACTTCCCAATAAAAAATGTCATACAACGGTTTCATATCATTTCACACAACGAATTCTAAAATGCGGCGCATTCGGTGCGCGCGTGCAGATAAATGTGCGATCACCTTTAAAGAGACCGAAACGAAACTTCCGGATAAGGTATTCATCACACATCGAAACCTTAATGTCCTGACCTATTAAATATGTACCATTATAGTGGAGGTAGCGCTCTGCGGTTTAAGGTCGTATTTATTGCCACCATATTGCCAGTTGCCACTAACCACCGACACGCCACAGCCCACTAAAGATCGGATTGCCAACCTCAGTCTAGGCCGTAAATTCATAAATGGTATCACATCTGGGTATACCAGACGTGATACCATAATAGGTCTATAGACAAACGAGCACAATATTATCACCCTTATTCATACATGCATAAGATCCAAAAGTATTTAACCCATCGCAGAAATAAATAATAATACTAGTTGACGCCCGCCACTCTGTTGCGCCAAAATTCGTTTGTCTCGTGGGAACCGTACATTTTTTCTGGACAAAAAGTATCCCGGGTAAGAACACATCCTTTCCCGTGACTCAAAGTATCTCCATACCCAGAAAAATCGGTTTAGCAGTTTGGGAGTCAAAAGGTAACAGACAGACACACTTTCAGCGCTGCTACTTTTACAGTGAAATTGATATAAGAAACACATACACACCCTTAAGTATTATCACTTAGTTTTTTTACATCCTGTATAATATGTATTAATTATAATGTACCATCGCGGAAATTGATTCCTAGGCAGTTGACAGACCTACGTCATGTGGTCGGCTTATGTCAATTCAATGTTAGCTGTGATCGGTCGGATGGGTTTGACGTAATGGTGCGTCCACATTTGTATCATTTGCGCGATCAGATCTCCGATCGGCGGGGCTAAAATGGTCGCTTTGAAGAATCATGATATGAAACATAATATGATTCATTTTTCTAAAATCGCAAAATGCAACTCTGTTTGCAATTCATTTCTGTATTTTTGTACTGATTTGACATTTGTCAGTTTGACAGTTTTGACAATTCATTTGCTGAATTGATTGAGAGGAATTGCTAAATGTGACCATTTTAGCCCGCATACTTGATACGGCACGATGATCGCGACGGAGATCTGATCGCACAAATGATACAAATGTGGACGCACCCTAACGCGACTAAATTACTAAGTTCGCCATCAGCCTAGGAATCAACTTCACTGATAGTACAGTTATAACAGTATCAAGATATAACTCAGCAGAACGGGTGCCAAATCAAAATCACATCCAACTCCTCCCCAACTTATATAGAACTTTGCGACTCTACGAAAGTTGTCTATGTCTCAATAAGCCACGAAGTAACTATTGTCTATGGGTCACGTCTTTCCTCAAGATTCTCTCCTTCCTTACTGTATTAATTGCGTTCAAACTTTCTCTCTTTATTTTTCTGACCGGTATTTTTGCAGTGGTATTAATTCGTCCAGATGTAAGTGATATACGTATAAGATATAATAGAGTAGTTTGTAGAGACTGTTTAATATGATTGATTTATTGATTTGATAAACAGTGTTTATCCAATCAATAAATCAATCATATTTTTAGTACACTATCTACCGCTACAATCAACAAAACTTGGTTGACTACTGAACCCTAACAAGCTGATTTTTTGTATATTGATAGGTTAATAGTTATATAATTTAAGAGTAATATTGTCCTACAAATAGAAATCCAATAAATCAATCCATAAAGTCCTAAAGACCATCAAGTCAAAGTATGAAATCCTTTCTATCTCTGTTAGCTACCACTTTCAAGATTTTTCGCAAATAAAAATGTTGTACGTCTTATCTTATAAATGAAGCTACTCACAAAAATTTTGCTTGATAGAAATAAAAATAAATGTACTATTTACTTTTCCCTGAAAATGATGCCATAAATGTTAATAAATTAACAATTTTCTTACGATTTTCACTTTTTTTTTAAACAGTTTATCGGCCGTATTTAGAGAAGAAAACTTTAATATAAGCTCATTTTCCGTCAAAATCATAATTAAATTAAACTGAAGTCTAAACTATTAACTGTAGTCGTAAGCTTTTTTACGGTATTCACGAGCAACTTTTCTTAACACTGATTGTAAAAGTTGCTGTAAAATATACTATTTTAAAAGCTCAAATTCTTACATAAAAAGACTAAGAATACCCATACAGATTCGTAAGCTCAACCAGTCACTTGAAAAGTAAGCTATATACAGACTCTTTTTGCATGAAAAAATTACATACCATCGCCACCAAAGAGCGGATATCGTACTATATTCCGTGTAAAATGCGCTACATGTAAACCGACGTGAAAACTCTTTGGTTTTCCCTGGCAATCAAAAATGTACAGCAGATAGTATTTCGTTCTATGTTATGTTTTGTCTAGTGAATAGTATAGACTTGAATACACCTTCCGAGTAGTTTATATACCTAGCGCAATAGAGCAACAATCTCGAGCTATCAAACAAAACCGAAATTGGTTTCATCTGTGTGTAAAAATATGTGTACGTATACACTTACACAAGCATGATTGAACGTGATTTATATGAGATTAAATTGTCAACGTGCGGCACGTGCCGACTGGACGTCAAAAAAAGGGTGCTGCTGTCATGTATCACACGTCTCTTTTTATCACGCAGTGTTACTGATAGTGACACCTCTCTTGCTCAGGCCTTTGTTTCTCTATTTCGCTAGGTATATTAACTTTATGGACTAGCGAGACAGTGCTTTCGGCCAATTTTTTTGCCACTGTCTCGGCAGGTGTAATAAGGCTTACCTTATTATTCAGAATTCTTTTACAAACATGATGTAAGAACTTATTATAACGTCATGTTTGTAAAAGAATTCGTGAATAAATGACTTGATCGAAGTTTAAGTTAAATAAATTTATGAGTTGGGATATTCTTCGTAAAATGATTCTGAAGCTAATCTTTCGGGCTTTGCCATATTTTCCTTTTTTTATGAAATAAGGGGGCAAACGAGCAAACGGGTCACCTGATGGAAACAACTTCCGTCGCCCATGGACACTCGCAGCGTCAGAAGAGCTGCAGGTGCGTTGCCGGCCTTTTAAGAGGGAATAGGGTAATAGGGGAGGGTAGGGAAGGGAATAGGGTAGGGGTTAGGGGATTGGGCCTCCGGTAAACTCACTCACTCGGCGAAACACAGCGCAAGCGCTGTTTCACGCCGGTTTTCTGTGAGAACGTGGTATTTATCCGGTCGAGCCGGCCCATTCGTGCCGAAGCATGGCTCTCCTACGTAAGTTTTTCTTAGTATGCTAGATGTTTTCAAAAATATTCGTCTTTATTTATCTTTAATGGCCAATTCCTGTCAATTAAACACCATCATAAAAGTAAACAAGCCATTAATTAGCGAAAACTAAAGCTCAAACGCACTTTATCCCATTACAGCCGGGCCTAAACATTTCCTGCGCACCTTTCTCTATCTTTTTCGCACAATATCTCTCTGTCTTTGCCTGTCGAGCGGCGAACTCCCAGTATCGCGCGGGAGCTCGCCGCGTGCGGACGTATTGTGTACCGTTTTACGCCGGGCGTGTTTTTACCGGGCATGTAAATGAATAATTGATGAAAACGCTTTCCCTCACGAACCCCGGTGCAAGGTGTATTTGAACTGTGGGATAAGGCCTCGTTTCGGATGCACTGTGTATTTTACAGGTATTTTCAGTGACTCACACGAGACAATACAAAAATAGTGTTTTTTAATGACCTGTTTATTTTTAAATAGATAATGCAGCTGTTAGCGAGACAGTGTAAAAATATTTCTGTAACCCCAATACAGCACCACATTTAAAATGCTGTTTGTTTTCGTGGTTTATTTTCTTACCTGTGACAGGGAAATCTAGCAAAGCCTCTACGTAGAGGTAGATATTTGTTATTGCTTATGAATGTTTAATGATTTATACCGACTTTAGAGTAATAATACTATTTTGTATTGTCTCTTATTCAAGATACTTATATTTAAGAAAACAGAAAATTATATCATAAGAAAAACTGTTCTTAAAATACTACTGTATTAAAGACTAGATGACGCCCGCAACTCCGTTGCGCCAAAGTTCGTTTATCGCGCGGGAACCGTACATTTTTTCGGGATAAAAAGTATCTCCATACAAAATTTCAGCAAATTGGTTCAGCGGTTTAGGCGTGCAACAGACAGACACACTCTTGCATTTATATTATTAGTATGGATTACAGTAAAAATGAATTCAGAAACCCAGATCAACGTGACTCAGAATAAATTGTAGAGAATTGGAGCACGTATATTGACAAATTGAAAACTATATCTCATTAACTATTAGTCACTCGTAGTAGGACATTCCCCAAGTAAAAATATACGTGGGAGAGCCATGCTTCGGCACGAATGGGCCGGCTCGACCGGAGAAATACCACGTTCTCACAGAAAACCGGCGTGAAACAGCGCTTGCGCTGAGTGAGTGAGTTTACCGGAGGCCCGATTCCCTTCCCTATCCTCCCCTATTCCCTACCCTTCCCATCCCTACCCTCCCCTATTACCCTATTCCCTCTTAAAAGGCCGGCAACGCACCTGCAGCTCTTCTGATGCTGCGAGTGTCCATGGGCGACGGAAGTTGCTTTCCATTAGGTGACCCGTTTGCTCGTTTGCCCCCTTCTTTCATTAAAAAAAAAATAACATCAAAGATATTTACTATATATGAAATAATTTCAGATAATCTGTATAATTTATAAGATTTTTAATAACCGTGTGGTTTATTTTTTAGTGTTTTAACAATTTACCGTTTCTAGGTTTGTTTATTAGTGTTTTAAAACTATTAGGTATTATTATTTCAAAATATATATTTATGATAATAATGCCATAAGTTTTTAAAATCTTCGTAAGAGAAAAGAATTAAGCCTGTTATACACTTACAAGAATTAGTAAACAATAAGACACTCTTATTGTCGATTTTGCTCGTCGATTCTTAGTTCTAAAAATTTTTTTACGTGCCTTCCAAAAATTTGAAAATGGTTTACCTGGAAAATAAAATGTATGATTAAAGCCTTGCTTACCTAAGTTTGTAATATGAAAATATTTTAAATTTTGCTCGTCGGTTCTTAATTCCAAAAAAATATTTTTACATACCTTCAAAAATTATTTGCTTATACTTTGAAGATGGCTTACCTGGAAAATAAAATGTATGATTAAAGCCTTGTTTACCTAAGTTTATAATATAAAAATATTTTAAACGGCTTTTTAGAATCTAGTGATTATAGTATCCCGCTAGAACACGGTACTTTTTAGAGCCAAAAATAGCCTATGGTTAATCCAGAGCTTAAGCAATAAGCAACTACCATACTATTAGGCCAAATCTTAAACTAAGGTTGTTTTAGCGTAAAGGCACACACAATATTATAATTGCGAAAGTGTGTCTGTCTGTCTGCCCGTCTGTCTGTTACCTTTTCACGCCCAAGCCGCTGAACCGATTTGGCTGAAATTTGGTGTGGGGATACTTTGAGTCCCGGGAAAGGACAAAGGATACTTATCGTCCTAGAAAAATGCACGGTTCCCGCGCGATAAACGAGTTTCGGCGCAACGGAGTTGCGGGCGTCATCTAGTAACATAATATTTTATCAAAAGTATAATATTTTATTATTCGCAGACAATAATATTATTTTAATACTTCAAGAAAGATATTTATAAAGTCGTAATTCTTATCCTGACATTTGGTATCAAAGCCGAACTTTCGCTAAGAGGATTAGGAGGCCAAGGCATTTCTTAATAAGTTAATCCGTTTTTGATAGCTATCCCAAATACCAAGTGTATAAGTTTACTAGCTTTATCGCGCGGTTTCGCTTACGTAAATATATGTTTTATCCCAAGGGAATGCTTTTTTTAAATAGAAGTATCCTGTAATAATATACAAATACAACAAATATAGATACAAATATTTATTGGCCAAAAAATTTTAACAGAATATGCGATAATGGATCCCCACACTAGGCAATGCCTGTCCTGTGGGGACGAAGCGAAGTTACAATAATTAGGTACATAATTTTATTTTTATTTTTTTTATAATAATTACTAATATAATTACACTAAATTAAAAGTTATTTTATTGATGTTATTAGTGTGTGTGTGTGTATGTTCATATAGATATGAACTTACAATACCTTTGGAATCTCTAAAAAATATTTCATTATTTTTGAAGTAAAAAAACTTTTACTACAACTATTTTTAAATAATATGAATGTTTGAGACATCTACCATAGCATTACCATAGTAGCAGAATAAATAGCAAAGGAAATTATATTCTACTTATTGTGAAAAATATACTATACTTACTATTGTTTTAATCCCAAACTTTTGAACGTTTACTGTATATTTGGACGCTATTAATTGATATCTGACATAAAAATTAAAAGTAGCAAGGTAAAGCGGTGTGGGCCGCTGGTCGGTAGTTCTAGTCGTCTTTGTTTTCACGCCAATGACACAGATATTATCTTATGCTAAGTACTCGCATACGGTTTTGCTCGATCGAGCAATAACGTCGAGCAATACCTGCGGCTCAGGCTTTCGTCCACACATTCAGCATTGCTCGATAGTTTTATTCTAAATCCATACATTTAATTCCATCAAGCCGGCTCAATGCGGGCCTTCGAGTGGCTCGATGCGAGCCTTCGAGCTGTCAGTTTTGCGGTCCACACAGTAATTATTACTCGATTTGGAGTAAAACTATCGAGCAAAACCGCATGTGAGTACTTAGCATTAATGATTAGGACTTGCGTAGGATTATTTAGTACTAGATGTAAATTCGTTTTTTGCGCAGGGACCGTACATTTTTCCGGGATAAAAAGTATCCTATGTCCTTTCCTGGTACTCAAGCTATCTCTATAAGAAATATCAGCAAAATTGGTTCAGTCGTTTGGGCGTTAAGAGGTAACAGACAGACAGAGAGACAGATACACTTTCACATTTACAATATTAGTAGTAAAGTAAAGTATGAATTAACCCTTTATAGATCTTCTACCTCATTATTTACGGAAAAGATATAAAGGTACTTAATACTTATACCTTACTGTAAGTAGTTATGTGGTAAACCAATTTGCTAATGGGTCACGGCAATCTTCGTTTCCGCCATAAAAGTTACGATGGTGTATGAAGAACGAGGTTCTACGAAAGATATTGACATCAGCTATTAAACTATTGAAGAAATTGTTTTATGGGCAGACGGCCGACCTACGTCATTTAGTCGGGTTATGTCATTTCAATGTTACATGATCTGTTTGTATGTCTGTATGTCGTTAGGTTTAGTTTGATATGACGCTACTAAATCATGTATATGTAGGTCCGTCAACAGCCTAAGAATCAACTTCTCTGAAAATACATTATACTGTACGTACTCGTAATTAGTGATTTTTATTTTTATTACTGAATAGATTATCAGATTATATTCAACTGTCTCATATTTAACTACAATTGGTTCAAACACTCCAATTCTTACCTACTTTTAAGCAAAATTAAATGTGATTTAAAAATAACTATGTAAGGTTTAACAGTTGTTAAATAAGCTATTAGGTTAAGAAATTCAGAATAACTTTTTTTTATAAAATAAGGGGGGTAACGAGTAAGATAGACATCTCAAGAGGACTGCCAAAACCACTTGTCGCAATTATTTCATCGATAAAGCCCCAAATTTTTTATAGCAATGCGATCATGTCCCTACCAACAAGATGGCTTTAGTCAATTGTAAATAAACTTTATAAAAAAACCTTTAGAATTTTTATATAAAATGCGAAGAAACTTTTTCCCCAAACCTAATATTATAATTTGTAGGTAGATTATTAAATTGAGTGGGTACTTGAAATATAAACTAACTCCGAGCTAACTGGAGCGGAAACTTCATTTGATCGAATGACTAAGAGAATTACTTTAATTTAATATTAATCATATATACGTGGGAGAGCCATGCTTCGGCACGAATGGGCCGGCTCGACCGGAGAAATACCACGTTCTCACAGAAAACCGGCGTGAAACAGCGCTTGCGCTGTGTTTCGCCGAGTGAGTGAGTTTACCGGAGGCCCAATCCCCTACCCTATTCCCTTCCATACCCTTTCCTATTACCCTATTCCCTCTTCAAAGGCCAGCAACGCACCTGCAGCTCTTCTGATGCTGCGAGTGTCCATGGGCGACGGAAGTTGCTTTCCATCAGGTGACCCGTTTGCTCGTTTGCCCCCTTATTTCATTAAAAAAAAAACAGTATAACAATAATATTTTACTTCTGCGTATTAAAAATTTCATTGGGTTTGAAAAGTTATTTATTTTAAAAATAACATAATATTACTATTTTTAGCCTCTAAACCAGTACATATTAAAATGAGTACATTAAATAGAACATAGATTCAAGCCACATTATCGAACACTATGTTACAATAAAAGGCGTGAGTGGAAGAACCAGATAACTAACATTTTATAACGTAAGGACAACTCATTTTTTCCCTTATAATTTGAACAAACCTTATAACTTATCTACTTCATCATCTGACTAGTATATCTGGCTATACATGCAAAACACATGTTTTTGATTTATTAATGTTCCCGCCCCTTAAGCCTCCATTTATGCAAATTTTTAACGTCTTTAATTCTTATAAACTCATGTATTATATACCAATCAATACCGATCTATACATTCCTTTGAGCTATGTGTAGTACTTAATACGACTTACTTGTAAGTCCGCGCTAACTGGGGCGTGCCGTAGCTCACCTACGGCGTAGCGGGGAGCTACGGTTTCCGTAGACAGGCTACGAGGCGCTATATTATGTGTTGATAGAATTTATTTCTATTGTCATGAAAATAAAAAGAAATAAATAGACATTTATTTATTTATTTATTTATTATGGTTCCCAACAGCATTTAAAAAAATACAGTTAATAGTGGTAGTACATGAGTACAGGCAACACAACATTCATAGTGTTAACAACAACATGAAAAATTACAATAAGACATAAAAATTGTAAGCTGTTAATGTTTATGATTTACTTTAAAGTAGGTAGGTACGAGTATAATGCGCTTTAACCAATGAAAATGTACTTAGTTAATAATTATTTAATAAATATTCCTCGTGATTTCATTGCACTGAAATTCACAAGGAAACAGTACATTTTGCCATGATAAAAAACTAGGCCTTTACATCCGTTGTAGATGATTTATTTTTCAGAGCGAAGTAACCACTCCTCAAATACTGTAGTGCCTGGGAGAAGATTTTTAAATGTCGGTATGGTTGCCCAAGCGCATACGGTATTCTCGCATCATAGTCGGCCTAGTCCAGAGGAAAGAAATAGTCAATACGTCTGGGACCAACTATGTGCGGGTTTCCTCACGATGTTTTCCTTCACCGTACGAGCGTCCGTATTATGTACTTGAGATCAGAAAATGTCTCATGGGTACACGCCTCCACCCGGGTTCGAACCTGCACTCTCTAGGAGTGCGAACTGAAGGTCTACCCATTAGGCCACGGACGCTCTTGCCATGCCATGCCATGATAACAACTGACATAATATGTCCTTTCTGGGGACTCACAGAATGTTTTAAGCAAATTTCATCTGAATTTGTTCAAAGGCAAGAGGTAAAACATAAACACGCTAATATTTTTTGCATAGATTGAGGCTAAAAGTATAATTATTTTTGACAAAGCCGTACATTTTGATAATCCAAAAATATAACATAATCCCTTTTAATCCTGTATTGGTTTCATTGAAAATGGACATCGTAAATCAAGGCTTATCGATATAAAATGCTTTGAAATATGAAAATAATAAATACGAAAATTCGCATAGTTTTTAGATTTATTAAAATTGATTTTTAGTACTATATCATGTGAACACAGTTTAGAACATGGAAAAAGAGGTATGATTTAACAATCATTGAAAAATTGGCATATTTTATTACTATTATTTTTAAACCCCTCTACTTTCATGGGCCATGATGTGTCCTATGATTATCACAATGATGCTTTAGCTAACGTTGATCACGTGATCACGTGATCATGATCATGTCGTCATCAAAATCATAGACGAATATAATTATTATATGCCCCTCTAAACTAAAACGGATTTTGATGATTCTTTAAGTGTTAGATAGCCCATTTATCGAGGAAGGCTATAGGCTATTTTATCACGCTAAAACTAATAGGAGCGAAGAAATAGAGGAAAATGTGGAAAAAACGGGAAAAATTATTTGAAAGGGCTTGAACGCGCTAATCTCAGGAAGTACTGGTCCGATTTGAAAAAATATTTTAGTGTTAGATAGCCCATTTATTGAGAAAGGCTAAGACTAATAGGATAATTTGGAAAACACGGAGGAAATTATTTGAAAGGGCTTATCTCGCGAACTACTGGAGCAATTTTTATGTTATTTGGCACAGATAAGAAGTAGACCACGTGAAGTATCATAGGCTATCGATTTTAATCATTTTTTTCAGTGGCTATATATTTCATTGCCGTGCGACGCCGGGGCGGGTCGCTAGTTATAAATATATTTATTCTGCAATAGACATCGCTCTCTATCCACGTAATATACCCGGTTCGTATTATTTCCGTCCCGGCTTCGTAGCCTTCATTTTCTGAACTACTGAACTAAAAACGACGTACCAGTTTTTGCCCCTTTGTGTTGTTGTTGTCAGTTTTTACACCCGCAAAGTAATTACTCTTACGTGAAATTTTGTTTCAGGCTTTTTCAGATAATCTTTATGGAATTTATTTTGTATGGATGGACTACGGAGTAAGAGTGGCGAATTAGCAATTTTAACTTTTCTCTCTCATCCCTAATATATTATAATTTGTCCGATTGAAACTTGTCAATGTCCTTTCTCGGGACTTAAAATATTGCCACACTCAAATTCATCTCCTCTCTAGGGCTCCCACACAAAACTGGAAATTCGCATCAGATCGCAATGTCATTTTTAAAATGAATATTGTTGCAGATTTTTACGATGCGGTGTGAATTCGCAATGTTTTGTGTGGGAGCCCTTAAGCGTGAAGAACTATCATATCACATAATATGACAGAGAGACATACATACTTTCGCATTATTAGGATATGGATGATAATAACAAAACAATGTATACCTAGTTATACATTGTTTTGTTAACGTTTGTGTAAGGTAGACATTTTTATTACTAAGGGAATAAAAATACTATATATTACCACCGCGCCACGAACTTTGACCCGCTGTATATCGCCGTTTTATTACACGGCGATGTGATAACATGTGAATTGGCCGCCATTTCATTATGGCGTCCTTGCACGATGTTTGTTAGAGCCTAGTCACGAAACGTTGGTATTGTTTCAGTGCTATCACAGACCTGATTCGACCAAATGACGTTGGTCTGTCAATTGCCTAGGAATCAAATTTCCTCGATGGTACATTTCCGCTATTATTCTTATGAAGCAACATTAGCCAATGATGGTTCCATATCTAAATGTAGAGAAAAAAATTAAAGGCGTTTTTCCACACCAGTTTTCTATGAGTCCGTTGTTTTCGTGCAAAGTCCCACGTCTTCAAGCTAAACTAACTAGTAGTTTAGCTTTAAATTGGCAGGTTAGTGAGCTTACGACTAGAATATTATATATTACTAGTCACTAGATGACGCCTGAAAATTCATAAATTTTTCCAGGATAAAGAGCGATAACCTACGTGCTTTCCGAGGATCAAATTATCTCCATGCCTAATTCCAACAAAATTACATACAGACAGACAAATAAACTTTTGAATTTATAATATTAGTATTGAAGTATGAATTTGGTGTTTGGGGCTTGTTGTGTAGTTTATAAGTAGCTAGGCTTCTGATATGGTTGACAATATTTTAAAATATAAATTTATACTTCGAACAAAATATTTATATTTTGAAATGAGGTATAACACTCAACACAAATAATATTTTAACTGTGTTTGCGAAGCATCTCATTATTTTATCTTTATTATAATGTAGATCATTCGAGATAACGAATTCTAAGACCGTCTTGAATTATTCTAAAATCTCAACTAAATATTTATTATATTTACCGTTTTGAATACGAAACGTGACTTCAAAGACTTTGGGAATCCATTTTCTTTTCTTGCTTAATATTGTTCAATGTAGATAATAATAATAGCTCCCACACCGGTTTCGGTGACGGTGGCCGGTTTCATTGAAACCAGGCCAGCTTCGCAGGAGCAATTTTATAGTGCCCAAGTGTCTGCGCAGCACACAAGAGCACTCTCTATTCCTTTACTCTCATAACCCAGTGGGACGGAAGACCGACACGACCGGCGAGAAATCAGGCGCAGGACCGACTTTTTACATGCCCATCCGACGCATTGATCATCTTACTTGTCAGACAATCAGGTGATCAGCCTGCATTGTCCTAAGTCCTAACCAAACTTGGAAATAACATGTTTCCAACGCGGGAATCGAACCCACGACCCCCAAGTCAAGAGCCGCGCTCTATACCACTAGACCACGGAGGCGTTCTTTTAAATTTTTTTATTTTTTTTATGAAATAAGGGGGCAAACGAGCAAACGGGTCATCTGATGGAAAGCAACTTCCGTCGCCCATGGACACTCGCAGCATCAGAAGAGCTGCAAGTGCGTTGCCGGCCTTTTAAGCGGGAATAGGGTAATAGAGGAGGGTAGGGAAGGGAATAGTTGAATGTAGATATTACTGAGATAACTATCAAATTACCTAAAAATTACATCCGTTTCAATATCTAGTGGGAGTGATGGTATTTAAATTCTCTTTTTTTGGCATTAGATGAATCTCGCAACTCCTTCGCGCCAAAATTCGTTAACGTACATTTTTCCGGGATAAAAAGTATTCTATGTCCTTTTCCGGGACTCACAGTATCTTTATAACAAATTTCAGCAAAATCGGTTCAGTGATTTATGAGACAGACACACTTTCGCATTTATATTAGTATAGATTACGGCGCGTTTAGATGTGCGCGTTTTCCGCGCGTGTGGAAAAACACGCGAGCTGAATACGCGTAAAAAAAAAAGCGCCCTTGGGGTGAAGCCAAACGGGCGTAATTTGTGAGTTGTGAGTCGCAGAATTTCGGCTGGCAGAAATTCTGCTGCGTTCAGTTTCATACAAAAGTCCTGTTTGATTCACACGAGCGTAATTTGATAAGTCATGATTTGTATGAAAAGATATTTACGCGACCGAAATTCTGCGTCTCACAACTCACAAATTACGCTCGTTGGCACCCTTACTCTTTCTATGTGCACACTTTTTTATGTGAACACTGCTCTTGCTCGTTTGCCGATATTCTCTAGAAAACTTCTATTATAATTATAATTGTCTACAAACTCTTATTTACAAAGTGAATAAAGCATCGGAACACAGAGTCAAAATAATCACACACGCTGAACAAAGGCCTTACAGCGAACAGCAATTACGGAGCATTTTGTAATGATGTAGCTTTCATTTTATGTTTTATAAAAGGTTTTATAATTATTGTTCTTAAGAGTTTGTTTGTGAAATATTATTATTAAAAATATTTAAACAATATATTATTATGAGCTACACGATTTATATCCTTATCTTTTTAATTGGAAAATAAGAAAGGTGGTATATTATTACCTCGATCGTGGGAATCGCAGACACAATAGGTATTCAATTGTTATGCGGCACCCAAGTGCCCCTTGGGAGTTGATGAGTTAAAAATGTAAAATTATTAAATATTATGGTGATACTTTGAAACCCAAAAAAGGAATCGGTAGGTACCCGGTTATCGTATGATGATAAATACATTGGAGCAATTAAAAATAAATAACTTAACACTATATTATCTTTAGAAATTAGAGGTCCTCAATTCATTTTTACCTAAATGATAAATAATTTAAAACTGAGAAACTCCTTAGGATTTATAAAAGCGTTTAAAAATTTCAAAGTGCACAGGGAACTAAAAATAACATCCTGTTTGTACCAAAGGTGACTTTCACGTACAATAATATATCAAAAATGCATCAAGAAAGACAGGTTATTATATTATAAGAATTTTAAAAAAATATCCTGTAGTAGAAAGTGTTCGTGTATTATGCGCATTTATAATTCAGCAAATCATAAAAGCACAGGGGATTTACGAGGCTTAACATTTAAGACGCGGTACATTATACATTTTGCCGCATTATCCTATATTTTGAACGAGATATTCTTGTATCACTATTAGGCTGGCGTACCACGTGGTTCGACCTTATAAATGCTACTGCCTCACACAAACCCGGCGTAAAATAACGCTAATATTATGTAGTTTTTTGTCGAGTGAGTAACATAAGAGAGATTATCAAGTCCATACAAAAAAATTGTTAGTCTCACTAAGACTCGAGAACGCTTTAACCAATTTAGCTTATTTCAGTGTTGAAATCATAAAGTTAATATACCTAGTGGAATAGAGAAACAAAGGCCTGAGCAAGAGAGATGTTACTGTCAGCAACACTCTTTTTTTGACGTCCAGTCGGCACGTGCCGCAAGTTGACAATTTAATCTCATATAATTCACGTTCAATCATGCTTGTGTAAGTGAATACGTACCATAAAGTTAATATACCTAGCGGAATAGAGCAACAATCTCGAGCTGTCAAACGAAACCAAAATTGGTTTTCATCTGTGTGAAAAATATGTGTACGTATACACTTACACAAGCATGATTGGACGTGAATTCTATGAGATTAAATTGTCAACTTGCGGCACGTGCCGACTGGACGTCAAAAAAAGAGTGCTGCTGCCATGTATCACACGTCTCTTTTTACCACGCAGTATTACTGATAGTGACATCCCTCTTGCTCAGGCCTTTGTTTCTCTATTCCGCTAGGTATATTAAGTTTATGATACGTACACAATATATTTTTACACACAGATGAAACCAATTTCGGTTTCGTTTGACAGCTCGAGATTGTTGCTCTATTCCGCTAGGTATATTAATTTTATGGTTGAAATAGTCTTGAAAGTCCAGGGAAGGTTCACCGGGTCATTCTGACCGATCACAGCTAACATTGAATTGACATAAGCCGACCAAATGACGTTGGTCCGTCAACTGACTAGGAAACAATTTCCTCGATGGTACTTAAAATATTTTTATGCTTGTCTGCCAGATTTCATTTCTAAAAATAATATCAAACAAAAGATTGTAAAGCTATTCACAGTGTTGGATCTTTTTATTAGTAACGGGGGTAGAATAAAACAGTAATAACAATAATAAACCTACGTATAAAACATTTTAAGGGTCACTACGCATTTTAGTGCTCATTTCAGTTAAGCCATCTAAATTCTAGGTTATAGGCTCTTAGCGAATTAGTCCCTCTGTTAATAGCTCGCTGGATTAGGTATTAAATTCAATTGACCATTTTATTAAAGCCATTCTGAAATTAGATATAAGACACTAAAGATAAAATTACTTGGGTAGAAATAAACGCACCCATATTTTTTTTAAACAAAAACATTCATTAAAGAATTAATGATAAATGCCTGAACTAAATTGGTTTGGATTATTCATCGTGATATTTTGTAGATAAAAGAAACATTGATCGAAGTTTTTAAATTAGTAAAATATATTTTTATGTTGTATATTGTTTGTTGTTGTATGTTTTTAAATGAGTAAAATATGTTTTGAAAACATTTGGATGTAGCTTTGTTTTCATTTCAAGATGAAAACCTTTGTTTTCATCTTAATTCTTAGCCAAACGGTTATGATGATAGCTGACTAACCGGCTTCGGTCTCGACCGAAATTGCGACTAAATTCGTTTATGCGTATATTCGTATTACCGTAGACACATTTTTCTGGGATATAATAACATCCTATGCCCTTTTCCGGGACTCCAAGTATCTCCACACCTATACTCCACTCGGGCTAACTTGTCGCTAGCGGTCATTGACTCCCTGTCAAAAACTTGTAATTTTTCATATAAAACCACGATTGACAATATCTGACATTTCATTGTCAATCGCGGTTTATATGGAAAGTGGCAGGTTTTTGATAGGGGTCAATGACCGCTGGCGACAAGCTAGCCCGAGTGGAGTTTAGCAAAATTGGTTTAGTGGTTTGGGCGTTAAGAGGTAATAGACAGTATTCCGCATTTATAATATTAGTGTGCCTGATATAATAAATTAAACGTTGAGTAAGTGACCTAAGAATGCCTTTATACATGTTGTAACAAAAATAAGTGATAATACTTAACGGTGTGTGTGGGTCTCCTATATAGAGTTTGCTGTAAAAGTTGCAGCGCTGAACGATATTCATATTTTTATGGAAAATTTCATGACGCGTGAGCGCTTGCCCATACAAATCACAAAAATTTGCTCTTTCAGCGCTGCTGCTTTCACAGTGAACTCGATGACAGGAACACATACATACATTTAAGTATTATCATTTACTTTAGTAACTATACGTGTTTCAGCGTTGCGGTCTAAAATGATGATGCTGATTTATCATAAACCTTCCCCATATCCGTCAGGGGCGAGGGACAACATCAATATACAGACCTCATTGTCCAGATCGACTCCACATGTAAATGGCCGCCCGCTGTGTGATCACATTGTGGAAACGTTGACATATTTAAATGTATTTCATCTATGAAACTTTTCGATAAAAATGAGGAAGACATTTTTTTTTATGAAATAAGAGGGCAAAGGAGCAAACGGGTCGCCTGATGGAAAGCAACTACTGTCGCCCATGGACACACGCAACGTATAAAATTATTGTGTTAGTCGTGGATTGAAACACTTACCTACCGATATTATTAAAAAAAATGTGTCTGTCTGTTTTTTTTAACGCTTAAGCCACTAAACCGTTTCTAATGAAGTATTGAACCGGAGATATTTTGAATCTCGGGAATGGACACAGGATAATCTTTATATGTGTATAGAAACTTTGACTATAGTCACATTCACTACTTAAACATGCTTTCTGAAAGACAGCCGACATTTATGAATAAGAATACGGTTTTTTTTCCATTTCACTACAAAAATGATGTGTCAACCCTTCGGTTTCGTAACGTTCTATACATTTCCACAACGAAATGTGAACAATTGACATTAAAACCCGACGAATACGAAAATAATTTTTTCATACGACTACGAAACGCTCAACAAAACAAAAATATCATCTGTACAATGTACATGGAATGAGCATTAATCTTCAGAACAAAAGGCGTACACAAAAATTTATGTCCTTTGAAATATTTTTTTTTCAATTGAGCGAAAAGCGTTCGTTTCCCATTAGTTCCCGCTGTCTGATTCCCAGCTGCTAAAATGAGCTATTCCTCTTTTGTACGTGTTTTAAATTATAGAACAGTGTAATTTGAGTATCACGTAGGATCAAAATAGTGTTTCATATTTGCTGGGATATTGTTTTGAACTGTGAAAAGTCTTGGAAATATGTTCGAAAATTACCATAATATTTATAAGACGTTTCTTTCGTTTTATATAAAATACAAAAGATTATTTACTTCCATTATATTATTTCAGCCTTTTACTCGATAACGACAAGGGAAAAAAGGTAGGATATTGATTTTTTAAGTCTGTACGTATGTTTGTTTTGCTGTTGCTCCTATACTGATCCTTAGAGTGATGTCACTAGATAATCATTCGGTATTTAAATATTCAGATTTGTAACTTTGTTATTACTTGACTATTAAGTTATAAAGACGATAAAAATGTATTCAGTAATGAGAACTTTTTAACATCAAATTTTTCGTACTAAATAGGATATTAAATTTTTTATCTTCTCATCAAGTGCGAAGTACACAAGTTTTAATGATCTCAAGTAAATCTGTAGCCGGTTCTTTCGAAAAAATTATTTTTGAACAGTACAGTTTATACAGTTTATACCGTTGAAAGTTGTTTCATTAAAATTTATTTTAGTATAAAATTTTCTTACAAACATAACTCATGCCTTTTAAATTTATATTTGATATGATGTTAAATTTATATTTAATATATTGATATTTGTTATTTGATATGATATACAGGGTGTAACAAAAACAAGTGATAATACTTTAGGGTGTGTACGTGTTCGTTGTAGAGAGATTACTGTGAAAGTAGCAGCGCTGAAAGACCAAATTTTTTTTTCATTTTTGTATGGGGAAACTCGTGATGGGCTCTTGCATATACAAAAGTGAAAAAAAATGTTCGTCTTTCAGAGCTGCTACTTTCACAGTGAACTCTCTATAAAGAACACGTACACACCCTAAAGTATTATCACTTATTTTTGTTACACACTGTATTCATACAAAAATTATGTAGAAAATATTGTTGTAAGTATATTACCTACGTTTTCTGTTTTTATTAAATTTTGATTTAAATATTCCGAAAACGTATCACACAAAATAACTTTCCATCGCGTACGGATTTTGATAAAAATTCAGCAAACGATGCAATTTGGGATTCAAACTTTTCTGACGCCAGCAGTTGTCATAAGATTTTTCGATATTCGGCGTTCTTACGGTACCAGCAACTCGCTGAAATATCGCGCGAGTGCCGTACATTTTGTTCATGATATCCTTTTCCTTTGGATCGCGGAAAAACGAGACACAGCGTATCTATTGTTATCGCGGTCAGATGTGGGGCTTCATGAATTAAGGAATAACAGCTTATTCTCCTTTAAATACTATCCCTCGACTCAAAATACCTTTACACCAGCTATCATCAAAATCACTTCGGCTGTTTACACACGGCGCCGCAGCCATAGTAAAAGGAGGGGAAGTAAGTTATCTTCATACAAAGGCACCGCGCGCGGCTTGTATGTGTGCGCCATAGTATCAATGCGTCGCCACGTACGGCACACAAGAAAATCTCGGCGGGGTTTTAAAGGCTGGTACCGCCAAGATTTTGTTGTGTGCTGTGTGATGACGCATTGATACAATTACGCACACATACAAGCCGCTAGCAATTCAGATTTAGTAATTCGTAATAATTTGACATATTTGTCAGTTTGACAGTTTTGACAATTCATTTGCTGAATTGATTGAGAGGAATTGCTAAATGTGACCATTTTAGCCCCGCTGACATACTTTTGCCTATATGCTTTTAGTATGACACATTCCGAGTTCAGACATCCATATTCAAATTGGCCCGTAGCCTTCCAAATAGTCCAAAACAACAAACAATTCCAGGTAAATGACTCTCTGGTAATTTAAAGAAGGCCAACAATGGATAACAAAACATAATAATATGCTCGTCACGTCGCCGCACCCACCGCTTTTATCGTCCATGTATTACTGCAGTTCTTTTACACTAGACGGTAGCACCAGCACCAGTAAACAAAAATGTTTGTTTGACGTTTGACAATGTTTCTGTCAATAATCGAATGTGCAACATATTGTGGGATTTTGGTTGGATCATTTACTGTATTTTTTTTTAATGAAATAAGGGGGCAAATGAGCAAACGGGTCACCTGATGGAAAGCAACTTCCGTCGCCCATGGACACTCGCAACATCAGAAGAGCTGCAGGTGCGTTGCCGGCCTTTTAAGAGGGTATAGAGTAATAGGGGAGGGTAGGGATGGGAAGGGAAGGGAATAGGGGAGGGTGGGGAAAGGAATACCACTTACCACGATGCGACTGCGACAAATGACAATTCACCCTGCATTCTATCTACGGCGTCGTGCCGTGTATCCTGGCACGTCACGATGTCGCGACGTAGTTTTTACGATGCTCATCGTAGATTCCCACAACGCGACGTCGCATCGTGTTTATGTGTCCCGGCCCTAAGGCATATTTTTGATAGTGTTGGAATTTATGTTGAGTAACTACAGGACAAGACGAGGTATCTTTAAAGTACAAAATATTTATCAATTGTAAATTAGTTGAAATGGGGATTGTCCATTTTTTTTTAATTTTGCTCATTACAAAAATATTTCGAGGAATAAGGTCAGTGATCGTTTCTTTTGTACATAAACGAAAAAAATACCCATTAGTTACTTATATTTTTGAACAAATATTATGTTTAACCTTTGTTTGACCTTCAATGGCGTTAAATTAGCAATAAATTCGACCAACATTACGTTTCGAACTTTTGGTAGGCTTTTCGTATCAGCTTTCACATAATGAGAACTTGCATTTGACGAAGCAGCCATTATAAATAAGATTGAAAGGAAAAAACATACTGCAGAGGTCAATTATTGGCCGCCGATGATGACGTCAGAGCGAAACTTTAAAAATTTATTGAGAAAAAACTAGCCAATGAATTTCAAAATTATTTAATTTATATTCTTACAATACCCTATTTTAACGAAAAATGTGATTTTTTTTGGACAATGCCCATTGTTTTCTAATTCTAAACAACACTATAGTCAACAATAACATTGACTACAAACTACCACGCCTCTCAAATCCCACGTAAGAGGCTAAGATTATATCCTGTGGGACGTTGTTCGGCCATTCTCTATCCCCGAAGAAATAAATCACAATATAAATTCTAACCTAACTTTAGTCTCGCGGGAGGAAAGTTTAAAATGGCGGGAGTTTCGCTGTATGATGTTCCGCGCTTTGTCGTCACATCCAAATTGAGGTTGCCATTTTGAAATGTACGTGACCTATTCTAGAATAATCTCAGAATAAAGTTATTAGCAGTTGTATACATAATACAATACTAGCTGTCCCGGCAAGTGTTGTTTTGCCATAAAATTATTTTTCCTGTTTTCCTGCTTTTCTCTTGAAGTTTTTCCTGATTTTTTTTTCTACAGAACCTCACGGAGCCCGAGACCTTTCCAACGAATGCAAAACCGTGGAAATCGGTTCGTGCGTTCTGGAGTTATAGCGTCAGGAAGGAAAACCCGACTTATTTTTATATATTAGATCAAAAACAAGTTATGGTAATATGTACCTACAGAATTTTAGAGCTATTATAGAGAAATCTCTGCTGTCTTTAAATTTAATCAAAGTTAAAATTTAAAGTCAAATTGAATCTTTAAGCTTATAATACCTCGACGACCTCTGTGGCTCAGTGGTGAGCGCGTTGGTGGCTCAAGCCGTGGGTCGCCGGTTCGAATCCCGCCGACGGAACAAAAAGTTTTCAATGTTCCCGGGTCTGGATGTGTATTAAATATGTGTATGATATAATAAAAATCTTAAATATATGTATAGTATAAAAGTATTAAATATATTTCCGTTGTCTGGTACCTGTAACACAAGTCCTTAGGTACTTAGCACGGGGCCAGACTGACGTGTGTGAAGCGTCCATAGATATTATTATTATTATTATTATTATTAATATGCTTTATTCGTCTATGATCCAAACCACAAGACAAGTTTTGACTTCGTATAGGTCCGAAGTTTTAAGGTTGTATATGCATCGTCCGTTTGCAAATCCTGATTTTTACAGGGAACATTGTAGAATAAAAAAGAGCCTGTCTATCAAATTAGTACCATGACTACCTTTTTCAATATCTTTTCAGTGGTTTACTTGAAAAGAAGTAACAAACCTACAACTGCATATTCAAATCTAAACCAACTACAAATTTAAATTCCGAAACCCATTCCTTTAAATTGTTTGGAAATCTTCAGAAATTGTAGTCGCGAGCCATTAGTTAGTATAACGACTCGACAGTGCTGCAACTGAAGTGACTCTCCAGCATTGTTCAGGCGCAACAAGCTTTGTGAAATGTTCTAATTGACTGCGCTGTTTACTTAGAAACTCTTTCAGAAACTTTGAAAAATGTTTCAGAATTTTAAAAAATGTAGGTACGTTGTTTTGGTGAGAGTTTGTTGCAGTAGAAGAGGATATTATATTAATTTAACATTTTCTTTTAAAGAAGTTATTTACTATTTTTATTATGTATCATTATTTTAAGGGCTGCAAATTATTCCATAACTTAAAACGACTAAATAGTTGCTGGGGCATAATTTGACCTTCGCAACGATTTCGAATAGAACGAGAATTGTGACGGGGCGGGGTGACCTATTGAAAAATATCCAAAGAATTGAAAATTACAATTAGGTCACAAGAAACCACCCGAGGGAATACTGTTCATAGCAAAAAGTGTATAAAACCAGGTATCTCTTGTGAAAGAGAATCTATATGGCCATAAAAAGCAGAAAAAGTTTGCATCCAGGCCACACAGACCGAGCTAAGAGCGAGTGCACACGGTACGTTGCATCAGCGTTGTGTCAACGCAGCGCTGTTGCTTGGTTTTATTTACACGATGCGCTACGTCAACGTAACTCTGTGACGACGTATAAATAATGGACAGCACCGTCTGAAACGAAGTTGGAAAGGTTACCTGCGATGCCGCAGCGTCACCGTTGTTGTATTTATAAATGAGAAGACACTGTGTGTGAGTGAGTGGATGTCTATTTTGATTATTTTCACCACTGCTTTGACGTAACTTTAAGACTCTCCCCCCACGGAGATGCCGTAATTTACCGTTTTTAGAGTATTATTAACTCATAATTTGAAATGTGTGGTTAAGGTCGTTTGCTCAGGGGATGGCCTTAAGAAAGTTTCGCAATAACACTACGTTGATGTACGCCCGTGTGCCTATCATTACGTTAATATGTATGTCAACGTTGCGTCGACGCAACGCATCGTGTGGAACCACCCTAAAGGCTCTGACCCACTTCCGATATCTCCACCCGCTAATGACGAACAAATACGGGTATCATTAAAACTTTATTTCCGACGTTGACAAAATGGCTTAATGATTGGTTTTTTATTGGTGAAAAAGTTTTGCAATTTAAAGAGCGTTTTAAATACGACCGCGACGTTTCATTAAAAACGTCGGACATTCTGAAAGTGTTACTCTTTCCTTTTTGAACTGTTTTATTACCAGTAGCTTTTTTAAATAGTGAATTAGTGATTGATGTTAAAAGAGTTGTTTTTTTCAGTCATGTGTCTTAAAAACTGTTAATATTCGGCCATGATGGAAAACTATCATCGCTACTATGTCGTCGATATGTTCGTAATTGCTCGTATTGGTTCATCGTGAACCAACGAGGTAATAAATAAGTATTGTAAAGTTAATGGGATTTATTTTATAAAATAAATCCCATTAATTTTATAAAGAGATTACAATTTCTTCAGATAATATGGTTCTTAAATAATACTCCAGCTTTAATATCCAATACGCTTCTTTGAAAGCGTTTGCAGTGGATACAAAGTGTGCTGAGGAACTGTTATTAATAGCTACGTCGGGCTGTTACCTGTAGTCTGTAGATAACTATCGCGTTGTAGGTCACAGCGGCGACGTGTTTGAAATAGATTGTTTATGAGAGCGTGTTGTTGGGGCATCATCATCATCACCATCGGAATCGTTATCAATATTATCATTTTCGTCATTATTGCTATTGCTATTATCATTGTCATTGCCATTCAATTATCGTAAATCATCGTCACTACTATCACCCACGCTTGCAGATTCTGCGAGGAGGACGAGACACCTATACAGAAGAAGTCTGGATTGTCCTGCTCTACTACAGTCTACAGAGCAGAAACAGGCATTTTGGTTGCTACGAATATCCATCCACAGATTAAATTCGTAGCACCAACCCCAACCACATGACACATCATTCAATTCGTGAGCAGCAATGGGTTGAGGACGGTACTCTAATACGAAGGAGTCACAATACATCCTCAAGGGTCACAGTGACATCAAGGCTACTGCCTTTAGCACAAAAAAATACCCACACTGCCATTTAATGAATCATTAACACTATTATTTTCTCCATCATTATCATTATCATTATCATTGGCATTAACTATACAACTGTCATAATCAATTTTCTTAGAACTTTTGTTATCAGGTTCCAAATCTTTTACAGAAATTGTTCGTTCTGTTTCTGTGTCAATTTTAGGATTTGCTGTAAAATACGTAGATATGGTAATCTTCTGTTAAAAAGACTTATACTCCACGTCCATTTTATTTATAATTAAGTATTTTATATTCAACAATTATTTGTAACTTTATACGAATCATCTTTGTCATTCTGAAAAACACCCACCCACGAAACAATACCTATTACGTTGTTTATTATTAATTGAACTCATAATAACATAATGAAGTGAAATGACTCAACCGATGTTCGCTCGGAAATTAATTTGCGAGCTTCTTTGTATACATCCGTTTGCTTTTGTGTTTCAATTGAATCGATTTTAATAATTTATCAACTAGAATAACAATGAGTTTTATAAGAGGTGCTTTGAGTTAAATATCGATTTTCTTATCAATGGTGCCATTTCTTAGGAGAATGCTACCCTACATCTATAACTTATACAGAATACACTGTATACTTTTACACACGTATGTTTAATAGTATGATGTAGGTATAAGCCATAAAGTTAATATACTCGTACCTAGCGGAATAGAGCAACAATCTCGAGCTGTCAAACGTAACCGAAATTGGTTTCATCTGTGTGTAAAAATATGTGTACGAATACACTTACACAAGAATGATTGAACATGATTTCTATAAGATTAAATTGTCAACGTGCGGCACGTGCCGACTGGACGTCAAAAAAAAAGTTGTGCTGTCATGTATAACACGTCTCTTTTTACCACGCAGTGTTACTGATAGTGACATCTCTCTTGCTCAGGCCTTTGTTTCTCTATCCCGCTAGGTATATTAACTTTATGGTATAAGCCGTGTTGATGTTACGGTTGTCATGGTAATAGCAGGTAATAGTAATGCCCTTTCATAACCCATATTCATTATTATTTATCTTCAGTACTGCAATAGGGACACATAGGGATATAGTGATAGTCGCAAAGTAAAACGTAAGATACAAATATTATCATATAGAAGGTTTGGAAATTTCAATTTACTGATCTCTCTTGGTAATTAATACAGGTTGTAACAAAACTAAATGATAATAATTTAGCATGTGCGCACGGACGTAAAAAAAATACATGTGCGTTCCTTGTAAGGAGTTCACTGTGAAAGTAGCAGCGCTTTATACGTGGGAGAGCCATGCTTCAGCACGAATGGGCCGGCTCGACCGGTTAAATACCACGTTCTCACAGAAAACCGGCGTGAAACAGCGCTTGCGCTGTGTTTCGCCGAGTGAGTGAGTTTACCGGAGGCCCAATCCCCTAACCCCTACCTAGGGAATGTTATTATTCGAAAAATTTACTATTCGAATAATTCGAATATTTTACAAAACTTTTCGAATAATTCGAATACTATTCGAATAATTAAAAAATATTGAAAAATGCTGAAAACTCTGGATTAAAGTAACAAAAAGCTTCGTACAGCCATGTACAACCTATTTTGTTAATGCTATAAAGTAAGCAATTCTTATTTTTACTTTTATCAACATAAATCTTTATAAAGACATAATTAATTTTTATTGTGAAACACTTTAAAAATGTATATTTTAAGGTTACAGCTGGGCAATAAAAGAAAGGCTGTAAAGTGTAAACCGTTTTCGATCGTAGCGCCTTTTACTTTTCTCATGTGATTATGCTTAAGTCTTGCTAGGCAGCAGTTGAGATTAAATAATAATATGATATTCGACGTTATGATATCTGTTCATTAATACTAAGCCAGCTTACCCGTCTTTTTGATATTTTCGATCCACGTTCACCTAGTTCACCTAGTCGGCTTCACCTGTGTCAATGTGGCTCGAAATTATAAAAAACGGCCACTAGAAAACCAACCCCACAACAAAGAAAAAAAATTGCAACGAAGCCCTGGGGGATGGTGAAACAATCCTAGAGCTGGTGAATTTAGCAACTTGAAGTTTGATAACACAAATAACATGATATTAAGGAGCCATCGACATTTTTTGATACTGTACTAACTGTTTCAATTATCAGTCGAGGACTGCCGTGGTAAAGCTTTTGAATAGCAAATTTTTATCAACATATCGAATAGATCACATCGCGAGCTTCAAGCCAGAAAGCCGTATAAAAGAATTATCTTTTGTATTTTAACTACATATTTTAAAAATCTCAATATTGCACTTACATTTATTACCTTCTTAAAAAACGAGTTTGTTTTAAATACATTATACACCCTTCTGGCGTAATGAACATAAACAACAATGAACTAAAAACATGGTCAACGGCGACGATGAATGGTCATATACTCATTAGTTAGACTAAAAACAGATTTATATACTTATATCATTAAAGATGTAGAATATTCATAAATAATATTATTTTTCTGAAATAAACTTAATTATGTTCTTATTCCATGTTAATTTTATGTTTGATAGCATTTTAAACAAAAATAAAAAATATTTTTAGTATTCGAATTATTCGAAAAATAATTTGGCGAATATTCGAATAATAAAATCGTCGAATATTCGAATAAAACGAGTATTCGAATATTCGAATAACATACCCTACCCCTACCCTATTCTCTTCCCTACCCTCAACTATTCCCTTCCCTTCCCTTCCCTACCCTCCCATATTACCCTATTCCCTCTTAAAAGGCCGGCAACGCACTTGCAGCTCTTCTGATGCTGCGAGTGTCCATGGGCGACGGAAGTTGCTTTCCATCAGGTGACCCGTTTGCTCGTTTGCCCCCTTATTTCATAAAAAAAAAAAGACCAAATTTCTTCTTCACTTTTGTATGAGGAAACTCGTAACGCTGGGGCGCTTACCCAGACAAAATGAAAAAATATTTATTTTTCAGCGCTGCTACTTTCACAATAAACTCTACTTTTCTATACATAGCCTGACGTAAAAGACGGTTGACGTAAGCCATAGTGACGTAGCACGTGGATACGATCAAACGATAATATACTGTGTATTATACAACATTCAACACTTCCTTAATAAAGGCCATTTCCCCTACTTCAGCCCCATCATTAGAAGCCGTAATAATTATCTGCCGCTGGTAATAATTATTACGGTACAACTTGATGAAAACCACAAATATCAGGATATTTTTGGTTTTCACCATATTTATAATATTAGGTGAGTAAAGATACTCATCTAATATTATAAAGCTGAAGAGTTTGTTTGTTTCTTTGAGTGTTTATTCGGAAACTGCTGGTTGGAATTGAAAAAATATTTTTGTGTTAGATAGTGAATTTATTGAGAAATGTTTTACTTAGGGCTTAGGGCGCGTTCAGGCGTGCGCGTTATCTGTGCGCGCGAATTCAGTTTGCGTGTTTTCCCAAACGCTACAGCAGAAAACGCACACGTCTGAAAGCGCCGTTAGAAAACATCACGCTGCGAGTTGCGACCTAATAGGAACGAAGAGTCGGTGAAAATAAAAACGGGGAAGATTATTAATTTTTAGAGTTCCGTACCCAATGGGCAAAAACGGGACCCTATACTGATGTCTGTCCGTCTGTCTCCAGGCTGTAACTCAAGAACCGCTATAACTAGAATTCTGAAATTTTCACAGACTGTGTATATCTGTTGCTGCTATAACAACAAATACTAAAAACAAAATAAAATTAATATTTAAGAGGGGCTCCCGTACAACAAACGTGATATTTTTGGCCTTTTTTGCTCTATATCAATAATGGCAACAGGTAGTACTTGATTTTTTTCTCAAAATCCTTAATTAAAATATGTGTGCTTTAATATTTTATTATAATATTAAAATAAAATAAAAAATTAAGAGGGGCTCCCATACAAAAAACACAATTTTTAGCCTAATTTTGCTCTACAATGGTACGGAACCCTACGTGCGCGAGTCCGACTCGCACTTGGCCAATTTTTTTTTGACAAGCTTTTATAATTTTACTAGATTACGAAAATTAGTATATCGCGCGGAAACTGTTATATTTCCGGGATAAAAAGTATCCTCTGTTCTTTTCCGGGACCGGCAAATTTCAGCAAAATCGGATCAGCGGTTTTGATGTGAAGAGGTACTTAACAGACTGATATACACACTTTCGAATTATATAGCAACTCTTGTATATATATACGGGGGCGATAAATCGATCTAGCTAGGAATCATTTTTGGAAAATGTCTTTTTACTCGTGTTTTATCGATAATCGATAAACTAAAAAATATGACTCTTCCTGACATCTATTGGCGAATAATGATACTATTTGTTAGCAACTAATTGTTTTAACGACCTGCAGATGGCGTTATTTAGTAACACGAAGTCAATGAGTGTTTGCTATACCGAGCAAAGCTCGGTCATCCAGGTACTTAAAGTATGGATATAAAACAAAATGTATAAAGTTTACTTTGCCCAATGTTAGGCAAGTCCAAACCAATGTAGTATTAAATGATGAGAAGATGAATTTGGTAGACAACACTGTATTCTTAGGTATTACACTTGATAGTAAATTACAGTGGGGTCCTCACATTGTTAATCTTGCAGGTAGGCTCAGTTCTGCAGCATATGCAGTCAGAAAAATTAGGGAAATTTATGACGAAGATACGGCACGATTAGTATATTTTAGTTATTTTCATAGTAGGATGTCGTATGGAATCCTTTTACGGGGAAACGCTGCCGACATTAATACAATATTTGTGCTGCAGAAGCGAGCCATACGTTCTATTTATAAAATATCTGCTTTAGAATCTCTGAGAGATAAATTTAAATAAATTGGTATTCTAACTGTTGCTTCTCATTCACATTTTCGATAATGTAATATATGTTAGGTAAAAATATAAGTAAATTTAAAGTTAAAAGTGACATTCACTCTAGGAATACTAGAAATAAGCACAAGCTAGATATGCCGGTGATCAGACTTAGTAAAGTCAGTAAATCTTTTAAAGGTCAATGTATACGCCTTTACAACAAAATCCCAGAAAACGTTCAAAATCTTTCCATTAATAAATTTAAAAAAGTAGTTAAAGAACGTTTGTGTGCCAAAGCCTATTATAAGGTCAATGATTTCATAAACGATGGCACACCTTGGGAGTAGGATGGCTTCTTGCAAGGCTACTTCTTCATTATTATAGGACTTACAATTATGTATGTGGATATTGTATATAATATTTAGTTACAAAATTGTAAACTTTATTTTAAAAGATTAATTTTTTTCTCACTTTTTTGGTAAAAAGGGGGCCCCGTGCGAGTTTCTTACGCCGGTCCTTCTCGCCGGGTTAGTTCCCGAACCGGTGGTAGGCATCATGTGGGACTTTCTGAAAACATTTATTTTAAATTTATTCAGAAATAAAACAATTTTGATTTTGATTTTATGTGTTGAGCTCATAAAGTTAATATACCTTAGGTATATTAACTTTATGGTTGAGCTATTATATGAATATCTCTAATGTTACCATTAATAAAATTGGTTACACATAAAACGTAACACGGGTACACCGAAACAATGGGAAATATGAAATGAATAAGCGCCGACAGCGAGGCAGATGTCAGCTCTGTGTGCGCGGCATAACAAATTTTTCTATTGTAAGCTACGTAATAACAAAGGAATATTTAAAGAAGTTTTGAATTCACAAGACATTTCTGTTTCATATTTCTATGCGTTCTGTTTATGAGCATCAGCCTTTTTTGTGGAATTGTTGTTTATGATTCGCGGTAAAATATGAAGTGAATTTGTAATATGCATGCTGGCGAATAGTCTGAAAAAACTTAAGAAATTAAAAAGTTTGTTCTCATTCAAATACTAAAGTTTTGTTTTAACAAATATAAAAAATAGTATTGATTATTACGACATAAACCGTCAGGCACTTTAACAGTCAAAGATTAGTTTTAACGACGGAAAAAAACCAAAAATACCTGAAAGAAACGATTTAAAAATTAAATAACATCTTAGCTATTATACGTGGGAGAGCCATGCTTCGGCACGAATGGGCCGGCTCGACCGGATAAATACCACGTTCTCACAGAAAACCGGCGTGAAACAGCGCTTGCGCTGTGTTTCGCCGAGTGAGTGAGTTTACCGGAGGCACAATCCCCTACCCTATTCCCTTTCCTACCCTCCCCTATTCCCTTCCCTTCCCTAGCCTCCCCTATTACCCTATTCCCTCTTAAAAGGCCGGCAACGCACATGCAGCTCTTCTGATGCTGCGAGTGTCCATGGGCGACGGAAGTTGCTTTCCATCAGGTGACCCGTTTGCTCGTTTGCCCCCTTATTTCATAAAAAAAAAAAAAAAAAAAGAAAAAAAAAAAGCTATATTGACATTTCCGACCAAAAACAACAGTTAAGGTACAGTTTCTGTAGTAAAGGTACAATTCCGGGCTGCGCGACAGTCGTAAGCCGCGCGCGACCTACGACTGTCATCGGCCGCGCGCGCCAATCAAAGTAGCCGCGCGCGACCTACGACTGTCATCGGCCGCGCGCGCCAATCAAAGTAGCCGCGCGCGACCTACGACTGTCATCGGCCGCGCGCGCCAATCAAAGTAGCCGCGCGCGACCTACGACTGTCATCGGCCGCGCGCGCCAATCAAAGTAGCCGCGCGCGACCTACGACTGTCATCGGCCGCGCGCGCCAATCAAAGTAGCCGCGCGCGACCTACGACTGTCATCGGCCGCGCGCGCCAAAGTAGCCGCGCGCGGCTCACGACAGTCGCGGTAGGTCGCGCGCGGCCTACCGCGACTGTCGCGCAGCCCGGAATTGTACCTTTACTACAGAAACTTACTTCTCGTAATATTATGTAACATTTTAATCCAGAGTTTAACTTTTTTATTATTTTAAATTTTATGTTTTGGGCGATCTCTAGTTATTATTATTATATTAATCGTCCATAGCAAACTTTCAATAATTGTTCTGTGTAACACGGGCCGAGGGGATTATAATTTATAACTCGTCGAATATTTCGACCAGATTATGCGAAGTTAGCTTAGGCGTGTTTAAATTGGCGTACTTTGTATTATCATTAACATACAGGCATTGGTTATCGTAAAATTTGAAAAAACATTAATTTACAAAATTGAATGACACTAACTTCGTTTGCGAAGAAATTCGTATAATATATGAGTGTTATTCCCAAAGATTACTCTAAATCATTTTGAGTTCAGCGGCTTAAGAATGAAGAGATGACAGACAGACAGTTTTGCGCATACTTTATAAGTTATAACAAACAATTATTGTGGTTTCGATACAGATAAGAACAAATACAAATAAGTACATCATGTTGCGAAAATGTATTACTCATATTTAACTCTTAACCTAAGCTAACGACAAAAGGATGACTCATAACCACAGGAATAAATCAAGATAGAACGGCTAAGCGGGTGGAGTACGCGTGTTTCAATCTTGCTCTGTCGGGCAAGATTCCTTGAACGTTCATTCAGTCAGCAGCGTCTCGACTTGATTACACCGGAGCGGTTGTGCAAAAATGCCTCTCATTGTGCAGTGTCTAATTGTAAAAACAGAAGTACGAAAGTAGGTAAAAGGAGGTATTTCTTGCCACGGGTAAGTTATTTGTTTTAACTAAAAGCAAAGCAAAAATTGACACAAGCGATTCCTTAGCAACGGAAGCGCGTCGCCGTTCTATCTTGATTTATTTCTGTGCTCATTAACACACAGTCTCTTCCAGGCAAAATACCTCTTTAACCTAAGAAAGATTTCATCTTACGAATCCTCTGAAATCCAATCTTCCAGGTGCATTTCAACACTATCTGACATCTCTAGCTATCCAGCTTGAACCTTAAAATAGACGAGTTCATCGGCCCCGCATCACAGAATTGATGTGTTTATAATAACTCCGTATATTTACTCAACAAATCATTATAGAATTCTGTATATGTTTATTTTGGATGGGAACGGACTATGAATAGAGTTCATTCATATGGATTCGAAAGTCGAAAAAATATTTTTATTTTACATTGACTGCACTATGAATATGAATGCGAATATTCATGTGTTGTGTGTATTAATATCGAAAAATTTTTTGAATATACGTTATCTTATGCAAAAAACTTCTAAATATAATGTAGATAAATTTTAGTGAACATTACTTTTCAAGAATTTAGAAATGACCTAAAGTAAAACAAATTTTTGCGCGCCCAAATGAAGAATTTCAATTTTCATGGAAACCGTACGTTTCCCTCGAAAAAGTAGCCCTTCCCTGTTGTCTATTCTATTTGTATGCCAAATTAACAAACTCTTGTTTTCAAAGAAACTTCTCAGCTTTAAAATCTTAGTATAGACAGAGTAGACACAACTAAGGAGTACCTCGACTTGAAATAAACGTGCTATCTACGCGAGTTGGGCTAGAGCACCACTTTCGACATGTGTCACAATCCTGAGCGCATTAAGAGCCCATATGACCCTAACTTGACTACATACATTAACCTAGATCTCAAAATCTGTAAGGTCTAGAAAACTGATTTTTTGACACAAGTAATTTCAGTTCATAAAGATTAAATGCTCAAGACGAAAACACGATTACTCAAAAAATGCTCGATAGTTTTTTTTTTTACAAAAAACCTTGTTTTAGGCCGCCTCCCCATATAGGCGAACGCGTTGGCCAACGCGTTCGCAGACGCGTTGGCAGTGCGCTTGCAACGGCGTTTGTGAGTAATCCACACATAGGAAGGTCGCTCAGTATGCTTTGGATCGCGCCAATGTGCGGACGGATTCAAAATGGATGTTGAGTCGCTAACAGCTGTAGCTGTATATTTATTCACAGCATATAATTACTTTGTAAATGTGGACAAGAAAAAGTTTCTAAAGGGTATTCTCGAAATAAATAAATAAAAGGCGAGAAAACGTAACAAACAAAGAAATAAACTCACTTTTACATAATATTTTATAATATTAAAATAATATAAGTAATTATTTTATTACCTACTTATTATTTATTTAATTATTACATATAAAAATTATTACATATTATTATAATTATCAAAACCTATAACTCCGGGCGAACTCATCGCGCGGCCTATGTGTGGATGGAGCACGAAGCTTGCGACAAATGTCCTTTGATCTTTGCCGGCATTTCCGACCCGCGCGGCAAGCTCGCAGACGCGTCGGCCAACGTCTAAATACCTACGGCCAACGTGCGAACGCCCGTTCTACACATTGGGCCAACGCATCTGCAGACGCGTTGGCCAACGCGTTCGCCTATGTCGAGAGCCGCCAATAGACACATTTTTGCTTGGATCTTCGAAATTTGCTTTCTTTTCTTTGATATTTTTTAATATCTAAAAAGGTATTGATAAAACCTAAATTTGCTCAAAACACTTTTTTCATAATCATTATAGTTCGTCTTTTATTCAAGTAAAACTAACTCGGCGATGATTCCGCGCCGTCCTTTTTCACCTGGCATATGAAAGACGGGCGTGAGTGTGAAGAGAGAAGGACGATGTTTGATTTTTAGAGTCAGGTGAGCTCTTAAGAGGATACACCAGGGGCTAGAGAAATGAAAAAAAAAGTACGTGTAATATCTATGGCTGTCTCCCTTACCTCAAGCCTAACCGCAGAACGCGATAGAGACAACTGCAGTAAAACAAAGATTCGTTGTCCCTGATTCCTTCTCCAAAACTTAACCGATTTAAGTACTTTTTTCATTAAAGATTAAAGAAAGGCTTGAACTGTGTTCCTATGTTTTATTTTTTTGTTGTATAATCTAGCCAAATCTGTTTTCTGGATGTTTGAACACAGATGAAAATCTAGCCAATTTTTTGGGTTTTTGAACGTAATAATAATTAAATTATGAAAAAAAAGAAAACATAGGGATATTGTATTAGTGGCCGTAGATATTCAGGAAAAAAATTATAAATCTACTAGCATTATCCAGGGAGGAAACAGGGGACAACGTTTGTATGGAAAAAAGGACGGTGTGGACTCATCTTAAGGCCATCCCCTGAACAAACGATCTTGACCATACATTTGCCGCGTTGCCGAGATCGCGCCAAAATCCTATTTTTTTACTTACGAGTATCTTAGTTCAACATTGACCTAAAAATAATTCAAACGATCAGTAGTTAATGAAATTATCGATCTATTGGCGTGTGTTTCAAATAACCGTAACTCATAAATACTAGGGAGATACTGTATATATATATTACTTTGGAAGCTGATATCATGAGTATAAAAAACGAAATTAGGAAATTAATCTGTTCTATGAAAGGAACGTTCATATTGCTGTATTTTTATTATAATTTTCTAGCTTTCAAATTATGAGTTAATAAGGCTCTATATTATTAATATTGTAAATCCGAAAGTGTATCTGTCTGTCTGTAACCTCTTAACATACAAACCGCTGATCCGATTTTACTGAAATTTGGTGTAGAGATTCTTTGAGTTTGAGTAGGGGGAGCGTCTTAATACGGCGCACAGGCCGATATGGCATACTACGTCGTATAAATTTCGAGATCTCTTCTGAGTCGGCCTACTCGTTATTTCTGTTTACTCTGGTATAGATGTTGCAAAACGTCAACAATTCCTTTAAATATTGTCCGTGTAGTAAGTATTATAACTATCGTTATTCATTCCAGGCGTGCTATGAGCACATAGCCAACATGTGGTACCTGCTACTGCTATTGCCGCTGGTGGCGGCGTCGGAAGACACCTGCAACCCCGACAAGATGACGGTCTACCGCATGGTGCTGCACACGTACTGGACGAGAGACAAGTTTCCCAAGCACTACCCGGATTGGAGGCCGCCGGCGCAGTGGTCGAGGGTGTATGGTGAGTATTATACTTTGAAAGGCAGTGTATATTTACACACAGTCGATCAATAGCTCAATATTTATTTCAAAATTGGTAAAAGCATACACCTTTTTGTACAACAATACCTACCACCGTGAACCAGTCCGGCGAGAAGAACCGGGGTAAGAAACTCAAAAAAGAGTAAAAGCTGGGTGGCCAAGCCATTACTCCTTTTTGAGTTTCTTACCCAGATACAGACTAAATACCGCAGTAGGCTAAAACTTTGAACACATTACTTCTGTGAGGCCAATCAGCGTTGGGCGGGCGCATCCACGCGAGTTCGCGCGTATGCGCGCGCCTTTTTTAAATTCTCAGAAGTAGTAAAGTGCGTTAACGCTTTGGAGTTAAGGTTGAATTTGTTATGTTCAGTTTTAATAATTCGCTTCGATGCGCTTCGACTTTAGTATAAATTTACCCTAACAGGTTAAGTAGTAATAATATTGTAACCGACATACAAAGCCACGTTTATACGTTTTATAAAAACATTTTCGATGATGATTACTCATTTAATTTAGGTTAATCGTTTCATTTAATTATACTTAACCTTGATATAAAAATTATGAAATCCGTATTTAAAATACTTAAGCGTTAAATTATAAACCTCTAGACGCTGAAAAAATATTTCCATCAAACATTTTATTTTGTGCTACTAGTATTTAAAATGAGCAAAATAAAAATAACGTTAAGTAAACTTCATTTTAAATGTTCATAAGAGTATCTTAAAATGTACTTTGTTTTATTTAGCCTCCCATAAGCAAAAATTAAATTTTAATCTCCAATGAAATATGCGACTGAAATTAAATGAATCTTACTGAAAACACTTCATTTAGTAAAATAGGGTTGTCGGATTTTTGAAATCAAGTCCTCACTAATATATTTTAAAATGCGAAAGTGTCTCTTTTTGTCTGTCTGTTAGCTTCAAGGCTTCAAGAATTCCAGTCTTTCTAGTGTCAACGGCTCAGCCGATTTAGATGAAAATTGATGTAGAGGTATTTTGAAAGTCTGGAAAGGTCTTTTTTTTTTTTTTATGAAATAAGGGGGCTAACGAGCAAACGGGTCACCTGATGGAAAGCAACTTCCGTCGCCCATGGACACTCGCAGCATCAGAAGAGCTGCAGGTGCGTTACCGGCCTTTTAAGAGGGAATAGGGTAATAGGGGAGGGTAGGGATGGGAAGGGAATAGGGGAGGGGATTGGGCCTCCGGTAAACTCACTCACTCGGCGAAACACAGCGCAAGCGCTGTTTCACGCCGGTTTTCTGTGAGAACGTGGTATTTCTCCGGTCGAGCCGGCCCATTCGTGCCGAAGCATGGCTCTTCCACGTATAGGATAGTTTTGTTGCAAAAAATGTACGGTTACCGCAGGGTAAACTACTTCGGGTGTCATTTAGACTTAATAAGTCACTATTTAGCCGGATATAATTTAGATGTGACAGCGGAACTTATCAGTGAGTTACTACGAAACTCTGAGCGTATTTTAGTCGAATAGACTTGGCTGAATGGATTCTTGGAAACCTTACTAATACGTGTAGCCTCTCATCTACATAGTACTATACTGTACTCGGCGAAACATGGCGGTAGCGGTCATTGACACCCTTTCAAAAACTTGTAATTTTCTATATAAATCGCAATTGACATTGGCATCAGATGTTGTCAACCTCGGCTTTGTATAGAAAATGACAAGTTTTTGACAGGGAGTCAATGACCACTATGTTTCGCCGAGTACAGTATAGTATAAACTTTTATGTACTGGGTTTAACACTGAAGTGACTCTATGTGATTGAAGTGACAGGGGACACATACAAGACTTGTTATAACCCGACCAAATAGCGTAATTATGTCATCTGATTATTAAAAATCAATTTCTGTAGTGGAACATAATGACACGATATACATCCACTGTCATAGCTTTCCGAGAACCAAGTATCCGAAAAACCGGATTGCTTTTTTTTGGAACGAAGTTCCTTATTTTTATAAAATCAGGGGGCAAACGAGCAACACCAAAAGAGCGTGCAGCAACACCAAAAGAGCGTGCAGCAACACCAAAAGAGCGTGCAGCAACACCAAAAGAGCGTGCTTTATTGGCCTTTTAAGAGGGAATGGGGTAAAAGGGTAGGGGAGGGGAGGGAAGGGTATAAAGTGGGGGATTGGGCTTCCGGTAAACTAACTCACTCAACGAAACACAGCGCAAGCGCTATTTCACGCCAGTTTTCTGTGAGCTTCTGGTTGGATGGTTCTCCCAAGTTAGAGGTTGCTAAAGGATCCGTAATTCGTGATTTTTAATTTCGGAGGAAATAATTCGTAAATCCGGTTCAAAATCCAGTTTAATCCTTGGTAACCCTAAATAAAAAAAGTACTGTTGACAGACAAATGAGCTAAATGAGAGCGCTGAGAGTTGAGCGACGTTTGTTCCGGTCACTATTGTATAATTTACATTTCTAACCAACTTCCAGAATATAATATAGAGGGTGTAACAAAAATAAGTGATGATACTTTAGGGTGTGTACGTGTTCCTTGTAGAGAGTTCACTGTGAAAGTAGCAGTTTTTGTTACACTCTGTGTAGGTGTAATTATCCATAATATGGATATTATAAATGCGAAATTGTGTCTGTCTGTTACCTCTTTACGCCCAAACCGCTGAGCCGATTTTGCTGAAATTTGGTATGTAGATACTTCCGAGTCCCGGGAAAGAACAAAGGATACTTCTTATCCCCTGAAAAATGTATGGTTTTCGTGTGATAAACTTATTTTAGGCGCAACGGAGATGCAAGCGTCATATAGTTATCCATAATATCTTATATCTTTAAACGAGCAATTATTCTTGTATAATACGAGTATATATTACTGGAATCTCGGAATCGGCTCCAACGAATCGATCTAGCTAGGAATCATTTTATCGAATACCGAGCAAGGCTCGGTCAAATAGTTAGTGTTTATTAAAATGCGAAAGCTTATCAGTCCGTCTTTCTGTCATAGCATGTTTTTTTGCCTTTCTGTCTATATGTCAGTATATCTGTTTACCTATAAAAAAAAACCGAACCGGTCTTAATTGACATATTTTCAGTCCCGAAATTGGAAACAGCTTTATTACCGAAAATACGCCCGTACTCGGTGTCTGGGCTATAATAGACCATAGTACATTACGCACCTAGGGCAGGAAAATAAGAAATGTCTCAGATCACAATATTATGTAATTGTTGGCCGTGGCGAAGCCGATGTCAAGAAACATGTGATCTGAGGCTTTCTTATTTACTGCCCATGGTGCGTATACTATTTTTCTCATCGACGGAGGCGAAAAACGGCAACATCGGTAAGCGCAGCGGGAAGAAAGTTGACGCTTTCCGCCCGGAGGTGAGAAAAAATAATTTTAGCAGATCAAAGGGGAAACATCTAGTTCTAGATATATTTTCTAATACATAGAGAGAAGTTAAAGAAACATCATTCATAATGGCAGTCATATTCTTATACGCTAAGATCAAAATGTGTATGAATAATGAAACCAAACGTAATTTTCACTATATACCTAGTATATAACATTTTCGAATCTTAATACTTCAGCAGGTGATTCCTAAGCATCATAAAACTAAATTACTCTTTAAGAAGTTTAAAAATATCTCATGACACAACGATCAACCAAAAAAAACTTACGGTTCAACACAGAGCCACCGTTATTCATTTCTCGCTAATAGTCCAAGAGCCAGCGACAACCAGATTTTCGTCATTTTATAAATGCTGAAAGTTTCCCTGTATATAATTTTTATAGAGGTAAGAACTATAATATCACTGCCAGACATCCCTAAAGCTTGGATTTTAGATTTGAGGTGGTCTGGCAGTGGAAAGCAACTGTCAAAAATGTCCGGTAGTAGAAAACAAGAAAATTAGTTAAAAAAAATATATATATATATATATATATATATATATATATATATATATATATATATATATATATATATATATATATACTTTTTCGAAGGTAGACCTTCAGAACTGGATAAAGTAAAACCGAAATTCTATATTTTCTGGTCATTCTTACCTCTATAGGGGTCATATACAAAAAACTTTTAGCTTTTATAAAACTAGATCATACCCGCAACTCCGTTGCGCCAAAATTCGTTTATCGCGCGGGAACTGTACATTTTTCCAGGATAAAATGTATCCTATGCCCTTTCCCGGGACTCAAATTATCCCCATACCGAATTTCAGCAAAATACGTGAAGGGGTAACAGAGAGACAGACACACTTTCGAATATTAGTGTGGATGACGAAAGTCTGGTTGTCGCTGGCTCTTGGGCTATAATCAAATGAAGTGTCACGTTCCATGGTGTTATTTTTAACGGTATATTTCATTAACACACTATTTCCAAGACACTAACGTACTATGACATTCTACAACGTGTCTGGCGAGCGGCCAGGTTTCGTAACATCGATAGAAAAAGGAATTTGTGGCACAACACTATTGTGTTTCAGGAAGTGCAGCGTAATTGGTGTCGTTATATTTTAGAACCTTTTTTTAATTGTGTTTTATTTTCCTTTTTTTAATAGTAGAATGTTTTGGTTAAACTATTTTCGTTTAGACTTCATCACAGACATAGATCAAGATAGATACCGCACGTGTATGCACTTCACGTGCCATATGACATATCGCGTTCCCAAACGACGAGCAATGCTCGTCTTTCGAAATTCTGTTCTTTAGTCTGCTATCGGAATCGGACGTCAATCGGAATTTAAAAAATGCCTAATTGCCTAACTGTGCCGTATTGAGCTGTAGAACTTCAAATAGAAACGTGGGCCTAGATAATAGACACATTTCTTATCATCGGTAAGTCACAGTTATAGGTAGGAAAATAGTGGCACGCTCGTTTTCATACAAATGGACGGACATGCGGTATTTATCTTGATCTATGTCTATGGACTTCATGAGTAAGGAAAAAAAATAATAACTTATAATTAACTAATAACTATTATGCCCGTTTCTCATTGTCTAGGCTATAATATTTGTGCCCAATTTTATCAACATTGGTCCAGTACTTTTAATCATATACTTGTCCAATGTTGCCGAATAAAATTTTATAATCTTTTTTTCTTCTTTTATTATAAATATGATTTAGTAAAATTGTATTCATTCGTTATATTTAACAAAATGAATCAATCAAAGAAGTTTTTAAGAATTTAAAAGGAAACGAACGTTCACTTATGCAATTTAATTCAGCTTTATAGAGTTTAAATAATAAAGTAAAATTAATAATTAAGCAATAAAGTAAAATGTTAACATCATTCCAATCCAGTGATCCAATCCAGCACTGGATTGGAATACTATAAACCGGCTATTATGTCAATTTTCTATCTAAGGGTACCCGCCCTGCACCAGAGGTGTAGTTATTGTCGTCAAATATGGCGTCCATTATGGACTTTTACTAGGGATTTGACATTATATTTGACATTTTATTAAGGTAAAAGTTAAAGTTATAGTTAAAATAGAATTAGCATGAAAAATACCAATCGATAAACCGATTATTTTCCACAACCCTAATATTTCAGGAAGTGGTGTTGTGTAATGGATTTGTAGCGTTTTGTAGAAAATATTTTTTACGCAACCGTAACATTTATTCGCTGGAAATTGAATGAGTCACATTTTGTGGAAAAGTGGACACGCGAGCGTAAAACAAAATCCGTCATCACAATAATTTTTAGGAATGTAAAAAATATCCTATTTCAATACCGTATTGGGTACTGTTTTTTGAATTGCTAAGTTAAAGAAGGTCCACTTGCGCCATTAAATATTATGCTTTTCCTTTCGTTCCTCGTACTTATGACAGAGAAAGTTTGATATTTTAACACCGGTCTATTATACAGCCCAAGATGTGAGGTACATAAAGAATAAAAAAATTCAAATTTCGAGAAATTCAACCTTCTTTTCAGAGCTGTTAAAAATACCTCTAAAATTCTTCCTAATCTCCTAAACAGTGTAACAGACTAAAACAGCATAGTCAGTCTTATCCGAAACTTCGTAAAACGTCCGAAGAATTTGCTAAATCCCATAAAACTGGTAAAGATTTGCGCTCCTTTAATTACAAGTTTTATTTCGTATCTGCGCTCGACGCTCCCTGAATACTTTTCTAATTGTGCCCTTCAACATAATTTGTAACACTTTATCTTGTTAGGACAAAACCTTTAAGAAATTTTCCCTTGTTTTATGCTAGCGTATACCCTGGCGCCGGGCTTTTCTTAAGTATCTACGGGCAGTGACGGATTAAGACTACTTGATGCCCTAAGCAATCTATGCCTGTGGCGCCCCCTATCCGTATCTCCACTAGTATCGGTCTTTGAAGCTTTACTCTTTTGGTGCCCCCTTAGTGAGCCCATTGAGACGGGCCGTGCCGGGGCTCAGCGTGCCGGGGCTCATCGCAAAAATCCGTCTCCATACAATTTGTATAGAAGTGGATGCGCGTATCGCACACTGTGTCGGGGCGCAGCGGATTTCCGTCAATGCGACAAGGCCCGGCAAGGCCCGACAAACCCGCTGCGCCCCGGCAACAGTGTGACCACACTTCACATAGATTTCCACTTTTTGGTAGATTTGAGGTCAAATGAATGACGATTTAGTAGTCCAAAATTTTTTGTAAATTTTAATAGAAGATCGATATTATATAACAAATAATATAAAAAAATGCATAATGAAGACAGTCCATATAAACATTTTAGTTTTATTTTAGTTTTAACCACGTAGAATACATTGATTAATAAAAGTAGATTTTCGGTAGAATCTAAAACACAGTATAGTAGAATATAGCAACGTTTTTGATATATCGAGTCATGAGTGATTTAAGAGTGGTCACACTGGAGCTATCCAAAGTACTCAAAATCCGTCAATGCGATGCGGCTATAATAGCGTATTTTGCGCTGCGCTGAGCCCCGATCTGCCCCGGCACGCGCCGACAAAGTGGGCGCGAACCTTTAGACGTGATGCCCTAGGCAATTGCTTAATTTGATTAAAGGTTAATACGTCACTGTCTACGGGATCATTGTATTTTTCGGAATAAAAGGTAAATCCACTAACCACTGCTATGCAAAATAGGATCAAAATTCGTTCAGTACCTTTTGCAAGAAAAAAATACAAATATTCACATAAACCCTCTTTTTACTATTATTATCACATTAAGATCGTAATAATATTCATGTGATAAGAATTATAGTCGTTTAGAATTCGTGCAGAACAGAGAACGAGATTTACACACGCGCAAGGTAACAAAATCTGTTGTAACACTGCATGATTCATCTTTATGTTACTTCAAACAATTTTGGAATCACGCAAATGTGTGCGTGCACCCGATTCCAATGGGTTTGTATGAATAATTAAAATCTGGATAATAATTATACTGATGCTGTATTCCTGTCAACAGCACTTCTCACGCCACGTTCACTCACAAGTATGCCTTTGTTAATTTTATACAACTGCATGTGTTGTCATTCAGAGCTTTAAAAAAGCACATAATTAGAAGCAAAATCTTTTTATTTATACTCCATATTATTAACGGGCTTCAAAATGGGAGGTTTTTTTAGTTATCAATTCTACCTGTATGTATTTCCAGAACTGCCCAGTTTTTATATTATTATGTTAGTATATGTATATTATCAGGGTATTAACAAATGTGCCAAATTTCAAAAGACGTGTATCAAAGTTTATTATAAATAATTCTTTTTTTGGTTGTACTAGTTATCTTTCAACTTAGGGAATAATGCAAGGAATTTTTGAAATGGAATTTTAACTATAATATTATACAACTTGTTATGTCAGTACAACTGCATAATAATAATATAATAATTGTGTATAGTGTATACCCGTGGTCCCCAACCTTTTTTTCATACGGGCCACAAATATTTCTTGGTCTTAAAAATGTTTTTAACCAAAAAAACGTTCCTCAAAGTTAACGATTTAAAAGTGGAAAAAATTTCACGCCTTCACGACGACTTTAAACATTTAATTTTTCCGGTGGGCGTGAATTTCAAAATGGTTCAACATTACGCGGGCCACAGATAAAGTCCCGGCGGTTGGGGATAGCTGGTTTATTACTGTATAGTCATCTAAACCTATACAAAACCACATAATTAGAGTCAAAATATTTTTATTTATTCGTATAAAGATAAAATTCATACGTTTCATGAAAACATTTTTACTGGATGCACGAGGAGGATGAAATATTTAAAATGTTAAATCCACCCGCGGTTATCCTTTCACCTCAGTTTGTGTGTCAAGAGTTTTATGTGGGTTTTAACATTTTAACTAGCTGGTCTTTTCAATGCAGATTTAAACGAGCACATGAATCGCCTGATGTTAATAACTGCGACGATACGGGATCCTAGTTATTATAGCACATAATATTAACATGGATCTCGTTATTGTGCAGTGAAATTGGGAAAAATATTTTCGTTGTTTGTTAAAGTAGTTTTTTTACTAATGATTTTCTGTGTAAAAAACATTTTCTTCGTTGTAGATTTTCACTATAAACTTTTGTTTAATAATAATTTTTAAGACGTAAGTTAATAAAATAACTAACAATTTGAAAATAATATAACATAGTTTTTTTTTGCATAATTAGAGGCGTTAGGACCGGATTAAAACGGGAAGACCGGATAAAAAATGTGGATATTATATATAGCCAGATATTATATTAACCAGATGATAAAGCAGGCAAAGTCGGGCAGGCTTGTTCAATTTTTTTGGAGAAAAATTAGTAATTCTCCTTATCTTATAAAATGTTAGTTATCTACTTCATCCACTTACCTACGTCTTTTAACTTATCTTTCGTATTTTCTAATTTAACCACTTCATCTAAACTAAAGGCAATTAGCAAATAGTCCTTCGAAACTGCGGGTGGAAAATAGGCGTGCGATAAATCAGGGGGGCAATTATGTAGTCACGTGATACGCCGGTATCAATTTATCGAACGCTTTCAAGATTGCCTGCCATTCGATATTCAAATTTATTACAATATGGAATTATCGCGAAGAATATCGTTACCATAAATTTTATTCCTCGGCCAATATTTGAGAGCCCCATAATTACATATTTTCATAATTTATTTCATTTTTGTTGCCATAACGAATTATATAGGTGGTTAAAATTTATACGTAGGAGAGCCATGCTTCGGCACGAATGGGCCGGCTCGACCGGATAAATACCACGTTCTCACAGAAAACCGGCGTGAAACAGCGCTTGCGCTGTGTTTCGCCGAGTGAGTGAGTTTACCGGAGGCCCAATCCCCTATTTCCTTCCCTACCCTCAACTATTCCCTTCCCTTCCCTTCCCTACCCTCCCCTATTACCCTATTCCCTCTTAAAAGGTCGGCAACGCACTTGCAGCTCTTCTGATGCTGCGAGTGTCCATGGGCGACGGAAGTTGCTTTCCATCAGGTGACCCGTTTGCACGTTTGCCCCCTTATTTCATAAAAAAAAAAAATAAAAAAAAAAATATATAGGTAGCGCAGAACTTTAAGACCGTTTGGCGAAACTGTACAATATTTCATTACTAGTCAGAGTCTGATTTCCATCCAATAACAAAGGGAACGAGCACGACAAAGATACTGCAAACTGTTATGGCAAATTCGAAATTTAAAATAGATTTTACTTGACAAGTGCTGCCACCTATAGCTCCTTTCACTTCTCAATAAACACTGGAGATACTTTTAAAAAGTTGCTGTACATCTAAGCTTGTACATGTAAACTTGCAATGTGTCATGTAATATTTTGCTATTAGTGTATCGAGTCGTCATCGAATTATCTTCTACTGGGCTCCAATATCAAGACACTTGGCATGTTAATTGTGTTAATTCCATAGTTTAAACTGCGTCTTTATGTTGTTTAAGATTGGGTTTGTATATGGACCATACAGCAAACCAACTATATGCACCAACTTTTGGGGGTTGCTTTACATAATATGTATTGTAAAGCAACCCCCAAAAGTTGGTGCATATAGTTGGTCAATTTTAAACAACGTAAAGACGCAATTTAAATGATGGAATTAACACAATTTACATGCCAAGTGTCTTGATATTGGAGCCCAGTAGAAGATAATTCGAACCCACAAATAAATTGGCTGACAACTATCTAATAATACACACTGAATCACGCTTGGCAGCTTCTCAACTGCACTTATTACGAGATCCATTAACAAAATTATATTGTCTATGCCGACTGATTTATTAAAAAAAAACTCGTTGACAGATACGGTTGACACATCGGCGCTTATTTTTTTTAATGACTTTCGGGAATCAAGGAAAAATGTTAAGAAACTTGGCCTCTTTTTAACGATTTATACATAAAGCGATAAAGTCGTAATTTCACTGGGACTCCAACTAAATAACTAAGGACAATATGATTTGAAGATTTGAAGCCGTTTAACACTTCAATAAACTATACTCTGAGGTTCTGGATTCAAGAGGACGCGACAAGTCTTTAGATCTTTGAATGATTGACAAATTAAAAGAGAATGTTCGGGACACTTGAATATTCAAATTACGAGTATAATGACGCGTTATAATTGGAGAGAATACTCATGTGAAGTCACCTTTACGCTTATCACAGTTGATAAAGTTGTAGACGCAATTCCAAGAACTCCGAAACAAATTGAAAGTCAAACATTATTATGGCCTCATTAATTTGTGCCAAGTTAATCGTCAGTCCACCTAAGGTTATGTGTAGGGTTGCCAATATTCTAGCACTTTATCCAGACTAAAATATGGTTGTCTGGATAAGTTAGATTATTACTAGACTAGCAAAGGAACCGTTTGATTGATGACTATATATAAAAGAACCAATGACTTCATCTCAGATACTAATATTATAAGGTTAGGTTTGTAAGTAGAGATTCGAATTAAAGAAATCTTTTTGTGTTGCAAAGTCCATTTATCGTGAAAGGCTGGTTATATATAAAAATCATACTGCAACGAATAGGAGCTAAGAATCAGAGGAAAATAAGAAAAAAAAAACAGGGAAACTAATCAAATTTGAGGATTTTCATTCGAGGATGTGTGTATGCGTTGCGTGTACTCCTTAACTGCTGAAGCTTTTTTTTTTTATTTTTTTATGAAATAAGGGGGAAAACGAGCAAACGAACAAACGAACGAAACGAAACAAAACAAAAAACCTGATGGAAAGCAACTTCCGTCGCCCATGGACACTCGCAGCATCAGAAGAGCTGCAGGTGCGTTGCCGGCCTTTTAAGAGGAAATAGGGTAATAGGGAAGGGTAGGGAACGGACGACGGAAGTTGCTTTCCACCAGGTGACCCGTTTGCTCGTTTGCCCCCTTTTTTCATACAAAAAAAAAACGTCTTACGTGTTGCCTACCAACGGTTCGGGAACTAACTGGACTTGAAGAACCGGCGTAAGTAACTGTCACGAGGCCACTTTTAGGGCCAAATTCATCTTTTAGGGTTCTGTAGCCAAATGGCAAAAAACGGAACCCTTATAGATTCGTCATGTCCGTCCGTATGTCACAGAAGAGCTGTTCTATTGACAATTGGTAAATAGATGTAGTCTGTGAACCGCATTAAGATTTTGATACAAAAATGGAAAAATTATTAAAAAATTTAGGGGTCCCCATAGGTAGAACTGAAACAAAAAAATTTTTTTTTCATCTAACCTATACGTGTAGGGTATCTATGGATAGGTCTTCAAAAATCATATTGAGGTTTTTTTTCTAATTTTTTGTTTCTCATATAATTTTTTTCTAACTTGAATAGTTTGCGAGAGAGACTCTTCCAAAGTGGTAAAATGTGTGCCCCCCTCCCCCCCTCTAACTTCTAAAGAAGGGATAAGTCTATACCTATATATAATATATATAATACCAACGAAAATTGGTTTGAACGAAATCTATCAAGTAGTTATTTTTTACACGTCATAAATGATAAACCTTAAATAAACTTTCATTAAATCAACTGAAACGTAAAAATCAAAACCCTTTTAATTTCATAAAAATAAACCTTACTGCTGCTGCGGAACCCTTCATGGGCGAGTCCAACTCGCACTTGGCCGCTTTTTTGAAAATTCTGACGAATTTATTTGTCGTGTGTTCTCAGGAACTTCTAAGTAGCAGCCCTGTCGGCGAGGCTGTCGTTACCAGGAAAGCGAATTAGAAGCCTCCGGAAAAACACCGCCATTACAGCTCGTGTTCCTAATTATTCCCGTTTGTCCGACATTTATTTATACTCTATTACTCGGAAACTATGAGCGGAAGTAAATAGCTTACCTTACTTAACTATGTATGTATGAAATAAACGAGATTTATTTAAAATAATATTATCAAAGAATAAGTTTCAGTCAACATATTAATATAAACTGTGATATATTATATAAGCTTCATTTTAAGCCTAAGTCAGCCAAACATCCCGAATAGAATCCCATCTGAATTCATAATCTAATTTACGTTAACATGCCTCTGACCAGCGTTACATAGCCAGAAACGCTCGTTGGGATTAGTCCCACAGTTGGGCAAAGGCCTGCCCCAAAACTTCCATGCTACTTTCTCCTGCGCCAGCCTGGCTGACATGCCAGCTCATCGCGCCATCTTTTCCCAGGCCAGCCTCGACGATGTCGTCCGTCTTCGGGGGCCTACTGTGTTGAGATCTTTGCCCAGCGATCTGAATGTATGCGGCCAACGTAACTCACCCAATCCCACTTAAGCTTGGCCCCAGCCTTGACACAGGCAATCGATCTCAGAAAATCATAATCTTAAAAATTCTGTGGAGCATGTATTCTGAAATTATAATATGAAATTCCTGTCGACCTAAAAATGATAAACACGTTCACGATAATAATTTATGAGTCTGCAAGTTAATGTCGACGTATAAACATGAACCAGCAGTGTCAAAGTTTATTTAAATGGCAGAAATGTGTTTTACGCAACTTCACTATTTTCGGATTGGATTAATAATCTTCTTACATATAAAATTCTCGGGTCACAATGTTCGTTCCCGTACTCCTCCGAAACGGCTTGACCGATTCTCATGAAATTTTGTGAGCATATTGAGTAGGTCTGAGAATCGACCAACATCTATTTTTCATACCAAAAATTATTTATATTGCAAAACAACGTTTGCCGGGACAGCTAGTAATATGTATAAAAGTGAATGTGTAACAGAATGAATATAGAGTAAACGATACGCTATTTAAATAAACATTTCGCTATTTCATGTAAAAACAAATGCAGACGTGAGTGGATGAACACGGTAACTGACAATAACAAAATTGCCGTTTTTTTGCATAAATGTTTTGAAATAAAAAAAACTGTGCATTTTATATGTAGCCAGATACATAAGCGAGGTGATGAAGTAGATTTGAAAATGAGTAAAATTTCCGTATGTTACAAAATGTTACTTATCATGTTCTTTCACTTACGTCTTCAAAAGTGATTCACTTTCATGAAAAAGTGTGACAAAATTACCTGTCACAGGCGTCACAGCTGCCACAAGTCGTGTGAAACTAAATGTTATTAATTGGTTGTGTGGCATAAAATATTTGATAGTGAGTAATGTTGTAACATGCCAACTGGCAGGGTAGCGGGTTCAATACTCTGTGAATCATTGTATAGAGCTGGAAACTCGAGTGGATTTGTGCGTGATAATTTAATGAATTTGAGGGAAAAAGAACGTTATGTAAGGGTTATGTGTATTTAGTTGTCTGTACTGTGTGCTTAGCTTTGTAGAATAGATGTTTCGACCTAGGGTAAAATAGAAACCCACAGAAATTATGCATTTTACGGTTAAAATAAGCCAGAGGCTAGTTTTCCTGTCGGCCTTATTCTATACTAGATAACGCCCGCAACTCCGTTGCGCCAAAACTCGTTTGTCGCGCGGAAACCGTACATTTTTTCGGAATAAAAAGTATCCTATGTCCTTTCCCGGGACTAAAAGTATCTCTATGCCAAATTACAGCAAAATCGGAAGTGAAGAGGAAACAGACAGACAGACAGACAGATAGACAGACACACTTTCGCATTTATAATATTAGTATGGAAGTATGGAAATGGAGGTATGGATATTTTGTGCTAAATTTCATTAAAATTGATCCATTCGTTATTTTCGTGGGATAAAAACCTAAAAATATTAAAAATAATTATGAATTATTTAAATCCAAATCAAATCAAATATATTAATTCATAGTAGCATTTGTGGCTACCATGATATTTTGTAGTATCCGGTTATTCCAAATAAAATCAAGAAAAAAGTCTAAAAAGCCTACAGGCTAATATTTATTTCTGGAGTAGTCTCCAGTCATATTTTATGTCATTATTTTTATCTTCATTTTAATTTATGTTCTTCTGATTGGTTGTCATCGCAAAGACTTTCCAATTTATTTTGTATCCGTGACATAATTTAGCCGTAACATGAACGCAATATCCGCTTCCCCTTAAGAAGTTACGGGGTGGTCCCGGGAAATACTCATTAGAATTTAAGCATTAATATTTATTATGTTTATCACTTTATTGTTATTTATTTTGTTGTGTATAATTAAAATGCATCTCCTAATTTGAATTTATTATCCAAACATTATTTAAGTGTAGGTACTCTTATTAGATTTGTGAATTAATTTTCATTAAAATATTTAAAAAAAAATTATGCCCAATGTCCACATGTACACATAGTATTATGCGAATGGAGTACGGCCATAATTTTTAACTCAATAATTTTAGTCACCTTTAAGTTTTAACTCAATGTTAATTAGATACTTATAGAAAAAAAAATGTTTTAATTTTAGATTCTTGTCTTACAGCCCAATTCTGTCCTTGTCGTTGCAATAGCATAATATGACAGCAGCAGCCCTATTCTCTACCGAATACCGATCCATGCTGTCGCTGCTTTATAATAGCGTAGAGCAAAATGGAACCAATAACCTAGTCCATAAAGTGGCAAAATCTTTGAAATGTTGTCGGTCGCGGTCGTTTTCGTCTAGGATCGGAAAGCCACCATTTCATTCCTAACGTATACGCCTTTATAATAAAAACGTTCAAAATCTCTCAATTAATAGATTTAAAAAAGTTGTTAAAGAACGTTTGTGTACCAAAGCGTACTATAAAGTTACTGATTTCATGAATGATATAAAATGATACACCATGGCAGTAAGGTCGCCCCCTGCAGAGCTGTTTCTGTATAATAATATGTGTATTTTATTTGACACTGTAATTTTATATATTTTTTGTAATTTTCTATATTTTTAGTAAAAGATGGCCCCGTGCGAGTTTCTTACGCCGGTTCTTCTCGCCGTGTTAGTTCCCGAACCGGTTTTAGGCACCATTGTAGTCCCGACGTTCAGAGAATATTTGAAAAAAATTATTCTGATAAAAAAAAATGTAATACAAAAAAGTTTAACCGCCTCTCAATTGTTTCAGGTGTATCCCACAGCCGGCAATACGTGCTGTTCCGCCTGGGCCGGCGCGTGCCGGTGCCGATCAAGCAGTTCGCGGAGTCCGGCCGAACGGACGCGCTGTCGTCCGGCCCGGGCACCATGGACGTGTTCGGTGCGCCGGCGATCACGCAGGGCGCGGGACGGACGGAGGCGGAGTTCTTCGTTGACGGGAATCATTCTAGGGTGAGTTGAAGCTGGCAACGCACCTGCAGAGAGGCTTCTGATGTCTCGAGTATCCATGGGCGACGATAGTTGCTTATTTTATTAAAAAAAGCAGTTGCACCTGCTCCACCCCTGATGATGCATTCTAGCCTTCGATCACATATAATATATTCTGACCCCTGTTAAAATACATCATCATCATGTCAGTGATGCCACTTAAGTGAAGTTAAAGGGCCCCAAGTGGCCCAAGAGCCACGTACATTGGACAACCAGAGTTCCATTATTTTATTAAACCTGCGGGGCTAAAATGGTCGCTATGGAGAATCATAATATGATTCATTTTTTTAAATCGCAAAATGGTCACTGCTTGCAATTCATGACGTCTAGTAATTCGTAGTACTAATTTTACATTCGTCAGTTTGACAGTTTTGACAATTCATTTGCTGAATTGATTGAGAGGAATTGCTAAATGTGACCAATTGACCATTTTAGTCCCACTGATCTCGCAATGATTCTATTGAATCTTGAATGTTAAAACAAAATTGTCTTTTAATGTAGCTATGATGGAAACGCAGTCCATTACATACATAATTAATATTCAAAAGCTAATTTGTTTTACTCCATGACAAATTTGACCAATTCATACAAACGCGGAGGAATGACCATTATTATAACAATTTAAATGCTAATGTCATGATAACCGCTGAATCAAAGTCGTTATCATGTTCCGCGAAATCGACAATGAACTGAAATAATGTATGATAATATATGCGACTTCGATGTACATGAAATTTTGATTAATCATATTCCAAATTCAATTATTCTGTATGTCTAATGGTATCAATGCCTCTTAATCACCATTGCTTTAACAATGAACACAATAGAAATATACACAGTGGACAATAATATTATTCGTACTTGAACAACTTAATATTTTGTAATGCATTCACTAGTTTCAATAGCGAAGTGACATATCGATAATGGGATTTGACAAAGATGTCAAAATATCGCAAACCGAAGTTATACAGAGCAAAACACTGCAATATCACGTCCCATCCGTGTAAAACTTATCTTTAAAAGCATTACCGCCACCTATAACATGATCTTAATTAACATTACCATAATTAATGTTCCTCTCATCCATATCTAATGAAAACTTACTTTTTACTCATTTAATCAAGAGGAGCGATAAGGAGGATGACCAAAAAATAAAAGAAGATTCAAAGAACTGTCTTTCTCAAAGCATTGGATATTCTTTGAGTGCGGGGCCACATTACTCTGGTGCATTGCGTTGTACAAACGAAATGACGCATTGTACGCAACATAGTTGCGTTGCGGCTACGCACGTATGACGTCGTATACACGTAATACAATACCATAAAGTTAATATACCTAGCGGAAAAGAGAAACAAAGGCCTGAGCAAGAGAGATGTCACTATCAGTAACACTGCGTAGTAAAAAGAAACGTGTGATACACGTTACGCACGTTGACAATTTAATCTCATAGAAATTATCTTCAATCATGCTTGTGTAAGTGTATACGTACATATATTTTTACACACAGATGAAACCAATTTCGGTTTCGTTTGACAGCTCGAGATTGTTGCTCTATTCCGCTAGGTATATTAACTTTATGAATACAATACATAAGACGGTTACAGCGCCATATTTCATAGTTCATACACTCTCCTACATAATCAGAAATGATTTATCTTCTGTACGTAAATCCATAAAAAATCTCATTCAACAGTGTAACGCATCAATGAGGCATATTATCCATACTCATATTATTATTATTATAAATTCGAAAGTGTGTTTGTCTGTTTGACTGTCTGTTAACTCTTCAAACCCTCTACCCGCCCAAACTCGAAACTGCTAAACCGATTTTGCTGAAATTTGGCATGGAGATTTTGAATCCCGGACTTTTTATCTCGAAAAATGTACGGTTCCCGCGCGATATACCAGTTTTGGCGCAACGGCGGTACGGGCGTCTTACCATATTTTTTAAAGACGTCGGAGCACTGCCGCTGCGGTGACATACCAAAACACTTAAAACGCAAGCAATGTGGCTTCGCTCTCAAGCTCAAGAAGTTCCTTAATATTCCCTCACTAATTGTAAGTGGCCCAGTTTAAAGTTTCTTGGAGCACGCCGCTCAAGGAAGCTTTAAAAAAGTTAAAAATCAAACCTCCAAGTTTTAAACAAACTTCTTCAAAGTTTATCAGGCTGACCGTTTTTACCTCTAGTTCGTATATTTTGGTGCCAATCTCAAAGAAAAGTATCGGTAGTTTACACATAATATATAACTAGCTGTTTGACCGAGCTTTGCTCGGTATCCGATGAAAATGACATTTTCTAGAAATGATTCCTAGCTAGATCGATTTATCGCCCCCGAAACCCCCTATATACTAAATTTCATGAGAATCGTTGGAGCCGATTCCGAGATTCATATATAAGATATTTGTCACAATGTAATATTGACTACATCTCATCTCGTCTAATTTTTGTCGCATACGCACGCTGTACTTCATCTGTCATTAGAACTCATTTTATCTGTAAACAAATTTTATGGAAGTACAAAAAATGTCACAAATGCTGTTCTGTTGGTGAGTCTATAAAAATAAATCCATACTAATATTATAAATGCGAAAGTATCTCTGTCTGTCTGTCTGTCTGTCTCGCTTTCACGCCAAAACTACTGAACCGATTGCAATGAAATTTTGTACACAGTTATTCTAGAGTCTGAGAAAGGACATAGGCTACATTTTGATGTGGGAAAATATCTTATTTCCATGAAAATATCGATGAAAATGAATTCGCATTACGCGTGGCCAGCGCTCATCCCGGGGGTCCTGGGTTCGAGTCCCGCAGGCGGAACAAAAATTTTTAAATGTTCCTGGGTCTTGGATGTGTATTAAAATAAAATTTCAAAAATCTTAAATATATTTTATGTATAATATTATAAAAAATCCAGGAATATATCGATGCAATGAACATTTTAGTTCTAATGCGATTCAACAGATGGCGTTTTATTTTTTACTTCATTGTAACATAGAACTAATCTTACTTATTAGTTACTAGCTGTTGCCCGCGACTTCGTCCGCGTGGACTTCAGTTTATAAGGCGCGATGTCAACAAAATTGGTGTCAAAAGCTTTTATAAAAAAAACCCTGGTACCCCTTAAATCAATACATCTGTCCAGTGTGCACACAATAAGTATTTCATTTTTATATTAAACTTTATATTTTATGCCAAATTTTAAAGCTTATTTAGCCCCCAATTACACAGCTTTACCCATAAACTATTTATCATTGATAGGTTTAAGGTTACGTCACTGCACAGATAAAGTACTGAGTTATTTAATACCGTAGAATAGATATAACAATCGAAAAAAATTACGAAACTTAAATGTAAGATAATACCACCTCTTATAGTAAGACTTTTGAGCAAGCGTCAGCGCGATGTAGAAGACGCACGGCGCCATCTATTATGAATTTTTGGAACTAACTTAATTTGAACAAATTTACGCATTTTCACCCCCTGACAACCCTTTTTTCCAGTAAAAAAGTAGCCTATGTCCTTTCTCAGGCTTTAGACTATCTGTAAACAAAATTTCATTACAATCGGTTCTGTAGTTTTGGCGTTTGGCGTGAAAGCGAGACTGACAGACAGACAGACAGAGATACTTTCGCATTTATAATATTAGTATAGATTATGTGCACACTGCACAGCTGTTTTTGGGTATTTTGATTAATTAAGGGCCGCGCTACACCGGAATGGCAGCGGCGAGGCGAGCACTTTCAGCGCTGCCATTCCGGTGTAGCGCGGCCCTAAGAGGGGTACCACTTACCAGGGTTTTAAAAAGTTTTTAAATTTGACAAAAATTTTGTTGACACCGCGCGCTATAAACTAAATTCCACGCGGACGAAGTCGCGGGCAACAGCTAGTAAATAAATAAATAAAAGGGATCTTCTAAGAAGGGATCTCTATATATAGTTTATCAAAATCGGTTTAGCGGTTTAATCATGTAGAGATAACAGGACAGACACTATTTATTATTTCATTAAACAACATTGCATACTAAAATTTATGTAAATTTGGCGGTATATTGGACGCTGATAAGACTTAAGCACTTGTGTATTATCCAACAAAAAATCACGTATGGAGTTATGAATGCGGTCATTTTCTTCAGATAATATAGAACAAGACTACATTCATAACTCAACACAAATGTTCTGGGTTAGTACACAAATGCATAACAGCGACCAATTTGATAATATTGATCCCATTCCAAGTAATTAGATCCAGACTTGAAGGTTCGGTGCCTTGAATTTCAATCACTTTAAAGTAGCTTATTTTACAGCTTTTTTTTATCAGATTTGAATTTAAGTTACATTAATCCATGCTAAGTCTATCGGTAAGTGTACTGCCGGACGGATACTTAATGGAAATTCATTAATTACTTAAAAACGCAAAGAGGTTTCTTTTCATAATTTTATTTTTTTCTGATTTAAAAAAGGAGTCTTCCTTTAGATTTTGCGTTTGTATTTTGAAAATTCAGTAGATAATAATTATGATATTAAAACAAGTGTTGCATTAATAACGGTTTTTAACTTTTTATTAATACTCCCTAACGCTGTGTCCTCTAGCGTTTTTAGACTCATGTATTGCTATTCTCAAGACAAAAACTTTTTAATCATCATTTATTCGTCACCTCAATTCGTAGACCCTATGAAATAAGATGACATTAAAAAAAAAACGTTGATAAAATCTTTATGTACCAACAATTCATGGCCGAGGTGACACTAAAGGTTGGTTAAAGGTACAAAAAAATAATAATTATAAGCGCCTCTCCCAAGCCTGTTTAACAAAAATCGCATATCTACAATTCACTCGACGGAAATGTGTAATCAACATTTCAATTAAGCGTGCACTCCCAGCACCTATCGATACAAACGAACAAAAAGCTATAAAGCGGTAAATTACCAAAATTGGTCACAACTGGTAATAAAACGGCGATGCTCTATAAATTCCCCCTTTATTACTCGATCCTACTTTATTTGCTTGACGTTCTGTAATTATTGACTCATGGTGTTTTGCATTTTCGTTTTCCACTTCGTTGTGTTTTCTGTTCAATTTCGTTTGTTGTTTTACTGTTAAGGGTTGATTCAGACAGCAACGCGACGCGTAGATGCATTTGAATCTGAATTGACCCTTACGGTTTAACTGCTGTCGATGGCGAAATGACAAGTTAAATTAATAATTATATTTGGTTACGTTATTTTAAGGTTTTTTCTTTTAAGTATGGCGATACCAACATTTTTAGAATATTTCCTTTATTATAGTTAAAAATACATCGATACATCACAATGAAATCATATTATGTACTTTTAACTGAGAAAGGTGTGTGTCTCAAAACAAATTAGCTTAGGTATTATGACGTGGGAGAGCCATGCTTCGGCACGAAAGGTGCCGGCTCGACCGGAGAAATACCACGGACTCACAGAAAACCTGTTTACCGGAGGCCCAATCCTCTACCCTTTTCCCTTCCCTACCCGCCCCTATAATTTCCTCCCGGTAGGGGAGGAACCCCTATTACCCTATTCCCTCTTAAAAGGCCGGCAACGCACCTGCAGCTCTTCTGATGCTGCGAGTGTCCATGGGCGACGGAAGTTGCTTACCATTAGGTGACCCGATTGCTCATTTGCCCCCTTATCTCATAAAAAAAAAACACACGGAACTTCTATGAAGTTTTATGCCACATCTCATGTTTTTGACTACATCGTTGTTCGTTATGTTACCAACGTGAATTATTTTCCCATGACCATCAACTAAACGTAGATTAAGCCCATCTTCCAATAAATTGTCTACAGTTAATCAATTGATTTAGGTGTCTGTGATGGCTCGTATGGTGCCGTCTCCTGACTGGTTCATCGGAGTCGACAGCTTCGATCTTTGCGTTGACGGCAACTGGCTCGACAGCATCACTATAGAGGTATTTACAATATAATTTATTTACTTAATTTTATGTACTAATTATGTAATTTCTAGATGTTATGATTTCAAAAATAATCCAGTTTCATATCATCATTAAAATAAAAAGGGTCTCAAAAGGGGTATAGTACACCCAAAAATAGATGTTTTACATCTAAGAATGTTGATTTTATAGGGAAAATGTTCGAAAGACATCAATTACTGTTTTTAAAATACCATGATTGCTAATTTAATTGCTCAACATTTACCTTCAATTTAGTATCAAATTATTTAATTCTTGCTATAAACAAGCCCTCGTCGGAGGGATTTGCTAATTATTTACAATTCAAAGTGAAGAGTTTGTTATCCTGTTATTTTCCGAAGAGAAAACGAATTAATCAATCTAGAGATACCTTTCCAGGAAGGATGCCTTAGATCATTTCGTTACATTTTAGATTGCAGATAGACTAACTTTCTCGGAAGACTTATAATAATTTAATAACTACGAGTTTACATTGTACGCTTATTCTGCAAAGTAGTTTAATATTTTATTATTTAAGGAACACATGAAATATAAGCGAAGAATTTGTCGGTTGTTTGTTTAGAGCCATTCATTTGATTGCGAATTGCTAGGCTTTGTCTTGTCCCTCGGGCATCCTGAAATCATATCAAAGCGACTTTTGTGGTTGCCGCTGTCGATCCTCATTACACCGGTATTATAGTGGTTTGCAAATTAGTATGCTTGATAAAAAAATAGTTAGTATTTATTATCAAAGTCTACCCGACCGACCCGTTACATAACTTTATTAAGGTGACGCGGCGTTAAAGTACAAAACCGTGTTGGATATGTTTTAGATTGCTTGTTTTCTATGAGAGGCCAGCCCGGCCTCTCATAGAAAACAAGGAATGGAACAGCAAAAAATGGAAAGGGCGTAGCGACAAAATGGTTTTTGTTGCGTAATTTAAAAACCATAAATACATTTCATATAAGCTATGGGCAAATTAAAGTGTATGCTTGAACCAATTTATGTACAAATTTTGGAAGCTTAAATCATTCTCCTTTGTTGGAAAAATGGGAATCCCTGTTTACAGAGGTATTTTTGATGGATTATTCTGTATTATAAAAGTTGAGCAATCGTGTTATGCTATATGTAATTCAAAGACAAAGACATGGTGAATACTGACAATGAACTATAATTTCTTAGCTTTAGTCATTGCTGAGAAAAATCGATATCGCTACAGCCAAATTATCAAGGCGTCGCCTTAATAATTAGTACTATTTTCACCACATTATTTAATGCTCACACTGCTTAAATCTTCTCTAGGCTTACACAATTATATTTCTATCGGTCCAGCCGTTATTGATTTAACGTTAGCAAGACTACGATTATACCAGAATCATTTTTTGTGTAACCAACCGCAATCGATTTTCATTTAAGAACCTAATCTCGTTAGATAAAAATAACTTACAGTAGGGATAGATAAGTAGTAAAAACTATTACTAAACCTACTGTACTTACAGGTGGATCCGTTAGACGCGGGCACCGACAACGGGTTTACCTTCACTGCACCGAACTGGCCAACAGCACCCCAGGGGGTCGCGTACCGCATCACTTCCAAGTACCCCTCTCACCCCGCTGGGTCGTTCTTCTACCCACACCTCAGACGGCTACCCCCGATAGCTACTTTCCAATTTATCAAGGTATGAAGTAAATAAGTAGACGCGGAGGCGGAAGCCTCGTAAGATTCTTCGCAGTTCTAAAAATTGTTCAGACAGATCAGTGAGGATAGTACTATTTATTGATCTATGGATTTTGGATATGATCGAATATAGTAATTAGATGAAAGCTATAAATAAATTTTTAAATTTTTAAATGGAACGTAGTCAAGCTGACTCCTCGCATATTAGCAACAGTCAGTCAAACTCCATATTTATGTTTAACTTCATCATCATAATCTAAAATTTCTTCTAGCTCCGCGAATATGAGCTGTCGGAAGTGTTCCATCGGGACAGCGATGAACGGAAATACGATGTATTGAACTTGGATAAGCTGAACCACAACAGCATAGACATGCCGGACGGAAACCGCGCGTTGAATATAGCTGAGGAGGTGGAACGAGAGGAGGCGCCGAGGATCTACGCTGATGGATCTCTGACTACTCCAGACAGCGCGTACTCTTATTATACTTTGTGAGTAAATATTTAGTGGGCACCTTTGTTTCTTATACACTAAACATTTTGGACAAACTCGTTTAGTCAGTTTTCTTTTGTTTGATAATGAACAGCGTTAAATATAACGCAAGAATAAAAGATGGTACATATACGCCTGCATGGAGCTTAATCAATAGGCTAAACTCTATAGGTTAAGCTTAACCAATAGGTTTAGGTCCATACAGGAGTAGGTCTCTACATCTACCATGGCCAAAGCATATTCAATAGCCAGGATGACTTTTCTTTCAAAATAACTCCGTACAACTAATATTTCTCATCATAGGACGAACAACACAGTATCCACGGAGGAGCCTCGCTCAGCCAACGAGCTGCCCACAGCCACCACGGCAGCTGACCGGTCAGCGCTGCGCAGCATGGCTCGCCGGTACAGAGCGCGGCGCAGGCGCCCCAGGCCAGACAGTGCAGACCCCGCGCAGAGGAGGAAGCGAAAAAGAGCAAGTGAGTTACCATGAATCACAATTTAGCTGGAATTTCCAGATAATTTCAGATATTTAGCTCACGATTGATTGGTTGCGACCAGAGAAATGTTTCTATATTTCACGATTGTTCCAATTATGACCAAGGAAAAATGCCTATCTGGTGTAGTAGCAGACGCTTTTTGCAGATTGTCTGATTCTTTATTAAAACAGGGGATTGATTGGAATAGCAAAATTAGCTTTTTCACAATGACCATGACTTAACTATGCAATTATTTCCAGGACTACTAGACTGCCGCGTATCAGAATGGGGCGAATGGAGCCCGTGCAAGAACGACGGCAGCTGCGTGGGTTCCGCGCTGCGCACGCGCCGCATCATCCGTCGGGCGAGGCCCGGTGGCAGCGCCTGTCCCCCCACAGCCCAATCCCGCTGGTGTGCCACAGACTGCTCCCACGACGACTGGCGAAACAACCTCACGTAATTCCATTTTCAAATTCCAGATTTTTTCAATTCTCAGTTTCCTGTTACTTTTGTCTCTGTGTCTCCGTCCAAATTTTCGTTCAGCTGTCGACCCTATTCGATGTAAATTGGCGTGTAAAAATATGTACAAATAAAAGACGATCGTCAACATTCTAGAAATTTGCTGCGAGGATTGTGGCACATCAATTATTTCATGTATTTTAAGGCGAGTGTCGCATGCGATATTTTATCGAAGGGTTGAATTCCTCGATATCGTAGGAAAGTTACAAGACTCGAACTCTGTGTATCGTTGGATTAGATGTAATATATTGTAAGTATAGCAGATATCGAAACCACCTCATTTGCCTTTTCGAAGTCGCTAGAGACTTTACCTACAATAGTCCGCATGGGTAGTCAATTAGTAGAGATCAGTAAAGATACATATCGCTTAAGTCTTCACGTTCGTGGCGGTCAATCATGTAGCAAGGGCTAGGGGGAGAAAAAAATTAGGGGGTGAAAATATATAGACATAAAAACATTATTAAAAACCATAGATTTTAATTAGAGGGAAACTAAAAATACAAACTGGGAAAATCCTAAGGTATTGTAAAAAAAAATATTTTAAAGGATGGTAAACTTTAACCGAGGTGGTGAAAATTTTTGTAAAATACAAATTACTTTATAAAATAAGTATTACTTATACTTAACAATTTCATGGAGTGAATGTGTATTTTTGTTGGTGAAAATGGTGTGAAAATATGTTGAAAATAAACCCCTCCCCAGCTCTGTCCCTTCATAGCCCATTTTAGTCGTATTCCAAAGATGCAGCTTTTATTTTTAATACGTTAAAGTGAAAAAACTAAAAATGTCTGTTCAAAATCAATTTTCCGTGGTCAACCGAAGCCGTGTTAAAAGAAAGCTTATTTTGACAGTATAGGACTGATAGCATTGATGTTAAATAATGTGGATTCACGGAAAATGATGTTGAACGTTTAATTAAGTATGTATCTAGGCTAGGTCGATATATCAAAGCCTTCTGTGAAGATAACCTTAACATTAAACTAACATTTTATTGAAAACTTTGAATTCTTTACCATCTGCCAAAGATTAAATAATTACTAGACTTGTTACAAATAACAATAATAAATATGAAACCTACTAAACGACATTGTACTGAAAAGGAATGGAAGTTGTTTAAAAGTCTATTTGTTAGTTCTTAATGCTTTTAATACATACCTATTCGAATAAGGAGCGTTTTAATGGTATTCTGTTTTAATATTTAGCTTATCCTTTAACGAAAATTTGTATTTCAATGCCAAAGAGGAAAGAAATGATAATGTAAAATAATAAAGTAAAAACTGTTGTTTCAAACACAGTTGTTACAGGAAATACAAGTTATTTTATTGTTCTTTTAAATTTTCAACTGTGCTTGATGTTTTAACAATAATATTATGCAAAATAAATCAATAAGGTAAAATATTATTTTCTTTTATACCTATCTAAGTTTAATCGAAAAGAGTGGTCCGTTATATTAAAATATGGTTTTTGAAGTTATTATATTTCACAAAGGAGGTTTGATACCCTATCCTTTATGGGTAAAACCACAGAATCCATGGAAAAGTAGGTCACGGGGAAGCGGAATGGGTATATCTTCCTTCCTTATCTCCCATCCGGGTTTACCGATACAGCCATAAGGTTTTTATTACTTAAGTGCCATAGTATGTTTTTCTTTAAAGATACGTGAGATTATTTAAAAGACGTAAAAGTACTGTGTATCTAAATGCGAGTATATCGTTGTTTTGAAGTTTTTGTGTATCTTGTAAAATGCGCTATACCTCCTGAATTATTTTGCTCCAAAACATGAGTTCATATAAAATATTTAATTATCCTAATATGGGGTAAGAGGGTCTACATGATTAAAGATTTATAAAAAAATTGTGTTTCTTTTGGCCCCAAAAGAAAATAAAGACCCTCTGACCCCAAAATTATTTTTGGTAGCAAATCTAATAAATGTTCGAAAAATAATTGTTTTAACTACCATACCTACTGAAATAACTTGAAAATGTAAAATTGAATGTTAACCTTAGTGTATAATGAGTACGTGTATTTTTTACAGTGTAAATTATTCTGATTTAAATAATAAAATATAAAATTACATACTTGACTTTCATTTTGAACCTAATAATCCTAGAGAAACAAGTCAGTTTTAGACCAAAAGAGCTATCTTATATCTAGAAAAACTATAAAAAGCAGTAAGATTATTCTTATAATTTCTTATTGTAGAGTCGTAAATTGTAACAAGAATAAATTATGAAAATCATCAAATTGTTTGTGACTAAAATTTCCAATCTTAGGGTTTACATAACGTTTTGTAAGGGCTAAGATAAAAAATAGCTTAGCCGAAAATCGGAATTAGAGCTAGCTAGTGTTTCACTCAAATGGCCCTTTCACATGGCACCACCGCCACGGCGGCGATTCTTGTCCGTGAAAGGCCCATAGAAATACAAGGATGAGTAAGCGGCACGGCGGCGGCACCGTGTGTAAGTAGCCAGGGTTGATTCCATAGACTTATTTATATACTGTCGTAGTTGATTCAGACCGCAACACGACGCGTAGATGCATTTCTAAATTAGTATGGATTTTGACGCAATTGAAATCTGTCAAATCCATATTAATTTAGAAATGCAGTTTCAATTTGAATTGACCCTTAAAGTGCTAAAAGCAGGTTGGTTTGTTGCGCCAAAATCCGTTTATTATGCGGAGACCGTACATTTTTTCGGGATAAAAAATATCCTATATCCTTTCCAGGGACTCAAAGTATCTCTAGGACCTAAGTATATCAAATTTCAGCAAAATCGATTCAGCGATTTGGGCCTGAAGAGGTAACAGACAGACATACACACAATATTAGTATGAATTTGGGCCATGATTGTCATGTTGATTGCGCAGATGGAACAGCGTCAACAAGGGTTTACCCTGCTCCATCTATGTGCCAACATAGAGACTAAATTATTATGCTTCAGTATAATGTAATCTTTAACCAAAAAAAATAATCCATACTAATATTTTAAAAGCAAAAGTGTATATGTCTGTCTGTAACCTCTTCACGCCCAAACAGCTGCTAAACCGATTTCTCTGAAATTCTTTGTGGAGATACTTTGAGTCCCGGGAAAGGACGTTGGACCCTGTTTATCCCACGCGATTATCGAATTATGGCGCAACGGAGCGGCCGTCATCTAGTTAGTTTATATTTCACAGAACTATAGTGACTATTGTAGTACACTATAGACTATAGTAGCTGTACCATGAGTGTAAAGCTATAGTATTTATCGATACTCGATACCGACTACTGTAAATTTTTAGTATGGCAAATTTTACAGCGCCTCTAGCGGTTACTTGCGGAACCAAAATCGCCATACTAAATATTTACGTAGTCGGTATCGATTATCGATAAATACCATAGCTTTAAACTCATGGTAGAGCTACTGAACAATCTACAGCTGCCTGTACAAGTAAACTACGTAACACCATATAACACTAACCTAACCGAACGCGTTACTAAGTTTAATGAAGTTACTGTTAGTTCATCCTTTCGGACGTCAACTTTGTGACTGTTACAGAGTACAGCCGGGGAAATGTGTGCTTAGCATACTGACAAACTTTATACTGATCATTCCGATAAGGAAAACTGCTAACACAAACACAAAAGTTAACGTATACTTAAAATATTCTAGTATTTTTTTTTGTTACAAATTTTGCAAAACACACAAAAAAGGATATTGGCTGAAAACCCGTAGAGGTATTTAAGCATTAAAAAATAAAACCATTACTACGCGGTCATATAGATTCCCCTTTCTGAAAGGTTGAAAATGCTACTTGATAATTCAACAAAGAAATAACCAATTAACAGAAAGAAAGGTAATCAATTATCATCGCTTCCCACAAAATCATTAACATTGATACAAAATAAAATTTTATCTGATAAACTCTCATATTCAGCTGCAGAATTTTAAACTTTAAACTTCACACAAAAGAGCTATTTTCGTTTGCACTCCAACTGCACTAACTCTCCCTCTCAAAGTGCTTCAAGTCTTAATTCCCGGCGATTACAACAATTCGGCCCACTTCTGTAGGGTTGCCAGCAAGTAGTTTTTTCATTGGAAAAAGTTTCATTTGCAGATTTATATTCGTGTAAATTTTTTAGCATGTTGAGAGTTTTAGTTTACTATGGTGTTATTCTTAGCACGCATTGTTGTGACGCCTCGTGGTCCAGTGGTAAAGGACGTAGGTTCGGAGGTCGTGGGTTCGATTCCCGCGTTGGAAACATGTTATTTCCAAGTTTAGTTAGTACAATGCAAGCTGATCACCTGATTGTCTGTCACGTAAGATGAAGAAGAAGTCCATGCGTCGGATGGGCATGTAAAAATGACGTTGGTCCGGCAGCTATGCCTATGACATAAGTTCCCGAACCGGTGGCAGGCACCATGTAGGAACTTCTGAAAATATTTGAGTTTTCAATTGATGTTCCTGATACAATCTGAACACTTCTTTATTGATTTTGATAATTTTTCTGGTGGCCCAGGGGCTGCTTTGCCAAGAAATGCGTGAAACCGCTTACAAGAACCTCTCAGTATCCAGGTTTATATCTTTCCGATTTTTCATATCTTCTTCTATGAAAGTCATACTTAATTTGTTCATATTCACGAATATTATTTAATTGAAATAAATTCAAATATGCGTGAAAAATAGATTTTTTCACATTTCACAATATTCTGTCTATACAACTTTTTAACGACGTCCTGAACTACGTGGGGTTTGTGGGACCCCAGCACACTTTGTGTACGTCTGTTCGTTGCATAGGTGAAGAAAATCCTAAACTTCTGCCGCCAAACGGTAAGGCAACGTCTTAACTCCAGCTACATAAAGCGTCAAAAAAATCACATGAATTTTAAAAAAGTTATGAAATTTTTTGTACGTCTGGGGTTTGCCAGACCCCACGTGGTGCACGGAGGGTTAAGGGCTGTGTGCCAGCCCTATGGGGGTACTTTACCTACTTTCGCACAAAGTGATGACCTCGCAGGGTTTCAACAGCTTCATTAGAATGTTGCAATTAAAACTCTTCAACTTTTTCGTATTTCCTTATCTCTACGCGAGAAATTTATGGCATAAGTTATATCTACGGAAAGAGTTGAAATACTTTATGAAGTAGATGATAATATGAGAGATAGAGTACTGAGTTATGAACTTATGACAAAAAATATATACAAAAACATTTTTTTTTTGTTCTAGTGTAGTTTTTTTTTTTAGATTAGCAATAAATAATAATTAAAATACTGATTAATATACTGTGGTCAAAAATGTCGACTATGTGCTACGCAAAAACAAATCTTGCCACTATGACATAAAGTAAGTTATCACGTGCGCAATTTTTCAGAATTTACGTTATTTATAACGTAAAGAGGCGTCCGTTACTGAGATAGTGATCTTTAATTTCCTGCGCGTCACTCCCACTCTAAATTATCGTAAAGACAGATAGGGATTAAGTTAACTAAAGATAAAGTCTAGAAATTTCTAGTTCTTAAATAGGGAAAAATAGCTCATGTTTTAGCCCGGCCGCACATTGTCCGAATTCTGATCAGAAACAGTTGAATTTCGCCGGACCGCCACCCCGCACACTATCCGAAATATCCTTCCGGCGAGTTCGAGCTCACTCGGCTCAGTACAAAATGTAAGAGACAGCGCGGACGTCCAACTGTTTCGTATCAGAAATTTCGGACAATGTGCGGCCGGGCTTAATCTAGGTTTCTGTATAAAACATACTAGATTAAGGCGGGGATTAATCTCAATCAAAAACGATAACCTTGCACACAACCAAAAACCAAGCGTATTCGCATCGCAATAAGATTCATTTTAGCTTAGCATAAAACTGTAGGTTCTCGGGCGGATCTTCTCTATTTTTCATGTTTTTTTTAAATATCTTTGGAAATAAATATTAAGAAACAAAATTGTTCGGTTAAAGAATTTTTAATATAGATTTGCTAACAATTTATTCAAATAAAATGTACAATTATCCTAGTTAATACTTATATTTCGATGAAATAGAGTTTTTTCGGAGGGAAGTTTGTAAATTAATTACAGCCAAAGTATTACGTTTTATTAAAATGTTTATGGTTTAAGGTATTTTACATATTGTGCTTTATATCTCATATTTTTTTAACACTTCGTTATTATATTGGAACTAGGTAAACCGGGAGTCACGGAATAACAAATTGGGGTTTATCCTCGCCTTAAGAGCCTGCGACAGCCAGACCTTCCTTTGTTTTATAAAGCTGAAAGCTTACAAGTTTGTAACCACAGAGGTAATACCGACCAGCAACTATGAAATTTCGGTCGCGGCTGCTTTAGGAGGTATCGAGTTCTGAAGGTCTACCTGACTTTCGAGAAAGAGTAAGGTAAGTGTCAAAACGAGACCCCTCCACTTACCGCGAGGAATATAAGCTATCTTTACTCTTTCTCGAAGGTCAGGTAGACCTTCAGAACTGGATAGCTCATAAAGTAACCGTGATACTCCATAGTTGCTAGTCATTCTTACCAGAGATAAAAGTAAGGTAAAGTTCACAAACAGGTAATCATTCAGCTTTACGAAACAACAGAAGGTCTGGCCGTCGCAGGATCTTGGTCCATGCCCCTTTTATATTAAATTTATTTAAACAAGGAATAACTATAAAAGGTCAACTTTATCACAGCGAAATTTTAATATTTATACGCTTCGCAATTATCTTAATTATAAGACAGTAAACTATAATAATTATTTCATTTTATAATAATGTTCCTTTTGAACACTATTTTTTTGTATTTTGAATACTTTGGTTAAATATTGGATTAAAAAAGTATATTATGATCAAAGTTAAGGAACGGGTACGAACATTATAATTTGATCGAAAAACCTTTTAATAAGTAGGACTTACGATTTGTTTGGCATTCAGCCAAATTAGACGAAATCTCAAAATGTCCCAATACAACACCGAAATTAGGCCAGTAATTTTACCACACCTTTTGGGAGTAATGAGTATATTATTGTATACCATGTCTCTATGCAAGTATCATTACAATATTTATGTTTATTACAATTGCTATGTTATGAATAAAGTTATATTATGAAGTATGGTAATATGTGGAATATTTTAATCATGTCTAAGTATCCATTTTCAAGATCTATATTCCACATCAAACAAATACATCACTTATATTGAAAAATGGTTTAATTACAACAAATAATATTAAATAACAAACAATTTGGAGCCTCATTAAAATGTTTATTAGGCGCCCTCGACGTCCCAGTTGTAGAGAGCTCTCAAACAAAGTTGGCGGTTTTATTCAATTATTTCCACTATAATTTGATTTAAAAATGTTAAAATGTGTCTAGTTGAGAGTGCTTTGAATTTAATGCAGTTTAAGCCAAGCGTGCAGTGATTTAAGAGGGCAAAAGGACAGATGAATCATTTGATGGCATTACCGTCGCCTCGTCTATATGACTCGTGACTGGCAATCCAAGATAGCAAGTAAGCCAGCAACTTCTTACGGCCGTTCCCAATATTGGATCTATCTCTGGTTTTGCCCTACTAGAGATATGAATAGCTCAGATTAGACATTAGAGACATATTTTATTTTATGTCAATTGTGAGCTATTCTTATCTCTAGTAGGGCAAAACCAGAGACAGTACCTACGTAGATGTATGCGACGAAAAAATCTTGCGCGCGCGTCACCGCTCGCTTGTGAGTCCCTTGTGATCTGCCCCTTTAAAGGGGTACTTACAGTTCGATACCTAAAGGCGCTAGTGGGACAGGCCTGCTTTAACCAAAGATTTGACATTTTGCACTGTAGTTATGGTTAAAGTTACAGTTATAGTTAAAGTTAGTTGGTGCAGCCCAACCTTAGTAATCACAATATTATGTTATGCTCATGTCCTATATTATAAACTTAATTATAATACCATGATGATTGATAATAATCAAATTTAATTTTAATAAATACTCAGCACTAAGTTAATTAACGTAGACGATAGAATCTAAAAATGTAGCACGTATTAAAAATTAAAATATTAATAAAAATTCAAGTATCAAGACTAGATAAGGGCGCGCTCAGACCGGAAGTCGCGTCCGCGCGGCCGAACATTATTCATGCGCCCATCCGGCCGCCACAACTTCACAGAAATTGCCTTATACGCTCACCAAAATGCACGCTAATTTGAGGACTCGGGTGTATACAATTTCGGACTTGAATATACTCGGATTTTTCAAGTACTCCTTTGAATGTATAACATGATACTGAAATTATACTCAGTTTTCGAGGAGAATATACGGAATATTTAAAAATATGTCTTTGAATATCTCACTTGAAACGTCTTGTATGTAAATGGCGTGTATATTTTATGAGGCGTATTTAATGTTACGAGCAGCAAGAAAATAAGGGAAATGTTACATTTTACAGATACCAATCACAATTTCAACTTTAAGTTACTTGTCCCATCCAATGTCCATAAATTAATTATGAAATAATTACGTTTAAGGCAAAGTAGTTAAAAAATCTTCTCAAGTCGGCAAAACATGGCCACCCAATTAATATTATCAATGGCTTTTAATGCAGCATTATATTGAGTAATTTATTAGCGGATCCCGGAGAGGAAGTCTTTTGTATGCTGCGGAAATCAAAATTTAATTTGCAAGTATCAAAATCTTTTGTTGTTCTCTATTCGTTAGAAACGAACGAAGATAAAATTTTAATCAGCTTACTTTGAATTTGTCGAGTTTAATTAAAAAATCAACATCAATCAGAATTAGGCTCTGTTGTTAATTTAGGAGCTGCTAGGTATTTTGTTACCAATCAGGTTGTAATAAAAAATGTACACTTTTATTATATTAGCGGTATATAAATAATACCTATTATATTATGTTCAATGATTTTGTATTTTAAAATATACTTACATCAAAGTTGTTTCACGTAGTCTGCCTTATTTAATATTCTAATTTCTAAAACCTTCAAACATACGCAACGAATTGTCATCCAATTTGCAATATATCTATATAATATAAAGCAATTGGAGAGCCCTATCCCAGAAAGTAAATTTTGGTGGTCACGTCCCTCAGCCATGAGGATACGACTAGGAAGGAAGAAAGGATATATATAAAAATGGATTTTCAATTGTGTTAGTAACGCTAAAACTCGAAAACGGCTGAACGGATTGGGCTGATTTTAGTCTTAAGATATTCGTAGAAGTCCAGGGAAGGTTTTAAAGTGACAAGAAGTTCACCGGGACAGCTAGTTTGATATAATATCTTATATATAAAATTCTCGTGTCACAATGTTAGGCCGCATACTCCTCTGAAACGGCTTTACTGATCTTAACCAAATTTTATATTATGCATATTCAGTAGGTCTGAGAATCGGCTACTGGGTACTTTTTATATTGATAAGTGCATTTGTTGAATAAATAATAGTAAATTATTACAACTCGAGACTGACAGCGACCATTGTTTGTGCGACGGGATAGCGATGGACGTTGCCATGGTGACATACTTATTTAGTCTCTTCAATAAAATAATACGGGCGAAATACTTTATATGGCAAAGAAACGTTTGCCGGGACAGCTATATATTATATATTAATATAAGTGTTTGTTTATCCATACTAATATTATATATGCGAAAATGTATCTGTCTACTACCTCTTTACACCCAAGCCGCTGAACCGATTTTGCTGAAACTTGGTATGGAGATACTTTGAGTCTCGGGAAAGGATCCTATCCTATGTGCTCTCCCGGGATTCCATACCAAGCAGACATTTCGCATTCATAACATCAGTATGGATGTAACATAACTTTTCGGCACATCGCAGACGATAGACTGTCCGTGACGCACTTTTTAGTCCGTGGAAATAGAAAGTATGCAATTATATGCAGTAACGCACACGACGCGCAGCGCGGACGTGCAGCGCGGACGTGTGCGTTACTGCATATAATTGCATACGTTCTATTTCCACGGACTAAAAAGTGCGTCACGGATAGTCTGTCGTCTGCGCTGCGCCTAAAGATCATTTGAATGTTAAACGAGCAAAGCCGATACATTACAATAATATCGTTAAAAAAAATACTTTCTTTCTATTGAATATGCTCCGAAATGCTAAACTAATTTTGATGAAAACACACAATTATAATCATCACGGGAATCATCATCATCGGCTTAGCATAACAATGATACATGTACAGAGTAATGGAATACATTAGTCGCATAATCTTATAGGGTTTCTGATGGGATTGTCCAATCTTAGTTATCCATATTAATTGTGTATGGAATTCAATTGTGTATTAGAATTAATATAGTTATATTTTGCAAGTATGTTTGTTAATCTGTTTATTATGATTTTTACAAGAAATGCCCTTATAATTTTTATTGATGGCGTATAATAGGTTCATCTAGCCATGACCCTAGTCTGCATAATATTATATAAACAACACATCTTAAGAGTCCGGGTGCTTTATAATTTCTCATACGAGAATATTTACCATAATATTTATGTTATTATTCAGCTTAAGATAGTAATTAGCTAGGGTCCTGTACAAAGATCCACTGCAAAATATTTACATACCAAAAATATGAACGATTACAATATTTACATACTAAACTGTAATCGTTCATATTTTTTGGTATGTAAATATTTTGCACTGAATCTTTGTACAGGAACCTAGGTAATTAGTAATTACTATCTTAAGCTGAATACTAACTCAAATATGGCAAATATTGTCGTATGGGAAATGATCTTGGTATTACATTTGTATAAGAATTACAATGGGACCCGGACTCTTAAGAATTAAGTCTTGTAAAATGAAAATTTTTATATTAGGATATTTTCAGTTGCAATAAAATACACTTATTTTTAAAAAGTTCTAGAAACATCAAAATTGTCTATGTTGCTTTTATGATTAAAGGTATTAGGTACGTATTTTTAATGGTCTTAATGAAGCAGAATAAAAAGCAATCACTGAAGCATCTTTAGACCAATTTAATCTAACGTAGAAAGTTCTAGAATCTAGATTAATTGAAGACATGAGTGATGAGTGGATGAACCAAATAAGTAACAATTTAAAAACTGTCCTTTTTTGCATTAAGGAAAGCTTTAGGGCCGGGAAATGATTTAAAGTTAAAAAATGTGGATTATTTTTTATATCAGCTAGATGATGAAGTAGGTAAGTTACAAGATTTGTTCAAATTATAACGGAAAAAATGAGTTGTTGTTCTTATGTTGTAAAATGTTAGGTACCCGCTTCTTCCACTCATGTCTTTAATTAAGGCTGGACAAGACGGAGTATGCACGTCGTTATCATGTCAGAGACCTTTAATTACTGTGGACTATACACTATAGTGACAGTAATTATTGTCTAATGACAGTCCACTTGCAGTTTATTGTGAGTTATTACAAGAGAATGTTGGAACTCTACTACTAAACATGGAATTTGACTATATAATATATAGCTTGTACAGGATCTCTTACTCGTAAAATATCGTTTTGTACTCTAACGGCCGTTCCCAATATTTGATCTATCTCTGGTTTTGTCACAATTGACATAAAATATATGTCTCTAATGTCTAATCTGAGCTATTCCTATCTCTAGTATGGCAAAACCAGAGATAGATCAAATATTGGGAACGGCCGTAAGGAACACTTTAGAGTAAATTGTTCCTTAGATAGAGTCTAAGGAACAATTTACACTAAAGTGTTCCTTTACGTAATAATGGACGCTTTTAAGATTTTTTCGTGGAATGATACTTAAATGTCATTCCACAAAAATGCGTATTGAGTTATGATTTATGAAAGTAACTAGTTCATTTAGAACAACAGCTGAAGACTGAATTTATAATTAAACAAAAAAAAAATTGGGCTAATACACAAATGCTAAACAGCGACCACATACCGTTCACTTTGTACATAGTAGAGCTGAAAGAGTTAAAAGAGACACATACACAGCTTGTATTATCACTTAGATTTACAACAGCCTGTACATTGTACAACGTCCACCTTTTTATAAGCCATGTGAAAGGATCGTATTGTTGCAATGTGAATTAACCCTAAGGCAAACTCAGTTATAAGCTATAACAGCTGTCGTTTCTTCAATTTGTTTTGATATTGATTTATAAACATAAATTGTAATGAAATAAATTTCCAAGAAAGATAAAATCAAACTAGACTAGATAATGATAACGGAGTAAGCAAACATAACTTAGCAAATACAGCCATATTTATTGCGAACGAAAGTGCTCAAGTACATTCAATATTCATAATACCAAACTTACCTTTAATATAAAAGATGCTTACATAAACGAATTCGTATCCTATTGCCAAGAAGTTAAAGTACAATTTGCTGTGGGAACGCGTGGGGTATATTCATTTTAGACTGTCATAACATTGTTTATCGAATATTGTCTAAATGTTCGTGTTCTCAAATGGTATCATAAATTCCATATTTTTTCAGTGAAAAAGTTTCAACTACATTTTATTTATATGGTACAAGCTCATACTTAACGATCATCATACATAACGATCATTAATCAAAACATAATTAAAGGCAGTTCGAAAATAAGAACATAATCAGAAAGCCGGTACTTCCATGTACTATCAGAGAAGTTGATTCCTATGCAAATCGGGGAGCTAAGTAGTTTGGTCGCGTTACGTCAAACCCAGCCGACAGATCACAATTAACATTGAATTGACATATTCGACCAAATAACGTTGGTCTGTCAATTGCATAGGAATCAACTTCCTCGATGGTACAAACTTTGAATCAGAGTCGTCCAAAGACTTCTATTTAAATAGAATTCTTTGGAGTCGTCAAAATGGATTCTATAAGTTTCGATAGCGAAGTGGATTTGACATAGCGCTTCACATTTTTTTTAATGTCATGACGGATGAGTTACATGATACGACAAATCCTATACATTCTTGATATTTAATTTCTCTACCGAAACTAACGAATTATTTTCCTAATCTAACCTAACCAGTTCCGCTCCGATAAGCATTTTGACTAGACAACATATGGCATGACATTTCAAGAAACATAATATTTTCTTGTTTTGTAGAGAATTTACGGATGCTCCCTTTTACTTTCAGCACGTTAACAAATGCCCCCTTAATAAGAGTCTTTCTAAATTTCGTTATGACCTGACAAAATGAAATCAAAATTTATGAGATGGTTCGCGAGTTTTCACACAGAAAGTTGGTACCGTTGCGTTTATTACGCACCTGCTCGCGTTTTTGCGTATAGAGTCTTTTACAAGAGGTTTCAGGATATTAGAGTTCCTACTTATTAATGGATGAGATATTAATAAATGTAGCGGAACTTTTAGCCTAAATTAATATTTATTGAATGGCAGGCGAATATTTTTTTAAATTATTTGCACGAGCAAAAAATTCACAATAATATCATCGATAGCAAATTAGAGGATCTTGCCAATATAATATTATGACGTGTTTAAATATATACATTATATATTATTTATTACCACGTAGATGTACACGTTACAAAGCACTAGAAAAGTCACATTTCAATACACTATGTATAATTAAGTCTATCAGACAAAAATATTTAATATTTACGCAAAAACGCAGCGATCGCGTGCCCGTGTGAAAACTTAAGGCCGGGTGTTCATTACCATTTGTATTCTACACCTGGAAGTCTGTCAGACGGCAAGATTTATGCTCCCTCTTAACTGAGCACAACCCGCCTTTTGTATGGAAATCAACTCACTTTTTGTGAACCACGGATTAATATTCGTATACTTTAAGAACTTAAGCTTTAGGTGTTCAATGTTAATGCTATTTATTACGTATATTTTAAGAACTTAAGCTTTAGGTGTTCAATTATGTATTATGTAATTTATAAAACAATAAATATATATTTATTTATTTATTATATATATTAGATCAATGAGTTTCTAAAATACTAGAGTAGCAATGTCTTACAAAAAGATTCTCAGAAATGCGTAACCACTTTTTTGTTCAAAAGACAATGTCAAGTCATATATTCGTTATGTCATTATGTATGTGAGATATGCCTGCAGGCATCTTCGAAGTGGCAACGCGTTGCTACCGTAAACTTCCAATCTAGTTACGTTAGTAACATAGAATATCATTGTATTAGATATTTGAAATAATATTATGAATTTTAATTCATTGTGGTCCATCACGCCATGGACACGTTTTTTTTTGGTTATATATATATATATATATATATATATATATATATATATATATATATATATATATATATATATATATATATATATATATATATATATATATATATATTTCCACCCCGGAGTTGATATTACGTCCTACATGGCGGTTTTTACCGATGATATTGCGTCCGACTGACTTGTTGCATCCTGTATACGGACGCAAGATTGACCATCTCTCAAATTCAGCCAGAAGTAGTGTTAAGGTTAGTACAATGGCTGGGTGAAATATTGGCATGGACGTTGTTTTGTCACCGGAGTGCTTTTCGGCGTATTTCTTAGTTCCGCTATTTGGCGCGCGAATTTTGGAGGTCGCTACTGTGCGCCCTATATCAGTGGCGTATATTCGATACTTTGTTTACGTATAACACGCCGATAATGTGGATTCCTGTATATAATAAAAGTTTTTATCAATTCTAATGTGTGATTTAATTACGTCCCACAAAACGACATCGTCCCAGAGGAGACGCGGGGGTGACAGAGGCGAGGGGCGGAGTTCGCACGCGATATGCAAGGGCATGTTTTTGTTTATATTTTTTGCCGGCCAGCGCGGACGTAATGACGCTTGTGGTATAAATATTGTGTAGTGGGGCGAATATTTGAGAGAGACTAAATTCATGTCTTTGTAGTTGGGTTCAAAACGCCTTCGTAAATTTGATGTAACATTACACATTTCAATGTCTAATTAACTTACGAAAATGCTGCTAAAACTATTTGAAAGTAGAGTTAATATTTCAAAAGTTATTATTAAAAAAAAGTACCAAATTATGAAATTTTTGCGTGTCGTTTTGTTCCTGCCGCTTACAATTTATTATTTATAAAAAAAATGAGCTAGAAAGGATTAAAAATTTAATGTTAATTTGAAGATAAAGAACTAATAAACTATCCGATACCAACAAATAACACATCAACTTACATTAAATAACTAAAAATTATATTTTTAAAATGTTCATAAAATTCGCGTCATTGTCCTGCGCATTGCTTGTTTTGAATGCCTTTCCGATATACTCAACGTGACGGGTTGAAACCTTTTTGCGATAAAATCTGTTGGCTCACTTTATTTGATCGCAGTGCTTTGGTGTGGATAGAGGTCTTCGTTTTATGCAGGTGAGTCTTTGAAATACGTTCTACAAAAATTTCCAAATAAGACGTCATTTACATTTCTCGATGTGTGCCAACATTTGTCTGTTTTTCACTACTTTTTTTATACCAAGTTATAAAGGCCCGCAACATTTCTAAGTTCTTAATAATTTTCTTAGTTTTCTTTATATCAATACTTAATTATAAACGAATTTAGTGAATTCCTCATTTTCCTGAACGTCTTTTTCCTGAATAGCCCTAAAAACATAATGACGATCATTCAGAATAATGATCAAATCTGTAACTGTATTTCAGGAAAACAGGGACAAATATATCGAATCGATGCAATGTCGATATTACAATTAGGTAGTTATTTGACACATTTTCGAAAAATAGTAGTAGAATAGTAAGAAAAGTAGTAAAAATGTTATCTACACTTTATTATTATAAAGCAGGAGAGGTTGTTTGTTTGTTTAAACGCGCTAATCTCAGGAACAACTAGTCCGATTTGAAAAATGCTTTCAGTATTAGATAGCCCATTTATCGAGGAAGGCTATAAACAATATTTTATCACGCTAAGAATAATAGGAGCGAAGAAATAGAGGAAAATGTGGAAAAAACGGAGGGAAATTATTTGAAAGGGCTTATTTGAACGCGCTTATCTCAGGAACTACTGGTCCGATTTGAAAAATTCTTTCAGTGTTAGATAGCCCATTTATCGAGGAAGGCTATAAGGAATATTTTATCACGCCAAGAATAATAAGAGCGAAGAAATAGAGGAAAATGTGGAAAAAACGGGGGGAAATTATTTGAAGGGGCTTATCTCACGAGCTACTGGAGCAATTTTTCTGTTATTTGGTACAAATAACTGATAAGAATTAAGAAATTGACCACGTGAAGGATCATAGGCTATTTTTTGTGCCCTAATTTGTCTGTGAAATATCTAATTTACGCGAGCGAAGCCGCGCGGAACGTTTGATAATAAAATATTATTTGAGAAATAATAATAAATAGGTATCAGAATTATTATTAATTAACAGGTGTACATTTTTTATTGCAGGTGACTCGAAAAGGTAGAATATTTTTTTTAAAGGCAGATTTTGGCATTAGCTATATTTTAGGAAATACATTTTTATAATAAATCAACACTTTTACTAACATACAAGTTTTATTGAAAATCCTTTTTTTACTTATAATAATAATAACCCCCACACCGGTTTCGGTGACGGTGGCTGGTTTCATTGAAACCAGGCCAGTTACGCAGGAGTAATTTTATAGTGCCCAAGTGTGTGCGCAGTACACATGAGCACTCTCTATTCCTTTTAACTCACATAACCCAGTGGGACGGACGACCGACACGACTGGCGAGAGATGCGCAGGACCGACTTTTACATGCCCATCCGTGATCCGACGCATGGATCATCTTACTTGTCAGACCTTATTTTCCTGTTCTGAGTGTCAGACAATCAGGTGATCAGCTTGCAATGTCCTAAGTCCTTACTAAACTTGGAAATAACAATTAACAATATGTTTCCAACGCGGGAATCAAACCTCTGAGTAAGAGTCACGCTCTGGACCACTGGACAACGGAGGCGTTTATAATAATAATAATAATAATATAATCAGCACGAATATGGATAAGATTTTTAAAATAATCATTATTCTCAACAAATTGTCAATATTCTAAGTAAATACGTCATTTTCCACAAATTTTGTCATTGTCATGAACAACAGTTTTTACTTAATATTAAATATCTCTTAATTTTTTTTTTTCGTGACTCTTACAGAAAGGGAATTCTATTTCGGTGTCTTTTAACACCAGAAACATTCAGAGCAATATTTTAAGGGTTTTTTAAAAAACACAATTTTTGGCCTAAAATAACATTTTGAGTAGATTCACCCAGTGGAAGTAAAATAACAGGCACAATGAAAAGAAGTGCTATTAGTAAGTAAGTATCCCATTAAGTATATTAAAAATAATGAATAGGTAAGCACCTAGTAGGTTTTAATTTATACTTGGTTTGTAAATTTAAATTATGGTTATTATCTATAATAGCACCTATTATTTCTGTTTATTTGTTTTGTACAAAAAGAGGACGGTATTTGATTATAATACAAGTTCACAATAATAATTTTTTCGTAAGTAGTAGGTTAACGCGCGCGCGTAAACAAACACGACGCGACGTTGCGTTCTGTGCTGTGATGGTCATAGTCAATCATGGTTGTCGTGATTGATGTAGATCGTTTTTTTAAAAGAAGTGATTTTAAAAACTATTTTAAAGACAAAATAAAATGGTATATATATATTTAATAGAATAGAGTATAATATGTTATACATATAATAAATAAATATATATATTTATTGTTTTATAAGTTGCATAATAATAATATTAATGTTTTGAACGGTGAGGTCCCAGTCGGTGTGGCGGCCAGTAGATCCGACATTTTCCGATTTCCTTAGATTTTATGCTGCTCCACCCTTTGCCTTTAGATGTTGTGACATTGGCTTGGTGGAGAGGGGTCACTCAAGCTGGGTGGAGTTTCTAGGTTGTTAAAAAGATATCGTTCTGTGTCGAATCTACCCGCCATGTGGCTTAGGACTTTATCGTTCCTGTCTTTTATAGCCATTTTTATATTATAATCTTTTATGTGTTCGGTTGACACCTCCGTGGCTCTTTTTATGAAGCTTGCCACAGCGTCTCCATCAGTTTCAGTGTAATAGACACAGGTGTTAGTGTGCCGGGATATAGCTACAACTGCGTGAGGAACGCTGTCATGGATTGCCAGCTTTCGGGACTTGGTCTGTATGATGATCACCGAAGGACTCGTTAATCCCTGAGCTTCATGGATTGTGAGGACGCGAGAATCCGTTCCCGATCCATAGCCTGTATTAGTGAGGGCTGCTTTCTCCTCTTGTGTGTGGACAAGATACAGGGTATTTAGATCGGTTTTAGGTATTCTCGCTCCTGTATACTTCATTAGCTTTAGGGACCGCACAATTTCCTTCGATGAATAGATGTTATTATAGACCATGTTTAAGGCGTATGCCACATCCATAGGGCTCCTGTGTGTGCAAGACAACTCCTGGGTGATGCTGGTTACCAGGTTTGGACGAGTGTAATTAAGTTTAAAGAGGTTTTCAAGCTCTATAAACGGAAGTTGGTTAATATCTCCAATGAGGATGACATCGTTGGCGCCTGTTAACTGATTCGCCATGACGATTGAGCCGAAATGGTTCATGAGGGCCTCGTCAACTATCAACCTTTTGTAGGTTCCTTTTGTCCCATTTACCAGCAAAGAGGCCATGGTACGAACTTTATCTTTAACTTTGTTGCCAGTTAGTAGCGATAGCCTTTGCTTTAGATCCTCGGCTGCTTCGATTGTAGTTGTTATTATAACGTCTGTTTCCTCATTGAAGTTATTAATGATCCAAGTTGTCTTCCCACATCCAGGAACCCCATTGACCCACGAGTAGTTGATAGGTTTCGCGAATATGTCCCAGTCCATGCTAGATTCGGGGTCCCCAGATAGGACTTCTGCCATTTCTAGTATCCTGTCTTCCAGCATTATTCTGGTACATTCCGCTATTACCACTATTGGATCCTCAGATTTTGTGATAAATTTGAGTGTTCCCGTGCGTTTTGTCTCATCCTCGTCCAGAACCACGAATCCGCAGTCGGCACTTAATGCCGCCATATACTGCCCTGTCATCGCCCCGGCAATTATTGTGGAGGTGACATTGTCGTATATGGCAGCTTTTGCATCCTCGAGTCTCACTTCTAACAGCTTTTGATTTTTCCGCTGATAGGCCTGCATGATCTTATTGCAGGTCAAGAGCTTTATGGTCTTGTTTGCTCTTATTATCGCCTGGAACTCGAGGAAGGCATTTATTATATGATCTTCGGGGTTCTGGGCCAGTCTGAGTTTTGGCGGGAGCACTTGCCCGAGATCGGCCCTATATCTTTTGTTTTTATTTGCCGGTGTTTGTGTAGATGGTTCCCTCAAAAAAGCCTCCATTGCTAAAGCCTGCCGATTTGTTTGTGACGAAGCCTTGATCCGAGAAAGGGTGTTTTTATCCTCGATCATTCTTTCACGATGAAGTACTTTTTTGATGGATCCCACAAACGCTTTTAAGTTGGCCATTGAGTTAAGAGACTTCTTAATTTCATTTTTATCTCTCTCTTTCTCATCCTCTTTTTTGTCCTCCCGTGATGCTTGGAGTCGTTCACTTGCGGAGGATGAGTTCGCCTTATTGCTGGGTTGGGACGCTGCTGGCTGATCATCACGATTCCTTTTGAGGAAGCTTAGGTCATCCCCTCGGTTCTCGTAGACGATTATCTCATGATGTTCTGAGGCTTTTACTATTCCATAGTAATTTGCAGCCCTGCCTTTGTCCTGTCCCAGTGACATGGCGTCTACACTGATTATGCGTGGGGTGGTACTGTGTCTTATCCCCATTGCTCCCAACTCCTTCAAAGACGAACATGCCCGTTCAAAGGCTGTTTGCGCGTCCCATTCGAATACTATTATCGTTTTGGTGTCTGATTTCAGTACTCTGCATGGTTGGCCAGCGAAGGTAGTTGTTGGGAGAGCTAAATATTTGCTCAATTTCATGTTCGTCTTTGATGTACTTCCGTTTAGGATTGCTGCTAGTCCCGGTGAGATGTTGACGTGGTTGGGAGTGCTAAGACGGCTGTATGTTATACCCAATGTTTCCGTTGGATTTGACATAAAGAGAGGGATCGGCCTTAGTTTAATTTTCGGTTCCCCGTTTTGTCCACGGGCTAATAATTGTTGGGTTTGCTCTAGGGTCGGCTGTGTTACAATTTCGGTTGAAACTGCCCGTTGTGTTTCTGTGTGTGCCTGTGATTGTGTTGGCGCATGTATTTCTCCTGGCCTGTGGGTTGATGTGAAATGCGAATTGGGTTGGGACTAATGTATTTTTAAATATCTATACTTACTAATATTGTAGAGACGAAATATTTAATCGTTTGCTTATTACTATTTCACTTACGAGTTACGAGACTACTGAACCAATTTAAATAATTCTTTCGCTATTAGAAAGCCACGGTAATGAGAAGTGAAATAGCCCAAACAAGTGCATCGAAACTCAACGTCAAGTGGTTACCGGGTCATGGACTAGGCTGTACACTGTACAGTGTTCTGAGATTTTTTTTAAATCTTGACTTGGTGACTTTCTTCATTCATAAATCGACACCCTTGACAAGATTTATAGTAACTGTGATGGCATACTTATATATATATTAGAATGTTAAGATCGCAACCGGCAGCTTAGCTAGGTTACAGTATAACCTGTGTTAAAGCCACCGGACCCTTTCCCAACTACTGATCGCATATCGCTGATTTTACATTTCAGGCAATTAAAATTAGATTACAAATCAAATCAATGTTTAAAATTAATCAAACTTGATACAATAAACAATACAAAAAACGATCGAAACGATCTACATCAATCACGACAACCATGATTGACTATGACTATCACAGCACAGAACGCAACGTCGCGTCGTGTTACTACTTACGAAAAAATTTATTATTATTGTGAACTTGTATTATAATCAAATACCGTCCTCTTTTTGTACAAAACAAATAAACAGAAATAATAGGTACTATTATAGATAATAACTATAATTTAAATTTACAAACAAAGTATATATATTGTTGTGTAATTTTTGTGTAGTTGTGTAATTTTTTGAGATTTTGGACTGATTTATCTTATTTTTGATAGGTACGTTAATAATTTTTTAAGCGTTTTTATTTTTCTTTTCGACGCTTAAAGGGACTTTTTTTGAGACTTTGTACTTATAGGTATGTCTGATATGTGATTCTTCAGGTTAATATTTTTCTAAGCATTTTTGTTTTATTTTCTTAACGCCTAAACGGCTAATAACGAATTTCAATTTGTTAAATTTTATCAACTTGTCACGTGGGCAGAGCCACGATTGAAAGCTAGTATTGCTTACATACACAAGTTAATTATAGTCAATGTCACAGTAAATTAGCCTCTCAACTGGTCGTTCTTAAAATTGTTAATTTCTTAAATTACTTTTATGTTCCTATTTCGGTGTATTTGATTTGTCCGACACTTTGATTATTATGACTATGGGTTTATTATTGTACCTACTTGATTTTAAACAATAAAACTTAAAAATACCTACTACCGAAACAATTGTTTTATTTTGTGTTCAAACTTAAGTTCAGAAGAAACACGCTCACATAAATAAAATGCTCCCACATCATATCTATCATAATTATCCTTAATATTTTTTAGTTAGCCTAGCGGACTTACCTAATTATAATTTAAAATTTAATTAATCTATGTATATAGGGATAACTTGTTTTTAATGTCTGTTATGTACTCCAAGTTATAGAAATAAGTATTTCATTTTAATCGACTTCATAAAGAGGGATGATTCTCTATTCATACATACATATCGTCACTCCTGTCCCTCATTGGGGTAGACAGAGACCACATCACGCAATGAATTTATTGGGATCTATTATATAGGTACCTATGTATGTATCGATATAACATATAAGGTTAGGAGGAAGCAACAAACTCAACAGTTTATGGCGTACATACAAAAATAATATACGGTACCGATATAATCTCAAATATAGTAAGGAGTCATTTAATTAGTAGAATGCATGGAATTAATATAGTACAATATACGGTATCAATATATCCATACATTTAAATGGATGTAGGAAAAACGATTAAATGCATGGAACGAATACAAAAATATACAATGTGTCACATGATTTCCATCGAGAACGGAAGCAAAAAACCAGCGAGAATTATTTCAAATTGAATATCTAATTTTCGTACGTAAACAAAATTTCTCGTCGACAATAGAATTCACATGACAACAATGTAACTATATTCGCACGAATAACAATTAAAAAGTCATTGGAAATGGTAGACGCCATAGGGTTCGACTTTGAAAAGACGCAACAAGTCTTCGGCGATTTAAATATATATATATATATATATATATATATATATATATATATATATATATATATATATATATATATATATATATATATATATATATATATATATATATATATATATATAGGATATGTATATATATGTATATATACATATCCTTGGTGCGAAAAATCTAAATAATAAAATAACAAAAAAGGATATGACGCCGTCATAGACGGCCACAATTTTATAATAATAAAAAAAAATGTTAATGCTAGATTAAGCAATAAGGATGCTGTAAAAGGATAGACTCAAAAGTCTTTCCTTTTACAGCATCTTTATTGCTGTCAAACAAGTGTTCTTAAATAGCGATAGTCATTTAAAAGTATTATTTTCTTGAATTCACCAAGTGTTGTGGGATACTTAAAATATATTATTAAGCTGATATCTGAGGCGTTTACTACTCAATACATACTTATATGCTTCATTTTTCTGTGTGACGAATGTCTTATCTTGTGTGTATACTGTATACTGTATATCTAACAGACGCCACTACTCGCTAGCCGTGCTAGGAACGAAAATCCTGATATCAGATTTCTGATGCCTATGAAGATCAAATACACTAAAAACTAAAGCATTAACGAATTGATAAATTTTTAATCCCAACTTCTAGCACTTTTAACTTACATAAGTTCAAAAGTGAACGCAAAGAATAAGCACGGTTTGAGTTGTAAGAGTTGGAAGTCAAAGCGTCGAAAGTACGGCTCACCTTTAATCCCCCAGAAGTTCCACTCGTTAGAATGTTAATTCGAGACCATTACATATGAAAGTGTGACTTCAAAGACGCGAGGGTCGAAGACGTCATTATATCTTTTCATAGTATCGCACCTGAGATATATTACGAAGTAAACAAGACTATAACCCGTTGAGATAGGGTTGAATGTTGTATGTAGGAGACACTGGTTTCTGTAGACCTGATTAGACCATTGAAAGCCTTCTTTGCTATGAATGGGGCGACATATTAGGTGTACTTTGAGCTGTAAATATTAAGTACCTGCAAGATTTTCTTATGTTTTTTCTATGGTGTGTTTTCTTTTATGATACTGATGGTTACGTAAAGGATAAGCTAAATAAAGTATCAAGTTATGCTATTACATTAGATACTAATAAAAATATTTGCGCTGTGTACAATATTAAGGCAATTGTACGATAGGTCTTTGTCTGAAGGGGTGACAGACGTGCGAGTAAGTACGCAGACTAATGGCTCGACGATCTTAATCGCCTGTATGTCAGCAAAGAGCCGCGAGCTGCGAGCCGCGGGCCACGAGCCATGAGCCTGGGGGCATGGTCTAGTGTGAGCTATTCTCGTGTGTCACCGACGCGAGCCGAGTAAGTTCGCGAACTTAAAACGTTCGTACGTCTATCAGACCTTTCAACCGTGAAGCGACCTTTAACCAATTCCTGAAAAGTATCCATATCCATACTAATATTATAAATATTATGAAAGTGAGTCTGTCTATTTCTCTGTCTGTTTGTCATCTCTTCACGCCCAAACCGCTGAACCGATTTTGCTGAAATTTGGTATGGTGATACTTTGAGTCTTGGGAAAGGACATAGACTGTATAATTTGTGACAACTGCGCGTGATACACGGTGACACAGTACAAGGGTTGTCAATTAGGTGACATAGAAAGGAAATGAAATTATTTATTTTATACAAGTTATTAAACAGTGAGGTGAGTGGTATAATGAGCTCATAGTTAAAGATAACGCAGCGTACGTTCGTGTTGTATTCATTGTTATTATAATGTAAATAAATGTAATCAGGTGTCCGCAGCGGTCATTAGTTTTGTCCACATTGTGCCTTTTTTGTTCATCAAGGGCATGCCTTATAGCGCTGTTAACAGCGAACGTGAGGCATGCCCGTAACGCGCGTCAAAATCTAGTCATAGTCATAGCGCGCGCTACAATTTCAGCGCACGTTACGGGCCTGCCTCACGTGCGCTGTTGACAGCGCTATAAAGCATGCCCTTGATGAACAGAAAAAGGCACAATGTGGATGTGTCCACGTTGTGCTAATGACTTTTTTAGTCTAGGAACTATATGAAAAATGTTCTCAGTGTATTCAGTTAACTTAAGAAACAAATTGAACTACTATAAAGACACAGACTATTATAGATTCATCGGAAAACCTCTTGGTAACTCTTAGCATGATAATCTCAACTTTTTATGACTTCCAATACTTATTTAATACTTCATACTCAGTTCTCTTCGAGTTTAATACGATATCGCCCTTTGAGTTTTGACTGACAAAAGGCTGAAGCTGAAGTATTTCTGAAACTCAGTCGTTTACTCTTTATTCTTCGTATTTATTTCTGAAACACTGTTCTGAATTATTCAGTGTTGTTTCTTTTTTTTCAATTTCGTATTGTACGGCTTTGAATCTGTTACCATTATTTGCCACTACACCATTCCGTTCGATGCTATTATAGTTCGAACCTTCAGGGTGAAAATTATTGATATAATCTTATGCTCAGCAACCACCACTCTTACTCCAAGTTTCTAGTTTCTATAAAAATAATCCTTACATCCTTAACATAAAGATCATGTTAAAGCTAATATATTGACTTCATCACACTCTCGAAACCTTAAGAGGTATTTCGAAAATGTTGCTTTTGAATTGCCTTTGCTTTAAAGCGATTAATAAAACCGAATACAAATTAAGAAGTGAGAGCATCCATCATTGATCGAGTGACTGAGCCGAATTAATCCATACCGCTCCTCTGACAATAGGGATGGGAAGAGGATATCGCTATCGAAAATATTATGGTTTTTTTTAATGACAAAAGGGGGCAAACGAGCAAACGGGTCACCTGATGGAAAGCAACTTCCGTCGCCCATGGACACTCGCAGCATCAGAAGAGCTGCAAGTGCGTTGCCGGCCTTTCAAGAGGGAATAGGGTAAAAAGGGGAGGGTAGGGAAGGGAAGGCAATAGGGGTGGGTAAAGTAGGGGATTGGGCCTCCGGTAAACTCACTCACTCGGCTATCTTTTATCTATCTTCTATAACATTCATACCTATCTTTTATAACATTCATACCAAACGACAAATCCAATCCAACATTAACTATAGCAAAAACACAATAGTTTTTGTTTAAGTACTCTACGTTAAGTTTGGATTAGCAATACCAGAAGATTTTGAACGCTTTCATTGTGCAGGTAGAGCAACCAGGAAATTACCAAGCATTCCCCAAAAACAGGTCAAACACTAAAATTTGATTTTTTTTAATCAGATTAGTTAAGAGCTACGAATAATAAAAACTAGAGTATACATTACTCACATCAAAAAGCATATTGATTTCACACCTTTCAGTGGCAGGTTCCAAAATTAAATAAACCAGGCCATACATAATACATATATCGATCATATTCAATATAATAAGAATAAAACATCGACAACCAATGTATCGACACCTGTTCTTCCCTATACATAACGAATGCTCATTTATACGAAAGTGATAAATAGGCCTGTATGAATTTGGCGCCCGCGGTGGGGTGTGGGGGGCCTTAATGAATATATTATGTGAATCTTTACCTGCAAGACTGGGTCGCGAATTTATTCATGGAAATTGGTTATGTTATAATTAATAGATTTTTGGTAGCATGACAGGTTTTGGTACGTGATAGGTTTAATAAACCTAAGGACATATTAGGTATGTGATAGGTCTTATCACATACCTAGTATATCCTTAGTGACCTCCGTCATGTGGGCTTTTCTAGGCCACCCCGCGGGACGACCTAGCAAAGTCTACATGCTTTGATGAGTCTGCGAGACGCGGACAACCGCTGGTAGAGTTACGGTGGGTGACTGTGCCTAGGCGGGGAGTGGAGCACCATGGGGTTTTAGTGGATAGTTCCTCGGAGAGTCCCACATATCCCGGCCGATGTCCCCAACCGCCGGGTATGCGCAGAGCATTTCACCACGTAAAAAAATGGTATGTGGTAAGTATAACATACCTATAAGGGACAATTTGTACACCCTGCATATTATACAGTGTGTATATATTTTTGTCCTTTGTATGAAGTTTACTGAGTAGTATCAGAGGTGAAAAAGTTACATATTTTGACTTCGGTGTTTCCATGAAAATTGCCCAAACATAATTAATTTGCCTATACAAAAATTAAAAACAAAGTTAGTAGGTATTTTACCGCTGCTACTTTTACAATTACTGTGCGCAGTACACAAGAGCACTCTCTATCCCTTTACTCTCATAACCCGGAATCGGAAGTGGGTCGGAAGACCGACACGACCGGCAAGAGATCAGGCGCAGGACCGACTTTTTACATGCCCATCCGACGCATCATCTTACTTGTCAGACAATCAGGTGATCAGCCTGCATCGTCCTTACCAAACTTGGAAATAACATGTTTCCAACGCGGGAATCGAACCCACGACCTCCGAGTCAAGAGCCGCGCTCTATACCACTAGACCACGAAGGCTACTTTTACAGTGAACTTTACGAGTATCTAATAAATGTGTGTGTGTGTGTGTGTAGTTGCAATATGTAACATATCCAACAGTGTGACAAAAGTATGCCTGTTTGTCAGTTACTTCTTCACGTCTAGCCGTTAACGGCTTTTAAAATTGTGGTAGAGAAGTTGATTTCAGGATCAGCCGCTGACATATCGTCACTAAAAACATTTCAATGCTAATACAGGTAACAAAAATATAAGGAACATATACCGCATAATTTCAATATTCCTAAACACAGCTTAGCTGCTCTAAAAATATACGGTCCCCGAGGGATCTATGAGGCGGTCAGCTCGTAATAAAACAGTTTTAGCGAAGACCGCGTCGAAGGTAACTGGCCCGTAACGAGAAAAGTTGGGATTTCTGGAACTAGTTGGAAAAACTGGGAAAAGTTGGGAAAGCTGGTAAAAATATTCATAAATCGTTGGCACTATTGTATTGGCGCGGCCATGTTGTGGTTATCGCGCGTCGATGTGATATTATAGATACACAATTTATTAGTATGGATATTGATTTTGGCAGGTTTCATGGTGTTAATTTTTTAATTAGGGCTGGCATGCTATGGAAAAAGCCCTTTATTTAAATAAAGATAAAAATAAATATTAACCGCTAGTAGAGACAAAGGTGTTAAAAATTTATCAATTAACTGGTTTTTTTTTTAAGATATATGGTTTTAAAAGGATGACTAAACAAACTCCTCCTAATTTTATTTTCTGGTAACAATTTTATCTTTCTTATTCAGATTTTAAATATAACCTATTAATGTCTGTTTTTTATTGATGAGTTAACGTGGATACAGCATTTCCAAAACGAATATATAATCAAATTGAAATATTAATAAATTCAACCCTCGAAAATGTATTTCACTACACAATAAGCTAATTGTCGGTGGATAACAGCCATTGTCCTTTCCTAGTTCATTTCTGTCCCTTTGAAAGCGATGTTTATATCTTCGTAATAAAAGTCTGTCAAAGGTAGAATAATTTTGAATTGTATAGTTTAATATTCGTCGCCGGTGTGAGACAAAAGGTACAATAGTTATTGTTGCTGATAATTATATTTAAATGCGCTGAATTATGGGTGAGCCATACTATAGTTTGGACGACGACATTCTATACGGCTAATACGAAGGTTTTATAAGTGCAAAAGAAATAGCTTCATATAGCTATCAAAGGCTCCTGGTTTTTGGTTATGTTTGACTTGCTTATGTATACTTTTTTCAAACGCTCGAAAACATATTATAACAGCTCGGTTGCGTGCTTGTTGGCTAAAGAATACTGGGTAATTCGTATTTTTTTAAAGAATTTGCTTTAATTGATGGTGGTGCTTTCTTTTTTTTTTTTTTTTTTTATTTATGAAATAAGGGGGCAAACGAGCAAACGGGTCACCTGATGGAAAGCAACTTCCGTCGCCCATGGACACTCGCAGCTTCAGAAGAGCTGCAGGTGCGTTGCCGGCCTTTTAAGAGGGAATAGGGTAATAGGGGAGGGTAGGGATGGGAAGGGAAGGGAATAGGGGAGGGTAGGGAAGGGAATAGGGTAGGGGATTGGGCCTCCGGTAAACTCACTCACTCGGCGAAACACAGCGCAAGCGCTGTTTCACGCCGGTTTTCTGTGAGAACGTGGTATTTCTCCGGTCGAGCCGGCCCATTCGTGCCGAAGCATGGCTCTCCCACGTATATATCTTTTTTCTTTTCCCTATACGGTGTAAAAAGAAAAACCTTTACGACAGCGACATCTATTGCATATTTCGAGTCTTCAAGTTCTTTTTAACACAGAATATTTTGATATTCTAGATCTATATCTATAATACCTACATCGCAGCATTACTTTATTATTGATCTACAGTGACGGGATTCCCGGCGGGAACACGAAATGTTCATACCGAATTACGTTACTGTACAACTTGACGCAGAGATGTTAACCCGACCTTAACACGGGCCTAAATTAACTGGGGAAACACTGCATTATGATTAACGACGACTTATCTCTACGAATCATTGCCCTTATTGGCCCTCCACGTTGGCCAATGAAAGACGGTTGGTGACAATCATTGTTATTCATCATGATTTATGACCGAAAATGTAGAAAGTGGCTCGTAGATGTACGTCAGTACTGCATTCGTTAAAAGTATGTTCAGAGGGGTTGTTAGTCATAGTTTTTAAGAAATACATTGTCTTTACTTTTTTAATTAATGAGTATGATTAAAACATGATAAAATCGTGCATAAGATTTTGTATAACGATTTGATCATGATGATGAGAATCAGAAGTTTTTTTAAACTATACGAAATCCAGATGTGGTGGCATAAATTAGTACAGTCTTTGATTAAAAACATACCTATACATTATACAATTTTGTACTTCATATATTTTGGTGAATACTACTACGTAGACGTACTGTAATAGTGTAATTTGTACGGTAAAAGCTAGTACTTAATAAAATTCATAACTATAAACCACCATGATGGTATTACACGGACAGTTCAATTTGCAGTTGGGTGCATATTAATTTCATGGCTTAACAGTCCTCCGCGTTAATGGCTGCTAATGGTCTGGACAAATCGATATATTTAATGACCTAGCTTGTTGTTTGTATTCGATATAATGACCGGTACAACACTAGCTTCTGTGTGTATGTAGGTCGTATATTTTCATAATAATACATTTTATTGTATAGTTGTATGTATGTATATTTTCATGATAAGATGAAATGGGCCTAAAATTTTGCGTTTTTGGAAAATATTTTTTCATCCCTACAGGGGGGTGAATTTGGAAAATTCATCCTCTTTGCAAGAAAATGATAAAAATTATGCCTGTTTACTAATAAATATTTTTACAAAGGCTATATTCAAGGAATACTGTTATCTTCTGTCATGCGACTTTTCTAATATTATGCCAAACGAAAGCAGCTTAATAGCTTGTTGAAATGTTATTACTTATTAGTAAGGTTCTATAAAATGTACTATATCGATGTCAATAAAATAATAAATTCATTGAAATAAAAATCCAATTAGCTTTACAATTTAATATTAATAGTATTCCAGGTTATGTTTGTACAGTGATTTCTGTTGTAACACGTGTAACATATTGAGTTTTATATTTTAACGTTGTGATTTATAATATTATATTGACTACTAGATGACACCAAAACTCATTTATCGCGTGGGAACCTTACTTTTTTCCGGGATAAAATGTATCGTATGTCCTTTCCCGGGACTCAAATTATCTCTATGACTATTAGCAAAATCAATTCAGCGGTTTGGACGTGAAAAGATAACAGCCAGACAGACTCACTTTTTACGTGGTAGAGCCATGATTCAGCACAAATGGGCCGGCTCGACCGGAGAAATACCACAGGCTTACAGAAAACCGGCGTGAAACAGCGCTTGCGCTGTATTTCGCCGAGTGAGTGAGTTCACCGGAGGCCCAATCCCCTACCCTAGTCCTTTCCCAACCCTTCCTATTCCCTTCCTTACCCTCCCCTATTTCCTCTTAAAAGGCCGGTAACGCACCTGCAGCTCTTCTGATGTTGCGAGTGTCCATGGGTGACGGAAGTTGCTTTCCATCAAGAGACCCGTTTGCTCGTTTGCCTCCTTTATTTCATAAAAAAAAGATAGACGGACAGACAGACACACTTTCGCATTTGTAATATTAGTATGGATATCCAACAGCGCATTTGTTCCATCAACGATGCATTTAGTATATTCATCCCCTGAAAGAAGCATAGACATCGTGATACTGTCCATATTTAATGACTGTCTAGCCTTCCCGTACATGCTATTGTGGTACAGCTGTGCTCATTAGACTATATGACATGGAGTGACAAGCCGGCCGTCATAAAGCCATGTCATTTAATCCCCCGAAGCTCCCTGTACCCGTTTAATAAATAATTAACACAAAGTCTGATGTATGATCATCATTTGATACCTCGTGCTCGTGACATTTCATTAAAATGTATGGGATTTGCAATGGGTCTATGTTGTGACAAAATGTAATGGGCTTACTAAAAACGGAATGTCGACGCGCATAGCTTTAAGATTGCCTGATGAAACTGGAGGGGGCAATCACATGTGTACGGTAAGCAAGTAGCAACCAATAATGTATGTACCATCGAAGAAATAAATTCATAGGCAGTTGACGAACCTACGCTACGGCATTTGGCCGGATTGTGTCAATTCAATAGCTTCGTCCACACTGTGCCTTTATCTGTTCGTCAAGGGCATGCGTTATAGCGTAGTCAACAGCGCACGTGAGGCATGCCCGCGACGCATGCCCTCTGACCGTATCCAAAACTTCAAAAATGACAATATTGGCGTTGCGTTCCTTGACGCATTCAATTATTGAATGCGCCAATATGAAAGTTGATGACGAAAATTGAAGATGAAAGTGCACAGTGTGGACATAACTAATTCGTGATCTGTCGGCTGGGTTTGACAATCAAATTAGGCCCCCATTGTGCCCGCGTGCTTATTGATTAACTTCTCTGATAGTACAAAACTACGTTACCGATATACAAACTCAAACATTGAACATACTTCTTCCAATTTCGCCGAAAGGAAGAAAAGTTACGCACGATCTATGCATAATACATGTAGTATATTGTACGTGGGAGAGCCATGCTTCGGCACGAATGGGCCGGCTCGACTTGCGCTGTGTTTCGCCGAGTGAGTGAGTTTATCGGAGGCCCAATCCCCTACCCTATTCCCTTCCCTACCCTCCCCTATTCCCTTCCCTTCCCTACCCTATTACCCTATTCCCTCTTAAAAGGCCGGCAACGCACTTGCAGCTCTTCTGATGCTGCAAGTGTCCATGGGCGACGGAAGTTGCTTTCCATCAGGTGACCCGTTTGCTCGTTTGCCCCCTTATTTCATAAAAAAAATAAAAAAATCAGGGCTTATCAGCGAGCGAGCGAGCCCTAGCATATCCCACTACCTGAACATTGTGTGGTATACTTTACGGAAAAACTATCACGCCTATAATTGATTTGTGCTTTAACATAGTAATTTTTATTTATAATTATGTAGATGTGTTATCATGAGTCAGTCAAGGTGTGACGAGTGACGACGCGAACCCTCACAAAGCTCCACTTTTAGCTTATACAGTGTGTAACAAAAATAAGTGATAATACTTTAGGGTGTGTACGTGTTTCACATACACACCCTAAAGTATTATCACTTATTTTTGTTACACCCTGTATAGTAATATGCCTGCCTACAATCATTTTAAGTGTATTAATAAAAGAAATAGGTATAGGTCTACCAGGATCTGATGGCAAAAAGTGAAAAAAGAAATTGACTATAGCAATACCAGGGTATTTGGAATAAATAAAAACATTTTGATCCTTCTTTTTTCTTATACTTAGCGGCGATTCAGTGTGTGAAACATGCAAATATATAAATTTATCCAATAATTAAGGCGAGGATAAACCCCAATTTGTTATTCCGCGACTTCCGGTTTACCTAGTTCCAATATAATAACGAAGTTTTAAAAAATATGAGATATAAAGCACAATATTTAAAATACCTTAAACCATAAACATTTTAATAGAACTTAATACTTTGGCTGTAATTAATTTACAAACTCACCTCCGATAAAAATCTATTTCATCGAAATATAAGTATTAACTAGGATAATTATACATTTTATTTCAATAAATTGTTAGTAAATCTATATTAAAAATTCTTTAACCGAACAATTTTGTTTCTTAATGTTTATTTCCAAAGATATTTAAAAAAAACATGAAAAATAGAAAAAATCCGCTGGAGTGACTTCAGTTTTATGCTAAGCTAAAATTAATCTTATTGCGATGCTATACGCTTGGTCTTTGGTTTTGTGCAAAGTTATCGTTTTGGATTGAGATTAATCCCCCGCCTTAAGGATATTTTTTTAATGCCATCCAAATTTGCCTTCGGATCCTGGTGTATAACAGCTACTTTGCGAATTTAAATTACGTAAGTATATGTAATGCAACCTTTTTGTTAGAATTATTTAAACTCTTTGATAAAAAAAGAATAGAATAGCTTTAAACTTGACATATTTTGATATGTCGATTTTATTTTACATTCAAATTTCGGTGACAAACAATGTTTAATATAATATTTTAGATTTTTTTTATAACAAATTAGCAAGTAATTTTAAAATCATGAGTACCAAAGAAGAATCCAATTCGGACCCTGATATAAATATCATAAAGAAATACCTGAAGAAAAATAAAGGAAGCATCAAGATCCAGGAGCTGGTATCCCATCTTCAGAAAGCAGACACCGGTGAGCAGGCTTCAGAAACCTTGCAAAGCTTCGTAGAATCCCTGCTCGAGAAGGGAACCGCTCTTGGGTTGTTGGAGAAGAAGGAGTCGCGGTACTTGCAGTTCAGACCACGCCGTGCGTGTGGGCTGAGAAGAACGAGACGAAAACGTTGCGGGAGACGACGCAGTAAGTCCAGAAGACGGCGCAGCAGGTCCAGACGTAAGCGAGGATGCTGCTGCAGGCGACGAAGACCCAGACGTAGATGCCGTTAACGCAGATGATAACAACAAAAAAGAACACGACAAAATAAGACCAATATGATTACCATTGATGACGAGATCATTTTGAGATATTCCATGTCTTTAGTACAATAAATAGACCAATACAATATATCGACTACGTATACAAAATTCACAGTGTATGTTTTTATTGTTTTGTATACCTAAATGTTTTTTTTTTTGTTTTTGCTTTAATACATTTTTAAAACGAGATTAGTTTTGTTAATTATTATTTGTGCTTGTTCAGACACAGCGGAAACCGCGCGGAGTAAACCCGCGGGAACTAAGGCCAGGCGCGCTCTACCGGCCAGGCCGCAGCGGCCAGGTCGCGGCGGCCATCTAAAGTATGGTGTGGCCGCTGGCCGTCGTGCGGCCAGGTGCGCGTGGTCTACGGCGGTTTCATACAGGTGATTATCTCGATGGCCGTCGTGACCGCCGCCGCTAGTGCGCGCCCGGCCTTAGGCCGTTTACAACGTACCGCAGCGGCAGCGGCACGGTATCGCCACAGTATAGCAATATGACATATTCGCCGGTGCCGCTTCAACTCATCCTTAATTTCTCGCGCGCGGCGGCGGCGATAACGTGCCGCTGCGGCGTGTGTGTAAACAGCCACCGCTCACAGCTCGTTGTATTACAGCGTTCACACTTAAGAGGGCGACTAACCCCAAAACCTTCCTTCACTCCTTCTCTCTTCACACTCACGTCCGTCTTTCATATGCCAGGTGAAACAGTACGACGCGGATTCATCGCCAAATTAGTTTTTTCTCAATAATTCGATAAATATACAACATTTTAAAAATCCGCTAGGTCGATCTCTCAATGATAGAATTTTATACAATGTGTTAAAATATTAACTTAGTTCAACGCACGGTTATGGCAGTAAATGAAAAATTCGTGAAAATTATATGCATCTTTGTGATTTTTTTCTATCGAGAAAATTTTTAAATTTCGTGTTTTTGCTCAGATCGAATTCTCGGAAATATAATGTAGTATCTAATGTTAGAAAATGAAATAGTTCGGGGCTTATTTTCAAGTATAAAAATGAATTATAAAATCGACACTTTAGGGTTAGTCGCCCCCTTAAGAGCCCATATGACCCTAACTTGACTACATACTTTAACCTAGATCTCAAAATCTGTAAGGTCTAGACAAAACTGATTTTTTGACACAAGTAACTTCAGTTCATAAAGATTAAATGCTCAAGACGAAAACACGATTACTCAAAAAATGCTCGATAGTTTCTTTTTTACAAAAAAACCTTGTTTTAGACACATTTTTGCTTGGATCTTCAAAGTTTGCTGTCTTTTCTTTAATATTTTTTAATATCTAAAAAGGTATTGATAAAACCTAAATTTGCTCAAAACACTTTTTTCATAATCATTATAGTTCGTCTTTTATTCAAGTAAAACTAACTCGGCGATGATTCCGCGCCGTCCTTTTTCACCTGGCATATTATGAAAGACGGGCGTGAGTGTGAAGAGAGAAGGACGATGTTTGATTTTTAGAGTCAGGTGAGCTCTTAACCGCTCGGATGCCTCTCGGATTTTGCGCGGGAAACGCGCGGTTCCCGCACAACAAGCACTCACGTCGGTACTGTAGCGTCTGGGAAAACACGCGAACTCTATCCGCGCGCGCAGATAACGCGCACGTCTGAACGCGCCTTTAGCTGGCTCCTAGACGATCAATTGTATTGTGCAATATCACGCTTCAATTTTATTGAACAGTTTATTTGATAATATTGAAGGCGCGTGGTGTTCAATATCAACCCTAGACGGTCAATAATATTACACAATACGCAAATATTGCGCAATAAAATTGCTCGTCTAGGGGCCCGCAGATGTTGAACATCACTGTCACAATAGTTTTGGTATGGCCACCGGCCACAACCAGAAGTCGCCGGTAATCGGTACAGACATTTCTAGTACCGTACTTATAGTTTTCATACATGTGTCGGCCACCAATAATATGAGGCTCCATATTATAAAATGTATAAAAACTATGAGAAACATGTTTTGTTGCTGTGGCTGGCCCGCATACGGTGACCCTAGTAAACCTTTATTTAATTAACAATTTGATATGCCACAGATATCTAAAATACTTTTGTTTATAAAATTTCACCACGAATTCCAATTACAAAACATCTTGGATGCCGTGAGTTGTAAATTAGGGGTGATTTAATTAAAGGCTCGGAAATATTCGGACTCGCTGCTCCCGGCGCGGTGATTCCGAATCAATTAATTATCAAATCTTCAACAGGTCTTGTTTGTGGCGCTAATTGCTCCGAAGAACCCTTTTTAGGTAATATTTTAAAATAATCTTTGACTTAAAATACTCCCCATAGTTTTAAGTAGTAAGTATTTAGTATATTATTGTATACTGTATAGCAGGGTTCCCGATCTTCTTTAGCCGCCGTGACGAACTGCACCGCACTGCACCGCACCGCACTGCACGGCGTACAACTATATTTCTTTACAGTAGCTATTACAAAAAGATACATTGATAAACACCTATAATGATTATAGTTAGGTTAAGCATGTAAATAATAATAAACAAATTTATTCAATAATCTGCATGCTTGTTTAACTCATATTATCATTTTATTTTTAAATAATATTTGTAGTTACGGAAAATAATGAAGGATCGACTCACGGCGCCCCTCTTGCCTTTTCACGGCGCACCAGCGATCCTACCATAGCCAGTGGCCACAGTAGAAATGCGAAAGTATAAATAATCGGCCAAGTGCGAGTCGGACTCGTGCGCGAAGGGTTCCGTACCGATATAGAGGAAAAATACACCAAAAATAGTGTTTTTGTATGGGAGCCCCCATTAAATATTTCATTTATTTTAATATTATAATTAAATATTCAAGTTCACATATAATGAAGGACTTTGTGAAAAATTCAAGTACCTATCTGTTGCCATTATTGATATACGGCCGTTCCCAATATTTGATCCATATCTGGTTTTGCCCTACTAGAGATAGGAATAACTCACAATTGACATTAGAGACATATATTTTATGTCAATTGTGAGTTATTCCAATCTCTAGTAGGGCAAAACCAGAGATAGATCAAATATTGGGAACGGCCGTTAGAGCATAAAAGGCAGAAAATTTCACGTTTGTTGTATGGGAGTCCCCCTTAAATATTTAATATAATTTATTTTCAGTATTTGTTGTTATAGCGGCAACAGAAATACATAATCTGACCAAATTTCAGAAGTCTAGCTATAGCGGTTCTTGGGTTACAGTCTGGAGACAGACAGACGGACGGACGGACGGACGGACGGACGGACGGACGGACGGACGGACGGACGGACGGACGGAGAGACGGACAGACGGACAGACATCGAAGTCTTAGTAATAGGGTCCCGTTTTCACTCTTTGGGTACGGAAGCCTAAAAAACTGTAGAGGTAAACTGAAGTGTACCATTCCGATCTTTACCGCGGCTAACCGCGACCGACAAAAAAATTAATATATAATGCCACTTTGTAGCATAGACTATTCGGAACGTGCACTTCAGTAGTGACATATTTAAAAAGAAGTTTTAGGGGCATGTGTCAAAAAATAAACAACAAGAGTTTGTTTATTTTGTAAATAAACATAGAATATCATTGCTTTCACTATGGATTCTTACTCGAGCAATATCATAAGTCCTTTCGGTTTCCTCTTGAGAGTACTCGTTTTATTTTGCTCAAAATGGGCGCATAATAATTTTAACTTTTTTACTCCTTTCATCTAAGACTTGCTTACTTGAAAAACCTTTTTCATTCAATACTCTATCTCCAGCTCCTAAAAGATCAGTTAAACCAGAAGTAGTATCTGGTTTATCGTCATTTGTGAGTCACTATTTCTTCCACCTGATATGTACTTTGGATTTAAATGAAATATTCTATGAAACTATTACTGCAAGTTTTGTCCAGAGAGAGAGACCATGGTGATCCATCATTCATCAACACTAAAATAATAGTTAGGTACTCAATTATATCTTTATAAAATGCAACTCAAATAAAATTGACTTGACTGATAATGCAATTTTAGGTTATATCGAATCACATACTTTTTCATTTTTACAGCAGCTATCCATTTATATCTGATCTAATTTCCTAGTGGATTTAGGAAAAACATTAAATTTGTATACTGACTACCTATTTCTGCTGTTATTTTTGCAGTCTACGATACAAAAATAATTAAGACCAATTTCTAAAAAATTCAAAACAAGATTGACAAGTTTGATTAACTATTAGCTGAGCCCCTTTGGTTGCATATTTTTGCCACGGCAAGCGCGGCAATCGCTTTCTTTACCCCCTCCACCCACTTCGCACGCTCCGAATAGCTGTTGAACTATAGTCCTAAAAATTAAAATAAAATCCTATTAGTCTCTTTTTACATTTATTCGACATAATATCATAACCTATTTATTTTATTTCTATGTCCGTTACAACATTTTTCGATACAATAATGATGCAACTAATTTTCTACCTCCATTCCGCGTTATTCAGCGCAGCATTTTCGTGATTAAAATGGCCGTGCTTTTGATATGAATGAAAGGGGACGTCACGGTCAGTTACACGCGGTGACTATGAATGCAGAATTTGTAGGACTCCCTTTTTTATTTTTATCTTTTACATAGTTTTCACGACTATTTCTGTCAAATCTGAGGTCAAATCCATGCTAATTCATATCCATACTAATATTATAAATGCGAAAGTGTGTCTGTCTGTCTGTTACCGGTTCACGCCTAAACCTCTCAACCGATTTTGTTGTTTGGTATGGAGATACTTTGAGTCCCGGGAAAGGACATAGGATACTTTTTATCCCGAAAAAATGTACGGTTCGAAAACGAGTTTTGGCGCAACGGACTTGCGGGCGTCATCTAGTAAATGAAATAAATGCGAAAATGTGTCTGTCTGTCTGTTGCCTCTTCACGCCCAAACCGCTAAACCGATTTGTCTGATTCTTTTTATATTGGAAACATGTACGGTTTTTACGAGATAGACAAATTTTGGCACAACGGAGTTGCTGGCGTCATGATGTAAATAAATACCAGCTTTTTGACCGAGCTTTGCTCGGTATTCGATAAAACACGAATAAATTGGCATTTTCTAAAAATGATTCCTAGCTAGATCGATTTATCGCCCCCGAAACCCCCTATATACTAAATTTCATGAAAATCGTTGGAGCCGATTCCGAGATTCCAATTATATATATACAAGAATTGCTCGTTTAAAGATATAAGATAAGATAAGATATTATTAGGATAGTTTTAAGGCCTTTACGTTAGCAATCATGATTATCTATAATGATCCAAAAGAAGAGAGGGGTCCTTATAAGCAAAATATTGCCGTCTCATACTGACCTTTCATAATAGCTACTTTTAGGGCCTGTTTCACGACTTCCTTACAAAGTGCCAGATAGCCTTATTCACAACTTATCTTCATATACTTTCTCCATACTTTATCTGTCAATTTAAGTAGTGTATATCTATCCTTTTGCCTATCCATCTTGTCAGGAATTGGTGAAACAGGCCCTAAATCTAAAAACCAGTTTTTAAACCTTTGGATCGAAGCACAATCAGTGAAATTTTCGGCTTAAGCCCACTGTACACAGTGGATTGGGCCCAACGCATTACGCCAGCACATTGAACTGCCGTACAACGACGACGTGTAGAGTACGGGGTATCGCTATCAACTTACCGACAAGTAGGCCTTTACACGTTGGCTTAATGCGCTGGCTTAATGAGTTGGTCCAATATGTACAGCGGGCATGATTATAATAATCTAATATATAACAAAAATAAAAAATATCCACAGCCGAATATATAACCTCCTCGATTTTGGAAGTCGGTTAAAAATTAATCGGGTTTTCCTTCCTGACGCTATAACTCCAGAACGCACGAACCGATTTCCACGGTTTTGCATTCGTTGGAAAGGTCTCGGGCTCCATGAGGTTTATAGAATAAAAAATCAGAAAATACTTCAAGAGAAAAGCAGGAAAACAGACAAAACAACGTTTGCCGGGACAGCTAGTATTACATAATATATATCTGACTAGTTGATGCCCGCAAGTCCGTTGTGCCAAAATTCGTTTATTTATTCGAACCGAACAATTGTCCGGAATGAAAAGTATCCTATGTCCTTTACGGGGACTTAAAGTATCTCGATACCAAATTTCAGAAAAATGGTTCAGCAGTTTGGGCGTGAAGAGGTAACAGACAGACAGACGGACAGGCACTCTTTTTTTAATTAATTCTTTTACTATGTTTCCATAAATCATGGTTGCCGTAGTTACACTGCGTAAATCGGAATACGAATTAAAATGATAATTCGCTACATTAACAATCATTCGGTCGAAAATCCAAAATTCAGAATTTCTGATGCGTTATCACAATTATATCATTTTTCACTCAGCTCATTTAATCCCCGCTCAGTTGCTAGCTTTTATTGTAATTGCGAATTTACTATACTCCACTCGGGCTAACTTGTCGCTAGCGGTCGTTGACTCCCTGTCAAAAACTTGTCATTTTCCATATAAAACCACGATTGACAATATCTGACACTTCATTGTCAATCGCGGTTTATATAGAAAATGACAAGTTTTTGACAGGAAGTCAATGACCGCTAGCGACAAGTTAGCCCGAGTGGAGTATAATATTTTGATACTTCATGCCTCATGGATTCAAATGCCAGCGAAAACTATGAATTAATGTAATAATAATATGAATAATAATATAAATAAGGGTCAGTTCACATACACAGGCGTCGCGTATAATGTGAACTGAACTTTATCCACTCAACCTAACCTAACCTACAAAATTTAAAAAGTTACCTTAATAATATCCTTATCGCTGTAAAAAGAAAGTAAGAAGTACCAAAATCAAATTAACATTTGTATGTTAATTTGATTTTGGTACTTCTTACCATGTAATATGTAAGCATGAAATATATTATTTTTAAGCATTTGAAGACTTTCAATTTTGACAAAATTAATCACTTATTAACGACAACAACAAAAACGTTGTCGTTGTCGACAGCAGCTTCGTCTACTGCGCTGTCTACTTGGTCTACTCTGTCTTTCACTGCATCTTCGTCTTCTTGGTCTACTACGTCTTTTTGGTCTTTTTCGTCTTTTTGGTCGGCGAAGGAGTACCGCTTTTTCGCGCCACAAGCAGTTCTCATTTTCGAGTAAAATGGACATGGTATTATGAATCTTTCTTCTCCAAAAATTCCAAAGTTTTTCCTTTTTCCAGCAGATCAATAATAGGTTAATAATAGTCAGCAAAGGTATCAAAATTAAAAAAGAAATGGGTTGGAATTGGAAGTCAATAATACACTACAAAAGCACATTCTAAAACCAGGTCAAGTGTAATAACTTATTTAGTACTATTGTCAAGTTAATCAACTAGACCCGACCGGAAACTAATTAGTGGGCCCTCAAAAACCGGGCCCTAGTTTTAAGGGCCCTCAGACACCGTATGTCCATTGCGCGGTGCCCTTGAGGGCCCTTCAGGGAACTGGACTCGTGCGCAATTACAGAATACGACGTACGTGGTCCTAACCCAACACTAGACCGAGGACCAAAATCAGCTGATTTTTAACGCGTTGATTTCTCGTTTGAACACTCTTGAACTTCGAATATAACTGACTTATGAAGACGGTCGATTTTTTCTTATTATTATATTATAGTATTCTGAAAATCACAAATTAATAAATGGGAAATATTATGCGTTCGTTAATTTATTTTAGAAAGACGGGTTGATATTAATTTTTACCCTCTCGTGTGTAAGGACGCCCGGATTTTGATAATATTCAGTATTGTAGTAGTTAAGGCTTAAAATAATAATTAATAACTTTTTAAGTAATTCTAAGACACATTCTTAACCTACACAGTAAAAACTTCTTGAAAAACTACAACTAAAATCTGCCAAGTGCGAGTCGGACTCACGCACGAAGGGTTCCGTACCAATACAGAGCAAAAATAGGCTAAAAATTGTGTTTTTTGTATGGGAGCCCCCCTTAATTTTTTATTTTATTTTAATATTATTATTAAATATTAAAGTACACATATTATAACAAAAGAATGTGTGAAAAATTCAAATGTCTACCTCTTGCCATTATTGATATAGAGGGAAAAAGGCCGAAAAAATCATGTTTATTGTATGGGAGCCCCCCATAAATATTAATTTTATTTTGTTTTCAGTATTTTTTGTTATAGCGCAGAATATATATTAGTTGGTTATAGCGGCAACAGATATATTATACAATCTGTGGAAATATCAGAAGTCTAGCTATAGCGGTTCTTGAGATACAGCCTGAAGACAGACAGACGGACAGACAACGAAGTCTTAGTAATAGGGTCCGTTCCGGGTCGTTTTTACCCTTTGGGTACGGAACCCTAATAAACTTAGGAATTGATATTCCACTAAGTTCAACAATGGCGTCACATTTAGCTTGCATTCAACATTAAATATGCAGTAATTTCCATCGTTTAAAGTCGCGAATTTCCCAGCTATAAAAGTTGGTCTTGTGATAGACGTTTTTTCGCATCCCGTTATAAGTTACCTTGTTATAACTTGTTTCATTCGCTAGACTACCCCGACTCCGTATTATGATAAATTATGTTCCTGCAGAAAAACATGTGTGGATTTTTCTGATAGTCTTTGATTTACTATTTGCGAAAGAAAACAACCTTTCGTGTTTTTTCCTTTGATTGTTTTTGTTTAGTTTTTTTTCTTTTATTTTACTATAGCTTAGTTTTTTGTCCAACTTCGATACAAAGACAAAAGAAAGAGCAATTATTTAAGCAGTTTATCTACACACTTAAACTGCCCAAGTATAATATCTGATTCTTATGTTTAAAACAAAGTCATTTTCCACTGTCTACCCTTTTTGCATTTTATCTATAACGTACTAGAGGTTTCATCTTAAGAGGAAGATTTATAATAATAGTATGTATAATACACGCTTAATAAATAATATAACGTATATAGCAAAACAACGTTTACTAGGTCAGCTTACATTATATTTTGTAAGTGTGTTACCCCACTCATATTACAGTGCTGCTTACATACAATCCGAAAGGGCCGTTTGTCTGTTCAGGTCACGTGGCCCCTGCGGCCCTCAATGGGCCAATTAGCCCCGGCCTTATTTGTGCCCCTAATGAAGGCACATTATGCAGCTCATCAGAACAGCCTTTCAGCAGTCAGGGCTTTTACTAAGTAGGGTTTTTATTTAGCATTCTAAGAGTCATGATTAAAGCATTAACTAAAGTAAATTTTAACTACCAATCTGTAGCAAGATTTTTATTCTTTAAGAGCTCACCTGACTCTAAAAATCAAAATCGTCCTTATCTCTTTACACTCACGCCCGTCTTTCATATGCCAGGTGAAAAAGGACGGCGCGGAATCATCGCCGAGTTAGTTTTACTTGAATAAAGGAGGAACTATAATGATTATGAAAAAAGTGTTTTGAGCAAATTTAGGTTTTATCAATACCTTTTTAGATATTAAAAAATATTAAAGAAAAGACAGCAAACTTCGAAGATCCAAGCAAAAATGTGCCTAAAACAAGGTTTTTTGTAAAAAAGAAACTATCGAGCATTTTTTGAGTAATCGTGTTTTCGTCTTGAGCATTTAATCTTTATGAACTGAAGTTACACTTGTGTCAAAAAATCAGTTTTCTAGACCTTACAGATTTTGAGATATAGGTTAAAGTATGTAGTCAAGTTAGGGTCATATGGGCTCTTAAATGTCGTTAAATAGCATATAAACTCATATAAACTCACAAGTTTTCGCTTTTATAATATTAGTGTGATCGCCCCTCTCCGTGCGTATCACATAATTTAAACTCAAAAAATATATTTCTATTTCTATCCTTTGCCAGAATAGAATTTCTTAAATATCGAAGTTTCATCAAAGTTTTTATTTTAAGTACTTAGTGTCACATGTCACTAAATAATAAGTAATTACAAGTTACTAGTGGTGGACAGTTGGACATATAAATAAAGCGTATTAGACCTTAGAAGCCTCACAGAATAAGCTTCTTATATCTTCAGAAGTGAGCACAGAATCTTAATAACGTTTTAATTCAAATTTCAATTTAAATTACCCCGAAATAAGGGGAAATGAGTGTAAAGTGAATTCAATTTTCGTATTTAAACTGCGTCTGACGCAGTCCGCACGTCTTCGAGTACGCAAACGCGAAAATGTAATTACTCCAGCCAGATGTCCCTCACCGAATCACTTGATTAATTCAAATATTTCCCCATCTTTATAAGGGTTGCCAGTTTCGTTACTCAATTCTCTCTGAGAAAGAGGTTTATTGTAATTATTAATTTCTAGTAGCCAGCAACTTTACTCTATAGGTAGTTTTGTTTAGGGTTTTTTTTATTCTTAGTCCCGTAAGCGTACATAAGAATTAAAAACTGAACATTATGGATACACACAATGTGTATCTTTTTGTGTATGTTGACAGACAAGTGTTATCCATGTAGGCTGATAATTCCAATTTCAATAGCTCTACATTTAATATTGTATCGTCTCGTCATGTAGCAATGTAAACTGACCCTTAGTTACTATTTTTGTAAAGGAAATTTTCCAATACTTGACAGCCCTAATTCCAACCCTTCTTTTGCAGTAAATAAACGCTGCTACTGAAAACTGCTGTATAAGATTTCATGGGGTTATTAATGTGATCAATCATTCACTCATTTCAAACACTAATTTCAACAAGACTTGGTTTGATGTGCTTTTGTAAGAGATTACTAAGTTTCTAATTAAAATCTATTTCGTTTTATATATAATTTGATTTGAAATATAAATATGTTGCAGTAATCATAGATTGTTTCTACAATACAAAGTACCTTTCTCTGGTACTCTATGTACGAGTAAATGACAATTTTTAGTAAAATCGGCCCTGTAGTTTCGGAGCCTCGATATTCGATGCAACCAAACTTTTCCTCGTTTATAAATTTTATTATAGATTATCACGATCAAAAATTTATTATTTTCTATGTACGCTACTCATATTTTTCTAAAATATACAACAATTCTAGTATTTCTTGCAAGGTATAAAAACTATTCTATTGGTATCATACAACAATCAGGCTATAAAATTAAGAGCACGTGAAACAATGTTAGAGCACTTAGTTGATTACGGTCCCTGGTGTAAAATTCAAACATCCCCTTGTAATTCCATAAAAGCCTGCGAGGGTGCATGTTACATGTGTACCCTACTGTACCACTCGATTGACAAATATCATGAATAAGTATGAGATTCAAGGGGTTTTCCGATGTTTTGGATGTAGTTCCGCCTTATTCTTTTCGTTGTAGAAGAGGCCATGTTGTGTTCAAACCTTTTTGTAGAGTATTCGCTTGTGATGTAACGTTACAGGGTCGAGCATGACATCGGTAAAGGAGGAGAGCCGAGCATTACAATGCGCACCTTGTAATGATACAGTGTAATATCTTGTTACAACCTGTAACATCAATCAATAAAATCAATAAACTTGTAATCATGGAATCCACTAGCTATGGAATGCTCAAAGTCGAATGTTACATTACATGCGAATGCTCGTCAGTCAGGGAGTAGTATTGTAATGTAACGCTTAAAGTCGAATTTTTAATGTTACATAAATGTGAATATGAAAGTAAAATATGTAAATATATTTAATGTGAATATGAATACATTACATGTGAATGCTCGTTAGACAGGGAGTTATTTTGTACTTAAATGCTCAAAAACGAATCTATTTAAAGAGGTCAACACAATCCAAAATAAATCGTCTAAATAACATTAAGTTTTCTTCCCCTTATTCTCAAAGAAACGGCCATAATATAAGGATGTAAGCAATAAAAAATCTATTTTGGATGGGTCGAGTAATTGCATTGTTCGTCAATAAAAACCCCCCCTCCGCGTCCTCACAAGTGAAATTAACTGCGTTGAAGACAAGTGAAGCAGTTAACAAACCCCCCTATTTCGTCCATTTTTCATCAGTTAGGGGACGTCACGTTTAAACAACTCGTCATCCGTCAAAATTCACGTAAATCTATGTTCAGCTCGTGATTCTGAGTTTTTCTTTTCAATTTATAACGTCAGCCAGCTTTAGAATAGAATGAAGAAAATGTTGGTTGAAAATGCTGTGAAAATGTACATGCTAGTAATAATAAATAATAAATAAAATATATACTTTATTGTGCACACGTTAATGTTCAATAGATGGTTGTTATATTTTTACCGAACCAATAATATGACAATATTATAATATCTAGTTTGGATTTGGGCTTAGGACAATAATTTAGATTATTGTCCTAAGAAATAGATTAGGACAATTAGGATAGGCTTCATCAAAAGTACAGTGTTTTATAGTAAACACTAGCTGACCCGGCAAACTTTGTTTTGCCATATAAAGTATTTCTGTTTTCGCCCATATTATTGAAGTGACTAAATATTAATATGGCACCATGGCAAGGTCCATCGCTATCCCGTCGCACAAACAATGGTCCCCGTCAGTTTCAAGTTCAATATAAAAAGTAGCCAGTAGCCGATTCTCAGACCTACTGAATATGAATATAAAATTTGGTCAAAATCAGTAGAACCGTTCCGAAGGAGTACGGTAACTAACATTGTGACACGAGAATTTTATAACTAAGAATATTATAATGCTGGTGGAGCCGGGGGTAAAAGCTAGCTTATAAAACGAAACTGCACTTATACAATACCACTCAGTCAATATTTACTTTCCTTCAACCAGCGTCCCTAAAAATTCTTGCAGACGCAAGAAAACCGCAAGCAAACTTTACGGCATCGCGTCGCAAACACGGGGTATTCGTGGACCCCAAACTTTACCCCCCAAAGTTTGCCCCCAAGGGGTCTGCGGTCACGAACTAGCAAATGTTTACGCGTGACTGCACTCGCTTCTTTAAATAAGACCCCCTGAGGGCAAGTCTTTGATGGCTTTGATTTATTAATCAATTATTACTTTCTTGGAGTTTGTAGGGAAGAATTTGTCAGAATTACCCCTTGAAGGGTTACTGTAGGAAAAGAGTAGACTCTTATTAGCTAGTGACTTTAGATGACGTAGAAAGTAGCATGATATATGCATTTGGTTTGAAAAAGAGCACTTTTTTCTTTTAGCATTTGCAGCTAATTTTTCCAACATTTACCTACACACTTAGGGCCTGTTTCTCCACTTCCTGATAAGTGACGAATAGGCTATCCACCAATTAACTTGACATATCAAGTATGAAGAATCTGTCAAAAAAGTTGTGAATAGCCTATTCGGCACTTTATCAGAAAGTGGTGAAACAGGGCCTAAATGTAATTTTTCTAAAAATATTCAATAGATAAAAAGCTAAATCCTTTTTTCGGCTTGTAAGAAATTAGCGAACGATATCTCGTAGTATATAATATGCTTTTTCTGGTAGTATATTATATGCTTTTAATTCACATAGACTAACTTTTCAATTCAATAAAGTACAATGTCCCCGTGGGATACTGTATAACCCCACGTGTTTTAAGGTTAGCATTATAATAATTTGTTAACCTCATACATCAAAATGGGTTCAATGACTCACTTCATTAAAGTTTCCATTCAATTAGTCTCTCATTATGTATTGAAATTGCTTTTGTTATAAAATGTTTGATTTTATAATAATCGGGTTATTTCATAAATTAATTGGTAGTTAATTATTGTTAAACACTTAACATTTTGACTTCCTCTCTAAATGAATGTATTTTTTACTAGTTTATTATAGAGTGTAAGGAAACGAAGATGTATAAAAGAAGCGATTAAAATGGTTATCGCTATACGATTTTTTTTTACTATTACTCACAGAAAAGGCCGGCAACGCACCTGCAGCTCTTCTGATGTTGCGAGTGTCCATGGGCGAAGGTAGTTGCATTCCATCAGGTGACCCGTTTGCTCGTTTGCCCCCTTATTTCATAAAAAACTTTTTTTCTTATGGACTTCACTTAGATATTATATTGAGGTATCAAAACAAGAATGCTATTTTATGGCGCCACGAATAGTGAGGCTTAACTACAGATCTGAAAAAAAGCACTCTCAAGTCTTGTACAACACAATTTTCCAGGAAAACTACTTAAAAGTCTTGTCCCATACACAAATCGTGTAACTTTGTAACTCTTGTAACCTACTCAAAACTCTCCTTGCAAAACCAAGTTGCCGAAAAGGGGTAGCTTTCTTTTAAAATACACCACAAAGTAAACAAAGTCCGAAACAGTCAATTTAAATACCACATTGCCTATGGTCACCGATAATAATCCAGGTATCCTTCCTGGTACAATAAAAACGCTCAACTTTGTAAGTCGACTTCAAAGGTTTTAGCGTAGTTAGGGGCGGTATTCAGGGAGAAATTCATAATTTCGCTCATTACGAGGGGCTCAGGGCCCCAAGGACAGGGAATCCGCAGACAATGGCCCTAAACGAATCCTCTGCACGCAATTTGCCCACGTATGTTCAGAAGAATCTGGAAATCTTTGCACGAGAGAAATATGACCCTAATTTTCGTCATTCAATATTTTTGTGAGGGGGGTTTTAGTTCATAATGTGTAAATATAAATAATTAGGTTTGTTTTTTTAGTATTTAACTGGTCTATCTAAGTATAGTAGATACAACAAAGAAAGAATATTAAAAAAAAACCGCCCTAGATGCTCTGTTAGCTACGTATAGGATCTGGGGTCACTGCGACGAGTCAGATTTACATAAAACGTATATTAACTTACCTAACGTACATCTGACTAGTAACTATAATAATTATAACAACACATTGTAGCGCCGAAGAAAATAATTAACTAAATCTACGTATTTTTTATTCTTTGCAAAGAATTATTAAAATAAAAAGCTACCCGCAAAAACATTTTATTCACAAACAGAAAAAAGCCGCTAAATACCCCTTCATCCCTTCAGTCTTCAGGTAAAACGCAAAAGAGTCTCGATATAAAACCTCTTTTGTCTGAGTGTCACTTGTCGCAGGATTACCTCTGAGGGTGATTATGAGAGTATCTCAGGATGAGAGCTACAGGAGTACCTAAAGTGAAGATCAAAATAAAATGAAATATTTTGGAACTTTTTAAATGTGACTGTACTTTACTCTGAAAGAAAAGGAAACTCAACAGGTCTTAATCACAAATTGCACGCGGAATTTTTTTACCTTCAGTTTCGGGAACTGGATGAAAAACTTGCAAGCGAAAAAGACAGAAAATTAAAATATATATTATGCTGGTAATGTATCGAATCTTTGCAGAAATAGCTTGTACTAGTAGTCCGGAAGTGGTTCGGGCCTTATCACACTGGCGATTAGTGAGCGATTTGAAAGCGACGCGACTGCGCAGCGCACACGCCGCGATGACGCCGCGATTGTGCGGCGTGCACGCAGCTTGCCTTCGGCGTTTTGGACACTCAGCAGCAAAATGGATTCTGACGTCACTCCCTAGACGAGTCTACTATATATAATAATAAATCCCTCGCTAATCGCCAGTGTGATATGGCACGAAGGATTGCATAGTTGTAAGCGATTTAACCTTTTGCACCTAGAAGGAGAATACCGTAACGGAATTATCCTCCTGAAACGTAAAATTCCTTCAAATAACTATTTCAGTAGCGGCATAGGAGCGAGTACAATAGAAAACCTTGTAGGAGGCTTTAGTTTAGCAGTGGGACAATACAAGCTAAGAAAAAAATACTCATTGTATCTTTTTATAGTATAGTAAAAAATTTGTTTGCAGTATATATTTGTATTTGTAGTTATATATTAACTCAAGACGTACTATAAACATCCATCATCTACTATGTAAAATTCAATGTAGACACTAGACAGGATAATACACTCCCCTCAAAACCACCAATCAGCGATGCGACACCAAAAAATCCATAAGGCCATTATAATTTAGCTATTTCGCTGACAAGATGGCCGATATGAAGTCACAAACTCATTATAAAAGCATTAAATCTAATCACCGTGCGATGTCGAAGAACTTTGTCATTCCTTCATGCAAAATTACGTTTCGGGTTTCCCCTCTTTTCATCCGGTTTTCGTCCCCTTTTTTCCAAAACAAAATCTCGAAGGGACGGATTACATCGAGCGGTAAGAATATTAAAAAACTTTCCCTGTCCAACTTGGATTGTCTTTTTGAGGACCGTTTCCTCGAGGATGTTTGTCGTGACCTTTATGGGATGACGAAAATTTTTACTGGATACTTTATTTGAAAAGAAAGTTTAATAATTGTTAAAATTTTAACGATAATATTATTGTTTCCTTGAAAGTCTTGAAACGTACCTGAAAAATAATTTTGTTAACAGGCTTTCCTAAAATATGTTTACGTTTCAGTAGCTGGATACTTGTTACTTAGCAAACAGTAAGTACTTTGCAAGATGTACGGTTCCCGAGCTTGCTGCAGGGCAGCGGCTCTCAAACTTATTTGGTGGCGACACCCTTTTGAAAAGCATTGGCAGAGCCCCAAAAAAATTGAGCCCTGTGACATGAAGTAGATATTTATGATGGACTTTGAGACATGCTTATGATGTTTCCAAAGAAGATTTAGGCATCGCTCGCGGAGCCGCTATAAAGGCCTTGCTGAGCCCAAAGGCACTGCGGAGCACACTTTGAGTAACGCTGATGTACCATCGAGGAACAATTCCTAGGCAGTTGACAGACCAACGTCATTTGGTCGGCTTATGTCAATTCAATATTACCTGCAGCGATAGGTCGGATGGGTTTGACTGACCAAATTACTTAGGTCCGCCATCTGCCTCGGAATTAAGTTCTCTGATAGTACGTAGTACCTACGTAAGATCCCTGCGCTTGTAACTACTAGAAAGCTAGTATTAACGACTAATGCTAAGTACTCACATACGGTTTTGCTCGATAGTTTTACTCCGAATCGAAGGAAATGACATAATATTTGCAACATTTAATTCCATCGAGCCGGCTCGAAGCGAGCCTTCGAGCTGTCAGTTTTGCGGTCCACACGGTGGTTATTGCTCGATTTGGAGTAAAACTATCAAACAAAACCGTATATGAGTACTTAGCTTAACGTGTAGCTTTGTCCGCAGTATATGCCACTAGATGACGTCCGCAACTCATTTGCGCCAAAATTCGTTTATCGCCCGGGAACTGTACATTTTTCCAGGATGAAAAATATCCCTATTTAAAGGACATACTAGAATACCCGGGGCTCAAAGTATGTCCATACCAACTTTCAGCTAAATAATTTCAGCGGTTTGGGCGTTAAGAAGTAACAGACAGACAGACAGACATGCTTCCGCATTTATAATATTAATTAAACGTATGGATTTAAAAGTGGTATGAAACTGGCAAAATATTCTATGGAAGTAGCTTAACCCTAAAATGCTACAGCTCGAAATCAATACTAAAGCTGACCGTAAATACCGAAATGACAAGCTAATTACACAGTCATTAGACCGCTTAGTAGGACATTAGCTGTACGCTAAATTGAAACCGAAAATATGATAGCAAGTGCACATAATGTATGCAATGTAAGGGTTATCAAAGTTACTTGAAATAGCTTTTTGTTGATTTTTTTTATACAATAAGGGGGCAAACGAGCAAACGGATCACCTGATGGATAGCAACTACCGTGGCCCATGGACACTCGCAACATCAGAAGAGGTGCAGGTGCGTTGACAGTATTTTAAGAGGGAATACGTTATCATCTTGAAGGCTTGCAGGTCGAATTGATCTAATTAGCTTATATTGTCTTATATAATATGTTGATAGCTCTTGTTAAGTGACACCTAAAACTATTTATAATAAGTGCCTAGACAAGCCAAAATCACGAAGGCTAGGATAGGATTCAAAGAGGAGCATTATAATTTGGAATTGCACTTTGATTCACATATTTTTTAAATGTTAGTAATGAATGAACAAATAATTTAAACAATACTGTACTAATATATTAAGTAATATTTTTTTTATAAAGTAATCATAGTATTTAATGTAATAAAAATATCTGTGATGTTTAAATGCGAGCTGCGAGCACAACAATGTATGCAGATGTAATCTTTTAAGGAATTAATAAAGGCTTTTTTTTTTTTTATTTATTTATTTAATGAATGAATTATTAATTTACTGACTTCTGAACAAATCTTAAATTCTGTCGCGAAAGAGAAGACACTAACTTAATTTTACAAAAGCTATCACGATTGAATGGTGTTTTTTCTCCATGTTTTCATATGTATCCGAAAATTTACATCATTTTAAGTTTCTTGTCAATTTTCAGTAACTTTTAAGTTTGCAACCCTACACAGTTAATGTGTGTCCAAAACGATTTTGAGTTTTCGTTTACGTCATCTACTTTTTCAGTTACTGGCAACTAGCTGGCAACCCTACACAGTTATGAGTTGGCGATAAATTAACAAACAAAGCGCCATAGCTAATGTTCGCCATTTACGCCGGCAGACCACATAAACTGCGCAACTTGCTGTGTCATCGCTTCAGCTATTTAGCTACAATATACATTATAATACTCTGCAAGTTTGTACTAACGAGAAATTCACTAGCTAGAAGATTACTAGTGAATGTATTTCCCGCTAGCAATCTTAGCGAATTACATAACTTCACAAACATAATCAGGTATGGTCTATGGAGATACCGGCCGGCAACGCACGGTCTGCAGCTCTTCTAATGTTGCGAGTGTCCATGGGCAACGGTAGTTGCTTTCCATCAGGTGACCCGATAGCTCGTTTGCCCCCCTTATTTCATAAAAAAAACCTTTGAGCCCCGGGAAAGGACATAGATACTTTTTATCCCGGAAAATGTACGGTTCTTGCGCGATAACCGAATTTTGGCACAAATCTATTATGAATAAATGCTCAAGATTTTCTTTCCGTGTCCTATTAAACCATACCTACAGTCAGTATATTAAATTAGTATCTATACTTATATTATTAATGCGATAGTGTGTCTGTCTGTGTGTTACCTTTTCACACTTAAATAGCTGAACTGAATTTATAGAGTAGAAATTCGCAACAAAAAAGTTTTTTCTCGTTTTTACGGCACCCGTACGATATACAAATTAGCAACATCCAATAATCAGACAAACAAAATTATACAAAAATTCAACCGATGCAAAGGCCACGAACAAAAATTCATATTCTCTTTGAAAGAAACTAGGCGCACTGTCAGTCATGTAGTCACACACTCGAGTACAAACAGGACTTTGTGGGACTACACTGCACTGGAGTGAGCCGTCACTGCGAGCCGATTTGAAACTCAATGAGTGAATCCTTTTGGCTTTTCGCATTCATGAGTTGGGATTTGTTATGAACGATTTGTATCTTTGTGGCCTACTTGCTTTTACAATGTTAAGTCCCAAATCACAAACTATTTCGTATGCTATAGTTGTTTGCTGGATAAAATGTTGTTCGTATTAAATACTAGCTGTTGCCCGCGACTTCGTCCGCGTCAGCAAAATCGGATAAAAAAAGAAAATAAAAAAGAGAGGAATTTTCCCCTTCCTTACCCAAATTACCAAAATAGTAAAAAGGGGATCTTGTTAAGTAGTTGATCTGATCACTTTTCATGAACCTAAAGTTGTAGATAAAAACGCCAATACTGTATAGAAAATCTTAAGGATAACGAATAAGAGGAAAATTATTATTTTTAAACAAAAAATAAAACCGACTTCCAAGGTAAAGATAATAGTAATTTTCATAAATGAACTAAAAATATTAATTAATAACACTGGTCAACAGTAAATTTGGTACCTGAAAACTAAAAGCTGTTTCTGTAAGAACTTTGTGCCCCGATCACATGTTTCTAAGAAATTTTCTTTCTATCAGCTCAGGTTTTTAAGATATTTCATTCCAAAGTTTCAAGAATCTCTAATTTTAGTCTATTTCAGAATCGCTTTACAACTATTGAAATAATTTATTTTCATGAGTTTTGATAAAATATGTTTAGTAAATATACACAATACTTATCTATTATTTAGATCTCAATTTAAATTGCATATTATATTTTTTTATTAAAAGAGAGTAAACTAAACTTTCTTTTTTCATACAAAAATTGTTACTCCACGTAGTATCAGCTAGGTAAAGTATTTTGAAAACCGTCATAACATTGGGGAAATTAGTCATAATTCATTGAAACAAATATATGAATACTTTCAACTGCAATGTGATTCTGAAATGGGCTAAAATGCGAGATTTTTGAAACTTTGGAATGAAATATCTTAAAAATCTGAGCTGATAGAAAGAAAACTTCATAGAAACATATCCTGGATATTTTTTGTGACACACATAGAACTAAAAAGTATTAAATAATCTGTGTATGTAAATGTAATTCATATTCTGCACTCCGTATTCTGTTCTCAGTCTTCTTTTTAGTTCTATGTGTGTCCCAAAAAATATCCAGGAGTTCCCTCTATATCTCATGATCACCACTTTTTTAAGCATTGTACCAAATTCGGGTTATTGTACCTCTATAAACAGTAAACACTAAATAACAACAAAAGAGTTTTGAAAATCAGTCAACAAACGGTGGAAAAATAAAATAATCAAAGGCTAGATTTTTGATAATAATGTGATGATTCATGGCATAATTATAGTGATGAGATGATTAGTATAATTATTGACACATTGACATAATAATATTCTTTTAGTTGTTGAAATAACGCCAAAATTGCCGAACATTTATCTTATAAGGATTCAAGAGTTCTGTACAGCACCTTCGGAACCAGGGTGTACTTCGGCGCAAATTCTTATTTTTTGGTAGTTTAAGCTTAAAATCCTTCAGAAAAACGTAAAATCACTATACGTTTCCATATAAATTTTAAGGAGTCCTGTCAATTTCTCATGGATTGCATCATCAGATCACCACTTTTGTGATCATGTTACCAAATCCGGGCTACATCTCATACAACAACAAAATAATTTTGGAAATCGGCCTACAAACGACAGAGTTGTCCGCGAACCAATATAAAAAAAGTGAAACATGTCCTCCTCCTTTTCGGAAGTCAGTTAAAAAGTAGCCTAAGTTGTGCCTTACTACATCAGCTATGTGCCAAAAAAAGTCCCGTCAAAATCGCTCCAGCCATTTCAGAGATTAGCCGGAACAAACAGACAGACAGACAGACAGACATACAGGCAAAAATTGTAAAAAATGTTGTTTTGGTGTATGTACCCTATATACATTCATATGCATACACTCCAATTTTATTTATATGTATAATGTATATGTATAGATTAAATCATAATATTATACATTTTTAGGGTTCCGTACCTCAAAAGGAAAAAACGGAACCCTTATAGGATCACTTTGTTGTCCGTCTGTCCGTCCGTCCGTCTGTCAAGACCCTTTTTCTCAGGAACGCGTGGAGGTATGAAGCTGAAATTTATATCAATTACTCAGGTCTACTGTCCCTTGAAGCTGTGAAAAAATCAAACTTCTAAGCCAACGCAATCAAAAGATACAGCTGTTTATGCCGCAAATTTTCGACACTTGCAAGGGAATCAAAACCTACAGGGTGCTTCCCGTGAACTCAGAATCTTGAAATTTGGTACGAAGCAACGTCTTATAGCATAGATAAAGGAAAAATTACGAAAACCATAAATTTTTAGTTACATCACATAATATATTTTTTTTTAATAATTTTAAACTTACTACCCATTTCCTCATAAACGCGTAGAGGTATTAAATTGAAATTCATACCAAATACTCAGGTCTATAATACCTTTAAGCTGTAACAAAATCAAACTTCTATGTCAACGCAATCAAAAGAAACAGCAATTTAAGCTGCATATTTTGAAACTCGCAAGTACTCGCAAGGGAATCAAAACCTAAAGGGTACTTCCAGTCGACCTAGAATCTTGAAATTTGGCATGAAGCAACGTTTTATAGCACACATAAAGGAAAAATTCCGAAAACCTTAAATTTTTAGTTACATTACAAAATATATATTTTTTAATAAATATAAACTTATTACTTTTTTCCTCATGAACGCGTAGAGCTATCAAGTTGAAATTCATATCAAATACTTAGATCTAATTGCCTTTAACCCGTGAAAAAAAAAAAATTCTAAGTCAACGCAAAAACGCAAAACGCAAAAGTACAACCATTGATACCGCATATTTTGAAACTCGCAACTACACGCAAGGGAATTAAAACCTAACACAATAAAGGATTACTTAAACGATAAAGAGATCTTTGTCTTAAATTTATGCTCCTCCATCTTTCCCCATTGTAATGTTATGAATTTCATTTTGCAATAAAAATACCATAGTTATGACTCGATTGTCGTAATGAACGAACTTTGTAAACCTTGCAGGTTTGTACGGAACCCTCGGTGCGCGAGTCCGACTCGCACTTGGCCGGTTTTTTATTGATATTATAATGACCTTACATTATAAATGCAAAAAAGTGTGTCTGTCAGTCTGTCCATGATCTCTTTAGGCTAAAATCGTTATATTAATAAATAAAACAAGTGTAGATCCCTTTGTACCTTAGGTCCGGACTCCGGAATAGGGCATATAATTTTATCGATATTCATATTTATTATCCAGGAAAACATGTTGGTTCTGTGTGCCAAACTCTTTAGTTTACTCTTTAGTAACTTCTGGTGTCAATTTTTTCCGTGAACATTTGTGATAACGTAAATAAATAATATTATTTTTATCGACATAAAAATAATCCATAGTCCCTAATACAAAATATAAAGAAGGAACCTATTTGCTGTCAGAGATTTATCCGAAACAAATAAAAAGGGAGGATTAGAGAAAAAATGGGGAAAACAAAGAACTCCCTTCGGATTACACGGCATTAGGGACCACGCTCCTGCGTGCCGCCGATTACTGCAGATTGTGTCGATGGATGTTTGTGGCCAGACAGACATAATAAAAAGAGTTTTCACACCTTCACAAATCACAGTATAATGAACCTGTCTAGTGTCTATCTTGTGCAGTGAAATATCCTAAGATCCGACCGTAAATTTCTGCAGGAATCGTTTTTTTCGATCAAATATATTTTAAAATAATCTTTAGAACGTATAGAATGGATCAATGTTGGGTTGCCTTAAAAGCCGCAAGTACCTCTAATTGAGCAAAATGAAATTCAATAGAAAAGTAAGAACTAAGAAGGAATGACATTGAGGAATGACAGGACACTACGCATAAAAATAAAAACGCCTGTTAAATAAAAATAGCAATGCTGCGGGTTCTCGACGTCCTCAAATCCAGCTAGGCATAGTAATTGTAGGCCTGAACATTTGTCATATACAAAAGTGATGGCAACCCCAGTTTGCGGCTATCGTGCTATATTAAAAAAAATTTTGATGATGAACTATGTTTGTTTACGGGCTGGCAACCATAGGTTGCGGCCGACTTAGAGCTGGCAACCTGAAAAAAAAGATACATGCAAATTTATGCATTTATCTCATGAACATTAAACTTAATTAAAGGTACTTGCGGCTACTTTTGACAAGGCAACCCAACATTAATCCATTCTATACGTTCTAAAGATTATTTTAAAATATATTTGATCTAAAAAAACGATTCCTGCAGGATTTTACGGTCGGATCCAATACTAAAAGAAATATTCGTTGTTACTATATGACATCCGCAACTCCGTGGCGCCAAAATTCGCTTATCGCGTGGAAAAACATTTTTCCGGCATAAAAGTATCATAAGACCTTAATTCGGGATTCAAAATATTTACACATCAAATTTCAACAAAATCGGGTTAGCAGTTAGGACGTGAAGAGGTAACAGACAGACCTGTTCGTATTTATAATATTAGTATGGACTCTCAAACTCAAAACTCAAACTCATTTTTTTTATTCAGAATATTTTTTTGCTAATTTTCTCTGAAAGTCTACATGATGCCTACCACCGGTTCGGGAACTAACCCGGCGAGAAGAACCGGCGTAAGAAACTCGCACGGGGCCCACTTTTTTACCAAAAAAAGTGAGAAACAAATTAATCTTTTAAAATAGGTTTTGCAATGTTTACAATGAAAGCAATATAGATAAACTATCGTAGCAAACGTGGTTTAGAATATATGGGCTCAAAACCGCACTGGCACTGGTAACTTAACACTAACAGTCTAAGACCTAAGTGCATGTCAAATTTACTATCTTAGGGGCTAGCCACAGAAACTATGTGAATATTGCAGAAGTTGCATATGGCTATTTGTAGCCCGTGGCTTCCCAGGTAAGACATTAACTCAGGTTAAAATATAGTTTAGACTCTGGCTTAAAACATTTATTACATCTTATCATGAAAAAGTAATTTTTTGTAATAAAATAGATACAATTTTGGCATCTTCTCGAATCTTGCCTTTATAACAAACTAGAGGCAAACGTTATTTTGTCATATAAATATTTCTAGTATCAATATAAAAGTAGATAAAAACCTAATCACAGGCCAAACGAATGTACTACTAGTACTATAAGTTATAACCTAATTTGGTCGCGTTATACTGCCTAGAAATCAATTTCCTCCATGGTACATACAAAATTTCATTAAAATCGGTTAAGCGGTTTTGGACGAGTTCCAGCACAAACACAATGACACGAGAATCTTAAATATTATTAGATATAGAGAAGACTAGATGACGCCTGCAACTCCGTTGCGCCAAAATTCGTTTATCGCGCGGAAACGTCAAATTTTTCGGGATAAAAAGTATCCTATGTTCTTTTCCCGGGATTCAAAGTATCTCCATGCCAAATTTCAGCAAAATCGGTTTAGCTATTTGAGTGTGCAGAAGAGGCAACAGACAGACAGATAGACAGACAGACAGACAGACAGACGGACAGACAGACGGACGGACGGACAGATGGACGGACGGACGGACAGATGGACGGACGGACGGACGGACGGACGGACAGATGGACGGACGGACGGACGGACGGACGGACGGACGGACGGACGGACGGACGGACAGACGGACAGACAGACAGACAGACAGACAGACAGACAGACGGACAGACAGACAGACGCACTTTCGCATTTATAATATTAGTAAGTATGGAAGAATTGATATTACTTCACACTGGTCAGCTCACTGCTCAACATAAATGTATACATAAGTGATGATGATTAATGATAGTCCGACCACTGCGAAATTAACGTACGTTCGACGCCGCATAAACTAGGTAACTCCTAGCCAGTAGCCGTACCGAAATATAGAGATTAAAGGTACAGGATGTAACAAAACTAAATAATAATACTTTAGAGTGCGAATGTACCATTTAAATAGAGTACAATGTGGAAGTATCAGCGCTAAAAAATACTCAAGACTTCCGTGTTTTTATATAGAAATGCAATAACCATGAATTTACCCTGAATACGAGAAATGCCCCAATGTCATAGATTTGCCTACGCAATAATTAAAAACTTGAGAGGTGTCAAGGGACACCCGAATGGAACGAAGTTATTTCTTATGTTCAAAAAACCTGTATACATAATATACACTCAAAAATATAAAAAAACGCCATCTACTGACGCCCAGGAATACTAACAACGCGTCGCTGTGCTTTATTCTCAAAAACGTTAAAGCACAGGAATACTATCAACGCCCTCTGCATGCAGGTAGTAATAAAAAAGTGTCATCACAACTTTTTCATGCTAGCCCAAGGCGCAACGCGTGATAAGGAACTACATTCCAAAAGTAACTCTTTCAAAAGGAGCTCTGTTAATTTTACAGTGAACTCTATGATGGGGCACATACACACCTTAACACCTCCATCGTGGGTATAGCAGACACAATAGATTTTCAATTGTTATGCGGTAGCCGGCTCCCGCTTGGGGATTGTCTGTAATCTGTATTTTCCGGTACGGGAGGTTGTTTATAAAGCGACGAACATACGTTAAGTTCTCAGTGGTCAGACGATCATTAATCATCATCACTTATGCATGGATTTATGTTGAGCTGGCCGGCTGTAGTAATATTCGTAGTAATAAGCAAGATTCCAGAGATGCCATTTTATTTCTTACTATATTCGTCATATTACATACTATGTCAAATAACACCCGAAATTAATAAATCAAGGAAACGATTCCTTGAGATTTCATCCACTCGATATTATGACGTTTTGTTGATTAGATGTTTTTAGATGTTTTTTTTTAATTTGTATGGATTTGACAGATTTGCAAGACGTCTCACACTCACGAAATCTGTTAATTCAGTACAAATTTAGAAATGCATCTACGTGTCGAATTGCGGTCTGAATTGACCCTTCAGCGAAGCGAATTCCCAAAAACTGAACACAGAAAATTCAACCTTAACTCCAGAGCGTAACGCATAGATTACTTCTGCGAGGCCAATCAGCGTTGGCCGGGCGCATCGACGCGAATTCGCGTGGATGTGCGCGGATGCGCGCGCCTTTTTAAATTCTCAGAAGTAATAAAGTGCGTTAACGCTTTGGAGTTAAGGTTGAATTTGTTATATTCAGTTTGAATAATTCGCTTTGATGCGCTTCGACTCTGCGCTATTATAAATTGACCCTTGATCTGTCGGCTGGGTTTGACATACCGCGACAAACATTAACGGAATGAATCAACTTCTCTGTCGGTACGTTAGTTTTGTTACACCCTGTATTAGGGAGGTGTTATTTGTTCTAGGGCAGCGACGGTACCCGGAATTTATTGTACAGTATCGGAAAGATTAATGTTACGCTGCTGGTTGTTAACAACACGTCCATTCCGTACACTTCAATTTCTTGCTGGTCTTACCTGAGTAAGTGTGGTGTAAATGGTAAGAGTTAGCAATTCGGAAATATTGACTTGAATGAGCTCTATGGCATGCACATCATCATGGTATGTACAATAGATATCTGAATAATTAGGTACTATCAGAGAAGTTGATTACTAAGCAGATGGCGGACCTAAGTAATTTTGTCGCACATTGAATTGTCATAAGCCGACCACATGACGTAGGTCCGTCAACTGCCTAGGAATTAATTTCCTCGATGGTACATGGAACCTGGTTCGGAAATTTTATAATATCAGCAGAATGGTTTACTCGTAAATACAAAGCTAGTTACTTCGGTCAAACCAATTTTACCAAAATTGCTTATCTTTAGAAGTAAACAAAAATGTTTGGCTCTATATGGTGTGACAAAGATTTATTAAAATAACATTATAATTAAGTGTGTATTTTATAGTGCACCTGACATAATTAATTAAATGGACATATTAAATCTGCACTATGTAATACATATTATAATTATAATATTATGCTTAATAATAAACACCTGGTTTCAGGAAAGAGCATAAAAACATATTTACAATATAATATAAAACCATACTCTCCTATGACTTGTACCACACACGGAGCGGAACCGAAGCTCGGGTCTCGGAAATTGGCCGGTCTGAGAATTAAGTCGAGCGACGGACGAGCTCGCAATTATGCGCACCCTGCAGTGTACACGGACCCTTATAAAATCACAGCCAGTGTGATTCTATGTTTTGTTATACGTTTCTACTACCTGACAAAATGTTGCTAGGTTCGTAATGTCCTCCTGAGGTGTCTAAAATGAATGGTATTTTTATAATTAATTTATTAGATTTTGTCTTATTACTAGCTAAAAGCCGATCTTTGTGAAGGCTCGCGTCGTCACACCTTGACTGACTGATAATAACACTGACTGACTGGTGATGACATATAAATACAAATTACTGTTAAAGCACAAATCAATAGGCGTGATAGCTTTTCCGTAAAGTGTACCACAAAATTTTTAACTAGTGGGTTTACTAGGGCTCGCTTCGCTCGCCCTGATTAACTGGGTTATGTTAGCTTTACGGCGGTTCCCAATATTTGATCTATCTCTGGTTTGGCCCTACTAGAGATAGGAATAGCTCACATAAGACATTAGAGACATATATTTTATGTCAATTGTGAGCTATTACTATCTCTAGTAGGGCAAAACCAGAGATAGATCAAATATTGGGAACGGCCGTTAGTTGTGCTAAACCTAACCTTGCCTAAAGTGGTGGTAGATACCACAGCGAGAACCTACTTATAAAAGGAGAACACTGTGGCGGTACCCACAATTCGCCTAACATTCCTGCATCGCGCTATCGAAGTTTCGGAGAACGGCAAGATATATACAACGTCTGAAACGACGTCAGTGGGCTTCGGCCTGACCGAGCATGCTATCTCGCTCGGTCGGAAGATCTTCCTTTTCGGCCGCCACTAACAACGTTAAAACACTATTATTTTTCGGGAAAAATCATTATCTTTGTTTTAAAATACATAACTCTTTTTTTAATAATATACTCAATTTGATCAGTATGCGTTCATTTTTTGTGAAGAAGTTACAAAGTACAAACATACAATATTTCGCTAATACGAAAAACAAAAACGTCAGTGCCCAGGCTTCGAATTCAGGTTATATTAAATATCAAAGGTCCCTCGGGTCTCGACCTTACTGGATGTTATTTCATCACAAAACAATATTAAACTTGTCTTCAAATCTATCACCAACTCCTGGGACGAAATGCTCCACTTAGCTCTAATGTAATTTGACACTTACCTAATAATAGTGTTTTTTGAATAATTTAATATTTAAAGTTTTACTTTAGAATAATTGCAATTTTCTATAATACCTATCCGGCATTATAAGTGACGAATAGGCTATCCACCAATTAACTTGATAGATCAAGTATGGAGAATCTGTCAAAGAAGTGTGTGTGCCTATTCGGCAGTTTATCAGAAAGTGGTGAAACAGGCCCTTAGTCAATAATAATAATCATTGGAATTCTCATTGATAATATCTAATCTGTCCTAATTAGTCATTAATAGGTAACTAATCAGACCTAATATAATATCATTAGTGATATAATAACTCTTCATTAGTTTGCAATTGATTAAGTGTTGTTATCTACTTTAGATTTTAAATTTTTTTTTAAGAAATTCCCTACATTGCACAACATATCTTTTAAAAAAATTATACAAACATATAATATTATGTTACAACTTACAAGTTACAAAAATAAAACACTGATGCCGTAACTAGTCTAGCCTGTTTAAGTGTAATAATTTGAAAAAACTTAAAAAACACGTTTTTTTCGAATTCATTTTAACAAATTATTGCATTGCCATTGGCTCTTAATACGTATACAAAGTTTCGAATTATTTAGATACTGGAGATAGGTAAAAATCGTGCTCAAAGATTCCGTTACATACATACAAACTAATAAAGCGTGTTAAAAATGTTTTTTTTTTTTAATCTTTTCATCGCCAACGAAGCGACATAATATTTCGAACGCATTATGAAGGTTTCGGGCAATTTTGCGCGGAGTCCCAAGTGGAACAAATCAGTCGGCTTCATTGCACCCACGTAAAATATAGAGTCAACCTGACGCGTTATTACCTCGGCCCGCCGCGCTGCCATTATATCCACGTATATTGTTATGGGTGCTGACTGTTATTGTAATGTACTAATACTGTAACTTCTTGTACAGTCTAAAACTGTACTATTGTAAGATTAAATGTGACTTACCTGATAGACTTTGTGACTTACACTGTATTATTCCTACCTATTAATTACTTTTACTTTAATAATACAGGGTGTAACAAAAATAAGTGATAATACTTTAGGGTGTGTACGTGTTCCTTATAGAGAGTTCACTGTGAAAGTAGCAGCTCTGAAAGACGAATTTTTTTTTAAAATTTTGTATGGGCAAGGGCCTGAGCGTCACGAGTTTCCCCATACAAAAGTGAAAAAAATTTTTGGTCTTTCAGCGATGCGACTTTCACAGTGAACTGTCTACAAGGAACACGTACACACCCTAAAGTATTATCATTTATTTTTGTTACACCCTGTATAATTTATGTTGACATAATATTGTTGTTAAGTCGTATAATATTAAGAGACTTGTGTTGTGACGAGCTTTAAGAAGTATTAAGTTAACAAGTATTATTATATACAAACTTTCATCCCCTATTTTAACCCCTTGGGGTTGGAATTTATCAAAATCCTTTCTTAGCGGTGGCCTACGTCATAACATCTACCAGCATGCCAAATTTCAGCCCGATCCGTCCAGTGGTTTGGGCTGTGCGTTGATAGATCACCTTAGAGTTTTATATATATACTAGCAACCCGCCCCGGCTTCGCACGGGTATAAAATATAAATAGCCACTGAAAAAATTATTAAAATCGATTCAGCAGTTTTGATTTATACTCATTATAGCGGTCGCCCGCGGCTCCGCCCGGTGCAAAAAGCATACCTAGGATTAAGACTCGGTCAGCAAAAGGATTGCCAGGTCAATTCACAGACTCCGACACTAAATCGACGACGACGACGGATTCATTATAGGTAGGTACCTATAATGAATCCGTCGTCGTCTACGTAGACTGCACACTGCACAGATTGTCTTCCTCCCGCACGCGCACCCTCGCCTTGGTGACGCCCACTATCGTAATATTTTAATTTCGCCATAACTTCTAAACCAAACGTCCAATTTTAATCATTCAAAGACCAAATATTATCTACATAAAATTTACTTAATGATGAAATAATTTATTTTGATAAGGATTATTAGCATGAGTAAAATAAATGCGTTTAAATGTAGTCCAAAAAATTGGATTTTTAAATAAAACAATGGTTGTTGTGCCTCACTTGACATAGATAGGTATAGAGTGTCGCGGACATTTTTGTAGATAATTATAAGATTTTATTTACTTAGAACATTGTATGGTTCTATCTTTCATAGTTTAGGCAGCGTACACAAAATAAGTAAATTTTCTGGTTGTTTCCGAAAAACTAAAATATCTTACGGAACCCTATATTTTCCAAAATAAAAAGTAGCCTATGTTACTCGTAAATAATGTAGCTTTCGAATGGTGAAAGAATTTTTAAAATCGGTCCAGTAGTCTTTGAGCCTATTCATTACAATTAAACAAACAAACATACAAACAAACAAACAAAGTTTACCTCTTTATAATATTAGTATAGAAGTATAGATATAGATTTTGACTGCTAACTAATATAACTGCTGCCTTTATAACATTTGTATTCAACTAACGTTACTAATTTAGTATGAGAAACCAATAATAAGCACCCCAACTTTCGAGTATACAATAAATATAATTGGGTATTGTGGCAGGCGCGGTCGCAGCCTGAAATTTGGGGGGGGGGGGGGTGTCACTCACTAGTCACTATACTAATATATTTTTTTTATCTGCGCCCTCGGACGGTTCTGGGTTGACAGCTGTCTAAGGTCGGACGCAGTGGTGTTGAGGGGATAGCTAGAAATTTCCTTATAATATTTGGCAAGATTTGAGATTTTTCATTTTGACCTTAGATTTTGGGGGTCCCCGTGACCCCTTCGGACCGCGCCTGTATTGTGGAAAATTAAAGGTGTATGCAAATGTTATACAAAATGCCATGTGTACGGTACAAATTATTACCCATAACTTTAGACGTATGTAAAAAATCTTCCGATCATTATTAACGCAGTGAAAAGTAACCTTTATAATCTATCTACATAATAAGCTCGGACTTTCAGAAAATTGATGAAGTAATAGGTAAAGTTCTTTCAATCTTATATACAAAAATAAGTCGGGTTTTCCTTCCTGACGTTATAACTCCAGAACGCAAGAACCGATTTCCACGGTTTTGCATTCGTTGGAAAGGTTTTGGGCTCCGTGAGGTCTATAGAAAAATCCGAGAAAACTTCAGGAGAAAAGCAGGAAAACAGGGAAAATCATTTTATGGCAAAACAACGTTGCCGGGACAGCTAGTCCAATATAAAAAACAAGCGATAAAAAATAACTTTCTTACTACAATTTTCTTCAACCAAAAGCTCTTAGTACAAAAATGTGTTGTTTCGTCATAATATCACTAGAATTTGTTGGGGAGACATTTGCGAGAATGGCTAATCCAGTCGAGTTGAGCTCATGAGCATTATAAAGTTGGAGAACTTGGGCAGATATGAGCATACGCTCAACTCAACTAACTCAGCCAACCAACTCAGCCAACTAGCTCAATTCCGACAACTATTAGCATAAAACATGCTCGCGATGACTTCGTCTATAAGATTGCATTTGAATTGTATATTGCGATTTCGCGCTTTGACTATTTGAGTTGGGCTTAAAGTGGATATTATGTTTAGTTTTTGCTAGATTTAAATAGTAATGATTTATTCTGCAGGTAGTTTATTTTGGTTTTAATAACGATAAATTAAGTAAGAGGTAATTACTGGATCGAATACATAATGGAGGTAAAGGTATTTTTGCGCTCTTAATAATTGAATATGACCCGGGTTTTTTTAGGAAGTTGTTTATTTAATGGTAATCAAAAGAGAAAGTTTCGAGAAATTTTATTTCAGCTTCTGATAATAATAAAAAGTCAAATCAATGCAACACCATAATTTATTTAATTTGAAAAATTCCCAACGCGTGAATACAAGATGGTTCAGCGAAAAAAATCCAAGGTAACCTATTTTCGCGAAGACAAAATACAAATCCTAATCTTGGCGAGATTTCTCGTGAATTTCTCGAGAATACCTCATCCCGCCGCGGTGAGGCGACGCGGCAACTGATATCTCGGTTCATTACGCGCGCTTTTTGTCGCCATCTTTAATGATGGCCGCCATTTTTCGAACGGAATTTTGGCGCGTTTTTTTATTGGTTCAGTGCGCATATTTTTGACGTTGTAAGAAGAAGGTAATGCAAAAGTAAACAGGCGATTTACGGTCAGTTTATATTTCAACTTGCCTAATTTACTAAATAATCAATACACATTAATAAAAAACTTTACTTATTCAAATTTTGAATTTTATCTTGCACTTTTAGCCGTTTCCGATAATTGCTCCCTTAATGAACATACAAAAATAAAAAATATTCAGAGCTGAACGTACAACCTCCTCTTTTTTGGAAGTCGGTTAAAATGCATCGCATTTTAAAAACGCGGTTTAGTTACAAACGTTTTATGAAAAATAACGATTACATACCTGTGTCGTTGCTAGATGTTTTGTGAAAAAACAATGATAATGGATCCTTCTAAAGAAAGGATACGTTTTTATCCTATAAATATGTGTATTAATATGACATAATATTTTCGTAGAAACCAGCAGTATAAAGTTTTAATCGGATTATACACGACGTCCCATACATATACATCAGCGCGTCTAGACGCTAGACAGCGCCAAATTAAATGTATATTTATTTCCGACAACGCGACAAAGCTTTTGTCTTTAAATTGTTGCTTTTTCCTACGAAGCTTCCTCGACTTGTGAAACGTGAAATTTTTATTATGTTCATAAAGATGAAGCTCAAGTTGACATCAAATAGTAAGTACCTAGCTTTTTCTGGATAAAAAATATTTTATTTCAAGATAGAAAGCATACATGTAAATAAAAATTTATAGTCGCCATAATATTCTAGTACCTACTTACCTAAGAATTGAGAGACACAATATTAAGTATATCAACAAACATAAATAACTGAAGAACACTGAGTCCCCTCGTGACCACGGCCGTTGCAACACGGCCGAAACGTCGAGAAAAAGTATGTACTCGTAGTAGCATTACTACTTAAATAAGTCGCGTTAAGTCCCGATTAAAAAGTTTAATAAATAACTGAAACTGCAAAATCTTGCACTTTTAGCCGTTTCCGATAATTCCTATAGCTGCATAGCTGATGACGCCCGCAACTCAGTTGCAACAAAATTCGTTTATCGCGCGGTAACTTTACATTTTTCCGGGTTAAAAATCTTCATACCTTTCAGAAAAATCTGTTCAGCGGTTTGGGCGTTAAGGCGAGGATAAATCTCAATTTGTTATTCCGTGACTACCGATTTACCTAGTTCCAATATAATAACGAAGTGTTAAAAAATATGAGATATAAAGCACAATATTTAAAATACCTTAAACCATAAACATTTTAATAAAACGTAATACTTTGGCTGTAATTAATTTACAAACTCACCTACGATAAAAATCTATTTCATCGAAACATAAGTATTAACTAGGATAATTATACATTTTATTTGAATAAATTGTTAGTAAATCTATATTAAAATATCTTTAACCGAACAATTTTGTTTCTTAATATTTATTTCCAAAGAAATTAAAAAAAAACATGAAAAATAGAGAAGATCATCCACCCGAGTAAGTACAGTTTTATGCTAAGCTAAAATGAATCTTATTGCGATGCATATACGCTTGGTCCCCGCCTTAAGAGGTAACAGACAGACAGACTTTCGCATTTATATTATTAATTTGGATACATGATTTTCTCATTTAATCCTTCTATCGTGGAATCTTGGAAATCTACAGTTATTCTATTGTGTCTCGCTCACTGGTGAGCTTATGCGGCTCGATGGGTTAGAGGGCGACTAACCTCTCATCCTTCTCTCTTCACACTGACGCCCGTCTTTGATATGCCAGGTGAAAAAGGACGACGCGGATTCATCGCCAAATTAGTTTTTTCTCAATAACTCGATAAATATACATTTAAAAATCCGCTAGGTCAGTTTCTCAATGATATAATTTTATACAATGTGTTAAAATATTAACTTAGTTCAATACACGGTTAAGGCAATAAATGAAAAATTCGTGAAAATTAGATGCATCTTTGTGATTTTTTAACGAGAAAATTTTAAGATATCGTGTTTTTGCTCAGATCTAGTTCTTGGAATTATATAATGCAGCATCTAATTTTAGAAAATGAAACAATTGGAGGCTTATTTTTAAGTATAAAAATGAATTATAAAATCGAAAATTTTGGGGTAGTCGCCCCCTTACGTTATTAATACGAACTCAAACCTTCTATTCGGTCGAATGTACAAGAACATCAACTAACTCGTGTATTTTTCACCTAATTGCCATAATGGCCGGCTAAGTGGTCGGTTCCCGTTGTAATCACGGATGTAATTTTATCGCAAGCGAGTAAAATGCATCACATTCCCTCTTAATATCAGAAAAGTGGGGTGTATTCTCGAACCGCTCGATATGAAAACTTTCTTCGAGATGATATTATTTATTTTATTTAAAAAAAACGTGTTATATTCGTTGGACTGTTTACAATTTCGCTAATAAACTTTTCATTAATGTGTAAACATGAAAACATTTTCATATTTAACATGTTTAAACATGAAAAATATGAAAATTATGGAAAGCAATTTGTTGTGACATAATTATATGTTACCATGATTTTTTTATAAAATAAGATGGCAAACGAGCAAACGGGTCACCTGATGGAAAGCAACTACTGTCGCCCATGGACACTCGCAACATCAGAAGAGCTGCAGGTGCGTTACCGGCCTTTTAAGAGGGAATTGCAGTGCGCGGCAGAATGTTACGCAAAAAGCGCACGGTGGAAGACTGCCACTCGTCAAGGTGACGAAAATATCTGCCCAGAGATGAGAACAGTATTCCATATGAGGCCGAACCTGCGCGTTGTAGAGTTGTAGGCGTTGGTCCGGACTGAAATACTATCTCGCTCTGTTAAGAACACCGGCAAGCTTCTTCAAGGGTAAGTTGATGGCTTTACCCTCATGATTTATTATATCCACGTGGAAAATCTATAACCAATTAGATTATTAAACATGACGTAGGAAGTTTAACATCATAATTATATCCTAAGATCCGACCGTAAAATTCTGCATGAATGGTTTTTTTCGATCAAATATATTTTAAAACTAGCTTTTGCCCGCGGCTTCGCTCGCGTGGAATTCGAAAATCGTGTACAATTCGAATATTCTTGCAAATTTTTTGACGTGGGAGAGCCATGCTTCGGCACGAATGGGCCGGCTCGACCGGAGAGATACCACGTCCTCACAGAAAACCGGCGTGAAACAGCGCTTCCGCTGTGTTTCGCCGAGTGAGTGAGTTTACCGGAGGCCCAATCCCCTACCCTTTTCCTTTCCCTACCCTCCCCTATTTCCTCCGTACCCTCCCCTATTCCCTTCCCTACCCTCCCCTATTTCCTCCGTACCCTCCCCTATTCCCTTCCCTACCCTCCCCTCCCCTATTTCCTCCGTACCCTCCCCTATTCCCTTCCCTACCCTCCCCTATTACCCCTTAGAAGGCCGGCAACGCATCTGCAGCTCTTGATGCTGCGAGTGTCCATGGGCGACGGAAGTTGCTTTCCATCAGGTGACCCGTTTGCTCGTTTGCCCCCTTATTTCATAAAAAAAAAAAAAAGATGTTTTTCCAAGACCAAAAATAGCCTATGTTACTCTCCTCCTACTACTCCTTTCAACTAAGTCGATGCCAAAAATCAAGTCAATTGGTTGCTTCGTTAGGCTGCGAAGAAAGGGCAAACAAACAAATACACTTTCGCATTTATAATATTAGTATGGATAGCTGTTTCCCGCGACTTCGTAGGCGTTAGCATAGTATAATAACGGAAATGGATAATTCTCTCCTTTTTATGGTCCCTTACTCAAATGGTAAAAAACGGAACCCGATTACAAAGATATAATATCAGCCTGTCGGTCTGTCCATATCCAGGCAAAGCCTCCCTCATATTAATCAAATGACACTCGAAATCTGTATGTTTCACATGTTTCACTATTAATTAATAACTTAGTTTGTTCCTAAAGAATAAGAATTAAAACTCAACACTAACGACGCAACATGTTTTTGCTTGGCAATATTACCAGGAGGGGGGGGGGGGGGGGTATGGGGGAGGGAGCGAAGCCCCCCCAAGTACCGGCCGGGGGCAAAGCCTCCCGCATGTTAATCAAACGATACTCAAAATCTGTATGTTTAGTTTTAGCAGGTGCAGGGCACAGCCCCCCCAAGTAAGGCCGGGGGCAAAGTTCCCCGCATATTAATCCAAAGACACTCGAAACCGTATGTTTAGTTTAGGTTAGACTAAATTCACTTTTAATTAATAACTTAGTTTGTTCTTAAAGAAGGAGAAGTAAAACTCAACATTAACGACACAACACCATTTTGCTTAGCAACATTACCAGGAGGGGGGGTTTGGGGGTGCGCAGCCCCCCCAAGTAAGGGCAGGGGCAAAGCCTCCCGCATATTAATCAAACGACACGCAAAATCTGCATGTTTAGTTTTGGTTACATTAATTTCACTTTTAATAAATAACTTACTTTGATTCTAAAGAAGGAGAAGTAAAACTCAACACTAACGACGCAACACCATTTTGCTTAGCAATATTACCAGGAGGAGAGGGTAGGGTCCGGGGGCAAAGTCCCCCGCATATTAATCCAATGACACTTGAAAACTGTATCTTTAGTTGAGGTTAGAATAATTTCACTTTAAATAAATAACTTAGTTTGATCATAAAGAAAGAGAATTAAAACTCAACACTAACGACGCAACACCATTGTCCTTAGCAACATTACCAGGAGGGGGGGGGGGGGGGATTGGGGCAGCGCAGATGCTAAGTTTGAATAAGGCATATAATTATATAGCATATAATATATCAAGCATATATATCTGCAAAAACCGTATTCAAATCGGATCAGTAGTTTTCGTGTTAAAGAAAAAAGTTTAATACAAAATCTTGCCCCCTCTTTTGTCCCCTTAGAGGGGTGAGGGGAAAAATTTTATACATCAGATATTGAATTGGAAAATACAATTTATAATATGATGTAAGTTTATTAAAGAAAAAAGTTTGATACAAAATCTGCCCCCTCTTTGGTCCCCTTTGAGGGGTGAGGGGAAAAAATTTTATACACCAGATATGAAGTTGGAAGAAGACAAATATATCTGCGAAAACCATATTCAAATTGGATCAGTAGTTTTCATGTTAAAAAAAAGTTTGATACAATATCTGACCCCCTCTTCGGCCCCCTTAAAGGGGTGGGGGAAAAATTTTATACACTAGATGTTAAATTGGAAAATACAGTTAATAATATGAAGTTAGTCCATTGAAGAAAAAAGTTTGATACAAAATTTGACCCCCTCTTTGGTCCCTTAAAGGGGTGAGGGGGGGAAATTTATACACCAGATGTTAAGTTGGAAGAAGAAAAATATATCTGCGAAAACCACATTCAAATCGGATCAGTAGTTTTCGTGTGATGCTGGAACAAACATACAGACAGACAGACAGACAAAAAACTAACGACAGTTTTGGCTTCTATAGCGATGTAGTAACAGCCCCCGTTTATTATTTTTTGGATATCTTTAATGTACAGAATTGTCATTTCTACAGTTTTATTATATGTATAGATAATATTTAGAACGTATAGAATGGATTAATGTTGGGTTGCCTTGTTAAAAGTAGCCGCAAGTACCTCTAATTGAGCAAAATGAAAGCCCGTAATACAAACTTGCGTGTATTCAATAGAAAAGTAAGAGAATGACATTGAGGAATGACAGGACAATACACATAAAAATAAAAACGCCTGTTAAATAAAAATAGCAATCTTGCGAGTTCTCGACGTCCTCAAATAATGCCAGGCATAATAATTGTAGGCCTGAACATTTGTCTTATACAAAAGTGATGGCAACCCCAGTTTGCGGCTATCGTGCAACTGGCAACCATGGATATTCATGCACAAAATGCATAAAACTTTAATTTGGTATCAAAATTATTAAAAAAATCGATGCTTCAATTTTGATGAAGAACTATGTCTGTTTACGGGCTGGCAAACCTAGGTTGCGGCCGACTTAGAGCTGGCAACCATTTATACCGTATTTTCTCACGTCATTTTCTTTCAAATGATGTAAAATTTACTGAAAAAAATATACATGCAAATTATGCATTTATCTCATGAACATTCAACTTAATTAGAGGTACTTGCGGCTACTTTTGACAAGGCAACCCAACATTAATACATTCTATACGTTCTAAAGATTATTTTAAAATATATTTGATCGAAAAAAAACGATTCCTGCAGAATTTTACGGTTGGTCCAATACTATTAAAAGCTAGAAACTATAACCCCGTTTACAATAATTGGCCCTTAACTAATCAAATTACAATAAAGCATAATATGTTAATCATTTACCCGATTTGTAAAGAATAATTTGATACTTTATGAATAGGAATCGAATCCACTAAGTGCTAGAGGAACATTGAAATAAACACAGAAACGAATAAATACTTCCATAATCATCTGTTTGGCTACTTTTGCGAGTGGCCTTATCGCACGACTTTTTCGTGTGGTCTACAAGGAAAAAGCATGCGATAATCGGTGTTCACAATAAACCCCCGCTCGCTCGCATATGTCGGCAATATTCTCACATCAAAGGCATTACGGGCGGCCGCCGCTTGATTTTTACGAGTAAGCATATTCTCCGGGTCAACAGAGTTCAAGTAGAGAGGGTCAATGTCTTGAGATTAACACTTGGGTCCTAGTATCTAGATCAAGAGATAGCTCTCAACTAATTAGGGTGTGACCTAATATTCCTAGAATCTCTAGCGGCCTCGAGTAAGCCTAGAGTTACTCATAATAACGGCCTCGTATTAAACAGACATTTAAAGATGTTAAATGAATGTTTTCTCATAAGTTCTACACCATTTTTTCATAAATAACATAAATTATAGAAAATCCAGCGTTCAGCCGTAAGGTTCTTATATAAATTACTTACATAATATGTACTTTTTGAGTCTATTATTAATTATTATCAACTTATTGAAAGTAAAATAAGATGATAACATACAATTGTAAGGTACGCGCGTATTATGTCATGACGCATTGGGGCCATAAAAATGGAAAACGCGGCCCACTTGCTGCTGGGGCCTGACATAATGCATAAACATAACAATAACGTCTCTACTAGGGATCAGAGGGGTAAAGAGGAATATATTTTGAGTGCTGTTTAATCATAATTGAATATTGTGAATTATATAATTAATATTATGGAAGAACTCAAAAGTTTCCGGATTCTTGGAAATCTATTGGTATTCTATTGTGTCTCGCTCTCCGGTGAGCTTACGGGGCTTAGTTATTGTAATGGGTTAATAGGAGCCTCTTAAAAGGCCGGCAACGCACCTGCAATTCTTCGGATGTTGCGTGTGTCCAAGGGTTAGTTAAGTAGTTAATTTCCCCGTTTGCTCTTTTGCCCCCTATTTTTATTTAAAAAACGTTTTTGAAATTTCATTGCTAAACTCGACCTGAAGCGCATCAAGTCGACATAGATGTACTTGCCCAATCAGTCTCTAATAATTGCCATAACGCCTCCGTGGTCCAGCTAAGCCCTATGTCGATACTTGTGGGTCATAAACGTTCGTTTCCCGCAGTTTCCCGCGTAAAAGAAATATATTATTTCCACGTTTTTTTTTTTGTTAAAGCAGGCTCATTACCTAATTGTCTGACATGAAAGATATGCCTGACTGCCACTCCTGTCTGTCAACTGTCCCATTTTGTCGAGAGTAAACGAAGAGAGACTGTCACTATTATATTTCTTTGTGGCTGACCTATTTTTAAAAGCCACCTTCAAGAAACTAATGTTACTCCTGCGTAACCAAGTTGTTATGAAACTGGCCACCGTCACCGAAACCGGTGTAAGCCATTCCAGCCTCACAATAAACCGCCATACCTCCCCATAAAATAACATTATGGTTCGCATTCCACCGCTCCCCTCTCTCCCCTCTTAGGGGTCCAATATAAATTCCGATCGTCGTTAGGTGCCGAAGAATATTAGAAGAAACTAAACGCACTTTAATCTGCCGCAAAATTAGGTCGGATGACGCGACGCTTTCATGTAATTCGGTGGTAACATTTTTCTTTGCTAGTAATTTCGGAGTTACGGCCCTATTGCAATAGGCCAGCTAAAAATCAGCAGTTGCTGTTTGATCCTGCTTTACTTTAGGTAACAAAAATATTTTGGATTCCGTCAAGGAACAGACGTTACTTAAGTTTTGCAGTTTTAACACACGTACGTTATATTATGTCGGCTTCCTTGGAAGGTGGTCAAGAACAACCGCTGAAAGATAACATGGGGGGTGGGTGGAAAAACCTACAGTTTCCTTTGCCCAGAACGTACATCAACCCTTATATTGAGTCTTTTCAAATTTTCCACATAACATTATTGAAAATAATGAAAGTAATTACGTCGTGAATAGAAACCCATGTAGGCAAAATACGACATAAATAATAAACATTTGTACAATATAATATTTTAATGATAACAAGCAGTTTATTTGAACATAACACACATCTTCCATTAATCTTACTATACAGGTCTACTGGTTTACACTATCTCCAAAACAGAGACATTATACGCTTCCCCCAATTATTCGAATCAACAAAGGTGTTAAAGATAACGTTAAACAAATTCACAAATCACAGCCCTGGGGCCCCGCAAGAGGCACCCGCGAAGGGCCCCGGCTCATAAATAACGGGGCCCCCTTAAACTTGCCTGATAAGGTTCAACGGGTTTACCACTTACACATTTCTTGGGAATTTAGGGGCCTTTTATGCCCCTAAATTTTTATTATTTTTTTATTACTGTTGCTGACTTGTGTCCGTTTTAGGGACCATAGTTTTGTAATTTATTGCTATGACGACATAAATAGTAAAAGCGCTATTAAAATATACAATTCATTATGTCTGAATAAGTAATTAAAGTAATAGCCTGAAAAGGACACTGTATAAAATATTTTTCTCTAGGGGAGGCTCCAGTCTTCTGCTTTACATATAAAAGCAATTAATTCAGATGAGTACTACTTATGCTTTTGAATTATGCGCTATGATCACTTCTTTAGAGACATAGCGTTAAATATGTATGAATACAATTATTATTAAAACAGTGGCAATTTTTTAACCTGGGTAATTCATCTATATCATAACTGCGAATGTTTGTCTGTCTTACTGTCTGCTACTGACATTCGCCGCTGAATTTGTTAGGATAAATACTTTGACCTCCAGGGTAGTTGTGACCCAGTAAAATGTACGGTTCCTGCACGATAAACGAATCGTTGAGCTACGAAATTATTAAGTTCGTAAGAAATGAGATTAAAATATTTTACGCTTTATTTTCGCGGAATTACAATTGTCGAAAAAATGATTTCCAAATCTTGAGAGCCATCGTAAAGTCGATAATAAAATCGCACTTGCAGCTTTAATAAAATAAAAATATAAAATCGTCGTAAAACGCAAAAAATAATACACGTACAAGAAAACGCTTCTTTATTTTATGGTTTCATAAAATTTTACACTTTCTAGCTCTTTTCTCCGTGTTTCTTTATTATCAAGAATATCAAGTCGTATTTTTAGAAAAAATATAAAAAATAACATGTGGCTGATCAGGGGCCTTTAAGGCTTCCTCGTCTATGTGTCCCAGAGGAGCCCTGAGGTTAGAATTCGTTTCCGATCCCGGTAAAGGCTAAAAATAACTAAATATCAACAGCATGTTAGCTTTCGTCACGTATATTTTTATATCTTACACACGGAACATGTATATGCTTTTGCCCACGACATGATAAGAATATGAATAATTTTCCTCCGTTTTTTTCTTCATTTTCCTCTTATTCCTCACTCTTATTGGTCGCAGAGTGATTTTATAATAAAGCCTATTCCGACAGCAAAAGATTTTTTTGTATTAAGTAGGCCACGTTATAATTATTCGAACCAGTATAGCTTATTAAATGACACTAGCGCATTGAAACAGGCAAACTCTTCAGCTTTATAATATAGCTGAAGAGTTTGCCTGTATAGTATAGATTTGAAATAATAAAAATTGGCCAAGTGCGAGTTGGACTCGCGCACGAAGGGTTCCGTGCCATTATAGAGCAAAAATAGGTATAAAACGTGTTTTTTGTATGGGAGAGGATTAATTATTTATTTTATTTAAATTTGATTATCAATTATTAAAGGATAAATACAACTGAGTGTTTTGTGAATATTCTAAGTTCCTACCTATTGCCATTATTTATACCGAGTAAAAAATAGCAAAAAAGTAAGACGGACAGACAGACATCAAAGACTTAGTAATACGGTCCCGTTTTTACCCTTTGGGTACGGAACCCTAAAAACGGAATGTTTTAACAATGCAGCTATTCAATTTTAATATCACATATTAACCACAATAAAGTAAGTTATTAATGACGGCTTATTAATTTAATGAAGTTTCAATATTTGTTAAAATTTTAATAAAAACTATTCAAAACGGAGTAGTGTCAACTTACCATTACTATCAGCCACATCTGCCAAGCTTGCACAAAAACAATTTGTATTTTAATAACAGTCAAGCAATTCATTTTTTGGGAAATAAATTGCTTTTCAATTTCCACAAAGAATAACAAGAATTTAATCTGAGTATAAGAAACACAAATACTCGACATACTGTTTGTAATAGGATTAAAGTAATAAGATATTTTTCGAGGAATTTTTCTTTGACTATACGGCTTCTAGGATGAGTATTAGAAACAAATATATGAAATTGTTTCTGTCATTTTTTCTTAATAACATCATTATAATAATTCCCGCACTGGTTTCGGTGACGGTGGCCGGTTTCATTGAAACCAGGGCAGTTACGCAGGAGTAACTTAATGGTACCCAAGTGTGTACGCAGTACACAAGAGCACTCTCTCTTCCTTTACTCTCATTGTTATGAGCTTGCGATGCTTTAATAATGTCATTTCTAACTTTTCTGTTAAAATTATCCGATGCAAGTTGACAAATACCCATGAGTTTTTTATTCTAGTGGATCAATTTCATCCGAAAGAGATAAAAAACAGATATTTTCGCATTTCCAATATTGGATGGAAAATCTTTATTTCTTTTAAAAACTCTTAATTAAGTACCAACCTAGCCTTTTGTAGTACTTTGCGGTTCTAAGAAATATTATGTTTATGAGAACTTGTAAGCTGTTAATAGTAACTTCTTGGGGCTTATAAATTTCGTAACACCTGTATTGTATTTCGTATTTTATAAAGAAACTTACAAATTGAAGTTACATTGTAACATTGACGAGTTGAACTTATCTTGATCGTAAGAAATCTTAAGTAGATTTAGGAAAGTGTTATGGCCTATCATGGGAGATATAGAAATAACTAGAATGTAGAAAAAATCTTATGTGTCATTTGTGTCGCTTACTTTTAATAGTTCCTTCCTTCCCTTCCCCTTCCAGGCCAAATGTTATTGAAATCACTAATCAGTGCAGTAGCTTTGGAGTCCGATTTGTGCTAAAAAAAGGCACAATGAAGACAAAGCTTTGCTGATGAACAGAAAAAGGCACAATGTGGACAAAGCTATTATGATACTATTATAGAGAAATATAATTATTTGTCCTGATGAAATCATAATAATATTATTGCTGAGGGCTCATGGGATTGCATTAATGAAGATGACAAACTATTATTAATTAAATTAAATTAACCCATCAATCCCAAAGCGGCAGCCGGCTGCCGCATAACAATTAAAATTCTATTGTGGCTGCGATACTCACGATGGAGGTGCTACGATAGTTAAGTCGTTCTAATTGTAAGGCCACTTTAAATATCTTCTTAGCTCTATTCGGTATATTAAAAAGGTCGTAATCGCAATATTATACTTTGAGCATAAAAAAGCCTTAAGAAAGTTGTATAAGACATAAAGAGCATCTGGTCTTGGAAACTGGAACGGCTACAGTAAATAAGTTCTGTTCAAAAAACTTCCAAGGTGACTGGTACTGTTTGTCTTTAAAGCGACGCCATATTGCATTTCGTTGTGTTACCGCAGCGTAGCCATTCTAACGTTTTTACATACAGATTTTAGCCAGCAAGGGCTGGCTGTTCTTCAGAGGTAAGGCATTTTTTGTAATTCAAGGTTTTGAATGACTTCAATGTTCTTTAAAATATGATTAAAGTGGGGAAGCAGGTAGTAAATGAGTTGTTGAAATGAAAGAAAGAGTTGAATTTCATATTTTTTTTATTGCATAAATGTGGTATATAAACGTCTTACAATATGGGTACATACATGGATATGGTCTTGGTCCATCCGTTTTGGATGAGTTTGGCAACTGGGCAGTTTTATTAGACGGGACTAAAAGCGTCATAGCCATTAACTCACAGTCGACGTAGCTCAAAATTTTGGTAAATTCAGTTGTTTCAACCTACAAGCAGTATTATATTGGACGGGACTAAAAGCGTCATAGCTGACGTATCTCAAAATTTTGATGAATTAACTTGTTTTAAACTCCTTTAAAAATAGATTAATTAAAGTATAATTTGTTTTATTCTATTCTAGATATTTACAAACATAATTTGTTGTTAGAAGTTAACTACGAATATCGTAATAAACGGTAGTTAACGTGTGTCTAAGTATAGTTCGTTGTAACAAACGAAAAGCTTTTATGAAACTTACATGTCACCTTGAAACGTGTTAATTACATTAGCATTATCTATTATTATAACATCTAAGTTATTTCAAATCATACTAAAATGTACTTACTCTATCTGAGTGTGATAAAGTTTAAATTCCACTGTAGGGGTGCTGTTGGTTTGTCAAATTTCTTGGATACGTGAAAACGATTTCTTAATACGTGTAATTTGACGCGGTAATTACAGCCTCACGTTAAACGCTCGTTGAACTGTTGTCGCGGTGAATTCTGATGAGATTTTATCAATAGTACGCAGTACGTACCTATACTGACTTTTTGATTTTTGCCGCAAGCGACTGCGACAAAATTATAAAAGCGCACATTTGCAATTTTAAATAACTTTAATCTAATTACTTAAGCAACCAATTAGCCATCACTTACTACTTATGCTCCATTCATGGGCGTACCCAGGTTCTGGGCCAGGGGGGGGGCAAATTACCCTTGTTCTGTGCCAGGGGGGGAATCAGATTTTTTTATAAGCTAGGTGTTTATAAAGAATAAAAAATTTATATTATTATACAGGGTGTAACAAAAATAAGTGATAATACTTTAGGGTGTGTATGTGTTCCTTGTAGAGAGTTCACTGTGAAAGTAGCAGCGCTAACTAAAAATTATAAATAAAAATTTTATTTATAATTTTTAGTTATAAAAATATTGTATCAATGCAAACAAATGGCAAAAATTCGTTTTCTTAATTTTTGATTTTTATAGATAAAAGTACTAGATAGAAGTATATTATATACTTAGTGGGGACGTCGACATGATCCGGGGGGGGGGCAGCTGCCCCCCCCTCGGTACGCCCATGGCTCCATTCGAAAATTTTTGAGAAAATTAAACAGTTAAAAAAGAAAATATTCTATTTACAACAAAATATTTATAACATTAATACAAACATAAGTATTAATACATAACTGTAGGTATGTTGCGGCCTGCGGGTTATTTGGAGTCTGAAGATACTGTATCGAATTAATACAGCACGGATGTCGTTCAAATATTAGATTCGTCGTACTCGTTTGTACCAGTGACAATCACAATACAATCACTTGGTGATCACAGCGGGGGCTTCAAAGCAGATCACATTGGACGTCCCATCATGGAGAGCCCAATGCATACGAACCGCGGTCTCCGGATAGTACGGTTCCACTGGGAACTGCTTCACGTACACATACTCCCTGCCGGCCTCGAGCGGGCACGGCGCGGGGGAGCCGTCCTCGGCCGAGAACACGTTCCCGCAGACTGAGGCCTGGTCCACCCCAGGGAAGTGTAAAGCCACTCCTGCTATTTCACCCCACACGGTGTTCCTGAGGTCTGCTACCTCGCGCGCTGAAATGTATCACAGTATGAATGTAGACTGCATAAAATACATTTTGGTCTAAATGTAAACAAAGGATCGAAAATTGACAATAGTAATGTGGAATTGTGTGGTAATAACCACAATACATAATGACTGTGATATTAAAATTGGTACCATTATAGCCTATGCTAAGATTTGTTTGCATTTAGATGGCGCAACGCGAAAAAAAAAACATAGTTACGCTACTGTATAAAATACTATTTGTATGGTTATATATACAGTGAACTCGCAGTATTACCTCGTAAATTCTGCAGAACCTGCATGATGATGTAATATCAAGAGGTTATGGCATTAAGTACTTTTTGCATTCATTATTATATGGCATCCAGCCGGTGAAAAATTGCCATAATTAATAAAAAACATGTGACCTTCTAAGTTAAATGCAACAAAAACTTGAGTATACAAAAACTAAGGATGACACGATCATAATAATATTTACATTGTAACATGAGTCATATGTAAATGTTTGTAAGTGCATGTTTTGTCATTATTATGCCGTAAACAAGTTAATTATCAGTATGCTACTTACAAATCTATCACGAAGATACAGTCTTGTATGGTAGTTGGTAGGATGGACAGACAGCGTACAGTAATAATATTATGGACACGACACCCTAAATACATATACATAGCAGCTTGTCTTAAAACGTAAGCAGTACAGTATTATACACGACTTGACCAAGGTTAAGTTTGACCGACCTTAGGGTCAATTTATACTAGCGCAGTATCGAAGCGCATCGAAGCGCATCGAAGCGAATTATTAAAACTGAACTTTACAAATTCAACCTTACTCCAAAACGTTAACGCACGTTATTACTTCTGAGAATTTAAAAAGGCGCGAGCATCCGCGCGAATTCGCGTTGATGGGCCTCGCAGAAGTAATGTATAATATTATGCTCTGGAGTTAAGGTTGAATTTGCTGCGTTCAGTTTTTGGGAATTCGCTTCGCTTCGCTTTGACTCTGCGCTATCATAAATTGATCCTTAGTTTTTCAATTAGCAGACGGAGAATTTAACATGTCAGTTTTCACCATTCCACCAAAACAAAAGTTTCTGCTAACGATTTATTGACACACCTTTTTTTTAAATTCGAGTACTTATTTATCTTTAGGTCTGCATGAGCTCTTCGGATTTGTCAATAATATTAGAGAGGGGAGTATGTACTCCACTATAATTCAGCCTCCACTTTCTCGAAACTCCTACAACTTACTCGTCTTAAACTGGAAGTGCATGGTGACGTTGGTGCCCCGGCGCAGTTTGCAACGAGTCCTGCCGCATGGTATCACCTGGATACGCTCTCGCAGACCATCGTGGTGCTCACCTGAATTTTTAGGACGGTAAAAGCTCACATAGACAGAAAATGTATTTAAAGGCGTTTATATTTTTCTTTTCGCAAATCTTAGGCCTAATGGCATCCTTTATATATGGCGAGGCCGGATTGGATTGATCTGATCGTATGCCCAACTGATTGGTTTTTGTAAGTAAAGACAAGAGTCCAGTTTATAGGTCCGCCTTATATCAGTCCAACCGGATTCGATTGGGCTTCACGTATGACGTATCCCAAATTTAGAGTACTGAAAATAACACCCGTACTAATGTAATAAAGTTAAAAATTGAAGTGCTGGGGTCGTATCTTCAGCTTATGTAAACTCAAAAGTAAATTCCCATGGTTACACTAAACACTAAACCGATAATGATACATCATAAGGCATTGACTCGAAATCCATAGTCTTAAAAAAGAAGGACTTGACTTACTTAAAAAAGGAGGGAGGTACCATCGAGGAAATTGATTCCTAGGCAGTTTACGGACCAACGTCATGTGGTCGACTTATGTCAATTCAATGTTAGCTGTAATCGGTCGGCTGTGTTTGACGTAACGCGACCAAATTACTTAGGTCCCTTATCTGCCTAGGGATCAACTTCTCTGATAGTACACATCATTAAATTGCTATTTACTTCTGCAATATTAACTAATTTAGCAGAATATACTCACCAGGACACTGTTCCGCTGGCGTGATCTTCGCACCAGCAGCAACTGCCAGCACCACAAACAACAGTGCTAACTCTCTCATGGCGGACAACTAACAGCTCAATAAGTTGATAATATTAATATACGCACATCAAACCTGTTCAGAGACCTTGTAGAAGTAATGACTATATTATAGTGATGTGATTGTCAACAAAGTCTATCAGGAAAATACACGTGGAAACCCATGTATTAAAAAGTACTATCAGAGAGTTGATTCCTAGGCAGATAGGGGACCTACGTAGTTTGGTCGATCAATTTCCTCGATGGTACATTTCACGCGTATGTCATAAGTCTTCTCAAGCCTTAAAACTCATCGGTCATCACCAAAATCTATAATATTAAGAGGAGTCCACAACGCCCTTTTTTCCATACAAACGTTGTCCCCTGTTTCCTCCCTGGATAATGCTAGTAGAGTTATAATTTTTTTCCGGAATATCTACGGCCACTAATACGATGTCCCTATGTTTTCTTTTTTTTCATAATTTAATTATTAAACAAGATATGAACGTTCTAAGACCCAAAAAAATGGCCAGATTTTCCGCTGTGTTCAAACGTGCAGAAAACAGATTTGGCTAGATTATACAAAAAAAGCAAAACATAGGAACACAGCTCTAGCCTTTTTTTAATCTTTAATGAAAAAAGTACTTAAATCGGTTAAGTTTTGGAGAAGGAATCAGGGGACAACGAATCGTTGATTTTCTGGATTTTCTGCAGTTGTCTCTATCGCGTTCTGCGGTATAGGCTTGAGGTAAGGGAGACAGCTATAGATATTACACGTGCTTTTTTTTCATTTCTCTAGCCCCTGGTGTATCCTCTTAAAACAGCTGATAATAACTTAAGAATGTTAATTAAATCCAAATCTTAAAATTTTAAAATCTATCTTGTGCGTCTCGTATTCGGAGTTGCTCATGTGGGATAGGTGTGGTAGCCACAAAGGAAGGTCTTCCGACCGAGCGAGTTATTATGCTCGGTCAGGCCGAAGCCCGCGTGATACATTTCAGCTGTTCTATATATACCGACGCGCTCAGAAAACTTCGATAGCGCGATGCAGGAATGTTAGGCGAATTGTGGGTACCGCCACACTCATTCTTAAAGGAAGTCCATTCTTAAAACTTACTAACCCAACAAGCACCAGTGAGACACAATAGAATAACAATAAATTTCCAAGAAACCACGATCGAAGGATTAATTAACATTTTATATGTAGGCAAAAGCATAAAACCCGTACACAATATACTGCACTTATCAAATTGTTGACGTAACTACACAACTTAGCAAAGACGACAAACAGAGGAAACCGGAGGAACCATTAAGTTCCTTAAAGCACGACGGAACCCTAGCTAAAACGGCATAAAATACTACGACTTGGCAGGGCGCTCCCTAAGGTGTCAAATGACGCCATCTTGAAATTAAATCTGCGGGTACGTCAAGGGGTATTTTTAACCTAATCTGTCACTTATAGGGCTGTCGTCCCCTGAGCTTTAACGGGTTAGTATTACATTATACAATGTACTTTTCACTAATTGGATGAGACTTTGCAAATATGCAATCGGTTTTATTCATAACAATAATAATAACTCCCCGCACCAGTTTCGGTGACGGTGGCCGATTTCAATGAATCCAGGCCAGTTATGGCCTTATGCAGGTGTCATTTTATAGTGCCCATGTGTGTGAGTAGTATACAAGATCACTCTCTCTTCCTTTACTCTCATAAACCCAGTGGGAGGGACGACCGATACGACTCAAGCGCAGGACCGACTTTTTACATGCCCATTTGACGCACTTGTCAGTCAATCAGGTGATCAGCCTGCATTGTTCTAACCGAAGGCAATAATGTTTCCAACACGACGAACCCACGACATCCGAGTCAAGAACCACGCTCTTAACCACTAGACCAGGGAGGCGTCGTTAAATCATAGGCAGACAGGACTCTACAGTCAATATTATAAGACGTGATTTTTTGACTTGGCTTGACATAACTCGACAAAATCATTCGGTCTGCTTTTGAATCAATCTCTCCGATATTACTCATTGTTTAGACTTTGTTATCCTCTAGGTCTTATGAGTTATGACTTCAAATGGTAGATAATATCTTAATTCTTAACATTAAATTACTATCATCATCAGCCTATCTCCGTCACCTGCTAAGCGAAGGTCTTAGATAGAAGTGCGTAAGTTGGTAAGCTATCCAGTTTCTCGTTTCCCAATAAACTCCCAAGCTGCTTGCCAAGCGAACAGGCGTGACCAGATTTCCGCAAATAAATTAGTATACTTTCACAAAAAAGGCGTGTTACCAAGTAGATGACGCCCGCCCCGCCTTGCTTAACATTATCAAGGAATCGTACATTTATCCAACAAACACTAACCTTAGTCCTTTCCCGTATCTCAGCGTATCTTCACACCAAATTTCATCTAAATCGGCTCAGCGGTTTAAGCGTGAAGAATAACAAACTGAGAGACACACTTTCGCATTTGTTACATTAGTAAGGATATACTAATTATACGACTTATTTATGGAAATATATCAAATTATATTGATACTAGCTGATGATGCCCGCAACTCTGTTTTCGTTCGTTTATCGCGCGGGAATCGTACATTTTCCGGGATAAAAGTATCCTATATCCTTTCCCGGGACTCAAAGTATCTCCATGCCAAATTTCAGCAAAATCGGTATAGCGGTTTGTGTGTGAAGAGGTAACAGACAGACAGACAGACACACTTTCGCATTTATATTATTAGTATGGATATTTCCATAAATAAGTTGATATAATTTGAATGGAATTATGAAAGTAATAAATGAATAGAGATTGAGTGTAGACATCGGTTCTTTGAGTCAAAGGCGCTGCGTACGATGGGATCTAGTTAATATTTTACTTCTATTGTCGGGCTCAGACTTTAGTTTATGGTGGAGCGTAGACGAGCGACTTCTTTGCGAATCGGGGACGACGGAAAATTTATAAATTCGAATACGAAAAAACATGGAAAATGTTATCCAACGCAAGGCAGTTGGTAGACCGTATTATAATTTGCTATTAAATTCAATCAGTTTCTTGCTTACATAATTTCTTTGATGCTATTTTTTCTCTATTACTAAATATGTTTCTTTACCATGTTTACCTTGATCGAAATGTTTTTTTTTTTTTTTTTTTATATATAATCCAATCGGAAAATATTTACTCAGCACACGAGCTCAGAAAAATCGCCAAGGAGTAGCCGATGTAAAAAATATACATAAAATAAATAAATCACAAAATGTCTATCACCCGAATATAAATAGTTGGATCGCTCGTTTGCCCCGAGCCATTATTGCACGTATAAAGGAATGGAAGTCCTGAATACAATATGGAGGAATATTACTTAATACTTTTACGTTATGCCACAGAGCCTTTCTCTATTGTTCGATAGACGAAGACTTAGGCCACTGGAATGTACACAATATTTAGATGAAGATTATTGTTGTAAAGAATGTGATTTTCTTTAGGATGTCAAAACACGGCCTCCAAAAAGAAGGTTATTTAAAGAGTTGTTTGTATATTACCTGTTTACTCTGATATGGATAAATTGATTTCAAAAAGTATTCCCTTGTTGGCAAAAGTAACATTTCAAGATGGTCCCGTGATAACATAATCCAGATCTTACTAGGGCTTTTTGATAAGTTCTCGGCTTTGGGAATTTTTCCAATAAAATGATTTAATAATATGATTTTTTCAATTTTGAATTCAGTCTTTAAATAGAAGATATGGCTTTAAAAATTCAAATTACAATCAATTTAAATGACTAAAAAAGTTGATTAAAAAAAAGTCAATACAAAATGATCACCGAGATCGACTACGTCTCAGTGTAATATGAATATCTCCGTCCCTGATAACCGTAATTTAGATTTAAAAACTGTAATGCAATACTGAAAACCAAACCAATATTTTTTGGTAGTGAAATTAATTATTTTACGTATTTATATTATAATTTCATAGAAAGGCAAGGCGGGAGTGTGAGCATCTGTGTTGTCCCAATTGACAACAATCCGATCATCGTGTTCGTAGGGCCGTACTGCACATTTTTTTATGGTAAAGACCTAATAAATTACTATTTCATTATTAAAATGTACTTATTTTAGAATATAAGAGTAATTTAGTAGAGTTTATTCTTTAAAAAATAAACTGTGGCCTTATTCTGTAATGTTCGGGCCACACTAACGAGAAACGCCGTTAATTATCGCGTTAATTCTAAAACATGTTATAGCATTATCGCCTTTACATGCCACTAATTAAAGGCGATAATACTTTAACAAGTTTTAGCATTATCGCGATAATTCACGGCATTTCTCGTTAGTGTGGCCCGAGAATAACACACACTTTTTCAAGAAGATTTCTTTATAGCTAAATTTTCCACTCTCATTAAAAGATTAGGCTATTATTTGGCATGATCTTTATAAAATTGAACTAATGAATAAATTAACATTACAAAATGAATATATACTTAATTTGAATCTCTTTAGTACAAAATATTTTCAAAAAATCAATTTAACTTTCGAGCTGCCCAGTACTTCGAATTTTATCGGAAAACGCGGCACCGGTGTAAGTGGTACATGTAAAAAGTGCATGGTATAAGTTATTCGCTTGTAAGACATGCAGAAGGACGTTAGGTCGAGAATTTTTCAAACAGCCCTCGTATGATGAAAACTGGAGACTTTTAGGAACGACAATATCGGTTTTATCGGTACCATTGTGATTTCAATTTTTCTAGTTTGTAATACTATTTTTTTCTATTATCTATATACATTATATTATCTGTATATGGATAATAGATAGGTAAAAGCTTTAAGCTGTAAAAAAAATTAGTTCTTTATCTAAAATATTTTTGAACAAAATCAAAATTTTATTTTTAAAATTGTTTTATATTCCTAAAGTAAACATTCTAGATCGTCTTTGATCTTTGTTCTTAGTTGAACTAGGAGCTGCGAGGGTGTTTAAATATGAATATTAATAATCTGTGGGCGTCTTGAGTAACTGGACCCTTTTGTTTCTATTTTAAGGCGCGAAGGTCGCAACTAATCTGAGCAAATTACCTCTTGAGCAGCTGTCCTATTTGGGGTACGTTGTTTTTTCATAACATTTTTTATGTGTGCGATTGAAATGAAGGTGGATGAGTCAATTTCATTAAGATGAAAACATTGGGGTTGACATGTCTTATAGAATATAAACTAGCTGACCCGGCGAATTTTGTTATGCTATATAAATTATTTCTAGCATCAATATAAAAAGTAGATAAAAACCTATTCGCATAACGAATGTACATATTAAGGTGCTCCCACACAGCAGCTATATAACCTTATAAATCAATGTGTAATACAATAACATTATATAACAGCGTGTAACATTTGCTACAACATGTCAAAAAATAAACGTGTATTTTGTTAAAATTTGTTAAAAAAAAAAGTTAGACAACAAATGTTATCTAAGAACGTTATATAACTCCTGTGTGGGAGCACCTTTATACAAAATTTCATTAAAATCGGTTGAGCCGTTTTGGAGGAGTTCACAAACACTGTGACACGAGAATTTTATATATTAGATTAACCCCTTAAAATAGATAAAAATGAATGCAAAGTGATCCTGTTACAAAAACTATTCTTTCCATTTATCAAAGAGAGGAAATATTTGAGAGCCAATTTGTCGATAAAATATGCCATACATGACATTAAAAGATCGGACACCGGTGTCGGGACACATTGTATAGTGGTAGAGTTGGATTAAAGAAAATCTAGCATAAATAAGACCTTTTTTTTTAAGGAGGGGAAATACGGAAGGAAGGGGAAAGAGCATAAATAAGACCTACAAAAGTGTGGCAAAACTTTTAGTGTTTTGCTCTCCTAGATAGAACCGTAACTTTTTACTAGCGGGCAAAACTTTCGCATGTTCGCTGACTTGTAACTTACAGACCCAACTATTGAAGTGCATACGCTCACGTACCGCTTTAAAGATCACAGTTTTATCATTCGAAAACGGGTTACAGAGTTAAAGCAAAGAAGTTTTCAGCATTTTAAACGAGCAAAACGACCTGGTAGGGCACACAAAAGTCCACGGGGCATGCCAAGCAAATATAGGAAAACTAACACATAAAACTATGCACACGACAGAGTTAATTTAACCTTATGCAATGAAATATAGGGTTGAATATTGCGAAGCTTAGGGAGCAATTAAGCCGTTTTCTCCAACGCCAGGTTCATGAATAGCAGTGAATACCACCTTTATGACCTTGATATATTCCGACGCCGGCAGCGATGCTGTGATGGAATTTTTAATAGTGACAATTTTCGTTTATTGTTGACTGTTGTCGTACAAAGCGCGGCAACTTCGCTCCGGTTAATTGGACATGAATTCTTAAATCCAACGATTCGCAGTAATGGAATATCGTACGAACTTCACGTGGGACATTTCACTATACTTAATTACTGCCCTGTGTAATGTGTATGTGGCCAGGTTAGCTATCAATTTGCTTGCTAACCTAGAAATTATGTTTTATGAGCCAACTTTTAATGTATCAGCTTTTTAAAGCCAGCTAATTAAGCTTAAAGCCTAGTTTTTTCTTACCTCTATATTAATGACAATAATATGCTAAACACCAATCAAATGCAACGAAACTATTCGTTGGCAGTCTTTTCAAAGAAGCCAAAAGGAAATCCAAGTTTCTAAGTGCCAAGTAGTTAGAGTAAACGCGGTCCTAATCCGGTGAAATCCGGTAAACAAGCTAGCACCTAACCGGGTCTAACCGGTTCGATCCGGTTTGAGCTAGATTACCGTCTCCGGCGACAAATTGACTTACACCTACACAGACTAGTATACCACAGAGTGTTATAAACGTCTGTAGGTTTTAGGAATGTAAGCACGTTTAATATTATTATATAGAAATTTTAAAAAATCATCATCATATTTCATGATAGACTCAGGCTGGGTGGCGCGAACGCGCGGTTTCGCGGCTGCACCGCGAGATGACAAGAAAATAATATATTATGTAAATGACAGAGCGCCGCTATTAAATAAATTGTTACATACATTTGTTTGTGATCACGTGATGTAGTGACCAAAACGCCTAAGCTAGCTTAAATCTGAACAAGGTTATTATATCCTGCTTACTAAAATAAAGTAAGTATTTGCTAGTTGGATAACTATATTCTGTCTTCGTACTCAACGTTCAGAAGCATAATGCTTAGAACAAACCTACGCGTCAGTGACAGGGGACGCGGTACGCGAGACGGGAGTCGAACGTCTGCAACGCGAAACTGGCCGTGCACACCTGCGCGACTACGGCGCGAACCGTCAAACTTCATTTGTTAATGAACAGTTACTGAAGACGCGCGACTTTATCTGGTGTATGCTAACTGTTGTGGTAATGACATCCTCATACTTAATATCAGAGTCCAATGCGTCGGACGGACGGACATGATGGTTGCGAGATGCTAAGCTTGCTTTTGATTTGGAAGGTGCAGAGGAATAAAACACGTCCACAAGTTAGTAACATAGAATATCATTGTCCACAATAGTCAAGTTGAATTAATTTAGGCGCCTACCACACGTACATGCTTGGCTACAGATTTGCTTGCACATGCCGGCTTGAACACTGAACATTGTGCGTGTAGTTGGTAAAACAGTAGTACGCGCAAGCCCCAAAGTTTGTCTTGTTGATTTTTAAACTTGCTTGAAATTTAGGCATGCCTTCGTGTAGACTTGTCTGCGCGTGTGGTTGGAAGTTCAGTGTTCAAGCCGCTCTTTGTCAGTCAAAATATGGTGTTAAAATGCGCGCACGCTGCTATACGTGGGAGAGCCATGCTTCGGCACGAATGGGCCGGCTCGACCGGATAAATACCACGTTCTCACAGAAAACCGGCGTGAAACAGCGCTTGCGCTGTGTTTCGCCGAGTGAGTGAGTTTACCGGAGGCCCAATCCCCTACCCTATTCCCTTCCCTACCCTCCCCTATTATCCTATTCCCTCTTAAAAGGCCGGCAACGCACTTGCAGCTCTTCTGATGCTGCGAGTGTCCATGGGCGACGGAAGTTGCTTTCCATCAGGTGACCCGTTTGCTCGTTTGCCCCCTTATTTCATAAAAAAAAATAGCAGATTTACGTACATATTATAAACGTCATTTTGCAACTGAATTCATTGAATTATAAAAATCTCTGCTCGCTCTGTGGAAGATCAAATCGAAAGATTATTCTGACAGGAATAAAAAAAAATACGCATATGAAAAAAATTTTTTTATTTATGCATTATCAATTTTGTCACTAGCAAACACTGGAAAAATTAAAGCAGAAGAAATAGCTCTTCATTGAGAAACATTGTTTATACGCCGACGATCTCGGCAAGAAAGGCTTGCGCATGCATGTGGTAGATAAGTCAGTCCATCTTTTCATGCGAGAAGCAAGCGCTAGCAAAACTGTGTTCAAGCGTGCACATGTGGTAGGTGCCTTAATATCATGACACAATCTATCAAAAAGTAAACAAATCAAAAAATCATAAATTAAAGAGTTGTACAAAATAATATAAAAAAGGTTTTAAAAAAGAAGTCTAGTTATGTACACTTCAAAACACGCGTCTGACAACTTGACGCGCATGTTTCGCTTTGCCGACGCGAACATTTCGCGTCGCGGTCGCGTAGGTGGCACGGCGCCATAAGATTACATGGGCAGCGTCCGCCGCGCGGTAGACGCTACCGCTTCGCAGTCGCTTTGGACGCGTAGGTTTGTCCTAAGCTTAATTTCGGTATAGCTTATCTCTGATATGCAAGCACTGTAATCCATTAGATACATACATAATTAATCAATGATACTATCACAAATATCTATCGAAATTGCAGTTTATGTGGAAACCTAAGATAACCTAGATAACACCTAAGGGCCGGGACACAAAAACACGATACGACGTCGTGTCGTAGCACGATGCGGCGTCGTTCCACGATGCGACGTCGCGTCGTGGAAATCTACGACGAGCATCGTAAAAAACTACGTCGCGACATCGTAACGTGCCGTAAACTCACGATGCGTTCCTGTGAGAGAAGATATTATATAATAATATAATATTAGTATGTTTATCATTCAGTGCATTTATTATATCTGAATTTAATAAACCTATCAGTACCGTACTACGATTCTTATAATATTTTAGTGCTATATTACTACAGCTATTTTCCTTGTTTGACCTAGTCAGTTTCCTATCATAATAATTATGGCAAACTAATATGTTAGATCAAAATATTGCTTTGAGATCAATAGGATTATTTATCTAATATAAAAAAATACTTTTATAATAATGTTCATTCCATTCAAATCCTACATTTTTATCATATGAAATAAAGTGTATTTGAAAACGTAGTTGTTGAATTCATATTCAACACCTACGTTACATTATTGTAAACCATCGTTTTTTTCGCTTGATGGTATAGTTACATAGTAATACTAACGCCTCCGTGGTCTAGTGGTACAGAGCGCGGCTCTTGACTCGGAGGTCGTGGGTTCGATTCCCGCGTTGGAAACACGTCATTTCCAAGTTTGGTTAGGACAATGCAGGCTGATCACCTGATTGTCTGACAAGTAAGATGATCCATGCGTCGGATGGGCATGTAAAAAGTCGGTCCTGCGCCTGATCTCTCGCCAGTCGTGTCGGTCTTCCGTCCCACTGGGTTATGAGAGTAAAGGAATAGAGAGTGCTCTTGTGTACTGCGCACACACTTGGGCACTATAAAATTACTCCTGCGTAGCTGGCCTGGTTTCAATGAAACCGGCCACCGTCACCGAAATCGGTGTGGGAGCTATTATTATTAATACTACCACACCCTGCTTCTCCTTCTACACCAAAAATATATCGTTATTCGTAGCATACTTAGCTAGTATAAAGTACCGATTTTCGTAGGTCATGCCAACGTAGTCGAGGTTAACCTAACACCAGAGACACGTTAGAGCAGCCCTTACGGTGACACGTCCGTGTAACAGCCCTCAACACGTCCTGCGGTGGGACGCACGACGCCCATTCGATTTGGCCGTGTTTGAGGGTTTGAACTTAGATGGCAATTGCTCTGTTGATAATTCCCATGATGGATACTCTGACATCAAATGATAATTTGGTCAATTATATCCATACCAATATTATAAATGCGAAATGTGTCTGTCTATGTGTTACCTCTTCAGGCCAAAACCGCTGAACCGATTTTGCTGAAATTTGGTAAAGAGATACTTTGAGTCCCGGGCAGGGACATAGGATAGTTTTTGTCTCGGAAAAATGTACTATTTTTCCGGGATAAAAGAATTTTGGTGCGACGGAGTTACGGGCGTCACGTACGTTTGTAATAAATTTTGGATATTCTAGGGTTGTTCATCAGAACAAAGAGTACTATGTGACATATGTAATCATTGAAATGAATAGGGAATGTTATTATTCGACAAATTTACTATTCGAATAATTCGAATATTTTACAAAAGTTTTCGAATAATTCGAATATTATTCGAATAATTCAAAATTTTTTAAAAAGTTGAAAACTCTGAACAAAAGTAACAAAAAACTTCGTACAACCATATTTTGTTAATACTACGAAGTAAGCAATTCTAATTTTTACTTTTATCAACATAAATCTTTGTAAATGACATAGTTAATTTTTATCGTTAAACACTTTAAAAATGTATATTTAATTTTTAATATATAGATTTATAATTTATAATTAAGGTTACAGCTGGGCAATAAAAGAAAGGATGTAAAGTGTAAACCGTTTTCGATCGTAGTACCTTTTACTTTTCTCATGTCATTATGCTTGAAAGAAGTCAATGGATACAGATCGTGAGCGACCATTACTGACGATACTGAAATCCATGACTGAAAGGAGTTTATAATATCTTCATTTTCATGTCTTTAGGCAAAATCGTTATTTTGGCTTTTAGGCAAAATAACGATTTTGCAAATGAATTTATCTGGGAGCACGGCAGTGCTCCAGCCAAGCTTTTTAGCAAAGGTACGGCCGTAGCATACTTTTCTCGAAACGGTTTGCGGCTTTTTCACACCCCCTTTATCTTCGATGTTAACAAAGCTAGGGATTTAGAATTTCGGTGACTAGGAGCAAGTATTAAAACTAGCTTAACCTCCAAATTATATAACATTTCGATAAATAGTTTAATAGTTACGGATGATCAAAGTTACTAAATTTTGTCACTCACTGACTGACAGATCATCAAAATTCTAAGGTACTTCTAGCAGACTTAGAACCTTGAAATTTGGCAACAAGGTAGGTCGTTATCCTTGTCAGATGTAGCAACACTAGTCTATGCGCCTTGCTCTAGTTTGTCTCTGGCACTCCTCTCTGCACGCAAGGACTGGAATGCCGCCTTTAATCAATTATCAATACCTAGTTAATAAAAGAAGTCTAGCAGCCTGGAGTTTCATTCAACACGCCTAATCATTCATCTAACATGGTGTCAGAAGTCTAGAAGAACTCATCGCCAAAATACGAAAGTTACTGCGCCGAAATCTTAATTCTATATTGAAGTCGTGTCCAACATGGCCGACGAATCAAAGAACAAAGGAAATGAAAAGCAGGCAACGCCCAAAATAGGCAGTGTCTCGCCGCTGGACATCCGAAGTTCCAATCTCCCCCTCGCCTGGAAAAACTGGCTAACGCAACTAAAAATATATCTGCGTGCCAACCTACTTGAAGATGCATCTGATGCCAGAAAAGTCGCTATCCTACTACATTTCATAGGCGCAGACGCACTCACGATATTCTACGCATTTAATGTCGACATTGACACAATAACATTTGGGACGCTAATAAAGAAATTCCGACGAATATTTTCTACCCAAAGTGAATATTACTATGGAACGGCACAAATTTTTCAATAGAAGACAGGGTACATGTGAATCCATCGATGATTATTTCACCGATTTGAAGAATATTGCTAACCAATGCGAATTAAAACAAGAAGATATACTTCGTGACATATTTAGTTGGAACTTAAATGCCAACAATCATTTTATCCAAGAAAAAATTCTCCAGGAAAAGCCCAAGACATTGGAAGAAGCCATACAACTTGCAAAGGCCCAATAATCAACCAGTAAACAAGCACAAGAGTTAGAAAGAAGTCAGCAAGGTATAGTCCAGCAACTCAAACGACAGGTGCGACAAATGTCCAATCAACATCAGGTCTGGTCACAACACCATCGGTCAAGGTCAAGAGGAGATGCACAAAAAAGGGTACAACAGAAGTGCGGCCGATGTGGACAAGTTCACAGGTATAAATATCCCGCCACCGGAGTCAAGTGCAAAATTTGCCACAAGTATAATCATTATGCTTCAATGTGTACAACAAAGAATGTGCACAGGATCTCACAAGAAATGAAAAATGTGAGTCTGGATCATCAAGACGACTATAGCGATGAACATAACCTTTTTATTGGTACTATATCATATGTTAACAATGTACAAATTAATGATACTTGGAGGATAGATCTAGTCATTAATAACAAAACATTTAACTTCCTCTTGGACTCAGGTGCTGACACTAACATACTTTCATACAGAACTTATCTAAATCTACAATTGCCTAATACAAGTATTAATAGGAGTATCTATAAATTATCAACATTTACAGGTCAAATTATCCCTACAATAGGCCAATGTACATTACAAGTCATGTACAATAAGCTAACATATATAATTGATTTTCACATTGTTGATGGTAACTGCCAAAACATAATTGGTCGTAACATTGCAACACAATTGAAATTAATAAAGCGTATAAACACAGTCTCATTTCAGCCACAAGTCACATACAATGACTTATTTCAAGGTTTAGGGTGTATTAAGGACTTAGAGGTAAACCTTAATCTAAAGCCTGATGCCACACCATCCGTGGAGCCATGCAGAAGAGTGCCATTAAAGCTCAGAGATGCCCTAAAGAAGGAATTAGCTACAATGCTGGCGTGATAGTACAAGTTGAAGAGCCAACAGAATGGGTAAGCTCTATTGTTCTTGCAACTAATAAGAAAGGTAGACTTCGTCTATGCATTAACCCAATCAAACTAAATCAGGCGATCATGAGGTCACATTTTCAGTTCCCCACATTAGACGAGATCAAATCTGACTTAGTCGGCTCAAAATTTTTCACAACTTTAGACGCTAACAAGGGTTTCTAGATGCTCAAATTAAATGAAATGTCTTCTAAATTGTGCACATTTATAACACCTTTTGGTAGGTATAGATTCACTCGTCTCCCTTTCGGTATAAACGCAGCTCCGGGAATTTTTCATAGAGAAATGCTCAAGAGGTTCGATGACTTACCGGGAGTAAAAATAATGATGGATGACTTCTTAATATATGGTAGAACTTTAGAGGAACATAATGAACGGCTTCAACAAGTTCTAGAGAGACCTCGTGAAATAAACCTCAAATTTAATAAAGAAAAATCAGTCTTTTGTCAGGACAAGGTCAAATATTTAGGTCTCCATAGATGGTATTACAGACGACCAGTCCAAAGTAGAGGCCATTAATAAATTGCCAAGCCCTACCAACTTAACAGAATTACAACGATTCCTGGGTATGGTCAATTATTTAGGCCCCTTTATTAAAAATTTGTCTCAAGAAACAACACATTTGAGAACGCTGTTGTCCAAAAACACTGAGTGGCATTGGTCAGATCAACATGAGGCTGAGCTCTCAAATCTGAAAAAAATCATTAGCTCTGCCCCTGTTCTTACTTACTATGACATAAATAAACCAATTCTTATGTCGGTAGATGCCTCCAAGGATGCCTTAGGAGCAGTCCTGTCACACGATAAAAACCCTATAGCATATGCATCAGCATCTTTAAGCAAATGTCAACAAAACTACAGCCAGATCGAAAAGGAACTGTTAGCCATACTATAAATAAAAAAAAAAAAAAATTGTTTTATTTCTGAATAAATTTGAATCAAATATTTTCAGAATGTTGAACTACATGTTGCCTACCACCGGTTCGGGAACTAACCCGGCGAGAAGAACCGGCGTAAGAAACTCGCACGGGGCCACTTTTTAGTAAAAAAGTGGAAAATTTGTCTTTTAAAAAAATAAAATTTACAATGTAAATAACTTAATCTATACAATATGAATACACAATTGTAAGTCACATATAATAAATGTAGAAGCAGCCTTGCAAGCAGCCATCCTACTCCCAAGATGTTCTATCGTTTAGGAAATCTTTGACCGTATAGTAGGCTTTGGCACACAAACGTTCTTTAATTACTTTTTTAAATTTATTAATTGATAGATTTTGAACGTTTTCCGGGATTTTATTGTAAAGGCGTATACATTGACCTTTAAAAGATTTACTTATTTTGCTAAGTCTGATCACTGGTATTTCCAGCTTGTGCCTATTTCTAGTGTTTCTACCGTGACTATCACTTTTAGTTTTAAATTTAGTTAAATTCTTTCTAACATACAATACATTATCCAAAATGTATTGAGAAGCAACAGTTAGAATACCAATTTCTTTAAACTTTTCTCTCAGAGATTCAAAAGCTGACATTTTATAAATTGAGCGTATAGCTCGCTTCTGCAGCACAAAAATTGTATTGATGTCGGCAGCGTTTCCCCATAAAAGGATACCATAAGACATTCTGCTGTGAAAATAACTAAAATAAACTAGTCTTGCCGTGTCTTCATCAGAAATTTCCCTAATTTTTCTGACTGCATATGCTGCAGAACTGAGCTTACCTGCAAGATTAGCAATATGAGGACCCCACTGTAATTTACTATCTAATGTAATGCCTAAGAATTTAGTGGAGTCCACCAAATTCATTTTCTCATCATTTAATAGTAAATTGGTTTGAACTTGCCTAACATTGGGCAAAGTAAATTTTAAACATTTGGTTTTCTTAGAGTTTAAAAGTAAGTTATTAACATTAAACCAATGTACTATTTTTGAGAGAGCACTATTTACCTCGTCGTAATTTGACTGCCGTCGCTTCACTTTAAAAATAAGTGAAGTGTCATCAGCAAAAAGTACTATCTCATTATCCTTAACTAGATAAGGTAAGTCATTAATGTAGATGAGAAAAAGAAATGGTCCTAAAATGGATCCCTGTGGTACACCTAATTCTATTTTGGTCCCATTGGATCTTTTACTATTAACTTCAACCCTTTGAGTCCTATTTTTGAGGTAAGAAGTCAAAAGGCTGAGTGCTGAGTCCCTTATGCCATAGTGGTGCAATTTTTTGACTAAAGTAGCATGCTCGACACAGTCAAATGCCTTAGAGAGGTCACAAAAAATACCTAAGGCATCCTGTGACTCCTCCCAAGCTTCAAATACAAAGAAGACCTATACCAGCATCCGTTGTGGAACGACCCTTAGTAAAACCGTATTGGTTATTGTGTAATAAATTATTTAAATTAAAATGTAACAGTAATTGCTGTAAAATTATTTTTTCAAATATTTTACTAAGAGTCGGTAAAATCGAAATAGGCCGGTAATTAGTCGGATCTGATTTAATTCCCGCTTTAAATAAAGGTACGACCTTACTGTGCTTCATTAAGTCAGGAAAAACACCACTCTTAATGCAGTCATTGAAAATTATTGCCAGATGAGGAGCTATGATGTCAATTATCGATTTAATAATTTTTGTAGACATGCCCCAGAGATCAGTAGTATTTTTAATATTCAACAATTTAAAGGTATCAATAATATCTCTTGGGCTAATTTCCCTAAACTTCAAATTGACATCACATTCCTTTACATTGTCTCTGAGTAGCTTTTCAGCAGCTTCTGGTGAGGAATTTAGATTTTTTGTAGTTGAGACCGGAATGTCAGCAAAAAACTTTTCAAAAACCGTCGCAACTTCGAGATTATTTGTAATCTTTTTATTTTCAAAGTATAATTCAAAATCAGTGTTACGACAGGTGACGTTTCCAGTCTCACCAGATATAACCTTCCATGTAGTTTTGATTTTATTTTTAGAATTTTTAATTTTATTTTTGATATATAGAGCCTTAGCAGCTTTACAAACTTTTCTGAAGGTTTTAGAATAATTTTTAACATATGCTTTAAATGATTCACTACTGTTGCTACACCTCTCATCATATAATTCATATAATCTTTGCCTACTTATTTTAATTCCTTTAGTTGCCCATTCAATAAATCTGGTTTTTTTATTATCGTTTCTAACTGTTTTAGAAGTAAATACTGTATTAAATTGTGTTCTTATTACCTTAAACAAATTATTAAAAGCTTCATCTGAGCTATTTGATCTACCCAATGACTGAATATTTGAATTTAATTTACTTCTAAATTGCTCAATACGTTTTGTAGTCACAGGAACAAACACAAGATTATCCTTTACGTTATTATCGCAATTGACATTAAATGATGCTAACTGTCCACAGTGATCAGAGCTTAACTTATTAATTATTTCTTTTTTATCGGGAATGAGATTTGTAAATATGTTATCAATACAAGTAGCTGTGGTCTCACAGACTCTTGTAGGTTCATGAAACAAATTGCAAAGGTTATATGATTTAAATAAAGATGTGAATCTAACAGTTGTGGAATTTAAATCCAATAAATTAATATTAAAGTCTCCACATATAATAACCCTTTTGTTAGATGCACATATTTTTGACAGTATTTGTTCCATAGTTTGTTCAAAGGTATCAAATAACCCTGAAGGAGGCCTGTATACACCCACAATAATAAGATGACTTAGCTCTATGCAAGCTACTTCAATTGTTCGTTCAATAGAGAGACTCACAATATCTTTACGTTCCTTAAATTTTAAATTATTTCTAATTAATATTAAAGAGCCGCCTCTAATGGCATTTTCTCTACTGAACGAACTAGCTATCTGGTGGTTATTGAAATTGAAAGTGAGTTCATATTGTCTGAACCAGTGTTCAGATATACTAATAATATCAATGTTAAATTCCTTTAAAAATAACTCAATTTCAAGTTCTTTACCTACCATACCTTGTAAATTTTGATGCACCAGATTAATCAAATTACATTTATTCTTACTTAATATATTTGAGTCTAACAAATTATTAGTAGGATTTTCAATACTAAATTTATTTCCGCAAGAGATGTCCTCCATTGTCTTATTATCTAATTTAAATAAATATTTGGAACATATTCCAATTCGTTAATATTATGACTAGTATAATTCTGCTCAATAGAAGCAGTAGTCTCTGAAGCCAAACACTTGGCTTGTTTAAAATCTAAAAAGTTAAATAGCAACCTGGCTATTCGTCTTTTATAAAAATTAGATAAGAAGTACTTATCTCTTGTCATGGTGGATAACTTAAAATCTAAATTATTAATGTCTACAACCTGACATTGCTTATGTGAGTCATTTAAAATGATACAATTATTATTTACAGCAGTATACATTAGGCTGTTCAGTTGATACCTAGAATAGTTTTCTTTATTATATCTCTTTGGCAACATTTGTATATAGGGAAAAGTAAACAAGATAACATTATTAATATTTTCAATAATAAATAATTTATCTAGAAATTCGGTCATTTGTTTTTTGTTTAATTTTCCCTTCCTCCCAACTAAAACTATTAATGTTGTATTCGGACAATAAGTCATAGCCAAAGCCCTGCACATTATTTCACTATAAGTAGCTCCAGGCATACAGAAATTGGAAAATGATTGTCCAATACACATCCTATTTAAATAAATACCTAAGTCCTTACCTAATTCATCACTGAACAAAGCAATTTGTGGGCATTCAGTATGTACCTTCTGCCTGGAACATATATCAGTTATACTATTCAAAACAGAATGATTTACTTTGTCTGAGGAACCGTTGACTCTCAATAAAGAGTAAACCCGTTCCTCATTATAACGAGTCACTTCAAGTAAATCATTCATCACTGATATATGCCTCTGCGTTTCTTGTTGTGACAAAGCATATTTTCTGTTTAAATTATCCAAAGAGTCAAGAAGTATCGAAATTTCTTGCTGTAGGTTACATACATCAGCCTCATAGTTACATTTTATTTGCTCTATGTCAAAATTACACTTTAGTAAGTTATTATTCAAGAGTTTGTTTTCATTTATAACTTTTGATAAATTATTTAAACATTTTTTATTTTTCTTTGAAAGTTTACAATAATTTTTAATACACTTTTTGATTTTAATATATTTCTTTAATTTCCTCTTACTATTCAATGTACATATTGGTAAGGTATCATCACTAGTTAAATCAATTGTAGAAATGTTTTGACAAGATTTAGTGTTAGAAGCAGAGTTGCTTTTATCACAAATAAGCTCATTATATAAGATTTGGGTTTGGGTGGAATTTTGAGCATGAATTTGTTCTTCTAGTTTTAAGATGTAGTCTTCAGCATTACTCAGCTTGATTTTGAGGTTAGCCGAGGTCTTGAGAAAGTCTTCATATTCCTCTCTGCATTGGTCAAAGCCGTCAACAATATTCTGTAACTCAATGTTTTTCTTAAGAATGTCCTCGTAGTCAAGACTTAACTTATTGAGTTCTAATTTTAGATCCTGATTTTTTTGTATTACTGATTCTATTTCTTTTTCGTTATCATCTCTTTCCCTTAACAGCATTTGGCATTGTTCTTTATATTGCTTTAATTCTATGAGGGTTACTCGAAGTTGCTCCTCGGTGCGACGGGCCACGGCCGAGCGAGTCATCATTTTACTATCCATCCCCGAGCACTGAAATGAGTTATAATATAATATGTTAGGGCTTAACCGGCTTTATTGTAAATAGTGTAAATCACCTTTTACTTTCAATGCAAAAGCCAGCCTCAATATTTCAGTTTAACTCATGTACAGTCAATTTTAGAGGGAAAAGGTTAGCAAAAGATTTGAAAGGCAAGATTTAAGATTAATAATAAAGAATAAGCAAAGAACAAAGTATGGAAGACAGTATAGACAGATTAAATAGTAGTTATTAAACCTGAATATAACTGTACAAATCAAGGTTTGAAACTTTATTTTTAAATATAATTGAGGATGTCCTTTTGCTTGTATAATGTATGTATAGTAATATTAGTTTTGGTTTTGTCTGGGCTTGTTGTTTTTATCTACAACTTCGCTTCCACTAGTCGTCAAGCCAAGAGAGAAATAAACTATGCCAAGTGTGATTTTGGACGTAGCTCACGGGTGTGAGCGGTGTAAAGTGGATTTGTAGTTGTTGAAATTGTAAAAGGTGACTAATTGATATGAAAATTAAAAAAGCAATACTCCCCGGGATTAGGCAGTCCTCGAGAATAATCCAGCTCCAATTTGAACTCGTCCAGACGTTGACAGTTGCACTTGGCTTGAACTTTAGTTTCCAAAATTACACAGTTTTAAACAAATACTGCTAAGGGTTGAAGAGTTGCAATAGTTTCTAACACTTTGATTTTTATTTTTAGTGATTTACAGTACAAAATATATCTTAAAACTTATTTAATATTATTAAAATAGTCGGGAGGTGACAAATGTACGTGTAGTTACAAATGTTGCCAGTACAAAAAAAAAAAACTGTTTTTGGTGCACTGTTTGGGTGCACCAAGTTCCACAACAAGTCATAAATAAAACGAGTATTCGAATATTCGAATAACATACCCTAAATGAAAGTGATAATTTAATATTATGTTGTACTCGTAGTTGTAAATATTACTAGTAGAATATGAAATGCAGAATTTATATTAGTAGATGTTAAGATTTAAAATAAAGAATGTAGCTACGAATAATAAAAACACTTAAGTTTCCTGTTTCACCACTTTTTTTTATGAAATAAGGGGGCAAACGAGCAAACGGGTCACCTGATGGAAAGCAACTTCCGTCGCCCATGAACACTCGCAGCATCAGGAGAGATGCAGGTGCGTTGCCGACCTTTTAAGAGGGAATAGGGTAATAGGGGAGGGTAGGGATGGGAAGGGAAGGGAATAGAGGAGGGTAAGAAAGGGAATAGGGTAGGGGATTGGACCTCCGGTAAACTCACTCACTCGGCGAAACACAGCGCAAGAGCTGTTTCACGCCCGTTTTCTGTGAGAACGTGGTATTTCTCCGGTCGAGCCGGCCCATTCGTGCCGAAGCATGGCTCTCCCACGTATAAGTTTTATACGTATAACTTTCTGATAAAGTGCCGAATAGGCTAATCACAACTTTTTTGACAGATTCTCCATACTTGATCTGTCTAGTTTATTGATGGATAGCCTATTCGTCACTTGTCAGGAAGTGGTGAAACGGGCCCTTAGTTTTTATTATTCGTAGTAATGTATCAGAAAAACGGGAGACCTGCAATAAACCGCGTAGCACTGACTACGTCGTAGCGAGCCGTAGCGCGTAGCTATCCATATTATATAATATTCTATTGACACATTTTTACTAAGACAAACATTTTTTCAAATATTGAGTAATGCCTGGGTTACACGGTGCGAGCTGACATGCGAGCTGGCCTAGTCAGTTACTGAGGTGCAGCTACTTGCAGCGTGTGACCGCGTCATACGAGCTACTTACAAGTGCGAGTGGTCAATTGCTCGGGTGCGAATCACTACAACATTTTTTCTTTTCACTCGCTACTTGCCTTTCCCCACCACAGATACAACTCAACTAGGCGATGTCACTTATCTGTCTACTGCGACGTCAGCAGCGTGCATGATGTGACCCAGGGAGGCGAGTTGAGCTGGTCTCGTGTGAGTACGCAGGCACAGTAGCTGCCTGCTGTCACTTTAGCTGCTCGCACTGTGTAAACATGGTGTAAACTATCCATAAGAGCAACGAGTAGTATTGTGGCGTCTCGGTCGCACCTATTACTTTAATTTTAATTAATATTAATGATAGTTATTTAAATCTCATAGTTTTGTTTGTAGCCTATGACACTATTGCTTATATTATATTTTAAGGCTGGAGAGAAAAAAAATGTTCGGAAGACAGTTGGTTGACAAATTGTTGAAAATTTTTATTAAGGATTCAGCTAGGTGTAGATTTTGTGAAAACGCATTTTTAAATATTACATTTTAGTGAGCTTTTAAGATGTGGTAGTTTCATTCCTAAATATGTGCCTATCATTTCAACGATCTCCGAAGTATCAACTACTTTGAACTTTGAAAAACGATTATATTCTATCTATTCTATGTAATATTTAAAAAAAGTTCATGGCGTGATGGACTTCAATTACAATTAAATAATAAATAGTTATTTGACCGAGCTTTGCTCGGTATTTGATGAAAATGACATTTCCTAAAAATGATTCCTAGCTAGATCGATTTATCGCCCCCGAAATTTTATGAAAATCGTTGGATCCGATTCCGAGATTCCAATTATATATATACAAGAATTGCTCGTTTAAAGATATAAGATATTATTTCAATTATCCTTGGTGCGAAAAATCTATATACAAAGATACCAAAAAAAGGGATATGGGCGAATAGCTCATAGACGGCCCCAAATTACATAATATTAAAAAAAATTAAAAAAAACTTTGAAAAACTTACTATATTATCTACTTGCTTATAAGCATCATTTGGAATGGATCGAGCCAATTGCAAACACGCGGCAACTGTAAGTCCCCGCAGATATACAACTTTAAGTTGGCCGACTATCGTACAAACCACAGAAATAGATCAAGATAGAAGTAGGTATGAAAAAAGTGACACGCTCGTGTTCATACAAATTGGAGCGACATTGCGCTTCTATCTTGATCTATTTCTGTGGTTTGCACGATAGTCGGCCAACTTGAAATTGTAAGTCTGCGGGGACCCTAAGACGCCATTAAAAAGGTATTTGCTATGCCGGTCCCATAAAAAAGTATCGTAAAAAGTAATCCAAAAACCTTAAGGGGGCGACCAACCCTAAAGTGTCATTTTATAATTAATTTTTATACTTGAAAATAAGCCTCGAATTGTTTCATTTTCTAAAATTAGATACTACATTATATTTCCGAGAATTCGATCTGAGCAAAAACACGATATCTTAAAATTTTCTCGATAGAAAAAAATCACAAAGATGGATATAATTTTAAAAAAAATTTCATTTATTGCCATAACCGTGCATTGAACTAAGTTAATATTTTAACACATTGTATAAAATTCTACCATTGAGAGATCGACCTAGCGGATTTTTAAAATGTTGTATATTTATCGAGTTATTGAGAAAAAACTAATTTGGCGATGAATCCGCGTCGTCCTATTTCACCTGGCATATGAAAGACGGGCGTGAGTGTAAAGAGAAAAGGACTTTGTTTGATTTTTTGGGTTAGTCGCCCTCTTAACGTCGCCATAAACGCAAATGGTATTGTCGAGAGTGACGGATCAGTCGATATTTTAAACCCGTCTCCGCGCTAAACTAATTTGCTGATCCAATTCCCCCCGGCACCCCCCGACACCTCCTCGCACCTCCAACACCCCCCGGCGAAATGTCGCTTCCTGATAGTATCATACTTTTACATTTTTTATATAAATTTTATATGAGTCTGATGTTTTTACCTCTGTATAGAAATAAACAAAATGTGATTGCGTTGGCTTTTGAAGTAAATTTTCTTTTAAGCTGGATAAGACGAAAGATACGTATTAAATAGAGAAGACCATAAAAAAGAACATAGGTAGTAAAATATAAATAATAATTTTATAAAATTTTAACGGTACAATATACTTAAATAACTTGAGAGGTGTCAAGGGACACCCAAATGGAATGAAGTTATTTCTTATGTTCAAAAAAAACCTGTTTTTATTATTATTATTATTATTATCAGCCTACAGTGTCCCACTGCTAGGCAAAGGCCTCCCCTCTCTCTTTCCAAAGTTCACGATCCTGTGAAGTTGTTGGCCACTCCAAAAAAACCTGTACTTACACTCAAAAAAATATTTAAAAAAACGTCATCTATTGACGCCCAGGAATACCATCAACGCCCTCTGCCCCTACCATGCAGGTAGGGGCAGAGGGCGTTGATGCTACTAAAAAAGATACTAATAAAAAAATGTCGTTACAACTTTTTCGGTCTAGCCCTCGCAAGGCGCAACGCGCAATAAGGAGCTACGTTCCAAAAATCAACACGGCACTCCGGGATTGCTAGGAGAAATGAAAACAAAACAGCAGGGATTTTATTCTACTGAGTGGTAAATACCTGTTCGCTGCATGATAAAATAATATCTCTCATAATAATATTACTATGCCTCCTATCGTGTCGCATCGTGTACGTATGCAATGGCGCTAAAGAAGTTTCATTTTCCAAAAAAATCTTTAAAATAAATATTCCAAAACGGTTTACAAGACAATATTATAATGAACAACGTCTCATTTTCATCAGCCTCCACTCAATCTCCGATTGGTGATATAGTCATAACGTGTGACTCCCGCCCCCGGCATCGCCCGGGAATCAAATTTGTATATCGGAAATCCCCCCGCGTTGGAGGATTATCGTGAAATATTATTTTCGGCGCCCCTACCATGGTGAAATGTTCAAAGTTTTTTTACAACAAAAAAGAACATATAATATTATAGTCAATTTAGAAACCTCCTCCTTCTAAGAAGTCGTTTAAAAACAATAGCAAATACTAGTGAGCTTTCTTATTTCATCAGTATTACAAAATATAAGTTAAAATAAAGTGATAATAACTTTATTTTTTCATACAATGTAGGCAGCAATTAAGCTGCTGCTCAGCTTATTTACAAGAAACTTGATATTAATATTATACCCATAATTATATATGTCAAACTACGAGAGCATTGTACGTTTTCGTAATAAAAAAATAAAAAGAACCATTAGTAGGGGCTACTGCAACAAGGTAAGCGTATGTGACCAATGACGCGTAAACATTCGCCTGAGAGAAAACGTCTCAATAATACGTTATTCCCTGAGATAAGCCTCTTAAGGCCCTTATTAGATACCATTTTCTTTTTGAATTGATAAATATCCAGGAATAAGCAATAGCACAATAACAGAGACTGAAAAGAATGGACATACTGACAGATTTTAGTGACACAATGGCGGTTTTCATTTGTCAATTTGTTACTTTGTCTATACTTCCGTAGAAAGAAACCGTTTCTATGGTGATCATGCTAAGCCTGCAGGGTCTGATGATGGAGTTTAAAGGCCTTAGGAACTTGTTATCAAAACGAAAGGTCACCCCATTCAGTATGTGCTCGCTTGATCATGCTAAGTATTATTTTCTCTTCCAAGTAATAAAACACGAATTCCACCTAGAACCTAAACTACACACCGCGCCGTCATCACAATAGAAGCAAAAATAGAAGATGAAATGGATTATGAAACACATTCCAAAATTAAATTTTAAAATTCAAATCCTGTAAGCCGGAACACAGTTAGTCTTGATACTAGATTATGCACGCTAACCGCATCACGTATGACATGACACCGGGCCTCGTGACGCAACCGTGACGTGACACCTAACATTTGACACGTCATGGTGATCCGCATAATCGGATCACGACAACGATGCTGGTACGATACGATTTTGTAGTGCGTAAAGATGATTTTGTGCGATATTTTGTGACCATTTTTGAAGTGAAAACTTCTTTAGCGGCGTTGTTGGATGGGTAAAAACTGTGAAACTCGCGTCAGATTCTCGTGCTGATCGAAAAACCGTAAGACGGTTGGAGAGTCGTGTTGTAACATCGAAATCGATTGTTTTTTTTCAATTGTCGATATTTTTTAGTCGATTGTAAGGGATTAAAAAAATCGATTTTTTTAAAAAATGGGTTAAAAAAATTGTAAGGGTTTCGATTAATTAAAAAAAACGATTATTTAAAAATCGATTTTCATAAAAAATGGTTAAAAAATTTAATCGATTGTAAGGGTTACGATTAATTATAAAAATCTTTTTTTGAAAATCGATTTTCATTAAAAAAAATAATGCACAACGTTATTAATCAAGTTTTCACTTCTGCCGGCACTCCCGGAGTGAAAAAAAAAAGACGGGCTTTTTTATATTTTCGGGTTGAATGAACTTGAATATTTTGGCATGTTAGATATAGCTGACTCTAAAATTCTTAGAAAAGTTGCAGTTGTAAAAGTGTAAACAATTCTCCGCTTATTCCTCGCTTAACCAAAGAGTCCTAAGAATCGAACATAAAGCCTTCCCTTTTTTTGCCGAATGATCTATAAGTTTTGCGCGGAAATAAACCAGAAATATTAGCTACATAGACTAGAAAATATGGTTTACTGCATTCAATTTGCGGACAAGTGAAATATCATGCCGATAATAAAACCGCACCGTGCACAAATAGCCTATTATTTTGTATTTCGTACACTACATGCATGAGTTACAGAGTTCCCTGAAGACAGCTCCGTGCATCTCATTACAGCTTTATGGCGAAATGTTCCAGCAATAAAATTATATTTTTATGTCTCTCACGGCCGGGAAAATTTAATATTTACGAAATTGTAAATTATATAGGAGAAAGAACTGTACAATAGGAATGTACAATTTAATATACAAAATAATAAATTATTGACAAATTTAAAAAACTTTTAGTACTTTAAAAAAATACTAAAACATAATAATGCTCCCATCAAAAACTTTTCTTAAATCACCGAAAAACATTAAAATATCACTAGTGTGTTTAAACGCATCGTGCGACCGCAGCCTTAAGCCTTAGTGTCTAAACACACCATGTCGAATTTCCGCGGTGGAATTTCGGCATGATTCCACCTGCAATGTATTTTAAATTACCGATTACACACCATGTCGAAATTACGTTGCGTAGTATTTGCTGACGTAACCATGTCGAACTTCCGCCGCGGAACTTCGGCATGGTGTATTTAGACACTTAGAAAATTCTTAAATATTATAATTATCTTTTTTATAGCGTTCAGGTACGACTAATTGCGTAAAAGCAATAGTGAAATAAGCGAAATACTCGAAAATAATTATTAATTATCCCGTTCAAAATTTACTTTAAAACATTTCCAAAATATCACATTTGTGTCTAACCGCACTGTACGAACGCGGCCTAAGACATTAAGCCTTAGAAATTCGTAATTATTATGGGCGTAATTCGGCGCCGTTAGCATTTCCGCCGCGCCGAGTAATTTTACGAAATGAGATTAAAACTTTATATAAACATTTACTTAATGTGTTAGATTATGACTTTATTTGTACCTTGGAGGCTGTTAAGCTACAGAAATATTTTATGTGCTTTCATTATGTGGGGTACAATTTTATCTCTTAAACAGATGAGTAAATTTTATTGTTACCTCGCGTGGTAGTTGCAACTGCTGATTTCGGTTACGACCGCTATTCAAAATGTTATTTTTAATGAAAATTTCTCGGAATGGGTTTTTGAACTCGCGTCACGACGCGTGATTTGATCGAAAATTCATAAGTAGACCGGTGCGCGTCGGCGTTACATCCTATCGGATGTAACGCCTCCTTGCATTGTACCAAAATATGGTGAAAGTGCCTGAGCCTGTTGTTTCTTTTTCACTTCTGCTGACACCAGAGTGCAAACCGTTGTTTCTTTTTCACTTCTGCTGACACCAGAGTGCAAAAAATTTTTTTCTTTTGGTCAAAGAGTAGTCCAATATTTTTTACAAATATAAAAAGTATTTTTATACACTCATCTGGAAACTTTCAATAAACTATTACATTAATTACAATTTTATTGTAATAACTCGTAAAAACAATAACATACTTGTAATATTGGACTAATACCAACACTATCCCCCCAAAACCTATCAATATGACAGCAATAACAGGCGTGTTATCACAATGATATAGCAAAGATAATATGTTTGATGGCAAGACATTATTATGGAATGATATCCTATATACAAAAGTCAATATTTGTCTGTTTGTGTATCCTGCTGAAGTGGGATGAAAGTGGGATGGAACTGTGTGTGTGTGTTAACTTGTTTGCTCCAAGGTTACAAGGGCTGCACGATCTATAGAAATGTCTACATTCCATTTCTATTCCGTTTATAGACTAATCTTACTTGTTGATAGCATATGCTTAGAATACTTCTCACGAAACCGAAGTCACGACACATTTTTCCATATAAATTTTGAGGAGTTCCCTCGATTTTTTATGGATTCCTTCATTAGGTCACCACTTTTATGAATATGGTACCAAATTAGGATGATGACCTATAAGTGTATAGACTGTATACACCAAAAGAAAAATTTTGAAAATCGGTTCACAAACGGCGGAGCAATCGTTGAACATAAAAAAACAAACATAACACCTCCTCCATTTTGAAAGTCGGTTAAAATTGTAGCCTATGTGTTATTCTGATCTATAAGCCATATTATTGTAAAGTTTTATTAAAATCCGTTCGGTAGTTTTTGCGTGAAAAAGTAACGAACTTCCATACATCCATACATACATCCAAACTTTCGCCTTTATAATATTAGTAGGAAGTAGGACTAGATGTCTGATGTTTATCGCGAGAAAACCGTAAATTTTTCGGTATACAACGTATTGCCTATGCTTTTTCCCGGCACTCAAAGTATCTGCGGTTTACGCGTAAAGAGGTAACAGACAGAAAGACAGATACACTTTCGTATTTACAATATTAGTATGGATGTTCTGTTGTATCGTGTACACAGAAATGTTTCCGTAAAAAATGCCATACAAAGCATTTTACTTCATTGGCACAAACAAAGTGTTACGGGAAATCAGTTTAAGCAAAGTTCTGTTGAGTTTAAAACAAATATTTTACAGATAAATTCTGCACAAGTTTATTTCTGCAGTGAAATATTTAGTGCACTGAGGCCGTTTCTCCACAGCTGCCGTCGCCGAGACGTCACCGACAAAGATTCAAATGAAATACCAGTTTAAGACCTAGGCTATAACAGAGTAGACAGAACTAAGGAGTACCTAGACCTCAAACAAACGGACGAATCTACGCGAGTTGGGTACGAGTATCACTTTCGACAATTTTCACAGTGCTGAGTGAGGGCCATGCCACACGATGCGATGCGGCGGTGGTACGGCGCCTGACCGGTGCCGCTCCGGTGTCCTACATATAAAAATGGATGGTATGGCACACGGCGCCGTCCGGTGCGCTCCGGCGCTGCACCGCACCGCACCAGAATCGAAACGAGGCGGGGACGCGGGGAGCTCGAGTCCGTCGCTGCTAAAGTACTGCAAAACGTTGCGGCGCCGCACTCACCGTGTGGCCGGTTGTCCGGTGAGACGGACACCGATGCGGTGCCGCACCGTAAGGGCCAGGACACATAAACACGATACGACGTCGTGTCGTACCACGATGCGGTGTCGTTTCACGATGCGACGTCGCGTCGTGGGAATCTTGGACGACCATCGTAAAAAACTACGCCACGACATCGTAACGTGCCACGATACACGGCACGACGCCGTCGAAACAATGCAGGGTGAATTGTCGCAGTTAATTTCTTTGAATTTTGAATAACACGCATCGTGACTTTCTACGACGCGACATCATGCCGTGTGCCGTGGCACGTCACGACGTCGTGACGTAGTTTTTTACGATACTCGTCGTAGATTCCCACGGGCGTCGTGGAAATCTATGTCGCATCGTGAAACGACGCCGCATCGTGCTACGACACGACGTCGTATCGTGTTTATGTGTCCCGGCCTACGTCCCGGCCCTAACGCATTTGTACGGCGCGCGCCGGCCGATATGACATACTACGTCAAACGTATCTGTTTACCTGACTGACATTGGTCTAGTGAAGCCGCTGCTGCTTTGTAATGGCGTAGAGTGAAATGAAATTTATAACCTAGGCCATAAAGTGGCATTTTATTTGTCGGTGACGTGCCGGTGACAGTGTCAGTGGACAAGCGCCCTAACTTCGCCTACTACAAACTTACGGAACAAACAAGCTGCGCTGTTCAAAAATAATTGAACTCACAAAGTGACGCGGTACAGATGTTTGGAAATTGTTCGTGTTTTAGCATAGATTAGCGGATTCCATAATAGGTAGAGATATGGAATTAGTTGCACTGCACTGCCGACAGAACGCTGTAACCTGTAGGCTGTAACACGTCAACTTGCAAAAAATTAGTTTAAAATTTTGTGGGTTTAGTCAATACAAAGCTTACATCAAGTAGATTCATTTAGACTAAGGGCCTGTTACACCACTTCCTGATAATGCTATCCACCAATTAACTTGACAGATCAAGTATGAAGAATCTGTCAAAAAAGTTGTGAATAGCCTATTAGGCACTTTATCAGAGAGTGGTGAAACAGGCCCTAAGTATATTATTACAAAACGATGTAACCCGGGTTGCATTGTTTTGTCGTAGCAGGGTCGTGCAGATTAAAAAAACTTGCTGTTATGGAAAAAAGCAACTGAATGTTATGATATTTTAGGTATTTTACAACAATGTTTACGAATTCGTTATTTTATATCGCAGCAAAATCCACGTGTATCGCATTTCACAACACCGACAATGGATGTTGTTGTTGTGCGATGTTGTCTGTCTGTCTCTTATTGCTTGTTTCAAATAGTTTTAAAATGTCATGTACTTAGAACTCATTCGAACACTGCACGTATTTTTGTTACTTTAAGTCTTCGATTTCTCCAAAAAAGACAACAGTTACAGGTACTTACTACACAAAATAATCTATATATATAAAACTTAAAGGTGACTGACTGATTGACATAGTGATCTATCAACGCACAGCCCAAACTACTGGACGGATCGGGCTGAAATTTGGCATGCAGGTAGATGTTATGGCGTAGGCATCCGCTAAGAAAGGATTTTGATAAATTCCAACCCCAAGGGGTTCAAATAGGGGATAAAAGTTTGTATATAATAATACTTCTTAACGCGAGCAAAGCCGCGGGCAACAGCTCGTGCTCTATAAAAACAAAACAACGTAAAACCAACGTGTGAAGCGGTTGTAATTACATTTTTTTAATCATGGCCCCTCGATAGCACCGATATGGGTCCTTATTAATTGATCCCATCCAGGACCTATCCTGGTGAATCAGCGTTTTTATCTCTTTCCCTTTTATCTTTCGCCGCTCAAAAAATAACCTTAACACCGAGGGTAGAGGTGCATTTTCGAGTGACACAAACGTCTTTAATTTGCAATTTTCCCGCCAACTATTACCGGAGGATTAAGTCTCGCCACGGATAGAATCTTTAATTTCCTCTGGGTGTTACAATTGTCGACGATATTCGGATTACGAAAAATTGAAAAATAAGCCCCCGTATTAGTGCTGTATTAGAGATTTTAATGTAACTAAATCTGTGATACTCGTAGATACAAGCATTATGCTGGATTTACATGACTGAAAGGCCTTTAAGGCGCGCCTATACAGGTAGGCTTATAGGCTGGTCGGACTGATCGCAGGCTCGTTTTGTGCCTCTGGCAGGCCAATCTGATTGCAGGTCCTTTTTACCGTGTGTGTGCCCGATTAAAAAAAAAGGTCGCGCGAAAGGATACATTTAGGATACTATATCCTGGAAAAATGTATGGTTCCGGGCGGTTTGATAAACGAATTTTGCGGGCGTCATCCAGTCAAGAAATAAGTAATACATCACTCATAATGATTTAGCTCGTATGTAATATCCATTGCTATAAAACAAGGAAAAAATATAAATGACGATCCTATATTAGTTGTGAAAAATTCTTAAACGACCACTTATCCTCATTGTGTCGTGTGTCATGACATAAACGGGCTATTCTGCGTGACACATGACACAAAAGATTATATTTATGTGGCGTCACAATGACAACAAAGTGTTGAGGAAAAATTTCGTCATGACATAATGTTGAGCGTAAAATCTACACGACAGGACATGAGTTTCAAAAGTTAGAACACGTATTTTTACATTTAAGGCGTATTTAGTTACTTAAAAATAATTTTTATTATAATTACTACTGTAGGAAAAATATAGAATGTCCTATTCTAAGATAATCCAGTCGCTTAATCTTAAATAAGAAACTTTTTTCAATACTTAGTATTAATTGAAAAAAAATATCTAACTGACCGAGTTGTGAATCTTAGTTATTCTTGATCCTACTTAAACACACAAAAAGTCTCATCAAATTCAATCCTGCCGCTTTAGAGGATTTTAATACTAACATAATATATTTAATTAGTCGGACTGTAGGGCCAATACTGCAACAATGACGGGCAGTGACGGTAGTTTACGATGCCATATATTGTGCTGTACTCCACTCTACTAATGACATACGGTACAAGGTATGAGATGGAGCGATAAAACTTAGTACCAAAAAGGACAAAAAAACATTAGATTCGTGACAACATTATTCTGGTAGTGGAATAAATTGCTTGCTTGTTCTACTTTTAAATTTACCGTATTAAACCAAAAAATATCATTTGCTACTAATCAATTTTAAATGTTGACATTTATTACTAAATTATTATTAAATAGCTAAACGTTATGCTGTGTTACTACTTACTTACCAGTAGTTTAAATTTAGTAATTGTTATGTCATTAAAATATTGAGACTGTTTTTTTTTCTGTCGTTTCTTTGTTTTGGAACCAACAATTAATCATCATACACAAAATGGCACGCAAAAAAATCCAAACGCTCCCGCTCGTGACTCGCGCCTTAAAACTGACAATTCACGTTTTTGCAGCTACCCGCGTAGTTGGTAAAATGATTTCGCGTTTAACTTTTTACGAACTACTTTTTAACCAACGCCTCCGTGCATTCCAAACCGAATTTAACTCTTCATAACTCCGTGTGTGGAGGGTTTTATAATGGACGAGAAATTTAATTTTCACTCATGCCTTCTTGCGCACAATTCCTACTAGATGAAAATTAAATGCTGTTTAATTTTGTGAACATTTTCTATGTATTTTCATTAAAAACTCTAAAAAGAAATTTTAATAAAACTAGATAACGTTTACAGATTTTTTAGGTCACAAATAACCTAAAGATAATCACGTGGAAAAAGTGAGGATTTTTAATATTTTAAAAATTCTAATTCAATTCAGTGGTTTGTGCGTAAAGTGCTAACCAACAAACAGATAATTTCGCATTTATGTAATCAAAACTAAATTGAACATGGATACACCTTTAAAGTTGATTAGAAACAAAATAATGAACCTGAAACGTTTCAATTTATCGACTAGCCCATACACTTATTGAAAGAATAACTTCTCAATATCTGTAGACGTCAAAAATATTGTTCTCCTCCCCAGCCGATATAAACCACGTTATTAATACGCGTTGGGGCAACACTGCGTCTAACTTGTGTAATTAATGGTGTGGGCTCCTCGACTATTTAATCGGAGAAAAGTTGCAATTACTTGGGCCAAAAGCCAATTTATTTCATCCAGTAGCCTCCGTTTACTTTAATAAGACTGGTACTTAGGATAATGTTTAGGTATTCCTTTGGCGCTATCACGTAACTTTGAGTTAAGTTGACGAATAACAATTCGGTGATAATTTAGTTGCAAGTCAGTGAGAGTTCAGTAGCATTTCGGTCAGCCACTTATACATATTCCCCCTTACTAATAAACGCTGTATAAGCTTTGAATAGTTATACAGTGTTTTGTCTTCTTCAATCCAATTAAAAATGTCACTTGTGTGACAGGAACAAAACACTGTATAATTATTAATTACTATTCAAAGCTTATACAACGTTCATTAGTAAGGGGGATTGAGTTGAGTTTGAGCTCAGATTGAGTTGAGTTGGAGACAATTTTTTTTAAATGAAATAAGGGGGCAAACGAGCAAACGGGTCACCTGATGGAAAGTAACTTCCGTCGCCCATGGACACTCGCAGCATCAGAAGAGCTGCAGGTGCGTTGCCGGCATTTTAAGAGGGAATAGGGTAATAGGGGAGGGTAAGGATGGGAAGGGAAGGGAATAGGGGAGGATAGGGAAGTGAATTGGGCCTCCGGTAAACTTACTCACTCGGCGAAACACAGCGCAAGCGCTGTTTCACGCCGGTTTTCTGTGAGAACGTGGTATTTCTCCGGTCGAGCCGGCCCATTCGTGCCGAAGCATGGCTCTCCCACGTATAAACTATAATTTAAGTAGAGTTTGGGTTGAGTTTGATTTTGATTTTAGTTCAATTTGAGTTGAGTTTGCTGAGACTTTTTATTTCTCTTGTGCATAATAACTGCAATACACTTCGATGAGAAAACATCGAAAAGCCCATAACGTTTTACTTTATTAATTATTGTCTATATCGAAAAACAATATCACTATTTATATCCACAAATAATATTACTTTTATCTTCTAAAAGGTGAACCTACCAAATAATCGCCATAATCGCCACAAACAAAGCCCGTATCGAATACTAGTCTGTTAATTGATACGGCCTGCAATATCATGTTGACATTTGACTTGCAAATGCCAGGGGATGTGGTTTCAGATTAATGGCAAAATAATTGTTCCACTCAGACATTCAAATTTTTAAATTTCGATTGTTTCGAGCACTTGAGACGCTTAGATTGTATTGCTTTTTTGGTTTCCAATATTATTTTACAATTTAAATTTCGTGTGAGTTCAAACGTTAAAATTAAAATATAATATTATGATAGATTATGAATAGGGTTCATATATGTCAATAGGGTTCATGTCTTTTTTGTACTCCTTTAGAGGTAAATTTCTACGAACTATGAATCACGTATTCAATAAATTGTAACAAATAATGCAAATAAGGCAAATCTGACCAACGAATCGTGTGACCCCCTAGAGAGTCGAATTTTGAAAATTTCGTTCTTTTTGGATGCCTACGTCATTAAATTGAAACGACAGTATGTCTACCAAATCAAATTTAAGGTTTGAGGTTTAACTAATAGCGTTTTCGGCAGTGCTGCCGTCCTGCCGTGAATGGGCCTTTTTAGTACTAGTGCAATACGTAGTTGATGTTCTTAATTTAAACGTCGGCGGTTTCCGTATCCTGTCGGCCCACCCTGCCCCGGGGCAGTTCAGATGCCGAAAACGTTATAAAAGATTTTTCGTTTTTCAAAAGCCTATTTTCCAGCAGCAAATGATTTGTATGAGCAAGCGTCCGTGCGTCAAAAATTTTCCCATACAAAAATTAAAAAAGAAGTTGCTCTTTTAGCACTGCTACTTTCACAGTGAGCTCAATACAAGGGACTCATACACACCCTAAATTATTATCACTTAGTTTTGTTACACCTTGTATAATCGCAGGTTATTCATAATATCTTAATACACGGATATTTTTAATATGACGCCTCCGTGGTCCAGTGGTACAGAGCCCGGCTCTTGACTCGGAGGTCGTGGGTTCGATTCCCGCGTTGGAAACATGTTATTTCCAAGTTTGGTTAGGACAATGCAGGCTGATCACCTGATTGTCTGACAAGTAAGATGGTCCATGCGTCGGATGGGCATGTAAAAAGTCGGTCCTGCGCCTGATCTCTCACAAGTCGTGTCGGTCGTCCGTCCCACTGGGTTATGAGAGTAAAAGGAATAGAGAGTACTCTTGTGTACTGCGCACACACTTGGCCACTATAAAATTACTCCTGCGTAACTGGTCTGGTTTCAATGAAACCGGCAACCGTCACCGAAACCGGTGTGGGAGTATTATTATTTAATTTCGGAGCGCCATATCCCGGGGTACGTATTAAAAATGCTTACTTAAGCTAAATGAAGACATAAAGTCGACGCTTTACGATTTTAATCTAAGCAAATTCCGCCGGAGATTTACGCGGCGCTCGGATCAAATTGCTCAGTGCTACAGTTTCGTGTAACACGTCGATATATTAAAATTTTTATCTCCCAAACAAAACTGGTGAAAATTAATTTAGCCTGAGTGAACACGATAGAATACACAAGGTGTAACAATACTATACTGTACTCGGCGAAACGAGGCGGTAGCGGTCATTAGCTTTGTCCACACTGTGCCTTTTTCTGTTCGTCAAGAGCATGCGTTATAACGCAGTCAACAACGAACGTGAAACATGCCCGTGACGCATGCCCTCTGACCGATTCCAAAACTTCAAAAATGACAATATTGGCGTTGCGTTCCTTGACGCATTCAATTATTGAATGCGCCAATATGAAAGTTGATGACGGAAATTGAAGATGAAAGTGCACAGTGTGGACACAGCTATTAGTCTTTTTAGTCTAGGCGCTAAATTGATAAAAAAATACCTCCTATAAAGACACAGATTATTACAGATTCATCGGAAAACCTCTTGGTAACTCTTAGAATGATAATCTCCAACTTTTTATGAATTCGAAGTGATATGCTTCATATTCAGTTCACATCGAGTATGCAAAATACGATATCGCCCTTAGACTAGAAACGTCTCACACTTCATTGTCAATCGCAATTTATATAGAAAATGACAAGTATTTTGACAGGGTGTCAATGACCGCTACTGTCTCGATTCCCCGATATAAGTGATAATACTTTAGGACGTGTATGAGTCCTATAGAGTTCAATTTAAAAGTAGCAGCGCTGAAAGAACAATTTTTTTGTGATTTGCATTATTTTTAAAGGCAAGCACCCGAGCATGACGAATTTTTCCATACAAAAGTGAAAAAAGTAAAGGAACCCATACACACCCTAAAGTATTATCACTTAGTTTTGTTACACCCTGTATAGCATACTAGATGACGCCCGCAACTCCGTTGTCGCTTATTGCCCGGGAAACGTACATTTTTTCAGGATAAAAAGTATGTTGGAAAACTCATCTCACTGAGATAATAAATGAAAATTATTGCGTACATAATAATACTCCCCACACCGGTTTCGGTGACGGTGGCCGGTTTCATTGAAACCAGACCAGGTACGCAGGAGTAATTTTATAGTGCCCAAGTGTGTGCGCAGTACACAAGAGCACTCTCTATTCCTTTACTCTCATAACCCAGTGGGACGGAAGACCGACACGACCGGCGAGAGATCAGGCGCAGGACCGACTTTTTACATGCCCATCCGACGCATGGATCATCTTACTTGTCAGACAATCAGGTGATCAGCCTGCATTGTCCTAACCAAACTTGGAAATAACATGTTTCCAACGCGGGATTCGAACCCACGACCTCCGAAGTCGAGAGCGACGCTCTAACCACTAGACCACAGAGGCGTTGGATTGCGTACATATTTTAAAGTCTGTCAAAATAGAGGCTGAAATAAATTTTATAATCGTAATCAGTATCGAATGGTGGGTTTTTCGTCTCGTATTTCCACTCACAACGTTTACTACACTTCAAATATTATCAATCTGGCACATTTTATATTATCTGATTTAATAAAGTTTTTCAATATTTTATGTGCTTAATTTAAAATTTGCGTTCGGTGTCTACTCTTTTTACAAGCTACACTTGGGAACTAAAAAAGTACTTTAGTGCACCTAAGTTTCAAAGAAACCTGCCATCAACAGGCGCCAAATAATTTCATATAAATTAGACAATTTTAAAAAGGGCTAGAAAAGACAAAAATCGGTAAAAAAGTTACGTTGCTGATGATGTACCGATGTAAGGGACATTTTTTCCCAGCGGGCGGGTTACAAAGGGCTAAAGGATGTGCACGGCCCGCTGCTCCGCACGCTTAATTACACACATGCTATGATAGCTTTCACGCGACTTCGCGTGGAACGGTATCTGTATTATATACTTTTTGGGATAAAACCTATCTATGAGCAGGCTTAGCATGACCTTTATAGAAAGGTTTATTCTTAAGTACCCTGTAAACGATCAAATTGTTTGTCAAACTTTACGTGTGTGTCAAACAATTTGATAGTGTACAGCTTTGTTTGAAGCGTTTGTCAAACAATATACGTGTTTGAGCTGTTTGAAAAAAATTTGGATTGGTGTAGCGTTTGACAAACGTGTTTAAACGTGTTCCGCTGTATTTGTCAAACAAGATCTCATGATTTCAAACCGATTCTAGCTAATTGTTCGACAAACTTGTTTGATGCCTGTTTGTTCGTCTGCGTGCTATTTGATGAAAACGTAAATTACATCAAACAAGTTTATCAAACAAATTTGATCGTTAACAGGATACTATACGGTAAAGCCAAATTGATGGATCAACAAAGGAAAGTATCAGTTTGTCAGCAAAAACTGTCAGTCTTTCTATTCTTTCGTATTTCTACTGTGACCATGCTAAGCCTGCTGGAGTTCGTAGATGGGTTCTAAAAAGTGTTTTAGGCAATGGGATTCAGAATATCTTTAATTTTATCGATGCCTACCTGTCTAGTCTAACTGTTATGTAAAACGTAAAAAATGCGTCATGTAAGGTAAAATCTAAACTTAGTTCTTACTGACTACTTAAATAGTAGGATTGATACAAACTAAAGTATACTGTATAGTAAAAACAGTATTGTAGTAGACTAAGGGCCTGTTTCACCACTTCCTGATAAGGCTATCCACCAATTAACTTGACAGATCAAGTATGGAGAATCTGTCAAAAAAGTTGTGAATAGCCTATTAGGCACTATATCAGAAAGTGGTGAAACAGGCCCTAAATCTGAAACTAAACTTTAATTGATGAGTATAAACTATTTTAATGGGACTCCGATAGCTTTTATATACCCTTAGATTCTGCGATACCCACTTTAAGCATCTCAGTTTTTTATATCAATAAACTTTTTTTATATAAAATAAAGGGCAAACGAGCAAACGGATCACCTGACAGAAAGCAACTACCAACGCCCATAGACACTCGCAACAAGAGGGAATATGCTCTCTTCTTGTACAGATCGTATATATCAATAAACTTTTTCCAATTTTCGTTTGTCAAATCTATTGGCTCTTTCTGAAGCGTCAATGTGAGTGGGACAGACTGACATCCAATTGAAATTTGGATCCCAGTTGTATGCAAAAAGACAGTAGCTTCAGATTACTTACATCGCACGTCGTTGTCTTGAATTCCTTTCTCAATGTTTATAGCTCTAACATTCTTGGGATGCACTGGAAAGATTTACTAGGAATTTCCTTCCTTTAGGACTTGCAGTAGTTGCTAAGATAAAATAACACTTTACATCCCGTTACAAATAATTAAAATCTTAATGTAATCAAAGATCATGGCGATACTGCCACCAATTTAAATGCTTATGTTAATAGCGCAATATAGAAACACAATAGCACATTAATTTGGTCGAGTCACAAATTTTTATTTAGGCTGGCATTGTCGGTCTCGACAGCTCTCGAAGCCTAATAAAGAAAAAAAAGTTACATTTCGTTCAAAATTATTAGAAACTAAGGATGCCGGTTGGCAGCGGGCGACATACAGTCGTCGCGACACTACAGTTGTTTCTATGTGTTTCTATCTATATATCTATGAAATACCCTGCGCAGCTAGCGACACTGTCATAGAAATACATAGAAACAGTAGTTTCGCGACGACACGTCGTCTGTACCCAGGATTTAGCTTGAGGGAGGGGGGGGGGCAGCATACCTGTTTTGAGGAGATGGTCGGTCTGGTACACCGTACATTGAAACACAAAATCATGAAAATTGACTTTTATTCTGACTGAAAACATATTTTGTTTCCAACACTTCATTTTGCGCAACCCTTATTATAGTAGAAGTTCTTCTCGGAAAAGCCAAGGAAAGCAACGGTTCCTAAAACATGAATTTGGCATAATAAAGTTTTCCTGGCCATTTAAAAATATCTCTTATACTGTTTTCACTTGAGGACAAGAATGACCCTTTTTATTCGTTAATCTGCGGCTTACTGCCCACCGGCCCTTCACGAGGCCCTTCATGAGCCGGATTAGCGGGGCACGTCACCAAATTAATTGCGAGGAAAACATTTAATGGATTACAGAGGATTTCAATTCAATTGCCCGACGACGAATGTCATTGAACAAACACTTAATGTGATGCCTCTAAAATAATGTATGGCTGCATACTTAATGTTGAACTTTTGTACGTGGGAGAGCCATGCTTCGGCACGACTGGGCCGGCTCGACCGAAGAAATACCACGTTCTCACAGAAAACCGGCGCGAAACAGTGCTTGCGCTGTGTTTCGCCGAGTGAGAGAGTTTACCGGAGGCCCAATCCCCACCCTCCCCTATTACCCTATTCCCTCTTAAAAGGCCGCCAATGCACCTTTTTTTTCTTTTTTTTGGGTCGGGAAATGCCATTATGCATCCCCGGCAGTGCTGGGGAGGACAACCGGGGTATGTGGGACTCGCTGCGACCGATGGATGGTAAGTGGCCGCAGCTCTACCCACTAAAACCCGACCGTGTTCCTTTTGTCTAGGCCATTCCTCTGCGTTTACGTCGCGATGCACTGGAACACATAGCACATCGCGACCCGCTCGGGAGCTCTGTGTAATGGACATGCAGCTCTTCTGATGCTGCGAGTGTCCATGGGCGACGGAAGTTGCTATCCATCAGGTGACCCGTTTGCTCGTTTGCAGGGGGCAGGGGTTTTCATAAAATAAAAAAAACTACATGGGGTATAACAAACCTAAGTGATAATATAATACCCTTATATAGAGTTCAATGTGATTACTTTCAGCAGCGCTGAAAACTTTTCTTTCTAAAAGTTACTTTTTACTCAATGACTTCTATGTTTTATGAAAAAGTTAGTCTCTTAGCGCTGTCACTTTAACAGTGAACTCTATATAAAGGACACATACAAACCCTAAAGTATAATCAGTTTGTTTTGTGATGATTATAGTCCAAGCTACGTGTCTAACTGCGGATTAATCTGTGCAGGTTAACGTCGTGCTACTTAGAACTATGAAAGTAGAAAAGCAACTTTTGAACTGCAGACGTCTTATTTAGGCAGGATCGTAAACTTTAGTTTCTGACTAGGCTAAGAACTTAATTCAACAAGATATTAAGGTATACTTATTAACTATTAGAATTTTACGAAACAAACTTAACTGAGAAGGATTCCTTTTTTACATTGAAATAAAAGGAAAAAAACCGTGACAACATTTTAGAAGTGTTTAGAATCATTACCAATGTTAATTATAGACTAAATATTATATTATATTTAGCAAGCTGTGCCCCTTGTTGTTACATGTGTGGCGGTACCCACAATTCGCCTAACATTCCTGCATCGCGCTATCGAAGTTTTCTGGCGCGTCGGCATATAATATACGATAGCTGAGACGTGGGCTCCGGCCTGACCGAGCATAACACCTCGCTCGGTCGGAAGATCTTCCTTTGTTGCCGCCACTCATATTCCCACACATGCAGTTTATTAGGGAAAATAAATTGTGATATTTTCCTGCAGTAACAAGTAGCCTATGTGTTAAGCTAGCGTATCACCTAACTCTACGCTAAATTTTATTAAAATCTGTAAAGCCGTTGAGACATGAAGACTTTCGCCTTTATAATATTAAATTATAGTGTGATTTTAAAAGTCACAACTAATACTTTCACCATAGAAGAACGAGTATAAGATTAATGCAATAACGTATAAAGTGAGGACAAGTGCAATACGGAAGTGAACAAATAGTTCACTGAATGAACTGAAATCCCGCCGGCGACGGCTCAATCAGTCTGTGCCGGAATTGATGAAACTCATCCGTCTCGCAGCTTATAAAGATTGAACTGGTTAAGGGGTAGGGATGGGAGCTTTCGGCATTTATTCGGTAATAAGAGAAAGGCGGAAAATATATTCGGCGAACGTATTTGGCCAATCTTAGAGCTATCAGATACAATAACTCCTATGCTGATATTGATGAAACTCATTATTATTATTATAGGGATGGGAAGTGGGAACGTTTGGTACTTTGGTGCCAATACGGAAAACAGATTTGGCGTACATTTAAAATGTCTTGAGAATCCTTTCGTTAAATGTATTTGGCTTAAATCGTACTGTCGATTGGTATGAGTCAATAAATGCTGTCCTGAAATTAATGAAGCTCATCCGTCTCGTAGGTAATAAAGGTTAAGGCGTCGGATTGAGAGCATTTGGTTTATATTTCTACTAGCCTTTGCCCGCGGCTTCGCTCGCGTTAAGAAGTAATATTGGAACAAAGTTCCTTATCGCGCTTTGCGAAAGGGCGCCAGACCGAAAAAGTCATTGAGTTACTATAGACTGGAGAGAGCCTTATATCGGTGTATAAGCGTCAAAAGCGTGTAATGTTATGTCCTACTTACTAGGACCTAACAAAGGAGAGAGAAAAAAATCAGAACTACCCCAAAACTTTCCTAGCAAAAAACAATTCAACTGAACTATGGGCTGTGCAGTGTGTGTTGATAGATAACTATGTCAGTCAGTCAGTCACAAGGTGACTGACTGACTGACATAGTTATCTATCAACACACACACACTGCACACTATATATATATATATATATATATATATATTTAGATATGGTTGAGTATACGCGATGCGTTATGTCCAAACACTATACATATTTCTTATTTATAAAGTAACTTAAATATACTTTTGTTTTCAAAATTTTATACAAATTTTGACGTCTAATATTATCAAACATATTACACAATGTTTATACAGTGTGTAACAAAAATAAGTGATAATACTTTAGGGTGTGTACGTGTTCCTTGTAGAGAGTTAACAAGAACACACCCTAAAGTATTATCACTTATTTTTGTTACACCCTGTATATTAATTTCAACCGCATATTCGCTACCAAGTATACCCCTCCCTAGCAAATAGCAACTCTCAACAAACGGGCAGTAACTTGTAACCTTTTCTAATTAAACGCCGTGGTCCGGTCGGCCAAATAATAAAAGACTAACCTTAGTAAATAAGAGCTTGATCGTTTGAACTCCTAATGATTTCTCGGACTTTGATCAAAGATTTTTCGTACTGGATTGTAAGAAATCTTATGGATTGTTAACAATTTGAAACACATACAAAATAATATATTATGTTTTACAATCACAAGCTTCACATGTTAATTGCATTTTTTTTATGAAATAAGGGGGCAAACGAGCAAACGGGTCACCTGATGGAAAGTAACTTCCGTCGCCCATGGACACTCGCAGCATCAGAAGAGCTGCAGGTGCGTTGCCGGCCTTTTAAGAGGGAATAGGGTAATAGGGGAGAGTAGGGATGGGAAGAGTAGGGAATAGGGGAGGGTAGGGAAGTGAATAGGGTAGGGGATTGGGCCTCCGGTAAACTCACTCACTCGGCGAAACACAGCGCAAGCGCTGTTTCACACCGGTTTTCTGTGAGAACGTGGTATTTCTTCGGTCGAGCCGACCCATTCGTGCCGAAGCATGGCTCTCCCACGTCAAATTATTCAATCATTCTTATAATGAGGATTTTTATGACATAGTTTTTGATAAGTTTCTAATATAGTTTTTAATATTTGTAATAAAGTTGGTTTGTTAATCAGGGCAAGCGAAGCGAGCCCTAGTATATTGCACAATCAGAGCACTTTTGTGGTACGCTTTGCGGAATAACTATCACGCCTATTGATTTGTGCTTTTACACAGTAATTTTTATTAATATGTAGATGTGTTATCATCGGTCAGTCAAGGTTTGGTTACTATTTAAACATAAGAAAACAGCCTTAAAGATTATTTCCACGCAGAAAAACCTCACAAAGCTTGGCTTTTAGCTAGTATAGACGACATATTATTATAACTTTTGTCAGACATAAGCGTTAATTTTATTTCTTACTGAGCTACTATATCTACTCAAGGAAAGCGCCGCAGCTCTGCTACGAAACGCTACGAAATACGGGTGTGAGAAATGGCAAATATGAAATAACAGGCTCCGTTTATAATTATTAGTATAGTAACAATAACATTCATTTTGGCATCATTTTTAGGGTTCCGTGCCCAAAGGGTAAAAACGGGACCCTATTACTAAGACTTATGTCTGTCCGTCTGTCTGTCTCCAGGCTGTATCTCAAGAACCGCTATAGCTAGACTTCTGAAATCTTCACAGATTGTGTATATCTTTTGCCGCTATAACAACAAATACTGAAAACAAAATAAAATTAATATTTTAAAAGAGGGGCTCCCATACAACAAACGTGATTTCTTCGGCCTTTATCGCTCTAATCAATAATGGCAAGAGGTAGGCACTTGAATTTTCACACATTCTTTTAGTTAATGGAATCAGGCGTTACTTTGCGGAAATCCATAGTTTAAATTTAGTTTGTTATTATTTTTACCAATATTCCGCGAAAACAACTTCCACCTTTAAGTAAACCTTTGAAAACTTTTCAACCTGCATGGTGGTGAGGGGCCTTGCACGGATTTGCCAACATTATTGCTTGTGTGGTGGTGGTGTTTGCAAATTCTTGCATGCGAGTGTACGCATAGGCAGTGTGGGAGGAGGGAGGTGCTGTACGCATGCCTATGCGTACACTCTCTCATTTACTTAAAGGTTGAAGTTGTTTTCGCGGAATATTGCTAAAAAATAATAACAAACTAAATTTACACATTCTTTTGTTATACATGATATTAAAGTAATATTATATATACATAATATTAAAGTAATATTTAATAATAAAAACACAATTTGTAGCCTATTTTTGCTCTGTATCGGTACAGAACCCTTCGTGCGCGAGTTCGACTCGCACTTGGCCGATTTTTCTTTCTCCCTCTCTCTCTCTTTTCTTAAAATAGTAATATTTTAATAAATAGTATTATTCTCACTTTTACCTCTACACCATGGCAATTACGAAACCGTAAGGGGACTAATTTATTTTAATTTAACTGCAATTTTAGAAGAAATCATGGGTTTTGAGCATCGCCGCGTCTCCTCTCGTTCTAATTCGGTGTGACTTGACCCTAATACTAATAAACAGTAATAATCATATTTAACTTAGCACCCCACTCATTTTATGACGGGTGGACCCTCAAAAATGCAATATTTGGAAACAAACAGATATTACGTCATAATTTTCGTCTCATAACACCGTTAATGCACACGCCCTGTTTACGGGAGGCCGTAAAAGCGGTTCATTAGGTCGTTTTAGTACCTGCCTCCAGTTGTAATTTGAGGGTAGTTGTCAAATATATAGGGGTGTTTTATGTATGTATAAACAATGCACATAGAATAGAATAGAAATTTCTTTATTTGTACCATCAAAGGAGTCGATTCAACCATAGGCAGACTGCGAACCTAAGTAATTTGGTCGCGTTATGTGTCAGCCATGGAATTGCCATAGTCCGACCAAATGACATAGGTCCGTCAACTGCCTATGAATCAATTTCTTCGACGCCCCCTTAAGTTGTACTTAAGGGGGCGCCCAACTCAAAAAACCTTCTCTCTTCACACTCACGCCCGTCTTTCATATGCCAGGTGAAAAAGGACGACGAGGAATCATCGCCAAGTTAGCGGGCAGTTACAGGTATACTTTTTTTAAAGGATATCTATTAAGTTATTAAAAAAAAAAATGAAACATAATCCCTGCCTTATCTATAACTAGCTAGTGCCCGCGACTTCGTCCGCGTCAGCATAGTAGATCACGTCCCAAGTATTATTTAAAAAAAATATTCAATGTACAGAATTGAGTCTCTTACGATTTTATTATATGTATAGATAGATGACTTAGTTTGTTCCTAAAAAGGAGAAATAAGACGCAATACAAACGCCATGACACCATTTCGTTATAAGTAACAGATCCATGGTGGGGGGAGGGGGGTTTGGGGGGGCTCAGCCCTCCCAAATCAAATGACACTCGAAAACCGTATGTTTAGTGTAGTTTTTAACTTTGTTCTTAAAAATGGAGAAACATGTCTACGTGACATTGTTTTGTTGAAAGAAAAATTTTAGGAGGGGGGGGGGAGAAACGACCGGCGCCGAAGCTCGCTGCATATAAATCAAACGACACTCGAAGTCTGTATAGATAAGGTAGATAAAAGCTCATAGCAAAGCAAGGAGTGGAGATAGATACAAAGTGTAGAGGAGAAATTTGTAGGAAATTTTATGAGCTTTCATTATGTACTGAACTTTTTTTCTCTACAACGCACCGTTTTAGCGATATGAGCAAAAAACTAAAAATATTGAAACTTGCCCCTAGGCGATATCGTAATAATATATAGCCTATGTGTTGACCCGACCTCTAAGTAATATTCGTGCAAAATTTGAAGGAAATCCATCCAGTACTTTCTGAGTTTATCCCGGACATACATACAGACAAACAGACAAAAATTCTAAAAACTATATTTTTGGCTTCTATATCGATTGTAGATCACGTCGCAAGTATTATTTTTCAAAAATTTTCAATGTACAGAATTGACTTTCCTACCATTTTATTATATGTATAGATGTAATTATACTAAAAAGTTTCAAGTTTTATTTTAATGTATTACTCGAATACTAGCAGTTTAACGTGTTAATTATAGGTGATTTGGAAGCTACTTCGCAATTTTTTCTATCGAGAAAATTGCAAGCTATCGTGTTTTTGAGTAACATAGTCACTAGTGTTAGTCCTGAAGTTTGCTGCATCTTAATTTAACATTCAGTTTTTCATTAATATTGATATTACAGACGATCATGTAAAGCAATTTGACATAATACGCGCCCTTAAAACGAAACTTAAACTTAAGAACACAATATAGCAAAACTATATACAAATAGTCTTTCTGCTAACGGCAGTTTCTGCCAGACAATCTATTTAATAATTTTTCTTATAGTACCTACTGCTGGCTTTCAGTTATGAAAGAACTTTAACCTTTCATAAATTTCATCATAATATACCTAGAAAAATCTAGTCATTCAATCCTAAATAAATAGATCCAGCATCATAAATATTGAGATATTTGGGGCGTCACGGTAAAACGTCGGCGAGAACTCCCTTACAAGATTTTGCACTTCGGTCGTCGTAAACGTCTTTTGTTGGTTGCCTTTATATCTATTTATTTTATATCTATACTTGGAAGCGAATGAGTAACCGAACTTATCTTTATATAATAATAAGGACGCATAAAGCCAAAGTAAAAGATTTTTGTCGCTTATCTTTTTTTGTGGATTTTGATAAAGACAGTGTTAAAGTTGCACGTTTAAAGTGAGATGTTTTCAGTAAATAATGTTTGTGATAATATTATCAGTTGAAACTAAAGATAATGATATTATTGTCATCTATACATATTATAAAACAAAGTCGCTTTTTTCCCTCATGTCCCTTTATTCCCTTTGACTACGCAACGGATTTTGATGATTCTTTCAGTGTTAGATAGCCCATTTATCGAGGAAGGCTAAAGGCTACATTTTATCACGCTAAGGCTTATAGAAGCGAAGAAATAGAGGAAAATGTGGAAAAAACGGGGAAAATTATTGAAAAGGGCTAACTTGAACGCGCTAATCTCAGGAACTACTGGTCCGACTTGAAAAATTATTTCAGTGTTAGATAGCCCATTTACTGAGGAAGGCTATAGGTGTTTATAAAAAGTATGTAGAATATACATATTAAATACTTTTCAAATCTACCACTGCGTAAAGAGATGCCACATGGCTTTCGGATTTTGATACTATTATGCATATTGTTGTGTCTCTTTATGAGCCGATCTCGAGTTTTTATGTGATTGTATTATAAAAATAACTTGAGAGGTGTCAAGGGACACCCGAATGGAACGAAGTTATTTCTTATGTTCAAAAAAACCTGTATTACATATACACTCAAAAACAATAAATAACCGCCATCTATTGACGTCGCCATATATTAACAACGCCCTCTGACCCTACCATGCAGGTACTAATAATAAAGTGCCGCGGTCAAATATCATTCTGTCTAGCCTTCTTTACGCCGAACGCGCGATAACGAACTTCGTTCCAATAAAAGAAGCCACAGACATAGATATGACAATGCACAGAAAAACTTATATTTTATTAGTCGAAGCTGTTTCTTTAACGACATGTTATCGACGTGAAAATCTGAATTTCTACGTAGATTATGAACGTATCTCATGAGAGGTTTTTCACTTTGAAGTCGTTTTAAATGACAAAAATTCCAGCTCACTGCATTTAGGAGCATTCAGCCGTGCAAAGAAAACAGAGACACTTTGTTTTTTTTCACAAAACGACTTAAAAAGCATTAGCTTTTTCATAAGCAGCCACATTCTCTGAGTTTAAGCCTCTTTGCGGTACAATAATGTTCATGCTTTTTAATTTAGTTACTTTTAACATTGTAAAACATCTTTTGATGTTTTTAAACAACATTTTCGAACTTTTGTCGCAAAAACAAAATAATATTTTTGGTATTTAAACTCGCGTAAGTTTTTTTATAATTTTTATTTTTGTGTGTTGAAACATACACATTACACATGTTGAATGGTTCTCCGAAATAAGGCTTACGACTACTTCAATAAACGAAGTTTGGATGATTTAAAAATTTGATAAAAAAATTAAAACTACTATAATATTCTTAAAATTTCTTATGATGGTAAGCGCAATGGAAAAGGGACGTTTACTTTTTCTTATGTCTTCCTTAAATCCATTTATTATACTTGTGCTTTTCGTAAAAATCGATTAGATATACAGTTATAGAGCCTATATAATATAATATAAAATAGAAAACTACCAAAAACACTTATTATTTTTTTAATATTCTATATCACAAATAAATAAATACATACATACACATCCAGACTGAATCCAGACTACAAAACGTGCAGAGGGCACGTACATAGTAATAACTCAAACATGGCTAGCCAATAACCACAATATAAATAAAATATACAGTAAACTATCTTCATATTAAGTCTAATATAATATCGTGTGGTCGCCTGATATAATACGCGATTTCAGAAAACTTTAGCGGGAAAAATATTAGTATCCTATGAGGCGTGTACAAAAGCACATAATAAATAAAATATAGGCGATTATTTAACTGTATTCGACCACAATTTTACATGATCAGCGTTAAAAATATTGTTGTTACTGGAGATAGTTGGGCTACGTGGGAGAGCCATGCATCGGCACGAATGGGCCAGCTCAACCGGAGGAAGTACCACGTTCTCACAGAAAACCGGCGTGAAACAGCGCTTGCGCTGTGTTTCGCTGAGTGAGTGAATTTACCGGAGGCCCAATCCCCTACCCTATTCCCTTCCCTACCCTCCCCTATTCCCTTCCCTTCCTATCCCTACCCTCCCCTATTACCCTATTCCCTATTAAAAGGCCGGCAACGCACCTGCAGCTCTTCTGATGCTGCGAGTGTCCATGGGCGACGGAAGTTGCTTTCCATCAGGTGACCCGTTTGCTCGTTTGCCCCCTTATTTCATAAAAAAAATATCATTTTTATCCATAATGGCTTAACCATAGTAAAAGGAGACGAAGTAAGTTATCTTCATACAAAGACACCGCGCGCGGCTTGTATGTGTGCGCCATAGTATTAATGCGTCGCCACGTACGGCACACAACAAAATCTCGGCGGTACCAGCCTCTAAAACTGGCCGAGATTTTGTTGTGTGCCGTATGTGGCGACGCATTGATACTATGGCGCACACATACAAGCCGCGCGCGGTGTCTTTGTATGAAGATAACTTACTTCCCCTCCTTTTACTATGACTTAACGATGTTTCAAAGACATATCTAAGCTACTGTACTGTCTTACACTATGGCAATAACTCAAACACGGCCAGCCAATAACGCTGGAGGCTAGAAGGCTTCAATAAACTAAGGTCACTGGTCACGTAATCGATAGAGGACTAGCATTGTTTTATTAAAAAAACGTGAACAAATAAATCTGGGATTTCGTGAATTCTATTTTTATTAGCCTCTGAAGTACTGAAGGTTTCGGAAAAATATGCGTCGCGTCAACCTACAAAAGGACAATTATTGTCCTTTTGTAGGTTGACGCGACGCAACGCATGTTGGGAACTAGCTTTTGCCCGCGGCGTCACTCGCGTTAAGGACTGTTATAATATACAATCTTGCATCCCCTATTTATCCCCTTAGGGGTGGAATTTATCAAAATCCTTTCTTAGCGGATGTCTTCGTCATAACAGAAATCAGACCCAGCCAACTATAGACCAATATCCATATTGCCGACTTTAAGTAAAATCTTTGAAAAAATAATTCTAAATCAATTACTTGCTCATTTTAACTCAAATAATTTATTACATAATAATCAATTTGGTTTTACTAAAGGTCGGTCTACAACAGATGCAGGCATTAGTCTTCTGTGTAGTATTTTTGAAGCTTGGGAGGAGTCGCAGGATGCACTTGGTATTTTCTGCGATCTCTCTAAAGCATTTGACTGTGTGGAGTATGATACTCTAATAAGAAAACTACACCATTATGGTGTAAGGGGCACGGCACTTAAACTTCTTAAATCTTACCTTACAAATAGAACGCAGAGGGTGGAAGTTAACTCCATAAGGTCTAATGGAACCAAAATAAAACTAGGTGTGCCACAAGGGTCCATTTTAGGGCCTTTTCTTTTTCTCATCTATATAAATGATTTACCTTATCTTGTTAAAGATAAGCATGAGATAGTACTTTTTGCTGATGACACTTCACTAATTTTTAATGTGAAGAGGCGACAATTTAATTATGACGAGGTAAATAGTGCTCTCTCAAAAATAGTACATTGGTTTAATGCTAATAATTTACTTTTGAACTCTAATAAAACAAAATGTTTAAAATTTATCTTGCCAAATGTTAGGTAAGTACAAACCAATGTACTATTAAATGATGAGAAAATGAATTTAGTAGACACCACCGTATTCCTAGGCATAACGCTGGATTGTTGAAGTTACAATGGGGTCCACATATTGCGAAACTGGCAGATAAGCTTAGTTCTGCAGCATATGCTGTTAAAAAAATTCGTGAAATCACTGATGTAGAGACCGCGCGATTAGTTTACTTTAGCTACTTTCATAGTATAATGTCTTACGGCATCCTCTTGTGGGGAAACGCGGCGGACATTAATACAATATTTGTGCTGCAGAAGCGAGCTATTCGTTCTATTTATAAGATGTCGTCTTTGGAATCTCTAAGAGAAAAATTTAAAGAAATAAGAATTCTGACCGTCACATCTCAATACATTTTGGAAAATCTCTTATATGTTAGAAAGAACATAAATATTTTCAAAAAGAAAAGTGATAATCATAATGTAAATACTAGAAATAAGAACAAGTTAGCAATACCAATGTTCAGACTAGCCAAAATAAGCAAATCCTTTAAAGGCCAATGTATACGCCTATACAATAAAATCCCAGAAAATGTTCAAAATCTACCTTTAAACAAATTTAAAAAAGCAGTTAAAGAACGTTTGTGTGCTAAAGCGTATTATAAAGTCAATGATTTCTTCGAGGACAGCACACCTTGGGAATAGGGTGGCTCCATGCAGGTTACTTTTCTTTTAATTTTGTTACATAGCTGTAAGCCATAACATTGTAATTTTCCATTTTTTTTTGCAAAAGATGGCCCCGTGCGAGTTTCTTACGCCGGTTCTTCTCGGCGGGGTAGTTCCCGAACCGGTGGTAGGCAACGTATTTTCTTCGTTCGACTTTCAAAAAGTGTATCATGATACCCATTTTGAATAAAAAGATATTTTATTTTATTTATTTTATTTTACAGATACCTGCATGCTAAATTTCAGCCCGATCCGTTCAGTGGTTTGGGCTGTGTGTTGATAGATCACTATGTCAGTCAGTCAGTCAGTTAGTCAGTCAGTCAGTCACCTTTGAGTTATATAATATATTTAGTTAAAAAAAATTAAGTGCTCTGTACTACATTTTACGTACAACGTCGTGTCGCCTAGCGTCCCTCTTTGCGTATTGTGTACTGACCCTAATGTTAGTAAAGAAAATTGTTATGACTTATTATCATAAGTAAACACTTAAAATAAATAATAATAAGTAAATATCGACCAAAAATATTCCTTAATAAAGCAACTCCAAACATCACGATAAAAGCTCTCTCCATGCTTCGAGTATTTTTCCCCACAAATATTTACCACCAAATATATTTAATATGGACGAAAATCTGAATCGGCAAGATTAACAACTGCAAATAAATCAGAGGCTCGTATTTTATCGGAATTTCCCTTAGTGCTAAAGAAAATCTGAATGAAATCCGAATTCCTGAACGAAACTAGCGAGGCGAGCGAGAATTTTTATCAGCCATTTAGATTCCGTTAATTTATTACGACTTTCGTACGAAAACAAATTAAATGGTCTAATGAATCGATTGTTGTTAAAAACTTTGTTTGTGTTGTACCAAAAGAGTCTATTTGTCGTTGTTATTTGTGTTGTAAGAGTCGTTTTGTCCAACAAGATCTCGTCCTAGTGAGACTAGTTAAACCAATACGAGCTGGCCGTTGCTTGACAGTTAGGGTTAATAACTTTAGCCCAAACTCCAGCTTAAATAATAATTGACTTATTAATAATTTCTCCATCTTGCATTATTCTAATATTTTTTTCTAAGCCTTTTTTTATAAAATTATGGAACAAACCAGCAAACGGGTCAACCGATGGAAAACAACTACCGTCACACATGGACACTCGCTACATCAAATGAATTGCAGGTGCATTGCCGCCCTTTAACCCATCAATCCCCAAGCGGCAGCTGGCTGCCGCATAACAATCGAAAATCTATTGTGTCTGCTATAGGAGGATGTCATGGAGGTGCTAAAAAGACCTTAGATTAAACTTTAGTATAATAACGTAAATTCCTCGTTGAAAAATGCGACATAACGGCAAATGAACCATTACTATTCCAGCGTCTCGCCGCCACTATCTCAGGAACTAGGAACTCTAGAAAGGTGTAGGTGTACGTAGTTAGTAGGAGCAGATAGTGTGCGATAATAAATATAATAGAAGAAGTAAATGGTAATTTAGCGTCTCCGTGGTCCAGTGGTTTAGAGCGTGGTCGTAATCGTCGAAACATGTAATTTCCAAGTTTGGTTGGGACAACGCAGGCTGATCACCTGATTGTCTCACAAGTAAGATGATCTATACGTCGGACGGGCATGTAAAAAGTCGGTCCTGCGCCTGATCTCTCGCCAGTCCTGTCGGTCTTCCGTCCCATTGGGTTATTAGAGTAAAGGAATAGAGAGTGCTCTTGTGTACTGCCCACACACCTGAGCACTATAAAATTACTCCTGCATACCTGACCTGGATTCAATGAAACCGGCCATCGTCCCCGAAACCGGTGTAGAGGGCATAAAAAAATAGAGAAATATTATAAAGATAAGATTTTGTTACTATAATGTATATAGTAGTCGCTGTTAAGTACTTGTGTACTAAAATTTGTATATAATTATGGGTAACATATATTTTTTTGAGCAATGATACAATCATTGCTCAAAAAAATCTTGTTCTAAATGATCTAAAGAACATAGCTGCGTTCATAACTCAATGCGTCATTTTTTGTGGGATGATACACAAACGCTTAACACCGTCCAATATATATATATATAAAACTCAAAGGTGACTGACTGATTGACATAGTGATCTATCAACGCACAGCCCAAACCACTGGACGGATCGAGCTGAAATTTGGCATGCAGGTAGCTGTTATGACGTAGACATCCGCTAAGAAAGGATTTTGTTAAATTCCAACCCCAAGAGGTTCAAATAGGGGAAGAAAGTTTGTATATAATAATACTTCTCAACGCGAGCGACGCCGCGGGCAAAAGCTCGTTATATTATAAGTGCTAAAAGTATTAAGTAAACGTATGAAAATAGTGTATTTTGACATCAACACTGAGTATTTTTAGAATCTAGCTGGATCTATGAAATGATCGATAAGAATGTTTTTTATAGTATTACATTCTTTATGTATTGTTATTTTATACTTCTCATTTCGGTCATGCAAAATTATACTTAAATGATATATGGGAAAAAGTATTAAGTGAAACTAAAAGCTAAATAGTTGTGTCTGTATGTTAAAACAATTATGGCGGTACCCACAATTCGCCTAACATTCCTGCATCGCGCTATCGAAGTTTTCTGAGCGCTGCGGTATATATACGACAGCTGAAATGTATCACGTGGGCTCCGGCCTGACCGGGCATACCACCTCGCTCGGTCGGAAGATCTTCCTTTGTGGCGGCCACGCATATCCCACACAATAATAATGTTAAGTAGTTCATAGCGTGAAATGCGTTTGCCGTTTACATTATTTCGTAGCACACATTTGGCGTAGCACTCGTAGTCTCGTAGCGCTACGAAATTCTTGCTGAGGCTACGGGGTACTCGTGCACTAAAGTTATTTTTTTTCTTGGCTCGCATTATTTTTGTCTAACTGTTATTGACAATAATAATTTTTATTTATTTATTTATATCAGGCTACATACAATATATGTACCTTAATGCCTAATATACATATAAATTATATACACTTAATAACTACACTTTATCACGAGTTATCGGCGACGTGACGCGCGCTTCATTCCGGAGTCTCCCCCGGAACCTTCGGTAGATCACATCAGTCGGCCAGAATTCCTCCTTTTTTTTTTCTTAATGAAATAAGGGGGCAAACGAGCAAACGGGTCACCTGATGGAAAGCAACTTCCGTCGCCCATGGACACTCGCAGCATCAGAAGGTTTGCAAGTGCGTTGCCGGCCTTTTAAGAGGGAATAGGGTAGGGGAAGGTAGGGAAGGGAAGGGAATAGGGGAGGGTAGGGAATAGGGGAGGGTAGGGAAGGGAATGGGGTAGGGGATTGGGCCTCCGGTAAACTCACTCACTCGGCGAAACAGAGCGCAAGCGCTGTTTCACGCCGGTTTTCTGTGAGAACGTGGTATTTCTCCGGTCGAGCCGGCCCATTTATGTCGAAGCATGCTCTCCCACGTATATTCTTCAAAGGTCGACAGAAGATATTTTTAAAGAGTTAAATACCATTTATTTATCCATCAATAATAAATATTCTTAAAAATTTTAAAACTGTATTCCTTAATCAAGATGATATTGTTAACATATTTTGGAAAATGTCTATTGTAATATTCTAATACTCATGTATTAGAGGTAATATTATAAGTTATGTACAAAACTGTTTGTGGTACAGCATCGCCTGGGGCGCTCGATAAATCTGTAGAATACGGTTATACTTGGTAAATACAGCCTTTGAACATTAAGCTTCTATGCTCAGACCGAAATAGAATAATCCCGGAATATAATAGAAATATCAAAGAAAACATTTCCGTAAAATAAATAAGAAAAGTTAAAAGAAAGTTACGATATTATAATGGCCTAGATAATGTTTTATTTTTGTATAAACGTGGGAGTAATACTTTAGCACGAAGGAGCCGGTAGAGCCTATTATTATTATCATTGTTTTTTTTCTATAATAAGGGAACAAACGAGCTAACAGCTCGCCTGGTGGAAAGCAACTACCGTCGCCCAAGGATCCCAACATTAGAAGAGCTGCAGGTGCATTGCCATTTGCCGGCCTTTTGACATAAAACTGGCGTGAAAACGCTTTGTGTTACATCTAAGGGTCAATTCAGACCGCAACGTGACGCGTAGACTAGACCCTAATACTAGTGGTATAAGGGTGGTATTCTATGGACTTAAACTTCGCAACTAGGGGACTTTTAACTTCTTTGTTACTATCATGAGCCAGTAGAGCCGATGAATATCGTAGCCTCACAGAAATCCGGCGTATTTTTCTGACTGATTTAAGGTAACCGGAGAACTATGGGGCCACAATTTTAAGGGCTAGGGACACTAAGACAACTGGAAGTATACGTGTAACGTCTACTATTTCGAGCATCTATGGACAGTGGTTACTTACCATCAGGTAATCTGTCTGCTCGTATTCTAGTATACTCAAAGTAAAACATAAAAAAACTTATATTACTTGAACTGATATACATTTAAAATATTATACATGCATTTTTAAAGTACTTGTTATTTAAATATTCAAATGACTCTTTAGTAAAAAGTTCCTAAGTGCCACAGATTTTTAGGAAGCAAACAAGTTTTCCAACAAAGAGGTGGCTCTTTTTAACCGTTTTAAAACCAATAACATATTTATTTTGTCGGTAACGTCCATGATATAAATCAGTGCGCGACATGAGTTAGTACGTGTGGGCGGGGATTTACGTCCTGCCTGCAGGAGCGTGTAGCGGCGGTATATCGTGATGATGAGTCTATATGTTCCGTTATATTTATGGCCTTTTGGTGGTGAAAACTTGCAATATTCTCAGTCTTTATGAATGCAAATGAGCAGATTGATCGCCTTATTGTTAGTGATTGTAAGTATGACGATTCTAGAGGTTTTTGATTTGAGAGGTCAGTTCAAACTATGTGTTATGTGATGGCAAGGCGTAGAAGGGGAAATCATATTTTTCTCTCTTTCTTCCACACAACAAAAACGTTTGCCGGTAACTTCCAGTACGTATGCTTTTATTGTCTTGTTTTGTGTATGAACTGATCTTTACAGTTCTTAGATAATTCAAAAATGTACGCTGCTTTTGCAGTAAGAAGCTAGTATACGAAGATTTTTCTGAAAATAACATAAACAAATAACATAAACAAATCTTTATTTTACTTAAGAAAAATTCACGCTAATCATACACAATCAGTGATCTCCACACTAGGATTCCCCGTGTCGTGGAGACCAGTCTCTTTCATCATGCACATAAACACTAGATATAATATACAACTAGCTATTTGACCGAGCTTCGCTCGGTATTCGATAAAACACGTTACACGAATAAAATGACATTTTCTAAAAATGATTCCTATCTAGATCGATTTATCGCCCCCGAAACCCCCTATATACTAAATTTCATGAAAATCGTTGGAGCCGATTCCGAGATTCCAATTATAAATATATATATATATATATATATATATATATATATATATATATATATATATATATATATATATATATATACAAGAATTGCTCGTTTAAAGATATAAGATTAAGTAATTTTACTTATTTTAACCAGCTAAAAAAATATTTGTGATAAACTACAATAAAATATGTTCTAAGTCTTTTTAACAATATAATCTATTTATAAGTAAACAAATGTTTCCACATTTTCATTTTCAAGGAAAAGCCGCAAAAAATATGTCCGTTCCCGCCAAAATATTGACATGTTTGGGGGCGACGTGTAATGTCGGACTGACGACAGGACAAGCATAGCTGGAGGCTTTGTGTTCAGTTTACATAAAAAATAGAAAATAATTTTGCAAACGATATTATAATCATTATTATTGACTAGATGACGCTCTTCTCAACTCTCTTGCGCCAAAAAAATCTTTCTGAAGAGATCATAAACGTGCCATTCATTTTTTTTTTGTGATTCGGTGCGTATTTCAAAATGTGCCTAATTTGATGCTGACTATGTGGACTAGAGGTGGATCTACGAGTATCCTTCATTGTTGGTAAAACTATTTCGATACCAGTTTTGTGACCAGTCGGGCTAGCACGGCCACCAGTAGAAATGCGAAAGTATGGACAAACTGTGGACGTAAACTTAAGGTCCGTTCCGATCTTTACCGCGGCCAATAGCGACCGACAAAAATTCAATTAAAATGCCACTTTATGACAGACAGACTATAGTGTATGTCATAGAGTAGGATATTATTTGAATTTTTAGGACTATAGTCTGTCATAAAGTGGCATTGTAATTGAATTTTTGGGAACGAAAAAAGATCGGAACGCTACCTTAAGTTTATCTCCACAGTTTGTCCATACTTTCGCATTTCTACTGGTGGCCGTGCTAGGGCCACAGAAACGTGCTCCAAATTTTATATCACGTGCCACTGGTGGCACGGATGCCGTCCGTTCGCCATCCCTTTCCTAGACACTGCAATATTTGAAGAGTGAGTTTTCAACGACATGCGACATGCGACATGCAACATCTGCATCATTTACAAAGTTACAACGCATGGAAACGCCTTTAAACAATGTGTTCACTGTTCAAGATTCATCCGCATTGTATGTTCGGGGCCTTAATATCGTCATAATTGCGGGCACGAGGCGGTACGCGGGTGTGATGCGGGACACGTTGCACCAACACCCGTACAATTGTTTTCTCGTCCATTTTACCGCGGACACTCTCTCATTAATGATAAGGCTCTGGTCGCATAGGGCGAGAGTATTTTTAGGCTTTCTAGATTTTTTTTATTGTGTGATTTTGACAAAGCTATGCATTCTTTAAAAACTGTAATTGCCATTACGAAGGTGATTTTCAATGAGATTCTGTCTGTCTCCACAAACTACAATGTTACAAGGATATTTTTAAGGCGTATTTGAATTTAGAACGAACGCCGCCATCTTATAGTGAAACTTTAAAGGTAGCTATTTCACACCATCTTCAGTCTCTAAACTTCAATACTTTCAATCAATGTTATCCAAGTAGTCTATTGTCACTGATGTCGCATCCATGTCCTCTTTCAGGAGCACGTTGTAAATGACATTGTCATGTCAAACAAAAACATCCACACTAAATTTTGATGGACATGAAAATGTCATTAACGGGTCACATTCAAAGGCCACATTAATTAAGACTTTCCCGAGACAATTAAAAGTTACGCTTGTGTCTTTACGACTCTAGTTTCTTCATAGCCGTTGTTATTACTGGAGTCTAAACGAAACAGATGGTTTAGTTGTATATTAAATACTGACAGCTTGTACGCAGTGATTACTGGCTAGAAAATTGGGTAATTTTTCACCTTGGGTCATTTATAAATATCCATGATTGTCAAATTATCTATAGGTATGAACGTCGGTCAAGAACAATTATTATAGACTAAAATAACCCTAAAAATGTTTGTAATCGCCTATATTTGTCTATCATGTTGAACATGAAGAGATGATGAAATTCTGTTAAGGACAGACAGTAAAGTGCGTGTGTGTAGGTACAATAGTATAATCATAATATTGTACCTTATTTTTAGCAAATAAAAGATTTCCATTTCTATTTCTAAAACATACTTAATATTACTATTAAAATAAAATCACGTATAGCTTACGCATAGTCTGATCACGGCTTTATGTCATTAAAAGCCAATTATTTTTAATTCTTCTTAATTTCGACACAAGAATATCGGTATGTATTATAGCTTTAACAAAGTTACAAAGTCAATTAACGTTTTAACGTTATATTAAATTAGGGATAATTTATTATACTTAATAATTATTATTATTATAGATTATTTTCATCCAATAAGTTGTCCTTCTAAAGTAGGATACTTATGTAGGACACTTTTAATATGTTTTTTATCCTACATCCAATTTTTGCACAAACGCCGCAACAAAAGCTGGCTATAAATCGTGGTATTTATGAAAGCACAAGCTTAATAAGCTCTTGATCAAAAGCTCAAGCTGGCCGCCATCCAAATCACATGTTTTATGTGTCTGGCCGCGTGTTTTCTCCGGAACTTCGTACGTGGAGTATGGGGTGATTATGCTAATGTTATGTTTGGTGCTGTTTAATGTTGTATTATCGAGATGTTTAGATAAGGGTAGGCTCACACTGAAATTATTTATGAGGCAATAAAATTTAATTCTTATAATAATCTTTTTTTGATTTTGCGGTTACTGTATCCTTAAAATTGTGATTCTAGTAAATGATTATATGTAGGTATTAGTAATGAAATTGGCATAAAAACTTTTGTTATTTTTATAAAAGAAAAAGCAAACATAGTTTATTATCTAGTGTATCTTGAAATACTATGAGATATTTTCCACTTCCTGAGGAAACGTAATAAGGAACCAAAGTTTTCAAACGCAGCTGTTTCATATAGACTATTTTATTGACCATAGTTTAGAATTATCCATAACTATAAACAATCAAAAGGAGACATAAATATGTCATATGTAGAATTAATAGGTAAAATCTGTAAAAAGTACTCTGTGTTGTAATTAAAAAGTAACAGAAAAGAAAAAACGAGAATATTTGCTGTACTTGGATATTTCTAATTTATAATTTTAATTTTACACCTAAAAAGGGTTTTCAAGCAAAGGACAGTACTCAACGTAATGCTGCATCTATAATAGTAAGCAATTTACAGACCATGAATAATTATATTATTGTAAGATGGCATTATTATAAGACTCACTAAGAACAAACAAAGAGCTAAGTATTCGTTTTCCCTGACTGAACTGGGCACCTGCTACGTATGTATAAAGTCAACTATTTCCAATAGCCTGCAGATGTTACAGGGGAATCCTACCTTTAATAAAAGACGATCGACGCACGTTTCTTCAGCAAAGTTTGAAATATTAAAAATATGGAAGACCATCTTGTAAAGGTTCTGGTGCTCAAAATTGAGGTTATAATAATTATGTGTACTCGTATTTTTTATTCCAAACGATTTTATTCGAGTTTTCAAACTGTTAGTTTATTTGTAAATGTTAATTTCAACGAAAATATTTAAAAAATTGAAAATAGAACAATAATAATTCCTTAAAACTGTAACATACAAACCAAAGACCACTTAGCTGATTCTTCGCCAAACACGTTATTAACCGAAATTTTCGAGCTCCTTAAACATGTCATGACCATTTTTCGAGGAGGATAGAGTTAGTCCCAACGGACCAACTCTTTTGAGTAGCCTCTGAAACGTTTCCCAAATTACTGACTTTGACTCGATGATTTTACCAATTCTTGTATACGTGTGTGTGTGTGTGTGTGTGTGTGTGTGTGTGTGTGTGTGTGTGTGTGTGTGTGTGTGTGTGTGTGTGTGTACGTATGTTCTGACCGGCGTTGGTGCGTCAGATCTGGTTGTGTACGAGTGCGCTTACCGTGCAGCCGCCGTAATAGGCTTTTACTGAAGATGTAGAGTGTGGTAGACATGACATGGTTGAACTGGACAACCGAATAGAATATAGTTTATCTATGTATATAAAACTCAAAGGTGACTGACTGACTGATTGACATAGTGATCTATCAACGCACAGCCCAAACCACTGGACGGATCGGGCTGAAATTTGGCATGCAGGTAGATGTTATGACGCAGGCATCCACTAAGAAAGGATTTTAATAAATTCCAACCATAAGGGGTTCAAATAGGGGATAAAAGTTTGTATATAATAATAATACTTCTTAACGCGAGCGAAGCCGCGGGCAAAAACTCGTACTAATATAAAAAAAATAGTAAGTTTGTCTGTTCGGCTAGTTGAATTGGACAAGCAATAAGACGAATCAGTCCATACTAATATTATAAATTCGAAAATATTATATCTGTCTGGCTGACTGTAAACACAGTTTTTACCCCGATAATCCTCTTATTATCTATTTGAAGTTTTTTCACTTTATACCTTATTGAAAAATAAAATCTATCTTCGATCGCAGATTCTTGGAAATCTATTGTTATTCTATTGTTGTCGCGGTCACAGGTGTCCTTATGGGGCTTGATAGGTTAAATTTAAAACACGTTACAATAGCCCATTTTACGCTGAATTCATATTCATATTCCTATAAGACTTTCAGTCTACTTTCAATTAATAATAATAATAGTAATAATATCTATAGACGCTTCACACCACGTCAGTCTGGCCCCGTGGTAAGTACCTGAAGGACTTGTGTTACGGGTACCAGACAACGGAAATATATTTAATATTTTTATACTATACTAGATACTTAATTAATGGTTTAATTTTGTAAATTTTACTTATCGTCTTCAGATTTTAATGAGATGATGGACATATTTTGGAGCTAGGACTAATAAAAACGCGTTTAAACTTATCCATACTCCAAAGTCTGATAATTGGAGTTCCATATTATATCCCGGATAGGCTGATCGCATAGGTCTATGGCATGCGTTTGCTCTGCCAATTTCAGAAGCCCGAAGCCAGTGTTGAGAGCTTTCGTTTGGAGCAGACTAAATTACACTCTGATTTCCAATATCTACTGTTATTGAACTCCAAACTCCGCCGTAATTAAAATATAGTGCAGGAGTCTGGATATAGTGTAGGAGCGGTTATGAGTTTGGTGCTTATGGCTTTGAAATATTGCGTGTGTTGGTTTGAGAGTCTTACAGGCAAGGCCCTTATAACTTTATCTCCTATTAGATGACGCCCGCAACTCCGTTGCGCCAAAATTTATCGTTCGTTCGTTTATCGCGCGGGAACCGTACATTTTTCCGGAATAAAAAGTATTTTATGTCCTTTCTCAGAACTCAAAGTATCTCCATACCGAATTTCAGCTAAATCGGTTCAGCGGTTTGAGCGTGAAGAGGTAACAGACAGACAGACAGACACACTTTCGCATTTATAATATTAGTATGGATTTAGACATAAGCGTGTATGCATAAAACTATTGTCGTAATTAGGTAACGAAAAAAAATTACTATCGTCAAATATGATTGATGAAATGGCTTTTAGTTTATTGAAATTTGATTTACTTTAAAGAAGTGGAAGTGGCCCATAATGGACCAATTTATGTGATCATAAACGTTATCGTCCATGATCAACGTCAATAAATAAAATAAGCGACAACTCCGCTATAATATATCATCACATTCCTATACAGTGTGTAACAAAACTTTGTGATAATACCTTAGGGTGTGTATGTGTTCCTTGTAGAGAGTTCACTGTGAAAGTAGCAGCGCTGAAAGACCAATTTTGTTTTATTACTTTTGTATGGGCAAGTGCCCCAGCATCACGAGTTGCCCCATACAAAAGGGAAAAATAAATTTGATATTTCAGCTCTGCTACTTTCACCTTGAAATCACTACAAGAAACAAATACACACCCTAAAGTATTATCACTTAGTTTTGTTACACCTTGTATAAGTTCACAGAGACACAGAGCTCTCCCTGGATTTAATTTTATCTTTATTCTAGCTGTCCCGGTAAACTTCGTGTCACTTTAAAACCTTCCCTGGACTTCTACGAATATTTTAAGACTAAAATCAGCCCAATCCGTTCAGCCGTTTTCGAGTGTTAGCGCGACTAACACATTTGAAAATCCATTTTTATATATATCTTTATATTAATACGCGTGCGAAAAACTTTGGAACCCTTTTAACGAAAAATGCGGAAACGTAGGAGCATGAAATTTCGCACGGTTGTAGTTTATATGGAGAAGGAGTGTATGGAGCTAATATAAAATTATGATTTTATCATACATTATTTTAATAAATAAAACATTACACACACTACAACGCGCACACTACCATGTTTTGACTGACAAGCCTTATACACACGAATTGTCCTCCTTTGTTTATGGCTGAAGTATGTTGTCAAATGAAAAATAGATTGTCTTTTTTTATTAAATCTGAATTTAAATTATTTTAAACGGGGAGCCAAAAGTAGAAGATAATTAAAAGGTCCAATTTCGACCATTGGGCGATCGCTAGTAGTATTAATAATTTCTGTCCGTGTGTGTTAAATAACAGAGAAAACACATGATTTTAAAACCATTTTGCACACATGCATACTTGTAATACGGTAAATAAGGCGTTTGCGGGAAATCCCGGATCTGGCGTAATGTGTCTGGCACGCACCCCGGGACTCCGGGACTGCGGGCATTGTGCCAGGCGCGGGAACCGTCCTAATTGCCTCTCCGGTAAATTATCTCAAAAATCGGAATCACCTCATTTGTCAGCTTTAAATCTGCGTAGTAAAACTTTATTGGGCGTTTGTTTGGGTATCATCGTTGTTAAAAAGTTAATATCGAAGTAGACAGACTACTAGACGACCTCTGTGGCTCAGTTAGTGGGCTGTTGGTAGCTCAAGCCGGGGGTCGCGGGTTTGAATCCCACCGACGGAACAAATGTTTTCAAAGTTCCTGGGTCGTGTATTAAATATGTGTATGATGTAATAAAAATCTTAAATATATGTTTAATATAAAGTATTAAATATATTTCCGTTGTCTGGTACCCGTAACACAAGTCCTTCAGCGTAGCTAGCACGGGGTTTCCCAGTCGATTCTTCGGAAGAAAGTAATGGCAGTTTCTTTCCCATGTCTACATATCTTATTCCCGAGCATGGCACCACCCATCGACTTGAGTTTCAGTGGACAAAGACAAGAAACTCTTTCCATAGCAACCATTAAAGCAACGGCAATTATTTTTTTTTGACATTTAGTTTCTTGGTTCTTTTTTTTTAATTATGGCACCTCGGCTATAAAACCATGGCCAGTGTCGAGTAAATGGCGGCAAATTAAAAAAATCGACGTGTAGCAACCTTGTCTATAGCCAGAATTATAGTTTTGATCTACGAAATACGAATAATAAAAACTAAGGAACTTTATTATTCGTAGTTTGTAGATCAAAACTATAATTCCGGCTATAGACAGGGTTGCTATACATCGATTTTTTTAATTTGCCGCCATTTACTCGACACTGGCCATGGTTTTATAGCCAAGTGCCATAATAAAAATAAAAACAGAATCAAGAAACTAAATGTCAAAAGCGGATCGTCATGCTTGACATATAGATTTTCAAAAGCGAAAGATATCGAGATACGAAAGAAACTTTTACTCCAATGTTTTTCCGGTAAAACTGTCAAAATTTAGTTTCTTTCGTTTGTCTACGTGCTTGTGCTAGCTATGCAGGTACCTAGTTACCACGTGACCAGACTGACGTGGTGTGAAGCGTCCATAGATATTATAATATTTATTATTATTACTAGACAAGGATATCTTAGAAATGTCACAGGCACAAGGCTACAATAACATAGCGCCATGTCAAACCACCTGTGACGATAATAGTAATTCTTCGACCATACGAAAAATTGCACTTCAATGGAGTTGTCTTCTCAGCGTTCTGGACTTGGGTTGTAGTATTACTTTATCGACAGATGTTTCAAACATCTGTCGATAAAGTAATACTACAACTATTTTATTCTGAATTCGGACACGCGCCAAACATTTACACATAATGTGTCTGTTTTGTTTTAGTAAATAAACCATTAAACCATGTGCTACCACATTGTTTCAAACTTCAAGTTACCTGAAATCACGCTATTATGTTCATGCACCCGATTTAGTATAATTTAGTGCAGCTTGTCTAACTTGAAATAACGGGTGCGGGGGTCTATTATTATTATTCTACTTCACTAGTTGATATAAATAGCAAAAATACAATAAATACGAGACATGGACGCATTTTATTTGGACAAGCTCTATACACTACTGTATATTATTTACATATGTTATAGTTACATAAGCCAGTTCCCACTTGCCCCATGTAGGGGGAAGTTCGGTCGCGGTCATCTGGATCAGACCAACTTGCGCGTGGAACTGTCGACAGGAGTCTGTTATAGTTGATGTCAGAGACATAGTTGAAGGGATGAAGCGAAATATTTTTTGTGCTTATTATCAAATAACAGACGTTGCTTACAAGTGTGCGTCACAATAATTCATTTATCGCACCGTATATAAACACTTTGCTGCCTTAAAAACTATTCAATGTCTTTTTCCAGGCCTTAGCCTTAACGTATATCCATACCAATTTTCATCTAAATCGGTTTAGTTATTTAAAAGCGCGAAGAGGTAACAGACAGCCAAGCCCACTTTCGCATTACCTTATCATATTAGTATATGCCATAAATAATATGCATTTTGTCATTAAAAATATATTTAAATATACAAGTATACAAGTAACAATGTTAAGTATGGGTGCATTATAAATATAAAATCTTTTCATCACCGACGCGACGCTTTGTTATGTCAAGACACATGAATTATGAACTTTGTTTATTTATTCCAATTTAAACTACTTTTCGAGCATATTTCTTAATCTATCTTAACCTATCTGGGGGGTGAGCCAAACCTTTTCGTTTTCGCTTCGTTATAGAATCGCCGATGAAAATGTATGGAATTGACTTAAGTGTTCGTTAATTATGACGTTGACTTTCGACTCGTCTTATGTCAATTCCATACATTTTGATCGGCGATTCTATAACGAAGCGAAAACAAAAAAGTTTCGGCTAAATGACCTAGGTATCTAACCTAACCTAACCTAACCAAAATATCTAGTAGCACGATCTCCTTGAATATGTCTGTACCGTGCAATAGAAAGTTGGTATCGTATGTGGAAGTTTCGGCTGCTGTGAATTAGCGATGCACTTACAACCGCTCCCCTAGCGTTAACGGGTTAACGTTTTTTTTTACGAAATAATGTCAAGATCTTGTTTACTTTCGTAATATACATAAACACAAAATAGTCCCAAGTTGTCAAAGCTACTAGTAACAAGTCCGCAATGTCAAACACAAACAAAATACGCGCGCGTAACTTCGGCCCAGCGCAGTGTGCTTAGACACTAAACTTATATCCCGCTGTTTAGGATCAGTTTACTTAGCAACGTGACGAGGTAAATTTCTAAATTGAAAAAGGCAGCCCCACACCATGGGAGACAATTATTGTATCAATTCAATTTGTACTCTATCCATACCTACTAATAATATTATAAATGTTAAAGTGTGTCCGTCTGTTTATCAGATGTCTGTCTGTCTATCTGTTACCTCTGCGCGCCCAAACCGTTGAACCGATTTTGCTGTTTAGCATGAAGATACTTGGCGTCCCGGGAAAGGACAAAGGATACTTTTTATCCCGGAAAAATGTACGTTTCCCGCGTGATAAACGAATTTGGGCGCAACGGGGTTGCGGGCGTCATCTAGTCTTGTTTAATCCTTCGATCATGGATTCTTGGAAATCTATTGTTATTCTATTGTGTCTCACTCACCGGTGAGCTTATAGGGCTTGATGGGATAATAAAGAAAATTAAATTTTGAATGCCTTTAAAAATTATTTGCATCGCCTCGTCACGTTGAAGTAAACGGACCCTAAAAGCAAACACACTGCATCATCAATACCAAAAACACCAAACTTTGTCCATTTTTCTGCCGCCCTCGACCAATCGGGATTGTAAGTTATTGGGTTTGTACATGACCTTTATGGACGCCATCTGCATTTAACGAGGTCTGAAAAAAGTTGTCAATGATTTACCGCCCCCCCTCGAATGGGAAATAGGGGGACATGAGCTATCATAAAATAACCCCTGTCATGCGCACGGGGTAAGTTCGATAGAGATATCTCCGCATTACACGAAAAGTTTATAGATTTTGCAGATAGTTATGGGTTTTGAACATGAAAACATTATATCTTGGCTATAAAAATACTATTTAAAGATGATAGTAATTGATAAGAGCTAACAGCAGTCAGTTTAAACTTTGATGTAAGTAATAAATAGGGTGAACATGACTAGTGACTCGACAGTACTAGTCGTTGGACAGAGCACAAAAACACTATATTTACTTAATAAGGTTGCTTTAAAAACTACCTTTAGAATCAGGCGTTCTATTACTTTAGAAACAGGCAGATTTTAACGCAACCTTAATAAATATTGTGTTTTTGTGCTTTGTCCAATGACTGGTACTGTCCAATCACTAGTCATTTACGCTACATTTATTTAAACTGGAAAAACATGACAAACCATGCATACCAACTTTCCTAATACCAATAATATTGCAGACAAGGCAAGTGCGGAGTATTGTAGCACTAATATGATAAAGGCTTAAGTTCTTGTGTTTACTTGTTACTTCCTCAAGCAAAACCTACTAAGCGGTTTTTGATTTTAACATGGTAGTAGTTTTGGCTTTAAGACATCGGCTAGCTTTTAACTCGAAATTGTAATGTGTCTTCACAGGATTTGAATTGAGATAATACATCCTAGGAACGCGATCGCTACTTAGTAGGATTTTATCTAAAGTTTCATGAATCATGATTCATCATATTCACTGCAGTACTAAACGAATTTCCACAGCACTTAGCAAAGTACAGTATCACTGGTAAACAACTGGGATTAGGCAAGTCCGCACGTAGTGTATTGGCCGTCAAACGTGACGTATGACTGCGTCTTCCGATACTTATGTCAGCCATCTTGTTTTTGGCAGCCATTTTGTGGTAAGGCTATCAACTTGAATTATTTTGTCATGGATTTTTTTAAGATGTTTTTAAATCGATGTTAACCATTTTTAAATAACAATGGTTAACTTCTATAGGTAAGTTAAACAACTTGTCGACTTAAATAAGTCCACAAGTTGTTATCAAAGTAAATAAAAATATGTGTTTCTTTTTAGTAAACATAAGAATAAATAAAAACACAACAAATAATACACGGTATATTAATACACGGTACAACTGTTGTTTTTATTTATCCAATTATATTGAGTATGATTGCCTTCCTTGCCATCTATTAATAGGTTCTTTAAAAATAATATCCATAAAATTCTTAACTCTATAAAAACATCAAACAACTCCTTGTTCAAAACACAACAAAATAAACAACAGAAAACAAGTCTTAAATATTTATGCCGTATTAAACAGGACCCAGTTTCGGAGACAATACAGTTACGATGTAATTCTGTCCCATTGTCCATCGCCGGGTGATGAGTGAAAATATTGTCCATTTATCATCATTCATCACGACCCATTTTTTTTTTATGGAATAAGGGGGCAAATGAGCAAACGGGTCACCTGATGGAAAGCAACTTCCGTCGCCCATGGACACTCGCAGCATCAGAAGAGTTGCAAGTGCGTTGCCGGCCTTTTAAGAGGGAATAGGGTAGGGGAGGGTAGGGAAGGGAATGGGGTAGGGGATTGGGCCTCCGGTAAACTCACTCACTCGGCGAAACACAGCGCAAGCGCTGTTTCACGCCGGTTTTTTGTGAGAGAAATTTTTTTGGTTGAACATATGTTTTACGTGTATACGCCTACGTATACGCAATATCAAAAGTTTGATAACTTGACAGAAACAGAAAGCTATCAAAGCTTTCTGTTTTATTTTCTCTTCAACCCCTAATTTTTACCCCATGGTCTTACGACAAAAAGAGTTTTAAAATGTAGGGGTTGAAAACGGAATAAATAAGGAATTGGCGCTTCAGATTTGAGTATATTAGCGCCTTAACGCTGTCACATAAAAATTAGCAGGTCCGATGTCTGTCAGTACGAATATCGACGTTAAGTACATTAAAATAACATTCATATCAGCGCGCCTTGTACAGTGGCGGTTACGACGCTCGCCGCCTTCTTGATAGGGCGAAAATGTATGAAGAAATTTGAGAGCGTTTCTTATTTTTCTTATAAATGGAAATGTTATTTATTTTTTTATATAAAATGTTTAGCTATTCGTACAGGGGACTAAATAAGCAACAATTTTTGTGTATAATATTTATTTTCCTTAGTTCAGTGTATTTAGCTATAATGGTACCTAATCAAACCCCATTTTTTTAATCTTTTGCGATTAATGTGGTGGTCAAAACGTATTTATGTGAAAATGTTGTATGCGGCTATAATTTTTTTCCAAAATATATAACCAAATATCCTCGCAGTGTGACTCCTAATTCTTTAAAATGGTACCTGATAATCGCTGATATTTGTGAAAAATTGTGATAGAGTCCTACATCATTTACATACAATTGCTTGTGATCTCGCGGTATAATCGCCAAAACGCATGTTCGGGTGGACGCATATACATCGAGCCTTACGAATTGCGATACAAGTAATTAAACTAGAATTAATGAAAAAAAATTAGAGACCCAATATAATTAACTTCATTAAAAGTTATTCATGATATTATTTTCTAAAAAAAATTCATCTTTATCAAAATTAAACTAATTTCCAAACAGTGTTCCGGGAAAAGAAAATCGCTAGTGAATTTTAAGTTAAAAAATCTAAAAATATGATCCCAATTTCACTCTTTAGAATGATTAAAGACTTCCTAGAACTAGGTTATTTTCGCTTCGATAAATAATTTAGAGCGAAGCCATATTGCCACGTTGCGTTGCGGTGCGGTGCTGTAAAACCAGTCCACACGGTGCTTTTCATCAGCGTTGCGTTGACGCAGCGCTGCCATTGCGTTGTTGATACAAATAACCAAGGTGTTCACACGGCGCGCTGCGTCGTCGCAATGCAACGCACACATGACGGACAGCAGCCCCCGAGACGAAGCGGGACCATAAAGTTATTATACCTAGCGGAATAGAGCAACAATTTCGAGCTGTCAAACGTAACCGAAATTGGTTTCATCTGTGTGTAAAAATATGTGTACGTATTACACTTACACAAGCATGATTGAACATGATCTCTATGAGATTAAATTGTCAACTTGCGGCACGTGCCGACTGGACGTCAAAAAAGTGCTGCTGTCATGTATCACACGTCTCTTTTTACCACGCAGTGTTACTGATAGTGACATCTCTCTTGCTCAGGCCTTTGTTTCTCTATTCCGCTAGGTATATTAACTTTATGAGCGGGACTGACGTGTTGACGTTAAGGGTCAATTCAGACCGCAACGTGACGCGTAGATGCTTTTCTATTTTTGTATGGATTTGACAGATTTCAATTGCGTGAGATGTCTTGCGAATCTGTCAAATCCATATAAATTTAGAAATGCAAATGCATTTCTAAATTTATATGGATTTGACCCAACCTATGGAATCAACCCTAAGACTGTTTCGTAATAATGCTACGATGGCGCAGCGCCCGTGACTATGGGTCAAAATATTTGCGTTGCGACGCGCCGTATGGACTGGCTCTTAGCGGCACATATTTTCTGGTTTAAAACTAGATGGTGCCCGCAAATCCATTGCGCCAAAATTTGTTCATCGCGCAGGAAACGCCCACTTTTCCGGGATCAAAAGTATCCTATGCCCTCTATGCCCAGCAAAATCGGTTTAGCGGTTTAGGCGTTAAGAGGTAACAGACACGTTTTTGCATTTAAATATTGATAAATGTGTTGCCTTGTCGGATACAGTGGCGTATTCGGTGTTCTCACGACAAACAGCCGATGAAGCAGTAGATGAAAGAGGGAGAATTGGCGCGTTGCGGTGACATAGCCTTGGGTAGACGTGCGTGTCTTCTAGCTATGTGACGTACTGTTATATCGGAAGTCACATGTCAACGTATGTGTAGTAAAAACGCTTAGGTTTTCAGTTGCATTTCCATGAATTGCAATTGCAAACTTTTGCTGTTTCTGTTATTCCATTTTCCGTATTTTTTGATCAGATCGAATTGGACCTTCGTCGGGTGCAGGTTTTCTCTTAAGATAATTATTAAGTTTTTTAAATAAATATTCAAGTTTTAATAAAAGTGATTTTTTTTAAAAAGTCTCTCAAGACCCACCAAGTAACAGTGGTGTCAGAAGTGGGATACCAGCACTAAATCCGTCGTTTCGCTGGTATTCCTTAACGGTTCGCGAAAACTGAACTGAAAAGTGAAAAAAAGAACTGAGTGAATAGAAAAACTATGAACCAATTCGTCTCCGGAGTGTGATTGTGTCCTTGTCCACTTCGTAAAACTCAAGTGCACTGTGTCTCGACAATAAGCCTTTCGTCGTAAGCCTGCAGACCAGTCCTGCACTCCTGCACCCCGACATCTCGCGCGCGAATCGCGATAAATCCGTAACGCCGCCGTTCCTGCCATCGTTCCTGTCATTGTTCCTGCTGCTGTTCTGCCGCCGTCCCGGTCGTCGTGCTGCCCTTCTGCTGTCACTCTCGTTGCTCCTGACGTGGTTGCGTTTGGAAACGCGCCGCCGCTGCCTGCTGTCGCTCGCCGTGCTGCTATGCCGCTCAAGTTCCTAGTGCTCCTGTCCCTGTGAGTAAAGCATATTATTATTTGTTATTGCTACATTTCAGCTATATTTTTAATCAGTGTCGTTCAATATACTTACCAAATTCCTTACCAATCTCTTATCCATAAAGTGACAATATTATACCTAATTATTTAAAAATTAATCTAGAAAAAATAATTCTTTAAATTAATTTAAAAATGTCGGTCGATAAAAAGGCAGAAGTCTCAGTAAGCGAACAATTCCCTATTAATGTATTATGTAATTTTATTAGTCCCTATAAAGGAGATCGTGAAACTCTAACTGCTTTCCTAACTAATTGTCAAAACGCCTTAGATTTAGCATCGCCATCTCAAAAGAATTTATTAAATAAATATATATTATCACGTTTAGAAGGCAAGGCTCAAATTGCCTGTTCAAATAAAGTTTTTGAAGATTTTAATCAATTAAAAAATTTCCTTAAACAAAATTTCGGCGAAAGAAAACACTATAATCATTTATTACTAGATCTACAGTCATGTAAGCAGCAATTAAATGAACCTGTTGCACAATTTGCTCTGCGTATTGAAAGTTGTCTTACTGATTTACAGTCCGAAATCTATAATTCTGATTCGCTTAAAAAAGATATATCTGGTCGCATCGCTATGACAGAGGATTTAGCATTATTTTCATTTTCATTAGGGTTACATTCGCGCTTAAGTAATAACGTTAGATGTAGAAGTCCTAAAAATCTAAATGACGCCATCAATATCGCTCTAGAAGAAGAAAAAATTCAAAATCTTTTATATAAAACTAATATTTCTAAATCTAGGTGTAAAACCTGCGGAAAGACAGGGCATACGGAATCTGAATGTAATTATAAAGATAGGCGATCTTATCCGCCTCGTGATTTTTCAAAATTTCAAGGTCAAAGATCATTTAATATTAATAATAATAATCAATCCAGTTCTCAAGCTTTTTGTAGATATTGCAAGAAAGACGGTCATGACATTAAAGATTGTTATAGAAGGAAATTTAATAATGAAAATCGTAATTCTTATAAATACAATCATGAAAATCGTAATTCATATAATAATCATTCTAATAATTACAATAAGTCCGCGAACGCGCATCATATTACATACGAGCCGCCGTCGCCACCGTCACCAATACCTTATGAAATTTCTTGTGAAAATGTCGGCGACAATTCTTTAAACTAAATGATCGGATTACGAAAAGTGCCGCCGTTTTCCGACTAATTTAGGCACATTGCGAATTCCTTCTAAATCTAAAAATAAATTAACTTATTTTAATACAAAATCAATGGACCAAGACACGGGTAACCAGCCCCAAAGTAGTGTCCAAAATCATTTTCCAATGGACCAAGACACGGGTAACCAGCCCCAAAGTAGTGTCCAAAATCAATTTTCAATGGACCAAGACACGGGTAACCAGCCCCAAAGTAGTGTCCAAAATCATATTTTAATGGACAGAGCCACGGGTAACCAGTCCCAAATATGTGTCCAAAATCAAAAATCGATGGACAGAGCCACGGGTAACCAGTCCCAAATATGTGTCCAAAATCAAAAATCGATGGACAGAGCCACGGGTAACCAGTCCCAAATATGTGTCCAAAATCGAAAATCAACGGGCAGAGCCGCGGGTAACCAGTCCCAAATATGTGCCCAATCTCAAAACAAAAATCAAGTCCAATCTGAAACTCCAATTTATGAAATAAAATCATTTATAACAAAAATATCATTGCCTCATATCGAATTAAAAACTGAATTTTCTGTGCGTAATTTACGTTTTCTTATTGATACTGGCGCAAGTATAAGTCTAATTAAAAAATCTAGTTTAAATAATAAATACATTTTGTCTCGCGAAATCATTAAAATAAAAGGAATAAATAATATCGAGCAATGCTCCGAGTCTCTAGGTACATCTCAAATTAATTTCTACTTATCTAATAATATTTATAATTATAAATTTCATATATTTAATGACGATGTAAGTTTAGAATATGACGGTATAATCGGTAGTGATTTTCTCGGTCATTTTAAAGCCAACATTAACTACGATTCTAAAACAATTAATATTTGCGGGCAAACCATGGATATGAACTATGTCCAACCAACTTATATAATTCCAGCTCGTTCCGAAGCCGTCATCGAGTGCGCGGTATCTAATTACACACCTGAGCGTTATCCGAATAATCAAGGTTTATTATTAGACCATACTTTAAAAGATGGTGTTTATTTTGCTAATAGTATTGTCACTATAAAATCAAATAAAAGATTTAATGTTTCAATTTTAAATACTACCGACTCAGCTATCGAAATTAAAGATTATTCCGTAGAGTTAAGCCCTTTCGAACAAGAAAATTCTTCGTGTAATATTCCGTCTCAATCCGTAAATTCTATTTCTTATTCTAGTTCTGATAGAGTCCAAAAAGTCCTCGATCTTATTCGCTGCTCACATTTAAATCAAGAAGAAAAAGAAAGTCTTTTGGAATGTTGCTCACACTACACAGATATTTTTCATATGGAAGGTGAACCCCTAACATTTACAAGCGCGATCGAACATAACATAGATTCAGGAGACGCGCCTCCTATTCACGTAAAATCATATCGTTTCCCAGAATGTCATAAGGAAGAGGTAGATTCACAGATTCGTAAAATGCTTGACCAAAATATCATACGTCCTTCGGTTTCACCTTGGAGTGCTCCTGTATGGGTCGTTCCTAAAAAGATGGACGCTTCAGGTAAAAAGAAGTGGCGAATAGTAATAGATTATCGTAAGTTAAATGACGTCACTGTATCAGAAAGTTATCCGCTACCTCTCATCACAGATATTTTAGATCAGTTAGGACATAGTAAATATTTCAGCACCCTCGATTTATCTAGTGGCTTTCATCAGGTTAGGATGAGTTCTAAAGACGCCCCGAAGACAGGATTCACTATAAATACAAATTCGAGTGTATCTGGACACTACGAATTCACTAGAATGCCTTTTGGGCTGAAAAACGCCCCGGCTACATTTCAGAGACTGATGAATACGGTTCTCTCGGGTCTTCAGGGGTTGCATGCATATATATATTTAGATGATACTATTATTTATAGTCACGACCTTCAGAGTCATATTTCAAAACTTAAATTAGTCTTTGATCGTTTAAGAAAATTTAACTTAAAATTACAACCAGATAAGTGTGAGTTTCTCAGGCGCGAAGTTGCTTATTTAGGTCACATAATCACAGACAAAGGTGTCTGTCCAAATCCAGATAAAATCAAGGCCGTAACTCAATTTCCAACTCCTAAAAATCCAAAGGATATAAAATCCTTCCTAGGCTTAGTCGGATACTATCGACGTTTTATAAATAACTTTTCACAACTCACAAAACCTTTGACATCTCTATTGAAAAAGGATGCAATATTTAATTGGTCTCATCAGCAAGAATTAGCTTTTAATAACCTTAAAGATAAATTAACTTCAGCACCTTTACTTCAATATCCAGACTTCAATCAACCTTTCTTATTAACTACCGACGCTTCTAATTACGCGGTAGGTGCTGTATTATCGCAAGGAGACATAGGCAAAGATAAACCTATCTCGTATGCGTCACGAACCCTAAATAATGCCGAAGGCAATTATTCTACCATAGAGAAAGAACTCTTAGCGATTTTATTCGGTGTAAAAACGTTCCGTCCCTATCTATATGGCCGTAAGTTTAAAATAATAACAGACCACAAACCATTAGTGTGGCTGTTCAGTGTCAAAGATCCCGGATCCAGACTCATTAGATGGCGCCTTAAATTAGAAGAGTATGATTATGAAATTGTATATAAAAAAGGAAAATTAAACGCTAACGCTGACGCATTATCTCGTTATCCAGTACATGCCTTAGATGAAAATACAACTGATAATTCAATGTTATGTAATCCTACACTGTCACCCGGAAGTGACATCGACTCTCATAACCTTCCGTCAATATCTGAAACTTACGAACAATTTCTTCAAATCTCGAAACAATCCGGTGTTACTTTTGACACCGTAATTCAAGAACATAATGAAAACCTATTAAAAACTAAAATAAAATTAATCGCGTATCCTACATCAGTCGATTTAGATGATTCTATTCCTTATTGTAGCGAAATTATAGACGCATCTACTAGTGAGCCTAATATTCGAAATATTGAACGCGAACTTCATTCATATTATTCAACATCTAACGATAATCATGTATTTACTCATTTGTTTATTAAATTAAATCATTTTGATGAAATGACTTACAAAGATATATTTAATGTCCTTCGTGAATATAGAGACATGATAAAATACTGGTATGCCGAAGAGAAAGAGATAGCAATATCAGATTTCACAGATCCCTTCTCTAAACTTTCGTTCACAAAAATATATAATATTATTTCGTTTCTTTTTCATAACACTAATATTAAAATTCATATCTATCATAATTGTATAAAATATCCTACACCTAGTGAAATTAAGCAAATTTTAAAAGATAATCATGACTCACCTGTAGCCGGACATCCCGGTATCTCGCGTATGCTGGAGAGAATAAAATCTCAATTTTGGTGGAAAAATATGAGACAAGATATCGAAGATTATGTTAAAAATTGTCGCTCCTGTCAAGTTAATAAGCCCTTACGTCAAACCAATCGGGCTCCAATGATAATCACTTCCACAGCATCGCGGCCTAATGAAAAAATATATTTAGATCTTGTCGGTCCATTGCCTGAAACATATGAATATAAATATAAATTTTTACTTACCGTTCAAGATGATCTCACAAAATTTTCACAGGCTTATCCTATGCAGTCATGTTCAGCTGAAGACACAGCTAGAACTCTCGTTAATTATATTGCTCACATGGGAATACCTAAAATGATAATTTCAGACCAAGGCACAAACTTTTGTTCAGATCTCTTTAAACAATTAGCTAAATTATTCAGTATTAAGCATATTTTCGCTTCACCATACCATCCTCAAACTTGTGGAGCTCTCGAAAGGAGCTACTCCACCCTTAAAGAATATTTAAGATCTTATATAGGCGAAAACCAAAATACTTGGGACCTTTACATCCCAAGCGCTATGATAGCTTATAATTCAAATGTGCATAGTACAACGGGTTATTCCCCTCTAGAACTTTTATTCGGTTTTAAGCCTTACATACCATCTAGCATAGATGTTCTCGATAATAATACATATACAGACTATATTCGAGCATTAAATCATCGTCTTTATTATAGCCGTCAAAAGGCTCTACAAAATATTCAAGCGTCTAAAGAAAAGTCAAAAAATTATTATGATATACGAACAAAGCCTATCATTTATAATGCTGGCGATATGGTGTATGTCCGTTGCCACCATAAGCAAAATAAAGCCTTGTCCCCAGTGTGGAAAGGCCCTTATAAAATAATAAAGCTCAACGGCAATCATACGGCTACGTTATTAATTAATCGTAAGCACGTACGTCATCATTTCGATGAAATAAAGCCAGCAAGTGACGACACGTCATAGTGTCCTAGGTCAGTAAGTTAGTAGTAACTATATAATAACTATAACATAATCGTAACATAAGTCCTTTCGTTCTATTTCAGATGCGCGCTGTCGCCGCTAGCTATATCAGATTACGTATCGCCCATCATTAGTAGTCCGGGCCTCTATTTCGATAAGCTCTTAGATGTTAAGTTTACTAATAATGATTGGAAAGTCTTAGCATATTTAGATATAAGTCATGTTCAACCGAATCTAGATAAGGTAGAATTTTTATTAGAAAAATTAAGCGTATTTTGTAATTCTCTTACGTCGTCGAAAATACAGTCGGATTGCATAAATTCTCTTACGGCGCTGAAAAATCAGCACCTTATTAATGTTAATAAGTTTTCTTCGGTTTCATATTTGCTTCAAAATGATAACGCAAAACAGCGTTTTAAAAGAGGTCTTATTGACTTAGGAGGTTCTATCTTGAAAACTATCTTCGGTACATTGGATGCTGAAGATGCTGTCAAATATTCGGAGGCTATAAATAGTGTCCAGACAGACGAGAAACATCTCGCTCATCTTATGAAAGATAATATTCATGTCATACAATCCACTATTTCATCGTTTAATAATTCTATGTCAAAAGTTAATTTAAATGAAAAACATCTTTTGGAAAATATGGAAACAATACATAAAATACTAGATTCAGTTTCAAATACTAATGATAAGCTTACTTTAAAAACTCAAATTAACTCTTTATCCAACTCTTTGGAAGCTATAATCTTAACGTCGTCATTCGATATCGACGACATAAATAATGCTATTTTATTTGCAAAACTTAACATTTTACACCCGACGGTACTCAGTCCCTATCAGTTATATAACGAATTAGATAAACATAGAAATAAACTCCCTAGCCATTATGATTTGCCTATACCATTAACGCTACAAAATATTCAGGAATTAACCGATATTTCTAAATTAGTTTGCTATTATCATCAAAATAAAATAATATTCGTCCTTCACATTCCTTTAGTCCTACCTCAAACCTATAATCTTTATAATATAATACCATTACCCGTCCCATACGATATATTGAAACCAGACACCTATATTCTAATAGAGCCAACTAGCTCATATGTAGCAGTAACAGGTGATCGCATGTTCTATTCACTATTAAGGGACATTGACAAGTGCAAATTAATAAGTGAAAAGTGTTATGTGTGTGTGCTCGCCGACTTGTTCTCAGTCGTTGCCAATCCTACGTGTGAAACAACGTTATTAACTGAAGTGGTTACTAAACTCCCAGACTCTTGTGTAGCTAAAATTGTTCATGGTTCTATAGATGTATTTCATAAGCTTAGTTTTAACCGTTGGATCTTTGTACAATCAGAACCAGGGAAATCTCATATTACCTGCGAAAAGTCTGACGTAAATTTAGATGTAATTTTATTTGGTACTGGCATCCTGACCTTACCTAAACATTGTAAAGCATTTTATAAGACTTTGCAGTTCACCGCAGTTGATGAAACATCACTCGGCAACGTAACAAATGTAATTTCCAATTTCAACATTTTATTAGACGATTGTTGTGAACAAACTAAAATTAATAAAACTTTTTCTAAACTTCCACATTCTAATTTAAAGAACATTGGTAATCTTGATTCTTTGCTTCATGCCAGCATCCATCTTCGTTCGATGGAAGATGAGTTGTATAATTTAGAAAATCCATCTCACTTTGATACATATGGAAATTATTACATGTCTTTAAGTTTATTTAGTAGCATATTATTCATATTTTATCTCTTATATAAATGTCGCAAAAATATTACTTCTCAGAAAAATCCTTGTTGTATTCAAATCTTTAATCAGTGTCATAATTCAAAGACTCGCACTGATCATCCAACATCTCTTGTAGTATTTAAAGATAATAATAGTGTAAAGAATGATTCTATGTTGGAAGAAACAAATTTTGTAAGCACACCGACTCCTTTGAAAAGAAATGTTGTTATAACTAATGTTATAAAGGATCATGAAATGTAATTAAATAATTTTATTAAAGTATGACTTTATTTGAATATTGAATAAATAATGATAAACATTATTTTCTATAATAATTACATATTATAATAATCTCTTATTAAAATTTTTGTGTCTTTTTATAATTTTGTGTTTTTATTGTGTGTTAGTTAAGTTTTAATTTTTAAATAAATGTCATTAATTAAATAGTTTATAATTTAGCTACTTCCTTGTATACTCCAAACGAAAGTCCAATTTCTCGCGCTTAAAGTAATTTCAATCTCTCATCACTTTAAGATGTGATGATCGATCTTAACGGGGGGGCTGTTATATCGGAAGTCACATGTCAACGTATGTGTAGTAAAAACGCTTAGGTTTTCAGTTGCATTTCCATGAATTGCAATTGCAAACTTTTGCTGTTTCTGTTATTCCATTTTCCGTATTTTTTGATCAGATCGAATTGGACCTTCGTCGGGTGCAGGTTTTCTCTTAAGATAATTATTAAGTTTTTTAAATAAATATTCAAGTTTTAATAAAAGTGATTTTTTTTAAAAAGTCTCTCAAGACCCACCAAGTAACAGTACAATGGCCGTTTTTGGAGGTAGAAAGCGCTCGGGTAGTACGCTTATAAAGTTGTAAGCAAAATTGTGATCTTTTTATAATCTAAAACATCTAAAAGCTGGCATTTACGTAAAAAATTATCGTCGCTCTTAAAGTCAGTCTACGTGTCCAGATCAATTACATTTTTAGTGGTTACAAAAATGCTGACAGGAACGGCTGTTTTCGGCTAATGCGTTATAACGTTCCGACGACGCAACGCACAGGAGCATTGTGGCCTCGCTGAAACAAGTCGTGTCCGTCGGTGTCTGTTGCTAATGCCCAAACAAAGGAATTCTAAACAAGTTGACTATTATGTGACGGGAATTGAAAGAGAATTTGTATTTCGGGACAGTTCGTTTCAGACGAAGCCCCAATTCTTCGAAAAATTAAAGGCTTATTTTATTTTTCGAATTTAGAATTTTATGCTAAAAATTCAGCAGGATAGCCTAAAAATTGAAAATAGTTTCGAGATTTGACTATACATCAATAATATTAACACTCCTACTATACAACATACTAACATTAAATAGTATTATAATCTAGACCGACAATATATTTTGTTTCATTAAAGATGAATAGTTAGAAACGTCTGCAATATCCTCTCACCTCGAACTCATTTCGTCTGTTTTACATTTCAGACATTATTACAATATAATTTTAAACAGTAGACCACCAATGCATAACATTAATCCACAGCTGAATCAGACACATGCTTAATTAGTGCGATTTCAGATAACTTAGATGTATACAAGATTAAATTATCAGATAACTAATATTAGACAAGATTAAAATGTGTTCAATACAGTTTCAATGAATTTTCGGGATATAAAACTACAAAATGGTATTCAAATTAACATGAAATTCGTTCTGAAACTCCAAAATATCTGTCGTTTTTCAATACCATTTTGCTGTTTGATTAGATCCGGACTAGATTACACAGGAATCGAAATTGTATTAGTGTTGAATTAAAAAACATAATACATAGCAGGGTTAGCATAATACATAACATTTGACTATTTAAGCATCGCGCACATTGTGGCGGCGCAACAAGGCGGACCGCATTTTCCATATAAGTTTTATGACTGAATGCGCGATGGATTATGAAATATGTATGAAAAATGCGCCCCTATGCTCCTCGTCAAAATGCGCAAAACTTTATTGAGCAATTTTGATTTCAAGAACACGCCAAGTTAATCTACTGCAATTATACTGTTGTTCTAATCTCGCAATTGAAACTGTATTAATGAGGGGGCGTAATTTTCGACATCTGAGAAGGAAATTGGGCTGTTTTACCCCAATTGAGGTTACTCAAAGTTTTCATTAGCTGCTGCTTTAATGTTTTGAGCGATTAAAAATAAATTTAGTTTGTTATTATTTTTAGCAATATTCCGCGAAAACCACTTCCACCTTTAAGTAAATGAGTGAGTGTACGCATAGGCATGCGTACAGCACCTCCCTCCTCCCACACTGCCTATGCGTACACTCGCATGCAAGAATTTGCAAACACCACCACCACACAAGCAATAATGTTGGCAAATCCGTGCAAGGCCCCTCACCACCATGCAGGTTGAAAACCTCGACGCGCGTTACGCCCCAACACCGGAGCATCCTCAGGATGTGGACTCTACGAACAACGTCCGTGACTTAACGAGCGATCTTTAGATTTCCCACTTGCCACTTACAAAGTTTTACAAAAGCACAAAAGTAAAGAAATTTTGAATATGCATAACGGTACTTTACTTTAGCTGTAAGCGATAAAAATACTGCCTATAATATATACCTCCAAATTAGTTCAGCGGGATCCACCTAAAGAAATAATTAAAAAAAATATCAGATAGACAATCACAAAATATGCACACGTTTTGTTGGTGTTCTCATAAACATATAAACAGGCAAATATACATTTTTTCGCCCTTATAATATTTGTGTATATTAATAACTTTGTACATTTTACTGAGTTCGAGTTAGAAGAAAAAAGATCATCCAACCCAAAACATCTTGTTCTCCATTTCATCCATTTTGTGATCCGATGATACGACAAACCTACCAAGTGTAATATTCCCTCAAAGCCTTCAGTTCACTGACCCGGTGTCACAAAAGACAGCTCGGAGAAAACTTTGTAATAGGGTTTGCCCAAAGGAAGTTTTGTAGATAACAATCGTTCGTATGTTTCCTATTGATATTGTTCTGGAGTGGGGAAAGATTGACTTGAGTTTCTAAGCATTTTAAGTTTGGAGGTTTTACAGCCCTGAAATCTCTACATTCTGAATTTTCAAGTAGTGCTTCATACAAATAAATAGTATTTTGTTAATTTCACTCATATTTTTTTTCTTTTATTAATAAAAACAAATCTTTAAAAAATTTTTGCTTTGACATTTATGTAGTAAGCTCAACTTTATAATTTCTACCCCACCGAAAAGCTGCTAACCGCTTTACAGTTCATTTTTTTACAACATACTCACATATTTCAACAAGGTACGTATTCAGTCTACGAATCATTTTCTTTTTGCTTTAATTAAGAAAAACAATATTTTGAAGGCTTCCAATAGTTCGATCCGCGATTTGTATTGAAGCATAAAATTTCATACGAAAATTTGTGCAACGTCATTCTGATTAAAGTATGGTGTAATGTTTTAAAACTGTTCTCACAGTACTGCGCATACGGTAGCTATATAAAAATTGCACAATGTATGGGGGAAAGGAATTTTTAATAACAAGCGCGTCCGGCGACACACGACAGCTATTGTTGGCTGACGGCCTTTTCATTAAATAAAACCTTTCATATAATACGTCCTGCATCAGGCTATAGAAATTGGACACTATAGTTTTCGTGCTCGAAAATATTTTTAAAGACTAGACCCAGTGAAATTCGTATCATTTTCCTCTTAATATAAACGTTTCCTGAACTTTTATGAACATTTCAAGACTAAAATTTGCCAAATCGGTTCAGTTTTAACGGGACTAATATTTTATTCTTACAATTTAAAATTATTTTTTATTCATACAGCTGATGAAAGGAAATGTAATTGGGATAGAGCGTCCGTGGCCTCATGGGTGGACCTTTGGTTCGCACTCCTAGAGGGCAGAATCGATCCCGGGTGGAGGCGAGTACCAATGAGACATTTTCTGATCTCAAGTACATATTATACGGGCACTCATACGGTGAAGGAAAACATCGTGAGGAAACCCGCACATAGCTGGTCCCAGACGTATTGACTAGTTCTTTCCTCTGGACTAGGCCGATGTTGCGAGAATGCCTTATGTGCTTATGTCATTTAAAAATCTTGTCCCAGGCACTACAGTTTTTAAAGAGTTTTTACTTCGCTATGACAATACTGTATAAATCATCCACAACGGATGCAAAGGCTTAGTTTTTAATTGGGATGAAACGAAAAAAAGGTTTGCAAGAACTGAAACTTATTCTGACAAAATATTATGCTGCTAAGTATTTTTCAGTGTTTGAAAACCTTTTTAGGAATAATTAGGCTATTTAATCAGGATTATTATAATATTAATATTCTTGTTATGGTACTTATAGTTAACTTAAAAACTCTTATCCTGAAATATATTATGTAATATGTATAGCATTTTATTTGATTAAGGAGCTGAGAAACACTAAAGCTGCACATTCAATACAAATTACAAAAGAACTTTCTATTCTGTCTCTTCAGCTTAAAAGGAATATTCTGGAAAGTTTCCGCCAACTAAGTTAAACGTTTGACAGTACGTCTCATGCACCCCATGAGGGGATCAAAAGAACAAATCCATCCCCATACATACCCCGTATACGGTACAACGTATTTTTATATCTACAATTAGCCCGCTTCTGTTTTTGACGTTACCCCTACTGTTGGTTCTCGAATTTTGGCAGATTGCGGCGGACCTACGTCATATGGTAGCTTTATATTAAACCCAGCCGGCAGATCAAGACTGAAATTAAATTTACGTAACTCGACGAAATGACGTAGGACCGTCATCTGCCTATAAATCAATTTCTTCAATGGTATATTGGGTATTTTCGTATTGTATTATGCTGGATAAGACGTATTGCCATCACACCTATGTACTCTATTAATATATGGTATATTATAAGCTAATTTTAGAAGATTGTACATAAAGAATAAATAAATAAACAATTGTGAAGCTGTCTGGATGTACAATCCACGTCAATCACGGGCAATCATAGACGAAGAACGACCGCTTTAGAATTTATTTCTTTTGTTACTACTAACGCAGCTCCACCAGGACTGACCGCTTTCTTCAAGAAAACTTTAGGGGAATGCAGAGATAGGGTAAAAAACTAAATAAACACTTGAAATTCTATGGTACAATATGAAAAGTTGTTGGTAGAGTATAAAATTGGACTTTAATAAATCTTGTAAGGAACATAAAAATACTGCAACAACTTATTTTTTTACTATCACATCAATTATTATGCATCATTCATCACATCACATTGTTATGCGACTTCTAAAAAAATCCAAACTAAGCACGAATTCTTAATGAAACTCGAAGGAAACTCAAACATGTCTACGTCACAATAGTAGGGGTGAGGCTGACAGTCCCTCAGGGCAGAATGTTTTCTAAACTCCCCACAACGCTTAAGAGATTTCCGCCCATCACCCGCGGGTACGATGACCATAATAGAGATGCTACGAGGATAATATATTATTAGCAAAATATTTACTGATTTCTTTAGAAGCATAGAATGATCGTACACAATAATATTATGTACTTTTTTTAGCTAAGTGAAAGTTAAATTCCTAAATGTGGAGGATGTTTAAATATATTATTATGTTACACTCCAAAAACGTGGATTCTGATATGTTTTTATGGGTCATATTACATCAGTTACTAATAAGTAATTACAAAAAAGATCAAAGAAATCCCCATGACAAAAAATACCCAATATAATGTTTGTGTCTGTCTCAATACATTATACATAATACACAAAAAAATTTAAGACTCTTAATTTCTTCCTCCTGATGGTCACCCCCATCATTGTACTTACATATCGTTATTTATGTTCAACAGATTTGTTCTGTACACGGAGGGATATGGCGGATTAACGCTAAGCCCACTATAGCTTATAGCTGTTTTGACCGGAGTTTATCTATTCGATTGCGCTTTTGCGTTTGAATACTAACCCCGAACAGTTGATCAAACCTCAGAATCTGGGTATGACGCGTTGAAGTTAGCCGTGGCCGATTCTAAAAGCCAGATTTAGTTTTGACTTTCATAGGAGTTAATCATCAGTCAAAGTGATTACATTATCCAGTTGATTTAACATAATTAAGTTAAAAATGTTTTTATTGCGTGATATTTTATGGGAATCTAGTTCTTTTGAGCAAGAGTTCTTGGTTTCTTAGATAGATTTCGGATTTCCAACTAGAGAAACACAAACCTAACCACACCGAACGAGTTTCGCGAAAATAAATTTGACATGAGACTCACAGTGTTTTTATACAAAACAAGTATTTTTACCGTACATTTTTACGTATAATTAATTTTTACTTACGACAGACTTTTGTCAAGTTTTGTGGTCATTACTCATTGTTACAGTTATTGCTAATATGAACCTTAACTATAGCTTTAACTACACCTATGGAACAACTCACTCTAAAATGTTTCAGTGGAAAGGATATTTTATGTTAATAACCTCCTCCTTTTTGGAAGTCGGTAAAAATAAAACACGGTACTCTATATTATACAGTTCCGACTAAAGTGCTCGGATCAAAGACCTGCATACGAAATTCAATTTATACAAGTACAACAATTTTATGTGTTTCATACGTCACTGCACACACAAACGTTTGCCATCCCAATGAACTGATCTTGCTTACAAACGTTTAAATAAAACATGTCATCTTTTTATCCATAAAACCCTCGTAGCTCAAATAGTGACAGCAAAAAAACAGCAATCTATTATATTGTGGCAGCATTCGAACTGCAGTCCGAGATAAGTAGGTCGTTTCAAGTGTTATGCATCAGTACATCTAATATTTCGTGTTGTTTGGAAACGCAGCGTCCAAATGGAGTGGCTGCGTTCACACCGTTGTTGCCTATTATTTGACTGGTGCAAATTTTCTGCGATTTTTTAACTGGTTCATCCATTAAATCTATGTCTTTTGATTGCCTAATTTAAAATCCTAACCAATAAACATTCAATAATGCCGTTTAATAAAATAACCCTTGTTTATAAGCCACTAGCTATTTGACCGAGCTTTGCTCGGTATTCAATAAAACGAATTAAATGACATTTTCTAAAAATGATTCCTAGCTAGATCGATTTATCGCCCCCAAAACCCCCTATATACTAAATTTCATGAAAATCGTTGGAGCCGATTCCGAGATTCCAATTATATATATATATATATATATATATATATATATATATATATATATATATATATATATATATATATATATACAAGAATTGCTCGTTTAAAGATATAAGATAAAAAAACTAGGGATAAGGAAAACAATAATGCTACATATCAAATTTTAAAGATATGAATTGATTCATATTCTACAAACTCGAGTAACATAAGGATATGTATTTAACGAACAAGAGGGATAAAAACTAAAACCACTAGGCTAGCTAAATATCTCTCAATAAATCTGTTTTATGGACGTGACAGAAAATATTGCTTCTCAAAAAATTGCTTCTCTTTATACAAAACGTCTTTTATATAGAAATATATTTTACGGTGTGACAGTCAATCGTGTAGGGTCAGAAGTTTATATGTATATTTTCCCTGGCGAGTAACACTGTGCATATATGTTTACTACTGTATGTATATATGTATACTACGCGGAGTTCGTCCACACCCTTTATTCTCTTTCACTTTTTACCAATTTCCAATATGGTGGAAAAATTGAATTATTTCGTTCATTTTTTGCACAACGTGTCTGTGAGGGCTGTTGTAATATTGTAGAGGCTGTTGTCTAAAAATGTTTGTAAATATTTTGTTACACGAGAATTCAGTGCTAAAATATTTTTGAAGTAAATGGTGGTTGAAAGTTTTGGTCTTATTTGAATATTTTATGTATACATTTAACATGTCTTGTCTTTATGGCAGTTAAAGTCGAAATAAGAGGAAACGAGAAGGAGGAGGAGGAACGTTTTATTAATAATTTTAAAAATAATTGACTTTGGATTGTGCATAATATTTTGTGCATATTTCAACCATTTTACGCGCATATTTGCAAGTATATTTGTATATTTCGGCACTTCGAAAGTGCCGAAGTTCATAGTGAATATAATCCGATGTCTTATAATGACAATTATCGTTTAGCCGCTTGTCTCTTTCACTCGGGCAAGTAATAGCTATCTTGTTTCTACAGTATGTAATTGAAGTGCAATAGCAATATTTAAGCTTTAGATAGAAACACGTAGCGTTATAGGACATATTACTGCAATGTTATAACGCTAGAGGCACCACCTATCATCAGCTATCTCGTTTCTACAGTATGTAATTGAAGTGCAATAGCAATATTTAAGCTTGAGATAGAAACACGTAGCGTTATAGGACATATTACTGCAATGTTATGACGCTAGAGGCACCACCAGCATAGACAGCAAACAAAAAGTTTTGCTCGGCTTTTGACAACGTCTCTATTAATATTCTAATGAAAAAATATAATAATAATAATAAAAATTGATTCAACAATACATTTACACCACACTATACTTACTTAAATAGATATATTACACAGATACAAGGTAGAAAAAAATAAATACCTGCAGCGTGGTCCCTGGTATTCTGTGGATCCTAGTAGTTGTCAGGCGATTGACAGACAACACGCAGTATTTTAAATACGAATTATATAAATAGGTACTTATGTAAATAAATGTAATTAAAATATCATAATACGCTAAATATCAATAATATACAATTAATTAAATAAATAATATATCGAGGCGGCCAATTAAAGTTATATAATATTAAGTATGTATAATATACATGATATTTTGACTTCACCGGTAACAAGGTACGATTACGTTGTTATAATAATATCACATATATGCAACATGTCGGATTTTGGCCCGGATAAAGGAGTGAGCACACTGAGACGGGCCGTGCCGGGGCTCAGCGTGCCGGGGCTCATCGCAAAAATCCGGCTCCATACAATTTGTATGGAAGCGGATGCGCGTATCGCACACTGTGTCGGGGCGCAGCGGATTTCCGCTTCCATAAATTGTATGTATGTGTTAGTAGCGCCCTCTGCTCCGATCTTTGCGCAATATTCCCTATTCAATGGTCGAATTTCCACGTCTTTAGTGACCAGGTTATAACTAGCAAAAATCCAATCCAAAAAATCCGATTTCTATGAAAAGTTGTATCTATTTATTTAATCCGCATGTTACGGCTTTGGCTTTGACTGATTTTAATTTGAGTGGAGGGCTTACGGAATTCAGGATTTGTGAGTGCTTATTTCAGATAACATTTTTATAAATATTTTTTTTATAAAAACTGTAATTTACATACATTAATTGAATCGGGCAGTCAAATTTTAATTCAAATGTAAATATTGACTAAAAGGTTAAAATGTATCACTGTGTAACGTGTTTTAAATAGTAATCAAAATAACAAAATAAAATATCCCATTAACATACTTTATAAAAAGGAAAGAATGGATATTATGAAAAACAAAGTGTAGTTTCTTGTTTATGTGTGAGTTAAATAACGGGAAGTAGCGTAGTTTGCTTACTTGTGTATTCACATATGCTTGTGTGCGTAAGCGCGTATAAATAAAGAAGTTTCGTTTTCTTTGCTTCATCTAAGGTTTTTTTGTTACTTGTTACTTAGTCGTAAGTGACCATGATTTTACCTAATCTTTTCTTAAACATTATCTGTACAATACATTACTGTATAATACGTGTGGGACATAGTTTCATTTAAAAAATCTTAGCTCGGAAGAATTTCTTTTCACGTTGAATTTACTTTTACTGCAAAATAAAAAAAAAACGGCCAAGTGCGTCTTGTGCCATTGTGTAATATTGCCTTGCCATTTCTGTATGTATACAGTAAATAATTCAACTAGAATTATCTTAGAAATGGAAGATACCTACAAGAAACTCTACAAACCCTCGTAGGCAAAGCAATAAATCATCTCATAGAAATCAGTTCCATATCTACTGACTCCTCGACTATAGTCTTATATAGTCAAGGAGACTCTAGGGGGACAAATAATTGAAGCTCAATTAAGCACGGCACAATACACCTTTATCAGTGTGCGCCGCCCCTTATATCGTGTGTAAGCTGCCTTAAGCAGATACTGAGCGACCAGTGTAACTTGAGCCGAGGATTTTCAAAAGTAGCTAAAAGATATAGATAAAATGGCAACGACATTGAGAATTTTACTACTCGTATAGTTAAAAATCTTTCAGTTTATAATGATTTTATCACCTTGTTCAAGAACTAAAAAACCGACTGATACTTAAATGGAGCCTTTTAGCAGGTGTGGTTAAAAAATTGGCAAAATGACTAACACGAGCAGTTTAGCTACTTTACATTAATATTTACACGTTATTATTATGTGCGTACTGTATACACACAATGCAACAGCGCTGTTCACGATTTTCATAATAATGACTAGTCCACAGGCAACTCTGGCGATAGTTACTCAAAGTTATGTTTTAGCTTCTTAAATATTTACTGTTACGTCGAAAAATGTTCTTATTTAACCTAGAAAAAGTTGAAACATTGATAAAAATTCGTGGAAACGGTTTTCGTTTTAACTTTGACAAAAGCCACATTTATTTCCCAAACAAAATTCACGAGAAGCTTACAATAATAATAAAGATTTTCTTTTCATGTTACAAAAGAACTGATGTAAACATAAGCTTATTATAAACAGGGGGTCTACTTATACTGGTCGTGGGTTCCGAAGGGGACGGGGGGGACCAAGTAGAATGTATAGACCATTAATTGTTTGCCTGCCTCTTGTGTATTATATTTATATTTTGCGGATCAAAGACATGTCAGGTAAGCTTAGGAGGACTGTGTTTTGGGGTTACTTGTGTTGTTTTCGTGAGGAGAAATCGTTAATAGAAAATGGTTCTTTGTTAGAGACATAGGGTGTTTATTTTTCAGGTATTCTTAAAATAATTAGAATTTTTTATTTTGTTAGTAATAAAGAAAATAAATAAATTAAGGTTGGAAACCATTTTAGACAGTTTCCTTTAGAAACACATGGTAAAAATACCATTCTACTGCTTTTTAACTGCTTCTTAATCTTTTACCGATGATTTTGCCGATAAAAAGGCAACTAAATATAAACATAAAAAGTAACTGCCACGCGTAAGAAAACAATATCTGCCGCCATATATTTTTACGGCATACGGAACCCTATACGCTTTTACTTTTATGTTTTTATAATGCACTCAAATTTACCTTAAGATGGGGTCTTTGTTCGTAATTTTGGTGAAAACCCCGATTTACATATTTAAAGAAGCTTTTGACGTTTTTGTGTTCTTGTGCGGTAAAAATTGGGTACAAATGCTGCATTCTCTTGAATTATAACATTAATACATTAATCTCTGTTAACAATTGTTGGTCTTCTACCTTTTTTTTTTCTTTATTAAAAGGCTTGTGTCGAAAGGTCTTCTACCTTATCATCTTATAATAAGTATATAAAATTCTCGTGTCACAATGTTAGGCCGCGTACTCCTCCGAAACAGCTTTACTGATTTTTATGCATATTCAGTGGGTCTGAGAATCGGCTACTGGGTACTTATCAGTGGCGAAGAGTCCATATAACCCGATCCCCGTCGGCTTCCCTTTTGGAAAATCGAATCTATGGGCCAAATACATTTTTATCTAATAAATATTTTACATACTTAAAAAACTTTGAATTCACTAAACGCCTACAAAATTGTATGTGCAATAAATTTTTCTCTCACTTGAAATAATAATTAATCAACGTGCAGGCCATCTCCGATAGAAGCCGATAAATTAGCGGGTTATTTCCATTGACATTTATAAGTGGACTCGGCATAATGGTCTCTACCATAAACCTATAATGCTACGAGTTACGACAGTATATATTAAGTCTATGGTCTCTACCAAATCAAAATACTGTAGCCGGTCCGCCATTTTATGTTCCGGTTCTCCGAGGTACATAAACTGTCAAAGTGTCGTATTATAGGGATGTCGAAATTGAAAGAAAATATCGATATATCGATACATCGATATTTGGAAAAATATCAATATCGGTCTCGATATTTCGCGAAAAAAATATCGATATATCGGTCAAATTTTTCGACCAATTTGCTTTTTTTTAAATTAATTTATAGTCCGTCAAAAAAGTGAAGAAATTAAAATAAATGTCCTGTCATCGGTATGTTTATATTTTTACTAAAATTTTTGTTATTTTACCGATGGCTTGACTTCGTATGTGCTAATTTAGTTAATAATTAGACAATAAATAAGATTTGTGATGGAATAGAATATAACATGGCTTGATTTAAATACTTAAAACAAAATAAATTAAATATTTAAGGGAGCCCCAAATTAAACGTGATTTTTTTGATATTTTTTTATTGATATCAATAATGGCAAAAAGTAGGCACTTGAAATGTTCACAAAATACTCAGTTGTATACATACTTTAATAATAATAATTGATGGTAAAATTAAAATAAACTGTAAACCCTTCGTGCGCGAGTACAACTCGTATTTGTCCGATTTTTTGGTAATTTTTGCCCGATATCAATAATGGCAACTTAAATAATATTTAATAAACTAAAAATAAATTAAATAGTGTTTTTAAAATTAAGGAGGCTCCTATATAAAAAAAACATATTTGCCTATTTTGTCTCTATGTACATATACATAGAGACAAAATAGGCAAAAATGATTTTTTTATATAATATAAAAAAACATTTTTGATATCAATATAATATAACAGGACGCTCACTTATAACATCTTAGTTTATCGATATCCTCGACAAATATCAACCGAGTGTCCCATCACTATAGACCGCCACGTTTAGTTCTTAGCAATATGGCGCCGGCCACACTTTTTTGTAGTTATGTCACTTCCATCTGTTTCTTTATTCATTGGTTATTTCTTCATACAACGATATTTCATAGTAAGCATCTGTCCTTTTCATTCCTGTGAACTGATCGTCATGTTCTGTCTCGTTCTACCACGCGCCAATATACTCGGAAATAAGCCGATACTCGGTGAGTTATTACGGAGAAAAGTTAATTAGCAGCGCACAAGTGCGAGCGAGAAAGATAAACTTCATGAAGTAAAATTGTTATGAGTCAAATGGCGGATTTGGGTTTGTAAACGACTTGTTTGTTTTGTGTTTAAATGTCGAATGTTATTTGTTTTAGCGTTAAGAAGAGTGCAGTGTCGCGAATTTAAATTATTTTGTATTGTGATTTCTTTGTATCCGAAACATCCATATATATCAAAGATGTGGCTTTAGAATATGTCCAGGAGTACACTTATCTAGGCAAATTAGTATCTTTTAAAAAATCAAGACACCATGATGAGTTATTGAGACGCGTTAATATAGCGTGGAATAAATTTTGGAGTTTCAAAGAAATTCTCAAGTCAAACACATCGATGAAATTTAAAAAAATTATAATAGATACATGTGTACTTCCATCTCTCACATATGCATCCCAAACGTGGATATTCAATAAACAGACGAGAAACAAAGTAGCAACAACGCAGAGAGCGATGGAAAGAAGCATTTTGAATCTAAGACTTAGGCACAAAAAAAGAAACGCAGACATTAGGAAAGCCACAAAATTTATAGATGCTTTAGAACACTGTAAAAAGCTAAAATGGAAGTGGGCTGGCCATGTTGCACGTATGAAAAATGACAGATGGGCCAAAAATATAACATTGTGGAAAGGACCTGTGGGTAAAAGAAGTAGAGGCAGACCGACAGAAAGATGGCTCGACGAAATTATAAAATCAGCAGGTAAAGACTGGATAGATAAGGCAAATGACAGAATAGTCTGGAGGGACATGGAGGAGGCCTTCACTCTATAGAGAGGTCCTTGATATAGAATAACTTAAAAAGTAATAAATAAATAAAATTAAAAAAATAAATATTAAAAAAAAAAAAAAGAATGAATTACCTTTTTTAGATTTGTTTAGAATTATATTATAATAATATATACTTTGTAAATTTTGATTTATATTAATATTACTATTTTTGCTTATTATGATTGATTAATATTAATTTTTGTTTTTTTAATTATTGTATTGGAATTTCAATTATGCATATATGACATAGAATAATTTAAAAAAATAAAACAATAATAAAAAACTAATGAATTATAATGAATTAAATAAAAAACTAATGAATTAAATATTTTTTTTAGATTTGTTTAGAATCATAATATTATATTTGTAAATTTTGATTTATATTATTATTACTATTTTTTGCTTATTTTGATTGTTTAATATTAATTTTGTTTTTTGTATTGGAATTTTAATTATGCATGTGATTATTTATTATTGTTTAGAATAGAAAAATAATGTTTGCTAAAATGATGTTTATCGAGGAAATAAAAGGCTTTATTATTATTATTATTATTATATTGTGATTTGTTAATTGTGACTCGTACAGCTGACACTGTTGTCTGACAGATTATTTGGTGTCGAAGGAAACTTTGTTGTCCAAACTTAGTTTTGAATGACTGTATGTGCCGTCACGCATACAACTTAACTCAGAAGGCATTTTTCAAAGGCATCATTATCAAACTTGAAACTCGAACATTGTTGAACATCAGTGCTGAGCGTTTTGGTAAGTAGATTTTTTACTCCGGCTTCCCTTCCGAAAATATTCACCCTTCGCCACTGGTACTTATTATATTGATAAGTGCATTTGTTGAATAAATAATAGTAAATTATTACAACTCGAGACTAACGGCGACCATTGTTTGTGCGACGGGATAGCGATGGACGTTGCCATGGTGACATACTTATTTAGTCACTTCCATAAAATATTTTTCTTCAATAAAAGTCCACCACTGGATTCCATCACTGGATTGGAATCATATTATAAAGACGCTATTACCACCAATATGACATTACAATGTTATCCACACGCCAAAACACCCTCACAATATAGCTCTACTAGCGAGTTTTGGTACCTATCCGGAAGTAAAAAGGATTAACACAGTTGACAGTAATAAATCCAACCTCCATTGCTGTTGTTTTCAGTCAGTTTTAACAACAATAAATATTAAACGGGAGTTCAAGACAGTTTAGATTTAATTTGTTCACACTTTTAGCCGCATATAACTGGCAGTACGGTTTTCAACCACTAATCCAAATTTTAACACGTTGTTATGATTAAAATGCGTTTTTTTTTTTAAATAAAATTAGGATTTAGGGGCCTAACGAGCAAACGAGCGTCAGTTCGTTCCAGAGTTTTACTGTGTGTGGCAGAAAATTACGTAAAACGCACGCTGAGGATGGTATATTCTTAAGGTGAATATGAAAACATAAAGTTTATGGTAAACCTGCAGTAACCGTACATTTTGGCTCCGAAAATAAACAAGAATAAAACCGCAATTTTACGGTAACACCCTACTTATCTTCTTCCCATACTATTTGTGCCCAATAATAACCTATACTTACTAGCTGTACAGGGTGTAACAAAACAAAGTGATAATAAAGTGTGTAAGTATGTGTCCCTTATCACGTTGTCTAGTTATACCCTGTATAGAAGATCTGCGGGGCTAAAATAGTCGCTTTGAATAATCATGACATGAATCATAATATGATTCATTTTTCTAAAATCGCAAAATGCAACTCTGCTTGCAATTCATTTCTGTATTTTTGTACTGATTTGACAGTTGTCAGTTTGACAGTTTTGGCAATTCATTTGATGAATTGATTGAGAGGAATTGCTAAATGTGACCATTTTAGCCCCGCTGTCCTATAAAATATTCTAACTTAATATAATACCGCAATTCCGCTGCATCAAAATTCGTTTATCACCTGGGAACAGTATTTTTTTCCAGGATAAAAAGTATCCTAAGGACCCTGAGCCATGTAAGGCCAATCTAACGGGAAAATGCTTGTTATTCGTTTATTAACTAAATAAATTAAGAAAACAAATTATCAAGTAATGCTCTGTTTCATAAGGTATCATATTATAAATCTCTTTTTAACCTAGCTTCAATATCCATTCAATAAACTTAAGTTTTGCTAAGCTCTTCCAAATGGCCTTGCAAGGAACATAGCTCCAAACAAGGCCAATGTTATACATCAGTCGCTTAACTTGAAAAAAGAGTTACAATTATTTATTTATTTGCTTTTACTAAAACGACATTATAATTTCTTCCAATTAAGCAACACATTAAATGCTCAATATATTTATATTATCTAAAAAAACTGTAACGTACATTGCGTGAACATTATCTTATAACTAAGAATATATAAATGGAAATTCTTTAAAAATAGTAGCAATGAGTATCACATTGACACCTTATTACTAATTGCCAATGCGTTTTATAATACAATATTTTTTTTTATCTAAAATGACCTTCTTATGGGCCCGTTCTTTATAAGGCCATAATATTCAATATGCGTGTATAAGTTTAATAATCCTAATAAGTAAAGATGTTTTAAAAAACAACATTATTTTAATTGTTACGGTACGCATTTATAACTAAAAATAACTGTTTATATGTGAATGATGTTTAGATGTTCCTTGTAAAGTTTATGTTCCCTAGCAAGGCCAACTATCAAATCTTTGGTTGGGCCTTATAAGGAACCACCGGCCTTCCTAGAAACATTACCAATATTTTAACGTAAATCGAGGCATAAGTAGATTTTCTTTTATTAGTACCATACATATATCCCTATACGATAATGCCCTGCCATAAAATTTGAGATAGATATAGGTTATGTAACTAAAAACTAAAGTTTTTCAGGGTGGGGAAATTACAATTGTAATTTGTAGCCTCGACAACCAAAGTCTACAATGGCATACTATGGCAGTGAGATCTCACGTTTGTTTTGTGGCCATAAGTTTGATGGATCTAAGTGTGTAGTAGAAAGAAAATATCTTTACATGACGATAACTGCGACTTTTTGATAGTTGGCCTTCAAAGGAACATGGCCTTACATGGCTCAGGGTCCTTATATCCTTTCCTCACTATCTCCATACCTATACAATATTATACTTATCTCCATACCGATTTTGAGAAAAATTGGTTCGGCGGTTTAAGCGTAAAGTGGTTGCAGGTAGACACACTTTCGCATTTATGATATAAGTATGGATGTTCTAGTTTCTACCAATAATATTTAACTGACTTCATGAGAATAACAATTGATATAATCAACGAGCGACAAACGAACAGCTTAAGCCTAGAGTCTATGAAACTTTATAGTATGAGTCGATATGTAGTTTAGTGCCTCGTCTCACGGCTCGCGATATAGCTGGATTACCCGCTCCGGCTCCACACTGAAGCTGCTATTGTGCTAATTGAATTGCTTGTGTTATTCGATGTCATATAATTGTTAGATAAATAAAAAATATTACACAATAAGTGCATTAGGAGTAATTTAAGTATTCACAGATTCGGATAAGTTAAAAAAGTTCATTACTCGTGAATAAAAATACCATAACCATATCATTTTGAGCTCATCAATTTAATGCTTATGTACGTAATGTTATGTCTGTTTATTTATAACTCTTTACGCTTGGCCCACCAAAGTTATTTAGTGATCAAATGTGGTTTATTAAGCCGGGAAAAGGGATAAAATTATTTTTATACCACAAAATTGATCGGTTTTCAAAAATTAATTGTTTGCTAAGCAACAATGTTGCGGGCAACATCTAGTTTATTACATCTATGAGTCGATTAAATGAATGCGAGCCAGTTAAAGTAACGCGTCGGTTAAGGTTCGCGCTCACTTCGTCGTGCCGGGGCGGATCGGGGCTCAGCGCAGCGCAAAATGCGCTATAGCACACTATTGTCGTGCCGAGCCGCATCGCATTGACGGATTTTGAGTACTTTGGATAGCTCCAGTGTGACCACTCTTAAATCACTCGTGACTCGATATATCAAAAACGTTGCTATATTCTACAAAAATCTACTAGACCGTGTTTTAGATTCTACCGAAAATCTACCTTTATTAATCAATGTATACTACGTGGTTGAAACTAAAATAAAACTAAAATGTTTATATGGACTGTCTTCATTATGCATTTTAATTTTTTATATTATTTGTTATATAATTTCGATCTTCTATTAAAATTTACAAAAAATTTTGGACTACTAAATCGTCATTCATTTGACCTCAAATCTACCAAAAAGTAGAAATCTATGTGAAGTGTGGTTACACTGTTGCCTTTCCGGGCCTTGTCGCATTGTGCGATACGCGCATCCGCTTCCATACAAATTGTATGGAGGCGGATTTTTGCGATGAGCCCCGGCACGCTGAGCCCCGGCACGGCCCGTCTCAGTGTGCTCACTCCTTTAGCCGCGTGTTCACTGCGGCAATAGTTGTGCGGCGTCAAGACATACGATATCTAGATGCACAATATTGTAAAAACTAAGAAATTAAAGAAATTATACTAAGACATTTTAAGTAATTGGTTTGGAGAAAATGTGTAATAAAATTTAAGTTGTACTTAAAAATACATTTGGATATTTTTATAGCAAATGATTTCACTGTAATAGGAGTAAAGAGTTGCGAATAATGCGGTAAGTGAGATAAATATTATACTATCCCCCTTACTAATAAACGCTGTATAAGCTTTGAATACTATACAGTGTTTTGTCTTCTTCAATCCAATTAAAAATATCACTTGTGTGACAGGAACAAAACACTGTATAACTATTCAAAGCTTATACAGCGTTTATTAGTAAGGGGGTATGTATATACAGGGTGTAACAAGACTTACTGCCGTACTCTGAGTGGAACATTAATTACTTAAGGACGCTATCACATTTTTTCACAAATATCAGCGATTTTCAGTTACCATTTTAAAGAATTAGGAGTCACCCTGCGAGGATATTTTAGTTTCAAATGAAAGATAATATATTCATCTCCACGTCTACACCATAAAAAATTTATAACTGCATACAAATTTTCACATAAAAACATTTTTACCATCACAATAATCACAAAAGATTAAAAAAAAATAGGGTTTGATTAGGTACCATTACAGCTAAATACACTGAACTAAGGAAAATAAATATACAAAAAAATTTTTGCTTATTTAGTCCCCGGTACGAATAGCTAAATATTTTATACAAAAATAAATATACAAAAAAATTGTTGCATTTTTTGCAACTGTTGCAACATTTCCATTTATAAGAAACGCTCTCAAATTTCTTCATACATTTTCGCCCTATCAAGAACGCGGCGAGCGTCTTAACCGCCACTGTACAAGGCGCGCTAATATTAAATGTTATTTTAATGTCCTTAACGTTGATATTCGTACCGACCTGCTAATTTTTGTGATAGCGTCCTTAAATGTAGTTAATTCAAAATTTTGACATAAGCCCCGTACATTATCTGTCAATCTCTTCATTAAATTGACGGTTAATCATAATTAAATGTCTCTGAGTACGGCGGTTAGTGATAAACTGATAATACTTTAGGGTGTGAATGTGTTCGTTACATACAGTTCACTGTGAAATTAGCAGTGCTGAAAGAACTTTTTGGTGATTTGTGTGGTTAAATTCATGACGCTGGGGCGCTTGCCAATACAAATCACAAAAAAAAACTTTTGCTCTATCAGCGCTGCTACTTTCATAGTGAACTATAGAAGGAACGCATACACACCCTAAAGTATTATCACTTAGTTTTGTTACACCCTGTATAGCTCAAGCACAAGCTTTAGAGCTACAGAACGACGCGCGTCGAATCATGGCTCCTAATCGAGGCAAGTAAGGTAAAAGAGCATAATATGATTGTGTAAAAGGAATATTTTATTGGAACGAAGTTCCTTATCGCGCGTTCGGCGTAAATCTGAAGGCTAAACAGAACGATATTTGTCCTTGATTTGACCTCGACACTTTTTTATTAGCATGTTAGGGGCAGAGGGCGTTAATAGTAAGTATTCCTGTGCGTCAACTAGACGTCTTTTTTTTAAATAAACAGCGACGCGTTGTTAGTATTCCTGGGCGTCAATAGATGGCGTTTTTTAATTATTTTTTTTGAGTGTATAACATTTCGACGCCCCCACCGAATAATCGGACAATCGTAAAAATGAAAATGTTCAGGAGAGCCGAAAAACTGATTTTTGTTAATAACTCCGTCATAAAAAAAGCATCAAAGACTTTTTATATCTCAAATGAAAGCAAATTTTTTTGCCTATCTTTCTATCCTAACAATATTTGATTACCACTGAAGGTTTTTTTAAATAAAGCAAAACGCAACTTATTGTTCTGGAGTAGGTCAAGCTCAGATCATTATTGTCTATTGCATGATTATTCGGGTAATTTTGCGTTTCGACTTCAATAAAATGCACATATAATATCTCATTGCAAGATTATTCGGGGAAATTGTTTGGGATAAGAATATTGTAAACACCTATTACTTTACTATTCAGTGATTAAAAACTTAAGACATCCAAAAAAGCTAGCCAGGGACAGTCAGACATTCTTATTTTTTTTTAATGAAGAAAGTCTGACAATTCCTGACTCTTGGGTCCTATCCTCTGCGATGACTGATCTGATGCTGGTCTGAGACTGGAGGCTGGAGGTGAGTGGACTGAGATGATCACTGCGACATGATGGTCGTCCGACTCAGATTCTACAAGTTGTCAAAAATAAAACCCAACCAATATGCTTTTATGCCCCAAAGGTGCACCGAAGACGCCCTCTATAAGTTATTGAACCACATCAGAAAGAAGAGAGAGAAGGAGAAAATTTCTGTTGTGGTATTGCTGGACACAGAGGGGGCCTTCGACAATGCTTGGTGGCCAGCTGTAAAGGTTCGGTTAGCTGAAGTTAGGTGTCTGGGGACCCTGAGGCGGGTGATCAGCGGCTACCTGAGTGGAAGGAGTGTGAAAGTGAGATGCGCAGGAGTGGAAGTGTGCAGTAGGCAGCAATTTATTTACCCGAATAGTCATGCAATAGTTGTTTATCGTCAATTCGTTTTGACATATTTTTTCGCAATAGCCTATTGCCCAGTTTTTGGTGTAAAATACAATTTTAAGTATTGTTATGGAATAAACACATAATTTTTTATATATTTGTAAATATCCACAGAAAAATTCTGGAAAAAATTCACATGATGTATTTTGACTTCTAGATGCCAAAAATTGCATAACAGCAAAAACCCCACAATAGCACATTGTCTGATTATTCGGTGGGGGCGTCGATGTATGTACTATCAGAGAAGTTGATTCCTATGCTAATCGGGGACCTACCAAACCCAGCTGACAGATCACAATTAACATTGAATTGACATATTCGACCAAATAACGTTAGTCTGTCAATTGCATAGGAATCAGCTTCCTCGATGGTACATTGTACAGGTTTTTTGAACATAAGAAATAACTTCGTTCCATTCGGATATCCCTTGACAACTCTCAAGTTTTTATAATTAAGTATAGACAACAGTAACCTAATCTTGACATTTGGTATGAAGATACTTTAAGTCCCGGGAGAGCACATAGGATACTTTTTCTCCCCGAAAAATTTAATTCCAAATTCCAATTCCAAAAATGTACAGTTTTTGGAATTGGAATTTTATTTTTGGAATTGCGGGTATTATCTAGTCTATTATAAATGTACTGTCGGAACAAAAAAATCAGCTTGTTATACGTAACATAATAAATTGGGACGAGCGTCGCGAAAGTTTTCCCCTCAGACAAACGAGGATATAATTTATCTAATTCTTATTCCATTACCCACTCTTATATTCCGGAGTATATTTTATTCCGGGATATACATTATTCTGGAATATATTTTATTCCGTCAGCAATAAATATACCAGTTAACGCAGCGCCGTAAATAGCAGCTGATAAGAACACTTAATATTGTTAATAAATGTATCTTACGCTTATCATCGCCGGAGTTATGTGCAAACACATTTCTATAGGAATCTTTCATATTATCTGTGTATCTTCTTGAGAGAAGAAAATTAAAAGATTATTTGACTATGATACTTTTTCAGAATGTTATGTAACGTTTTATTGATTTAGATGATATGGTGAAAAAGGACGGGATGATCATTTATAACGCAAGAATTTGCAGAAATAATACACTTCTCATTATATACTGCAACTTTTTCTAATATAAGTTTACTAAGTAATGTTTTTTTTATGACCAAGTCAATCTGGCTCCATGCTAAGTACCTGAAGGATTTGTGTTACAGGTACCAGACAACTGAAATATATTTAATAATTTTATACTATACATATATTTAAGATTTTTATTATATGATACACATATTTAATATACATCTAGAGTCTAGACCCGGGAATATTGAAGACTTTTTGTTCCGTCGGCGGGATTCGAGCCCGTGACCTCCGGCTTGAGCTGCCACACACTCAACCAATTGAGCCACAGAGGTCGTCAATGTATGTATATATAATGTATACTAAACATTTTTTGTAACTTTAGTGTACTCTACATAAAATACGCAACTCATAAAGAACATCAAGTACCCAACTAGCAGGCTTCCTTTAACGAAAGGATTGGTATCCTATTTATTAACAGCTCAACTGCTATACAAGCTAACAGCCCGGATATCGTCGTTAGCTGCTGAGATCTACCTGAGGTAGACTGCTCATACCTTGTCGCCGACACAGGGGTGATAAAATGCTGCTGCATGGATGTAAATAAATCTATATAATATATAAACGAATTTGAAGACCTCTGTGGCTCAGTTGGTGGGCTGTTGGTAGCTCAAGCCGGGGGTCGCGGGTTCGAATCCCGCCGACGGAACAAAAAGTTTTCAAAGTTCCTGGGTCATGGATGTGTATTAAATATGTGTATCATAAAATAAAAAATCTTAAATATATGTATAGTATAAAAGTATTAAATATATTTCCATTGTCTGGTACCTGTAACACAAGTCCTTCAGGTACTTAACACGGGGCCAGACTGACGTGGTGTGAAGCGTCCATAGATATTAGATTAGATATTAATATAATATATAAAACTCAAAGGTGACTGACATGGTGATCTATCAACGCACAGCCCAAATCACTAGACGGATCGAGCTGAAATTTGGCATGCAGGTAGATGTGACGTAGGCATTCGCTAAGAAAGAATTTTGATAAATTCTACCCCTAAGGAGATAAAACAGGGGATGAAAGATTGTATATAATGATACTTCTAAACTCGAGCGAAGCTGAGGGCAAAAGCAAAAGTTAGTATTACTATAATTTATTTAATGAGGATAACTTTAAAGGTCAATTATATTTTATTGAAGACTCCATCGAGTGCAACACCATGTTAAAGCATATCCCATTGAAACACTGTACAAAAAGAAGACAGACTTTTTTCGGGACAAAAAGAAGCTACATAGACTACTGGCTAATAAGGCTATACACATCAGAGCCTAGTAAATGCTGATCAAAATTCGTTCAGAAGTTGCTACGTTCAAAATTAAGAAACATTCTCACAAACCTTTACAACTTTTTGATAATACATACATGCATTATTATTATTATTATTATTATTGATATTGTATAGAGTTTTCTATTCTCCTTTATAAGGGTTTGTTCCAAAGTTGCGGGCTTGTGGCCAAACAACTTCAGGTAAGTTATAATGTGTTAGTTAATTAATAGACAAAAACTTTCTAACGATTCGACATGTGTTGAGGATTACCGCCTTTTGAATGGTGATGTATGAGAGTAGGTGCATGTTGAGTATTTTCAGGCTATTATGAAGTGTCTTGGGGATGACTCCAGTACTTGAGATGATGATGGGCACGGTTTTTACGGTATTTACTTTCCATTGCGACTTCAATTCTATAGTGAGATCAGTGTACTTGGTAACTTTGTGTGTGTGTGTGGTTGTAAGGTTATGTGTATTGGTATTGCATTATTATTATTATTATTATAAGCCTCGTTTATTCCTTAATTATTACAATATGCATACATAATAATAATAATAATAGCTCCCACACCGGCTTTGGTGACGGTGGCCGGTTTCATTGAAACCAGGCCAGCTACGCAGGAGTAATTTTATAGTGCCCAAGTATGTGCGCAGTACACAAGAGCACTCTCTATTCCTTTACTCTCATAACCCAGTGGGACGGACGACCGACACGACTGGCGAGAGATCAGGCGCAGGACCGACTTTTTACATGCCCATCCGACGCATGGATCATCTTACTTGTCAGACAATCAGGTGATCAACCTGCATTGTCCTAACCAAACTTGGAAATAACATGTTTCCAACGCGGGAATCGAACCCACGACCTCTGAGTCAAGAGCCGCGCTCTATACCACTAGACCACGGAGGCGTCCAAACATAAATGCATACATGATAATATTATAAAATTACAATGTTTTTTTGTTTTAATACATTTTCTAATTATTAATTAAGTATTTATGAACAATTCAAATATTATTAGCAAAAAAATTTTAGTAACATTATTAATATTTCATTTTATTTTATTTTCGTATATTGGGGTCTCCAAACAGTCTTACATGAATATTAGTAAAGTATGCAATTATAATATTTACTAAATGTAGAACCAAGATTTAATATTATCATTCATTAATTATTAAATTATTAGATTATTAGTTGTTAAGGACCTCTCTATGAGTATAGGCCTCCTCCATACTTTGCCATGCATCTCTATCATTTGCCTTAATCATCCAGTCTTTTCCGGCTATTTTTATCATATCGTCCATCCATCTTGTTCTTGGTCTTCCTTTTTTTCGTTTGTATTGTGGTCCCGTCCAGTTAGTTACTTTGTATGTCCATTTCTGTTTATTCATCCGCACTATATGTCCTGCCCATTTCCACTTTAGTCTTTGACAATGTTCTAAAGCATCAATAACGTTTGTTATTTCTCTAATATCTGAGTTTCGTTTTGTGTCCCTTCTTTTTATATTTAAAATACTGCGTTCCATGAATCTTCCCTTCCCTACCCTCAACTATTACCTTCCCTTCCCTTCCCTACCCTCCCCTATTACCCTATTTCCTCTTAAAAGGTCGGCAACGCACTTGCAGCTCTTCTGATGTTGCGAGTGTCCATGGGCGACGGAAGTTGCTTTCCATCAGGTCACCCGTTTGCTCGTTTGCCCCCTTATTTCATTAAAAAAAAAAACTATGAAATTTCGTAGATGTTCTACGTCGTAGACCTGCTACGTCGTAGACGCATTACGTCGTAGACATCATACGTCGTAGACATGCTACGTCGTAAACGTGCTACATCGTAAACTTGCTACATCGTAGAGTTGCTACGTCGTAGATAATATTATTATGCTGCGTTGTAGACGTGCAACGTCGTAGATGTGCTACGTCGTTGATGAACTACGTCGTAGATGTGCTACGTCGTTGATGCACTACGTCGTAGATGTGCTACGTTGTAGTTGTGCTAGGTCGTAGTCGTGCTAGGTTGTAATTAGCTACGCGCTACGGTCAGCCATAAGTCGAACGAAACGCTCAGAAACATGGAATTATTGTTGCAGTTGGTGGATGTTCGTAACAAAAAAAAATTTAGGGTTCTATAACACCAAATCTGTAAAAACGCAAAACATAGCTTTGCGTTTTTACAGATTTGGTTCAGGTTAGGTTTTTAGTTTCGGTTACATAATCAACCCTGATAGCCAGAATAAATAAACGTTTAAAGAAAATATTACATATATTTCATACCACAGAAAAAAATCTTTTTTTGTTACAAATTTAATAACATTATATGGGTACATAAGATTATCTTTCTACATTTTGTAAGCCTAAAGAAATGTTCATTTTATTGTCAAGTAAGTCTCCAAAGTAATAATTTAATTTGCAATGAATAAGTTTTGTAAGTGAATTATGGCTAATAGATATTTCAATAGAACAAGTTCGTAACAAAGTTACGCTAGTATTCTTATATTTATTTCATTCTGTCACATTAATTTATATTTATGGGAGTTAGATTTCTGTCATTATGTAGGCGTTCTCTCGGATTACTTTAAGAACCGAAGTATTGCGTGACAATGAAATATTTTAGAGATTAATTAATTACTTAATTAAGTTTTAACACGAGTAATTATATTAAAACTGTTTTAACAGTTTTAATATAATTACTTAGTTTTAATTTACACATTTTCAATATGCTTTAAATTACACAGCCATAATATACATAATTTAACGTGGTAGAGTCATGCTTCAGCACGAATGGGCCGGCTTGACCGGAGAAATACCACGGGCTCACAGAAACTGGCGTGAAACAGCGCTTGCGCTGTGTTTCGCCGAGTGAGTGAGTTTACCGGAGGCCCAATTCCCTACCCTTCCCTTCCCTATTCCCTTCCTTACCTCCCCTACCCTGTAATCCTATTCCCTCTTAAAAGGCCGGCAACGCATTACGCACCTGCAGCTCTTCTGATGTTGCGTGTCTATGGGCGACGGAAGTTGCTTTCCATCAGGTGACCCGTTTGCTCGTTTGCCCCCTTATTTAATAAAAAAAAATGCGAAAATGTGTCTGTCTGTTACCTCTTCACGCCTAAACCGCTGAACCGATTTTGCTGCAATTTAGTAGGGAGATACTTTAAGTTCCGGGAAAAGACATAGGATACTTTTTATCCCAGAAAATGTATGTTTCCCGCGCGATAAACGAGTTTCGGCACAACGGAGTTTTTTTTTATGAAATAAGGGGGCAAACGAGCAAACGGGTCACCTGATTGAAAGCAACTTCCGTCGCCCATGGACACTCGCAGCATCAGAAGAGCTGCAGGTGGGTGGGCCTCCGGTAAACTCAGCGTAAGCGCTGTTTCACGCCGGTTTTCTGTGAGAACGTGGTATTTCTCCCACGTATAAAAGTAAGTAAAGTTATGCCAAAATTCGTCTTCTAGCATTAAAATGAAACCAAGCTTAGAACGAATTTTTACCCGACTGCTGGGAGGGATATGTTTTAGCGCATATCTTGTGTAATTATGGTTTTATTTAAGCCAGTCCAGCTTAGCAGGAGTCACTACATACTTCATTTAATTAATAATAATAATAATAGCCTTTATTTGACAATCTTATTAACATTACAATATATTGATTTTTAATTATTGACACCAGTTACACAAAGATTGACTTGCTTTTCAGCATAGGCCTCCCCTAAAGCTTGCCATAGGACACGATCGTGTGTTTTTCTCATCCAGGTAGATCCTGCTACTCTTTTTCTCTTTGTCTCCCTTTCTTCCTTTTATATTGTCTTGGGCACCACTCGGTGACATGCTTAGCCCATATATCCCCAACACGGCTGGTCACCGCGGGGTGTATGACCAAATCCCCTTAAAGCTTAATGAGCTTCATTTAATTACTGTTTAGTAATTAATATGCGTATCTGAGTGCGGCAGTAACTGTAGTTGTCACACAATCAAAGCGTGGTATGTGCAATTAGCAAAAAAAATGTTTATTTTTTAACAATAGTGTCATTAGCATAAAGTTAATATACCTAGCAGGTATATTAACTTTATGGTCACTAGCCAGCCGGTGTTATGTTAAGTGGCTTTGTATTCTGTGACGTTTTAATTAGTGCACTAGGTGCACAACATAATATTGTTTCAGTTTTAGGGTTCCGTTGGTCGTTGTGGAAAATAACAAAATTTATTTATGCTTGTAAAAAAATATAATGTAGATAACAGTTTCACTATCGGGGCGAAGCGCAAAGCATGTATAAAATGTTAATTTAAGTGATTGATTTTCTCAGTCTATCTATTATTCTTTCAAACACCCTCATTCTTGCCACCCATCGTTACAGCCTGTTTCCTTTGTCTCTTCTTCATTAACGCTATACTACCGACTACGACTTTAATTTGATGTCTATTTAACTCAAAATCGATCTTGACCCATACATCCAAAAAACATAAATCAAGATCAACATCGCGTTGCCCAAACGTGCGTTGTCAACTTCACAATCAAAGTTTTTACAAAGCAGTCTCTCAATTCCGCTGACGCATTCAGCGCTTTTTAGGGTTCCGTAGCCAAATGGCAAAAAACGGAACCCTTATAGATTCGTCATGTCTGCCTGTCCGTCCGTGTGTCACAGCCACTTTTCTCCGAAACTATACTATTGAAACTTGGTAAGTAGATGTAATCTGTGAACCGCATTAGGATTTTGATACAAAAATGGAAAAATCAATAAAAATTTTAGTCTGAAACAATTTTTTTTTTTCATCTGACCTATGCGTGTGGGGTATCTGTGGATAATATTGAACGGATGGAGAACGGAACGGAAACGAACGCAACGTTTGCCGGGACAGCCAGTATCAGAGACAAGCCATACATTTATTACTCTATGCCAGTATATAGATAAAAATTACTGTTTAAATACTTAAACAGTCCATTCATAAGGATTACTTTCATATAATTTCTGAGGTAAAATAAAAATGCTTACAAAGAATAGACAAGAATACAAGAATCCTTTACATTAGTTCTCATAAAACGAGATAAAGAAATCCTGTTAAGCCGGCCCGTTCCTTCAAATGAACCCAGACATAGCAACGTATTTATTCAAGTTAATTAAAAAATTAATACAGCAGAAGATTAAAAAGAGGCTTTCCTTAACATTATTTTATCGACAGCCAAAAAAGGGGTTTTCCTGTTTAATACATCGTTTATAATAAAGGCGTATTTGTGTGATGCGTTATTACTTACAGTACTCCCAAATTAATAATGCACATGGAAATCTTCGCTAGTTGTCGTAATCACAAAATCACTCGAATCTATGATACTTGTGAGGCGGTACCCACAATTCGCCTAACAATCCTGCATCGCGCTATCGAAGTTTCGGAGAACGGCAAGATATATACAACGTCTGAAATGATGTCAGTGGGCTTCGGCCTGACCGAGCATGCTATCTCTCTCGGTCGGAAGATCTTCCTTAATCCTTTTCGGCCGCCACTAATAACGTTAAATTTGCATTTAGCACCTTGTTCAAAGGAAATAGAAGTAAATATCATATAGCCGGTGGCTGTCCGCTGTCGGCGGCAGCGCTTGCAGCGACGTTGTCCGACGCTCGGAAAATACGACCGTTGCCGAAAAATTACGAATCACTTTGGGAGCACAGTACGTTGAGAGAACTAATAACACAAAAAAATGTATGTCTGTTATCAGAACGTTTATTAAAGTCAATTATAGTCACCACGTAACAGGTTAGCCAGTTTTTTTTGTGCCAAAGTCGGGACTTTTTGATTTAAAATGGCAGAATTCTTCCGTCAAATGAGAGATATAGTTAAAAAACGTTTAAAATCCAAAGTTTTTGAATGTTTATCTTTTTGTTTAACTTAAAATTACGTTAACGTGACAATAGAGTATAGATAACAAAATTAGTCATAGAAAGTCCACCCCTCTACCTCCCTCACTCTTATCTTCATTACGCACCATTCTTTCTCAGCACGCTACGGCCTACGTGCAGCGTTTGAGTTATTCCTAAAAAGCGGGACTGATTCTATCCCGCTTCTGTTTGATTTAAAAATCGGGACGTCTGGCAACGCTGCTATGTAATCATAATGATATCATTATAACACTATATTTTAATATTATAACAATATTATAACTGATGATCGACGCAAGAGGCGGGAGAATTTTGGCGATCACCATAGGTCATATTTGTTGTTTTATCCAAGATTTCTAAGAGACAGCACCATAAAATTCTCTGTTGACTGCAATTACCATAAAAGCAAAAAAGAATTCATGAAATGATGGTAAAATTGTAGTTTGCTATCACGAAATCTTGTAATAAATGCCCGTCGAAATTCTCGAAATTTCCAATACTGTATTCGATATTTAAATTAATATTTCGAATCAACAAAAGCAACTGTCCCATTTGTATGCATCCACGTTCGCTTCGTCTGGCATAATTGTAATTCTTGGCGTGTATTGCTTTAAATACATACGGAATTCTGTAGCAGACGTATTACGCAAAAGCCCGTTTTCCGTTTTATTTCCTTACTTGCAACTTGTAATCATTATGATATATAATATTATTGTTTTTACCTTGGAAGTCGGTTTTAATTTTTTGTTGAAAATAATAATTTCACTCTTTTTAGTTATCTACAAGATAAGGCTTTATGCGTAAATAACCGCTACGAATGTCAACTATTCACGTTATGTTACCGTAAGCGAAATTGTGGTAAATGCTTGCAGTTATCTAAGCGATGCTGCAATTTCCAAACTTTTATCTTTAAAGGTTCAGGAGTTCTGTTCAGTGTTTCTGGGGGCAGGGACACCTTCGTATGCACTTATTTGTAACATATTATGTTTAAGTTACTAGAAACAACTTCGTAACCACTATGTGTATTTTAATAAATTTCAAGGATCTACCTCGACTGCTCATAGATCCCATCATCAGATCACCACTTTCGTAATTCTTATTCAAAATTTAGATTATATTCTATACAACAATACAAGAATTTAGAAAATCGGTCCACAAACAGCGAAACGATCATCAAAAACATCTGCTTCGATGCAAAATATCACGAAAAGTGGCACTAATCGGGTCATAATGTGATGCCCATGGCATAATTATAATTGTGATGATGATGATTATTCAAATTGATATATTGGCTTATGCTTTCAGTGGTTTAAACAACGCCAAAATCCCCGAACCTGTATCTATAAGGATTCAAAAGTTCTGTTGGGTACCTTCGGATCCAGGGTATAACCTGGTGTGAAATCTTACTTTTTGATAGCATATGTCTCAAATACTTCTGAACAAATTGAAATCACTATATGTTTCTATACAAATTTCAAGGAGTCCCTTCGATTCCTTAAGGATCCCATCATCAGATCACCACTGATTTTGTGAACATGGTACCAAATTTGAGTTAAACCCTATAAAACGCAAGAAGAATTTTGAATATCGGACCACAAACGGCTGAGTAATCGTTGAACATACAAAAAAAAATATACATACAGTCGAACGTATTACCTCCCCCTTTTTGGAAGTCGGTCAAAAACACAACGTCACTCTTTCGTATTCCCAGCAAAAACTCCCTCTCCTCCCCTTTTATTAATTAAGATATCCAATAAGGTTCTGCCAGTGCTGTGTATTTTATCGTAAACCAAACTCGTAAATCGTTGCTTACAAATCTATTCTGTGACTAGATAACGGCTAGAATTGTCAGACATAATACATAATCGTTTTATAGATGGGCCCCACAGAACATTGTCTCAATCGGAGCGTTCTGAGATTAATGGTCGTATAGCACATGAATATATGGGAGTAGTGATTTAAAACAATAGTCCTGAATCTATGGACATTGGACATGTTCGGTATTCAAACGCTTCAAGGATTATACGATACATTGTCGTTCGATAACGTTCACGTTTTCTTAGGTCGTATAATAGTAATGTTATGTTTATGGATTATACAGGCATTGTAATAATCCCACGAACATCCATTTCAATAATTATAATACTGAGTGTCTATCACATCCATACAACATAAAATGTATCTGTCTATTAAAGGTCTACCAGAATCTGATGGCAAAAAATGGAAAAGAAATTGACGCTACAAATACCTACTGGGGAAATTGGAGCAAAATGTTTGATTTTTTCCTCCGAGCGGCTGATTCTGTGTGTGATACATGCAAACGTAAAAAATGTAAAATGAATATGGATATTTTTTGAAAATCTCCCATCCAAAGCCATGAGATTCTGGTAGACCTATAATACCTCTTCACGCCCAAACCGTTAAACCGATTTTGCTGAAATTTGGTATGGATACACTTTGAGTCCCGGGGAAGGACACAGGATACTTTTTCTTTTTTCTTATCCCGGAAAAATGCACGGTTCCCGTGCGATAAACGCGCAACGTGGCGTTGCGCAATTTGGCGCAACGGAGTTGCGGACACACTTCCTTCTCTATGCAAAGTTGTTTTACTATATTGTAAGATGCAGGTTTACCTTCATAAAAAATATTATTGTAAAATTACTTCCTTAATCATTGATTATTTCAGCCTAATTAAGTACCCATTCATTTCTCGGCAAAGTTTTTTAATAAATTAAGCCTTCAACCTACATTTTAGACTGAGTAAACATCAAAAGAATACATTTGAACGAAATATGAGGGCCTGTTGAAAACGTAACAAGCCATAAGTAACTCCACCTTTTGACAGCAGCTGAAGCGAATATGGGCTAATAGGACAGCTTTGGGAAACATTATACTGAGTGCTTACATTAGTATAATAGGCATTAGGTGGATACCGGAAAAAAGGCCGGCAACGTACTCAACGGCCGGCTCGCCCGGAGAGATACCACGGGCTCATAGAAAGCCGACGTGAAACAGTGCTTGTGCTGTGTTTCGCCGAATGAGTGAGTTTACCGGAGGCCCAATTCTCTACCCTTCCCTTCCCTATTCCCTTCCTTACCTACCCTGTAATCCTATTCCCTCTTAAAAGCCCAGCAATGCACCTGCAGCTCTTCTGATGCTGCGTGTATCCATGGGCGACGGAAGTTGCTTTTCATCAGGTGACCCGTTTGCTCGTTTGCCCCCTTATTTCATTAAAAATAGGTAAGCAAGCACTAACTCACAAAAATATTATGTAGGCATTGATGAGCTTTGTCACGCTTTGTGGCTACGGAAATATTTTTAGCGTTGGCGATAATTTAGAGAAATGATAAGGATTGATGTAAAAAGTCCTCAAAGACACAGACAAGCTTTTTTTAAGGTCCGCTGTCGTTGTCTACAATATTCCTTTTTTAATATGCAAAGCAGGTCCGCAATTGTAGCAACAGACGGTACAGCTTCTGGAGCTTCTGCCAAACTTCAAAAAAATTTTGACGAGCAATCTCGCTGGTTAAAGACTGGAAAATAAAGGCCAACGAAACAAAATCGGTCCATGTTACACTTAGCCTACGACACGAAACATGTCCCGAAGTTGAGCTAAATGAAATCAAAATCCCACAACCCGATGACGTTCGATACCTGGGCGTATACCTAGACCGTAGACTGACGTGGAAAAAGAAAGGCACTCGACCTCCTCCACAAGGACCTGAAGGTAGAAACTATTAAAGAGGAAATAAAAAGCGCCCTACAAAAATACTCCAAAAGAATGCAAAATCATCCCAACCTCCTGGCTAAAAACCTAATGAGCAAAGATCCTAATGCAACATTCAAAAGGCTCAAAAGACGAGCCCCTCAAGACATGTTAATATAAACAGAGCTAGCACCGAAATGGACATATCACTGGATATGGTCCATACACGCCAAGAATGAAACACATAAAATCCAGCTCAATGTCATAAAGACAGATCGCAGGACATAAAGGAGATTAAAAAAAATCCTAAAAGTTACTACTAAAAAGCCCGGCCGCAAATTATCTGAATTTCTGATCAAAAAATACATTTTGACACGTCAGAATTCTGATAACATGCGGGGTCCACAACAAAATGTATGAAGAGAGTGCGTTCCGGCGGGGGTCCGGCAGACGTACGACCGAGCTAAAAAAAAGGACAGCTCCCACTTTTTTCAATTCACAGAATATTCAGAAACGAACCCTATAGGCTTGTTTTACGTGGAAAATTAAGACGGTTTTGTTCGGAGTAGAACCTTCTAAAGTGTAATTTGAGGGAGATACAATCGCTTTCTAAATGCAGCTTTTAAAAAAGGTTGACGGCCCTTATTTTTTTTCAATTCACAGAATATTCAGAGGCGAAGCCTATAGGCTTTTTCTACGTGGAAAATTAAAATGATTTTGTTCAGAGTAGAACCTTCTAAAGTGTAATTTGAGGGAGATACAAGCGTTTTTTAAATGTCACGGCTCACGTGTCATACGCCACACGTTAGAAATATGTATGACACGGCTCCCGTGTCATCCGCACTGAATCGGTTAAGTGTCGCCGCGACAGAGCGACAGATAGATGATCTATGCTGAATAATTATGAAATTATAGAGAACATCATTCGAGCCAATTAGGCCTGGAGATACTGACACAAAATTCTTGGTCATTTGTACCAGTATGGCGGTTTTACAGGGGTATAATTACGTAAAGGCAAAAAAATTTTGTACCAGGCTAATTTTTGCATAGCTAATCATCGTCTAGTATACTTTTCCGACAGCGCCCAATGGCCGCCATACAACTGCAGCAAAGGTGTCATCACGTCGGTGCGGCCCGGCCGGCCGCGCTCACTGTGTCAGCGAGTGGCCACGCGTAACTATTTCAACTTTAAGATAACAGACTTAGTTTGAGTTACAGAATTTATTGATACATTCTGCCCATCTGTATTAACTTAAATTGAATGAGTTATGCCTAACTGATAAAAATAAAGTTAAACGAATTTGACAGAAGAGATTCTGACTCACTGATATATAATTTTTTGAAATTGTCTATAGTGCCATAAGACTATTTTGCAGTGGTTAGGCGTAACTCGTCTCTTTTAAAATAGCATACTTGTGCGTAACAGGGCAGCGCCGTCCTTTTTCACCTGGCATATGAAAGACGGGCGTGAGTGTGAAGAGAGAAGGACGATGTTTGATTTTTAGAGTCAGGTGAGCCCACTAAATCTGAGAATCTAAAGAAATGTGGCTTCTGATTGGTGGAATCAGAAGCTTCTAAGGGTGGGCTGCACCAACTTACTTTAACTTTAACCATAACAAAATGTCAAATGATCTGTCAAATCCCTAGTAAAAGACAAAATTCCATAATGGACGCCACATTTGACGATAACCTTAACCATAACTACGCCTCTGGTGCAATCCATCTTCATGGTGGTAAAAAGGTGGAATAAGGCCTTATGGGTGTTTGCATTTGTATGATGAAAAGCGTCAATATCCTTACCTCTAATTGCATTTCGTGAATCTACAATTCGTAATCCGGCAGCCACACTAACGACCAGCATGACGGCCCTAGGGACAGACTCGTCGCACGCTGCATATGAATTCAAATTAGATTCAGTTTTGCCCCTCACGACAGATTGAAATTTAATGCTTGTTTTCAATTAGCGGGTAGGTTTTTACTTTTTAGTTTAGACAGCTGTCATGGATCATTCACATGGTATTTTGGGTTTATGGTTTATCACGGTGGAGTGTGAAATTTGGCACAAATAAAGTTAATGTGTGGTAAACCTGGAATTAATAATTACAGTTTTTGGAATCAGGTAATGCGCGGAGATGACGCAATACTAAAGCAGACTAAAGGTGGCTTTCGAAACTTTGCCGCGAGCGACCGCGACCGACGAAAATTCAAACGAAATGCCACTTTATGACATAGGCGATAGGTTTCATTTTACTCTACCAACTAGCTTTTACGCCGCCGCCGGCGGCGGCAGCGTGGGTCGCCACCAAAATGTCAGTAGAAAATGACACTTATATTCTATATCATAAAGTAGCATTTTATTTGAATTTTCACCGGTCGCTGTCGCTCGCGGCAAAGATCCGAAAGCCACCTTTACTATCTCAGATTCATTCACACTACCGTTTGGTGTGAATTTTTTTAGGTGAATTTTCCAAGTAGGTACTTAGGTTATTTTTAAAGATAAAATTTTGGAAATTGCACAAAAGTTGCAGAAAAAAACATTTTAAATTGTAAGATCTTACCGACATAGAAATTACAAAACTTCTAGCTAGAATAAAACCCGGTGTAAATGTAATAAGACATGCGCACAAGTCTCACGATATTCGCTAACTGCTAAGCCCAGTCATTCGTGGTAATATCTACAAGACGCGGGAAATCCCCGGATTTGTACCAGATGAGATTGTCTTGTAACTTGTTAGTCTTTCCACTCGGTATTTGTACGCTAATCTCACTAATTAAGGCTTATGAGTATCTTTGCTTATACGTGTTTTGAAGATATCATTATTCCTATATTTTAAAACAAGTTGTACCTAGTAGTTAAGCTTTAGTAGTGCAGCTCTAGTTTGAAGTTTATGTTATTGCAGTGGACTGTGGAAGCATTATAATTTGTTGCGATCGAAGCAACTAGCAAACTAGTATTGTTTGCTATTTGCTTGATGAATTTGACACACAACATAATATACCTACTTTCAGTGAGGAGGAACTAACTCACACTCAGCCTACTGACCACTGACCTCCATTATACACTTGTATAATGGAGATCAGTGCTGCTGACGTATTGCTTAGCGCCATCTACTTTGAATAACATTAATGTTTTGACTTTTGCATAAATAGAGGCTTCAGGACCGGGAAAATTATTTGGAACAAAAAAATGTAGATTTTATGTATAGATGATGAAGTGGGTAAATTATAAGGTTTGTTCAAAATTTCAAATTACCTATAAAGGAAAAAATGAGCACTTAAATGCTCTCATGCTGTAAAATGTTAGTTACCCGCTTCATCTTAAAAAATTGCTTTAAAATGTTACCCGCTTTATTCGCATATGACTTCCATCTTTCGCAACAATCTCCTATCACAACTCGCAATGTATGCATTAATTTAGCAACCCCGACGTCCAAATTACCCCAAGACGGGGGTAAAAATGTCCCCGGATTAGACGGATTCGCCACTAACAATGGGGATTGTCCATTTTTTTTTAATTTTGCTCATTACTAAAACATTTCGAGGAATAAGGTCAGTGACCGTTTTTCTGTATATAAACGAAAAAAATACCCATTAGTTACTTATATTTTTGAACAAATATGTTTAACCTTTGTTTGACCTTCAATGGCGTTAAATTAGCAATAAATTCGACCAAAATTACGTTTCGAACTTTTGGTAAGCTTCTCGTATCAGCTTTCACATAATCAGAACTTGCATTTGACGAACCAGCCATTATAAATAAGATTGAAAGGAAAAAACATACTGCAGAGGTCAATTATTGACCGCCGATGATGACGTCAGAGCGAAACTTTAAAAATTTATTGAGAAAAAACTAGCCAATGAATTTCAAAATTATTTAATTTATATTCTTAAAATACCCTATTTTAACGAAAAAAAATATAAAAAGTACATGTGATTTTTTTTGGACAATGCCCATTTGCATAATCTGTTATCGCGGTCCGACGTGCCACTTTAAATGATAATTACAAAGAGTTTCGGATTTATCACGTGACAATTGGGATTTGGGAGTTTTGTCTTAAGGATTTGGTAGAAACTAAAATATTATACGATATAGATAGCAAATAGGCCATATTGTTTTCTATAATAAACCTACATCTGTATTATCTATGTAGTATGTACTATCAGAGACAAAGATATCAGAGAAGTTGTGTCATAACTCATAACTCATAGGCAGTTGGCAGGCCTATGTAATTTGGTTGTGTTATGTCAAACCCAGCCGATAGACAACCCGTCACTGACCTCCATTATACAAGTACGCTGGACTTATGATACCCACCTGGCTTTTTGTGCCTATTTGAAGCGGAATCAGCGCCCCCAATGCGGGGAAAGAGAACTAAATTTGACGTAAAAATGACGTTTGAAAGTCGCCATATTGGCGCTGATAGCAGTAGTGAGAGTACTTGGAACTAATACTAGTGAAATCAATAACGATTAAGCGGCCATTTGCAATTTACGTCAGATTTAGTTCTCTTCTCCCGCATTGGGAGCGCTGATTCCGCTTCAAATAAGCACAAAAAATAGCTGTCATTACAAATAAGTCCAGCGTACTTATATAATGGAGGGTAGTGCAGCCGATAGACAACCCGTGCAAATGACGTAGATCCGCCTTCTGCCTATGAATCAATTTCTTCGATGGTATCCGGTAGAAGTATTAGTGTTCTGTGGATATTACAGTATATTAACGCCGTTCCTAATATTTGATCTATCTCTGGTTTTGCCCTACTAGAGATAGGAATAGCTCACAATTGACATAAAATATATGTCTCTATAAGTTTGTGCGTTTTAAGATGATATGGGTGACACTTCTCATATTCCTTGCTACGGGTTTTTTTTACAATAAAACAAAAAAAATCAAAATGTAATAAATTATATATTCCATCTACAAAAACAAATGTTTCCTACAATTGTAAATGAATAAAAATTAAAAGTTGCTAAATGCTAACTTATTAATATAAAATTATAAATTTTAACTGTGAAAATTATTGTTACGAAAATATTTGAAAAATGTCAGATGCATGAAATGGAACTTATGCCAATAGAGATTGACACTGTTGAATCGAAATCAAATCGATAAAAAGGGCGGCCATTTTAAATTGCCGGCGCCACTCTGAAACGTCAGTACGAAATCGATAATTTCGATTGCAATTCCTTTACGAAGTGATTCGATATTTTTAAATTATCGATTCATTTTCTTAGGTAACTTCCCTACTATTGTCAATTATAATGTGTCACCCATATCATCTTAAAACGCACAAACTATAATGTCTAATGTGAGCTATTCCTATCTCTAGTAGGGCCAAACCAGAAATAGATCAAATATTGGGAACCGTCGTAAGTGTACTAGCAGTATGTTAGCAGTAGCGTTTGTCGTATCACATCGCACGCGCGCTAAACTTGTATCTCTCAAGTTGGACGCAGCTTAGTTATAGTCTGGCATAAAACTGAAGAAATTAAAAAGTGGCAACATCGTAGTGTCATCCCTTTTTTCTTAGGGGGTATTACATTATCATTTATATTGGATCATTTCTATGATCATATACAGGGTGTAACAAAAATAAGTGATAATACTTTAGGGTGTGTACGTGTTCCTTGTAGAGAGTTCACTGTGAAAGTAGCAGCTCTGAAAGACGAAATTTTTTTTTCACTTTTGTATGGGCAAGCGCCCGAACGTCACGAGTTTTCCCGTACAAAAGTGAAAAAAAAATTTGGTCTTTCAGCGCTGCTACTTTCACAGTGTACTCTCTATAAGGAACACGTACACACCCTAAAGTATTATCACTTATTTTTGTTACACCTTGTATAGGATCCAATATAATATATGATCATTTGATCATATCTGCGTATTACATTATCATATTTAATTGATCATATTTTACGTCATATGTGGTTTCAATGTTGCCACTTTTTAATTTCTTCACTTTTATGCCAGACTATAATACCCTACTCAACCCTACTGTATAGACTATATAGTATAGACTATTAGAGGAATATCAATAAACAGTTTGGTCTCCAGATAAAAAGACCTCTTGCTTCTTGTCTCTTTCATTACTATCTCACTCTAACGTCGACCTGTGGAAGCAAGATAGCGTTAAATTCATGAGCGAGTGACACAGAAATTAGTTATGAGTTTATGACTTATGAGTTATGATAGGCTTTTTCAAAACTTTTCCCTATTTGCTGACCAGACTTAGTCATTAAAAAAATATATAATAAGAATACCACAATAATAGAATAATCAACATACAGTGCTTTATTTATAAAATATATTATAAACATCGTAGAAAACTTTAATTTCAACAAAGTGTTATAAATACCGAATCAGGCTAATATTGTCCTTAAAATGCAGTGAATAAGCTAATTCTCTATCTTTATTAGGTCGTTATTATAATTATTACTATGTATCGGGCTCCTATAACTGAATATTTACGTCAGTAGCTGTAAAACATACTCGTAAGTAATCGCAAAACTAAACAAGATAATAATATTGCTTTTAGCACTCTTTTTCGTTATTCTTTGACGACTTTCAACAATCTCTCTTGGATATTTTTGTCTTATTTTTCACAAATTGACCTTGGCAATTAATTTCTTCTATTTCTCCTTTAGATAATTCCTTTCTAATCTTCTTTATTTTCCCCTGGAGAGCCGACTAAGAACCACCTAGTTCGGGCTTTGACGGCGGCATTTCGAACTAGTCTCTTTTTATCGTCAAGAGATGGCGCTAAATCCAACAGCACATCTCTCTTGTATGGTAGCAGCAAAACAGTCTGATATGTGCTGGCGATCTCGTAAAGACATTGGAGGCTTTTTATCCGTACATCCTGAAAATAATAGTTGATATTGGTAATCCTAATTTACTGCTTACTGCAATAGTTATTCCTTGTTTACTAAAAATACGCAGTTTAAACATTGTGTACTGTGTAGGACTTACCATAGATTTCACATAAGTAGACAATCTGACGAGCCGCGGCAAAATGGTCTGTAAACTCTGAGCGATAGTGACGTGTTTAGCTTGAACAAAATGTATCAGAACATCCATCATCACAATCAACAAGTCCTTATTATCGAAATCTAGCGCGTCGATTAGTAAAGGCGCGATCTGAAAAACACGAAGTTTAAAATAGTGGGATAACAAAATTAACAGTGGTAGGAACTGCAGTAGGCTACAGTAGTAAAAAAGTTTAAGCATGTTTAGTTTAACGAAAAAAAACACTACAAAATAAAAATAGCACGATGTAACTAGAAATCAACGCCATCTATCCAAAGCAATGTGAACGAATTTTAGCAAGTGGTTGACATAATATAAATAATAATATTATCATAGTGGATGGATAGATGTAGTATGACTTTCGTTTTAACGACAACAGACTATAGTTTATGATTTCACCGCGTGTAAATTCTTCTCACCTTACTAATTTCACTATTAATAACTGTCTTAGGTGTACCCCCGATTACGTAAGCCCAGCTCAAATAATACGTCTCTTTGGCGTCGACACTGAGTGTCTGTTTGTCCATCAGTCCTGCGAAACTCTGGAATACTCTCTGCCGGTAGAAGAGACTAGTTCTGCAGTGGTGACGGACGTTCAAACATTCTGTGGAGTCGGACATTATTGTGTGTATCGCTTCTGCTCCGTGGCTACAGTAGATTGGGTCCAAGATTGATAATGTTATCTGAAATTAAAAAATATATTGTTGATTATAACGTTTCACACCACGTCAGCCTGGTACCGTGCTAAGTACCTGAAAGACTTGTGTTACAGGTACCAGACAAGCGAAATATATTTAATACTTTTATACTATACATATATATTTAAGATTTTTATTATTTCATACACATATTTATCACTCATTCAGACCCGAGAACATTGAATACTTTTTTATTCCGTCGGCGAGATTCGAACCCACGACCCCCGGCTAATTATAAGACTATTTTGTTTTTTTTTATAGAATTTAGCACCTTTTAGTGAGGTTTATTTGTGGTAGTTTTATGTAGCACAAAAAACATTGTAGCCTTACGAATTTTACCGCCATCTGTTGAGTATCATTTGTAAACACTAATAACGCTCAAGAGATGGCGTTATACAGCTTTATTATTGGATTTCTTGAAAATGGCGTACTTATCATTATATTTCATCAAGCTCTTATTATAACAGTTGGTTACCACTTACCATATAACGCCGCAAACCATATATAGGCGGCAAAAAAGCTATAAAGCTAGAGGCAACTACTCACTTTAACATATGCAACAGGGTCTGTCAGCTTTTTCACTGTTTACGGCGTTAACGCCTCTAGTCCACCGAAGCTGCGAACTGCGAAAACTCTGCGAAACCAATGCGAAACAGCAATAGAGTGAGATGCAATATAACGAACTATCGTGTGGCGAATGAGACAGTAAATCGGTCGCCGCTGTTTCGCAGTTCACAGCGTCGGTGGACTATAGGCGTAAGTACGGTGTCTTTCCGATCTTTACCGGAAGCGACAGCGGCCGACAAAAATTCAAACAAAATGCCACTTTATGACCTAGGCTATAGGTATTCATTTTCTACCTACGCGACGTTGGTCTAGCGACCTATGACGTCGCCACTTTGTAGTTACCCCTACTACCACTTGCCACTTGCCACTTTATGACCTAGGCTATAGGTATTCATTTTCTACCTACGCGACGTTGGTCTAGCGACCTATGACGTCGCCACTTTGTAGTAAATGAAACTTTATTGTACAAAATGAAAGTGTCATTTTATTTGAACTTTTGTCGGTCGCGGTCGCTTTTTTCGCGGCCTTTATTATTTATATTTTATACAATACATAAAAATATGATCTAACCTTCTGTAGCCAGAATTTGAAATGTTCACTACCTCGCATTACTAACGCTTTCGTTACAAAACCATACAAATATATTAATCTTGGGCATAACCTTTCGTCCTTAGTACAGTCTTTTAAATAACTCTTTATCATCTCATATAGGACTTCGAATTTCGTTCCATGCTCAGCCTTATTTAGGGCATGTGCTATTAGATAGTAAGATTTCTGTCTCACTGTACAATTTTCACTGTTTAGCGCTAGATTCAATGACAAATTAATAATACCATCCATGTACTTATTCCATACATTTTGATGTACAGATGTGTACAAAGACTGCAATATTAGGAAATAGTTTTCACTCATACATGTTTTGTCTAATAGCATATCTGTGTGTTTAGAAAGAATATTCGTCTGTTTTTCTTCTGGCAAACTTGCTATTGTGCTTGATATTAACTCGTAGCCTTGTGATAGAGATTCTTGGGGGCCGTTTAAATCTTTCAATAGCCATGACAATATGGAATCGATTAGTCCATGGTCACTCTCGATTTGAACTAGCTTTTCTTCGGTGTACAAACTTGTGTCTGATAGTGAATTATTAAGCGCTTTTACAGCTATTGGAGCCTCTTCGACATTAGTGGTAATCAATCTTAAGATCTCACTTATAATCATTTTGGTAAAGTCGTTTAAACTTGCTAAACTCGTCAATAGATTAAGACGCTTCTGCAATGTCACTTTATCTTCCATTAAATTGTCCAAATCACATTTTCCTTTGACTACTAAGTTCATTATTATTTCGGGATACCTCTTAGCTATACTGTGGATGGTTTCTACGCTGTATTTCAATAACTCATCATCATTAGAATTCTGTATGTTATATATTAAAATCTCAACAAACGGTACCACTAAGTCCATATTCAAAACATCTTTGACTCGTATCAATGTCTTGAATCCAGCAATTTGATGGTCTTTTGACGGCACACTAGCAGCGTTCAAACATAGCTGAGGTATTTCTTGCGCTTGCGCTACCTCTTCTAAAACATCCCAATGTTTAACAAGCTCGTACAAATCGCCCAAGAAATCTAGACTCGCTGTTTGTAACTTTGCTGATGTTTTAAACTCATAATACGCTAGAACTGCTGGTATCATAGATTTTGTGATAATTACACAAGATTCTTTAGAGGAATTTGCAACAGTTAGTAACACTTTTGACGCTTGCAAGAACTGCATTACCGTATTGGAGTCAGCTATGACAGTTTGTAGGGATATTAGTATGCCTTTGAGGAAGTTTTCGAAAGCCTGGTCTGTGTTAGCGGTGGTCGCTAGTTTAGCAACTAAAGCCTGCAACGCCTCGTGAGCTGCCATCCTTATTTCATCGTCCGTTTTATGTGTTATCTCCCTGTTTATTGAGGACCACAAAGTTTTCAAAAATGGTGTGTAGCTTTCAGCTTTGAAGGTCTTACAGCTTTCAGCCTAGAAAAAGGTAAAATAATGATTTATATATGTATAAGTGTGTAAGTGTGTAAGTGTTTATATTTTGATATTATTAGCAAAAAAGTGCTAAGTACTTGAAGGAAACAAACAGTAAAAAAATACAAGAAAACTAAAACTATTGATGATGATATATTTTCCATTCATCTCAAAACAAACCCATACTACTTAACCAGATAACACAACACATGCATGCATTGTGATATCTGGTTAAGTAGTAACATTAAAATTCAAAATTGGCAACATTTTTTCCACCTCTACTGAACTGTTTGGATACTTACCAGTAACTTCAAAGAATCCAACTTTGCTATTCGTAGATTAGAATCCAGTTTCTCAACTAGCAGCATCAGACATTGCTCTCCAAACTCCGGGATAGCACATAAACACGGACAGAGAGCTGCCGCTAGGTTATCCCTGGTCACCGGAGCAGGATCATTCGGAGATGGGTGGAAGTCAATAGGATAGTAGCAGGATATGACCTCAAACATCTCTTCAACAAGATGCCCGATAGGTATATGTGATAGGAACTTTGGTAGGAAATTGAATAGGAATAGGAGATTACGTGGATCTCTCTCCCCGTCCATTGCTGATATGACACCATAGAGGAAGTCTGGACCAAGTGTCTTCATGTCTGGAAACAAAAAAAAATCTTATAGGGTTCATATAGGCATCATTGGACACTGGATGTTCAGTGTATTTTCAAAGATACATAATATTTTAATGAAAACAATTATTGGTTTTGATTTTGTATGTTTTTGGCATGTGTTTAAAATCAGGCTTCACAGTTTTGTACAGCCAAAAAAATTATGTAAAATATTATATAATATTATATTGTAGAAAGTAGGTATATTATTCATTTTAATTGTTTAAACGACAACAAAAGTCAGACAAATAGTGGCAAAACAAAATAGTCTCATAATATTTACCCCCTAATTTAAAAAAATCCATTTAACATCATAAGGGAATTAATATGTGTGTTTCTAGCTTTAAGGGTTTAAGCTGATTTTTGATCTATCAATCAGTTTTTATGTATTATAATAGAATATTTAACATTGTTGTTTGTTTTTTTTTATGAACTAAAGGGGCAAACGAGCAAACGGGTCACCTGATGGAAAGCAACTTCCGTCGCCCATGGACACTCGCAGCATCAGAAGAGCTGCAGGTGCGTTGCCGGCCTTTTAAGAGGGAATAGGGTAATAGAGGAAGGTAGGGATGGAAAGGGAACGGAATAAGGGAAAGTAGGGAAGGGAATAGGGTAGGGGATTGGGCCTCCGGTAAACTCACTCACTCGGCGAAACACAGCGCAAGAGCTGTTTCACGCCGGTTTTCTGTGAGGACGTGGTATTTCTCCGGTCGAGCCGGCCCATTCGTGCCGAAGCATGGCTCTCCCACGTCAACATTTATGTGATAAATTAGCTAAATTATTTGTTATCATGACTATAACAGCTGTTCCCATTATTGTAGTAATATAAATTATTATATATTAAAGATACTGAACTTTGACTCTAACAAGATAAAGTGTTATCAAGTTAACTAGGTAAGTTCCTCAGATTTATTAAAACATCAACATAATATAATTTTAACAAGTAACAACTACACATTTAATTAATTGAAGTGGTTTTTTTTTTTACCCAACCAAATATTGACTGTAATATAGTCAATATTACAGTCAATATTTGGTTGGGTAAAAAAAAACACCAGATTAAAATTCTGTTAGAATATGACCTTTTGGAGTTTAGTTAAGTAAATAACAGTAATTTTATGTCTCTTAATGTCATGTGTTCCCTAAAAACATGCTATGAGTCACTAACTTCATCATTATGCCACAACTTTATAGCATCAACAAGTCATAATAGATTGACTAAAAGCAACTTACATTCAACATCTCTGTCCATTAGCTTCTGTAGCGTGGAGTATATGTTAGACCTATCTTGTCTCACCTGCGACTGACAAGGCACTTCTCGAAACAAAACAGAAAAGTATTCACCGCAGCTTTGGACATCATAATTATCCATCTCCATTATCCTCAAATAGCCCTCCAAAACTGGAGGTATCACTCGATGATTATCTTTAAGGCGATCAATATAAAACTTTGATATAAATTTTAGTTGCATAGCTGTTAGGTAATCTTTTGGGATTTCTTTTAATAATTTGGTAAAAAACCTCATTCCTTTTTCTCTTAGTTCTGGTTCTTTGTTAGTTAGAACGCCAGCCATGTTCTCAACAATATTAGTAATATCTATTCTTCCTCTCATTATATCTGAAAATATTAAAAAGACAATAAGAATAGCTATGTTTTAATGGGTTTTTAGAACATTACCAAAGAATGTATATGACTTATTTTACTTAAATATGCATCTAAAATACGGAAAACGTAGTGAAAAATTATACTTTTTACCTGAAATAATGTTATTTGTTTCTTGAAATATGGTCTCAGACTTCATGATTTCATCAGCCAATTCAGGCTTAAACCAGATAGAATCCATAATGTGATGTATTTTAGGATAAGTCTAATTTGTTAAACAAGCGAAAATTTGTTGTTTTTTTGTTAAAATCGTGTAATTATTTGTAATTACCAGTTTACATATTTTTCACCTTACTGTGTTGTTTTTTCTGGTACTTATATTTATGCTGATTTTATTAGTAAATAAAATCTAAATAGAAATTTGTATTTAGGTTGATATAATTAAAAATCCATGAATTATACTGAAAGCTAAGAATTTTTAAAGATAGAGTTTTATTTTTAAGGTTAGTATTTATCTTTTTTTTTTATTTTCCTTCCTCTCCTTGGTTGATAACCCCGGGGCCCTCGCCATAGTGTACAGCGGGTAATGGTAATGACGCCTGACGAACAATGGTAAATCGTGGTGCGCAATCGGGGAGTTGTCGGGTTTTTGGGCACACTACAAAGGAATCGTGGCGTAGCGTAGCCTGCAGTGGTGTTGTCACCGACCGCTGACCGGGATAGCGCACTTTTTACTGTGTACTGGGCCTTATAGATGAATGATCAGCGTCCACCATCGCCTTTTGCGCTATTTCTTTTTTATATCTTTCTGGCGGTACACACTTCTGTAATACTTGTAATAACATAATATTATGTATAATATTAACTCCCACACCAGTTTCGGTGACGGTGGCCGGTTTCATTGAAACCAGGCCAGTTACGCAGGAGTAATTTTATAGTGCCCAAGTGTGTGCGCAGTACACATGAGCACTCTCTTTTCCTTTACTCTCATAACCTAGTGGGACGGAAGACCGACACGACTCGCGAGAGATCAGACACAAGACCGACTTTTACATGCCCATCCGACGCATGGATCATCAGGTGATCAGCCTGCATAATGGTTAGGACAATGATTGTCCTAGCCATACTTGGAAATAACATGTTTCCAACGCGGGAATCGAACTCACAAACTAATTATATCGAACCCATGACCTCCGAGTCACGAGCCGCGCTCTAAACCACTGGACCACGGAGGCATACACTAATAATAATTGTTAACAGCCAACAGGGGCTGTACCACGAAACAGTTTTGAGACTCAAACAATCGGACGAGAATGTCGCGTCCTACTCTAACAATCGTGAAAATAAGACGTTGTTACTTGTTAGAGCAGGTCGCAGGACACGACAATCTCTTTTAATTCGTGTTTGAGTCTCAAAACGGTTTCGTAGTAGGTCTCCTGGTATGTAAATAAGACTGGAATACGTCTTATAAACAGTATGTAAATAAATAGCCACAGCCGTAATTATTACTTTTACGTCCATCGCAAGTTTATTGCCAGGCAGCAATGAGCAATACGCGGTATGAACACCAAGTGACCGTGCCCTACAGGCTACAACTGCTGTTGTGCATTGCAAAGCGTGGCCCATCCCTTGTGTACTTGGGCCTTAAACACAGCCTTAAAATTGCACACTAAAAAAAAGTTAATGTCACTGTCAAGTGTCATAGGAGAGGGACATTCATTTTTGACTTTGACATATTTTGGTCAGCGGAACGCAGCATGGTACTTTGAAAATTTATTCTAATATGATGAAATAGTTGTTGCATAAATATTGTAATAATCAAATAAGTTTATGTGCGTTCAATTATGTCTTATAAGACTCTTATCGACTTTGTAGTGAAGTATCACAAGCCACGGCTTCTAAATAATGTCGTGTGTTTTCCAAGCAATGGGAACTCATACTTCGGACGTCGTCTAGTTATTTCATCAGCATTACCAACAACACCAAGTATTTCAGCAACCAGAAGGTTTACTACGAGTGTTTCAAGATTTGATAATGCACTACAACAGAAAATTAATACAACAGAAGGAAAATTTCAACTCATGTTTACATGTAAGAAATGTGAAACTAGAAATTCCAAGTTTATTTCTAAGCAAGCTTACTACAAAGGCGTGGTGATAGTTATATGTGATGGCTGCGAGAACAAGCACTTAATAGCAGACAATCTCAACTGGTTCTCCGACATGAATGGCAAAAAGAATATTGAGGATATCATGGCAGAGAAGGGAGAAACTGTACAAAAAATAATGTCTGATGATCTAGAGTATATTGCCAAAGAAATTACAGAGAATATTGAAAAGGAAAAACTTCCAGGATAGTCTATTTTATTAATATATATAAATGTGTACATTTATGTAGTTTTCAGTATACTAGAGATCACCCAATGGTCGAAATTCGACCTTAGTTTCAACGACATTAGGACCTATATATTGTAAAAAAATATTGACTTTATCATATTTTTTCAACTCTTGTCTCTGGGACACAGCTGATCTCAGACTGGCCGTGTAAGCATTGTCTAACGGCCGTTCCCAATATTTGATCTATCTCTGGTTTTTGCCCTACTAGAGATAGGAATAGCTCACATTAGACATTAGAAACATATATTTTATGTCAATTATGAGCTATTCCTATCGCTAGTAGGGCAAAACCAGAGATAGATCAAATATTGGGAACGGCCGTTATAGTATCTAAGATTCAATAAAAAAACTATAATCCATGTTTAATCACCAGTCACCTTGTTGTCAACAGACTTCAACCATAAATAAAAGAGTATAATTCGTATATGTATAGGTTTTCACTCAAAAATCTGTCATTTTTCCTAGTGTTTGTGTTGTGTGTGTAATTGTGTTTTATTGATACTAATTTAACTAATATATACAGTAAAATAATATTTTTAAATAGTGTTTTCAATTTCAACTCCTTTGTTTTTTGGTGCTCTATAATCATAGTTTTCAAACTCGGGATACTGTTTAATTATTTCATTGTAAGCCTCACACAACCGCCTAAACTCTGAATTAGCAATTTGGAAAGGTCTAGTAACAGGATCTATTTCCGCCAATTTGTACATTTTTAAAGCCATTTCCTGTCTTACTTCTTGTGGGAATAATGTTTGTGCTCCTCGAATAGAATACTTTTGCCTCATCGAAAATATTTGCCGAATAACTTTCTCTACGAGCTTAAATGGTAAGTCTATGACTGGTTTCTTCAATGGAGTTAATGTAACAACTCCAACATCTACTTCTGGCTTGGGAAGGAAGGCTGCTCCTGGTATATCAAACTTATAATTAACCCGACACCAGTTTTGACACATGACGGACAGTCTGCATCTCTGCTTGTCCAACATCGGAGCACACATTCTTTCTGCAACCTCCTTTTGAAATGTTAAAGTCATCCGAGCCCGTCCGAGTGCCCATGGACCCTCTTGTCTGGAAATTTTCTCCAGCCACCTTATTATTAGTATAGTTGATACGCTGAACGGCAGATTTCCTATGAGGTTGATTGGTGGTGGTGGATCAGACCAATCAGTCTTAGTATCTGATGGAATAAAATGAGCCAAGTCTGTTTTGAGTATATCTCCTGTTATGATGTCGACATCAACTCTGTCTTTGCAAGCGTCCGCCAGCAGCTCTAAGGAGGGTATAAAACGTGGGTCTTTCTCCACTAGCACGAGTTTGCGGGGGGCTTGTTTGATGATAGACCGGGTAATGCCCCCGGGGCCCGGACCCACCTCACAGACCACATGGTTCTCGATGTGTCCCGCCGCTCGAACTATTTTATCCAGCAATCGGGGTTCCATAAGAAAATTTTGAGAGAGTTCCCGCAAAGCGCGCAGTTTGTACAGTTTTATAACATCCTTAATGCTCGGCAGAGGAGGCAATCTTATTTGTGAAATTTTGTGTGCCGCAGCCATTATTGCTGTATTTTTGCTGGCTCGTCGAAGTCGTCCAAGAATGTCTCCTGCTTTACAGCCAAGATAGAGTACATGTAAATACTAAACACTCCAGCGCCGATCGCTAGACCAGTTATTCTGTTCCTACGAGAAATGTTTTGCAACTTTTGTACGCGTTCACGATTCTTCTCCTCGATTATCTTCATGTAATCGAGCTCGGCTTTTTTCAACACTGGATCCTTTTCTCCTGTGCTTATTTTCGGCTTAAAATTTTTGTCGGCCATCACGAACTACAAAAATAATAATGTTTTAAAAAAAGTAATGTTTTATTTCCTAAAAAAATGATTGATAAAAGCATAATTTCAAAATAATATTAGCTCGATGCACTCCTTCATTTCACCATATAAACTATAACTGTGCAAAATTTCATTCACCTACGTTTCCCCATTTTTTGTCAATAGGGATAAGTACCTACAAAGTTTTTGGCTCACGTATTATTATACTAGCTGTTGCCCGCGACGTTTATAGCGCGCGATGTCAACAAAATTGATGTCAAAAGCTTTTATAAAAAAACCCTTAAATCAACACAGCTGTGCAGTGTGCACACAATAAGTACTTCATTTTTTATATTAAACTTTATATTTTATGCCAAATTTTAAAGCTTATTTAGCCCCCCAATTACACAACTTTACCCATAAACTATTTATCATTGATAGGTTTAGCCCCAATTTCACCAACGTCTGTTAGTGTTGTTAAAATGTCCTGTCTTCTCTTTCATTCATATAAAAAACGAAACAGCTAACGTGATACTAATTCGAGCATTAACTTTAACCTCGACTTTAACAGTCGTTGGTGAAATTTGGTCTTAAGGTTACGTCACTGCTTGCATATATCTGTATTATCTATGACTGCTTGCACAGATAAAGTATCTACTGACTTATTTAATACCGTAGAATAGCTGATATAACAATCGAAAAAATCGAGACTTAAATGTAATGTCGGCTGTACACTCTCGCCGAGACACAGCGAGGCGGCCCGAGTGCGAGAGTGTAAATAGGTGCGCACGCCTCGTCTCGCCTGTCTCGGACCCTCTCGGTCCGGTGTCGGTATTTTGCGCCCGAGACAAAGGGTCTCGCGAGGAAAGCGAGCGCATTACTGTACACTCGCGTTTTTTCACTACTAGTCGCGCCGCTAGACAGTGCAGAACAGAAAAATAACAATAATAAACGTCATTATCAGTCATTATCTGTGAGAAATAAAATTAAATATGATTATAGATCGTTGGATTACATTGATATCTTTCGATGCATAGAGAAAAATAATGGTCCATCTTCTCTGAGTTCATAACAATTGCAATTTCGAGTTCATGCAATTGAACTAAGCGAGAATGTACATGATCGCACTCGGGCAAGGGGCTCTCGCACGAGACTCTCGCCCGAGAGCTCTCGGCGAGAGTGTACAGCCGACATAAGATGATACCACCTCTTATAGAAAAACTTTTGAGCAAGCGTCAGCGCGATGTAGAAGACGCACGGCGCCATCTATTATGAATTTTTTGAACAAATTTACGACCCTTACAACCCTTTTTTCCAGTAAAAAAGTAGCCTATGTCCTTTCTCAGGCTTTAGACTATCTGTATACAAAATTTCATTACAATCGGTTCGGTAGTTTTGGCGTTTGGCGTGAAAGCGAGACTGACAGACAGACAGAGATACTTTCGCATTTATAATATTAGTATAGATTATGTGCACACTGCACAGCTGTTTTTGGGTATTTTGATTAATTAAGGGCCGCGCTACACCGGAATGGCAGCGGCGAGGCGAGCACTTTCAGCGCTGCCATTCCGGTGTAGCGCGGCCCTATGAGGGGTACCACTTACCAGGGTTTTAAAAAGTTTTTAAATTTGACACAAATTTTGTTGACACCGCGCGCTATAAACTAAAGTCCACGCAGACGAAGTCGCGGGCAACAGCTAGTTATGAATAAAAACAATAATATATAATAAAGTAAGTATGATTAGTTCTGTTACAATAATGAAGTAAAAAATAAAACGCCATCTGTTTTCATATATTAGAATTAAAATGTTGATTGCATTGATATATTTTCTGGATGGAATATAGGCCAACACGGTACACTCGAACTCCTTAGAAATGCAGTAGGAGTTCTATAAGATAAGATAGATTGATTATTATTATACCAAGTGATAATATTATTAAACATAATATTCTAACGTATTAAAAACTATAAACAAAAACATAATAACTAATAAGTATGATTAGTTCTATGTTACAATGAAGTAAAAAATAAAACGCCATCTGTTGAATCGTATTAGAACTAAAATGTTCATTGCATTGATATATTTCTGGATTTTTTATAATATTAATAATATTTGATATTATAATAAATTAATGTATAATATACATAAAATATATTTAAGATTTTTGAAATATTATTTTAATACACATCCAAGACCCAGGAACATTGAAAACTTTTTGTTCCGCCTGCGGGACTCGAACCCAGGACCCCCGGGATGAGCGCTGGCCACGCGCAATGCGAATTAATTTTCATCGATATTTTCATGGAAATAAGATATTTTCCCACATCAAAATGTAGCCAGACTCTAGAATAACTGTGTACAAATTTCATTGCAATCGGTTCAGTAGTTTTGGCGTGAAAGCGAGACAGACAGACAGACAGACAAATATACTTTCGCATTTATAATATTAGTATAGATAGATTAGTCCAGCCTTCACAAAAGTACTAAAATCAAGTTTCGGTACCTACAAACCACACAGCTAGTAGGTATCAAAATTTCATATGAATTTATCATTGTTGAGTAGTTTCATGATTTCGACTATGATTTTAATTTAAAAAGTTTAGTTTGAATTGAAGGTGGGTACATAATAGTACCTATTGTTATGATATTTAAATATTATTTAAACTATTTCAATTGCTAAACTATTGTAAATTAAATTGATATTAGTTGTAATATCAATTCAATTCACAATAGTCCAATTAACCAACTCATTTGAAGTGACACAAAAACTATTATAATTTAATTTTTACAGCTGAAATAGCATGGCATTATTGTCTTATGTATTAAAATTAAATTTGTTGTAGATTAGTATAAAAAAATTTGAAAAAAAAAAAAAAAATTTAATTGTTTTACTTCCTTTATATATTTAAGTATCTTGTCTACAGAGTATAGAATAACACTTAATACTAAAATCATAATGCTCACAATTTAAAATATGGCCAACAGAATATGCCATGAAATATGTATAATATCAAAAACGAATATCTTGAAGTTCAATACATTTTTAAATTCTTATCACAAATAATATTGTTGTGCGTAGAACTTTTACTTGGAGATTCATTTACACAAATTATAAGAAACTGTTTCATTTTATCAACAAATGGGGTAGTACAACCTTATATCACTATTTAATTGTATACAAATTGGCACCATAATATAGGTTATTGCATAATATAAAAACTAATAAAATATAACACAATTCATAATGATAAAATACTTTTAAATATATGGACTTATCATATTGGTAATATTTCCAAATGAATCTTACACATTAGTTACACTTACAACTGGAATAATTATCGATTTTCCAAAAATAGCCAAGCCAATACAACTTGGTGAAAAAGACATAAGGCACGACAATCACATTTTTCCTTAATATAATTTTTGAGAATACTTATGCCACACTTTAAATTCTACAAAACATATGGCGAAAATACATCTAGGGAATGCTTAAACAGTCTCACAATTTTGATATTCATAATTCAATAATTTCAAGATTTAAAATTAAGTAGTAGAATAATAATTATCACTTAAAATATCAAAAAATTGGCACTTGAAAATGTTAGTTGCAATTTGCAAGATTATGAATCGATTGTAGATTGTCAAATCAATGTTGCCATCATCTATTGTAAAATTTGCTAGTCTTGTTTTTATAACATTAGTAGATTTGAAACTGTGTGTATGGATCATAATACTTTTTAGATTACATTAAAAATTCGATGACAAATTCAGTCTTAATAAAAATTCTCATACTCTTTTTGGACGACTTATTATGGCATAATCTGTTCCGTTGCATGTGTTATGTGCGATGTCTTCCAATGCTACTTGGTTCTGCATGGCTTGTGCTTGGGCAGCAGTGGGCACTTGGGGGCCAGGAGTATTCGGTTTCCTGATCATACCATATCCAAGATGTGAGTCGTCAGCTAGTCTGGCGGTCTGCATGACATTCTCCACCTCATCATAATCATTCCAAGTATCTTTATTCTTCGTGTCATTCAAGGCCAGAGTAGTCGGTCGGGCTTCTAACAATTTGTATCTGGATGACTTATTTAATTTACTAGTGGAACCGAAATATTGCAACCTGTCATAGTTTTCGTCTTCTGGATCTACTACAGGGCTCGGCAAAAGTATAATTCTAGATGATTCCGGTCCAGATGAGTTTAGGTTGTCTTGTGACCTTGATATTAGTTTCATGCAGTTAGGATTATCAGCTAAGTTTGGAGTGAATTCAGTGTGATCAGGATCATCGATCCCCAAGGTTTTCCACGCTTCACAACGCACCTCCACCTTATCATATGGCACCGGAGGGCTGTGTTCTCTTTTCACATGCTCGATAGGTTCATAGTTATCAAGTTTCTTGTACCTTCCAAACTCCATTGGACTTTCCTCAATTGGGCATGACACTTCTTTCGGTTTGGGTAGATTGACCACTTTCCTGGGAGGTTTTTGTGGTTTAGGTTTTAGAGCAGGCTTTGGCATAAGAAGTGGGGCAGACTCTCTATCCGTGCTGGTCGTCTGATGACTTGAAACTGAGGATGTTTTAAATGATAAGCAGCTCAAGTTTAGATCATCTGGCCTCGCTGCAATCAGTGGGCTCCTAGACCCAGGGAATAAGTTTGCAGTGGGTTGAATATTAAATTCACTATGTTCGGGGCTGTTTAAGTTATCATTACCTATCATTTGTTTCATTGTTTTCATCTTCAGAGACAAACATTTGAATATTTCTGATTGATTCGGATGTTCCAAATGGAAGATTCCTTCGCCGGTTTCGCATTTCCTTCCCGCCTCAAATGTGAACTTACCCTGTCTGTATCCATAACGTCTTATGTATCTATATGGCCATGTTGCATACAATTTATTGTCATTCACATCTCTTAATTCTATGGATGTTGTTGTCAATAGTAACAGGTATCTGATGGGTTCAAAACCGCATCTTGTTGAAGCTTCTGATATACACATTTTAACAGAAAATACTCCTTCTCCTGATGAGCAGTAGAGATCATTGTCCTCATCACAAGCTATAGGGTTGTTGTCTCGTCCCTTGAATGCCACAGACTGTAATGCTGTGACCCATTCTAATGTTTCTGCTTCTGATTGTGCACTAATTTGCTGTGAGTTGGACTTAGTCAAAATAGTTATGGTATTGGGACTAGAATGGGTAATTCTAATGCAGTTTTCGAGTGTTACAACTTTTGGAATAGCACCATTGGTAACATCATCTTTGTTGTCATAGATCTCGAGTCTTTCAATACCTTGTATGCTTGCACTAAACAGTATACAGTACTTTTGTTGCCAATTTTTCTGCAAATAAAATGCAATGATTAGTGATCTTAGAAAAATTTAATTGAAGTAAGTAAATTTCAATGAGATTCCAAATAATGTGCGAAAACAGGGTTTGTAGGAAATATTACATTATTATAGCTGCTACAAAGTAGCAAAATACCACGTTTTAAAAAAAAACTAAAGATATAATTATACTCTTATTAAAAATAGCTAACAAAAGTTTGAATAAGTAATACGGCATGTCGTGCATCTTATATAAAACCAGAGTAACCGGCATACTTATACAATGATCAACATACCGTAACCCTGAGTCATTAGAAAGCGTACCTATTGTCGGTACAACTTAAATAGCGGATTCCGCTGATTACTCCTATGTTTCACCAACGAAATGAGCTAAGCAATAATAATTCAAACTGTACCTTTTTCGGAAATTTACTAAACACATTTCCTCCGGCTGGAGGGAATAATAAACATCCCCACTTTAGTTTATCGTCCTGAGCTTCCATCTTGCAAAAATATTTACGTTTACAACGCTACCGCTGCGGCATGCATTTTCTAACAGGCTGAAAAACGTTGACTAATCGCTTGCCTAATTATTTTTCAATATATTCACTGAATATGCATTTCACAAACAAAAGTTTCGTCAAATATTTCGTATTTCGTGGTAGAACTTTTGACTCGAACGAAATTCCATTATCATTTGACAGATTTTTTTTTAACAGTGCCAAGTAGACTGTAGAAACTAGCAACAGCCGCTTTCCAAACGTTTCAAATGATAAGGTGAACATGACTAGTAATTGGACAGCAGCGCGGCGGTCATTGGACAGAGCACAAAAACACCATTTAATATAAAATAAGGTTGCTTTAAAGACTCTTCTCTATTTTTCTTTAAAATCAGGCATTCTTTTACTTTAAAAATAGGCAGTTTTAAAAGTTACCCTAAATAATATGTTAAATTAATATGCTTTGTCCAATGACTGGTACTGTCCTTGTCCAATCACTTTTCGTTTTACTTTACACTTTACCCTATGATTTTTTTTAATTTTTATCCGCTCAGGAGAGGAAGAAGAAGATGACAAAATAGAAAAAAGTGTGGTGTTTACAGTTTTGTTGTTTTGAAAATCTTGATAATATTATCTATTTTTTACTGTAAAAATTTCTATTTTAAATATTTAACATAGTCTATTTATTTAGTAAACATGTCTAATAACTTAAATCCTCTAGCAGGAACAGCTCATTTATTGGATGAATTAGACAGTAAGTATGTTTTTACTTCGATTAAGTAGCTTACAATGCCTTACGAATAAATAAATGATTTTATGTTGTTTTATTTTGTATAGAAAAACTTATGGTGCTGCTTCGTGATGGCAGAACATTAATTGGATATTTGCGATGCGTGGATCAATTCGCCAATTTGGTTTTACACAAGACAATAGAAAGAATTCACGTTGGGCAAGAATATGGTGATATACCTCGAGGAATATTCATAGTCAGAGGAGAAAATGTCGTGCTATTAGGTGAAATCGTAAGTATACCACATTGAAGCCTAGATATCATAATGCACACTAAAAATGTAGCAGCAAAAGTCTTGTCTTAAGACTACAATCATCCTACGAAGTATTTTCAAATTTGCTACTAAACTAGAACTAAGAAAAAAGTACTTACTTTAAGTTATTTTGATTTATACACCAGACTAAATTTTGTTACTAATGTGAATTTATTTATTTTTGCAGGATAAAGATAAAGAAGATAATCTTCCGCTCACAGAAGTATCAGTTGATGATATTCTAGATGCTCAAAGACGTGAACAAGATGCCAAAATTGAGCAGCAGAAACTGCTTTCCAAGGCATTGAAAGATAGAGGTCTCAACATGCTAGCTGAACTTGGCCACGATGACATGTTTTAGAAGCTTTTACCTAGAATAAGTTCAACATTAAACATTTTATAAATATTTATATAACTTTTGAAAACATTCCTATAACCTATGTTTCACCTTGTTATTACTTTACCATTATCTTTCTTTTTAATATAATTTTAATAATAACAAAAGCACCAATAATTAATATTCTCATTCGCTTATAAACCTTCCATCAATGATTATTATAGCTTTCTACTAAAAAATATTTGCTCCAATGCAACAAAATATAGTTTATAGCATAAAGAGGTATATTAACTTTACGGTTTATAGGCGGTATAGCTACTTAATATACTAATGTATATTTTGGTCATAATCATAAATAATATTATATTATTAAACACCAAGTAAGTTGGTGCAACCACGGAGCTCATACGAAGGTTGCACCAACTTACTTGGTGTATAATATGGGCGAAATACCTACCGCCAACGCGCGAACGCTCGTTTTACACATTGGGCCAGCGCGCCGGCCAACGCTTTCGCCTATATGTAGTGCCGACATAATATATTAATGAAAAAGTAAGTTTTAATATAAAATAATTACACTCATACTTGATTCCAGTCAAGAGTTTGCTGTCTAGTTTTTAGTGTTAGTTTATAATATACTAGATTCTAGATCTAGATATGATGCCCGCAACTCCGTTGCGCAAAACTCGCGCGTGTTCCCAGTGCCGTAAATAGGGCGGTGCCACCGGTGCCCAGGCACAGCGCGTAGACTCTGGGGGGGCGCAAAAATGGCCAAACCAGGCAGGAGTATTATTTTTTCGGTTTGCTCCCGATAATAGTTCCCGCTGCGCCCCTAGAGTCCAGTCCGATTCCAATAGTAAAATAGACCTATACATTGCTTAGGGTAATATAATATCTAAAAAAGCAAGGGCGCAGTTGTAGAAGCTCGCACAGGGCGTAAAAAATACTGTTTACGGCACTGCGTGTACCGTACATTTTTCCGGGACAAAAAGTATCCTATGTCCTTTTCCGGGACTCAAAGTATCTCCATGCCAAATTTCAGCAAAATCGGTTCAGCAGTTTGAGCGTGAAGAGGTAACAGACAGACAGACACAATTTCGCATTTATAATATTAGTATGTTTGTAATATTTTTTTTATACTATTCAAAAATACTAGTGGGAGACATCCATACTAATATTATAAATGCGAAAGTATCTCTGTCTGTCTGTCCGTCTGTCTGTCTCGCTTTCACCCCAAAACTACTGAACCGATTGCAATGAAATTCTGTACATAGTTATTCTAGAGTCTGAAAAAGGACATAGGCTACATTTTGATGTGGGAAAATATCTTATTTCCATGAAAATATCGATGAAAATGAATTCGCATTGCGCGTGGCCAACGCTCATCCCGGGGGTCCTGGGTTCGAGTCCCGCAGGCCCATTCAACAGATGGCGTTTTATTTTTTACTTTATTGTAACATAGAACTAATCATACATATTAGTTAGTCTGTTTTTGTTTATATTTTTTAATACGTTAGAATATTATGTTTAATAATATTATCACTTGGTATAATAATAATCAATCTATCTTATCTTATAGAACTCCTACTGCATTTCTAATATATGTGGCAAGTTGACAACAGAAGGCGCTAAAATAAAGGAGTTCGAGTGTACCGTGTTGGCCTATATTCCATCCAGAAAATATATCAATGCAATCAACATTTTAATTTTTATATACGAAAACAGATGGCGTTTTATTTTTTATTTTATTATTGTAACAGAACTAATCATACCTACTTTACTATATAATATTGTTTTTATTCATAACTAGCTGTTGCCCGCGACTTCGTCCGCGTGGACTTTAGTTTATAGCATAAACCATAAGTCTATGGTTTATAGCGCGCGGTGTCAACAAAATTTGTGTCAAATTTAAAAACTTTTTAAAACCCTGGTAAGTGGTACCCCTCATAAGGCCGCGCTATACCGGAATGGCAGCGCTGAAAGTACTCGCCTCGCCGCTGCCATTCCGGTGTAGCGCGGCCCTTAATTAATCAAAATACCCAAAAACGGCTGTGCAGTGTGCACATAATCTATACTAATATTATAAATGCGAAAGTATCTCTGTCTGTCTGTCTGTCTGTCAGTCTCGCTTTCACGCCAAACGCCAAAACTACCGAACCGATTGTAATGAAATTTTGTATACAGATAGTCTAAAGCCTGAGAAAGAACATAGGCTACTTTTTTACTGGAGAAAAGGGTTGTAAGGGGGTGAAAATGCGTAAATTTGTTCAAATTAAGTTAGTTCCAACAATTCATAATAGATGGCGCCGTGCGTCTTCTACATCGCGCTGACGCTTGCTCAAAAGTCTTCCTATAAGACGTGGTATCATTTTACATTTAAGTTTCGATTTTTTTCGATTGTTATACTTATCTATTCTACGGTATTAAATAACTCAGTACTTTATCTGTGCAGTGACGTAACCTTAAATCTATCAATGATAAATAGTTTATGGGTAAAGTTGTGTAATTGGAGGGCTAAATAAGTTTTAAAATTTGGCATAAAATATAAAGTTTAATATAAAAAAATGAAATACTTATTGTGTGCACACTGCACAGCTGTATTGATTTAAGGGGTAGCAGGGTTTTTTATAAAAGCTTTTGACACCAATTTTGTTGACATCGCGCGCTATAATCTGAAGTCCACGCGGACGAAGTCGCGGGCAACGGCTAGTAATATATAGGCTAGTGCAAAATTTGTAGTAAATCCATCCAGTACTTTCTGAGTTTACCCCGGATATACATATAGACAAAAATTCTAAAAACTATATTTTTGGCTTCTATATCGATTGTAGATCACGTCGCAAGTATTATTTTTCGCGGGCGTAGGGCGCAGCCCTCCCAAATCAAATGACACTCTAAAACCGTATGTTTAGTTTAGTTTTAGTTTAGCTCAGCCCCCCCCCCCCAAGAAACGACCGGTGCCGAAGCTCGCTGCATATAAATCAAACGACACTCGAAATCTGTATAGATAAGAGAGATAAAAGCTCACAGCAAGAAAAGGAGTGGAGATAGATACAAAGTGTAAGGGAGAAATTTGTAGCAAATTTTATGAGCTTTCATTGCGTACTGCACTTTTTTTCTCTACGACGCACCGTTTTAGCGATATGATCAAAAAACTAAAAATAATGAAACTTGAGCCCTTCCCCCCCATCCTAGGTGATATCGTAATAATATATAGCCTATGTGTTGACCCAACCTCTAAGTAATATCCGTGTAAAATTTGTAAATCCATCCAGTACTTTCTGAGTTTACCCCGGACAAACAGACAAAAATTCTAAAAACTATATTTTTGGCTTCTATATCGATTGTAGATCACGTCGCAAGTATTTTTTTTTTTAATTTTCAATGTACAGAATTGACTTTCCTACGATTTTGTTATATCATGTATAGATTGTAAACAACCAATAATTATCAAACCACAATAGTCTAATTATTGTTTGCTAAACAGTTAAGTCATCAAAGTTCAAATATATAGATATATTAATTAAACAACAACAAAAATCATACCAGTCGACAATATTGTCTAGTGGTCCTTCGAACAAATAGTATAAAAAAAAGGGTTTCGTTCAAAAACATAAAACTTCTTCCAACTGTCAAAGAATCAAGTTTTCCGAACGAAACCATTTAGCCGTTGCAAGATGTGACAAATGACAGATGTTTTGATTTGAAAACAATGCGGTTATTTTTTTGGAAAAATCTTATTTTTTGTATAAAACTGGACTTTTAATATAAATAAAAAGTGCTATTAAACATTGTGATGTGGTCGTGCCTTGTAATATAAGATTTAAACTGATTTTACTCAAAATGAGTACGTCGGAACTGATAGACAAATTACGAAATGAAAACTTAGATCAATTTTTTACATTAGTGCGAATGCATTTGTCTTTTGTTGTAGATATTAATACTGACGAGTGAGTAAAGTGATAACAATTAATATTTTAGTCAAATTTATCAGTACTAAGTTACTTCTTGTCTTTTTAGTGTTGAATGTTCAACTGATAAACCAAAGCAATTCAGATGGAATTTCCACAAGAAAACGAAGAATTCTAACGCGAACTCTAGTCAAAATGTAAATAATATGAAGAAGAATGAGGAAGTGAACTCTATAACAGAAGAGGGAATGTTAAGGCTTTATGAACTTATAGAATTTTTATCATTACCAGATAGTAAGTAGCCGCGTACCGACCAAGCGAGCAGCCTCGCAAGGCTGCTGCGCGTACTCGTCAGTCGCCAGTTGCTCGGTCGGTCAGGACGTGCCTAGTGAGCGCGGCAAACATATTGAGGCACCTTTCGACAAACCGCGGCACGCTCGGGCGAGGCAACAAATGCGTTTTCCTCGGGAGAGGCACATTCTGACCAAGCAAATGCCTCGCGAGGCTGCTCGCTTGGTCAGTACATGGCTAGTGATTTTATTACATGATTTACCTTAATTTTGATTTTATTATGTAATAAGTTTTTGTGTATGAATGAATGTAAGTGGGATTCAGTTGATACCGACTAAGGGTGCTACCATAAAAGTAAAAAAAATACTGTTGAAATGTATTTGGTAGTTTGCTCTTAGTATGCTCATATTAATCAAAAGGTAATTATATAATTTTATGTATTATGTATTTCAGAATAAACTGGATTCTATCCTTAGAATTGCGAATGATTACTCCAAACTACCTAGAATTATTAATTTATTATTATTGCGTCACTTATTATAATTATTTGTTGAGAAACACACATGACATTATGATGTCTGCAGGCTGTTTATATAACATTGTACACACAAACAATCTAGATTTTTTTTTGAAAAATAATCTTGTCATTTTCAGATGTAATCCAAGAAGGTATATTCCGTCGTACTGGGTCACTCAGTCGGCAGCAGGAACTCAAGAACCTGCTGATCACGGGTTCCAACCTGGGTCTTGATGAGGGCAGATTCACCGTGCATGATTGTGCGTCCGTGCTGAAGGGGTTTCTAGCTGAATTGCCTCAGCCACTACTCATGGAGCAGTATTATCAAACATATTGCACTCTAGCTTGTGAGTGTCTGAAATATTATAGTTTTAAGTGAAATATCCTTGCATTTTATGTTTATTAATTAGTAAAATATGCATATTAATTTTCTTGGAAATCTATTGTTGCGTCACCGGTGTCCTTATGAGGCTTGATGGGTTAATTTCCTATGTATTACAATGATAATCACCTTTTAATAAATATTAACAAAGATACTCTCAGTCTCTAATCATAGACACCAATGAGCTGCTGCTTCCATTCAACAACAATTCAACTTAATCTCAATATTGTCTGGGAACTGATAAGGGATTTGACCTTTTTATATGTGCATTTGTCATAAAATCATAATATTATGTACTGAGATTGCTGCATCCCTTAGTAATCAATTATTGAAACCATGTTTTCTATGTCTAATGCTTCAACTCCCAAGCGGTCACATGCAACGGCAATAACAATAGATAAGCTATTGTGTCTGGTTTTTCCATGATCGAGGGATTAAAGTGACTAACACTCAGCCATAACATGCCCAGTTTACTTTTACACTTAATATTTTCACTAATTACAGCTCAATATCCACCCAACCTGGAGTCATCGGAAACAAAACTGTTGACAGCCCTGCAACTGCTGCTGCTGCTTCTGGCACCATCCCATAGGAACTTTCTCGAACGGCTGCTGAGGCTGTTACGGTTGGTCGCCGACAATGAACCCAGTAACAGAATGTCACCAGACACGCTAGCTACGATGTTCACACCACATCTATTGTGTCCTAGAAAGGTAAAGTTTGAAGGCATTGGATAAATCACTAACTTATCAGATAAACTAATAAGACAAAGTTGATTGTATGATTGAAACTGTAAAGCCATATTGTAATGTTATCTGAGGGCTCCCACACATAAACACGATACGACGTCGCGTTGTGGAAATCTACGATATGACGTCGTTATGTGTCACAAAACTTACTACGTCTTACTTACTTCTTTATAAAGTAACTCCCATTATTCATGGCTGAAAGAAATGGGTGGATCCAGTATCTTCTGAGTATCTGTTTTTTCTTTCTGCGTTTTCGTTTTTCGTTTTGTTTCTTATTAAACAGCAGAAGACACGTTACGACGTCGTGTCGTAGATTTCCACGACGCGTCGTCGTATCGTGTTTGTTTATTTGGTCTTCACATACTGCTTTAACCGTGTGCCTGGATATAAAGTTATGTATAGTATTTTATTTACCTACTTCTTGATGTGAGCGATCATAATAATTTCCATACAATAACATTTTATTTATGCATTATTTCAGCTATCCCCTGAAGCGTTTCACCAGGAATCGCTCGCTCTAGCCCCACTAATGAGCTTCATGATCCGTCAGTCGAGCGCGTTATGGGCGGCGCCGGCGCAGCTAGTCACCGACGCCGCGGCCTACCTCGCGGTACGAGAGAGGAAGAAGGCGTTATCACCAGCCGCGGACTTGGATGAGAGTTATACGGACAGGTATAACTCCTGGGACACCTGGCGAAAAAAACATTTCAACGTCTCTAACGGAGTCATTGAAATGTATACCAAGTTTATTATTCTTGAGAAACTATATTTGTATTAAAATAACAAACTGAAGTCATTTCATTTAGCTGTGCTAAAGATATATCAAAGAGTCGACAAGCATATTATTAACAAAAAGTAAAAACAGTAGATGTAAATCTAATAAACATTAAAATGAATTTAACTACATTGCTGTAATTTTTGCACCTGTAACAATGAAACAATAATGTATGAGTTTCTGAAGTCCGTAGAAAATTTATTTTAGTTTTTGAAGTTGCCCAAACAAGCTATAACTGAGTCTCCACAATAAAATACTATCCCACATATAGCACACCAAATTATGTGATAGAATGAAAGCTCCAATTATCATCAATAGCCTTACCCTTGTAACTTCATTCTGGCAATAAATTATTTATGATTTCTTCATATTTCCAGAACGGCAGCCAACACGGTATACACGTTCGTCGATCGCTCGCGCAGCGTCGCCGAGCACGCGGCCAACCCCACAGACACGGCGCTAGCGCAGCTGTACGCACACATACACGCGCTGCCCCCCTCCGCGCACCGCCGCCGCCTCATCAAGCACTTCAATCGCCAAAACGGCTATGGTGAGTGACTTCGGCCAGAAGTTAATCCCATAAATAGAGTGTTGACAAATGTTGGCAAGCACACGCCATCGAGACATTGTCATCCCCCCAGAGGTTTCTAGGGCGGCTCAGCGGTCGTCTGCAGTTTACTTGCCCCACATACATGTTTTAGAACAAAGTTCCTTATCGTGCGTTGTGAAAGGGGGATAGACAGAAATTGTAACGATACGACACAAAAGTGTCGTTACAACCGCACGGCCTACAAATAGTTGAACGAAGTTATTTCTTATGTACTATCAGAGAAGTTGATTCCTATGCAAATCGGGGACCTAAGTAGTTTGGTTGCGTTACGTCAAACCCAGCTGACAGATCACAATTAACATTGAATTGACATATTCGACCAAATAACGTTGGTCTGTCAATTGCATAGGAATCAACTTCCTCGATGGTACATACTTAAAAAAAAAAGAGTGAGAGAGAGAAACACTTCTATAGAGCAGAAATGCTATTTTTATTTCTCTCTCTGTCTCCCTTTCTTTTTTTTGTAAGTATGTACATAAGAAATAACTTCGTTCCATCTGGGTGTCCCTTGACACCTCTCAAGTTTTTTTTGCTACTCGCTTTTCCCCTGGCAAAAAAAGTGGGGTGTTCTAAGTTTCATGTATCTGTCCAGTGTCCATGGCATGACATGGGATTTTTATGCAATTTTTTTTGTTTGAAAGTTAATATGCTTGAAAGTGTTCCTAGCAATTATAGTTCATCATCATAAGCATGTTGAGTGCTAGAAAATTTGGGTTTTTCTATTTCATGAAAGGTTGTAAGACATGTCTTCCAGTGATGTTACCAGTTCAATATTCTGATTCCTGACACTTGATAGTGTTTTGAACTGTTTTGAATCAGGGATTGTTTTTAAATTTCTTAATTTATCATTAATTGATCTATGTTTTTCAAATAATAATTACCGTCATTCACAGGCACACCGATCCAAATCCAACGGACGGGTAAGGTAGCTGGATCCAAGAGTTTCGGTGACTCTATCAAGCGGCACATATTCAACAAGGGACTGCTGAATAAGACGCCGAAAAAAGGCTCCGGTTCGAGTATCAATACCGTCGCTGAGGTATGCTCATATTATTTCTTAAATTTGATAAATAAAATAAAAAGTGTATTTGATAAAAAATATAATATGGGGCCGTTCATAAAATACGTTCGCATAAAAAAGGGGGGGTTATGCCGAAGTTAACTATAATTTTAGTGTGACGTATTTGTAATGCTCACATTACAAATACGTCACACTACAACCTAATACCTGGCTTTTTGAAAAGTGCAATAAAACATTTTTAATTCTTGACATTCTAAAATAACAATCTTCTTTCTAATCATCATTGTTGCAAACATATATTAATTACATATGTTTTTTTAAATAATTAATTCGCTTTAAGTTTGTAGTAAGTCCTCGGTGAGTCATCTTAGTCAAAGATAACCAAGTAATTTTACATTTTATTTGAAGACTTACTGCAAGCTTAATTATACTACAGTACTATCTAGTCTTTAACTAATCGATTTATAAACATAAAGGCATGACTAACATGTTACCTGTGTGTGTTCTTCTAATCACTAATATTTACTATGTTTGCGTTTTAGACTAGATGTTGCCCTTAACATCTTTCAATGGTAACCTTACATTTTCCACAGTAAAAATGTAGAATATACACATAGAACATACATCCCCGAGACTTCAGTGTCTAAACACACTAGGCCGAAGTTACGCGGCGTAAATTACGCATGATTACGTCAACGCATACAAAATACGGACGAAACGTGACGGAATAGTGTGTCATCGGTAATTTAAAATTCATTGCGGGCGTAATCATGCGGAATTTACGCCGCGTAACTTCGGTCTAGTGAGTATCTCTAAATTTAATTTTGTGAAGAAGAAACAGACTTAAGCTACAAGTTGTAAGCCAGCGACATGAAGCGGCAGCAGATGACGTGTCGTCGCGATACTACTGGTTTCTATGTATTTCTATGATAAGTGTCGCTTGCTTCGTGTTGCTAGCTGCGGGGGGTATTTCAGTAGTGTCGTGACGACACGTCGTCTGCGGTTGCTTCAGTCGCCCGCTGCCAACCGGCACCTTAAATGTCTAAAAACACTAGGCCGAAAATACGCTACCGAAGTTCGGCATGCTTACGTCAGCAATGCGCTACGCATACAATGTAACGCGACGTTATTTCGGCATGGTGTGTCATCGGTAATAAAAAATACATTGCAGGCGTAATCATGCCGAACTTCAGCCGCGTATCTTCGGCATGGTGTGCTTAGACACTTTCAGACACACTGCACAGTGCATACAGTCACAGAAACGAACATAAAGATACATATTATATATTTTTACAAGCATTTGAGATACTTTTCTTGTAAAACGCAAACCTAACTTTCTTCCTCGCATTGTGCTAAACGCATGCATTCTCTTTCAGAAATCAACTAAAAAACGATACACTGACGATAGCAAAGTCGATGTGTCCCACAAAAATATCGTTCTAAAGAATCTAGCGAATAAAATGATAAGCACAGAATCTTTAGATGACGAATACGATTCAGATGCTAGCAACGAAAGCACACTATCCGAAGGAGCCATAAGCAAATCGAAGAAGATAAGCCCGAAATTCGTTTCCGAACCGAATTTAAGCGTCATAGACACCGAGGAAACGCCAAAGAAGAAAAGAGGAAGAATGTTCCGATCCAAACCGTCTGGTCCGCAAATAAACAAAAAGTATCAAAAACGCTCCACAGTCGTCCGCGGTACACCGACTTCCTGTGTATCGTGTATCAACGATCAAGACACTGTGTCCGATGATGATATTTCCGTCGAAAGGAGTATAGAAAACACGCCAAGAAAGAGTAAATTCTACGCCATTGACCCAGAGTTCAAAATGAATTATCAGACGAGTACGCCGGGTTTATCAGAGCCAGTTTTTAATGAGGAATGTTCGACTCCATACACTATAAACTTTAGAAGAGCGTCTATGTCTCCAATCACGAAATCTACACAGAAATTGTCTAAGGCTATGCAGGTTTGTTGCATGCGCATGTATGACTCTTAAATTAACAACAAAATCATAACTTCTTTTTCAAAGATCATGATCTATGTTCCTTCTTCATTCTTAACAGCTACGTTTTTTACTTATTACGTTATCAGCGTACATTTGTAACGTACATTTACAGCGTACATAGATATTTTCCTACTAATATTATAAAGGCGAAAGTTTGTTTGGATGTATAGATGTGTGGATGTATGGATGTTTGTTACTCTTTCACGCAAAAACTACTGAACGGATTTTAATGAAACTTTACAATAATATAGCTTATACATCAGAATAACACATAGGCTACAATTTTAACCGACTTTCAAAATGGGGGAGGTGTTATGTTCGTTTTCTTATGTTCAACGATTACTCCGCCGTTTGTTAACCGATTTTCAAAATTTTTCTTTTGGTATATAGGGTATCATCCCATTTTGGTATTATATTTACAATTTGCACCGAGGTATACCTGGTATACCGTGGTTCGGAAGGTGCTGAGAGAACTCCTGATTCTTTATAGATACAAGTTTGGGAGTTGCTATATATGCTACCATGCAAATTACATTCATCATTATCACTACCATATTATACCATGCATCATCCCATGGTTATGAATTATGAGCCTATAATAACCCTGTTATTGGTACTTTTCATAGTCTTTTAGATCGAGACTCGAGTTTGTCAAGCGATAATTAAAAAACAATCTATACCTACCTTAATATTATAAACCTGAAGAGTATGTTTGCTTGAACGCGTTAATCTCAGGAACTACAGGTCTGATTTAAAAACTTATTTCAGTGTTAGATAGCTCATTTATCGAGTAAGACTATAGGCTAAATATTATCACGCTAAGACTAATACGACCGAGGAAACTCAGGAAAATGTGGGAAAAACGGAGGAAATATAAGAAATTACCAACTACTGGAGCAATTTTTATGGCAATATTTGGCACAGATATAGAGTAGAGTGTAGACCAAGTGAAGGGAGTAGGGACATAAGCTATTTTTATGGGAAAATGTACGGTTTCTGTAAAATTCCTAATTTACGCGGGCGAAGCCGTGCGGGACATCTTCTATAGTATAATTTAGAAAAATAAAAAGAAATCATAGGCAGAATGCGTAATTTGGTCAGTAGGCCTACTATGAAACCGTTTTGAGACTCAAACAATCGAACGAGAATGCAGCGTCCTGCTGCAACAACGTCATTACACGTTTGTTACAGTAGGACGCGGTTGAGTCTCAAAATAGTTTCGTGGTACGGCCCCTGGTTACTTCAAGCCTCACAACTAAAATTGACTCGATATAACCCGGCCGGAAAATGTAGATCCGCCAACTACCGAATCAATTATCAATTTCTGTGATTAAAATAGTTTCCAGATTTTGTAGTTTTTACAAAATCTGGAAACTGTAGCAATAGCGTAGTTATTTTTGAACGTATGTACCATCGAGGAAATTGATTCCTAGGCAGTTGACGGACCTACGTCATGTGGTCGGCTTATGTAAATTCCATGTTAGCTGTGATCGGTCAGCTGGGTTTGACATAACGCGACCAAATTACTTAGGTCCGCCATCTGCCTAGGAATCAACTTCTCTGATAGTACTTGCTAGTATTGAAATTATAAAATTTTATTTTGAATGTTTCAGGAATCCATCATGACTCCAAGATCACGCAAACCGCTAATCATAACTTCTGAGCAAAGGGACAATACAATGGAAGCTTCGGAACCGCAAGAGGAATCTCTCAAAGTTGACAATTTCCAGTCAAAGTCTGACATTTACCAGTCAAAGTCTGAAGTTTACCAGTCAAAGTCTGACATTTACCAGTCAAAGTCAGAGGTTTACCAGTCAAAATCCGACATTTATAGATCAATTTCGCCAAAGAATGATAGCGATTTCGTGTCTTCGGATGATGAAATGAACTCAAGATCTTATTCTTTTGAGAGGTAAATACTGTAAAAATTCATATATTAATTTTTCTTTGCCTATTTACATGTTTAAACTTTAACTGAGAGTAAATCTTTTACGGTCTTAACACAAAAGATTAAACATCTTTTGAACAGTTGTTTTGAGACCATTCTGTACCTACTGAATTTTTCTCTTTTTTTTTTATGATATAAGGAGGCAAACGAGCAAACGGATCACCTGATGGAAAGCAACTTCCGTCGCCCATGGACACTCGCAGCATCAGAGAGCTGCTGGTGCGTTGCCGGCCTTTTAATAGGGAATAGGGTAATAGGGGAGGGTAGGGAAGGGAAGGGAATAGGGGAGGGTATGGAAGGGAATAGGGTAGGGGATTGGGCCTCCGGTAAACTCACTCACTCGGCGAAACACAGCGCAAGCGCTGTTTCACGCCGGTTTTCTGTGAGGACGTGGTATTTCTCCGGTCGAGCCGGCCCATTCGTGCCGAAGCATGGCTCTCCCACGTCTCTAATCAACTGTTCAATGGGTGCTTAAATCTTTTATAGTGTTGCGACTTTGGTACAGGAGTAAATGATAACTCGACTGTAGGATCAGAAGAAGTGTTTTATTCATGAAACTTACGGCTATATATACAAAATTTTACAGACTAGAAAGGGACGATACATATTAGCACAATAGAGACAAAACATAAACAAAACGATAGCGATGAAAATTGAGACGATACATGTGTGACGTGTGTTGAACTTTGAACCTCACTATCTTCCTACCCATAGTATGTCACCACATTACCCCCCTTCAAGTGAAACGCACCGTAGGTTTGCTAATGCGGCCGGACCTTGTGATTCGAACTTGCGGCTGCGTCGGCTGCGATGGCTGCGGCGGCTGCGACGGCTGCGGCGGCGACGGCGTACTTGATGTATTTTCTGATTCACGTGCTTCTTGGTTAAGGAGATACGCCGGTTTTAGTCGATCGAGCGATACGACTGTAGTTCGAAGCGGCAATTGTATCTTGAAATATTTTTCGTTGCGCTTCAATACTTCGTAGGGTCCATCGTACGGTGGTGTCAGCGGGGCTCGTACGGTGTCGTTTCGTACGAAAACATGGCTGCATGTATATAGATCTTTGTGAATGAACGTAGATCTTTTTTCACAGGAGCGTTGTTGCGGTTTTAACGTGGCCATCGTTTCAGTTAGTTTTCGTACAAACTCTGCATCTTCGATTTTTGATGTTGACGGTACGAAGAAATCGGATGGCACTCGTAGCGTAGTTCCGTATGTCATAAGCGCAGGGCTCATTTTTGTGTCTTCGCGGAGCGCCGTGCGGAGGCCGAGAAGTACAGTCGGCAACTCGTCTGTCCACTGCGTCGATGCTCCGCGGGCCACTAGTGCTGTCTTCATAGTGCGGTGCCACCTCTCTATTTGACCGTTCGATTGTGGATGAAAGGCCGTAGTTCGTATTCTTGTTATTCCAAACTTCTGTAGTAGAGTTCTGAATAGCGACGACTCGAACTGGCGTCCTTGGTCTGTAGTGATACGCAAGGGAACACCAAAACGAGCGATCCAGTTGTCGTAGAATGCCTTGGCTACGACTTCGGCTGTGATTTCTTGTACTGGTATTGCTTCCAACCATTTCGTACATCGATCTGTCATCGTGACGCAGTATCTGTAGTCTCGAGATAAGCGCAGCGGGCCCACTATGTCGATGTGTACATTTTCAAAACGCTGCGACTGCGGTAAACGCTGTAGCGGCGTGACGACGTGTCGCTGAACCTTAGCGCGCTGACAGCTGATGCATGTTCTCGCCCATTCTGTGACTTCTTTATTCATCGACGGCCAAAAATATTTTGATTGAATTAATCTTCTCGTTGCTCGTACGCCGGGATGACTTAAGTCGTGTTGTGACTTAAATACGGCGTAGCGATACACTTGCGGCAGGTACGGGCGAGGCGTCGAAGTAGATAACTCGCATGTTATCTGTCGTTCGAGTCCCGGCAGACTTATTTCGCCGAATTTTAAGTTTTCCTGGCGTCTTAGCTTCTGTAATTGTTTGTCGCTGCTCTGGTCGATGGAAAGTTTATTGAAGTCGATCGTAGAGGGGCAAATTATTTCTTCGATTCTCGATAATGCGTCGGCGACTGTGTTCTCTTCTCCTTGTATGTATTTTATCGCCGAACAGAACTGACTTATGAAATGCGTCTGTCTCTCTCTTCGCGGTGTGTCGCTACTGCTCGCACTCTTTGTAAGCGCGTACACGAGAGGCTTGTGATCCGTGTATACTGTTACTTCGCAGCCCTCTATTAATCTTCGAAAATGTCTTACGGCAGTGTATATCGCTAATAATTCGCGATCATATACACTGTACCGTTGTTGCGTAGCGCTCATTGCTTTTGAAAAATAGGCCAGTGGTCTCCAAATGTTGTTCGCACGTTGTTGTAGTACGGCGCCGATACTATGGTCGGAGGCATCGGTCATGATAGCGAGCGGGCAGCTGGGTATCGGATGACTGAGTGTTGTAGCTTGTAAAATGCTTTGGCGGCATTTTTCAAAACTCTCTTCGGCGGCGGGCGTCCAGTCTATTGATGTCTTGTCATTTTTCTTCCCGTCGTGCAGATATTTGTTGAGTTCGTGTTGAAGATTCGCTTGTTGTGGTAGGCAATCACGGTAGTAGTTGATCATGCCTAGAAAGCGTCGTAGTTCGATTACCGTCTTTGGTTTTGGATAACCCGAAATTGCAGATGTTCGTTCTTCTGTCGGTTTTATGCCAGCCTCGGATTCTTCGTAGCCCAAAAAGTCGATTTTGTTAACGCCGAACTGACATTTTTCAATGTTCAGCGTTACGCCGTAGTCGTTAAGGCGTCGTAGTACTTCGTGTAGTAGCTTCTTATGTTGCTCTTCGTTTTCTGAGTACAGTAAGATATCGTCCACAAAACAGAAACAATCTTCGATGTTCCTGAGTACCTCGTGCATAAATCTTTGAAACGTTTGACTCGAGTTTCGTAACCCGAATGGCATACTTGTGAATTCGTACAGACCAAACGGGGTTATTATCGCAGTTTTCTGTGCGTCTTCTGGGCTCGCAAGAGGTATGCAATAGTAGGCCATTTTTAAATCGAGCTTCGTAAATATCTTCTTGTTATGTAGCGAGTAGGTGAAGTCTTGAATCCGAGGTATCGGGTAGCGATCGGCTTTCGTTACAGTATTCAGTCTTCTGTAGTCGCCGCACACTCGTAATCCGCCGTCTTTTTTCTGGACTATATGCATCGGGCTCGCCCAGGGACTATTTGAAGGTTTACAGATGCCCATTTCCATCATTCGCTTAAATTCTTCTTTGGCGGCTTTGTATTTGTCGGGCGGAAGCGGGCGGGGACGGGCGGAGAGCGGCGGTCCAGTAGTTTCTATGTGGTGGACGACGTCGTGTTTGACGGGCTTCTTGAGTGAAAAAGGATGAAGAATGTCCGGATACTGCTTCAGTATGTCGTGGTATGCCTGCTCGGATTTCAACAGGCGAATACTGTCGACGGAACTTGCGATTTCTATAGTCTTCACTGATAATTCTGTGACGCTGTCGATTAGTTTGTTCTTATGTAAATCGACTAGCAGTTGATAGTGGCGAAGAAAATCGGCTCCTAATATCGATGTCTTGACGTCGGCGATGATGAATGTCCATGTGAAAGATCTTCGTAGCCCCAGGTTCAGTGTGATAGTTTTCTCGCCGTATGTCTTTATTTTCGTGCTGTTTGCGGCGTACAGTGTGTACGGACCCTCTTCCTTTTTCTTGTTTTTAATAGCGGCGGCTAACACGGAGATATCCGCGCCCGTGTCCACGAGGAAACATTGGTTAGTGTTGCGATCGCGGACACAAAGGCGATTTGTTGTCTTGGGGACACCGACATCCGCCACAGTCGGTGTCGATTTTAGTTTTCCGACGTTTTATTCCTTCTGCAGCATGGCGATTCGCATCTCTTAGCTTTATCGCCAAATCGGAAGTGATATTTACATTCCCATGTCGATTCGTCTCTCGTTACAGGCCTTCGGCGCGCGGACTTTGACCGGGAGCGAGAGTACCGTGCGCGCGTGTGCAAGGGAAGGGAGTGCGGCCGCGATGAGTGAGTATGTAGTTCGGCCACTTGAACTGTAAGCTCTTCGATTTTCTTGGACATCATTTCTATGACGCTATTTTCTCTGCTGGTTGACGGTGCAGACGACGACGAGACTGCTGCAATAGTGTTGTTGTCGCCGGAATACTCCATCATTTTATCGGCCATCGCTGCGAGTGTGTCTAGTGATGATTCATTGTTTACGGAGAGCACGCAACGTATGTAAGGCGGCAAATTATTGAGCCATTCTATTTTTAGACCATCTTCAGTGATCATGCCGCCTGCTAATTCTCGCATCCTTCGGAGCAGCTGTGTAGGCTTCTGGTCGCCGAGTTCTAGGCCGCTGATGAGCTTCTGGAAATTTTGGACTTCTGATTTCTCGTAGACGGTGAGCAAGCGGTTCTTGATCGTTGCGTATTTGTCTTTCTTAGGCGGGTTGTAGAGGATGTCAGTGAGATGCTGGAGATCTGTGTTTTGCAGCTGTTGAAGAACGTAGCGGAACTTCATGTCGTCCGATGTCTTGAGAGGTTCGACGACGGCTTCGAATTGTATAAACCATGCTCGTGGAATTTCGCGCCAAAATGGTAGGAGTCTTGACTGTACGGATACGGCGGAGAGTTCGTGACAAGGTTGATTTTCTTCAGTATTTCTCGATGGTCCGGCTGCCGGAGTTTCTTCTTCGCTTCTGATTTTCGATGCTTCCTCGGCCATAGTTTCTGCTTATTTGTTCTTTTTTCAGTACGGGGTCACCAATGTTGCGACTTTGGTACAGGAGTAAATGATAACTCGACTGTAGGATCAGAAGAAGTGTTTTATTCATGAAACTTACGGCTATATATACAAAATTTTACAGACTAGAAAGGGACGATACATATTAGCACAATAGAGACAAAACATAAACAAAACGATAGCGATGAAAATTGAGACGATACATGTGTGACGTGTGTTGAACTTTGAACCTCACTATCTTCCTACCCATAGTATGTCACCACAATAGTAAGACCGTTAGTTTTTAATCGTTCAAATTATGAGCAATATATTATTCTCTTTTCTTACAAATTGTTATTCTGTAAACTCCATATACTTGAACTAATTTGTAAGAAATATATTGAAGTAATTTATTACTTCAATAACATTGATTTTTAGGTCCCGACACGCATCACCTCGGATAAATATCGAGTGTACAGAATTGGGAAGAAGTTCAAGTTCGAGCGACAAGAATTTTAATACTACCCTCCTAGCTGAAGATATAGAGAACACACAAAAGAAATCCCTTACGGAACCCTTCAGAGAGTATCTTCTAAGTAGATCTGTTTTAACAGCAACACCAATCGATTTATCGATTTTAAACCAATCGAGTGAGACGGAAAAAATATCGGAATCGTTATTGTACTGTCTCAACGGTAATGTACCGTCGGATTTGACGTCGTCGATTAGTAATCTAGCTGTGGAATCGATTCCCGAAATTCGAACGCCGTTGAAAGATGTGAACGTTGATTTGAGTCCGAACAGAAAGAGATCAGCGCCCTCTGTTGAAGTTACGTCCAAATTAATGAAAGATGGAGAAGAGAATTTTAAGCCACATGAAACGGATTTATAATTGAGAAATGAGAATACTCTAATATTCTTCACTTTAAATTTATCAACTATTGGCTTTTTGTTTTTTTCTGTCAAAATCTTGTGTATACTTACCTACCTCAAAAAGTAGACAATAACTACTTTTTGAGGTTTACTGATAGGAGTTTATCAATAGACTTATTGATTGGTTAACTGTTTGACATTAGCTAATCAAAGCCGAAAGTAAGTAGATAAAGTACTCTAAAAATCTCAGAAAGATATTAGACAATATTCAATACTTTGTTCGATTTTCAACTATTGGAGTTGTTTTTTTTATTCAAATACCAGTCAAAATCTTTTTTGCATGTTACTTGGCAAAGGACTAATCATGTAAACCAAAAACGTTATTTTCTTTTGATAATTTGAATTATTATTACAGGAAAATATTCAACAAGCATACATAAGTCCGCATTCGACCAAATATTTATCTTTTAGATGCTTCTGAAATTCTGAAGTTAATTTCAAGTAGAAACATATTTTTTGCATTTATCGTAAGATGTTTGTTTGATCAAATGCGTTATTTGATCATGATCTCAGCACTGTTGCATAAAATACATGCAATACCGTTTGAAACAATTGCATATTCTGTATTATGGGCCTGCGAGTCAAGATGGGTATCAGAGAAATTGACGTATAGGCAGATGGCGGATATAATTTGGTTCTATAACTTGGTTGGATTATGTTAGACTAGCCGACAACACGGCTAACACTGAATTGATGTAACTCCATCAAATAAAGGAGGTTTCTAAGCTGCCAAATATGTTCCTCTGATGGTACCTTAAGGTATAAAGCATGTTATAATTTTAGTCACCTAATAGGCTTTTATGCTACATACCTTAGATTTCCCTACCTTGATTTACAGTTTTCTAATTTGTTACTGTCATTTTAAATCCACAAATATGTGGCGTTTTGTGCCATTCTTCTGTAAAAGAGCAAAAGAGGTTCAAGTATAAACTATATTATTATGATTAGGCATAATAATGTGCATTAATACTACTTTAAGGTGCCTTATAAAAGTTCGCTATTTAAAGCGAAATGTATACTAAAACGTTGCCAAAATAATTTTATTTAATAGTCGTATTAACTGTAGTCTGTAGGCAATAGCCATAATTAAACATAGGAATTTAATACTGTCTAGATATTGTTTAATTCAGTTGATGGTAGAAACTAAATATTGAAAGAAATAAAAATAAATTGTAATAAAATACTATCAAATTAAGTTTAGTTCTGAAATAGAAAAAGTCATTGGCTTATTTTACGATAGCAGAACATTTGTGAAACCTTAAGACTGGGTTGCACCAACTAACTTTAACTGTAAATTTAACTTTATTTTTAACTTTAACTACCATGCAAAATGTCAAATCTTTGGTTAAAGTTAAAAATAGACGCCATCAAGACGCCATATTTAACCTTACCATAGAGCTCGACAAGGTTTTAAATGCATGTGGCGAAAAAAGGAACTAATGCTGTCATCATACAAAAATCGCCATTTTTGACAGTTCTTGTTGGATCAGCTGTCATCTGTCAATTTCTCCGGGCAAAGTTAAGGATAAAGTTAAAGTTAAATTTACCGTAACTATAACCATAAATTTAACTTGAAATTTAACTTTAACCAGGCCTCTGGTGCAACCCACCCTTAGACTGGGTTGCACCAGAGGCCTGATTACAGTTATGGTCAAAGTTATGGTTATAGTTAAGGCTAACTTTAACCGTAACTTTGACCACAGAATTTGATAGATGACAGCTGGTCCGACAAGGGTTTAAATGAACGGGCGGGGGCGCTGCTGGTAAAGGAGAACTGATGATGACAGCGTTAGTTCCTTTTTTCGCCCCGTTCATTTAACCAAAGATTTGACATTTTGCATTGTAGTTAAAGTTACAGTTATAGTTAAAGTAAGTTGGTGCAACCCACCCTAAGCTAGAAGTTTACTTGTGGCATGAGTTTTCTAAAACTCCATTTTTACAACAAAATCCTTATTCGTATACGGACTAGAGCTCTGAAGAAAAAACAGTCCTTGCCACAGAAGTGTATATAATGTTATTCATTATACTAAGTTGTTAATTTTATTTACACTGGCTTGTGTATTGAATTATTTTCATATGTGAGAACAAGCGTCGTTCAAATAATATTTACCTAAAATTGATAATTTGTAAATAAAAATAATTTTATATTAGAGCTTTTTATTTACGCTTTCTTTTTCACAATAGTTGGGTGTGCATTGATTTTTATTCCTCTTTTCACTACGCATTTTAACCGGTATTAAAAATGTGTTCTTCAAAAGGCTTCAAAACGAAGGTCCAATTTCTGAGTCCTCTAAAATTTATAGATCTTGGATATATTTTATGGAACAGCAAATATAATTACTAGAATTGCGACGGTGAATCCGCAAATAAAGCAGAACAAATAACCGAACATTTTGCGCTTGCAGTTTTCGCAGCAGCTTGGGTTTCGTTCACTGAAACACAAAGAATAATAGTTTTGGAAAATATCAGAAGATGGCGCTGCAAGGTGGCTCAAATTTACTCAGATACGTGTAAACTGTAAATTTTTAAATCCAGGTTAGATAACCCGATATAATATAATTTTCCCTGAGCCAGCCCTGGATTTATAAATAGGCCGTATGGGCAGTGCCAGATTTATATTTTTTATGAGCGTAGCGCGTAGCGAAATCTGCCGCCCCCTAGGACGTTGTCGCTTCTAGGGCGCGGCCCATGCGCGGCCTATACGGTCTACTTAAAGGGCAGTTCCATGTAAAAGTCTACCATAAACTAAAAAATAAATACCTGATTTTGGTATTAAAAATACTTAATTATAGTCACAACATTATGGCACTATTAAGATTATATAGAAGCAACAATTTCTAAGCATTACTTTTCTAGCAAAGCTGCCATTTATGAGATGATGTCGTGAGTAGGGAATGCAATCTCGATCTCGGCCTTTTTTAGCGAGATTGATCTCGGACGAAAAATAGGCGAGATCTCGCGAGTTTGACGAGATTGCACTTGAGTATAAAGTATAGTTTACACAGAGCCAATAATCTCGGCGCCATTCCTGCAGAAGCCAGTACTGGCCTGGCCCATTTTGTTTAGACAAAGCCATCGCATTCAAGGATTTTTCTTCGGGTGTCCACAAGTTTGCAGTTAAAAAAAGACGGGTTGCACTCCGGGAGTGCCGGCAGAAGTGAAAACTTGATTATTAACGTTGTGCATTATTTTTTTTAACCCATTTTTAATGAAAATCGATTTTTTTAATTAATCGAAACTCTTACAATAGATTTAATTTTTAACCTATTTTTTATGAAAATCGATTTTTTTATTAATTGAAACCTTTACAATCGATAAAAAATATCGACAATCGAAAAAAAAACAATCGATTGTTCGATTAATCGATTTCGATGTTACAACACTACTCTCCAACCGTCTTACGGTTTTTCGATCAGCACGAGAATCTGACGCGAGTTTCACAGTTTTTACCCATCCCACAAAAGCGCTTAACGCCGCTAAAGAAGTTTTCACTTCAAAAATTCGTGAAAATGAATGTTAATCTTATAATACTTATAATTTATAAATAAATTGCTTTTTCTACGTAATTTATTCAAATATTGTGATTATTTGCAAAAAAACCTACCAAACTGCTAATCTCGCGAGATCTCGAAATTGGCGAGATCTCGCGGTATTGTATTCATAAACTCGCGGGATCTCGCTTGAGCCCCAATCTCGCGAGATTTGCATTCCCTAGTCGTGAGATCGGCTGAGTGTGGTTTTGTGTGATGAAGTTCTGACTTAGTTTTCACGTTATGTAGTTTAAATTCTTGTCATATTTTATTACACACTGATTGTTTAAACAATAATTAAATACCGATATACCTTTTGAGATTCGAGAAAATTAATTTTTATAAAGTTATAATAGGCTTGTAAGATCATCATTACTTTTGTCTATAACTACAGTAAAATTACTTTTACATCAACAAAATTAGAAACTTTCCTACGTGACGGCGTTACACAAATGATACCGGCATTAAAAATTTGTCATCTTTTTTTATAACACCTAAACTCTAAAAAATATTTATGTAGTGTCGGTCACATTATAGACTCGACCACGCCCAAAAGTAGCGTTTTGTTTGTTATTTTTGCTGATAGATGGCGAAAACAGCTATAGAAAGCAGAGAGAGAAGCAGAAAGCTAAATTATTATTTTAAGAAGGTTCTTAAAATATTTTTTATTTGACACCTCAAAGTCAAATAAAATCCAAAATTTTGCGATGTCTGGAAATGGGAAGCAATTGTCACAAAAATCTGGCAGTAGGATATGAGATTATTACAGATATCGCAAGAAAATAAGATAATATTATTGATTTTTAAACTTTATTGAACGTAAGATAGACATGCAGAACTGGAAACCTTCTAAAGTAATAGCGACCGAAACTCCATAGTTTCGGTCGCTATTACTTTAGAAGGTAAAAGGTCGTTCTGACCAGACACTATGGAGCTCATATAATGGAAAAATTTTTAGCTTAAAAAAATGACGAAAGTCTGCCTATCGCTGCCTTTTGGGTTATTATGTTAATAGTTTTTGAGAAGATTTCGTGTTGATTTATTTTTTGACTAATTATTAGTGATTTCGTTTTTGTGACGTTTAAGTTCAAAAAAGCATCTTAATGAATTAACTAATTACTGATAAGCTTTTATATTCTTTTAGAGTTCGTACTGTACGTGATGAGGTACATAAATTTTAAAGTTTAATGTAAAACTACCGACTTTTACCTGCACAAAGTGAGTGTAGTGTCGGTCACGTTTTGGGCTGTAGTGTCGGTCACAATTTCTTTTGCTAATAAATAGTTTTTTAAATAACTAACAGGTTATAGATAACCATTTTATAATAGTTTGTTTCATGCACTTTCGATAAAAATACAAAGAAGAGTTATTTAGCACACAGAGAGGAAGATTATTGGTGTTTACAAACACTCTCGGAAACGACTTCCTTTTGCATGTAGTGTCGGTCACGTTTATGTTTGACTAAATAAATGCTATTTGAAAACAACAGTGTACACCATTTTTTCTACATAAGTTAACTTGTTTTATCTGCTACAAAGCCATCTTAAAATTGATACTAACAACATGATAGTAACCATAATATATAACAAAATAAAACGCAAGTCGTATCAAATGTAGAGTCAGTCACATATGGAATTGCCCTATACATAATATATCCAGGGCTGGTGTGCATATCTTTACAGTCTGTCAAGAAAGTGAAGAAATTAAAAAGTGGCAACATCGTAGTGTCATCCCTTTCAAATCAATCTAAGAAAAAAGGGATGACACTACGATGTTGCTACTTTTTAATTTCTTCACTTTCTTGACGGATAGTAAGAGCCATCGTAAACAGAGCGACTTGTCGTCGCGTTTAGTCGCCGCATCAGACGCGGCGTTGTCGTTTGCATCTAGCGTCTTGTCGTCGCGTCTAGTCGCTGAGCTGTCACTGACGCGTGTCGCCTAGTGTGCGCATACACTAACAAAGACGTGCACCTTCCTAGCGCTCACAGCGAGACTGACGATGCGCTGTCGGTTGTCGCGCGACTGTCGTCGTGTGTTCGCGTGCACAGCGCTACCAGACGCAGCGATTAGTAGCGAGCGCACGCGACTCCCCAAGGTTGTCGTCGCGACTCCGCGACTGATGCCAAGTGTGCAGAGCTTCGAACAAAACACGGTATGAAAATTGTCGGCCGTAGCCTGTCGTCGCGTCTATTCGCCGAGCTGTCGCTGACGCGTGTCGCCTAGTGTGCGAAAGAACCTACAATTTGTGTTAATAAACTAACCGAATAATTTCTCTCTGTACAGCTCTCGGCCGAGAGACGGGTTCGGGCGGCAGCGGGTATATATTTTTGTAGTTCTTGCATTTCTCACAGTATACTTCAGTGTCGCCGCATTCTTCTTTCGTACCACACATGTTTTAATAGCGTTAATAGAAGCTAGGCTTTCTTCTCATTGTCTTAGAGCGCATTCTGTTTTCCGGCAAATAATGAGGTTAAGTAAAGCCTAAAAAAGTAAAAATAGAAAATAACTTACATATAGGTACGGTCAGTAATGACGTTAGGGGGGGGGGAGCCACGCTGGGTGACCACCCAAGGCGCCGTATAAACAGGTTCGTCAATTTTTTAACGCTACCAGCACCCTGCGCGCCAGAAATCTCGTCCAGTGCGCTGGTAAGTGGTAGTGCTAAAACCGGCACTGCATACGGTCTACTTTCATTTGTAAAGGAAGATCCATACATCCGAAAATAAACAATAACAATATTATAATTAGGGAATGCAAATCTCGCGAGATTGGGGCGCAAGAGATACCTACCGCGAGTTTATGAATACAATACCGCGAGATCTCGCTAATTTCGAGATCTCGCGAGATTAGCAGTTTAGTGGGTTTTTTTTCAAATAATCACAATATTTGAATAAATTAAGAAAAAAAAGTAATAAATATTATAATTATTATAAGATTAACATTCATTTTCACGATTTTTTCAATAGAATTTTATGCATCATTCATTGTTTGATGTATCTGTCTATAATTTTTAAGTAGTAAACTTTGACATACGTATCTACTATCTTTCAAATAACAAATAAAAGAAACGGCCATTCTTCTCTTCTAATGCGGTTTTATAATTTTGGACGTGGGGGTAATATCATGGACGTCCGCGGTAAAACCATAACACAGGGAAGTAAAATGTATGGAAATATATGGAGACGCTTTAAATTTCCGTCGACGGATACTTTTTAACGTGCACGTTAGAGGACATCACAACGTTTACACTTCTGAACCGCACAAAACGTCCGCGGTGCGTAAATCAAAAGGGCATAAAACGTTGGGTGTACACCCAACGTTTTATCGTGGAAGCCGGCGTCCACGATAACGTTACGTCCAGAACTATAAAAGCGCACTATCAAACACAAATCTTTTAGTAATAAAATAGTTCTTTTATAACAAACAAAACAACGAGAAGTCAAAATTCAGGACCTAGTTGAGAATCACAGTGCACAGTTGCTTAGGCCAGCTCCTCTTTGTTTTGATTCCGTGATCGCAACTCCGTCCGTGTCAGTTCGCGCTTCAAATAAGACGTTTTTATGCTCAAGTGCAATCTCGTCAAACTCGCGAGATCTCGCATTTTTTTCGTCCGAGATCAATCTCGCTTAAAAAGGCCGAGATCTCGCGAGAACGAGATCTCGAGATTGCATTCCCTAATTATAATGTTTAAATGAAGTCTATAAGTACTTACCTACTCAGTGGTGTTAGTAGGCACAATAATTAGCAAGACAGTTTATTTATAAGTAAGTACTTCTGAATAGTTTATTTTGTGCATTTTTTTCATTTTGCTACAGGGCCATAATTTATATGATCAAAGCTGTTTCATGTCAGTCAGCTGTTATTTTATATTTTTTTCATTTACAACAACAAACAACATTGGCATAACAATAGGGCAAAAGGTCAAATATAAAAAAAAAATCTAAGTTCGGACCGCAGACCGTACTGCAGGGCAGGGTACCGTATGAGGTAACCCCACGTTCCAAACTCAAAAAGCGAGAGATAACACCACGTTCCAAACTTAAAAATCGAAACGAACATAATGCACATAAAATTACGCAGCCCGCGCCACAAGTGTGACGCGTATAACACGTTTCGGAGCGAGGTCATCGACGTACGATCGGACTGGCGCGGCCCCCGCCCCGCGTCCGTGCCGCAGTTCGATCCGGCGAGTCGATGCGAGCGCATTCCCTACGGTTTTAACTTTTTTACAAAATGGCGGTTTGGAGCATGGAAGCCGTTTCCGAGTTCATCAATTTACTCCGCGAACATCCGTGCCTATGGAAAGTTAGAAGCAGGGATTACACGGCCCGGCACAAGAGGAATATGGCTTACGATGAACTCGTAAAATACTGCCGAACTATAGGTTTCCCGTCGGCGAATCGTGAGTTCGTCACCAAGAAAATACAGAATTTGAGAGGTAATTACCATTTATTTACTTAAAATATTATTTTATACTTTATTACTATTATTAGGTCTTTGCCTTGTAAGTTGTACCTAATAAAACGGGCGAAACATTTTCTAAATGCACAGCTGATTTCTGTGACGTCGCGCGTCGCTATGCACTCGAGTCTCGACTTACAGCTGTTTTGCCTCAAGTTTTGCTGACGCGCATCGCTCTACAAAAAACCGGCCAAGTGCGAGTCGGACTCGCACACAGATTCTGTATTCACATTTCAAGGGTGCTGATTTTAATATTGGGCAATAAAATTAAGCTTCTATTTTATGAGAGACTTCTTACTTATCTTCGATCTATACCTATTTAAGTTAAACAGGAAGTAACAAAACAAAGTAATAATTTATAATACTTAAGGGTGTATATGAGTCATAATATGTATAGAATTCACTGTGAAAGTAGCACAGCTGTAAAGGCGGCTCTCGACATAGGCAAACGCGTCTGCAGACGCGTTGGCAGTGCGCTTGCAACGGCGTTTGTGAGTAATCCACACATAGGAAGGTCGTTCAGTATGCTTTGGATCGCGCCAATGTGCGGACGGATTCAAAATGGATGTTGAGTCGCTAACAGCTGTAGCTGTATATTTATTCACAGCTTATAATTACTTTGTAAATGTGGACAAGAAAAAGTTTTAAAGGGTTTTCTCGAAATAAATAAATAAAAGGCGAGAAAACGTAACAAACAAAGAAATAAACTCACTTTTACATAATATTTTATAATATTAAAATAATATAAGTAATTATTTTATTACCTACTTATTATTTATTTAATTATAACATATAAAAATTATTACATATTATTATAATTATCAAAACCTATAACTCCGGGCGAACTGATCGCGCGGCCTATGTGTGGATGGAGCACGAAGCTTGCGACAAATGTCCTTTGATCTTTGCTGACATTTCCGACCCGCGCGGCATGCTCGCAGACGCGTCGGCCAACGTCTAAATACCTACGGCCAACGCGCGAATGCCCGTTCTACACATTGGGCCAACGCGTCTGCCAACGCGTCGGCCAACGCGTTCGCCTATGTCGAGAGCCGCCATAAGATTTTGATCATAATACGTATTGAGTTCACTGTGAAAGTAGCAGCGCTGAAAGACCAAATTTTTTTTTCACTTTTGTAAGGGGAAACTCGTGACGTTCGGGCGCTTGCCCCACGAACCCTAAAGTATATTATCACTTATTTTTGTTACATCCTGTATACTCTGTTACCCCGCAACTTATTGCGCCGCCCGCCGCTGCAACCGTACATATAATTTTACAAACTTAAGGACTATAAAAATTAAAAATACTAGCATGTAAGAAATAACGTTTTTTTTCTAAGGTGCGTTCCGCAAAGAACTGAAGAAGGTACTAGAAGCGCGGCGACAGAATGTGGTCTACCAACCGTCGCTATGGTACTACGAACAGATGATGTTCATACGAGACCAGGACGCGAACACTTCTAACGCGACAGACGACGACTATATAGAAGCTGACGTGGAAATTCTCCAGGAATCTGACTACAACGCTGAATATTCGAGCGACTACAAGGAGCAGTTTAAGACACCTCAGCCTACGCGCACGCCGCTGAAATCTGAGAAAGTAACAGTGGAGGTTAGGTGACATTTTGAATGTATTGTTTTTTTTGTAGAAAAAGTTTATACATTGATGAATACGTGTGGCACTCGGGGACTGCCGCGGTAAAGCTATTGCGTAACATTTTTTACCAACTTATGCAATTCTCTAAAAAAAAAAAAATGTAGTCGCACGCACACAAACACCGTGCCGAAGTGTGGCAATGTCGCACCGCTTTGCCGGTCGGAGTTGGAGGGTGTTATGTTTTTTTCGTAACGCAATGTCTTGTTTCATCTAGTTTTTTTTGATCTAGTTTTTTTTGTTTGAAAGCTGACATTATCGAGTGTGGTATAAGGTCTTAGCTATAGACTATAGTTGATCATCAGCAGCCCGCTCAGTGCTGAAAAATTTGAGTTTCATCTACTATTTTTTTTAATCATGGGTTGTTTTTAAATGTCTTGATTTAACGTTATTTGTTCCAGGTATCACCCGCAAGAAGTTTCAAGAGGAAATTCCGCTCGAGCGTAGTCGACAACCAATACATATTCCAAAAAAGATTCATGAGCGCGTGCACAGAGGCGTTGAAGAACAAAAAAGAACTATCGGAATACGAGGCCTTATCCGTGACCTTTGCTAAGAAGTTGGAAAAAATGCACGCCACACAGGCCTTGTACGCCGAGGCCATAATACATTCCGTTCTACGCAAAGGCCTTCTGAATCAGCTGACAGAAATGACAGATGTTTGTGACAAACAGTGTAATAAGGTGCTGTCATCTTCACAAAATCCGTCGTCGTCGGTAGAACGCAGGGCACCTAAGATGGAGAGCGTGGTAGATGATGATGATGATGATGATCCGCTGATATAATATAAGATGAAGAAGTGAGAGAACTATAATAAAGACGTTAGAACTGTGTGTTTATAAGGCATAATATCATAAGTATAGGTAAAATAATTGTGGATACAAGTTTAAAAATACGTTAAGTGAATTTTAAATAAATATTTTTTTGTTTACATAAAGACTATGTTTTGGTTCAAAAATTCTTTTGGTTATTTCTATAGTTTTTCAGAATTGCTCAAAAGATGGCGTTAGTATGCACAAATTGTATTGTAAATTAAATAGTAAATTGATTATTATAGATATACTAGATGTCCCGCGCGGCTTCGCCCGCGTAAATTAGAAATTTTACAGAATCCGTAGGTACATTTTCCCATAAAAAATATTTCCCCCGTTTTTCCCACATTTTCCTGAGTTTCTTCTGTCGTATTAGTCTTAGAGTAATAATATAATATAACCTTCTCGATAAATGATGAGTCTTACTCGATAAATGATCTATCTAACACTGAGATAAGTTTTTAAATCGGACCTGTAGTTTCTGAGATTGACGCGTTCAAGCAAACATACTCTTCAGGTTTATAATATTAGGTAGATATAGATTTTTTTTAATTATCGCTTGACAAACTCGAGTCTCGATCTAAAAGACTATGATATGGTAGTGATGATGATGATGATGAAGAATGTAATTTGCATAGTAGCATATGCTTTCTGTTCTTAAAACAACGCCGAAACTCCCAAACTTGTATCTATAAAGAATCAGGAATTCTCTCAGCACCTTCCGAACCACAGTATACCAGGTATATCTCGGTGCAAAATCTTACTTGTTGGTAGCATATGCTTAGAATACTTCTCACGAAACCGAAGTCACCATATGTTTCCCTATAAGTTTTGAGGAGTTCCCTCGATTACTTATGGATCCTTCATCAGATCATCACTTTTCTGAATATAATACCAAATTGGGATGATACCCTATATACCAAAAGAAAAATTTTGAAAATCGGTTAACCAACGGCGGAGTAATCGTTGAATATAAGAAAACGAACATAACACCTCCCCCATTTTGAAAGTCGGTTAAAATTGTAGCCTACGTGTTATTTATTTAATATTTTAATCAGCACATGAATTGAATAACAAAATTTTTTTCAAATTAATCGTAGCACCATCTGTCAGGACAAACTAAAATTGAAATAGAATAATATTGAATGCGATGATAGCGCCGTCCGCCGGATCTAATGTAAAACATTCCAAAATCAACAACTCCTTATAAATAAGAAATTAATTGAAAAAACATTTTCCAGTAGACCAAACTGTAAATCTAAACCATTCTCGAATCTCCACGAACACACACAAAAAATTTCATCAAAATTGGCCAAGATAAGATAAATCCGTTCAGCCGTTCTCGAGTTTTAGCGAGACTAACGAACAGCAATTGATTTTTATATATATATTTATCTTTCGATTTCTATATAGTCTTATTAAAAAAATACGTGGACAGAGTAACAACTTAAGTTAGCTAAAATAAAAAAATAATCGGACAGAGTAACAACTGAAGTTAGCTAAAATTGTGTTTATTTATGTACTATGTATTTTGAGACTATGCAATTTTGTCGCGTTCGCGATTCACTTTCACTTTTGTTGAGTTTCAGAACGCGATATTAGGTCCTCCAACGCGCACGCGAATTTGAACTTTATGCAGCGGTAATAAATTACAAATTGACTCTCCATTTTATTTAGAAAACGTTTGTATGGGAAATAGAAAAATGCTGTTTTGAGGATTTTCCCGGCAATTATTCGAATTTTTCTCACCTTTTAAACCTTCCCTAGACCTCCACGAATAATTCAAGACCAAGATAAGATAAATCCGTTCAGCCGTTCTCGAGTTTTAGCGAGACTAACGAACAGCAATTGATTTTTATATATATAGATAATCTATAGAATTAAAAGAAAGAAAAAATAAAGTTAAATATTTCAAAATATAGTGATAATTATTATGTTTTTTATTTATAGTGAAGATACAAACAACCTTATTACTATTTTCGTGTTTTTCTGAAAACCATGCGAACTATCCGCACATTCCTTTAGGCCAAAAAAAATCATTTTAAACTAGATATTAAAATATATTTTTTAAGAGGATTCCACACCGCCACTTTTTCCATACAAACGTTGTCCCCTGTTTCCTCCCTGGATAATGCTAGTAGAGTTATAATTTTTTTCCTGAATATCTACGGCCACTAATACAATGTCCCTATGTTTTCTTTTTTTTCATAACTTAATTATTAAATAAGATATGAACGTTCAAAAACCCAAAAAAATGGCCAGATTTTCCACTGTGTTCAAACGTCCAGAAAACAGATTTGGATAGATTATACAAAAAAAGCAAAACATAGGAACACAGCTCAAGCCTTTTTTTAATCTTTAATGAAAAAAGTACTTAAATCGGTTAAGTTTTGGAGAAGGAATCAGGGGACAACGAATCGTTGATTTTCTGGATTTTCTGCAGTTGTCTCTATCGCGTTCTGCGGTATAGGCTTGAGGTAAGGGAGACAGCTATAGATATTACACGTACTTTTTTTTCATTTCTCTAGCCGCTGTTGTATCCTCTTAAGAACAGGCAAAAAGACACAAGTTTTTCTTCTACGTACACATCTAACGAGGTGAACATGTGTGCGTAATCACGATTCAACGGGGCTGTAAAGTGATTTTTGTCGTCTACTCGAGAGATAAGTGGTGACTTTGCCGATACTACCTGCCTACTCGACGCATCCCATCAGGCGATGCGCTAGCTCGTTTCACATAAGCCCGGCCAATTAGCTATATTTCCTTCGATACAGATACGCGATCAGTGATAATGTATGTACCTACAGTATATATCTACTGCGTCACATACAGGAACTAAATAGTCTACATTAGAACAGTGACACAAACACATCTTTATGTTTCTTAATTTAATGGAATAAAAATGTTGCGGATCCCTTACTTGAGTGCAGGTGTCAGAAACAATGCGAGGTGTTTTAGTGTTAAATTTGGCAGTCTTAACGTAAGTAAATTTACATCTAAGCGATGGATACTTAACTAATCTTGTATTAATTTAATTATGCTACCTAGTACTAATATATAAAACAAAAATTACAATAAAAAATATGATATAATTCATTTTCGATTTTTCCTAATTTTCTAACTTTAAGCTCTTACTCTCAAGTCTGAGATACAATTTGGTTTGCAGTAATAGTTTGTTAAATTAATTTTTACAAATTTTTTTATAAGTAACAATTTTTTCCACAAATTAATTGTTAAGTTATTGTAGATCAATTAACATAATATTATTGTCCATATAGTTATTGTTAAATATAGAAAGTATAGCAGAGATAGCATTTTTTATTAAACACCCTAGTATATAAAGTTGATATGCTACCGTTAGTTTTTAAAGCCAAATCCCGAATATAACTAAAGTCTAAGTTAGAATATATAATATTGTGACATAATGGGTATTACAATTATATTTTAATTTTTACCTTACGTCCATCACGTATTCCATAACTGTGGAATCAACTCCCGAGCGTATTTTCATAACCGTTCATTCATATTTTTATTTCAATAGGAATATGAACGCTACGACGTGGTACATAGAATTTAGAAACATGTTTCTGAACTTTCATTATACGTTAATGTGAATTATAATCAAATTGAAAAGTATAATAATTCATAACAAAAAATATCCATATAAATGGGAAAGCATATTGTCTCTTTCGGGAAAAATCAAGGGTTCTTATCCCGGTGTAAATGTATGGCTTTGAAGTAGAGGTTCCCAAACTTATTTTGTCTACCGCCCACTTAAAGAACAAATTATATTAGCGCCCCATTGTTTCAATTCAAAATGCATCCAGATGAAATAAATCACCCCCCAAGCCTCTTCACAACGCTGCAACGCACCCATTTTTTTCTGGGTCCCACACCGCCGCCTTCACACCTTCAGCCCCGACAAGGGGGCGTTATTGTCCACTTTGGGTAAGACTGCTATAAAGTTATATAGCAACATCTAGCTATGTACTTATTATATTACGATTTGAATATTGCATGCCATACAGGGAAAACCGATCAAAACCACTAGTATGAGTAGTTTCTGTTGCATATGCAATATATTAGTCGTAAAATGTAGGCGACCTTCGTGATAATGTTATATGACAATTGCACCGCAAAATAAACAACACATATTATCATAAACACTTATATACTAATACACTATATTTTGTTCTAGATCTGAGTATAAACAGAGACTAGACAGCATAGACCATGGTATTAACAATTATTCCTAGATGTCGCCCTCAACTCTGTTGCACTAAAATTCGTTTATCACGTAGGAACCGTACATTTTTCCGGGACAAAAGTATCCTATGTCCCTCCTCGGGACTCAAAGTATCTCCATGCCAAATTTCAGCAATATCGGTCAAGCGGTTTGGGTGTGAAGAGGTAATAGACATACATACACTTTAATTAATAGTTAAACAATAATTATTTATTGCTAACGGGGGCCACATACTTCTCTATATTCAGTACCTGTTGCAATATTATTTTACAGCACATTTAATTAAGCTTCATTAATTAATTGTTGATTTAAAGAGCGCACTACCACCACGGAATATACATTAGTAGTACCAACTAGCACTTAGCAGGGTATCTGCAGGGCAAAGCATCTCTGTACCTAATGGTACAAATATGCTTTTTCAGCACTGCTTGTACTTTTAGGAGACCTCTTTTTCCCAGATGAATGCATTTTCGTTCCTGTCAGTAATCTGGTGATGAGCATACATGTGATGTGGATATTACCTACATGCAATTTTGAAATAATACTTTTCGTTGTTCGAACGTGAAACCAGACCGATGGCGTATGGGGTATGATGTGTGGAAATCGAACCCGCAAGCTTAGGAGCTAAATAATAACTACGTAACTACAAGAGCCAATTTTTTTTATGAAATAAGGGGGCAAACGAGCAAACGGGTCACCTGATGGAAGCAACTTCAACAACAAAATCAGAAGAGCTATAGGTGCGTTGCCGGCCTTTTAAAAGGGAAAAGGATAATAGGGGAGGGTAGGGATGGGAAGGGAAGGGAAGGGAATAGGGGAGGGTAGGGAAGGGAATAGGGTAGGGGATTGGGCCTCCGGTAAACCCACTTACTCGGCGAAACACAGCGCAAGCGCTGTGTCACGCCGGTTTTCTGTGAGAACGTGGTATTTCTCCGGTCAGTCGGCCCATTCGTGCCGAAGCATGGCTCTCCCGCGTAAATTTCTAAGGTCGAAAGCTAAACTATTGGACCACGGTTGACGGTGGTTATACAGGGTGTAACAAAAATAAATGATAAAGCTTAGGCCAAACCTACGCGACCAAGCGACTGCGAAGCGGGAGCGTCTGCAAGTTGCGTCAAGTTGTCAAATGCGTGTTTTGTAACTAGACTTCTTTTTTTAAACCATTTGACAACTTCACGCTCCCGCTTCGCAGTCGCTTGGTCGCGTAGGTTTGAACAAAGCATTATACTTTAGTGTGTTTACGTGTTCCTTGTAGAGAGTTCAGTGTGAAAGTAGCAGCGCTGAAAGACCAAAATTTTTTTCACTTTTGTGACGCTCGGGCCCTTGCCCATACAAAAGTGAAAAAAACTCGTCTTTTAGCGCTGCTACTTTCACAGTGAACTCTCTACAAGGAACACGTACACACCCTAAAGTATTATCACTTATTTTCGTTACACACTGTATAATTACGCCTATTGAAGTTTCAATGCGTTTATGAAATATGGAAATAGTAAAATGTATTTACCAGAGCGAGTTTCATAAAAAGTTTGAAATTATTGAAAACATAAATTAAAATGTTATTAGGGGCCTCTATCGTGTTTTCTGCGAGGCTTCGACCTCTGAATACCTAATGTATTGATCTGATAAATAAGTTTATAATTTCAATTTGAGCTGTAAGATGAGTTTTTGAGTGGTCTGATAATATTTTCATACTTTTTACTTTTTAGGGTTCCGTACGAAAAGGGCAAAGAACCCTGTTTCTACTTGTACGACAGTTGTTCTACCCCTCACCAACGACTAAGCTAAGGGCCCCCATATTACAAATAACTACTTAAAGCAGACCTTTAAGCGGGCATATGAACACCAAAACTATATATTATGTATTTTAATAACTTCTTTTATCTGAATTCTTAATATAAACTAACGTATTTCCGTGGATGTTTTATCAACAAATTCTAAAAAGTAGCATGATTTTTTTAAACGAGCAATAGGCCCATAACACATTTCCACCACTGCAACTCCTGTGTCGCCAGAATCAACAGTGGTATCCAACCACGAAAACCCATTGATATGATCTCAGGGAGCCCGAGGGACAAGCTAAATATGTCTTGGGACCCGCAACGAAATTAATCAGAAGAAATGTAGGAGAAGTAGGAGATAAGATTAAGCAGCATACATAATATAGTATGTAGTTATACAAAAAATACTAGTCGTGTACTCCGTATAAATCAACGTCATTTTTTCCGTTTAGTACGGAACCCCCGTATTTGTTCGACTCGCGCTTGGCTTGTTTTTATGGAAAATAATTATTGTGTAGGCGTGCTGCTGTGGTGAGAGTGGTTGGCAAATGACGACATCTTGTTTATTGATTACTGATTAATATTGGAACGCTAGAAAAGATGTGGTTGTTAAAATTATTTTTAAAATATACCATTATTTATAAAAATATTTAACAATAAATACCTACATACAAACAAGGCCTGCTTTTCCCTGTCACATTGGAAACGTTATACTACGAAAGCCTTTAAATACTTACGCTGCGTAAAAATCTTTAATTGCAATGCGAAAGAATTAGAAATATAATTTTAATTTTATAATGCTCTTAATAACCCCAGACGAGCGGTCCTTAAAATTTTTTTGATGGTGGAAACCTTTTTTAGGGACCAAGAGTAAATAATGTTTTGTATTGAATTAATTGTATCCATGCTGGTGTCTGAAGACATTTCTAAAAATAATTTATGTATCGCTCGCGAAACCATTACAAAGCCTTTGCAGAGCCCCTACAATGCCTTTGCGATCCCGTACCACCAAACCGTTTTGAGACTCAAACAATCGAACGAGAATGCTGCGTCCTACTCTTATCTAAGGCTGCGTTTCCACCAGAGCCGAGCGGAGCTGTGGTGCGAGGAATGTGTTTTTGAGAACCAATAGCATCGCCGCGCTGAGCGATGTCATGGCGAAGTCATGTCAATGAAGCGATTCGAATGGTTTTCAAAAACACGTGTTTATACGTGGGAGAGCCATGCTTCGGCACGAATGGGCCGGCTCGACCGGAGAAATACCACGTTCTCACAGAAAACTGGCGTGAAACAGCGCTTGCGCTGTGTTTCACCGAGTGAGTGAGTTTACCGTAGGCCCAATCCCCTACCCTATTCTCTTCCCTTCCCTACCTTCCCCTATTCCCTTCCCTACCCTCCCCTATGACCCTGTTCCCTCTTAAAAGGCCGGCAACGCGCTTGCAGCTCTTCTGATGCTGCGAGTGTCCATGGGTGACGGAAGTTGCTTTCCATCAGGTGACCCGTTTGCTCGTTTGCCCCCTTATTTCATAAAAAAAAACATATTCCTCACAACACAGCTCCGCTCAGCTCTGGTGGAAAGGCAGCCTAACAAACGTGAAACGACGTTGTTGGAGCAGGAGGCAGCATTCTCGTTTGATTGTTTGAGTCTTAAAACAGTTTCGTGGTACGGGCCTTGTTTGCAGAGCCCAGGGCTTCGCGGAATACACTTTGACAATGACAGTCACTCAGCCAATTCAATTAAACCCAAAACAGATCTAGATCGCTTGTATCATGGGGAGTGCTCTGAGGAATTGTTCGGAATCATACCACCTGCAACTTTTCGCCATCGTCCCACGCGAAAAACATACCATCCTCATCACCTTGATGAGTGGAAGTCTTCCATCGTGCGTTTCTCGCGTAACTTTCAGCCGCGAACTGTAAAACTCTGGAACGAACTGTCACCAACAGTATTTCCGGACCTATACGACATGCAAATCTTCAAGAAGAGCGAGTGTTCCCTCTTAAAAGTCCGGCAACGCACCTGCAGCTCTTCTGATGTAGGTAGTTGCTTACCATCAGGTGACCCGTTTGCTCGTTTGCCCCCTTATGTTATATAAAAAAGAAGATTACTAAACTAAGGGCCTGTTTCACCACTTCCTGATAACTGACGAATAGGCTATCCACAACTTAACTTGACAGATAGAGTATGGAGATTTTTTTTACAGGCAAATGGCCCACCACACATTCCCACCACTGCAACTCCTGTGTCGCCAGGATCAACAGTGGTAACTAACCACGAAAACCCTTTGATATGATCTCAGGAGTGCCCGAGGGACAACCAAGCAAAGCAAAGCGGGAGAGCGCCAAATTTTCGTGACATTAATGTCCGAACAAAGGGGGAAGCGCCACGGGAAAATAGTAGAGTATGGAGAATCTGTCAAATAAGTTGTGGAGAGCCTATCCAGCACTTTATCAGGAAGTGACGAAACAGGCCCTAAATGTGCTACGTAGCTCTCCGTCACGTAGTTTGTGTATGATGTATGTGGGCAGTGGGCACGTATAGGGTTATCACGTAAGGTCAATGTTAAAGTCATCAATCGATTGTACTTGTCGATACGGTATCGATATAGTTCCTACTCGACCAGCGTCAGTGGGCAGCGACCATGAAGCAACATTTTGAAGCGTCAAAAGTTTTTTTTAAATGAAATAAGGGGGCAAACGAGCAAACGGGTCACCTGATGAAAAGCAACTTCCGTCGCCCATGGACACTCGCTGCAGGTGCGTTGCCGGCCTTTTAAAAGGTAATAGAGTAATAGGGGAGGGTAGGGATGGGAAGGGAAGGGAATAGGGGAGGGTAGGGAAAGGAATAGGGTAGGGGATTGGGCCTCCGGTAAACTCACTCACTCGGCGAAACACAGCGCCAGCACTATTTCATGCCGGTTTTCTGTGAGAACGTGGTATTTCTCCGGTCGAGCCAGCACTTCCGTGCCAAAGCATGGCTCTCCCACGTCTAAATATACGTTTCTGTTTCCCTTATACACGTTAAATACAGGTTGTATAAACCTAAGTGATTATACTTTAGGGTGTATGTGGGCCTTAATTGTATAGAGTTCACTGTGATATGTGATGTGAAATACTGTATTGTTAAGCAGGGGCGTAGCTACGGACGTATATGCCGTATCAATTATACGGGGGCCCCGAGCTTGTAAAGGTATGCCTGTGCCAAAATTAGATTAATACATAGTTATTATGGTAACAAAGAAAACTCGTATCAAGTATCTTTCAAATTTTTACTGTCGCGTCTCTATGCAGATGATGGCTTTAATTACACAATATTATTTAACCACTTTAATTAAAACGTCATTTACAATATACATGTTTATATGTATGTAAATGAACGAGTACCTCGATGCGTCGGCGCATATCAATTGCAAATAATGCATAAGCCCTTGAGTTGTGTCAACAGTCAGATGAGCTGCTCACAGCTGGAATTGTTTGATTACAAAATATGAAGCTCACGCTTTTCTAAACCTGATGGGTTATCGATGGAAAGTGCTGCAAAAATCTAGGTTCGATTCCTAAGTGACCACACGAATTGGTGTACAATAAAAATATATTTCCTGCCAAAATTGCCTAGGAGAAAAAAAAGAGAGAAAAACAAGTGAACTAGCAAACAAGTGAAAACTTACTTTAGACAAGTGGTATAGAAAACATGCCATATTATTGATATATTATGTCAATATGATAGGGCTATTTTCTGACGTCTTTGCTATCTAGAGACGTCAATCATTACGAGTAGATATAATAATATTATTACTAGTTGCGCCAAAATTCGACTATCGCGCGGGAACCGTACATAATTCCGGGATAAGAAGTATCCTATGTCCTTAACCGGGACTCAAAGTATCTCCATTCTCCTTAACAAAAAGCAGAATCGGTTCAGCGGTTTGGGCGTGACGAAGTAACAGACAGATAATATTAGTATATGGATATTGGAATTTGGATATCTCTACTGTTTAGTAGACCAGTTTACCAGCAGCGCCCATTGACGTATTCATTTAAAGCCTTGGTGCACTATATATGTTCAAATTGTAATTTTCCATCTTTTTAGTAAAGATGGCCCCGTGCGAGTTTCTTACGCCGGTTCTTCTCGCCGGGTTAGTTCCCGAACCGGTGGTAGGCACCGTAGTATCAACGTTCAGAAATATTTTTGTAAAAAAAATACTCTGAATAAAAAATATTTTGATTTGATTTGAATTTGATTTAGTTTAAGAAATGAAATGTACAGAAAGAATGGAATGTACAGAAATCCTATCTCTGTCATCCCAGGATAGGTACAAAGTCAAAGTAAAAAAAAAATATTCAGAATTTAAGTTTTTTAGGGTTCCGTACCTCAAAAGGAAAAAACGGAACCCTTATAGGATCACTTTGTTGTCCGTCTGTCCGTCCGTCCGTCTGTCAAGACCCTTTTTCTCAGGAACGCGTGGAGGTATGAAGCTGAAATTTATATCAATTACTCAGGTCTACTGTCCCTTGAATCTGTGAAAAAATCAAACTTCTAAGCCAACGCAATCAAAAGATACAGCCGTTTATGCCGCAAATTTTCGACACTTGCAAGGGAATCAAAACCTACAGGGTGCTTCCCGTGAACTCAGAATCTTGAAATTTGGTACGAAGCAACGTCTTATAGCATAGATAAAGGAAAAATTACGAAAACCATAAATTTTTAGTTACATCACATAATATATATTTTTTTAATAATTTTAAACTTACTACCCATTTCCTCATAAACGCGTAGAGGTATTAAATTGAAATTCATACCAAATACTCAGGTCTATAATACCTTTAAGCTGTAACAAAATCAAACTTCTATGTCAACGCAATCAAAAGAAACAGCAATTTAAGCTGCATATTTTGAAACTCGCAAGTACTCGCAAGGGAATCAAAACCTAAAGGGTACTTCCAGTCGACCTAGAATCTTGAAATTTGGCATGAAGCAACGTTTTATAGCACACCGATTTCCGAAAACCTTAAATTTTTAGTTACATTACAAAATATATATTTTTTAATAAATATAAACTTATTACTTTTTTCCTCATGAACGCGTAGAGCTATCAAGTTGAAATTCATATCAAATACTTAGATCTTTGTACGGAACCCTCGGTGCGCGAGTCCGACTCGCACTTGGCCGGTTTTTATTTCAAACACACATTGTTAATCTTTATCCTTCACAATAGAGTTAACATAGACAACGATTAAAACAACGTTATTTTACAATCCCTGAAAAAACAACATCAATAAAACAGAGCAATTACTCTAAACCAACAAGATAAAAGATTTGAGCGCTACCCAAATAACAACTATCAAATTATAACAATTATTTAACAATAATATTCCTGATAAGTCATTTAATACTACGCGTCTGTGACTGACGCACGCGTAAAAAAGTTATAATGTTAAGAACAAGGTGTTTATTGAAGAATGTGGTTGGAAGACGATTGTATTCAGTTGTCGGTGATGGATTGCCGCCGATTAGCACGGTGAGTTTCATCGAAATCAGCTCAGCCGTTTTGTAGCTAAGGTCAAAGTTCAATCTTGTTACTACGCCAATGCTGAGATATAATGTGATGAGTGTAAATCAAATTTTAAGAGTAAATTATTTAAGTAGGTATCTAATACTGGGTTGGGGGGATGGGGGGACTGGGGAGTAAAAACTGGGAGACATTAAAATATTATGATTCAACTTTAATTTAATGAAGAGTTTGACAGGTATTGGCTTGTGTCATACTCTTCATTTAATTACACTGAAGTAGAATACTAATTATTAGTATTCGTCTATGTCTGCGGCAGTAAGAGTGATTCTTTTCGCGAAACGCAAAGTAACTGGGCAATAATTTTTAAGAGCAACAAAAAGTAGATCTTTAAATCTTTATCACCTCCATCGTGGGTATCGCAGACACAATAGATTTTCAATTGTTATGCGGCAGCCGGCTGCCGCTTGGGGATTGATGTATTGACATCATGCATCTTGTTATCTAATGCCTATATCCAGATGACTGATCAGTGAATAAAGTTTTTGCAGCACTGCATGAAGTCGCGTCAGGACACTGTATGTGTCCCTTATATAGAGTTCACTGTGAAAGTAGCACCTTTGAAAGAGTGTTTTTTTGTGATTTGTATACCCAATCGCCGCTATAGCGTCATTTTCCATATAAAAGTAAAAAAAAACTCTTTCAGCGCTGCTACTTTCACAGCGAACTCTATTTGACGACCTCTGTGGCTCAGTCGGTGGGCTGTTGGTAGCTCAAGCTGGGGGTCGCGGGTTCGAATCCCGCCGACGGAACAAAAACTTTTTCAAAAAGTTCCTGGGTCTTGGATGTGTATTAAATATGTGTATCATATAATAAAAATCTTAAATATATGTATAGTATAAAAGTATTAAACATATTATTTCCGTTGTCCTGTAATGGACCTGTAACACAAGTCCTTCAGGTACTTAGCACAGGGCCAGACTGACGTGGTGTGAAGCGTCCATAGATATTATTATTATTTTTATTAAGTTTTGTTGTCTAGTTCAACATAGGTCGTAAAGTAGAAAACGTAGGACCGTAATTATAAGGTACTTAATAACATAAATAAATGATACCCTCGCTATCTCTTACAAATCTTCATTAAGTACACAGATTTGTTGTTTCTAAGCGAACTACCTTTTCATGGACAACAGAACAGCGAACGCATCTAGTATTAATCTTATTTTATATCTTTAAACGAGCAATTCTTGTATAAGTATATAATACTAGCTGTCCCGGCAAACGTTTCTTTGCCATATAAAGTATTTCGCCCGTATTATTTTATTGAAATGACTAAATAAGTATATCTCCATGGCAACGTCCATCGCTATCCCGTCGCAAAAACGATGGTCGCCGTCAGTCTCGAGTTGTAATAATTTACTATTATTTATTCAACAGAAGTGACAGACAACTGGCGGGATAACTAATGAAATGACGATTGATCAGTTATCGACCGGGGATGAACAATGATTAAATTACTAAAATGGCTATTAAAAAATAAGGGTTGATCGTAGAAGGGTGAAAATTGAGGATTGTATGTATTTTTGTATGTTGCATCATAAAAAAATAGAAATTAAAAATTTTGTCTAAAAAATAAAAAATAAAGACGAACACCCAAAAAAGCCCAAGCTCCGGCACAAAAGTAAGGTATCTCAGTTTTTAGTATATTTTATTAGTAAAAGAAATGTATATGTGTCGTAGCCGCAAAAAGTGGCTTAATTAAAAAAAATGCTATTTTATTATTTTCAGGCGTACCTAACAATTTTAGTTTAAATTACTTTTATGAAATGTTTTAAACAATCACTAAACATATAAAAACACTTACTTTTTCCTTTTAAGAATAAAGATAGGTACTACAAATTCTGTCTGCTAATAGTTTTGATGTGGGCGAGCCATGCTTCGGCACGAATGGGCCGGCTCGACCGGAGAGATACCACGTCCTCACAGAAAACCGGCGTGAAACAGCGCTTCCGCTGTGTTTCGCCGAGTAAGTGAGTTTACCGGAGGCCCGATCCCCTACCCTTTTCCTTTCCCTACCCTCCCCTATTTCCTTCGGTACCGTCCCCTATTCCCTTCCCTACCCTCCCCTATTACCACTTAGAAGGCCGGCAACGCACCTGTAGCTCTTCTGATGCTGCGAGTGTCCATGGGCGATGGAAGTTGCTTTCCATCAGGTGACCCGTTTGCTCGTTTGCCCCCTTATTTCATAAAAAAAAAAGTAATTTACAATAAACTCTCTACAAAAAACACGTACACACCCTAAAGTATTATCACTTATTTTTGTTACACCCTGTATCATAGGCGCCGGCAGGGGGGGGGATCATTTGCACCCCTTGGGAATCTCGGGATAAACAGGAATTATTGAGATAAAAAGCAGTAGGTATGTTGGAAGCCGTACAAAGATAGTTCGTAATGTTTCGGCACTAAAATATGTATAATATATTCTGTTGACGTAACTAGGGTCACTGTTGTTTGTAAAAAGTAAAAAGAAAAGAAAGAAAATTAAAATCTACACCCCTTGAAAATTATTTCTGCCGGCGCCCATGCCCTGTATACTTATTTTCACTAAATCTTGTCATTCTGTTTATTTTCCCTACGTATTTATATAAAAAAGATCGGTATAATAATATAATAATAAAACACAAACTCTTGTAATCTTTTGCTTATTAATGGGGATGCCTCATATCGTATGTGATTTTATTGAAAAAATAAAGATTTATTATTATTATAATTATGTATTTTAGAAACATAATTCATTACTATTTTATAACATTTTGGAGTCGATATGTTCAACGAAATGTAATTTTCGATTAGCGCCTGAAAAAATCTAAAAGCATTTTTTTTTCTATCTTAGCCACATCCTGCGGCAAACATGCCTATCAAAAAATGTTACACATACAATACACAAATAACTGAGATACATCTCTTCTGCGCCGGGCCTTGGGTAATTTTCTATGGAGTTTGGGTGTTCTCCTTTAGGGGTGGACTACCCCTAACATTTAGGGGGATGAAAAATAGATGTTGGCCGATTCTCATAGATACCGGATAAGCACAAAAATTTCATCAAAATCGGTCAAGCCGTTTCGTAGGAGTATGGCAATGAAAACTGTGACACGAGAATTTTATATATATATATAGCTGTCCCGGTAATGGTATGAAAAATAGATGTAGGCCGATTCTCAGACCTACTCAATATGCTCACAAAATTTCATGAGGATCGGTCAAGCCGTTTCGGAAGAGTATGGCAACGAAAACTGTGACACGAGAATTTTATATATTAGATATAATTGGAATCTCAGAATCTGCTTCAACGATTTTCATGAAATTTAGTATATAGGGGGTTTCGGGGGCGATAAATCGATCTAGCTAGAATCATTTTTAGAAAATGTCATTCTATTCGTGTTTTATCGAATACCGAGCGAAGCTCGGTTAAATAGCTAGTATTAATAAAGCGTTAAATAAACCTCAACCAATTTGATTTAACTTGCCATGGAAATTTCGGGAAAGGACATGATATTGGACTTTTTAATATAATGATAATAATAATAATGTTACAATACTTTACTCCCAAACTTACTTTCGTAACAATTAATTTTCAGCGGGATCCGTACATTAAAAAAGGTAAAAACTATCCGCAAATATGTCTTTCCATCCATAAAATCCATACAAATTAGTTTGTAGGTTTGAATGTGAAAATGTTGCAGACCTACATAGAGAAAGACAGACACAAATGTGTACTTAAAAATATTAGTACCTTAGGACCAGTATAAATATTTCAATGCCGTTTTGTCTGATGAATAAAATGAGCTTAATTTTTCAATCTTCTGAAATTACTTACCATAATCCGGGTGATAAATCCAGGTGAAAAACAATGATATATTATATAAAAAAAACTCAAAGCAGATATGTTACTACCGCGCGCGTTGTGAAGCTTCAAATACGACCTAATTGGGTCGTCTTTTATTTAGTCTGTCTCTTTTATGTGAATGGCATTTCGTATCTTTTGTTTCACTTATCTGTCAAATTTGTCAATGTTGTTCGGAAGAGATTTAAACTGGAAAATAGTATGAAGGTAACAGATCTGTATAAGTAGAATATCATTGGTGAAAAATCAAAAAGTTAGAACAAAATCAATTTAGTACCTATGTTCTTCGATTTCAACGTTAATAAAATTCTCGAATGCTTGAGGGCGATGTCTCCTTTAATTTTCCTTTTCCAAGTTTTCTTTTACCTAAAAAAATATAAGTTTATCCTAATGAAAATACTGAGAAACGAGTGGCAGGTATTCTGCGAAAATCTACCACTTAGCTAATTTACTTGGAATTAATTACATACCTAGATCTTGGCCTGTTACTAAATTAGGAAAAAAAACCAGCCAAGTGCGTGTCAGGCCACGCGCAATATTACAGGGGTTCCGTAGTACCGCTAGTTTTTGATGATTTTTGTATAGTCAATGAATGTACATTCATAACGTGTTTTACACTAGTCAGCAACTGCATCTCAGTTACGTTCAAAGGGATTTGAAAGAAAAGTTACTTTATACTTCACCCAAAATTTTTTTTGTCGATCGTTGACTATTACTCAATAACTTGTGAAGTCTTCGTAGCCGTGATAATTTTCTTTTTAAATAACAGCATATTTCCTACTCTCGTGAATTTTTTCACATTTCCAGAAGCAACCGTTTAGCTGGTAGAACGATTTTTTCTGCTTTGAAATTTCATATTTCACAAATGGATCCCTAAATCGGAAAATGATCTACGAATACTCGTAATATTTTTAAAAAACCTATCCAACGACACCCCACATGGTGAGGTGGACGCGAAAAAAAAATCTTCCCCGCTTGATGTGTAGGGACCATATAAAAATATTTTTTTTAGATTTTATATACCATTTTGTCGGCATCATTAATATAAGAATAAGAAAAGTTTATTTTTCACATCACACAACACAATATTTACAAAGGACGAGAGAACCAGGACACAGTAAAAAACTTAATTTACATTATATTGTGTGATCTCACAAAAATTGACCCCAGCTCAGCATGAGCAGCAAGTTGCTGCACTGATTTTCTGCTGGGACCAATGAGTGACCTTACAATTACTTATAATATAGTGTGGACAATACAATTAACTAAGAGCATACTAAATTAATAAATTTAAAAACTTAAATACTAAATAAATTAATAAAGAAAATAAGAGCTTAAAGATAATAATTAATATACCATGTGCCTAACATTGGGAGAAAAAAAAGAAAAAAAAGAAAAAGCTGTCAATTGTCTATGACGTTTGACGTCTCGAACAATGATGGAAACAAGATTTTAATTTTTATGCATACCATAATCTGTGAAAATAAAACTGTAACGTGGTTTCATACGTGGTACATAACCTATTAAATAAAATATAGCTGCATTCTTGCCGAATTACAGCTTTGTGAGTCCTACAGTTTCTGAGTAAAACCGCGGACAGACAGACGGACAGATAGACAGACGAACAGACAGACGAACGGACAGACCGAAACTATAAGGGTTCCTTGTTGACTACGGAACACTAAAAAGTAAAGGAGAATTCAATTTTCAAATCGCGTTCGAAATATGAATGTGAATTCCGTCTGACAGTGACTTAGTAAGTTATCAGCCAGTGCGAACGAACTGCATCGAGTTTTCATATGTCGACTTTCCGGCTCTCTCTATCTTTTTACGCATAAATCTGTTATAAAAGATAGATGAAGATTTTATGCGTTGTACAATACGTTTTACAATCTCTTTGACATGATAGATGATGAAAAACTTAGATAACTACTTCTTTGTAAGTTTATTCATTTCTATTGTAATGATACCCATTGTGTTTTATGAAAAATACAAAAGATTGTAAAAACTTTTAAAATTACTTACAGAATAGAGATTATTATTATAGAGAGCTAAGTATATTGTGTAAAAGACTATGTATTGAAACATAACAATAGTACATTGTTTAAAAATAAAAAGTAAAATAGCTAAATAACAACATTTTTCATGCGTAGTATAAGTACGGTATCTAGTTCAGGGGTTCCCAGACTTATTTTGTCTACTGCCCACTATGAATGAGAACAAATTACGTTCTAGAGCCCCCTTTGTTTAAATTTAAAATGTGCATCCAGATCACCCCCCCAAGCCTCTACACAACGCCCCCTTCTTTTTTTCTGGGTCCCACACCTTTAGACCTTCAGCGCCCACAAGGGATCGTTTTCGCCCACTTTGGGAAAGGCTGATCTAGTTTGTATGTTTGTCTGTCCTGTATATTTTAGTGCTGTCACTTGTGTGGCATAATATTATGTGTGGCTACCCAAAAGAAGATCTTCCGACCGAGCGAGATACCACGTTCAGGCCGAAGCCCACCGACGTCATTTCCGATGTTATATAATACATAATAGTCAGGGAGACCTAGAACATTTTTTTTATTTCTATCAAGCTAACTTTTTGTAAGTAGCTTCATTTTGATAAGACGAACAACATTTTCATTTGCGAAAAATCTTGAAAGTGGTAGCTAACAGAGACAGAAAGGATTTCATACTTTGATTTGATGGTCCTAAAATATGAATTGTTTTATTTGTAAGACAATGTTACTCTTAAATTATATAACTATTAACCTACCAACGTACAAAAAAACAGCTGGTTAGGGTTCCGTTTTAGGGTTCTGTAATCAAAAAATTGACTACGGTACCCTAAATTATCAAAATGAAGCTACTCACAAAAAAATAGCTTGATAGTAATAGAAAAAAAAAATGTTCTAGGGCTCCCTGATTATGTCTTGCCGATCTCAAAAACTTCGATAGCGCGATGCAGGATTGTGGCGCTAGTGGTACCGCCACAGTGCAATAAATTCAATCATTCATTCGTACATATGTATCTTTGGGCTTGTCTCAAGTGTTTTCTAGACTAAAATAAACACTTTGGTTTTATTGTACCAAGAACAAAGTACTTCTAATCTGGTCGAACTAATCAAACGTTATCAGCAACGCAGATAGCCACCCTTGAACCGAAATGAACTCTGTTTGCTACGATATTAATATCCTCGCTTTATCATGTCGAGAATTCATTTAGTTATGTTTTCATCACCATCATCACCAGTAAAAGAGATTTTTAAATGAAACCTCCGAAAATTAGTCATTATATGAATGATACAAAGAATACAAAATGAGATGATGCCTACCAACTGCGGTATTACAGAAAAATACAGGGGTAGTTCCACTTTAGCTTTAAAGATTATTGTAAGATTGCAAAATTGCTTTTTTCTAAGTTTTTACCCAAAAGGTAAATGTTAATACTAATTTTATAAGTTAAGTGTGTCTGTCTTTTTGTGTGTCTGTTTACCTCTTCAAGCTTTTAAACGTCTGTACCAATTTTGTTAAAATTTGGTACAAAGATTCCCGTTCTCGTCCTGTCCTGAAAAACTTAAAAAAAGCCGTCTTCATACCCATACGGAGGCCCGGATCGGCAATTTGTATGGGTATGAAGACGGATTTTTTGATTTCCCAGCATTGTTCTCATAGAAAAAGTTGTTAATTTTAACGGGCTTATTTGATGGTTTCAAGGATAACGGTGTTTACACTAACATCTTGTATACTTAAGACAGTTTTCATCAGCGACTGATCAAGAGTTCTGACCGCCCTAGGCTAATCGTGAGGACGCGCCCCCGCTAGGTGTGTTATGGACGGCTTAAAAAGTAGTAACTGAGTGGAGAAGTAGTGTGAAAATTTTAGCATGGTTTAATAATAACTCCCACACCGGTTTCGGTGACGGTGGCCAGTTTCATTGAAACTAGGCCAGTTAAGCAGGAGTAATTTTATAGTGCCTAAGTGTGTGCGCAGTACACAAGAGCACTCTCTATTCCCTTATTCCCATAGCCCAGTGGGACGGAAGACCGACACGACTGGCGAGAGATCAGGCGCAGGATCGACGTTTTACATGCCCATCCGATGCATGGGTCATCTTACTTGTTAGACAATTAGGTGATCAGCCTGCATTGTTCTAACCAAACTTGGATATAACAAGTTTCCAACGCGGGAATTGAACCCACGACCTCCCGTCAAGAGCCGTACTCTAAACCACTGGACCACGAAGAAGAAACTACTGGAGCAATTTTTATGTTATTTGGCATTCATGAAGAATAGACCACGTGAAAGGGCATAGGTTTTTTTTTAATGGAAAAATGTACGGTTTCCTTGACATCATAAATAACGCGGGCGAAGCCGCGCGGAACATCTAGATTCTAGTCTATACTTATAATATTATAAAGCGGAAGTGTTTGTTAGTTTGTTTGTTTGAACGTGCTAATCTCAGGAACTACTGGTCCGATTTGAAAAAATCTTTCAGTGTTAGATAGCCCATTTGTCGAGGAATGCTATAGGCTATATTTTATCACGCTAGTACTAATAGGAGCTAAGAAATACAGGAAAGTGTGGAAAAACGGGGGAAATTATTTGAAAGGCTTTTGAAAATTTCAAAATTTATTGATAGAATCAGGGACTCTCAAGCGCATTTAATTTTAATGTTTTGTCTCGGTCTAGTTGAAATATGTAGGGTAGATGCAATGATGCTAGATAAGTGCATGCGAAGACTCGATTTCAGCGACCCCCCGATCCTCGCGCCCTAGGCTGCAGCCTAATTAGCCTAATTAGCCTAATCAGGCCCTGGTTTTCATAACGGAAAAATGTATGGTTGTTTAAAGGCGTTACGAAGTTGCAACATCTTGTTCCACTTTTGGTTTCAAGAAAATGAATTATTTCCATTTCAATATAATATTGTGCCTAAAGACAATAATAATCTATATACATATTATAAAACAAAGTCGCTTTTTTTCCTCATGTCCCTTTGTTCCCTTTAATCTTTAAAACTACGCAACGGATTGCGTAGTTTTAAAGATTAAATTTTTTATTATATTGATGATTCTTTCAATATTAGATAGACCATTTATCGAGGAAGGATATAGGCTATATTTTATCACGCTAAGACTAATAGGAGCGAAGAAATAGAGGAAAATGTGGAAAAAACGGGGGAAATTTTTGAAAGGGCTTATCTCGCGAACTACTGAAGCAATTTTTATGTTATTTGGCACAGATAAGAAGTAGACCACGTGAAGGATCATAGGCTATCGATTTTAATCATTTTTTCAGTGGCTATATATTTTATACCCGTGCGATGCCGGGGCGGGTCGCTAGTATGTTATATTCAAAAATATCTTAAAGTGGTGGAAATTCTTCACAAGTTTTATTTTTTACTCCATTATTAGTATCGTACCTATATATTTTTGGCAATACATTTGAAGGCGCCTCGAAATAAATTACCATTTACCACAAAGCTTTTGAGAAGCTTATTTTAAAGCTCGTAATATATTTGGAGCTTTCTAACAAATAGTATCGGGTCAATACTCTTCTATCTGGAGATCTTAAATATTTACACTTCTTATAGATTGCTAGAATTTTTCAAATTTTTTGTGCGACTTAGAATTCAGACGGTAATCGCGTCTGCTTTTTAGATGTCGCTATATTACTCACATAAGTTTTCTCAGACGTAGCATTTTTCACTGTAAGAGACATAGGTAAATGAATGCACTCCATTAGAGAAGGTCACTGACAACAAGGTATGCGTTTCGAGTTGTAGAAGAGGCCCAGCGGTGCCAAATGCCAAGTGCTTTCTCGGTCTTTGCGATTGATAGACATCTTTTAAGCTTCCATATGCGGCTGATCAAATTCGATCGATGAGTTCGATCTGCAGGGCGATTCACGATCCCCGTTCGACACGGATTCGGATACTTTACCGTGCGACTACAATGTGTGCCGAGTATGAGTTTTTGCCGCAGCGAGCCTTTTGGATGTCGCGCAACGAAGTTTTCGAATCCGATTCGAATTGCGCATTGTGAATCAAGGCCATGATTGGACTCTTTTTGTGAATTCGCTTTGTGAATTCCCGTGTGTGTGTGGGGGGGGGGGGAATAAAAGGAATAAAAGTACATTGATTTATATACGTCCGCCCGTAACAGTAAAGCGTGGGTCGCGTCGCTATTTAAATAATTATATCGTTACATAATGTTGATGACTGATAAGGGACATCGGCCGGGGTATGTGGGACTCTCCGAGGACCTACCCACCAAAACCCCATGGTGCTCCACTCTCCGCTTAGGCAAACTTACGGGCACGATCAACCCACCGCATAGTATAAATGGGCATTTTCAAAAAAATGTGTACCCCTGGTTTTTACCTTGTCCCTTGACTTCGCTACAGATTATTTGTAAAAAATTACATGCTAACATTTTGTAATTTTAATGTAGGAGCAAAAACAAGTTTTCTTTTAATAAAATACATTCACGTTTGTATAAAATTTTATTTAGTATGAGATTTATAAGGGTTTTTAAGTACCGAAACCTATTAAATTCACCTGTCCCCTTCCCAGAAGTTGTAACAAAATCTTTAATAACTATTTTTTTTCTTAAAGTAAGTTACTTAAAAAACATATGTTAGATTCCTAAATACTTAATGTATCAATTGAATGTCTTGTTATTGAAAAATCTAACATAATTTAACTACAAATTAATTAAAATTATAATCATGAAAAAACAACCCGACCGGAATGTTCGGTTTAGTGACCGTTTTTTTTAGTTTTATAAACATACTACAAAAATATTTTCGGCACTAAATGATAGCACTATATTTCATTGTACATCGAGACACTTCAATTTGAATTTAGTAGTTAAAAATCTGCTACAAGACGCGGACGCAGGTTGGATAGTTCTTCAGGAACGGTTTATTTGTTCAGATAAGTGACCATATTTTGTAAGCATTATTATACTTTCTCCAACTGTTTTTACTGTTGACACGTTGCAAAATTAGCTTAGTATTTAGTATAAAAAATGAAATTCTGATAACTATTATCGGTTATTTACAAACACTTTAAAAGTAAAAGAAAGTAATATTACGTGACTTCCGACTTGTGACTTTTGGTATGGTCACATATAATGGAACGGACAAGTCACAACAGGCGGAAAGCATAAGGCTTAGTTCACATTTTAAATAAATTATTTTTTTATTCACAGATTTTATTAAGAAAATTGGAGATTTTTAAACTGGCACGATTAACGTACAAATATATTTTTTATTACTTATGTGTTAAGGTGACGTCGCGTTAAAGTAAAAAACCGTTTTGGATATGTTTTAGATTGCTAGTTTTCTATGAAAGGCCAGCCCGGCCTCTCACAGAAAACAAGCAATGGAACAGCAAAAAATGGAAAGGGCGTAAGCGACTAAATAGTTTTGTCTCGTAATTTAAAAACCATAAATATATTTCATATAAGCTATGGGCAAATTAAAGTGTATGCTTGAACCAATCCATGTACATTTTTGGAAGCCTCCACTCACTCTCCTCTGTTGGAAAAATAGGAATCCTTTTTTTTTACACAGGTCTATTTGATTGATTATTCTGTGTTATAAAAGTTAACCAATCGTGTTATGCTATGGGTAAATCAAAGACAAAGACATTGGAAAATTGATATCGCTACAGCCAAATTATCAAGGCGTCGCCTTTACTTAACAATAACAAATATTTAAAATTTAAGTACCTAAAAGTTTTATTTTTTAAATAATTTTGATTTTATTTCCACTACTTTTCTATCAGTAAAGTTGAAAATCATTTTGTGTCATTGATATTTTTAGATTTATAATAACTAGACATCGGATTATATGCATTTGCATACTTGCATATGCAAATGCATATTATAATGTCACTTTTTAGGCGATAGTGCATATTTTGGCAATTTTGCATATTTCCGTAGTTTAACTTCCATGGGCATTAAGATTGCAATCGGAAAATGTTGGTAGAAAATTATTATTGGCGTATAATAAATAAATAAAAAGTATCTATTTCAAGAAATTAAAAATCCTGGATTTTATGAAATTATAAAAATTGGCGCTTTTATTAATGTCACTACCGGAAAAGTCTTCAAAAAATAATAAGTTTTAATATTAAGTGGTCGAAATATGCACAAAAGATGCAGTGATTGTGCATATTTTGTGCATATTTCGACCATTTTTCGTGCATATTTGCATGGATATTTCGGCACTTTGATCGTGCATATAATCCGATGTCATTAATAACTTAGGAATTCGTAGACATGTGAACACATCTTTATGATTATGAGATGTTCGTCCCTCTAATTAATGAAGTTAAATCTATGAAATCAAAGAATTTTTTACTTTTATAAGTAGTGCAACAATAAAAATGTTTAAATAAAAGGTTTTTGTGTTATAAAAACTTCTTTAAATATGTTAAATATTACTTACTCATGTAAAAAAATGAAAAATAACCTAGTGGGTAGGTCACATAGTCACACTATGGATTAAAAATAATTGCTACTCTTGTTGATCCTTGAAATTATCAAATTTTTTTTTAATAAACAATTAAATGTGCATTTCACTAGATTAAATAAATGAAGAAATCCATTTATTGCTGTATTTTTTTGTATTAAATTACATTTTACATTTAGTCGCACAACGGAATCTGTTTCGTCGAAAATTCGATTTTGTTTCAATTATATCAGAATAATATAACGTTTTCAGCGTTCTTTTTAACTTATTCCATACGTTCAATATTTTTCCTTGTATATGACATTCAAATAAAGGTAAATAAATGACCTTAAAAAATATAGACATATTTTTGCAAGGGTACACGTTTTTTTGAAAATGCCCAAATACCGCCTATGGACAAAGGAAAGCATATTCTAACTCGTCTGACGATTTTATATTACAGGGCATTTATATTACAGGTCTTAAATTCGGTATTACAGCAAGACATAAAAATCTAGTGTTTTATTTAGCCTTTGTGTAATTTATAGGGCTTTTACTGGAATATAGTGGATTTCGAAATCGACAATTCCAAGCTCACGGGTAATAAGATATGTTGAGAAGCTAAGAAGATGGATTGACAGTTATTTTGGCTTTTAAAGAAATGACTTTTACTGGGAGCCAAGGTGTTTAAAGAAGTTTGTTGACTTACAAGTTTCTAAATTATACTGCATGACTGGTGAGACATGTTCAATACTCGAGGACATGATATTTGGCTATTATATTAGAGGAAAAAAAATCAATTGATCACTGACTAAATGTAGCATAATTATTTACCCAACGCATAGACACCCGCGCGGGAAGGGTAGCGGCGCGGTGTTTCTTTGGTGGGGCACGCCGCGCCGCCCGCGCCGACCGCATAGTATCATAGTAAAGGAGGGGAAGTAGGGTAACTCCGGCCCGATCCGCGATATAATTACCTAGTGTCTCAGGGTTGTCAATTTTAGGCAGCGGCGCGGCGGGGTGGTGTGGGAGCGGCCGTCCGCGCTTCGTTCGCGCAACCGCATGAACAGCGGCGACGTCGCGGTCTCCCGACTTTTAATAAAAAGTAACTCTTTATTGTGCATATTTGCATGCATATTTCGGCACTTTGATCGTGCATAATAATCCGATGTCTAAATAAAATTATAAATCTGTTGTTATGATTCGAACTTTGCTTTATGTGTATTGTGATTTACAATGAGTCAATTACTTATTTTTAATTACAATTTAAAATAAGTAATTGACTGTAAGTAGTTAGTTAATAATATACCTACAATACGGAGAAATCGGCATTACTAAACGTAAAAAAAATTTGTTGACTGATCAAAAGTACCTAAAACATTCTCTTATTTATACTATGTTCTAGTGGGAAAGTAGACCTACCTACCTACCTACTTCCTTTGTGTGATAGAGAACTAATACAATAAAAAAGAAGTAAGTGGGTATCTGATCATCAAGTAAAAATTATATTATGCTAGAATAAGTGTCTCGTAGTACTAAGTACTGACCACGTAGTGACCTTTCCTGTTCAACAGGTAATTTAAACAAAGACAATTCTGGAATTGTTGCATTACTATTAAAACACCCAAACACACAGCAATATAGATCTATTACTCCTGCGATTATGATCGGACATTTTTGATTCGTTTAGCCGCGGCGCGAGCGTGCAGCGTAAAGTGTTAGCCCCGACTGGTACTGCCGAAATACTGTCCGAGATTTCGTTGTGTGCCGTGTGGCGACGCACAACGAAATCTCGGCTATGACGCACACATACAAGCCGCGCGCGGTGCCTTTGTATGAAGATACCTTACTTCCCCTCCTTTTACTATGATAGTATGCTTACTTCATACTTGCCTAGCCGCGTAATTTACTTAGTGTCCATGATTCATTTATTTAAAGGGAAATTCTAATTAAGAACTTACCTATTTTTATTACACAATCATAATGAGAGTCGAGTACAGAGTACTCTCCTTAAGTATTGAGAATAATATTGTCTCACCAGTCATGTTGTATAAATACTAGATGACTCAGGTACTGTACATTTTTTCGGGGTAAAAATAACCTATGTCATTCCTCAGAACTCAAAATATCTCCGTACCGAATTTCAGCAAAATTGGATCAGCGGTCTAGGCGTGAAGAGGTAACACACAGTCAGACAGGCAGACGGACAGACAGACAAACACACTTTCGCATTTATATATTTTTTAATGAAATCAAGGGGCAAACGAGCAAACGGGTCACCTGATGGAAAGCAAATTACGTCGCCCATGGACACTCGCAGCATCAGAAGAGCTGCAGGTGCGTTGCCGGCCTTTTAAGAGGGAATAGAGTAATAGGGGAGGGTAGGGATGGGAAGAGAAGGGAAGGGAATAGGGGAGGGTAGGGAAGGGAATAGGATAGGGGATTGGGCCTCCGGTAAACTCACTCACTCGGCGAAACACAGCGCAAGCGCTGATTCACGCCGGTTTTCTGTGAGAACGTAGTATTTCTCCGGTCGAGCCGGCCCATTCGTGCCGAAGCATGGCTCTCCCACGTTAAAATATACAGGGTGTAACAAAAACAAGTGATGATACTTTAGGGTGTGTACCTACGTGTTCCTTGTAGAGATTTCACTGTGAAAGTAGCAGCGCTGAAAGACCAAAATTTTTTTTTCACTTTTGTATGGGCAAGGGCCCGAGCGTCACGAGTTTCCCCATACAAAACTGAAAAAATTTTTGGTATTTCAGCGCTGCTACTTTCACAGAGAACTCTCTACAGGGAACACATACTTACACACCCTAAATTATTATCACTTGTTTTTGTTACACCCTGTATAATATTAGTATGGAATAATAGAATGGTCTACACTCTATTCTGTTTGCAGTTTTTCAAGTAAGTATGTCGATGTTTTTCTGACAGTGTTTTGTTACTATTACTACGCCTTGAAATCTGTTGTAGTAACTGACAGTCATAAATATTATTATACGTAACATAATTACAATACTTGTAGATAAATATGTAAAACAAACAGCGTTATCACAAGTACTTCCGCGTACTGGCTTATATACCTACATTATCTGCTGACTGCACGTGTACATAGTTATTAGCAAACTTACTGCCCTAGCTCCTCAGCCAAGTAACATTCGATAACTTTATACCACATCGCTAAGGGCCTTGTTACGCCTACCCAGTAGAGTGGCGAGACAGTACCCATTCTACTGGGTAGGTGTAACATAAGGCCTTTAGTGTAATGGTGCTTGACTCAAAACTCAAACTCAAAATTTTTTATTCAGAATAAATTTTTTCAAATATTCTCTGAACGTCGGGGCTACACAGATGCCTACCACCGGTTCGGGAACTAACCCGGCGAGAAGAACCGGCGTAAGAAACTCGCACGGGGCCATCTTTTTCTAAAAAGATGGAAAATTACAAAAAATATATTATAAAATAACAGTGTCATTATGACTAAATAAAATAAAATGCGATGCTTTATGTGAAATTCCACATTTTTTTTTTTGAGATATTATTGGTTTTTCATGATTGTCCCTTAGATATAAAAAATAAACGGCGGCGATGTATCAGCTCTTCATTTATTCCTTTTACAAACAAAAAAACCTGCAGATAAGTAGGTGTTATTTTAGCCCTAAGTGCTCGTTTCAACTTTCAGTTTAACAGAAAGCTTTGCATGTTCGGGGTCATTCTACCTCTGAAATGACCTCTATGTCGGCTACTTACGGACTGCTATAGAAACTTCAAAAGTAAAATAATTTTGTATGGGCTGCAATTCTAACTAATTTCACCGCTTAACGCAACACGTAAAAGAGTTTCGTTCAGTTTGGCTGTATTTCAGTGTTGTTTTAGCGCTTAAAAGTGCAGGTAGAATTAAAAACGTCAACTTTATTTAAAATGGAACGCTTTTAAGCGAGTAGGATTGAATTTTGTATTTAAGAAAAAATTGTACTTCGAATCTGTTATTTTAATGCTGTAATGATGCTTCGATATGGTTTCGATGCAGTCTTACTGCCGCACTTATAGGCGAGTATTAATTACTTGATCTTCATTGAAGAAGATTTTGATATAAGCATTAAGCCCCATTATTTTTAATATAATAATATTTTTAATAATATTTTTAACGGGCAATAGGCCTACCACACATTTCCACCACTGCAACTCCCTTGTCGCCAGGATCAACAGTGGTAACCAACCACGAAAACCTTTTAATAATAATATGATCTCAGGGCGCCCGAGGGACATGCTATAGCTGTTTTTTTATTATTATAAAATTAAGGCCGTCTATGGACTGTTCGCCCATTTCCTTTTTTGTTATTTTATTATTTAGATTTTTCGCACCAAGGATAATTGAAATAATATTATTTTTAATTAATTGTAGTCCATCACGCCATGGACTTTTTTGAAAAGTCCATGGCTATAGCTGTTTTGGGTCCCGCAAAGAAATTAATCAGCCCCATATATTATCTGTCAAACTCTGCATTAAAGTTTAATCATCATTAAATAATAATATATTTATTATCAAAGATATTATCTTAGTGCGGCAGTTACGCGGCTGACACAATCGAGGACCGAATTTTATAGTATTCTTCGCAAAGTTTATGTAAAGACTTTGTGAGCCAGTATTAGACTATCTAAGTACCTACTATTCTTATGTAATAAACTAATAACTAATAGTACTATTCGTTATTTTATTGATAGTCTTAGTTTAGTTTAGGTAATTCAGCTTCTACGTCTACATAACAAAGTCATTCACGTACACCCCCTTGTATGCCTGTAGGTCTTTATCAACAATATTGCCACAATGAAGATGTCTTCACGCACAAGCAACGTCAGTCATAATATGCAATATTCTCGCGTTCGTAATCGCTTGTATTTGTCAATCATAGGCCAACGTAGAGACAATGTATTAGTGTCACACTATCCTCGTAACTCATAAGTCTGTAAGATTTAGTAGTTGGATAAAGTGTTGGTGATGTTAGGTGTATCATGATACATGACAGAAGTAAACTGTCACGCGCGACGCACGCTCATCACCCGCCAAGTGTCAATTACCTGCACGCGCGGTTTGCGTGCACACAACACCATCCGTCAAACCCATCAAACCACATTTGCGGATTGCTCGCTTCATTTGAGCCATAGCGTACTATTATCTAATCTGTGGCCATAGTCAGAACCATTAAACGGGACATATAGTCTTACTCGGGCTAATCGAAACTACAGCCTCTCTATTTATAAATTAGAGGCTGTATTTGTCAAGATTTAAAATAGTCCATTATCGGTGTAGTGAGTATAGGTCTACCAGAATAGGATGGAAAATTTTGATGGCATAATTTCAAAAAATATCCTTGATCATTGGAAAAAATTTTATATTTGCAGAATTAGCCGTTATAAGATAATCGGCCAAGTGCGAGTCACACTCGCGCACGAAGGGTTCCTTACCGTTGTAGAGCAAAAATAGGCCAAAAATTGTGTTTTTTATTTGGGAGCCCCCCTTAAATTTTTATTTTATTTAAATATTATTACTAATTATTAAAGTACACATATAATTAAGCCTTTTGTGAAAATTTAAAGTGCCTACCTGTTGTCATCATTGATACCGAGCAAAAAACTGGGTAAAAACGGGACCCCCGTTTTTACCCTTTGGATACGGAACCCTAAAAAAAAGGATCAAAATGATTTATTCCAATAACTCCGGTATTGCTAGAGTCAATTTCTTTTCTCACTTTTTGCCATCAGATCCTGGTAGACCTATAAGTATCTCCTAAGCCAGGGTTACCAGCCACTTGACACAAAATCCGATTATGTTTATTTTAAGCGAAGGTAAAAATAAAAGTCTCAGCCCAGTGAGACGAAATTTTATTCAACAGAAGTACAAAGTATTTAGTAAAAATCTTATTAAAACACTCCAAAGGTCCTTTTAGATTTACAAGACTTGTTTCGCCTTACACGAGACTTGTTTCGCCTTAGAGTCGCCTTTGTACGCGACTATGGGGAATAACTAAAATGATTTTGAAAGATTACAACGTATGTTTGTGAAATAGAACCTAACCTAACTTAAGTAAACACATTAAGTGTGTAATATGTATGGTGCAGGTGCAGGACAAAGCCAGTAAAGCCCTGAAGGAAATTGAAAAATGGGGTACCGAAAACAAGCTCAAATTCGCTGCACACAAAACCCAGGCTATAATAGTTACGAATAAACGCAAATATGACATCCCTTACATTGAGTTCTGCGGTACAAAAGTGGCTTTCACTAACCATCTTAAGCTGCTCGGCCTTATCATTGATCACAAGTTAACATTTAAACAACATCTAGAACATGTCAATGATAAGGTCATCAAGATATACAGAAAGTTATCAAGGTCATGTAGAGCAACATGGGGCCTAAACTCTAAGATAATAAAGACTTTATATACATCCGTAGTGGAACCCACGATCCTGTATGCAGCAAGCGTGTGGGAACCTGTCCTTAGAAAAAAGTACATCAGAAAAATGATTGACCGAATGAACCGAATGTTCACAATAATGATGTCAAAAGCACACAAAACTACTTCCCTAATGGACAGCACAGTAATAAGTGGCACTACTCCTCTGCGCTTCAGGATTACAGAAAACGCAGAACTATATAGAGTCAAGAGAGGTAAACTCATGGCCTACTACCCTGACAGAAAAATAGAGAAAAGAACCCACCCTTTTGACCTCCCTCATCCAGCAAAAAGAGAACGAATAACGTTTGATTGCGTCGCCGAAGAGGAAGATCTGAAGAAAATGCCTGAACTCATCCCAACTCTATATACTGACGGCAGCAAACTGGATGGAAAAGTAGGAGCAGCAGTCAGTTGCTGGGATGAGCACAGAGAGACTATAACAGCAAAGATAAAACTGGCGGACCACTGTTCAGTTTACCAAGCCGAGATGGCGGCGCTGCTGATGGCGACCCAGATCATCAAAAATACTACGAGGAAGAATGAGTTAAACATTGCTTCAGATTCCCGTCAGCTCTGCAGGCCGTCGCAGACCCTTGCAGCCTGAATCCAGTAGCCGTAGAGATAAGAAACCGAATAAGGGAAGACTCCACAAAAATCAACTGGTACTAGATAAAGGCGCACGTCAGCCTGGAGGGAAATGAACGTGCCGACCACCTGGCGAGGGAACCCACGAAAAAGGAAACAGCACCAGCATATGATTCAGTTCCCCTAAGCGCAGTAAAATATAACCAAAGGAAGAACACACTAGAAAAATATCAAGAGCAATATAATACCGAAAGAAAGGGAAAAACAATAACATACTTCTTCGACGATCTGCGCATAGCGTACAAGATTCTCTCTGAAGTTAAGAAAGACAACCTGTCAGCTCAACTTTTTACAGGACACGGAGGCTTCGGAGAGTACTTGGACCGAATGAAACTGAGGGAGAACTGCAAGGCGTGCAAATGTTATGACTTAACAACGCAAACAGTTCTGCACTGCCTCACAGAATGTCCCATGTACGGAACACTGAGAAGGGAAACAGAAGAAGAAATAGAGAAAGTCATAACAACAGACACCATTAGAGATATAATGAAAAATAAAAAACACAGACCGAGTTTCATGAAGATGGCGAGGAAGATTGTTGAGCAAGTGGCAAAAAGCAATAAGTAGCGAAACCAGAACACTGACTACGTCGACTAGCACCGAGAGAGAGAGAGAAACAAAAAAGATGCAAGTATTTCCTAACATAAGACATTAAGACATAAGGTTGTCGGAAAATAAACACCGACAGTCACTAATTAAAAAAATATATATATATGTATGGTGTATGTGGAAAGGTTCATAAAAAGTAATACTGCTATAAGAGCTCATGGTATCAAATCTTTTATTAGGTATCAATTTAGATTCAAAAGTTGTAACTCAGAAAATTTTCGACCTATCCCGTAAAAACCTTTTTATTTCGGAAAATCTGTGTTTTATTGAATGAACGGTGGAAACAAAAGTCATTACGCTATACTTATATTACTACTAACAATCGTAACATTCAAAACTCTCAATTTTATTAATATAAGACTTCAGACAGAATCATTTTACAACTCTTGCAATGCTTTGTACTATAAGATTAAAACTAAGGATGAAAATAAACATCACACAACACAAATCTTATTTATCACTTTCCATAATTAATTCTATTTTTATATTTTAACAATTAAAAGTTGTTAAGTTAATTATTATTAAATTTATTTCTTAATTATTTTGAGAATATTAATTTGCCTTTTTCTTAACAAGGGGAAGAATGACCACAATTTAAAAACGTTTTCTTTCTGGAAGAAGCAAAATTAGTGGTAAAGTCAACCATTAACGAAATAAAAAATCCATCCCAAATTAAAAACAATTCTACATAAATTTTTTTTTATGAAATAAGGGGGCAAACGAGCAAACGGGTCACCTGATGGAAAGCAACTTCCGTCGCCCATGGACACTCGCAGCATCAGAAGAGCTGCAGGTGCGTTGCCGGCCTTTTAAAAGGGAATAGTGTAATACGGGAGGGTAGGGATGGGAAGGGAAGGGAATAGGGGAGGGTAGGGAAAGAAATAGGGTAGGGGATTGGGCCTCCGGTAAACTCACTCACTCGGCGAAACACAGCGCAAGCTGCGCTGTTTCACGCCGGTTTTCTGTGAGAACGTGGTATTTATCCGGTCGAGCCGGCCTATTCGTGCCGAAGCATGGCTCTCCCACGTATAAAAAAATTACCCTAAGGGTGGGTTGCACCAACTTACTTTAGCTATAACTGTAACTTTAACTATAACTACAATGCAAAATGTCAAATCTTTGGTTGAAGTAAAAAATGGACGCCATATTTAACCATAACTTTGAACTCGACATGGCTTTAAATGAACGTGGCGAAAAAAGGAATTAACGCTGTCATCATACAAAACGCCATTTTTGACAGATTTCCTTTACCAGCAGCGCCCCCGTCAACGTTCATTTCAAGCCTTGTCGAACCAGCTTCCATCTGTCAAATTCTGTGGTCAAAGTTAAGGTTAAAGTTAAAGCTAGCCCTAACTATAACCATAACTTTGACCATAACTTTAACTTTAACCACGCCTCTGGTGCAACCCACCCTAAAAGAAAACAATTTGTCAGCGTTTTCGGTCGCAATGGGTGCCCGTATGTTTCAAAGATTTATGAAGTAGCATTTAAACCTCAGATTGCCTTCCTAAGCCCTTCGCAGCTGCGGAAGATCTCAAAGACACTTTTAAAATGACGAGACCAAAGCCAAGACGAAATGCGAATTTCAATACAGAATTTATCTTTCGAAAATGTCATAGGTCGTATAATTTAAGGAGAGGTAATGTATCTTTGGGATAATCCATAGAAATTATAAAAGAAAGGACTTTTTCTATGTTTTAGTAATAGCAAAATAAATAGATAATACGTAAAATGTTAGGTACTTTATTAACCAAACTAGTTTCAGCCTTAACGAACAGCGTTGTATGTACAATAAGGCTGAAACTAGTTCTGTTATTTACAACTATTCACATGTATATTGTACTAAAATAAACACCGATATTTTAAGCCCGGCCGCACATTGTCCGAAATTTCTGATCAGAAACAGTTGAACGTCCGCGCTGTCTCTTACATTTTGTACTGAGCCGAGTCAGCTCGAACTCGCCGGAAGGATATTTCGGATGGTGTGCGGGGTGGCGGTCCGGCGAAATTCAACTGTTTCTGATCAGAATTCGGACAATGTGTGGCCGGGCTAAAACTTTCCTTCAAATATTTCAGTCAATCAGAATTCGAAACAGATGAATGCGTCTATTATGCCTTCGCCATCCTACGCGCACACAAAAGAAAGTAATAGCCTGCATCGCTCTGATTCATGATTGGCTAATGCGCGCCGATTAAAATTAGAACTATTTAAAATTTAAATACTAATTTTTAAAATTTTTTCGCTGATTAGAAATTTTACACGCAACTTTTTTGTTGTTTACGAAAACTTGATATATAGTTCCTTTATTGACCCATTTATTTTTAATTTCCAGGGCTTAGGCCTGGACAAGAGGGCTCTTGGTGACCGTAAACAGCGTACCTTCTCTGATCGCTCACAGCTGAAATATGCCAGAAGACTGGTGGTCAAACTCGGCAGTGCCGTCATCACGAGAGAAGATGGAAATGGACTGGCTCTGGGAAGATTGGCGTCGATTATTGAACAGGTAGGAAGATACTAAACTAAATATTTAACTAAAAACAACAAAATCACACTAATATTATAAAGGCAAAAGTTTGTATGTTTGTTACTTCCTCAGGTCTAAACGGCTAGATCAATTTTAATAAAATAAAATTAGGGATAGAGTACCCTGGATTACCACAATAGGCTACCTTTAACTGTGGGAAAATATCACAATAATTTTCCCTAATAAACCGCGGGGCAAATCTAGTAAGTATAATCTAGTAAGTAACTTGGCAACTGCTCTCATTGAGCTTTCTTTGGACGAGATTACAATATGATCATGATTTGTGCATATCATTTTAATTAGAATTATAAAGTTAATATACTTACTAGCGGAATAGAGAAACAAAGGCCTGAGCAAGCGAGATGTCACTATCAGTAACACTGCGTGGTAAAGAGACGTGTGAACGGTGTGATACATGACAGCAGAACCAATTTTTTTCATCTATTTGACGTCCAGTCGGCACTTATCGGCACGTTGACAATTTAATCTCTTAGAAAGATGCTTGTGTAAGTGTATACGTAAACAAATTTTTACACACAGACATAAATTAATTTCGGTTTCATTTGGCAGCTTGAGATTGTTTTTTTTTTATGATAGAAGGGGGCAAACGAGCAAACGGGTCACCTGATGGAAAGCAACTTCCCTCGCCCATGGACACTCGCAGCATCAGAAGAGCTGCAGGTGCGTTGCCGGCCTTTTAAGAGGGAATAGGGTAATAGGGGAGGGTAGGGATGGGAAGGGAAGGGAAAAGGGGAGGATAGGGAAGGGAATTGGGCCTCCGGTAAACTCACTCACAAATTGTTGCTCTATTCCGCTAGGTAGGTATATTACTTTATGATTAGAATAGACTATTGTGTCTAGGAATCCCAAAATCTATCTAAAAGTAGTTCAACGTTTAAATTGATGCATTGTCCATACTCCATTTGACTAAGCTAGTGTTTTTCAACCTTTTTATAATGCGACCCGCTTAGTATTACAAAAAATATTTCGCGACTCTTTGTTTTTTATCAAGAGTGTTAAAATTCTTCAAACAATCTTTTTAATGTTTATTGTTTTTTTTACCCCTTTTTTATGAAATAAGGGGGCAAACGAGCAAACGGGTCACCTAATGGAAAGCAACTTCCGTCGCCCCTGGACACTCGCAGCATCAGAAGGGCTGCAGGTGCGTTGCCGGCCTTTTAAGAGGGAATAGGTAATAGGCGAGGGTAGGGAAGGTAATAGGGGAGAGTAGGGAAGGAAGAGGAGAGGGTAGGGAAGGGGAAAGGGTAGGGGATTGGGCCTCCGGTAAACTCACTCACTCGGCGAAACACAGCGCAAGCGCTGTTTCACGCCGGATTTCTGTGAAGCCATACACTGGTCTAAGCTAAGTTTTACGCAAACGAAGTCGACGCATTAAGCTAGTAGTTATAGTAGACAAAAACCTAGAATTTGTTCAGACTAGAATAATAATTATAGTAATCTTTCTAGAAAATTTATTCTGATAATAATATAATCAAGATAAAATGAAATGAAAAAGGGTCATTAGATTTTGAAAGAAAATTTTACAATTATTATAAGTACTTATCTCAGATTTTGTACAAACTTTGACTGATTTTAATTCAACCCCTTAGGGATGAAATTGTAATTTTCTTTTTAAAACAAAATTCCGTGGGCGACATTAATTTAAAAAATTATATTTGTTTTAATATTATTGACCTTTTTTAAAAAACAACTTTAAAAAAATTAGTACGGGAACCCTAGAACATTTTTTTTTATATGAACAATGATAATATAGCTAATTTTTATGAGTACCTAGCTTCATTTTGATAAGACGAACAACATTTTTATTTGCGAAAAATCTCGAAAGTGGTAGCTAACAGAAATAGAAAGGATTTCATACTTTGAATTGATAGTCCTAAAATATGGACTGTTTTATTTGTAGGACAATGTTAATTTTGAATTATATAACTAACTAGATGTCCCCCGCGGCTTCGCCCGCGTAAATTAGGAATTTCACAGAAACCGTACATTTTTGAATAAAAATAGCTATTAATACTCCTTTCACGTGGTCTACTCTATATAAGTGCCAAATATTGCTCCAGTAGTTCGTGAGATAAACCCTTTCTAATATTTTCCCCGTTTTTACCACATTCTCCTGAGTATCTTCGGTCGTATTAGTCTTAGCGTGATAATATAATATAGCCTATAGCCTTACTCGATAAATGAGCTATCTAACACTGAAATAAGTTTTTGAATCGGACCTGTAGTTCCTGAGATTAGCGCATTCAAGCAAACATACTCTTCAGGTTTATAATATTAAGTATAGATTTTTTTTAAATTATCGCTTGACAAACTCGAGCCTCGATCTAAAAGACTATGAAAAGGCTCATAATCATGGGACGATGCATGGTATAATATTATGGTAGTGATGATGATGATGATGAATGTAATTTGCATAGTAGCATATGCTTTCCGTTCTTAAAACAACGCCAAACTCCCAAACTTGTATCTATAAAGAATTAGGAGTTCTCTCAGCACCTTCCGAACCACGGTATACCAGGTATACCTCGGTGCAAAATCTTACTTGTTTGTAGCATATGCTTAGAATACTTCTCACGAAACCGAAGTCACCACATGTTTCCCCATAAATTTTGAGGAGTTCCCTCGATTACTTATGGATCCTTCATCAGATCACCACTTTTGTGAATATAACACCAAATTGGGATGATACCCTACATACCAAAAGAAAAAATTTGAAAATCGGTTAACAAACGGCGGAGTAATCGTTGAACATAAGAAAACGAACATAACACCTCCCCCATTTTGAAAGTCGGTTAAAATTGTAGCTATGTGTTATTCTGATGTATAAGCTATATTATTGTAAAGTTTCATTAAAATTCGTTTAGCAGTATTTGCGTGAAAGTGTAACAAACATCCACACATCCATACATCTATACACCCATACATCCAAACAAACTTTCGCCTTTATAATATTAGTAGGATAACCTATCAATATACTAAAAATCAGCTCGTTATAGGGTTCTGTAATCAACAAAACTTGGTTGACTACTGAACCTTAAAACGTAACCCTAACAAGCTGATTTTTTGTATATTGATAGGTTAATAGCAATGACTTAAGAAACAGTTAATAGTTATATAATTTAAGAGTAACATTGTCCTACAAATAGAACAAATTCATATTTTAGGACTAAATGTGATACGTAACAAAAAACGGCTGTGTAAAATAGCTAAATTAGTGTGTGTCTACAGAGAGATTGAAACTTAAGAGGATACACCAAGGGCTAGAGAAATTGAAAATAGGTATTTTAAAATGTATTGCTGTCTCACCAATCTCAAGTCTCCCACCGCAGAGCGCGATAGAGACAACACGACAAAATTTCTAATAAAAGAACAGAAAATCATCGATTCGTTGTCCGCTGATTTCTTCTCCAAAACTTAACCGATTTAAGTACTTTTTTCATTAAGAATTAAAGCAAGGATTGAGCTGTGTTTCTATGTTTTAGTTTTTTTGTATATCCTAGCGAGTATTGTTTTCTGAGTGTTTGAACACAGAGGAAAATCTGGTCATTTTTTTGGGTTTTTGAACGTGCTTATCTTTTTTATTAACTAAATTATGAAAAAAAAAGGACACATAGGGACATTGTATTAGTGGCCATAGATATTCAGGAAAAAATTATAACTATCTCTCTGTCATTTTTATAATATATCCAATTATTATGTACATTAAATTTTGTCAACCCCTACAGCACAAGACTCTTAGTGTAGGGGTTGTGCACCTTATTATTGTAACACTCTGTATCTATCTTTTGTCTTGTATCATTTCCTTATTATGTATTTACCGAGACAATAAACTATTATTATTATTATTAACTCTACCGGCATTATTCAGGGAGGAAACAGGGGACAACGTTTGTATGGAAAAACGGCGGTGTGGACTCCTCTTAACGTAACGCACTTAACTATTTCGACCCCCGTTTGTTCATGACCGTGACCTTGGGTCTTCACTCTCAAGTGTTAGTGCACCTTAATAAGTTTCAATTCAAAAAGAATTTCTACAGGCTTAAAAAAGTTTCACGTGTTTAAAACCGTTTTTACTAAAATAGTTAAACTAGTACTTACTTTTAAATATATTAGAATAATGTATTTAAATTTTATTCAATGAGAAGATAGCATCTATAGTGGAAAAAGCAGAATGCGCTGCATAATAGATTTTGTAGTGTAATTTTACTAAGGTTTTTACTAAAAACATACGCCAGGAGGTGGACTGTAAAAGGCCATAGGCAATTATAGCTGTAATACATTTTACTAAAAGGAATTAAAGAATAATATTTTGTATTTAAATCAATTCAGTTTACCTTAAAGACAAGTGTTGTAAGTCTAATCTTCTTCTAAATATCTAGAAATAAATAAAAAAACTCTAATAGAAATTAACCTGGGATTTCGTATACAAAAATTACCGACCCTCAATATATATGTGAAATATGCTTTAGGCTGGGTCGCAAAATTTTTTGTTATAAATGACCCAACCACAATTATTATAAGTAGTGACACAAAATCGAAAATACTTCCTAAGTTTCTCAGAAAGCGCTTTCTGCCAACGCATAAACTTTGTTAGTTAGCAGTTTTGTCTAATTACAAGAAAAAAACCGTAATAACTCTAGCAAAGATCCCTACAAGTGACGAGTTAAATTGAAACAGGTCCGAGTGATTTTTCACATCCATTCCCTGGACTATATTCAGCGGAAAGTCAATTTGTTTGCTTCATCCTCTTTCCGAGCAGTTTAACGTCTGCTATAGCTGAGAAAAACGGCGTTATTTTAATAAAAAATACTCTTACAGTCCCATCAGAGAAAAACACTATCAACATCGTCGAGAAAGTAAATTTAACCGACTTCAAAAAAGGAGGTTATAAATTCCACCTGTAGGTATAATAATAATATCTATGGACGCTTCACACCACGTCAGTCTGGCCCCGTGGTAAGTACCTGAAGGACTTGTGTTACGGGTACCAGACAACGGAAATATATTTAATACTTTTATACTATACATACGAGTATTACATATATTTAAGATTTTTATTATATGATACACATATATAATACACATCCATGACCCAGGAACTTTGAAAAACTTTTTGTTCCGTCGGCGGGATTCGAACCCGCGACCCCCGGCAGAGTTACCAACAGCCCACCAACTGAGCCACAGAGGTCGTCAAAAGGTATGTAATATATATATTTTCAGAATTGCCCAGTATTTGGTATGTTAGTCTATATAAGCGTCGTTAACATGTGCCTTTCAAAAACGAATGTGTGTATGTATGTTTTTATGTTTGTGTTCGCATATCTCCGGAACTGCAAGTCGGATTTAATTTTTTTTTGTTTATTTTACTCCTTTACTTCAAGGCTCAAGTAGATAATCAGCATAACTCGGGACAAACACACCTCCTTTGTTCTGTTCTCTTGTGTTGTCTGAAGTTACTCGTAAGTGGGCGAGCGTCGATTTCTGGTCATCATTCCCCAATATCTTCATAAGTTTCAATATTCCCAATAAATAATGTTTTATTAGCTAGCTGCATAGTGGATTGACCTCAGTTCAATTACCGCTAAACAAAAGATACCTAAAATAGCTATTGTATTGTCTGGTTAGGGCAATGTCTTCTGAAATATGAACCACACTTCGGAAAGTTTTGATGCATCCATATTATGTTTGCTACAGAAATTAAACTATTCCATTATTGGTACCCATTGGCACTTATGAAAGTTGATACTAGCGAAAATTTTATAAGCTGGTTTTTCTTATTTTTTTAAATTGAATCTAACCTTCTATTGACTACCCTCAAATTTCACTGTCCTTGTGTGTATATAATATCCACAGTCGAACATATTATACTTAACCTCCTCCTTTTTGGATGTCGGTTAAATATGCCAGACAAAGACAAATAGACTTCGTCTTTGTCTGGCATATTGAATTCGCTGTGTAAAAATTTGCTTAGCTAACAAGTAACACAGTATAGCTTAGATTTAAAGCTAACCGCTTTTAGTAAGTAGCAAGAAGAAATAAAGCTATGGCCCAATCACCAACCACTGTTAAAGTTAATGCTCGAATTAGTATCACGTTACCTCTTTCGTTTTTTTTAACAAGCTGTTAAGAGCCCGTACCTTGTTCCGTTAAGAAATACTGTATTTTAACTGTTAAATCACGTCTGTAAAATGAGCGAAATCGGCAAAATTTCGTATACGGACTCTTAACACTTACTGACGTTGGTGAAATTCGGTCTATGTACGATTGTAGTAACGTCATTATACTATTATCCATAAAAATATAAAGAAAAATACTTAGCCAACTAACCTCTTTCTTGGTTTCAGGTTGCGGAATGCCACCACGAGGGTAGGGAGTGCATCATGGTGACGAGCGGTGCCGTCGCATTCGGCCGACAGAAGTTGACACATGAGCTGCTCATGTCACTGTCCATGAGAGAGACCCTCTCCCCCAGTGATCATACTAGAGAGGTAAGTTATAACTCGAGACATCAAGAGAAGTGGTGAAGGAGAGTTCGGCCAACAGAAGTTGTCACATGAGCTGCTCATGTCACTGTCCATGAGGGAGACCCAATCTCCCAGTGACCATACTAGAGAGGTAAGTTATAACTCGAGACATCAACAGAAGTGGTGAAGGAGAGTTCGGCCAACAGAAGTTGTCACATGAGCTGCTCATGTCACTGTCCATGAGGGAGACCCTATCTCCCAGTGAACTCGAGACATCAACAGAAGTGGTGAAGGAGAGTTCGGCCATAAGAAGTTGTCACATGAGCTGTTCATGTCACTGTCCTGGGTGATGAGAGAGACCCTGTCTCTTACTTACTAGAGAGGTAAGTTGTAAGTCAAGACATGAATAAAAGTTGAGTTATAGCTTGAGACATTAACAAAAGTGAGGTGAGTCATAAAAATATTGTTCCAATTCAATGGCCAGTATTTCTGTACGACAGTAATTTATATCATCATTAAAATAGAGTACAAATTTATCCAGTATCCACGCTAAAACACTATTATAATAATTTCCTTCCTTTTGAATACCGTAATCGGCTAAATAAAGAGAATCTATCTCTTATGTTTTCATTATAGTTCTACATCCATCACAGAGAGATATTCGGTATATCAGATGACCCCTCATTAGTGCGGTCAAATGACCCGGAACCGATCACTAAACGATAAATTCTAATAACTTAGCCAAGATCGATGGATCTGCGAAGTAATGATTCATGTTGGGGCTGGTAATAAAAATTGGGCATTGATATTTAGCAGGTTTGCGTCTCGCGAGTAGGCACACTGTGTGAGTTCCGAAATTAATCCCAGTATACTGGGCAGTGCTCGTGGCGTCTAGAGTCGACGCCATACTTTTGATATTTTGTTATATCTGAAACATACGCTATTGCATTTTTATGATTTTTGTAAGGTTGTCTTAAAATATCAAGTTTGTCTAGCCAGTGCAATGGTACACCGGTACAATAATAAGTCGGATACGTCATAAAGCTTTGGCCTGCAGTGTACTGGGTCAATTTCGGAACCTACACTATGTTATTACCATCTACGTGTAATACACCGAAAAAAACGCGGGATATATACACGGGAAATACCTAATGAAAGTTTTTTTGATGGATCCAATTATTATTGATAAATAATATGAAGATTACCCATAACGGATGGTCATTGGTCATTGTCATGTTAAAAATTTGACCCAACAAATTACAACTCTTTTTGTATATTTACCACTTAGGCGCTATAAAACGATTCCTATCCGAACGTCACCAAAACCGGTGTGGGAGTTATTAGCCACATAAATAGCCGAAGTTCGTTTCTCGGGCGGGTACTGTGAGTTTATCCAGAATAAAAAGTATCCTATGTCTTTTTCCCAGAGCTCCATACCAAATTTCAGCAAAATAAATTCAATGGTTTGGGTGTGAAGAGGTAACAGACAGACAGACTTTCGCATTATATTATAATATATTATGATTAATTAGCATGGATTGAAAAATATTGAAAATTAGGATGTGATGATGATAGGCTGAATTTAACGAGATATTCAATTTCAGGATGGGATAATAGTTTTAGGGCCTCTATATCAAAAGGGTTGGGAACTGGGCTGAGTGCATATTATAGCACGGACCGGCTTTTAATTAAGAAATATTTTGAATAGTATAATATTTCATTAACCTTTAGAATATGGATATTGTTAATTAATTTAAAATCCGAATATAAAGGACCGATTTTATTTGATGGGTATTAAGACTTAAGGTGGCCATACACGGGACAGTTATTATCGTAACGATTTATCTCCTCGATGTTAAAATCGAACGACAAATTGTACGTGTGTAACAATATCGCAAACGATTTTACGTTCAAAAGATCGATTCGAAGGACGATTTTCTTGACGATCCATCGAAACGACAAATTGTCCCGTGTATAGGCACCTTTACATATTACGATTACCGTGGTCCGTGGCTTAATTCATGTTCAACCAAAATGACATTTTATAACAACACTAAGGGTGGGTTGCATCAGAGGCGTAATTATAGTTAAGGTTAAGGTTATCGTCAAATATAGCATCCATTATGAACTTTGACATTTTGCTATGGTTAAAGTTAAAGTTATAGTTAAAGTAAGTTGGCGCAACCCACCCTAAAATGCGCGTAGCTCATTCTGCCTAAAAGTAAATCGCGGTAATCGTACATTTTCCCGCAAAAACATATTCTTGGTCTATCCACGTGAGCTACTCTATGTCTTTGCCAAATTTTATCAAAATTGGCCCAATATTTTCAGAGCCCAATCGATGCAAACAACCACTTTCCTTATTATAATAATTTGTATAGATATAGACGTCTAGAATAGAATAAGTTTTTGAAACTATAAAATAATTTCAAAATATCCAAAGTCTATCGTTTACTAAGTAACTTCACAATAATATGCTATTCATCACATTTTCTGTATAGAAAATGTACTTTCAGAATATTAAGTAGTATGTAAATAGCCTTATTTAGCGCTAACAAATTATGTTAACTATTCAATTACTCCCGCGCCTCGCGAATTAAAAGCGGAATTGAGCTCCCCCGCTTATTACTTTAGCATGAAATTGCAACTGTAGCGCTTGTAATAAATAATACGGGGGATACAATAAAACAAATAAAACTTGAGAGGTGTCAAGGGACACCCGAATGGAGCGAAGTTAATTGCTGTGTTCAAAAAGCCTTTAAGTATACACATTTAAGCCTTTAAGTATTTACTAATAATAATTAGTAGATATAATTTTTATTTTTATTTTTTATGTTGCATTTTATCTATATATCATAAAATACAACATAAATATATGTATATATATTTATGTTGTGTTTTATCTAAAGTGTTTGCTAGCTATTCTACTTGGTTTATAGTGATACCCATGTCGTCACCAATGGCTCTTGCGGAAGACCGGCGCTGAATATGCCCCTGGGTGTACCAGCACATGCCGAGCATGAGCCAATTTGCGGCTGCTAATTGGAATTATATATTATCTTGTAAATCTGCACCATGTATGAATGAATGTAGTTGCAAATAAACTTTATTATTACTTTATTATTATTATTACATTTAAAAAACGCCATCTTTGGACGCCCAGGAATACTATCAAGCCCTCTGCCCCTAACATACAAGTACTAATAAAAAAGTGTCGAGGTTAAATACATATTGTTCTGTCCTATCTAGCCTTTCCGCTTAACGCGCGATAAGGAACTTCGTTCCAATAAAAATACGTGTGGCACTCCGAGGCTGCCGCGGTAAAGCTTTTGCATAGAATATTTTATCAACTTATTCAATTTTAATTTGCATACGTCTAGTCACACGCACACGAAGTCGGGGAACGCCGCACCAACCGGCGCAGTGCTGGTCGGAGTGGGTGGTGTTAGGTTATTTTCGTTACGGAATTTCTTGATTCAGTTGTCGCGCTCAAGGCGATAAAAGCTATGCAATTGCTTAAAAAAAGAATCAAGACCTCTAACAAGCTGAATAACTCATGTTTTAAATGTCTTAGACAAAGAACGGAAAGCTACCTGCTTTCCGTTCTTTGTCTCAAGCGACCAAGACCGACAAAAATTCTAATAAAATGCAACTTTATGACCAAGGCACAGAATATATATTAGTAGTACCAAACCAAGGCTAGGTTTCATTTTCTACCAACATTGGTCTAGCGACCCAGTCGGGGCTGCTTTGTACACTGCATAGAGCAAAATGAAACCAATAGCCCACGTAGGCACAATAAACATAACTACCTAGGCCCTAGGTCATAATGTGACATTTTATTTTAATTTCTATCGGTGACGTGCCGGTGAACGGCGGCAGTGGACAGACGGCCTACTGCTTTCCTTTTCAATATGATTTAAGTGTCTAAACCACAGTAATCTGGATCCACTGAAAATCAGGGACTGCGAATCGCGGTCACTACCTGAGTGGATGCCAATTCAGTTTTTGATCATTACACTTCCTGCCTTGCTTCGTTGGACTTTGAAATCTTATTATGCCTAATAAATATGCATAATATTTTTGTATTGTCGTATACACTATACACTGTAACATTTACTTATTGTGGAATGTCGATTGTTTTGTATACTATCTGCAATCTTGTACTAGTACGTTAAATGTATTTATCTTTGTCTTTTAATTGTATTATTCTTGTGGTGTAATGGTCAAAAAAGGGGAATAAACGTTTATTTATTTATTTATTTTATTTTATTTAGTATAGCAATATGACATATCCTATTGCTTTACTGTGGTCTAAACATACCATGCCGAAGTTCCGCGGGGGGAGTTTGGCATGATTACGATCACGTCAGCAATGTCAAACGCATACAATGCGTGTGTCAACGGTAATTTAAAATAGTAGATACATTGCAGGCGCAATCATGCCGAATTTCCGCTGCGGAACTTCGGCATGGTGTGTTTAGACAAATAGTTTTGCAAACGGCATAATTTTTTTACTCACGGACCAAATTACCTTAATCCTTGTAGTTCCATGATAATCTATTATGAAATTGGTCATAAAGCTAGGAATTTTCCATTACCTTTCATACTAGAAATAGGTCTTCTTAGTTTTATGTATGTTCACTGATTGGGCTAGACTCAAGAGTAATATTATCACTGAAGAAGTTCCTTTTATTATTTTTATTGTTTGTACTCGACGAATCAATTCTATTCGGGTAAAGATAATAATTATACTAGACTAGCTATCCCGGTGAACTTCGTGTCACTTTAAAACCTTCCGTGGACTTCTACGAATATTTTAAGACTAAAATCAGCCCAATCCGTTCAGCCGTTTTCGAGTTTTAGCGCGACTATCACATTTGAAAATCCATTTTTATATATAAGATTATGCCCGCAACTCCGTTGCGCCAAAACTAATTATCACGTAGGAACCGTAAATTTTTCCGGTATAAAAAGTATTAAAAGTACAGGAGGCCCATGAATGCCCTACCCTATTGCCTTTATTACCTCCCCCTATTCCCTTCCCTTCACATCCCTTCCCTCCCCTATTAACCTATTCCCTCTTAAAAGGCCGGCAACGCACCTGCAGCTCTTCTGATGCTGCGAGTGTCCATGGGCGACGGAAGTTGCTTTCCATCAGGTGACCCGTTTGCTCGTTTGCCCCCTTATTTTATTAAAAAAAACATCAAAAGCGGTTCAGCGGTCTGGTCGTGAAGAGATAACAGACAGGCATTCAATTTCCCATTTATATTAATAGTATGGATTATGAAGCTATCACTTCTAATGATGTAGTATTATGTATTTTAAATTATTTATTTTCAGATCTACATGACGTATAAAATAAGAAACATCGGTTCCATGGCTTAAAAGAACCTAATTGAACAAAAACAAGAAATGTAATATTTAGCACAATATTCCCAGACCAAAAAAAACCTCTCTGATTTGAGTGTACATCACAAAGAAAGATCTAATTACGTGTGTTACATATTCATGCGAAAGACTTTGATATAGGTCAATGTTTGCCCTCAAAGTATTATCACCTAATTTCACTCTTCTAGATTGAACCATTATCTTTATCGGGTTTTTATATGATGCGATACGATATCGTATGTGTGGTATGTCGCAGCGATATACCACACAAAATACATGCGAGAATACCAGGCATAATATTTTATGATACCTATAAAATGTCCGTCTTTACCGACCGCTTGCCGACATTAACCTAGTCCACAAGTGATACTATGGTTCAGTGTGTCGTTGAATTCGTACGTTTTGCCCAATAATCAGTTATATTATGAATAAAATTGAGCAATCGTATCAAAATAAAGGCAGATCATAATTAAGCATAAACTTAGTATCATTTTACTTCCTTATATCAGCATCAGTATTAGCATCATCACTATCTATATATGCAGCTCCCAGTATCTATCAACTTTACTAAAAGGAAGCACCCTACAGATATTCTAAAGTCATAAATATCGCAACAAAAATCATCTAATATCTACGTCGCGTCACGATATCACTAATACGAGTCATTGAAGTCGCATGTTTGTTGAAGTTAAACCATCACGAGCAAGGTGGATTTAATGAAGGGTTTGCTACAAAATGTATAGAGTTTATATCAAAATCTTAATTTATACGTGGGAGAGCCACGCTTCGGCACGAATGGGCCGGCTCGACCGGAGAAACACCACGTTCTCACAGAAAACCGGCGTGAAACAGCGCTTGCGTTGTGTTTCGCCGAGTGAGTGAGTTTACCGGAGGCCCAATCCCCTACCCTATTCCCTTCCTTACCCTCCCCTATTGCCTTCCCTTTCCTTCCCATCCCTACCCTCCCCTATTACGCACCTGCAGCTCTTCTGATGCTGCGAGTGTCCATGGGTGACGGAAGTTGCTTTCCTTCAGGTGACTCGTTTGCTCGTTTGCCCCCTTATTTCATAAAAAAAATTGAATTACAATTAAGTAGTAACTAATAACTAAAATATATCTGGTTACGACGGTTTACATAAAGCGGTACGATATCGCCTGCGATAAAACACATACATGAAATGGATAATGCACGACATACTTGCTTTTGTCAGTTTCTATACGATATCGGATGCTATTTAGATATATCGTATCGCGTAACATAAACACTCTCACGCGTTTCGGGATCTCCGGAAATTTCCGGAAAATCGTTCATTACTCAATTCTCAGTTCCTTTTCGGTCCGGATCAATTCCGGAATTTATTTGTATTCCCCATTGGTATAATTTCTGGAATTTCCCCATTTATTCCTCATTAGGGGAAGTGATACTTTATTTAGCCATTTCGGTTTCGAGGAATTAGGAATGGATCAAATAAAAATATTGAGTTTAAAACGATTCTTCTTTCTTGTTCTTTGCAGAGAAGCCTTATATTGGGAAATCAATACTTAAAGTACTCGTAATATTATAGAGAAGGTTTTCGTTCTTATATATCGAAATAGAATACAGTAGACATGCATTTAAATTGTACTCGTTACTACTTACTAGTATGACTAAGCTTATTGTTTGCTTAGGACATAACCAGGACTATGTAATGTAACCATACGTTTATGTTTTTAGAACACAATCAAAACTTACTAATGTGACCAAACTTTTAGGACATCTGCACTTTTCTAGAGTGCGTCAAAATGTTTGTGATGGAACAAAATGTTTCATGATGTAACCATTGATACTATGACATTTCAGAAGTATATCTTTTTGTAATAAAATATGTATGTAAATAATACGCTACCTTGACCTGCCTTTAAAATACACAGCTGACCATGATATTTTGTGTTCACAGGACGCCAGCAGCACTCTGGACCCGCGCGCTGCGGCCGCGGTCGGGCAGTCGGAGCTGATGGCCATGTACGACGCCATGTTCTCACAGTACAACGTCAAGATCGCACAGGTATTTTTTTAAGAATTACTTTTTTATCTATATTTTTTTTCTGTAGTAATTTTATAATTTTGTATATTATGAAACGATATTCTATTTATTATTTTTTATTAAAAGTATTTGCGATAAGTGCTTGCGATAGGTACATGATCTATTTATATTTTAATTTTTTTTAATTAATTTTTTTCGTTTAGAATTATTTTACTTTTAAAAATTTGTGCCAGCGACACAAAGAACACTCGTGTTAAGAATAATGAGTGGAAAATCTCTGCAAAGACTGTGCGGGAGCGCTATTGATCTAAACAAACTAGCGGCTAGTTTGAGATCCATGGGGATTGGGGAGCGCCCACAATCCTTTAGCGAAATTGAAAGGGTCGTGTATAATATCTGCCAATGACGCTACTAATAACATTTTGTCTATTAATGAATTTACTAATAACGACACATCTGACCAATCTGTCTACCAGTAATGTGCTCCACTCCACAAATAGGAAGCTAAAGGTTCTGCGTGGCCAATACAAATTACAAACGGCATGTAAGTTCACTTTAATATAGGAGCTGAATAAATAATTTGGAAATGATTTAATTTTGTGTTGTTGGTTAGAATTCGACGTTAAGAGAATTCAAATATCAAAAATTCACCACTAAAATATAATGTATTTAAATGTGCTCCTTAAATTATTCAATGATATTTATTGGTGACGTGACGTCTGGTGGAATTATTGGGGTGGGCGTGATGAGGGTAGCCTCACGTCACGTCTAATGTCCCGCTTTACATAGGATCTCATGCTCACCCTACATATTATAAAGCCGGGATCACACTAAGTCAATCTTTGATGATTTGTTTGGACAACACATCCCAAGATATTAAATTTGGTATCACTACATAACATCATGTTAATAGATTAGATTAGATAGGCAGAAATTAGATTCAATATTTTGGTAACACAATTTCCTGTTACTGTATCTCTAACTTTAAATGCCGCACTCAGAGACGTTAATGACCACTTAGCTTTAAATTAATGAAGATATGTATCCATATCTTCATTAATTTAAAGCTAAGTGGTCATTAACGTCTCTGTCAAATACTAAACTCATTACGTTGTCTGTCAAATTCTTCATTTAATTAGAGCTAAATAATCATTTAATGTTTTTGACTTCTGAGTGCAGCCTTAAGGCCTATCTTCACTTAGCTCAATGATGAATTCCTATTTGCCATAAATTATGCAACTGTCTAATGTCTAGATACTCTATCTAGATAGTCTATACCTATAAAATGCACTATCGACATTCGCCGTCGATCATTGGCACTTATATGACGAATATGTCCGTTATCATATTCTACATTTGTCCAACATGGACCAACATGGCCATTGATGTGACATAACTGTAAAATGAAAATTAACTCATGAGTACTCCGCTAAATGCTAATAATACTGAAAGCTTTGGCATTTAACGTTCGAGTAAAAAGTACTACTATTAAGGGAAAGGGGCTCCATTATTATAAATGTTATGAAGGTTCATTGTTGAAATCATAACCTCAACTTGTTTTATGTAGGCGTAGGATGTTCTAAAACTAGATATTTTCCTAAAGTACCTAGTTTTATGGTATTCTAAAAATACTGTTATGTATATTGTCCTTTATAAATTATAACTAAGTAAAAGAGTTACCATTTTTTAGATTCTAGAAAGAATAAAAAGACAACCATTTAAAGCATTTGTGTGTTAACCCATAAAAATTTGGTATCATGAAGACAGCCTTGTTCCATAGTTCCATTATCATCAACTAGCTGTTGCCCGCGACTTCGTCCGCGTGGACTTCAGTTTATTGGCAACCAATTTTATAGTCAATAAAATTGGTTGCCCAATACCCCTTAACTATTTAGTATATTTTATTATTGGTAGACTGTTGTTTCTGATATCTATGTTGGTAAGTGAGTTATTTAATAACATGTATAACAATCGAAAGAATCAAAACATTAACTCAACATGGTACTGGTACCATGTTGAGTTAATGTTATTAATAATATGATGTGATGATTTTATACAAATACATATGAGTAAGCGATAGCGCGATCTAGGCGACCCTTGGCGCCATCTGTTCCAGTTTTTGGAACTAACTTAATTTGACCAAATTTACGCAATTTCACCCCCTTACAACCCCTTTTTTCAGTTAAAAAGTAGCCTATGTCCTTTCTCAGGCTTTAGACTATCTGTGTACAAAATTTCATTACAATGGGTTCAGTAGTTTTGGCGCTGTTGTTTTTGAATTTGATATCTAAGTTGGTAGGTGAGTTATTAGTTAGTAACGTGCATAACAATCGAAAGAATCGAGAAATCCAATTCAACATGGTACCTACCACCTCTTATAGAAATACGCATGAGCAAGCAATAGCGCGATCTAGGGGACTCTTGGCGCCATCTGTTTTGCATTTTTGGAACTAACTTAATTTGACCAAGTTTACGCATTTTCACCCCCTTACAACCCCTTTTTCCAGTTAAAAAGTAGCCTATGTCCTTTCTCAGGCTTTAGACTATCTGTGTACAAAATTTCATTACAATCGGTTCAGTAGTTTTGGCGTAAAAGCGAGACAGACAGACAGACAGAGATACTTTCGCATTTATAATATTAGTATAGATTATCATAATAAGATTTAAATCATTTGGAATAAGACTGCATTCATAAATCAATATTGAAGATTTTTGCAGGTTAACAAACGACATAGCAGCTGTGACAATATTTTAAAGTCAAGTCGAATACCCTTCTCTACTACAACACATTGTACATATATAAGATATAATTAATATTACGAATGTAAAAAAAACAGTAGCTCTTATATTGTCCCCATTCAGTTGTCAAATTAAAATTTTCCCCATGGAGAACAAACGGACCCCTTTCAATCCCTTCTCAATGTTTCATTTCGCCTGCCCTCGAGATTGTGGAGAAAGGATTGTTCTGAATTCAATATCAACGTTCTACGCACGATTTGAATTAAGAACGGAACGGAATTTGAATTAAGAATGGCAAGTTTTTGATTCAAAATTGGATAATATAACTTATATAGCCCTGACTGTCTTAATTCGATTTTAGATTGACATTATTAATCTACTTCTGACTGTAATAGAAGGTAATATTGTAACTCCATCGACTCAAACTGATAATATTTTGATTGTAAGGGTCAGTTCGTATTGCAACGTGACGAGGCAATGCCTTTTTAAAATGAGTTAAAAATTGAAATATTTAGCCCAACACCGCAAACGACAAGTGTATGACAAGTTTATGTTCAATTAATTGTACTAAGTAATAGCTAGTAAAGAATGTTCAGTTTTAAATAGCTCATTTACAAATACCTATACTGGCTACTACATCGTCTCTTCTTCACGTTGTAATGTAAACTGACCATAAGTGACTAATATTTTTAGGTCTTCATAGATTTAAGACTAACCTTTAATCTTTAATTTTTTAATCTGTAAGCTTTTATTAAAAAAAAATCGTTTGGAGTTGTGCTCTGTGCCGAGTATCTAAACAAAAAAAACTAAAATTCAACATTGTTCACAGGTGCTAGTGACGAAACCGGACTTCTACAACGAGGAGACCCGTAAGCACTTGTTCGCGACACTGTCCGAGCTGATCTCGCTGAACATCGTGCCCATCATCAACACCAACGACGCGGTCAGCCCGCCTATGTACATCCACGACGACACCGTAGTACCGGGCACCGGGAAGAAGGTACAGTCGCACACTCATGGTGAATGAAGGTATATTCACGCACACTTGACACTCGTAGCTAGTGTTCAGGTACAGTCGCCCACATTAGTGGTGAGAGAGCCTGTACAGTCGCGCACACTCGTGATAAGAGTGAAGGTACAGTCGTGTACACCATTAGCAGGTGTGAAGGTACAGTCACTGAGACTCGTAGCTAGTGTTCAGGTACAGTCGCCCACATTAGTGGTGAGAGGGCCTGTACAGTCGCGCACACTCGTGATAAGTCATAAGAGTGAAGGTACAGTCGTGTACACCTTTAGCAGGTGTGAAGGTACAGTCACTCATACGTGAAATATCCATATAATAACAGGTAAATTGAAAATCAAACAGTCCTACGAGGATGTTTTCGTGCGTGGCCAAAATCTGTACTCCCATCTTGTAAAGCAGTGTTTGTCAACTGCAGTGACCCACAGGTTGTAGAAGCTTTTTAGGGGGTCGCCAGAGGTCGAGAGAACTGTTTCAGTAAAAATCAATAAAGATTAATAGTGAAGATTAAAATATTGATAAATTCATAAAAATACATACATGATAAAAAAGTATAGGTTAGGGGGTCGTAAAATATTTTTCATACCAGGGTAGTCGCATCATAAAAAAGGTTTAAAAAAGGTGGGAAGAAAGAATGCTTACATGTAAAACGAGTTTACCAAGATATTATTGAAGGCATGACATTTTGACAAGCGCTCATCCAGAATGGCAAGTGGGTAGGTATAAAGGTTTTTGATAGAGTTTGTTTGTGTGGACTTAGGCGAATCCTTGTTATTGTTCGGTTTGGGCACTACTCGTAGGTGTATGCAAATAATATTGATACTTCGGCATCCAATTAGTGCGCAATCAGACGTGCGCGTGTTCTGCGCGTATTCTTCTATAGCGTATGGGAAAACACGCGCGCAGCACGCGTTGAACCCGCGCGCGTGTTATCCCATACGCTATAGTAGAACCTGCGCAGAACACGCGCACGTCTGATCGCGGCTCGCGCCCTTAGGCTTCGTTTAGACTACCTTTTAATTTTAAACGGCTATGGGTAGAATGCTTAGTGCGACTTAATTCTTGCATAGTTAACTTATTGATTTTATTTTGTTTAAAGAAACCGTAACATTTATTTATTCATCATCATGGAAATCCGGGAGTTGACAGTATGTTTAAAATTTTAAAATAATTATTAAATTTTATAGATTTATTGATAAAAACTCCAAAACAATACAAATAACGAAAAAATAATTATTAATTTATTTTATTTTACATTGAAAAAAAATTGGATTTTTTAACTGTAAGTCACGTGATTGCAAACGCTAATCTGAAGCAGTGACATCATCGTTCAGTGTCAAACAAAATTGACAGTTGTTAGGTTAAACACTAGAACTCACTTTTGCTCTGTCTACGCTTGTTTTGTTTCATGAACGATGACGTCACACATCACGTGACCATAATGCCGCGTTTTTGTGACATATTTTGAATTCAGTATTTAAAATAATTTTTTACTCATTCTAGGGCATAAAAATGAATAAAATATTAATTTACAGGTATTATTGTAAGCAACTGAAGCGCTGAAAACTATTTTTAAAAAGTTGTCAACTCCCGGATTACTTAGTCTCCTAAATAACTTTTTTTTTACTCCATTCGATCTTATATTTTTACTCCATTCAATCTTATAAACTAAATACCTTTTGCACAAATTAAGTTGTGATAAAAATAACGACAATAAGATAGTAATCACAACAGTTTATTTAAGTCTAGTGCAAACGAGCTACCTGTGACTGCAACCAATCACCAGTGCCTTAAGTATTATTGTAATATACATTTTAAGCAGTACTCAACACATCCAGTTTAATTTTTTAATTGAAAATAAAAAAAAAAACTTCTCAGCATTTCCAATCTTACAATAATGTTCTATCGCGTAGCTTGAATCAGAATTAAGTATCAACACATCTTGTAAGGTTACAATACGAGTAAGAGACAACCTTTTCATACTCATTTGAGTTGCAGCTGCTTTGAATTCATACCACAATAATAATATATTTTAAGTGCAAAAATATTAATTTTGTACTTGAAGTAATTGTAGTAGTATATACAGTGTACAGTGCTCCCATAGTGATAATGCGCATAGAAGTTTTCAAAATTTTCCGACAACGGTCGTATTTCCCGAGCGACGATATTGCATTTTCTAATTGCATGTATTAGTCAAAGTTCATCGTGATATTTCTGTAGTTTTTGTAACGCGGCCGTACACGTGCACGGTCATTATTCACGGTCATTCATGCGCATTATTAATTTTGGAGTACTGTAGTAGTATTTATTGCAAGTCTTAAAATATTTGCTAGAAAATAGATTTCAACGAAATATAGGCCGCGTGGTATAACTGCAGTAACTCTGTACGAAAGTTTTGTCGCGTTGGTAAGCTATTGCAGTGGTCGGTGGCCCGTTTGCACCAACTCTAAGATAGTGATTACGGTTCCTTATTCCCGTTGTCTCAGACAGACTGCAAGTGATAATTTACGACAAATTGTATCAAGCTCTAAATTAAATAACAGAAAATGTAGCGTGAAAAGTCTTAAACAGTTTCTATTTTAGTTTGCGATTGCATTTTACAGATATTGAGTTTCCGCGACGTGGCAGGTTTCCTATAAAATGTTTTATAATAAAAAGTTTACCTGTCTATTACACCTTGGTAACAGAGACAGACATATTTTTTTTAAGAAATAAGGGGGCAAACGAGCAAACGGGTCATCTGATGGAAAGCAACTTCCGTCGCCCATGGACACTCGCAGCATCAGAAGAGCTGCAGGTGCGTTGCCGTCCCTTTAAGAGGGAATAGGGTAATAGGGGAGGGTAGGGATGGGAAGGGTAGGGAATAGGGGAGGGTAGGGAAGGGAATAAGGTAGGGAATTGGGCCTCCGGTAAACTCACTCACACACGCCGGTTTTGTGTGAGAACGTGGTATTTCTCCGGTCGAGCCTTGGTACACGAGTTGACTAGTAAATATTAACAAAAAGGTACCATCGAGGTAATTGATTCCTAGGCAGTTGACAGACCTACGTCATGTGGTCCGCTTATGTCAATTCAATGTTAGCTGTGATCGGTCGGATGGGTTTGACTTAACGCGACCAAATTACTTAGATCCGCCATTTGACTAGGAATCAACTTCTCTGATAGTACAATTTTATCTGTTTTGCCAGGAATGTAAAGAACCTTTAAATTTTGATTTTAGAAACAACAGCAGCTGCTTACACTGATCTACCCAAATCGCACATAACACTTTGTGACATAACAGCATGATTTCATAACTTTAGGCAGATGTAGACAGGATGTAGATATTCGGAAAACGTCAACTTTTGTCCCGGGTCGCTGCGCTTGGCATGGTGCGTATACTATTTTTCTCCTCGACGCGACGGCAACATTTTTATTTACAATTTTAAATTTTTATTTGATTTATCTTCAAAAATCGTATGTTGCACAAGTAAATAAATAAAATTTTATTTCCTTAGAATAGATAATAGTTTACAGTAACCAACAGTTCTGGTCCTATGGGGAGTTTATATACACATTCACTGATGCACAAGGAATACATTGTTACGTATTTTTGTATTGTACAAATTTATACAGAACAATTTAATCTAGAGTGTACGGGCAAGAACAAACACTACAATTCTGAGTTTCTTATTCTGCAATGTATATTTTATTATCAAATTATATTTTATTACTGTGGTACTCAACTATTTTCTTATACGGTAATGGTCTTGGTGTCGCGGGCTGCAACTTAAATTTTTTAGGGTTAAAAAAATAACGCTCTTCAAAATTAACGATTTAAAATTGGAAAAAATCTCACGACGACTTGGCACAGCTTTGTGGGTGGGCATGAATTTCAAAATGGTTTATTTCATGCTCGTCACTGCTAAAGTCCCGGCGGGCCGCAGGTTGAGTATAGCTTTTCTACTGTATAATATGTTTGTACTATGAAAACAGTTCTCACTAGATTTAACACTCCTCAGGCAGTAACAAGTCGCCCTCAATCTTACATGTAAAGCCGCGGCGCGGATTAAGCGCAGCAGTAAAACTTGACAGTTTTAAATTACACCCACTCTTGAGGGTACACTCAGAAAAAGGAAAATAGTTTAAAAGACATGAAAGTAGATGTAAGAAAGACGATGATGTAAGAATGTAATAATAATAGCTCCCACACCGGTTTCGGTGACGGTGGCCGGTTTCATTGAAACCAGGCCAGCTACGCAGGAGTAATTTTATAGTGCCCAAGTGTGTGCGCAGTACACAAGAGCACTCTCTATTCCTTTACTCTCATAACCCAGTGGGACGGAAGACCGACACGACCGGCGAGAGATCAGGCGCAGGACCGACTTTTTACATGCCCATCCGACGCATGGATCATCTTACTTGTCAGACAATCAGGTGATCAGCCTGCATTGTCCTAACCAAATTTGGAAATAACATGTTTCCAATGCGGGAATCGAACCCACGACCTCCGAGTCAAGAGCCGCGCTCTGTACCAATAGACCACGGAGGCGTTAAAGAAGAGTAGGAGAAGAGGTGTAAGAATGTAAATGACAATCAAATCAGCCTATATTCGTCCACTGCTGGACATAGGAATCTCGGCCTCTCTCAATGAACGCCAAGATGACCGATCTCCAACTCGCATCCAACATGGGCCCGCAACTAAACGGAGATCGTCGTCCCACCTAGTTGGATGTCCACCTATACCCGGTTTACCTAGCCATGGTCTCCATTCCAGAGTAAGTATACTCCAGCGATCGTCAGTTCTTCGAGTTACGTGGCCAGCCCAGTTCCACTTCAGCGTACTGATTCTCTGATGTGACTTTAGTTCTTTTACGAATTGCTTCATTTCAAAGCTTATCCGCCAAAGAAACTTCGAGCATAGCGCGCTCCATAGCACGCTGAGCAACGGAAAACTTACGAGCTAGCCCTGCTGTAAAAGGACGAGTTTCCGCCACGTAGGTGACAATATAAATATTAATAACCTCCTCCTTTTTGGAAGTCGGTTAAAAAAAGCTCTACATTAGCATAAGAAACAGTAACAGAACATTCTAGGACCAGCAAAAACTTTTTTTTGTGTATAATTTTAATTTTAATTTGCACTCATTAATATTTATCTTCATTACATGTATCTAATGGTTTTTATCTTCCTTCTTCGCTTAAAAATGATTTAATAAATTAGGTTGATTAAAAGAAATATTTGGTCGACTGTCCCCATATACCTAAATCTGCTCTTACATAATGTAAATTTGTTGAGTACTGAGTAAAGTATTAGACGCGGGCACCAAGTTTGCCCTCTGTCTGTGACAACATTATTCTTTGCATAAACGGGGAGGTATAACAATGGATTTATACAGTTTTAATCTCGAGAAAACTCGATGAACGTGAGTGGGGGAGATTAGCCAAAATCTATACTATCAGAGAAATTGATTCATAGGCGGATGGCGGACGTCTACGTCATTTGGTCGGATTACGTTAATTGTAGCATTTGCTGAATTAAAATATTTTTATTAATATCTATATTTAACATAATTATTATTGTAAGCAATCCTGAAAACGAAGCTTCGCATAGTGGGTACTGTGCTTCGTTAGATATATGCGTCACTAATAGTGACGCATCGATGGCATATTATTTCCTACCTTATTTCCTAAATAGTAAGTCACTACTCACTAGAAAGCATGTGCCATCGAATCCCAAATAAGGCACAAATAATCATGATTGTTGGCATCCTTTATATTTTATGTTAAAAACATTTAACTGAAAAAGTTCAGCCGTTTGACTTTGAAAGTGCGATAATAGCTTCAGCAAAAGCCCGGATAAATTTCATATGTTGCGAGCTTTAGGAAAGTTGTTGTTTCACTAGTTTGTCGCAATAACATTCAGCCAATTTGACCACGAAATTATATTATAAATATAATGTATTTTGTGGTGGAAAATAAATAGTACAGGTTTGTATTGACTAACAGCAAGAGTGAAATATTATTTGTGAGGCAGCAATTCGACTTAAAATGTATTTTGCAATATTATTGATGATTTAAATGCATTCGTTGTAAAAGTCAATGTATCATCTAAGAAATTTATTAAAAGCAAATGGCGAATAGTTATTTGGTTAGAGCTAATATCAAGTCAATATTAGTCATGATTCTAAGCTGGGACTAACTTAGCTGACATCGATTTGATAAAGGAAACACGACCATATTACATAGGTCCACCGCCTATGATTAAATTTCCCAGTACAATAATAATTATAATTGTATCAATAACGATGGAAATAAATAAGTAAGATCTCCATTAAGGCATGAAATTCAAGCTATCTTGAAGTAAAATGCTGTGACGTCATATTTGCTAATACATAGTTAAATGCTGTGACGTCATATTTGCATATCAAAGGCAAGCCCCGAGAGAACCGCGTGCTTAGCATTCGCGAATTTCAACGAAATGGGATTACGATGCAATACTAATTCCTCCAATTTCCTTTGCGAGCGGTGATGTTTGATGCTTGGAGTTTGATCGTTTGAACATTAAACAAACCAGTCTGAACTACGATCGTTAATTATATTGATGACTTACAATATCCATACTATGTTAGTTAGTTTGTTATTTCGTTATGACTGAACCGATTTTGCTGAAATTTGGTATGGAGATACTTTGAATCACGGGAAAGGACAAGGGTACTTTTTATTCCGGAAAAATGTACGGCATTCCTGCGATAAATGTCAAATTTTTCATCTAGTTGCAAATATATCAAGGACCCTCACGCTGGGATATGATGGGTAACCATGATTGTGACAGTTGCGTACAATCGACGACGACGATTATAGGCACTTCCAGATAAAAATGCCTTCTACGAGAGATTTGACATTGCACGTACTTGACTCTCATAGTTCATTTTGCAGAATCAGAGTAAGTTAACGTGTCCTTTTCTAGGAAATTATTCCAAGCACCGACCTATTGTATCACTTTTAGTTATCGCCTTTTCTGCTTTAGGCGAATGAAACTCATAAATTTTTTCTCAGTTCTATCGAAATATTCAACTATTTTAGTATCGATCAGTTCTCATCAAAGTTTATTATGGTAGTGTTGATTCTTGTTTCCAAAAATCACCAGTCGTTTCAACATCTCTTTTTCACCAGGGTATCGGTATAAAGGATAATGACAGTCTATCAGCGCTGCTGGCTGCGGAGGTGCAGTCCGACCTGCTGATCATGATGTCAGATGTAGACGGGATCTACAACAAGCCACCCTGGGAGGACGGTGCCAGGATGATGCACACCTACACAGCGAAGGACAAGGACCAAGTGGAGTTTGGTCAGAAGTCTAAGGTAAGTTTATTTGAGCTAGATAGTAGATACTATTATAATTTGAACAGTTTTTTTCGGAGCTTAGAGAAGAAGGAACGTAGCTTTAAAATGGATGATTTTCCTGAGATTAGCTAGATTTCGCTTCGGATTCCACTTCCGCTTCCAATTATGCTTCCAATTTGGCTGCCACTTTCATTTTCATTCAGCTTTCGCTCTCACTTGGTCCTTATTTAAGTGAACCTATCTAGTGTCAGATTTTTTGCATTTCTAACGTCCACAAATCATCAACAGTCAATTTTAAATGTAAAAAAATATTGTTACACTTAGGTGGGTACTGGAGGTATGGACTCCAAAGTCCAAGCTGCAACATGGGCGATGGCTCGAGGCGTCAGCGTAGTAATTTGTAACGGCAAACAGGAGAAGGCCATCAAGACGATCATCAATGGACGGAAGGTCGGAACCTTCTTCACAGACTGCCCGTCCTCTGCAACCACTCCTGTTGATGTTTTGGCTGAAAATGGTAAAATATTTTTCTTACAAAAACTTTAATTAATTTATGTATGTTTTGAAATTAATATTCTCACATCTTGTCTGTTTTTACTTATTTTGAGGCCATTTCATACTTTGAAACTAATAATTCATATTGTATAAAATGTAGGAAATTATCATCATTTTGAATTTTCTGTCTTTTCAACAGCGCGTTCCGGAAGTAGAGTGCTACAAAAACTCACACCGAGTGAAAGAGCGTCAGCGATTCACAATCTAGCTGATCTCTTAGTCGACAAGAAGGATCAAATTTTAGAAGCGAATGCAAAAGATTTAGAAGAGGCTACAAAAAGTGGCTTGGAAAAGCCACTACTAAACCGATTGTCTTTGAGCCCAGGAAAACTGCAGACTTTGTCCATTGGATTGAAGCAAATAGCCGATTCGAGTTACGAAAATGTAGGCAGAGTCCTACGTAAAACGAGATTAGCCGAAAACCTCGTACTCAGACAAGTGACAGTACCTATTGGAGTTCTGCTAGTCATATTCGAGTCGAGACCAGATTCCCTACCCCAAGTAGCTGCTTTAGCCATGGCGTCTGCTAACGGTCTTCTACTTAAAGGTGGAAAGGAAGCAGCGCATTCGAACAGAGTATTGATGGACATGGTTAAGGAATCTCTCAGATCAGTCGGTGCCCAAGACGCGATATCACTGATCTCAACACGAGAGGAGATCAGTGACTTACTCGCGATGGAATCTCACATCGATCTCATCATTCCTCGCGGCTCCTCTGACCTTGTTAGAAGCATTCAGAAGCAATCCCAACACATTCCAGTTTTGGGCCACGCGGAAGGCATCTGCCACGTTTATTTGGACAAGGATGCCGATCACGCTAAGGCCTTGAAGATTATCTGTGATGCCAAATGCGATTATCCCGCTGCCTGCAACGCTATGGAGACGTTACTGATCCACGAAGACCACATGAATGGTCCGTTCTTCACGGAGATCTGCAATATGCTGAAACACGAGGGTGTGAAGATCCACGCTGGTCCTAAATTAGCGGCTCAACTTACGTTTGGCCCGTCACCGGCTAAGACCATGAAACATGAGTATGGCGCGTTGGAATGCTGCATTGAGATCGTGAAGGATTTGGATGAGGCTGTTGAGCACATTCACAAGTATGGAAGCTCCCATACTGATGTCATTATTACTGAAAATGGTAATTATTATTTTATCTTTTTGATCAGATAAATTATTGCAAAGGAACTTCCTTAAAAATCTACCACCTAATTTTCTAGATGTATAAATCAAAATCTATCACATAATAAATGGAGAGTAAGCAAATGTATAAATCAATTGAGATAATTATTGTGATTTATAAATTAGCTAGACTGGGATTTCGGAAAAAAGATGTACTTGTCTTTACATAACTTACAATAACAACAGCAATCAGCATCGATCACATACATCATTTTTATTACTATAACAGTGAAACCTCACTACTTCCATCAAGTTCTGTTTTCCACCAACCTTGCTAACTACAGTTGTTCTACTCTGCTCTAATTCTTCTTATTCTTTATAGACGAAACAGCTAAGCAGTTCATGAGCTCAGTAGACAGCGCATGTGTCTTCCACAACGTATCTTCACGCTTCGCCGACGGATTCCGCTTCGGACTTGGTGCTGAAGTTGGCATATCTACTGCCCGGATACATGCTAGAGGTAAGATATACGTTTACTTAATTTTTATAAACCGTTTATTTATCAAAACTGATCAAAACGTAACATAGTGTTCTTCAGGTATTTACCACGGGGCCAGACTGACGTGGTGTGAAGCGTCCATAGATATTATTATATTATTATTATTATTCTCTATTTGTGAACAGTGGAGATAAATCGTACTTTACATCTTTTTCTTTCAGGTCCCGTTGGAGTTGAAGGCCTACTCACCACAAAATGGATTCTGGAGGGCACCGACCACACCGCTCGCGAGTTCAACGAAGGCAAACGCACCTGGCTGCACGAGAAATTGCCCGTAAATTGACTCACAAAATGGCGGACCGAAACAAAATGGCCGACTTTACCAAGATGGGGGCCGAAATGGTTTTCGCGATTAAAATTGGTGATATTTAGAACCTAATTAGTATCAATGTGAGCGTGAAATTAATTTAGACGATCCATTATTGAAATTAGCATGAAATTAGTGGGTAATGTTAGAGGAAATTGATAATTTACTTTGATAAAATCGAATGAAGTGTAGTTTGAAGGAAACTAGAAGAACTTTCTTACTACTTGTATAGAAACTTATTTAGCGTAGTTAATTGTATCGTTAGGTAGTTTAAGTAAGCGTTGGAACTCAATCGTGATTATAAATGTCATATTTTTTCTGTTATTACTTAGTTTTAACTGTTTACTAATAATAATAAAAATGTACGTTCCTTCCACTTGACACCACCAAAACGACACCACCGGTGGTGTCATATGGAATCTTTAGAGTCTAGTCCATATGACACCACCCTAGTGAAGTCAAGATGACCATTTGAGTGACAGATAAATATAAAATTTACTCTGCTTGAACTTAATTAGCTATGTCCACACTATGCGCTTTCGTCTTCAATTTTCGTCATCTTCTTTTATTCAACTTTCATTTTGGCGCAGTCAATAATTGAATGCGTCAACGAGCGCAACGCCAACATTGTCATTTTTGTTTTTTTGGATACGGTAAGAGGGCATGCGTCGCGGGCATGCCTCACGTTCGCTGTTGACTGCGCTATTATAACACATGCCCTTGACGAACAAAAAAAGGCACAGTGTGGACAAAGCTATTGGAGTTTAGGCTCTAAATATCAACAACTAAGCAACTATGTAACATCAGTAATAAATGTCGGTGGTGTCATATGGACTAGAGATTCCATAATATGACACCACCGTTGGTGTCGTTTTGGTGGTGTCAAGTGTCAATCGAAAATGTATACACCGCGCACCGCGGTCATAGTTTTTGTCTGTCAACTGACTTTTCCAACGTATCAGGCAAAGACTGACCTTGTAATCCGCTGCGAAATATTTTTATTAGTAAATAAAATGGTTAGTATCTGCGTAATATTTTTTATATTAGTGCACTAAGATGAAACACCGAAAAAAATAGCATTCTTAAGTATACATTATTTTAAAAGAACCTTTTTCAGCAATTTCTTAGCTCTTTAAATGAAACCGCTGGAGAATTTTCTAGAAGCGTCTTAAGCCCGGCTTAACAGTTTCAATTTGTTCAACTACTCTAAACTTATTACGAAGACTAAAATTGGATATAAGAAATTTAAAATGTAAATATAATCTTGTAATGGCACTTGGACACCTCTAATTCTATTTCCTTGCAATATTCATTCAGAGTTCATTCCTTTTTTGATGTTGTTCTTTTCCTATATAGGGGCAAACTGATGGAAAGCACCTACGGTCGCCCTTGGACGCTCGCAGAAGTTGCTGGCCTTTTAAGAGGGAATACGCTCTCTTCTTTAAGGTTTAATTCGCGTTAAAAATACACAACGCGTGCTTTAATGAGTCAAAACTCCAAAAAATAATCTACTAAGTAATAAGTATACCAAAATTATTTTTGTATAAGTAGTCAAAAGATTATTTTTGAATGATAGTATTTTTGAAAATACTATCTTGTTTGACAGTAATAATACTGGATCGAACAAGTAACGATATCGCATTACGTAAGGGCCTTATCACACTGGCGATTAGGGAGCGATTTGAAAGCGACGCGACTGCGCAGTGCACACGCCGCGATGACGCCGCGATTGCGCGGCGTGCACGCAGCTTGCCTTCGGCGTTTTGGACACTCAGCAGCAAAATGGATTCTGACGTCACTCCCTAGACGAGTCTACTATATATAATAATAATCTGTGTAGACGAGCGACGTCTCTCGCTAATCTAAATCGCTCGCTAATCGCCAGTGTGATAAGGCACTTAGATTTAACTAGTAGAATCCGTAATGTTCTGTATCACAATATCTTTAAGTTACCTTGCTTAAAAAATTATTTCCAACATATTACATTATTCCAAGTATAATTTTAGGTACAATTTATTACAATAACTTGAATAAATATGAATGAAAGAAGGTGTCTAGGGAATAGGTAATGTATGTATTATTGTTATTACTTATTATAATTCGTTATATTTTTGTATAATATTATAAGTACTTACCTTTTTTTGTAATGTCTATAATTTTATGGTATGTAGATATTATGAAAATTTGTTGTCTGTTATAAATAAATTAATAAAAATTAAATTAATATGTTATTTCTACCATTTTATACAGCGGCAATTCAATTCAATGTGTATCTGGGTGCACTGCAGTGCACCCGCTGAGACGAGCCAAGCGAAGCGCAAGGGTAATCTACCTTTTCTCGAAATGTTTCGTCGCTTTATAAAGTTGGATTAATTTAAAGTACGATTAGTTAATATTCACAGGCAACTCTCAACATACAAAGTCTCAATTGAATAGCTTTAATACTTTAGATTTTATTGATATCTAAAATACACCGATTTCGCCATTGATATACTGACTCACTGGCACACTGATGATCATCAAAATGTTTGGCTATAACTAACAAAAAAAAAATTAAAATTATAAGTTACGCCCCCCATCCCCTAAACCCCCAGTTTAGGGGATGGGGGGCGAGGTTTATAATATGAGACTTTTACCAATTTTATGAATTACGACAGTTAAGAGTTTACACGGGACTGTACACAGTAACAAAAAACTTTTGAATAAGTACTTACAAGAAACAGCTTACAAAAAGAACTGAAATCCCACTAAAAACATTTCTTATAAATTGTTGCCGAGACGACCACATAAGGTTTTCCCTGTGAAAAAGGGAATGAGATTTCATGTATACAGTATAGCCAAGCTTCTGAATCTACACGGTCTAACTCTACTAACCCTTACCTAAACAAATTCTACGTATCAGTAAATATGTATGGCTCGGCTGTTTCGTTACTAACCTCAGATCAGAAACTAAATATTCGCATTTAGCTAAACGGCGAATGAGGTCGTCTCGGCAACATTCTACTAGAAATATTTTTGGTGGGATTTTCTTGTTTAATAAAAATGCATCCTACATACCTACATTTGTCATGGTACTATTCACAGAAATTGATTCGTTATTACTAGTATAGTACAGGTTCCATAAAACATTTTTTTGACTTGATTACTATCAAGCAACATTTCCGTGAGTAGTTAGTAAAAATCAGTTGCTTAGGGTTCCGTTATAGGGTTTTGCAATCACCAAGTCCTCGTTGACTACGGAACCCTAAAACGGAACCCTAACCAGCTGATTTTGTGCATAAATTTCATCAACTTTTGTTAAAGTTTAAGCTCGAATTAGTATCACGTTTTTTATACTAATGAAAGAGAAGACATGACATTTTAACAAGCCATTAACACTATAATAATATAATAGTTATATAATGAAACAGTAACATTGTCCTACAAATAGAAGAATCCATATTTTAGGAACATCAAATCGAAATCTTTAATCCTTTCTATCTCTGTTAGCTACCACTTTCGTGATTTTACGCAGACGAAATGTTTGTTCGTCTTATCAAAATGAAGCTACTCACGAAAATTTTTCTTGATACTTAGTAATAAAGTCAAAACAATGTTCTAGGGAACCTGTACTATTACTACCAATTACTACTTATGCCAGCCGACAAATCACGACATTAAATTGATATAGCCCCAAGTCCCAACCTAGCCCCAGCCCCCAACAGAAGGCTACTTGACCTATATTCAATTTCATTGAACAAATGCATATTTCTAGTAGAACTTGGCCTAGCAGACCGTATTTCACCCTTATCATCAAAAAAAGCTTATGATTGAATTGATTGATATAGGTACTATACTATAATAAGTGATAATACTTTAGGGTGTGTACGTGTTCCTTGTAGAGAGTTTACTGTGAAAGTAGCAACGCTGAAAGACCAAATTTTTTTTTCACTTTTGTATGGGCAAGGGCCCGAGCGTCACGAGTTTCCCCATACAAAAGTGAAAAAAAATTTTGGTCTTTCAGCGCTGCTACTTTCACAGTGAACTCTCTACAAGGAACACGTACATACCCTAAAGTATTATCACTTATTTTTGTTACACACTGTATAAAGTCGATTTGAAAATATTATGATTTTATATTTTTTTATTTGTACTGACGAAAACGCTTAAATTGCGATACTTCCGATTTGGATGTGACGTCATCACACTAGTAATTTAATATTATTAGCGTTCCGTACCCAAAGGGTGAAAACGGACCCTATTAATAAGACTTCATTGTCTGTCCGAAATGAAACTTTCACAAAGGCCTTAAATATGTGTATGTGTACTTTAACAATTAATAATTGAATAAAATAAAACTAAACTCCCATACAAAAAATACATTTTTGGCCTATTTTTGCTCTATAACGGTACGGAACGGTTTCGGCGTGCATCCGTTGTCTGATTGCCATAACACAAGTTTTTACTTAGCATGGGATTAGACGACGTGATGTACGCTACCTAGCTTTTATACTATTGTATATTATTGTATGCTTAATAAAGAATTTGAATTTGGAACCCTTCGTGCGCGAGCCCAACTCGCACTTGGCCGATTATTTATTCAACGCGCTCGTTATGTGTAAGTTTATCTGTACATAAATAATAAGAATAAGCCTAGAAGGATTCAAATAAAACATCAGTTTTATATACTTACTATCTCCATTTACTGTAGACTTTGGGAAATGAAATGGGCAAAACTTTTCTCTAAAAGTTTTCAACATTACAAATAATTTCTCATTTCTTATTTAAATCTTTTCTAATTTTTGGCACATTTAAAACTCGTACGTTTAGCACATACAAGTTTTTCAATAAAGAAAGTATGAAATACAAGAAATATGACGTCACACTCTGGCGGACAGTGTTTTCGGCGCCTTTTAAAAGGCATATTTTTAATCAACATTTTTATGGGTTTCTACTGTTTTAAATATTAGTTTTTTTTAGTTGAAAATGAATGATTAAGAAGCGATTAGCATGAAGAAAAAAAGGAGGTCAAGTAGCCTAATGACGTAGGCCCACCATCTGCCTGTAAATCAATGTCTTCAATGTTACATCTTATTTTCCCCCACTTCGTGCTTCCAATAACGTAGACATAGTAAAAGGAGGGTAAGTAAGTTATCTTCATACAAAGGCACCGCGCGCGGCTTGTATGTGTGCGCTATAGTATAAATGCGTCGCCACGTACGGCACACAACAAAATCTCGGCCAGTTTTATAAGGCTGGTACCGCCGAGATTTTGTTGTGTGCCGTACGTGGCGACGCATTGATACTATGGCGCACACATACAAGCCGCGCGCGGTGCCTTTGTATGAAGATAACTTACTTCCCCTCCTTTTACTATGACGTAGATTCGACCACTCCGTCACGTCTCGATTGTCTCAACTTCAGAACTGTGATAAATTACTTCAATGATTGATTGGTGATCATTTTGGACACGTCCAGAAATAATTTAACCCTTGTCTGCACTAATTAGTTTATAAATAGCCGATTCGATAATACCCCTTACTAATATAATCAACACTATACGGAAGTTATCAATAGATACTAATATTATGAAAGCGAAAGTGTGTCTGTCTGTCTATTCTTTTCCTATACCTCTTCACGCCGAAAACGCTGAACCGATTTTGCTGTAAATTGGTATGAGGTTACTTTGAGTCCCGGGAAAGGACAAAGGATATTTTTACCCCAAAACAGTACGGTTCATGCGCGATAACCGAATTATCGATATCGCGATATTGACTAGTGACAACACTGTACGTTTGACCGTACGTTGTACGTTGTACCGGGATTAAGCCCCAATTTCACCAACGTCTGTTAGTGTTAACAGCTTGTTAAAATGTAATGTCTTCTCTTTCATTCATATGAAAATCGAAAGAGGTAACGTGATACTAATTCCGGCGTTAACTTTAACAGTCGTTGGTGAAATTGGGGCTAAACTTCGTATCCTGCCTAATTTAAAATTATAAACCTTCCATATTTCAAGACTAAAATCAGCCGAATCGGTTGAGCCGTCCTCGAGTTTTAGCGAGACTAACAAAATTGAAAATTCTTTTGTATCTACATAGACGACATCATTAAGATAGTGTGAAATACGATTCAAGTAATCGAGTTAAAAACAAGATGGCGGCATTTTTTTGTCCCACGCACCAAAACATCCTTGTATACCAGTAAATCATTTATATTTCACGATATTTCCTCATAAGTATGAACTAATCTGAAGGCTCCTAATGAACGCGCAGTCAATAGTCCTTACAGGCTCTTTATATACCGCACACGTACGCGCCCAAACGCAATAAACTCATATTCGGGTATTTCGATGGCATTTCCGACATATTTGTCGGTGTCGGTCGGTGGCCGGTGCACTATTGTGCAAAGTCTTTCTGTATACGCTTTATTGCTTTACTGATTTTCGTGATTTGCATGCTATATTATTCCATACATACTAATATTATAAATGCGAAAGTGTGTCGTCTGATTGTCTGGAAACGCCCTAAGGGTGAAGCCAAACGAGCGTAATTTTGTGAGTCGCAGAATTTCGGTCGCGTAAATATCTTTTCATACAAATCATGATTCACAAAATTACGCTCGTGTGAATCAAACAGGACTTTTGTATGAAACAGAATGCAGCAGAATTTCTGCCAGCCGAAATTCTGCGACTCACAACTCACAAATACGGTCGTTTGGCTTCACCCTAAAGGTCTGTTACACCTAGCGAGTAGTGGCGAGACAGTGCCCTGACCTTTGCCGAGACTCAGAGTATCTCCATACCACTTTTCAGTAAAATCGGGTCAACGGTTTGGGCGTAAAGAAGTAACTAGAGAGACAGACAGACAAACTTTCACATTTATAATATTAGTATTTATATACTAATATAATAAATAGTAGTTTTAATTTTAAAACCCTATTATAGATTATTCTATAATATTATAGTTACGGTACATTCAATATCATATATTCTATAATAGGGTTTTAAAATTAAAAGTACTCTTACAATAATCATACTTCTAAGCTACTCTGTCTATTTTCCAGTGATTATCTAAAAAGCTAGGTAGTAGGTATACAGGGCGCAACAAAACTAAATGATAATACTTTAGGGTGTGTACGTGTTCCTTGTAGAGATTTCACTGTGAAAGTAGCAGCGCTGCAAGACCAATTTTTTTTAACTTTTGTATGGGCAAGCGCCCCAGCGTCACGAGTTTCCCTATACAAAAGTGAAAAAAAAATGGTCTTTCAGCGCTGCAACTATCACAGTGAACTCTCTACAAGGAACACGTACACACCCTAAAGTATCATCACTTAGTTTTGTTACACACTGTAGATATTATATTTTAAGATAGCTCATCTAAAATTGAGTCGCTAACAGCGAAGTTCTCTTGCCTAACATGAGATTATAAAATATACTAGGAGGTAAAAATAGCATTTTATTTTCAACGTCGGAATGAAAATAGACGCTGCTTTTTATTTTGTCTCCATTAGATAAAATGAATTAAGGTACAAGCACAGAATAGATAATAGTACAGTACAAGTTGGAAGGCGACATGAAGCAACCGCAGACGACGTGTCGTCGCGACACTACAGGGGGGTGAGCCAAAATCTTTTCGTTTTCGCTTCGTTATAGAATCGCTGATGAAAATGTATTGAATTGACATAAGCATTCGTTAATATGACGTTGACGTTCGACTCGTCAAATGTCAATTCCAAACATTTTGATCGGCGATTCTATAACGAAGCGAAAACGAAAAAGTTTCGGCTAAATGGCCTGGTTTCTATATATTTCTATAGCACACTTTATAGAAATACAATATGGAAACAGTAGTGTTGCGACGACACGTCGACTCTGCTGCCGCTTCATGTCGCCCGCTAACAACCGGCACTTTTAGTTTAAATACAAAATATTGAAAATAAAAGGCACCTTTGCCTTTATTTCCACATAGGACAATAGATATTATAACAAACGGATTTTTTACTTAGGCGATTAGAGATCTATACCTATAGGTAGAAACACCCATTTTACTTCCAAAGACAATATGTACCTGTATCGATAGAAACTTTTTAACATCTTTTTTGTTATTGGTAACCACAAGATTTTGATCAATCTATCCGTCTACTTTGTCGTTACGAACTGATAGAATAAGTTGCTGAAAGAAATCATAATATGAGAAGTCATTATTCGAAAGCTATATAAAGCAAACGTATGTCGATATCAATTTCAAATCTCGGAATGCTAAATTACACTTTGATATGCAACCTCCTTTCCTTGCTTTCGAATGTTCTCCAAAGGGGACAGGGGTAAGCCGAAAGGGGGAATGGGGGTAAGCCGAAAGGGGGAATCCGGAAAGGGGGAGTGGCTTGCTATTCTAACAAGCGACTAAGCTCGCTCGCTTCCTGCTTGCATACTCTTGCATTTTATTTCGCAATTTAAAATGGGCTGAATAAGCAAAATGAGGTATTGTACGTGGAACGATCATGTTCCTATATTTGTTTCCTGAATTTTAAATCTTCGCATTCAGTTCTGTTATTGAGAATTCTTATAACGTATTTCATAAGAAATAATGTTTTACAAGTCAGTATCAATGCACTTTTTCACAATAAAGGGATGAAAAATTATTAAAACATAATATTAAATCCATACTAATATTAGTTAGTGTTTCTCTGTCTGTCAGTTACCTCTTCACGCATTAGTAATTATACTAAAATTTGGTATGGAGATACTTTAAGTCCCGGGATATGTCCCTATATAAAATACTTTTTATCCCGAAAAGTGTTCCTGCAAGATATATTCTTTTTGTGCAATGGAGTCTCGGGCATCCTTTAATAACTTTACGAATTCTAGAAGTGTTATAAAGTAGTACTTTTAAATAACTCTATGTATGTAGACTGTTATAGTTGTTGCGACGCCGTTTGTGTAATATAAAAATAATATTTCCATTTAGGTACATTACATAGGTAATAAATTAGTTTCAGATTTTATAAAATCAGTTTTCCATTTCCAGGCGCAAAACTTAAAAGCTCTTTTGAGACTGGGATAATCCGGTCTACATTGCAAAGCAAAGTGAATTACAATTCATATTTGTGCGCATTGCCTTTTATAAAACGTGCATTGTTTTTATAAAAATCCTTTTACAAGTGCAACCTTTACTTAGGACTACTAACAAAGAAAATTAATTTACATTAATATAAAGTATAATTAAAAAGCTAGCTTAGATTGAACATACGCAAATAAAAAAATATATAGCTCAGGTATTTTTTTATCTGTTGTCTGATTGCCTTGGAAACACAAGTTTTTACTTAGCATGGGTTTAGACGAAGTGATGTTTGCTACCAAGCTCTTATAATATTGTATATTATGTATGGTAGATAGAGAGAGAGTAGAAACTCACGATGCGTTCCTGTGTTAGTGCCACAGTTGTAACTTGTAACTTATTTAAAATTAAAAAATGACGGACGCTGTAATTGAGGTCGATCATTTAAGTTTCTGTCTTTTCTTTATCCGTTTTCTTAACAACAACAGGAGCAGGACGCGTCTAGTGCGGTCTATTTCACGAAATTAACTGCGACAATTCACCCTGCATCGTATCGACGGCGTCGTGCCGTGTATCATGGCACGTTACGATGTCGCGACGTAGTTTTTTACGATGCTCGTCGCAGATTTCCACGACGCGACGTCACATCGTGAAACGACGCCGCATTCTGGTACGACACGACGCCGTTTCGTGTTTATGTGTCCTGGCCCTTATAATCCAAATTCGCGTCTCTGTTCGCGTGCGTGAACAAGTCCGCAATGACACTAACGGCCGTTCCCAATATTCAATCTATATCTGGTTTGACATACAGCCGATCGCAGCTAACAATAAATTGACATAAAATATATTATGTCTCTAATGTCTAATGTGAGCTATTCCTATCTCTAGTAGGGCAAAACCAGAGATAGATCAAATATTGGGAACGGCCGTAAAACGTGGTGTCAGGCTGGGAGAGACGCAATTTGTAAAATAAGCTGTCACTCACACGTCAGTAAACGTAGCTCATTAGGAGGATTCCACATAAATTATTACGTTACACGCAACTTTCATGTTACTCGTAGCTTTCACAAAAACCTTGGCGGAGAGATAAGCAAAGTACTAATATTTAAGGGATTATTTTGTGTGCTATTTTAGGACTTCCTAATTTCTACTTAGAAATTGTATTGACTAGATTTTGCCTTGTTATCATTCTTTGTCCTTTGTCGGGACTCGAAGCGTCCTCATCGAGACAAAAGTAGTTTCAGAAGTTTAAGCGTTTTTAAGTAAAAATCAGAAAAACAGACAGAGTCTTGTCTTTCTCACGTATGAAGTAAGAATGATAAACAAATATAAAAACGTCAGTATGGATGGAAGCAAAAAGTTTATATTTTATAGCAGCTCAAATTGAAAAGAATTTTCTAATCATCATTGGTATTAACAGGCACGTCCGTTCTCTATCAAAGGGATTTGGAACTCGTATATCTGTTGTAATATGTAATAAAGATGGGAATAGGCCAGTATTATAATATTATATGGACAAGATGTTATAAGTTTTTCTTTTACGTCTGCCTTTTGTCGCTAATACTGGTCTCTCTTGTGGCTTCCATATAAGTCTGGAACGACAATAAGCATGTTATCCTATGTAAATACTAAATATGTAATATTATGTGAAAGTTTATCTTTCTGTCTGTTTATTACCTCTTCACGGCCAACCCGCAGAAACGACTTTGCTGAAACTTGGTGTGTAGATACTTAAAGTCCCGGGAAAGGATATTCGATACTTTTTATTTCAGAAAATGTACGGTTCTTGCGCGATAAACGCATTTTGGCGCAACGGAGTTGTGGGCGTCATCTAGTATTATAATACTTATACGGTTTTAGTTTACTTACCTCGTACTTTTATGCCACAAAAAAACTAGAAACATAATTATACACCTCTGGGTTCATAAAAATCAAGGTTAAAAATCTGAACTTATGGAATAGAATTGAAAATAGAACACACAACACAAAATATATCAAATTATAAGGTTGCTGTCGTGTGTTGCCAATAAAATTGGTTTGCGTGTCTTTGCCACCACTTGCCAATAATGTGTTCAGCCATATTCAGTCAACATTTTTACAAATTGTATTTATTTCCGGGCTTCCATATTTATAATATGTATCCAGATTACATTTATGAAAGTATTACATAATAATCTCAGCTAAGATTTACATACAATTTTTTCTCAATTTTTTAAAGAAGAAGGTTGTGTGTTATGGTCCTGTGGATATTTTTTTATTGGAGTAAAACGATTGGACACATTAATTAAAATACTTTCACGTCTTCTGTTAAACGAAACGTTACATTATATAGGCCATTGTAAGCAGAATGGCCTATATAACGTAATGTTGCAGATTTTGGCCTCATAATATTGTGTTCGAGGCTTAAGAGATACGTGTTCAGCATACACGAGATATTCGTGAAACAATGTAGCGGCAGCTTAAAAGTTGAGGATTTCGTAATCTTCGTATGCCGATATTTCTATATAAACTGTTTCCATCAGGGTTAGTACACAATGAAATGTGACGCAGTGATGCGATGCATTTCTAAAATAATATGTACATTTCAAAATTTAACTTACTACCTCTTTAAAAGACGCGACTTCTACCTCTAAAAAAAAGACTCTTGGTGCTGAACTACTCTATGGACAAAAAAATATGTATTTGGTATATCTGTGTTTTGCCCCTGTTTGTCAAACCACTTTTATAACGTACTAGACAAAAACAAAACATGACTCTATCGTCTGTCTACAGTTTCTAGTTTTATTAGGAAAAGGGTAGAATTTAAACATTTCTAGTCAAAACAGTAATTTGCAGTAAGACGATATTTATAACCGAGTCAACTTCACACACTCATACATTCCGGCCAAATTGAGCTCTTGAATTTTTAAACCCCGCGCTCTATATGCTAAAGACTCGTAAGCTTAAGAAATGCGCTATAAAAAGCTTACAGCCACTGTAATTTTCAAGAAACACTGACGCAAATTATTTTCAAAAATTTACCATAAAAATGTCTAATTGGTGGCACTTCACATGGCTATTTGTATTTATGGCGTATTTGATGTATTCGCTAAACAATCACCATATTGTGTAGACGGTATGTTCGAGAAAGTAAGAAAGAAAGCCTTATTTGCCTATTTGACAAATATGACCAATGCCAAATTCACGTATACGGTACCTTTGTCGGTTTTTTATGCACATCAAAAGAGTCAAATAGGCAAGTAAACAAAATCAAGTAAAAATTTAGTACATATTTAACGTCCATGTGTGGAAGGCCGTATTTGCTTTTTTTTGCTTGTTTGTGTATACGTCAATAATTTTGCCAAATGCAACAAATAGCCAATGTGCGCTTTTATAATTTTGGACGTGGCGGTAATATCGTGGACGTCCGCGGTAAAACGATAATATAGGGAAGTAAAATGTATGGAAATATAATATATTTCCATAGATATTACTTCCCTATGTTATCGTTTTACCGTAAATTTAAAAGCGTCTTCATATTATGAAGACGCTTTTAAATTTACTTCGACGGTAACTTTTTAACGTGGACGTTAGAGGACATCACGACGTCTACACACTTCTGAACCAAACATAACGTCCGCGGTGCGTAAAATCAAAAGGGCATTTAACGTACCCAACGTTTTATCGTGGAAACCGGCGTCCATGATAACGTGACGTCCAGAATTATAAAAGCGCACGTTGGGTACGTTAAATGCCCTTTTGATTTTACGCACCACGGACGTTTTGTGCGGTTCAGAAGAGTGTAGACGTCGTCGTGATGTCCTCTAACGTGCACGTTAAAAACTTATCTTCATATATTTCCATACATTTTACTTCCCCATGTTATCGTTTTACCGCGGACATCCACGATATTACCGCCACGTCCAAAATTATAAAAGCGCACAATAGCAAATACCAAAAGGAGATATTACACGACTAGATGTTTTTCGCAATATTATGTAGCGCTATATGATACCTCCACAAGCTACCTCTATGTTTTAACTAGCTCCCTGGCATGCAAAATTTTATTAAAATCAGTTTAGTAGTTTGGAAAATTTTTGATGCAAATTGCGAAGAGACAAAAAATAGAAAATGTAAGAATTTTTCATTTTTAACTCTAATTTAAACATACAATAATTAAATATATGTAATAATATAAAATAAACATAAAATGAAGTCTATTTAAGACAACGCAGAAGACTGAAGAACAGCTGTTGATTTTAGTGTAAAATGCAAATTTCTTGCACAAGAAATTAAAATAATAGCTTAAAATCAACACCCAGGTGAATCCTAGCTTGAAATCTAATTCAAAATGTTAAAGCAAATTTGAATGTATTCATAATATTACGACGAACGACGTGAGTGGAAGAAGCAGGTTAGTAACATTTTTGAAATTTTAAATTTTTTGCATATTTATGGAATGGTTTTACGCAAATTTATTATTTATGAAATGGTTTTACGACAGAGATGATTTGAAATAAAAAAACTTTGTGGATTATGTAATGTATAGCTAGATATATTAGCTAGATGATGTAGTACAGCTAGGTAAGTTACAAGGTTCAGTCAAATTATAAGGGAAAACTGTTATTGTTCTTAAGTTACAAAATGTTAGTTATTGTGTTTATCCACCCACTTCTTCAATAATTATATTTGAATTCCAACTACATTTGCTTTACAGTTGTTTACACGGGCTGTCTACACTCGGAATTTCAGCCAAAACTAGTCGGTTTGTAGATAATAGTACTTCAAAAATGTACGGTAATTGCTTGTGTGGGTAACCATGATCAATGATGTGCATGTGTAATAATAATACTCCCCACACCGGTTTCGGTGACGGTGGCCGGTTTCATTGAAACCAGGCCAGGTACGTAGGAGTAATTTTATAGTGCCCAAGTGTGTGCGCAGTACACAAGAGCACTCTCTATTCCTTTTACTCTCATAACCCAGTGGGACGGAAGACCGACACGACTGGCGAGAGATCAGGCGCAGGACCGACTTTTTACATGCCCATCCGACGCATGGATCATCTTACTTGTCAGACAATCAGGTGATCAGCCTGCATTGTCCTAACCAAACTTGGAAATAACAAGTTTCCAACGCGGGATTCGAACCCACGACCTCCGGAGTCGAGAGCGACGCTCTAACCACTAGACCACGGAGGTGTGCATGTATAGGTATAGATCATAGACCTAGCACAGGCTCAACATAGTGTTTGATGCTAGATGTAGCCCGAAACTTCGTTCCACAAATTATATTCGCGAGGGAACCGTATGTTTTCCGGGATAAAAACTATACATAATATTACATATTGTGTCCATAGCAAATTATGTGTGTAAAGACTGAAAAGGTAAGAGGTAGACAGATAGACAGATTAAGCTTGTCCCTCGGACACCCCTGAGATCATATCAAAGGGTTTTCGTGGTTGGTTGGCACTGTTGATCCTGGCGACACAGGAGTTGCAGTGGTGGGAATGTGTGGTGGACCTATTGCCCGTCAAAAAAGACCGATAGATAAAAAGTAAAAAAAACACAGCATGTATAATATTAGTAAGAATAATAACAAAAGCTTTGTTTGTACTTAATTAAAATTAAAAAACATTAAAACTCGTTCAAATAACTAGATTTTAAAAAAGAAATCTCGTTATTTATAAAACTAAAAATATTCCATTGTGACAAATTCTATGATCTGAAACTGCGAGTTATTGTGTAGAAAACTGGATATAAATTCAAAATACATTGGATAAAAACATAACAAAAGGAGTGTTATCAAAAAAAACCGTTTAGTTCCGGCAACTGGAGTACAGAGTTTATTTGTACTGCACTAGCGCTCTAAATCCTTTCCCAGGGTTGCCACAAAAGATTTTGACGTTCTCAAATAAAAAAAAATCGGCCAAGTGGGAGTTGGACTTGCACACACAAAGGGTTCCGTACTGTTGTAGGCCAAAAATAGGCAAACATTTTGTTTTTTGTATGGAAGCCCTTAATTAAGTATTTATTTTATTTAAAATTATTATTAATTATTAAATTATAAAAACAATTGAGTATTTCGTGAACATTTTAAATGCCTACCTGTTTCGATCATTAATATCGAGCAAGAAATTGCAAAAAATCATGTTTGTTGTATGGGAGCCCCACTTAAATGATGAATTTATTTTGTTTATAGTATTTGTTGTTATAGCGGCAACAGAAATACATAATCTGTGAAAATTTCAACTCTCTAGCTATTACCGTCGCGTTCCTGAGATACAGCCTGGAGACAGACAGATGGACAGACAGACGGACAAACATCGAAGTCCCATTTTTACCGTTTGGGTACGGAACCCTAAAAAAAGAAGAAATATGTGCTAAATAAGAATTTTCCTAGCTTTTACGAGTCTTCTTTTTTGTTTTTAAACGCTTACGACCACAATTAGAGAGTTTAAATTATTTTTAAATGAATTTATGTGAAAATTGTCATTAAATAAATTAAACTTAAGTGCTTATAGAATATTTGTTAAATATAATTATCTCTATGAATTGTTTTGACACCATGAGCATGACCGGCACCTTGTGTCTTAAAAAAGTAAATCTCTATGTGTCTGCAAACAAAAATTATATTATCTTCTCTTTTTAGTGACATCCCTAGGCAAATGAAACATGAGCATTTAGCATCGCATGTAGGAGTCACAAATTTTTATGCACAAGCCATTTAATTTAAAGTTTTAATTAATCGTGCTTAGACAGTCTTCGCTTTTAAAAGAACTTTAACCTTCTTTTTTTACTATTTACTCAAACAACAAAATTTTGACAGTAAAAAAAACACCAACACAGCAGTTTTTTACTACAATTTAATCATAATTAATCAGTCATTCAGTCAAGCTAATAAGCTTGATTAAGCTTATAAATGACTGATTATTTGTAATTAAAATAAAGTAACCACGAGATGAATCAACTTGAGAGGTAAAAAGTGGTCTAAGGCTGACTTTGACAATGATTTAGAAGGAGGTTTAGAGTCACAACTCACAGAGGAGGGCAAAGTATAATGAGTATGGGCCCGGATAGAAATAAAACAATTGATGACACGTTAACGACTTCATTAGATGAAGTTTACTTATTTTTATGACAAAATAACACTCATACAATACATCTACTGAAATTAAAGTACGTGGAATGTACCTCTAGAACAACTGGTGACAGTTTATACTGCATGACTGGTGAGACATTTGCAATACTTAAGGAGTGTACTCGGTACTCGATTCTCATTATAATTATGTAATAAAATTAGGTACTTAATTTTTTACCAAATTTCCCTTTAAATAAATGAATCATGGATCCTGAGTGAATTACGCGGCTAGGCAAGTAGGCAACTATGCGGCCGGGGCGGCGGCGTGCGCCACCAAAGAAACACCGCGCCGCTACCCTTCCCGCGCGCGGTGTCAATGCGTTTGGTAAATAATAATTTAACTTTAAACTACATTTACTTAGTAATCAATTGATATTATATTTTTTTCATCTAATATAATATCCAAATATCACGTCGTCGAGTATCGAAATGTCTGACCAGTCATGTGTATATCACGTAAAAAATTTCAGTTCAAGTTCCAGAATGGTGTCATCAGTTCGCAGCACCTTCGTTGCTGACGTGTCATATAGGATAGCGTGATAGCGTTCTCCTATGAATTATGATAGTCAGATTCGGACGGTCTTAATCTTCTTACGTCTATTTTACAACTCTCATTAAAAATTGTTTGTAAGTCTTTGAAAAATGAAGTTTATGAGATAATTTCAGTTCAATCAAGTTTCAAACAATCTCTGTTATATTCTTATAAATACTTATAAAATACAATTATACTATAAAATATCAGTGATTCCTGCAGGTGATGCACTATATTCAGAAGTTAATAGCTAACTTGAATTACAGTGATTTCCCTCAGGAGTCGAGGATGGAGCTTAATGTCATACCATTTCTAACATGTTATTAAATATTTTCCTTCGTATTGCATTATAGAGTTGATAAACTGTATAAACTTGGTCTAGATTCCTACAATGTTTTAAAGTTGTCATAAACAAAGTTATAAAAATGTTGACGTAATTTAAAATTTATAGAAATGTCGAAGTTTGTTTCAAGTTTTAATTTATATAAATAATTGTAAGTGAACTTCTGATTGGCTTTTGTTGCTTTGTATGCGACATGGGAAAAAGTAAATTGTTAGAAATGTACGGTAGTGTGATCAAATAAGGGAGTTAATTTTTTTAGTATTTCTAAGCATTATTCAAAATAAAAACTATTTCAGTCCTTTCCCTCATTTACTTTAATTGTGTCGATATTTCAAGTACCTATCCTACGCAAAATTCACGTAAACGCCTCAATATTTTGCTATGCATAACGTATTTTAAAACAAACATAACCCAAACATAATATTATATACCCAAAATTATATTATCAAAAAGTTTTTAATGTGAAACTTTTGTTAATAATTAAAATTCACCCTATTAAAACGACGTCTCCGCAGGATCCGTTAGCCACAACCCAAAAATTATCCTGATTAAAACGATCCTTACTCTTAATTAATTCATATATTTAATCTGATTATACCGAAGTCAAATATTTCGTCAAAGGGTTACAAAATATACGAAGCGTCGGATTAAATGGATTATATTTGATTAAGAGAGAGTTTTCTATATTACAGATGCTTTATCAATTCAATATAGTTAATTATTTGATTGGGCTATTGATATGAACGTTTTATATCCCGAAATTGTCGAACATTTTCTTATTAACTTTATGTTTAAATCGAGCTTTTGCCCGCGGCTTTCGCTCGCGTTAAGAAGTATTATCATACTAACTGGTGCCCGCGACTTCGTCCGCGTCAGCATAGTAGATCTCGTCCTATATCAAATTAAACTCGAAAACCGTATGTTTAGTGTAGTTTTTAACTTTGTTCTTAAAAAAGGAGAAATATGTCACCGTGACATCGTTTTGTTGAAAGAAAAAAATTTGGAAGTGGGGGGGTTGGGGGGGGGGGGGGGCGGGGCGGAAGGCACTTTTGAAGGAAGTGTCTACCTAATTGTGACCTAAAAATCGGCAAAGTGTGAGTTAGGCTGGTATAAATAGTCAGTACTTAAGATGCGACCCGGTCTCAAGACGCGGTTCGGCTCTATGATTGGTCCAAATTTTGACAGCCAACCAATCACAGAGCCTGAACCGTGTCTTGAGACCGAGATGCATCTTGAGTACTGACTATTTATAAAAGCCTCAGTCTCCATAAGATTCCGTACCATTTTTGAGCAAAAGAGTTTTTACCTTTGGGTGCGGAACCTTTATAAGTTTGGTGGTATTTTAGTCCCGTCAAAATGTACAGTTTGGGTACGATTTTGTTATTTTTATTTATTTATTCCTCATATTATATACTTAAATGGATTACTAGTAATTCGGTAGTTTAGGCACTACTGTGGAAAATACGTAGGTACAATGTATTAAACTACTTAAGCCTTCCATATAGTCGTGTAAAAAGATAACACGATACACTTTGTCACTTCACTCGTTTAACAAGGTTCCCTGGACTGAGGGAATAATGGTCCATTAAAATATCTAGACCTCAAAGAACAGCAGCTATCCCCAACCCGCGGCCCGCCGGGACTTTATTTGTGGCCCGCGTACTGTTAAACCATTTTGAAAATCACGCACACCGGCAAAATAACGTAAAGCCGCTGTGAGTCGTGAAATTTTTTCCACTAATAATTTTGAAGCAAGTTATATTTTCACCCTAAAATTTTTTTTGGCGGCCCGCGACACCAAGACTAAAATACGTTTGTGGCCCACGTAAAAAAAGGTTGAGGACCACTGTCAAGGAACATGATTAATGGTCGCTTCAAAAGAACTAGCACAAAAGGTTATGAAATTTAGTGGAAAATTTTAATTCAGTGTTGTGTTACATTTTTCTTAATTCTTCCTATGTGACATTGTTCGATGAAATTACATAGGTAAATGCCAAATTCACTTTTGTAATTCGGTCGGTTTATTTCAAAGGGGCGACAGACGATCAGGCTTAAAATATTGACTTAAAACCTATATTATTCTTTTGTATAGTCTTTCGCGAACAACTACTGGTGTAAAGTGCGTCAAAATGCATACGCTACCAAAACTGACGATTGCATTTTGACTGAGAATCTTGTAAAGTGGCACCACAGTCTATGGATGTGGTGGCACTGTGCGAGTTTCTTAAGCCGATTTTGTTGGGTTAGTTCCCGAACCAGTGGTAGATAATTACTACGAGTGCCGTGGACGTTCTAAAAGCATTTGATTCTTTATTCAGAAATAAAATTATTTTATTTTATTTTTGCAGCACAATCCACAGACTTTATTATAATTAACAACTTTCCTAATCCCGTAAAATTACACAATCACGTACAATTTCCAGAAAATCCATTACGCGAAATCGAAATGGGTGTTTATCGAACAGAAACATCAAATGCAGCTCCAACGACGCGTATTTACATAAACACATAGTAAAACTGTTATGAAACGGGCAATGGACGATAAATTCTGCCCGATTGTTGCTCGAACTGCAACTGTTTCGCTCGATAAAATCTACCATATCGTTGTAGAAACGGGGAGAAATAAAAACAAGTAATTGATAGACCATACCAAGGGACCGTACGACGATATAACGGCCATACTAACTGAAATTAGTAAAGCTTTTTTAGGGTTCCTAGTCAGTAGTAGTCAAAAAACGGAACCCTTATAGATTCGTCATGTCTGCCTGTCTGTCTGTCCGTCCGTATGTCACAGCCCTTTTTCTCCGAAACTATATAAGCTATACTATTGAAACTTGGTAAGTAGATGTAGTCTGTGAACCGCATTAAGATTTTGATACAAAAATGGAAAAAATATTAAAAATTTTAGGGGTCCCCAATTAGATACAACTGAAACAAAAAAAAATATTTTTTCATCTAACCTATGCGTGTGGGGTATCTATAGATAGGTCTTCAAAAATCATACTGAAGTTTCTAGTGTAATTTTTTTCTAACCTGAAGAGTTTGCGAGAGAAACTCTTCCTGGAAAGTGGTAGAATAGGGGAGGGTAGGGTAGGGAATAGGGTAGGGGTAAGGGGATTGGGCCTCCGGTAAATTCACTCACTCGGTGAAACACAGCGCTAGCGCTGTTTCACGCCGGTTTTCTGTGAGAACGTGGTATTTCTCCGGTCGAGCCGGCCCATTCGTATCGAAGCATGGCTCTCCCACGTCAGCTTAGGTTAACTTATTAGTAACGGGACAAAACTTGGCGCTTGGTCATAGACAAGGCATTTCAATTTTGTATTACTTTATACTAAACTTAAGTAAAGTACACGTAGTGCGACTATTGAAATGATATTTTGATATATTTTTTGCTTTAATAATAATATTATACGTGGGAGAGCCATGCTTCGGCACGAATGGGCCGGCTCGACCGGATAAATACCACGTTCTCACAGAAAACCGGCGTGAAACAGCGCTTGCGCTGTGTTTCGCCGAGTGAGTGAGTTTACCGGAGGCCCAATCCCCTTACCCCTACCCTATTCCCTTCCCTTCCTTTCCCTACCCTCCCCTATTACCCTATTCCCTCTTAAAAGACCGGCAACGCACTTGCAGCTCTTCTGATGCTGCGAGTGTCCATGGGCGACGGAAGTTGCTTTCCATCAGGAGACCCGTTTGCTCGTTTGCCCCCTTATTTCATAAAAAAAAAAAATATTATGCATCTCTAATTTCGCGTCTTGTTTCAAGACGAATAGGATAATATTATAATACTAGCTGTTGCCCGCGACTTCGTCCGCGGCGATAATATAATAGTAGTATGTCTGCAGGCTGATATAATATCTCAAGCATAGAACTAGCTAGAAAGTTGGAATTATAAAATACTAGATTTTCCACGCGGCTTCACCCGCGTAATTTAGGAATGTCACGGAAGCCGTACATTTTTCCGCAAAAAAGAAACCTCTGAACCAAATGTCCTTTCACGAGGTCTATTCTTCATGTGTGCCAAATAACATAAAAATTGCTCCAGTACATTCAAATAAGCCCTTCCAAATAATTTCCCCCGTTTTTTCTACACTTTCGTCTATTTCTTCGATCCTATTAGTCTTAGCGTGATAAAATATAGCCTATAGCCTTCCTCGATAAATAGGCTATCTAACACTGAAAGAATTTTTCAATCGGACCAGTACTTCCTGAGATTAGCGCGTTCAAACAAACAAACAAACTAACAAACTCTTCCGCTTTATAATATTAGTATAGATTACTACTGCCATGTAATGCAATGTATCACGCTGGAGGTATCAGCACAGACAATAAACTGCTATAATAGTTTAGGATTTTAATAATTAACAAAATAACTTTAATTTTGTATGATCCAGTTTTATCAACTATATTTTATTAAACATTTCTATTCCCGAAAAACTCTTCTGAAGCTAGCTTTTAAAGTTTGGAGCTAAAACGCTTAATAGCTTCCGACTAGCTCGGCCAAAAGCTCATGAATTTAAGCTTATTTGCATGATAAAAGTTTGGCCCATTCAATTTATTCGGATAAAAGTTATTGTGTGGTTTATTCTAAATAGTTGTTAGTAACATATTTTTGCATTTCTGTTAGTAGTGTCATAATATTAAATTTATGAATCTGATTAAATAACTTCAAAAAATATTATCAATCTAAATACAAAGTACAATAAATTAATTACTTAATTGAATTTTCAAAGTAGTTTTTTAACGATTTTCAATCGCTGCTTTTGGTAAAATTCGTTAATAAATTCTTCACAAGTTAAAGATGAAGTTAGATTAACCGTAAACATCGAAGGCAATTAAATATTTAAATTTTCATTGACTATCTTGATCAAAACTTTCTTGATCCTTATCTCCAGGTAAGTATCTCTAGACTTACAAATTAGAAAGGAGAAATGTTTTCCATTGTCTGTCAAAGAATAAAATAAATTTAGACGTGGGAACGCCATGCCTCGACACGAATGGGCCGGGTCGACCGGAGAAATACCACGTTCTCACAGAAAACCGGCGTGAAACAGCGCTTGCGCTGTGTTTCGCCGAGTGAGTGAGTTTACCGGAGGGCCAATCCCCTACCCTATTCCCTTACCTACTCTCCCCTATTCCCTTCCCTTCCCATCCCTACCCTCCCCTATTACCCTATTCCCTCTTAAAAGGCCGGCAACGCACCTGCAGCTATTCTGATGCTGCGAGTGTCCATGGGCGACGGAAGTTGCTTTCCATCAGGTGACCCGTTTGCTCTTTTGCCCCCTTATTTCATTAAAAAAAATATACGTGCTGTATATTAAAATTTGATTCATAAAGGTTAATCAACATTCATGAGCTAAATGGCCGCTATCAGAGTTTGATTATAACTAATTTCATTTGATGAAGATATCAATGACATTATTTCCATAAGTTTGACAATGTCAATCTATAATTAAATCAATATTTCTCTATCTCAAGTGCGGCCGTTGGTGTATTCCAACTTCCAAGTTTTGGACCGTCCAGTTATCCAGTTATTCCAGAGTCTGGAATAAAAAGGGTTGCCAACCATACTGTTTTAAACAGTATTATACTGTTTTTCATTAAGTTATACTTTTTACTGTTGAAGGAAAATAAAGTATACAAAATACTGTTTTCAGCATCAAAATGTCAACACTTTATTATGGCGTATTAAACCAAGACGCTCAGACTTTTTTTAAAATTTCAAGTTAGGTTTGACAGAAGTTCTAATTAATTCCTCAATCGTACTGTTCATTTTACTAAAATACTGTTGAAAATACTTCAGAGATCTGAATATACTTTATTTCTTGCCAAACGAGATGGCAACCCTATAATCCAGACATCGTTGGAAAATGAAATTAAGTGACAGATTATTGTTGGCATAGAGCGTTATTAAAGTCGGATCTATGAATATTGCCAACAAACAATATTATAGGTTCATAAGACGCTCGTTCAACATCTTATAAATAAAATTCTCATGTCACAATGTTAGTTACCGTACTCCTCCGAAACGGCTTTACTGATTTTTACCAAATTTTATATGCATATCCAGTAGTTCTGAGAATCGGCTACTGGGTACTTTTTATATTCATAGGTGCATTTGTTGAATAAATAATAGTAAATTATTACAAATCGAGACTGACGGCGACCATTGTTTGTATGACGGGATAGCGATGGACGTTGCCTTGGTGCCATACTAATTTAGTCACTTCAATAAAATAATATGGGAGAAATACTTTAAATGGAAAAATAACTTACCGGGACAGCTAGTAATATTATAATATTTTGTATTGCTTTTACTATGCTTGATTAGAATCTATTATAACTAGATGACGCCCGCAACTTCGCTGCGCTAAAATTCGTTTATAGCGCGGGAACCGTACATTTTGCAGGATAAAAAGTATCCTATGTACGTCCCTGCAACTCAAAGTATCTCCATACCAAAATTCAGCAAAATCGGCTCACCGGTTTGGGCGTGAAGAGGTAACAGACAGACAGACACACGTACCCTTTCGCATTTATAATATAAGTTTTAATTTGCTGTTTCTATTAAAGCTTTATCAGTTGATCAGTATTGTAATAATACTATCCACACCGGTTTCGGTGACGGTGGCTGGTTTCATTGAAACCAGGTCAGCTACGCAGGAGTAATTTTATAGTGCCCAAGTGTGTGCGCAGTACACAAGAGCACTCTCTATTCCTTTACTCTCATAACCCAGTGGGACGGAAGACCGACACGACTGGCGAGAGATCAGGCGCAGGACCGACTTTTTACATGCCCATCCGACGCATGGATCATCTTACCTACTTGTCAGACAATCAGACGATCAGCCTGCATTGTCCTAACCAAACTTGGAAATAACATGTTTCCAACGCGGGATTCGAACCTCCGGAGTCGAGAGCGACGCTCTAACCACTAGACCACGGAGGCGTCACATCTCTCTCTCTCAGTATTGTAGCAATTTTATTAACCGACTTCCAAAAAACGTGGAGGTTATAATATGTTCCGCTGAGGATTTTTCTTTCGATCTGTAGGAACTAGAAAGAAAATCTTACAATCTCCCTCCATCTAGTAATGTATTGGGTATTGGTCCGGTATTGGTCCGGTATTGGGACCGTCTGTTCGCGTTTTGAAGCAAGCTACGGTTTTTATAGCTATAGATAGTATAGATAGATTATAAACTAGCTGTATAAAAGCTAAATGTAGTTTGCAACCTTTTTGGTTTCTTAAAACTTGAAAGAAACCTTGTGTTAGTCAAAAAAAGATACAAATAAAGTTTACAGTCGAATATTACAGTCGGTTAAAAAGAAAAGGGCAAAGTCTGTTGTCCGGGCAAACTCCTTGTTTGTTGTGTAGGTATATTTAATAAACATTATTTTAAATCTCTAGCAATTATAAAATAAATTTCTCATTAAAATGAGCTTTCTCGCTGGGCGTTTTGGACATTATTAAACAATTTTCAAAAGGAAAAATGACAAATAACGCCGTTGTATTTCAATTATCTGAATTAATTTTGTGAAATTGAATATTTCAATCGACTATTTAACCGTCACGCTTAAATGCATAGATTATTGACGACGGTGCTCTTAAAACGTTTTTTATTTAAGTAGTTATATAATTAAGGCTTTGACAGAAAATATAAGAACATTAACCTAGGTGTAAGTAATTAATATTATTATTTACTTACACCTAGGTTTTGAGGTTTTTTTTATTTTTTATGGGGGGAGAGGGCGCCACCTCGCCACGGCTAACATATACTCCGTATATTTTGCTGGTTTAAAAATAGTAAATCTTGTTAAAAAGTTTAAAAAACAAGTGTAGTGCCTACATTAACAAGAGAACTGAAACATATATTGTGGACAAAGTTAAAAAGTGCTTAAAAACTGTTAAAATAGTGCTGAAGTGCTGCTGTGAAAAGACGGTTATTTTCGAGCAATTAAAAACTTTTTTGACAATACAAAACTTGGTGTGGTGTTAATTTAAGCTAAGAAGTGAGAAGTGAAAATACATATCGCCAAATAACGTAAACTTTAAAAATAATCAATTTAAAGGTCGATGAATTGGCAAAATTGACTATAATTACAGCGCCATCTATGAGCGACAGTTTGTAACTTCTCACTAGATAGATCACTAAAGATCGTTTGACACTGTAATACCAAAAGTGTACTAACAGAGGGCACCACTAGTACCAAAAAATTAATAACTCCAAGAAAATAGTTGAAAGCTGTACTATAACAATTATAATTACTGTACCTTATTCGTCGACTAGCAAAAATGAGTAAAACGATGCGCACTCCGACTAAAAATTCCCCAAAGCAGAGCAGCAGTACCTCGGCTGTTGATAAGCCGAATAAGCGACCACGACCAAATACCTCACCCCAACAGGTAGAGAAATACCACGACAAACAAGAAGAAATTTTAAGTATGCTGTCACAAGTGCTTTTAGAGTTATCTGAAATGCGTAAATCTAATGTGGAAATGCAGAAAACTCTTGAATTTTACTCAAAAAACTTTGAAAATTTAAATACTCGAATAAAGTCACTAGAAGAAGAAAAACAACACCAAAACATGTATATAAATAAACTGGAAACAAAGCTGGAAGACTTGGAACGCCACTCCAGAGCCTCCTGTATAGAAATTCGAGGAATCCCACCTAAAAAATCGGAATCGAAGACAGAACTTATAACATACATAAATAGAATTCACACGAAAATCAATGTCCAAACCGAAAGCAATATCATCAAAGACATTTACCGTCTAAGCCGCAAACCAAATGGAGAACGTCCGATAGTGGTTGAGTATACAACAAACCTGTTCAAGGACAAGATACTACAAGCCACCAAAAAATATAATTCCTCAAATACCACAGATAGAATGAACACCATATCCCTTGGCTTTGAAGGCAATAAGACCCCAGTATATATATCTGAGCTGTTAACACCTAAAGCAAGACGACTATTCTTCCTGGCGCGAGACGTAACTAAACAAATTGGCTATGATTTCTGCTGGACTGCAAATGGCAAGGTTTTAATGCGTAAAACGGAAGGTCTTTCTCTCATTGTAATCTCCAACGAGAAGCAACTCGAAGACCTGAAACAAAAAAACTAAGACTAGTATTAAGTGAAACGCTATTTATTCTAATTCTAATTCTAATTTTTAATCTAATTTTACCTAACCTAATTTGTAATTTTAATCAATACATATACACTTACACACAACAAATATACTGTACCAAATACCCAAACACTGTAGCACATATTTTAGACTTAGGCATATTCACCCATTTACCTTCACAACTACCTCGACTGCTATGGCTTAAAATTTGGGCATGCATAATGAGAGAAAATAACATCATTTTATCAAAATTAATTTTAAAACTAAATCAAAACACAGAAACTTATACACAACAATTAAACTATTACAAATACATAAACATTACTTACCTCCGTACTTCCATATACATTATACACCCACAATTACCTTTATCACTATGGAAACCAGAACATCCTTTGTTTAGTAATGGATAGAGACCAACAGTACACAGTGTGCAATAACATAGATAGTCTATCACCCCCTAATGCTAAGTTATGTACCCCTGAAATATGTCAAACCTTCATAAAGCATAACAATCAATTATTTTCACTCAACATTTTAACTTTAAATATAAGAAGTGTAAACAAGAATTTTAATAAGCTCGAGCTGCTGCTCCATCGTCTAGGTTTTGGCTGTGATATAATTGTACTTACAGAATGCTGGATAAACCTTTACAAACAATATCCAAAACTTAAAAATTATAAGGCTACACACACAGAAAATTGTATAAATCAGAATGGAGGTATAATTGTGTATACAAAATCAGAATTATCGATTGACATAATTGAACCAAGGTTGAGAGATACAAATTGTTTACTTCTGAATCTAGGAAAAAACTTCTCAATAATTGCACTCTATAGATCACCATCTTTTAAAAACATAGATCCATTTCTTGAAACACTCGATACTTTTTTAAATAATTTAAAGGGCGTAGAAAACATTATTATCACTGGCGACATAAATATTAATATAATTTCACAAATGACACTGACAGACAAAAACGCGTCTCAATACCTAGATTTATTAGCCAGCCATGGTTTATTACCCAGCCATAATACTCCTACATATACACGAAGCAACAGTTGCCTCGATCATTTTATGATAAAATCGAAATACCAATATTCAACCTATGTCTTAAACACTTATCTTACAGATCACCGCCCTGTTCTTTTCAATATTAAGTATAAGATATCTGACCACTTTGCCACACAGAGAGTTGGTACCAAACTAGACTATAAAAATATTGCTTTACAAATTAAAAATTCCAGTTTTCATGAGATACTAAGTTCCCAAGACCCTAACGTAGCAACACAATTATTAACCCAAAAACTTCAACATATAATAAAATGTAACTCACAAACGTACAAACTTTCTCATGATAAATGCCCCATTAAGCCATGGATAACACCTGGAATTCTAAGATGTTTAAAAACACGAGATAAGATGCATCTGTGCTTAAAAAGTTCCCCTGACAATGAAATCCTTAAGACTTCATACAAACGATATAGAAATTTCTGTACCTACTTAGTTAAAAAACTTAAAGACGAATACTATAAAGTACAATTAGAAAAAAACAAAGGAAACGTGAAAAAAACCTGGGAAACAATAAAAAATGTTACACACACAAACAAGCAACAATTTCATAATGACCACCTGCTCCGACTTAAAAATAACGCTACTGATTCCATAAACTACATAAATAACTATTTTGCTAACGTTGGTAAAAAACTAGCACACAAAATTACTAATAATACAAACAATAAAAACAAAACCAGAAACAACTCATGCAATACAATAACTAACACAAATTCAATAGTATTACTAGAGGCCGATGAGGCAGAAGTTAATTCCCTTATTATGGGACTAAAAGATGACTCTGCAGTTGGAATTGATGGCATTTCATCTAGAGTTCTAAAACAATCGACTCCGACTTTAGTCCCTATTATAACTCACATATGCAACTTATGCCTATCCTCAGGCATATTTCCTAAAGTTTTCAAAACTTCTATAATCAGTCCAATATATAAGAGTGGCAGCAGAGACTGTGTGGAAAATTATAGACCCATATCAGTATTACCTATAATGTCCAAAGTTCTTGAAAAACTAATTAATAATCGATTAAAATCATACTTAGAAAAATATAAATTATTATCACCACATCAATATGGTTTCAGATCAGGGCGCTCTACTGAGGATGCCGTGTCTGAGCTCACTAATTCTATAATCAAGGAACTCGACAATAAAAATAAGGTTATAGGAATATTCCTAGACCTTGCAAAGGCATTCGACACAGTCTCTGTTTCCACGCTTATTAATAAACTTGAGAATATAGGTATTCGTGGTACTGCACTACAACTTTTTGAAAGTTATTTGACTGACAGAACTCAAAAAACTAAGGTTGGAGCGACTGTTAGTGAGGATGAAGCCGTAATTTTTGGGGTTCCACAGGGAAGTGTTTTGGGTCCGAGCCTCTTTCTAATTTACGTCAATGATCTCTGCAATACACGCATAACCAATGGAAGAGTGTTCTCTTATGCTGATGACACAGCCTTAGTTTTCAGTGGTAAAACTTGGGAGGAGGCTCGGACTCACGCACAAGTAGGCTTAAATATTGTTGCAAAGTGGCTATCAAATAATTTATTAACACTAAATGTAGACAAAACTAAATATATCAAATTTACCTTGAACCGGAGACTGGTACCGCCACTACATATTAATATTAACAACAGCTGCAACCTCATAAACTGCATAAACTGTCCCAAAATTCAAGAAGTTCCCAGCATAAAATATCTCGGTATTACTATTGATCGACATTTATCTTGGAAAGAGCACATTGTTACAATTAGCAATAGAGTACGGAAGCTTATATAAGTCTTTAGACAATTACGTAGTGTTGCCGACAGAAAGCAAATATTAGAAGTTTACCGTGCTTTATGCGAATCAATACTGTGCTACTGTATCACTGTTTGGGGAGGCGCCTGTAAAACACACATGAAATTGGTAGAAAGAGCCCAAAGGGCAGTTATTAAAGTAGCTACATTTAAGCCATACCTATTTCCATCAGATGCTCTTTATAAAGATACACAATTACTGACCGTTAGACAACTGTATATTAAAAATATAATACTAGTACAACAGCGTGCAACTAATAATATAAATCTTACAGATAGCAAAAGGAGAAAATCTAAAATATTTGCAATACCTAAAACATGCACAACAACCGCACAACATCATCAGCTGTTCCTAGGACCGCTACTGTATAACAAAGCCAATAAAGAAATTGAAAAACTCACCACCATGAATAAAACACTGGCCAAGATTGCAGTCACCCGTTGGCTTGGAGGTCTTAACTATGAGGATACTGAAAAAATGGTACAAATAATAAAATAAGATCCTCTTGCATACTCTCTCTCACACACACACACACACGCACACACACACACACACACACACATACACACAAAATACAAATATTAAAATTACATAGTAAATTAATATACTTACCTTAAGCCCTCTCTCTGTCATCTTTATAATACATCCAATTATTATGTACATTTAATTTAGTCAACCCCTACAGCACAAGACTCTTAGTGTAGGGGTTGTGCACCTTATTATTGTAACACTCTGTATTTATCTTTTGTCTTGCATCATTTCCCTAATATGTATTTACTGAGACAATAAACGATTATTTATTTTACCATTTATATCAGGCATCTAGGCCCATAATACAAATACCTTACAGACTAACATACATATTCATACTATAATAAATACTTTAAGGACTAACATACATATTATTATTATTATACACTTAAAAACTACACTTTGTCACAATATGTTGACGGCGACTTGACGCGCTTAGTTCATATTGACAGGAGTGTAGATGTTTTCTATTTGATAGGATTTTCTCTGAAGAAAGAAAAAATACTTCCCCTTTGTCAACTAAAAATATATTACATTGAAATACATAGCGTCCAATGACGCAACGCATACAATATGTTATGAAAAACAGCGACGGCGGATATATTATATAACATTTATAAATTCAAAGATTCTAACCTAAATTCAAAATATATAGTAGAATAAAGCATCCTGCATCGATTGACACCAAAAAATCAATACCTTACCGACAAGTTACGTGAAATAATTAATTTTAAAATTTCCATTTATCATATGTAGTGTTTGCCGGAAGTGTTACAATTTTTGAGAATTCGTCATAATTGGGAACTTTGTATAATTTATTTTATTTATTTTATTTCTCTAGAAAAACTTACAGCTATGCAATAAAAACAATAAAAACTAATAATATTAACTATGAGCCATTAATAAGTTTTTACATATTAATAATTGGGATACATATTAATAATTGGGAACTGCTTATCAATTTCTTTGTACGATTTGCGATTTTTTAAGCCCAAAAAAAGTGGGTTCACAGGTAATTCTAGGGAAATATTGCAAATTGAAATTTATGAAAATTATCCTTCGAAGGGTGCGACAAGATTTTATATGAACTTGGGCGGGGCGCTGCTGGTAAAGAAGAACTGTCAAATATGTCGTTTTTGTATGTGGCAGCGTTAGTTCCTTTTTTCGCCACCTTCATTTTTAGCTTTGCCGAGCTTTCTTGCGGTAGTCAAATTACAACAACTTTTTTTTCAATAGTAATTAAATATCGAATAGTTCTTTAAAAATCTATTATAAAAAATCATTTTAATTAATAATAAGTGTCTGGGTGTCCAATTTTTTACATATTTGGTACTTTCATAATTTAATTGAATGTACTATGGAATTTGACCTTATATACATCCTTAATAAAAAGATTCACCCGTCTTCAAAATTTTACGTAACTGAGTATTAAAATTCTCTATCTCAAAAACTATTGAACCGATATTGATGAAACTTGAAGTGTTCCCTAAGTTAAACAAGACCTAGTACAACAAAAATGAATTACTCAAATCGGGCTGGTAATTCCGGAGATATGCAAACACAAACATAAAAACATACATACGTACACTTTTGAAAACCACAATTGTTCAGACGCTGATTATACTAAATTGAACAAAAACTGGGCAATACTGGAAAGATTACATACAAAGGGCGAATTGATAACCTTTTTTTGAATTCGGTTAAAAACGGTCGAGGCCACGCTCTTTACTCTTTAGCCAGCTGCAGCGCGAAAGTCAACTATAAATGACAAGTGCCTCATTTCGTAAAATGACGTTATTTGTAATTCCGCGGACCGCACAAAATTAACTTTCGGTCGTGTTTAATCAACGCGACAATCGCGCCACAATTCCACCGGTTTCAGCCACTTAGTTCCAGCTAGTTTTGACCGGTTTGAAGTGGATATACCCGGTTTAATTTAGTGTGGTTGTAGTCATGTATTAAATAAGGTAACTCATATCATAAAATATTAGATGATGCTAAATACTATTAATGCCAATTTAAAGTGGTACCGTAAATGGTAAGCGAGTGTGATATAAATTAAGAGGAAAAAAAAAGATTAAGAACTATAAATGTGCTAAAAATACAAAAGTGTTAGGAAAATAATTATGAAAGTTTGTCTGGTAAAAACTGCTGGTAGCAGTAAGACCGCCTATTTGTACATAGTTCTCCTGTACCTACTTTTTTAGTTGTAAAAATAAATATTTTTTTATTCTATTCCATTAAATATTTTCCTTCGGTGACGATCCTGTAAAAGTCGGTAAGAAAATCTATAAAACGATTCTGTAGCTAGATAAAGTCGTGTTAAAAATAAGCGTTTAGCCTTCGATCACTAATATTGATCGAAGCGTTTAGCATAATCCGTGAAGACCCTATAATTCCCTAAAATTCAACGTTTCTTGACGAGGCTTGAAGGGGCTGTAACACATGGTAAAGTACCGCTAGAACCTGTAAGGTCCTTAATTTTTAGAACACCAATAAATACCTAGTACCTGCCTTCAAATAAAATTTTATGATTACGTTATTCTGTTACGCTTGTTACAACTTAGTTCTTTTCCAATATGGCGTAACTCGCAAGCAATTTTGGAAATAAGGATCATATTATACTTGGTGAGTACTGAATAATATGTGTTACGTGATAAGGATAGGATTATAAGAACTATTTTCAAAGAGAACTGATATATTTTATCTCGTCATATTATATTGCAAACTTTTTAAAGTCAAGTCAGCATTGGGGTACTCGAGGTAGAGAGATTTCTCGGGTTGTTACCTGTCCTTGCAGCAGAGTTTAAAGCGCCAGTTATAGAGTAGGAGACATATTTTTATGATATGACCTGTCCTTACGACGATATTTTATTTAGCTTTTCCAATATGGCGTCCGTCTTCAGCGATTTCGCCAGTCTGGTGGAAAGATTAACTCGTATAACCCGTCGTTGTATACGATTTATTGGTTTCAACTGCTAGACTTACAGTTTATAGCTTTTAAAATCGGTCACTAAGATTAGGATTATTACCACTTTTCGTATTTCATTTCCGGTAATAATATTCAAAAGCTATAAATTGGAAGTATTTTAAACCGTACAATCTTCGATCACTAATATACGTACAATCTATGTAAATAAAAATAGATTTTAAAAAATTATTGTTGGTCTCGCTAAAACTTAAGAACGGCTGACCCGATTTGGCAAATTTTTGTGTTGAGATATTCATCGAAGTCCAGAGCAGGTTTATTTTAGGACGAAAGTGATAAAACCCATAAGAATTGGTTCAGTAGTTTTAGCGTAAAGAGGTATAATAATAATACCCCCACACCGGTTTCGGTGACGGTGACCGGTTTCATTGAAACCAGGCCAGGTACGCAGGAGTAATTTTATAGTACCCAAGCACACTTGGGTACTATAAAATTACTCTTGTGTAGTGCGCACACATGCGCAGTACACAAGAGCACTCTCTAATCTCTATTCCTTTACTCTCATAGCCCAGTGGGACGGAAGACCGACACGACTGGCGAGAAATTAGGCGCAGAATCGGCCCATTCGACGCATGGATCATCTTACTTGTCAGACAATCAGGTGATCAGCTTGCATTGTCCTAACCAAACTTGGAAATAACATGTTTCCAACGCGGGAATCGAACCCACGACCTCCGAGTCAAGAGCCTCTTAACCACTCACTCATTTACATAGACATTAGACACACTATCAAATTAATATGGATATACATATATTTATTACTAGATGACGCCCTCAATTCCGTTGCGCCAAAACTCGTTTATCGCGCGGGAACCGTACATTTTTCCGGAATAAAAAATATCCTATGTCCTTTCTCGGGACTCAAAGTATCTTCATGCCAAATTTCAGCAAAATCGGTTCAGCAGTTTGGGCGTGAAGAGGTAACAGACAGACAGACAGACACACTTTCACATTTATAATATTAGTATGGATTACGACTACGGAATGTTTTCGGCGGTTTCCGAATGCAATTCCGTACGAGGAATGCGAACCGGTTTAAATTTTTGATCTGAAATCTGATTGCATTGGGATTTACTTTAACATTCATAAACATGAAATGAGATGGATAAATATATACATATAATCTGTGGTTGAAATCCCAGCCTGGCCAGACACCTATTTAACTTTTACGGATGAAATCATATTATATTATCCACCAAAATACACAATGCCCGCAATTTGTATACTCTGCGACCGTTTGTTTATCGAGCAGAAATCTACTCTTTGTCCTTTCTCGCGACTCAAAGTTTTTTTAATTGATTGAATAAAAGAAAAACACAAATCAACTATTTCAGGACAGCCCCAATACAAGAGAAATATATGTATATAGGAATGAACTTAGCAGATGACTGATGAGGTAACAGACAGAAAGACAAACTTTCGCAATATTAGTGTGTCAAACCCGGGGCGTCTGGCTAGCTGGGATCTCAATGTATCTGGCCCCAACTTGTGATGTAACTAGAAAATGTAGTTCGAATAGAGAATTCGAAATTACAATATTTGTTTACGTTAACAATAATTTTATTCTTGAGACTCACAAGAGATTCTAGCCAAGATGACGTCGAATATAATTCTTTCTTTTTTCAAATAGAATACACACCGGTTTCGGTGACGGTGGCCGGTTTCATTGAAACCAGGCCAGCTACGCAGGAGTAATTTTATAGTGCCCAAGTGTGTGCGCAGTACACAAGAGCACTCTCTGTTCCTTTACTCTCATAACCCAGTGGGACGGAAGACCGACACGACTGGCGAGAGATCAGGCGCAGGACCGACTTTTTACATGCCCATCCGACGCATGGATCATCTTACTTGTCAGACAATTAGGTGATCAGCCTGCATCGTCCTAACCAAACTTGGAAATAACATGTTTCCAACGCGGGAATCGAACCCACGACCTCCGAGTCAAGAGCCGCGCTCTATACCACTAGACCACGGAGGCGTTTTTTTTTCTTTTTTTTTTCTTAAAAACAAAAGATGTATACAGTATACTGGACTCAGCGAAACATGGCGGTAGCGGTCTTTGACTCCCTGTCGAAAAACTTGTTATTTTTCTATGTAAACCGCGATTGACAATGGACTAGGAAATAATATTTTGACACTTCATTATCAATCGCGGTTTATCGCGGTAGAAAATGACAAGTTTTTGACAGGGAGTCAATGACCGCTACCGCCATGTTTCGCCGAGTACAGTATAGATCTTCTTATCACTTCCAACTTTGTCATTTAAAATTTAAGTTTTTTTTAAAGGACTTGTGGTTTTGCCAGTAATCAAGATGAAAATCAAGATGAATTGAGTAAACAAATATGATAGTAATATAGAAATATATTTAAACTAGCTGTCCCGGCAAATGTTGTTTTGACATCAATGATGTTCTACTTATACAGATATGTTACGTCCATACTATTTTCCGGCTTAAATCTCTTCCAAACAATTTTCAAATTCAAAATTGCAGATATTGACAAATTTGACAGATAAGTGAAACAAAAGATACGAAAAACCATTTACATAAAAGAGACAGTTCTATTTTCAAACGTCGAATCGTATCGCTGTCTCTTTCTTCGCCTGAGCTATGACGAAAATTCGGTTTTTTCCAGATTGTTCGAAAAAATAATTGAAAATGTAAATAATCGAGGTACTTATTGCAATCAAGACATATGGTAAGAGATTCCATGTGTTTTGTTTGCTTTCGAGTTATAATTGGTACATTTTCGAAACGCGCACGACGTCATTTTCAATTTATTTAGGTAAGACAAGACGCGGCACGTTCGTGACTGCGCTCGATTCAGACTAAGGCCGCCTCCCCATATAGGCGAACGCGTTGGCCAACGCGTTCGCAGACGCGTTGGCAGTGCGCTTGCAACGGCGTTTGTGAGTAATCCACACATAGGAAGGTCGCTCAGTATGCTTTGGATCGCGACAATGTGCGGACGGATTCAAAATGGATGTTGAGTCGCTAACAGCTGTAGCTGTATATTTATTCACAGCATATAATTACTTTGTAAATGTGGACAAGAAAAAGTTTATAAAGGGTATTCTCGAAATAAATAAATAAATAAAAACGTAACAAACAAAGAAATAAACTCACTTTTACATAATATTTTATAACATTAAAATAATATAAGTAATTATTTTATTACCTACTTATTATTAAATTATTAGTTATTACATATAAAAATTATTACATATTATTATAATTATCATAACTATAACTCCGGGCGAACTGATCGCGCGGCCTATGTGTGGATGAAGCACGAAGCTTGCGACAAATGTCCTTTGATCTTTGCCGACATTTCCGACCCGCGCGGCAAGCTCGCAGACGCGTTGGCCAACGTCTAAATACCTACGGCCAACGCGCGAACGCCCGTTCTACACATTGGGCCGACGCGTCTGCCAACGCGTTGGCCAACGCGTTCGCCTATTGGTGGCTCTCGACATATGGCGGCTCTCGACATAGGCGAACGCGTTGGCCAACGCGTCTGCAGACGCGTTGGCAGTGCGCTTGCAACGGCGTTTGTGAGTAATCCACACATAGGAAGGTCGTTCAGTATGCTTTGGATCGCGCCAATGTGCGGACGGATTCAAAATGGATGTTGAGTCGCTAACAGCTGCAGCTGTATATTTATTCACAGCTTATAATTACTTTGTAAATGTGAACAAGAAAAAGTTTTAAAAGGGTATTCTCGAAATAAATAAGTAAAAGGCGAGAAAACGTAACAAACAAAGAAATAAACTCACTTTTACATATTTTATAATATTAAAATATATTTTTTTTATTACTTATTATAATTATCATGATTAATAATAAATAATATATATTTATTATTTATTAAATATTTAATTTATTTTGTTTTTAGTATATTTTGTTGTTATAGCGACAACAGATATAGGTACATAATCTGTGAAAATTTCAGAAATCTAGCTAAGTATAGCGGTTCTTGAGATACAGCCTGGAGACAGACAGACGGACAGACAGATGGACAGACAGACAGACGGACAGACAGAAATGCAGACAGACGTTGAAGTCTTAGTAATAGGGTCCCGTTTTTACCCGTTGGGTACGGAACCCTAAAAACATCGTGAGGAAAATAGAATGTCCAATAACCTTATTTTTTTTTTGCAACTTTTGATATGATTTTTGGTTCCACAGGCAGTTTTTACTCTGATAGGGTCTATACAGACGGACCGCATTTCAACTGCAATCCAACCGCAAATTGCAGTTCAAGTGCAGTTTGAATGCAGTTGACATGACTGCAATAGAACTGCAAACCAAATGCGCAGTCGGATTGCAGTTCAGTTGCAGTTGGCGTGCAGTCGTGTGAACCGCATACCGACTGCATCCAAACTGCACTGCTACTGATTCCATGCGCGGGAGAGCGGAGCGTGCGGGTGGATTTTGGATGCAGTCGGTATGAAGTTCACACGACTGCAGTCAACTGCAATCCGACTGCGCGTTCGGTTTGCAGTTCTATTGCAGTCGTGACAACTGCATTCAAACTGCAATTTGCGGTTGGATTGCAGTTGAAATGCGGTCCGTCTGTATAGACCCATAGGGCCCAATAAATTTAAATGTTTTCTCGATACTCATATTGTTCGCCATTTCGTCAAGTTAGATGTTAATTCGCCACAAGAAGGAAACGTGCACTCTTCATCGCCGCTCCGGGCGAACTGATCGCGCGGCCTATGTGTGGATGGAGCGCGAAGCTTGCGACAAATGTCCTTTGATCTTTTGCCGACATTTCCGACCCGCGCGGCAAGCTCGCAGACGCGTCGGCCAACGTCTAAATACCTACGGCCAACGCGCGAACGCCCGTTCTACACATTGGGCCTATGTCGAGTGCCGGCATAAACAATAGAAGGCCCAATTGGGCCGTATTTGAAGCTTCACAACGCGCGCGGTAGTAACATATCTGGTTTGAGTATTTCATCATTGTTTGACATAATATTTCATCCATATTATTTTATTGAAGTGACTAAATAAGTATGGCACCATAGCAACGTCCATCACCATCCCGTCGCACAAACGATGGTCGCCATCAGTCTCGAGTTGTAATAATTTATCATTATTTAATCAACAAATGCACTTATCAATATAAAAAGTAGCCAGTGGCCGATTCTCAGACCTACTGAATATGCATATAAAATTTCACTAATTTGGTAAAAATCAGTAAAGCCGTTTCGGAGGAGTACGGTAACTAACATTGTGACACGAGAATTTTATATACAAAGATATAGTATCTACTGATTACATTAAAAATACTTACCCCTTTACTAATAAACGCTGTAAAAGCTTTGAATATATATAAACGCTGTATAAGCACAGAATAGATAATAGTACAAGTAGTATAAGTTATACAGCGTTTTGTCTTCTTCAATCCAATTAAAAATGTCACTTGTGTGACAGGAACAAAACACTGTATAACTATTCAGAACGTTTATTAGTAAGGGGGTTATTGTATAGAATTTCAAAACTTTACACCGTAAATATTACATGGTTCACTCAGAATAGTTGGAAAATAGAAACCTCTAGAGAAATACTCTCCTACATTATAAATTGAATTTCTCATCAACTAGGTACAAATTATATTTTATTTGTGCGACGTTTTTTAATTAATTCTGATTCAGAACATACAAAGCCTACCTTTCGATCTGAAATTAATTAATTAAAACCGAATCCACTCTTTATTGACAAAAATAAATTCTATTTTTAAATTCCGTATTACGTATCGGTGTTGTTTTGTTTTCTTCTTAGTCTTACTAATAAATATATTTAAACGTGGGAGAGCCATGTTTTGGCACGAATGGGCCGGCTCGACCGGAGAAATACCACGTTCTCACAGAAAACCGGCGTGAAACAGTGCTAGCGCTTTGTTTCGCCGAGTGAGTGAGTTTACCGGAGGCCCAATCCCCTACCCTATTCCCTTCCCTACGCTCCCCTTTTCCCTTCCCATCCCTACCCTCCCCTATTACCCTATTCCCTCTTAAAAGGCCGGCAATGCACCTGCAGCTCTTCTGATGCTGCGAGTGTCCATGGGCGACAGAAGTTGTTTTCCATCAGGTGACCCGTTTGCTCGTTTGCCCCCTTATTTCATAAAAAAAAAAAAAAACAAAATAATAAAGTCATGAGTGGAAGGAGCATGTAAGTAACAGTTAAAAAAATGCCGTTTTTTGCATAAACGGAGATGAATTAGGGCCGGGAAAATGATTTGAAATAAAAAAATGGGATTTTATGTATATTAGGCAGATGATAAAGAATAGCATAAGCAATTTTTAACCGACTTCAAAAAAAGGAGGTTATCGATTCGACGCGTATGTATGTAATATTTCCAGAACTGCTCAATTTTCGTATATGTTAATATATATCAGCGTCTGAACATGTATGCCAAATTTCAAAAGTGTATGTATGTATGTATGTTTGTGTTCGCATATCTCTGGATTTCAGTAATTCTTTTTTGTTGTACTAGGTATAATTGTACTTAGGAAAAAGTGCAAGTTTCATCAAAATCGGTTTAGTACTTTTTGAGATAGGGAGTTTTAACTCTTATTACGTACACATTTTGAAGTCGGTTTTATCTTTTTAAAATACAGTTATTCTATGGCAAAATCTTCCCAACATGATTTAAAAAAGATACGCTTGGCGCTCGGGGACTGCAACGGTAAAGCTATCTTATAGAAATATCTAGTTTAAACGCATGCATAAAACGCAAACCCCGTGCCGAAGTCTGCCGAACTGAAATGACGTTAGACGAATGTTAGGTGTTTTTCGTTACGGCATTTCTTGATTCATTCAATTCAATAGGCAATGGCTAAAAAAATTAGGCTTTATTATATCGAGTGTTGGGGTTGTGCGAAATAGCAATGATTAACTAAGTAAACTTGGATTTATTCGGACAATATATTACAAGATGCAGCTCAGATGACAAGAGAGCATAGATCACGAATATATAATAGAATATACTTTTTCTAAACATAAAGTACAGAAGCACGGCATAGACAGAGTAGAATTATAGAGTATACCGACTTAGAACTGATGTTGAAATTTTTAAATTTGACGTATTATGACGAAAATCGTCGCTAGGGTTTTTAACTTATTAGCTACGAATTTAAAACTATGACATATTCGCTGGACGTGTTCCTCTTTGGTCGTATTGTTGGTTGTGTTTTGGCACATGCGATTAAAATTGTCAGAATCCAATTTTGAAATCTTTATTTTAATTATTTAAAAATAATTTATATCAGCCAGCGCGAGGCACATTCCGTTTATAATCCTAGTGAAACCCGACGAATTTGACAGATATTGAAATCTGTCCGTTTCTTAGTAGTCGAACTACTGGTCGTTATGACTATTGTGGCATGGACAGCGGCTCCGACTAGCGAGCTATTTACACAACTATGGCAAATTACATTGTTTAGTTTATACTTGTTCTAACATCGAGGTTCAGAACTGGAACTCCTAAAGTAACCGCGACCGATACTTAATAGTTGCTGGTCGTTCTTACTTCTATAGATGTCATAGACAGGCAAACTTTCAGTTTTATAAAATGATGAAAGTTTGGCTATTCAATTCAAATTCAAATTCAAATTCTTTCTCGTAAGCATACAATAATATACAATAGTATAAAAGCTAGGTAGCGTACATCACGTCGTCTTATCCCATGCTAAGTAAAAACTTGTGTTAAGGCAATCAGACAACGGATGCACGCCGAACAATTTTATCCTAATATATATTATTTACACATTCACACACACAATCACACTACACTTTATCACGTAAAGTCTCTTTCGGCGACGTGACGCGCGCTTCGTTCGGGAGCCTCCCCCGGAACCTCCGGTAAACTACACCGGCGCGGCGGGCCAAAACTCCTCCACCTCGAAGATGGATAAAACTTGAGTTGGCACTCTCACCACAAAGGAACTGAAATTCACTTTGTGGCGAGAGTGCAGACGCTCCACCCTCAAGGTGTAGGTGGTCTTCTCGCGGATGTAGTTTACGACGTCTTCGACCGTCATGGACCAGTGCAGGCGCGACACGTAGAGCGGCGTCGCTGGCACCTCGCTCCGCAGGCGCAGCTCGGGCACATAAGGTGCGGTGCCGCGGTGGTTGCGAACGGTGGGCTTCCTCTTCTTCCTCCTCTCCACCAGAACGAAGCCCTCCTCATCGCACCTCCTGCTCTCGTCCCTGTCGAGTCGAAGATGTTCAGCCTTGCGGTCCTCCTGTGCACCCCTCGCCTTTGGCCGCGGGGGTGGTGCGGGGCAAGCAGCGACGCTTGCATAATTTTTCACTTGAGTCGATGGCCTCAATTTCGTGTCGACGTCATGCGGTGACGCGGACGGCGAGCTGACGGCGGCGGCTGTTGCTGACTCACTCGATTTCGCTGACGTGCAAAACGACGAGCCGCGCTGAGCTCCGCGACGCATATTTATCGAGTCGATCGGATGCTCGGGTGACCTACATAATGAATTATTACTTTTTAATTGTAATAATTCACTACGTAACTCACTGATGGTGGATTCCGAGGCATCCAATCTACCTCGCATCTCGTCCAGCTCTGCCCTCATGATGTTGAACTTCTGGAGCAGGCTGGAGACGTTGACGTGGTCCGTCGATACCGCCGGCAGTTTGTGGAGCTGCTTGGCCACAAACACCGGCAATTCCGCAGAATTAGTCTGCTTGAGCAGGGAGATGATGTCCTGCAAGCTTCGTTCGCTTCCGTCTCTCCTCCGGGACGTCATCTGCGCTGTCTTCCCGAGCGCTTCGTACAGCACGAGCCTGCCCTTGCAGATCTCCTCGTTGGTGTAGGTGGACCTGCACAGCTGCACGATGCCATCTTCGTCCATGGTGTTGACGACGTGTTGTACGAATGTCAGCAGCTCGTTGGATACGAGCGCCATGGTGTCGGTGCAGCGGCTGTGAGCCGCGCGACTCGCGAAATATTAATTAATTTTATTAATATTTGCTACGTGTGTTGCTGTGCGGTGCGCGACCGTTCGCTACCGCGATCAAAACAACACTCTATCGCTGGCTCTTGGGTTATTTATTCCAACCATTGGAACTATCAGGATTTTAGTTAGTATATTACATCCAATATATCTGTCCACTTCGTAGCACCTGGTTTATATTACAAAGTTATGAAACTTTTTACGGTACGAGTGTTTTAAATATTATCTGCAATATGTACAAAGTTTCAGTGCCCAGATAAAAATGTTAACTACATTTTGCACAGGCAATTTTGAAATGGATAGTATTAAGTATTATGCACCTGGCTATTACTTATTTTGTCGGTGCGAGTCTTATATTATGACGCGACATACAATACAACCCGATTGCATGTAACCATAATTTGAGATTCGATTTGAAGACGTCATTACGGCCCGGCTATATAATCGCATACCAGCCAAGTCTGAAGATATTTTGACTGGCTCGTTCTTACTTAATAATTTCGAAAGCGTAACATTTCTAAAATACAATTTACCGGAGTGTGAGACCTTCAAAAGCATTAGAAATCGCCTGGTAACCCAAGTAGCAAAACTGCCTTACTGAATAAGAGTTACTAGGCATGGCAGTTTGACGTGAGTATGTGAGTATCGCGTGGAAGGCTATTACCTGTTACTTTTATTAGCCGCGGTGAGGTTCAAAAATCTAAAAGTTGCGAGTTTGCGACGCATGGCTTTCAGCCCATGCAATAAAAAATAAAAAATCAGCCAAGTGCGAGTCGGACTCGCGCACGAAGGGTTCCGTACCGGTATAGAGTGAAAGTAGACAAAAAAATCACGTTTCTTGTATGGGAGCCCCCCTTAAATATTAACTTATTTTATTTTTAGTATTTTTTGTTATAGCGGCAACAGATATACACAATCTGTGAAAATTTCAGAACTCTAGCTATAGCGGTTCTTGAGTTACAGCCTGGAGACAGACAGACAGACGGACAGACAGACAGACGTCGAAGTCTTAGTAATAGGGTCCCGTTTTTACCCTTTGGGTACGGAACCCTAAAAATGTACGGAGTTCATGAGTATCTGTAAATCTGTATATATTATGTATGCATGTTTATAATGGGCTATAAACAGAATTAGTAACGCTGTATCATGTACCCAGTACCACCCTTTCTGAATTTATTTACATTTTCCTTACAATAAAAAAAAAATGTTCATTTTGACGGTCTCACTTGATGGTTTCAAGGATAATGGTGTTTACACAAACCCACTGTATATCTCTTTTTTTTCTTTTACATTTCGTTATTATATTGGAACTAGGTAAATCGGGTGTTAAGAAATAACAAAATGGGGTTTCACCTCGCCTTAAGGATCAAGAAGAATCTAGCTATATTCACAATTCTAAGTGATTCGATCACAATTTAATTAAGAATGACCTCAAAGGTCAAAGTATAAACATCGCTATCTCAAATCAAAAGGCATAGGTCGTCAGTTAAAATATTATTTACAATATTCGTACAAGTAAAGACAGACTCTTCACAGCGGGTAGTTCACCAATTTGTGTTACCAACGAAATACAAAACTACAGAAGAATAACTAAGTCAAAATAATGGTTCCACGGAATGCACTCCAAGGTACCATCGAAGAAATTCATTTTGTTATTATTTTTAGCAATATTCCGCGAAATAAACTTCCACCTTTAAGTAAATGAGTGAGTGTACGCATAGGCATGCGTACAGCACCTCCCTTACTGCCAATGCGTACACTCGCATGCAAGAAGCTGCAAACACCACCACCACACAAGCGAATCCGTGCAAGGCCCCTCACCACCATGCCGGTTGAAAATCTCGACCGGTGATTGAAGCGTTTCGCCCCAACACCGGAGCATTCTCAGGATGTGGACTCTACGAACAAAGTCAGTCTGAAAGTGAATCGAAGAAATTGTCGGACTTACGTCATTTAGTCAGGCTATATCAATTCAATATTAGTCGTGATCTGACTGGGTTTGTCATAACGCGACCAAATTACGTAGGTCTGCCATCTGCATATGAATCAACTAAATTTACATTGAGTCACTAACTGACGTTAGTGACGTGTCAGTGCTGACCTTTTTTTTTTTTGATGCGCAAAGGAAACCCATCATGGGTGCCCCGGGTTGGGTATGTGCCTCAGTTAGCTGAAGCACCCCGGGGGTATGTGGGACTCTTACCCACTAAAACCACCTGCGGTTTGCCTTCAGCCGTATACGGAGGGACATCCTGGATCTGTCTAACACAGGACTCCCTCCACGACCGGCCGGTCTACCTCAAAAGGGACCGGTCTTCCGCCAAAGTTATGGAACGCTTAGGCAAACTTAAGCGTTCCCCTCGGCGCCGGGACTAGCTAAGCCGGGCAGGTTCCCATCCTGACCCGGAGTCCCGTGGGACGGAAGTTATTGGAGGTTCGCATAGCGACGCCTCCGCACTCCCGTCCTACGCCGACGGAGCGGGACGGAGGATGGATCATCCTCTCTGTTCCGCTCCGCAGCCTCTTTCTGCGAAAGGATGGTTTTGACAGAAAGCGTACCATGCTCGGGAGCAAGAGGTCTCCACCTAGCACAGTGAAAAAATTCTGTGATTATATTATATGTGTATGATAGACAGATACACACAGTGTTGCCACTTGCCACCTCAGCACAGCACTTCACAGCAGGTACTGCAGGCAGTCTGTTCCCCAGAGCCTATATTTTCAATCAAATATCTTCAATCCACATCGTTCTGTTTTTGGCACAATATGTAACAATGCGCACATCAAAATTACAATCCGAATCATCTTCTGATGAACTATCTAGTGAATCTAATAGCAAGTAACTCGAAAGGCCATATTATTACAACACTAGCTGTTGCCCGCAACTTCGTCCGCGTGAATGTATGGTATTAAAATCGAGATTTAGAAAATTGAACACCCATCTACGACTATTTTATTTGGATCTATATTACACACGAAATTTTACACAGGAAACTTGAACCTCAGATACTTATCGTTTTGAAAAATCCTTTCTTCGAAGACCGCTTGGCGTGGACGTGGCGTTGGCGTGGATGGGGGCCACAGGACAGGGGAAAGGAACATGTGACGGAGATAGAGGATATACTTAAGAAGACGGGATTCTATCCCTCTTTAACCCCCCCTACCACTTATTCTCAGATTCATATACTACAATTAAACCACAATTTCGAGTAGTTTCTTCAATTTCATTACTTATCAAGTCACCGTTTTTAGGGTTCCGTACCCAAAGGGTAAAAATGGCCGGGACCCTATAACTAAGACTTCGTCGTCTGCCCGTCTGTCTGTCTCCAGGCTGAATCTCAAGAACCGTTATAGCTAGAGTTCTGAGAAAGTATCTAAGATGTTGACCAGGGATATAAGGTATCATCATGCCAAATTTCATTGAAATCGGTCCAGCCGATTCAGAGATTACCCTGTACAAACAGACAAACAGACAAACAGACAGAGAAACAAAAATTTCAAAAACAGTTAAAATGTATTCTACTACTCTTCCAACATGTCCCTGACTCGTTTTTTCAAGTTTATTTTCAATGAACAAAAAATTTACCTCTACCATTTTATTATAAGTATAGATTAAAAATAAGAACAGCCTGTATAACACTTTAGCAGCTGAAATATGCGTCAAGCGGAGCGTTTAGCATTGAAATGTAGAGAAAGATACATTACATTACCTGTTGTGTGTGTGATACATTAATATAATGTAAAGATATACATCCCGGGATGTAATGTACATTACCTGCTCTGTCTGTGACGAGCTTAATCTTTGTTATCCTAGCTATTCTCAAATCGCGGAATTCGGTCTGTAGCGGTCATTGACTCCCTGTCAAAAAACTTGTCATTTTTCGTCGTTTTCTATACAAACCGCGATTGACAATGAAGTGTCAGCTGTTTTCTGTCTCAGGGCGATATCGTTTTTTGCATAGACAATGTAAACAGAGTATGAATCATATCACTTAATTCTCATAAATAGTTGGAGATTATCATACGAAGAGTAACGAAGACGTTTTCTGATGAAACTATAACAGTAATTTTCCTTGAAAGAGTTCAATTTTATTCTTCAGTGAACAGAATGCAGTGCGAGTATTTTTCACATAGCTCCTAGACTAGAAAGGGCAATGACAGCTGGTGCCACCTTAAATGGTCCTGACTATAGTGTTTATGGCAATAACTGAAGCCATATTTGAGAGGTCCAATATTCGAGAGTTATCATTCTATAATCTATAGTATATTATTTCGATGGTTTAATATTAAAAATAATATTGAATTTATTAGAATGTTCCCAGACCTAGGTTTATTAAATATCGCAAGTCAGGCGAAAGGGTGAATTGAAAATTGTTTCTTGTAAAATACAGTAATTGGTAGGCGAGATTGAAAGAAAACATCACTGAAATTGTGGCAAAGACAATTATTAATTTGTTAGACTGTACCTATATACAGTTTATTATCTATTTATCAATTTTAACTGATCGGTATGTCAGTTTGTTCTTGGCATCGTAGTTCCCAAACGGATGAACAAATTTTCATATAGTTTTAAGCCCAATCCCACCAACGTCTGTTAGTGTTAACTTCTTGTTAAAATGTCATGTCTTCTTTTTCATTCATATGAAAAACGAAAGAGGAAAATTGGTTCTGTCTTAATCGTGAGTGACTTTATCTGCAATTAATTTCAAATATTTTAGTTACAAAAAAATAACTTTATATCTATTATTTTTACTGAATTTTTTCCCAAGTTTCTTGCTCCTAATATCTTCCATATTTGAAGATCTGAGGCTTGACAGAAAACGATAATTCACATGACTTATCACCAGTTTAGAGCATTAATGCTTTCCAGATCTCCACACCATATAACTCATGCGGATGCATGTTTTTGATGTGTACATAAATCATTTTTATTGCACGCCCTTTACTTAACCCTCGGTCGATCGCATTTTTAAAATTACGCCGTTGGTCTCCTGGGGTCTTTGAAAGCCCGAAAAGCAAGATATAATACTTAACATTATTATATTCATTATTGTTATTTAATTCAATAATAATCTTATAGTGGAAAAAGTGCACGAAAAATTGTGTTTTATTAGTGTTCAACACGAATTTCCACCACGAACCGATAGTACAATCAATCACATAATACCTATACAAAAATAATCAGCTTCAATCAAACAATTAATATTATTGTGAAAAATTATAACCTTAACATACAATAAGAAAATAATTAAAAAAAACCATTTCAGACCATCGGATAGAAAAAAAAACAATAAAATATGTCAAAAATTCCGGTAAATTTTAAAAATATCAGGGAAGGTACTAAAATTTCATATAACTTAGTTTAAACTTAAGTAAAAAGCTAAGTCCAAATAAAATATAAACTATTGAATATTAAACATTCACATATTTTAGTACCAAAACCTTATTTATTTTATATATTATATATTTTGGTTGTAACACTTTATAAGTATAGTAAATGAATGAAACATTATTTTGTTCTCATCATCACAAAAGAAATAATCATCATCATTTTCGTCTAGGAAGCAAATAATGCATTTTTGGAAAATTGCGTCTTTATGGAAGTGAAATAATATGGCAATAGGAGCCAACCCACGAACATTGATTTAGTAATAAAATGCCATACAAATTGCAAAATAAATCCATTTTGGTGTGAAAACCAAAAAACGCGTTGCTAAATAAAATTTAGTAACGCGGTTGGTCACCTGGGGTCTTTAGGGGGGACCTGGGGACCCCACGTGACCTCTCGAGGGTTAAACGAGATAGCTTGTATGGTAGTAAAGATTTTAGATGATTTTGTAGGACACGTTTTGAAGTTTTTCTAGTACCCAGATTATATTATTTTAATGCGACATAGATGCATCTTAAACACAAATTTTACACAATATTACTTGCACTTTTTCCACAATATTCATTAACACGACCGGTTTCGATATAAATCATCATCAGGTGTACTTAACGACGTTAAGTGTTTGGCTGTGGATTTTTATTTCTTTATTCAGTAGATAGTCTAAGAGCGGGTGCTCCACAGACCAGAAAAGTAGCAAACTCTATATTAATGCTAGGTGTATTGCAGTTTCGTCTGCCGTTGAAGTAATTTGGGACAGATATATAATATTTGTACGTGAGAGAGCCATGCTTCGGCAGGAATGGGCCGGCTCGACCGGAGAAATACCACGTTCTCACAGAAAACCGGCGTGAAACAGCGCTTGCTGTGTTTCGACGAGTGAGTTAGTTTATCGGAAGCCCAATCCCCTACCCTATTCCCTTCCCTGCTCTCCCCTATTCCCTTCCCTACCCTCCCCTATTACCCTATTCCCATTCCATCCCAGTGAATGCCCATTGCATCAACGACAGATGAAACCGTATACGGCATTAATAAGTCGTTTACTACTTTACTGTAAGTCTGCGGAACAATGGCTCTCAGTCTAGGATGATTTTTGGATATTATCAATGGAAATTCGTCCCATCTCGTGGATCTGCAAGTCAAATGTACCAGCCGGCTGTGGGATGTTCAACAACAATTTAAATAAACGCTAACGTTCATATTTTAATCTGTATTATTTATGATTTTAGAAAATTGTTTTTATCTAATCAAAATAGTATTAGTAGTAGATTATTTATTGATTATTATTAAACATAAGTAATGGATTTTGTTATGTTTAATTAGCAGTATAAACTATTGATTTACAAATATTTAACAGTCGCTATAGTTTACTAAGTTTGAAACAGATTAAATTTTTTTTTCTCCACAAGTCAGTCGTTTTTTGACGTTTTATATTATGGAATACAATTTTGCTTTTTAATAAGAAACAGAAAGGATCAGAAATGAAGCCGCATTTAATTAGAAGAATCAAGGTATTACTGACAGTTATGTAGTAATCACTGTCCTAAGTAGTAGCGCCTCCGTGGTCTAGTGGTTAGAGCGTCGCTCTCGACTCCGGAGGTCATGGGTTCGAATCCCGCGTTGGAAACATGTTATTTCCAAGTTTGGTTAGGACAATGCAGGCTGATCACCTGATTGTCTGACAAGTAAGATGATCCATGCGTCGGATGGGCATGTAAAAAGTCGGTCCTGCGCCTGATCTCTCGCCAGTCGTGTCGGTCTTCCGTCCCACTGGGTTATGAGAGTAAAGGAATAGAGAGTGCTCTTGTGTACTGCGCACACACTTGGGCACTATAAAATTACTGCTGCGTACCTGGCCTGGTTTCAATGAAACCGGTGTGGGGAGTATTATTATAATCACTTTCAATATTACAAATGACTACTGAGGTATAATATCCATACTCCCATACTAATATTATAATTAACGCGAAAGTGTGTCTGTCTATCTGTCTGTCTGTCAGTCTGTTACCTCTTCACACCCAGACCACCGAACCGATTTTGCTGAAATTTGGCATGGAGATACTTTGAGTTCCGGGAAAGGACGTAGGATATTTTTAATCCCGGAAAAGTGTACGGTTCCCGGGCAATAAACGAATTTTGGCACAACGGAGCTATGGGCGTCATCTAGTTAGTTAGGTTTTCTCAAGTAACTGATGAATGATGATATTTGGTCAGGGTTCTCATCATTGAATAGCATAATAATATATTATTCAGGTAATTAACCTAATATAAATTGCATTGTATTATTTTCCATTGTTCGTGAATTTGTATAATAATAATTGCTCTACAATGGTTTCAAATTAATGCAAATATATTTTCACTAATATTGAAATATCATGACAGTCATATTATTTAGATTTTTTTGATTTAATAAACAGTAAGCACCACTAACTTTAAATATTTATGCTGTCTTAAGGAGTGAGCACACAGAGACGGGCCGCGCCGGGGCTCAGCGTGCCGGGGCTCATCGCAAAAATCCGCCTCCATACAATTTGTATGGAAGCGGATGCGCGTATCGCACACTGTGTCGGGGCGCAGCGGATTTCCGCTTCCATACAAATTGTATGGAGGCGGATTTTTGCGATGAGCCCGGGCACGCTGAGCCCCGGCACGGCCCGTCTCAGTGTGCTCACTCCTTAATTTTGTAAAAACAGGCAAATTTTCATAGACCTTTTTATTAATGTTACCTTCCTAGGATTCCTAAATTTCTTTTAGGCTGGGCAGATTGTATACAAAGATTTCTTTATAATTTATTGAATACGGGTCCTAGGGCGAGAAAGGTTCTATAGAAATTGTTCACTTACCGTCCGGCAGAGATTGAATAGCTTTTGTTGGGCTAGTCAAGGTTGTATTGTCTCGACTATAGTCACCAAAGTACAGGCGCAGGCGCTCGACCGGAGAAATACCACGTCCTCACAGAAAACCGGCGTGAAACAGCGCTTCCACTGTGTTTCGCCGAGTGAGTGAGTTTACCGGAGGCCTAATCCCTTCCCTTTTCCCTTCCCTACCCTCCCCTATTTCCTTCCGTTCCCTCCCCTATTCCCTTCCGTACCCTCCCCTATTCCCTTCCCTACCCTCCCCTATTACCCCTTAAAAGGCCGGCAACGCACCTGCAGCTCTTCTGATGCTGCGAGTGTCCATGGGCGACGGAAGTTGCTTTCCATCAGGTGACCCGTTTGCTCGTTTGCCCCCTTATTTCATAAAAAAAAGAAAAAAAAGTGAATCTTGCACTATCATAGAAGTTGATTCAATTAAGGCAAATTGTGGACCTACGCAGCAGAGTAGACAGAACTAAGGAGTATCTTCACTTCAAACAAACGGGCGAATATACGCGAGTTTGGCGCTAATGTCACTTTCAACATGTTTCACAATAGCTTTGTCCACACTGTGCCTTTTTCTGTTTGTCAAGGGCATGCGTTATAGCGCAGTTAAGAGCGAACGTGAGGCATGCCCGCGACCATGCCCTCTGACCGTATCCAAAACTTCAAAAATGACAATATTGGTGTTGCGTTTCTTGACGATTCAATATGAAAGTTGAAGACGAAAATTGAAGATGAAAGTGCACATTGTGGACATAGCTAATGCTTGCGTTGGTCGAGTTTTGTCAAACCCAGCCAATAGATCATGACAGAGAATTGGTTGGAAAAAAAGTTGGAAAACTAAACGAACCGAATAGAACTTTAAAATCTATTTATTTTGTAACGATGATGACTGATGAGTTTCTACAATTTCAATTGACTTGAGATAAATGAGTTTCTGAAACGCCTACTTTAAAGCCTACAAAGTTTAAAGTTTCTTGTTACTTATTTCGCAGAAAGTTTGGAGATGTAATAATGATGATGAGACTTAACGAAACTTCTGAACTTGACCTTAATTAGCTACCATTGATCGCAACAATGTTGTTTGAAATCCGAATATAATGAGGAGAATTTTTGGAAGTATAATTTACATTTTGTAAAGAACACGGTATTGTATAAAAAATGCTACAGATATTTTAAAAATAGGTGCTTCTAGAAACTTCTTTCGTTCTTTTTACGCTAAGGAGTCGCTGGCTTAAAAAAAACCATATGTTTTACTACAATAGATTTCTCAGTATCTATCTAAATTTATATTTTTCTTCAAAATTGGTCCAGTAGATCGTTTAACGTATGTCTTAACACAACTTTAACAGCATCTTTCCTACAATCTATACTTAATATTATAAAGCGGAAGAGTTTGTTTGAACGCGCTAATCTCAGGAACGACTGGTCCGATTTTAAAAATTCTTTCAGTGATAGATAGCTCATTTATCAAGGAAGGCTATAGAATATATTTTATTCTCGCTAAGACTAATACTGAGCGAAGAAATAGGGAAAAATGTAGAAAAAACGGGGGAAATTATTTAAAAGAGCTTATCTCACGAACTACTAGAGCAATTTTATATTATTTGGCACAGATAAGAAGTAAACCAAGTAAAGGATCATAAGCTATTTTTTGTGGGCTAATTTGTCTGTGAAATATCTAATTTACGCGGGAAAAGCCGCGCGGATCGTCTAGGTATTTAGACTATAGGAGAATAAGATCCTATAAGTAGATATTATAATATTTTCTATCATATAGATCATTTGTGTCATGTCTCATAATTTCTCTGATACAGAGATATATGAGGGAAAGTAGAGAGATTATTGCAATTAAGGTATTTTCAGGAAGAGGAATAGTGCGAGGTTTCACTAATGAATCCGCCAAGCTTCCAATTTACAAGCAATAAGAGAATACCTAGGCTTATTCCGTATGAAAATGTATATTTTCTTTGTCTTTTGTTCAACAAAACTTTTCTTTTTAACGTCTTATTATGACGAATACTAACTAAAATAAACTTTCACCGATGAAAGAGGTAAAATAGGTAATTACGCGAGTAATGAACAATGAAGACAAAATAATAACAATAAAGCAATATAAATCGGATTTTTTTTTAGATTTCCTATTATCTTTTTTTTTGAAGTTCTGTAGTAGATTCATTTTTATATTTAGCCAGACACAAAGTTAGAAGAAAATAAAGACTATTTAGTATACTTTATGATTTTTAATGCCAATTAACATCATTCCAATTAGAATCTGGGAAATCTAATTACAACCAAATTTTAACTTTAAAAGAGTTAGAGCTGTCAGTGAGACACACAGATAGCTATAAAATATATTTTGACAGCGACTGTTAATGGGTTATTTTTTCCCTTACAATTTGAACAGACCTTGTATCTTTCCTACTTCATCACCTAGCTAATATATCTAGCTACAGACAGAAAACACATTTTTTTTATTTCAAATCATTTTAGCGGTCCTCCATTTATGCAAAAAATGACAGTTTTCAAATTGTTAAAACAATGAAAACTAGATACTCGACAAGACGAAAAGTCACGAGTTAATTAAAATATATTTTATTGAAATGAATACATCCTTGAAATGATCACGTTGGCCTAGAATAAATGTATAAAATAGTAACAACATAATATTATTATGCTAGTTTTCTTGTAATAAAAAATTTATTTAATATGACGTCTTATGTTAACACGTTTTCGTTAGTAAAAAATACCAATGACGTTACTGATTAAAGTAAAGGGTCACTTGTGGGGAGGCCATTGAGGCCATAATAATATATTCTAAATAAACGAAATAGTCGTCAATTATCACAAAACTTCTTTAATTATTGTTTCATCGAGTCACAAAATTGACTGTCATATTGAAACTCCGATCGGAAACCGAAATCATTCTCGACCGTTGGCGCTTCATACCTCATATTAATTTTCTTAAACTGAACGAAGTTAACTTCTTTTCCATTCGAATAATGAAGCTTCCCGGTAATAGACAGGGAGAATTAGCGAACTTTTGTGCGGGGAAAATTAAATTTCCAAATTGAATCGTGGCATTGTTGTTTTTGTGGAAAAATACTGTTGGCCGACCAGAAACTCTATTTAGTACTCGTGTTATAATGTATATATATATATATATATATATATATATATATATATATATATATATATATATATATATATATATATATATATATATATATATATATACGCTTCACACCACGTCAATCTGGCCCCGTGGTAAGTACTTGTGTTACGGGTAGCAGACAACGGAAATATATTTCATACTTTTATACTGTACATAATACATATTATATTTAAGATTTTATTATATGATACACATATTTAATTTAATACACATCCATGACCCAGGAACTTTGATAACTTTTTGTTCCCTCGGCGGGATCAGAACCCGCGACCCCCGGCTTGAGCTACCAACAGCCCACCAACTGAACCACAGAGGTCGTCAGATGATATTGTTTTGGTTTAGGTATTAAATTATTGATTCGTTAAGCATAACTTAGTTACCTAATTAGAAAAAAATGGTACTTATCATATTGTGGCGGTACCCACATTTAGCGCCATATTCCTGAATCGCGCTTACGAAGTTTTCTAAGTGCGACGGTATATATTTATTTTACTACAGCCACAGATTACTAAATAGTTAGTACGTAACTACAGCTGAAATCACTCACGTGGGCTTCGGCCTGACCGAGTATACCACCTCGCTCGGTCGGAAGATCTTCCCTTGCGGCCTCCATGCAATTTTATTAAAAAACATATTCCCACAATATTTATAGCATTGTAATTGTTGATTTCATAGTTGATCTATGAAAGACTGTTTCAAAGAATGCAACACTTTTTTAAATAAACAAAAAAGTGTGAAAACTGAAAATAAAGAGTAAAATGAACATCAAACAAGAGGACGAACTAATTTAAAAGATCCCAGAGAGATAAAAGTATATTTTGTCTGAGTTTCGGCTCATAAATTGGACAATAGAGGATTCTTGGGATTGACACCACAATACAAAATATACAGTAGGTAACTCAGTTCTCGAAGTGAAAATGCGGTGGGTTTATTTCTAAAAGTGGCTTTCTAATTTTTGCGAGGTGCTAAGCGATCGTGACTGACAAAAATTCAAATGAAATGCCACTTTATGACATGGGCTATATTTATGACATGGGGTTTCATTCTACACGATTACAAAGTAGTGGCGGCAAGGGTCGCTTGACAAATGTCGGTAGAAAATTAGTTGCATTATATTTGAAACTAGCTGTTGCCCGCGACGTCGTCCGCGTCAACATAGTATAATAACAAAGATGGATAGTCCGCTAACAAATATGAAAAAAGTAAAATATAACCCCCTCCTTTTTGGAAGCCGGTTAAAAAGTAGCCTAAGTTACACCTTACTACATCAGCTATCTACCAAAAAAGTCCCGGCAAAACAGCTCCAGCCGTTTCTGAGATTAGCCGGAACAAACAGACAGACAGACAGACAAACAGACAGACATACAGACAAAAATTGTAAAAATATTGTTTTGGTATATGTATCGCTTGTAGATTCATATGCATGTAGTAAAAAACAGTTCTTTAAATATTACAAACAGACACTCCAATTTTATTTATATGTATGTATAGATTTTGTCGGTCGCAGACGCTTCCCACGAAGATCTAAAAGACACCTCAAACGTGTGCGACGTCCTACTGCAACTATATTACTACTTTTCTGTAATTTGAAAATGATAATCAAATACAGACAGTTACGAACCTGTTAAGGAGTATCGTCTATGATTGCCCACGATCGACGTTTTTTTTTATGAAATAAGGGGGCAAATGATCAAACGGGTCACCTGATGGAAAGCAACTTCCGTCGCCCACGGACAATCGCAGAATCAGAAGAGCTGCAGGTGCGTTGCCGGCCTTTTATGAGGGAATAGGGTAATAGGGGAGAGTAGGGATGGGATGGGAAGGGAAGGGAATAGGGAAGAGGGTAGGGAAGGGAATAGGGTAAGGGATTGTACCTCCGGTAAACTCACTCACTCGGCGAAACACAGCGGAAGCGCTGTTTCACGCCGGTTTCCTGTGAAAACGTGGTATTTCTCAGGTTGAGTCGGCCCATTCGTGCCGAAGCATAAACTTGGGCGCTATAAAATTACTCCTGAGTAACTAACCTGGTTTCAGAACGCGTCGTGGCCGTTTTCATTAGGGCCACACCACGAATTAGCGTCGTGGCTGTTTTTAAAGGCTCAGAACGCGTCATGGTTTTACTCGATTACCACAACGCGTTGTGGCCGACTAGCACGTCAGCCACGACACGAATTTCGCTTTGTGGTATTTCTGTGATTACCAGAACACGTCGTGGCCGTTTTCACTAGGGCCACGACGCGAATTTCGCGTCGTGGCCGTTTCACTATTACCACAACGCGTCGTGGTCGAATACCACGTCAGCCACGACACGATTTTCGCTTTGTGGTATTTCTGTGATTACCAGAACACGTCGTTGCCGTTTTCACTAGGGCCACGACGCGAATGTAGCGTCGTGGCCGTTTCACTATTACCACAACACGTTGAGGCCATTTTTTCGCTCACTGAGCGTTTTCGGTCTTCGAGCGTAACATATATACTGATGTGCTCAGAAAACTTTGATAGCGCGATGCAGAAATGTTAGGCGAATTGTGGGTACCGCCACATCACTCCCCCCCGAAGACCGGAGGTCGAATCTTGAAGTCTTGTTGTCGCTTGAGTCGCCAATGCCAGTGAGTTTCAGTGAGTCGGAACTGTGATGCTGTTGCACGGGATTTGTGCGGGGCCGATGCTATGTGCTGACCAGGAGAGATGTGCTCTGCTTGCTGACCGGTCGGTGTAGTGAGAAAGCCCGATGATGCCGATGTGGAGTCGCCCAGGCCGCGGTACATTGCGGCTAGTGGACGAGGCAATGCTGGCTGGCGCGGTGCGGAGCGGCGGGGAGTGATGATGATGACGGAGGCGTGTTCTGTCAAGGGTCACCAATGTGGAAATATGTGCGTGGCGACCAAAGGAAGATCTTCCGACCGAGCGAGGTGGTATGCCCGGTGAGGCCGAAGCCCACGTGATACAATTCAGCTGTCGTATATATACTGACTCGCTCAGAAAACTTTGATAGCGCAATGCAGGAATGTTAGGCGAATTGTGGGTACCGCCACATGTGTTTAGACACTAGAGATGAAAAAGTCACAGTCGAAGTTGCTAATTCAGATTATTCGAGTTTATCTACTTCATAAAAGGTTGTAAGCAACTTCCAATGATCTAAGAAGTTCAATATTTTCTATTCTGATTCCTGATACTCATTAGACTGAATCATGGGTTGCTTTTTAAAATTTCTTGATTAAACATTATATTGTATGCGAACGCCCAATTTCGGCGTGAAGTATAAAGCTAATCTACTGTATTTTGTTTAAGCTGTGCCAAAACAATGGCCGTCACTTGAATAGCTCGGGACATCACGTAATTAGTTTATCACGTTTCTGCCTCGCGGGGCAGAGTTAAATAAAAATAATGTGAGTCGCCTCATTTGTTTTCAGGCATTGTAGCTAAGCAGCATCGAAATACCATGCTATAGAATATTAGCTCTCATACATATAAGACTTCTAATGACTGGTTTCTGAGAATTTTTGACTGGAGTTTATCTTTTCTGTACCCAAAGGGTAAAAACGGGACCTAATTACTGAGACTTTGAAGTCTGTCCGTCTGTCCGTCTGTCTGTCAGTCTCCAGGCTGTATCTCAAAAACCGCTAATAGCTAGACTTCTGAAATTTTCACAGATTGTGTATTTCTGTTGCCGCTATAACGACAAAATTAATAGTAAAAATAAAATAAAATTAATATGAAAGGGGGGCTCCCATACAACAAACGTGATATTTTTGGCCTTTTTTTCATATAATAGCCACACGTAGGCAATTGAAATATTCACAAAATACTTAATAGTATTAGTACTTCAATAATTATTTATAAAATTAAATAAATATTTAAGGGATTATTTGTATGGGATAAAATATATAAATAATTTATCCCATACAAAAATACATTTTTTTGTTATTGGTAAATTACAGAAGATCTTTATAACAATGTTTTTTATTGGTTATTTTTTTTAATATTATATTATAGTCAATCAAAAGCACTAGTATTTAGATACACTTCCGTCAAAAAATCATAAAAACCACGCATACTGACTGTATGGCAATGAAAACTGTATTCCGATTGGTCGTGTCAAGGTAATATTCCATCCATGTTTTATGATTCCAATTTTGAGCACTATTAATGGTCTAACAAACCAAAATTAAGACGCTCTGTACATTAAATATAATCATTTTTCTACGCAGCTACTCTTCCATGATGTGTTATCTCGATGTTAAACACGTATCGATAAGAAATATTTATTAGCTACAAATGTTGGCAGTGTGTGCAAAAAGAAATACCAATGGTATGTTCGTATAAAAATAGCTTATCTCCTTCATGGTGGTCTAGGAATTATGATTCCTTCCTTGTCGCACTTTTTGTAGGATCGATTATATAATTATTATTATCGATGCCCCATCATGATGTTTTCTTTTACCACATAATAATATGATCCCATAGATATGTAAACTTTCTTCCTCTTTGAATATCTCCATCTGTAAAAAACTGAATTAATTGTTGCGTTATGCGTAGGTTTAAAGATTTAGTGTGGGTTGAACCAGAGGTATGGTTAAAGTTAAAGTTAAGGTTAAAGTTATGGTTCTAGTTATGGCTAAATTTAGCTTTAACTTTAACCTTAACTTTGACTGGAGAAATTGACAGATGACAGCTGGTCCAACAAGGTTATAAATGAACGTGGTAAAGGAGAACTTAAAAAATGTCGTTTTTGTATGATGACAGCATTAGTTCCTTTTGTCGCCGCGTGCATTTAAAACCTTGTCGAGCTCTATGGTTATGGTTAAGTATGGCGTCTTGATGGCATCCATTTTTAACTTTAACCAAAGATTTGACATTTTGCATTATAGTTAAAGTTAAAGTTATAGTTAAAGTTAGTTGGTGCAACCCAACTTTAATCATTTATTAGTGACTTTGTTTACAAGTAGTAGGTATGGTATTTCATACGTTCAACTAACAATCATACAACATTAACAAATAAAGAGAATTAATCTGAACTCGTTATTAACTAGTGAATTTAACATATTTTATGAATATTCATAGTGCTTAGTTTATTCAATTTAGACTCCAGTGACAGACAAAACCTATTCGTTAATGCAATTAAATTACGAATTAGTTGGAAAACTTAAATTTAATTTAGATAAGAGCTGCTGAGGCTTTTGAAGTTTCTTAAGAAAAATGGACAATAGGTTTGCTTTTATATTGGACGTTTTTCGTTTAATATTGTCACTGGTTTTAGGTAGACTTGTTTTTATTTATGTACTATCAGTGAAGTTCATTCCTAGACAGATGGCGGACCTAAGTAATTTGGTCGCGTTATGTCAAACCCGCCGACCGATCACAGTGTTAGCTAAATGTGAATTGCCATAAGCCGACCAAATGACATAGGTCTGTCAAATGCCTAGAAATCAATTTCCTCGATGGTACAACTAGATGACGCCTGCACAGTATAGGGATATGTCTTTTTTTTTTTTGAAATAAGGGGCCAACGAGCAAACGAGTCACCTGATGGAAAGCAACTTCTGTCGCCCATGGACACTCGCAGCATCAGAAGAGCTGCAAGTGCATTGCCGGCCTTTTGAGAGGGAATAGGGTAATAGAGGAGGGTAGGGAAGGGAAGGGAAGGAAAGGGAATAGTTGAGGGTAGGGAAGGGAATAGGGTAGGAGTTAGGGGATTGGGCCTCCGGTAAACTCACTCACTCGGCGAAACACAGCGCAAGCGCTGTTTCACGCCGGTTTTCTGTGAGAACGTGGTATTTATCCGGTCGAGCCGGCCCATTCGTGCCGAAGCATGGCTCTCCCACGTATGTATACTGTGACGCCTGCAACTCCGTTGCGCCAAAATAGTCGCGCGGGTTTTAACTTACATTTTTTTGGGATAAAAAGTACCCTACATAATGTCCTTTCCCGGGACTCAAAGTATCTCTGTACCAAATTTCAGCTAAGTCGGATCAGCCGTTTGAACACGCTTTCACTTTTATAATAATTTTAGTATGGAAGTATGGATTTACTAGTGTTTGCATGAAAACGATACTTCTAGTTCATATTTGTAGTAACAGATGGAATTAGGAGTCCTCTTATTTTGTTTTTAAAAGCTCTACTTTCTATGAATCTGGGGACGTACCATCGAGGAAGCTGATTCCTATGCAATTGACAGACCAACGTTATTTGGTCGAATATGTCAATTCAATGTTAATTGTGATCTGTCAGCTGGGTTTGACGTAACGCAACCAAACTACTTAGATCCCCGATTTGCATAGGAATCAACTTCTCTGATAGTACCACGAAACCGTTTAAGACTAGAACAATCGTACTAGAATGCTGCGTCCTAGTCTAACAAACGAGAAATTACGTTGTTAGAGAAGGACGCGGCATTCTCAGCCGATTGTTTGAATCTCAAAACGGATATTCGCTACGTAACGTAGCTAGGTACTACGACGTAGCGCTACGAGCTACGTCGTAGATTGAGTTCTTTTCTAAGTAATTACATTATTTCTTATCTTTTCCTGTTTTTTCCTATTTTTCTAAAATTATTGAAATATTCATAATAATTATAAGGTTAGATACTAGAATATACTGTTAACATAATCCTTTGGTACTTTATTTTTACGGTTGATTTTTTTAGGTTTTTTGTAACCTTTTAAAGATATATTTTTATGTATTTTCTTTTTACTCTTTTTTGCTTTCAGAGCTTAAACTTTGCCAATGCTAGCAATACGAATACCGTACGTACGCCATTACAGTTTGTTTTAATTACTCGAATCACAATTCCGAATTCAATCTGGGAATCAACTTAAAATAGAATTTAATATCCTGGAACATTGCTCATTGGGAAAACTAAAATTGATTCGAGAAAGCAGTGGCGTACTCATCTAGCGGGAGGCCCATAGCAAAGTCGTCTTTTCTTGAGTGGAGAAAATATTCAAATAGTCATTTTGAGATTTAGATAAATTTTACCCACTAAAAACCCTTTAGTGGTTAACGTAACCTTAAAACTTTCGAATCCCAAGTAAAAGGCCATATAATATATATATACACAAGAATTGCTCATTTCAAGATATAAGATAAGATAGAAAATAATAAGTTTTTATTGGCCTTTTACTTGAGATTCGAAAGTAAACCCTAGGAATCATTTTCAGAAAATGTATTTTTATTCGTGTTTTATCGATAATCGATAAACTGAAAAATATGACTCTTCCTGACATCTATTGGCGAATAATAATACTATTTTGTTGGCAACTAATTGTTTTAACGACCAGTAGATGGCGTTATTAAGTAACACGAAGTCAATGAGTGTTTGCTATACCGAGCAAAGCTCGGTCATCCAGGTACTTTTAATAAAATTACGTAATTTGGTCGTTTTGTGTCAAAACCAGCAGACGGATCGCGACTTATTGAATTGACATAACTCGACCAAAGGACGTAGATCCGTCAACTGCCTATGAATCTATTTCTTCGATGATACAGACAGTGAATCGTTGTTTTTACTACGTCTTCAATATATTTTGGTGCTTCCAAAGGAAGTCGCGAACCGCGGCCACTAGAATACAGTGCCCCTACGTGCGGGGCCCGTAGCACATGCTACTCAATCCGTCCCTGATAAAAGGTAATAACCATTAATAAACGCCTGAGCTAGACGCTAGACTTGCTAGACTCAGGTATTGTAAGGCCTGAATGTCGGAGACAGTATTGAGTTGGTGAAATTTAGTTTGTTCGCAATGACTAATCGTCTGCGCTTTGCCTTAGTCAAATAGAAATAGGGGTTGTTTTATATTAGATTGCTGTAAATTGACTGTATCGAGCACAATCATAATCATCACACAATTGAAATTGTAATATGTATTCATTATTGTATGACTTTAATAAAATTTAGTACATTGTTCAATTTCCTTATTTTCATTTTTGTAATATATTTTTTTATTTATCATGAGCTTTCTTGTAACTAAATTAATTAAATTGTAATTAAATTTGTGACGCCCGCAACTCCGTTGCGCCAAAACTCGTCTATCGGGTGGTAACCGTACATTTTTCCGGGACAAAAAGTATACTATGTCCTTTTCCGGGACTCAAAGTATCTCGATGGCAAACAGCAAAATCGCTTTATCGGTTTGAGCGTGAATAAATAACAGACAGACAGACAGACACATTCACATTTATAATATTAGTATGGTTGATCTAAGACCTTAATAGCATGTAGTTTAGTATAGTTTTTATTTTATGTGCAGCTCTTTGTAATTTAAAGAGAAGATATTATCATAATTGACAAACTATGAGCATAAGACCCAATTTCACCAACCTCTGTTTGTTAAATCCTAACAAGGCATTACATAACGGACCTTGGAAAATTAAACAGACTGTTAAAATACTTATGTCCCACAATAAAAATTTTACAGCGGATTAGTAAACACAATGTTAAGTGAACAACGAGTGAATAACATTCAATTCGTTCGTTCTTGTTATAAGGCGACGAAATTGCAATGTACAAGTTTAATACGACATGTTGGCTGCAATGTGTCATTTTCACCTTATTCGTATAATACGTCATTTGGTAGATAATGCGACCAAATTAAAATATCACTGATCGCCTACATTTGTTACACTACAATAGTTCTTTTTAATTTACCAGGTTAATAATTATGATCTGTCAAAGCTGAAAACATGAATCATGATACAAAGTTTTATTTACTTATTTCGGTTTGGTAATTTTGATACAAGTCAGTGTATTTGCAATGTCAAGGAAAATCGGAGGGCTGAATTTTTGACAAAATGAAAATAAATAATTATGCATAACATGAAAAATAATAAATAATATGTAAGGATGTGGCGAAACATGGCGGCAACACTCAAAAGTCAAAACAGATTCTTTTATTGATATTGGATATTGTCTTTAAAAGTTGTTGTTTTGACTATTATAACGGCCTGTTATATATTTAACGGACCTCCCCAGCAGGAATTAAAATTTAACATCGTGTTAGGCGATTTGACATGACATTAGCGTATGGTGGAACGCTCGATAGCTCTAACAGGCCGTTAACTGATTTAACAAGCCGTTATTTTTTTACATTGCTTAATGAAACTGGGTCTAAGTCCAATAGCACAAAAAACTATTAATGACACAAATATCACAGGAATACTGTTGAAGAAATATGTGGTGACGAAATGCTCACAAGCCATTATATTATGGAATGTTCAGAATTCATTGACTCGTGTGTTACAGCCGTAAAGGTAGGCCCTACACAGCACATCCAATGATTTCTGTTTACTGTTATAAAAAAGCTTTACGAAAAATGTTTAAACTAAAATATAAATGTCATGATTTCATAAAACGTGGGCGATTTTTATGTGTAATTTTACACACATGATTTTCACCGGAGACCTTGCAATTTTCGCAGACAAAACTATCCTTTAGTTAGTGGATTCCCAGCAAAAAAAAATGCTGGGAATCCCCTAAAGGATCTTCACACTAACGTTTATTAAAAAATGATTAAGCACATGAAACCTGAATGAGGTAAATATATAGGTAGACTGAGTACTTTTGCATTTACAATATTGATATGAATGTTCCTATAGACTTATCCTTACTGTCGAAATGCTACCAGAATTCCTTATTGATCGAGGTTCGAGGCACGCGAAGGATGGCACGCTTTTGATAAAATTTTACAGACAATTATAATTAATATCACCAACTATTTAATAAACTTCAAGACGAGTTTTTCAAATTTGACCTTTGAATCGAAAATGTCAGCTTCATTTTAAAATCGGTGCTTAACCTTTGAGAAGTTTTTAAAATTTATTGCAATAAACATATAAATAATGAAAAAAAATAGTTTGAGTATTGAGTTTGAGCTTATAATTCACATTTTTAGTATGTTGTTAGTATTCCGCGAAACAAACCTCTACCTGTAAGTAAACGAGTAACGGCCGTTCCCAATATTTGATCTATCTCTGGTTTTGCCCTACTAGAGATAGGAATAGCTCACATTAGACATTAGAGACATATATTTTATGTCAATTGTGAGCTATTTCTATCTCTAGTAGGGCAAAACCAGAGATAGATCAAATATTGGGAACGGCCGTTAGTGTCTAAACCATAAAGGTAATATTACCTATCGGAATAGAGAGACAATCCCGAGCTGGCAAACGTAACCAAAATTGATTTACATCTGTGTTTACCATTATGTTTACGTGTGCGTGTTAGTGATGTACTGTATACATCTTGTAGTTCGACAAAATATCGATCATGGAATAATAATTGTAAGATTTTAAAAATAATAAAATGTAATTTTGGAGAAAAATATTACTTTTATCATTAAACATTTTTGTAGCAAAAAAACAAATTTACTTATTTATAAATAACTCATTTATTTATTCATGCTAATATTATAAATGCGAAAGTAACTCTGTCTGTCTATCAGTCCGTCTTTCACGGCTCTACCTCTGAAATAGCAGCTGCTATTTCTTAGAAGTCAGTAGTCACGTACAGACTACAGTGTACGCGACTTTTAATTAGTATCCTACCTACTCCATTAATGTGCCATCGTTTATAAAATCATTGACCTTATAGGATAACTATAGGATTTGACACACAAATTTTCTATGACTACTTTTGTAAATTTATTAATGGAAAGATTTTGAACGTTTTCTGGGATGTTATCGTAAAGGCGTATACATTGACCTGTAAAAGATTTACTGACTTTACTAAACCTGATCACCGGCAAATCTAGCTTGCTCTTATTTCTGGTGTTCCTACAGTGAATGTCACTTTTAGGTTTAAATTTACTTACATTGACATCTAAAAGATTTACTGACTTTACTAAGTCTGATCACCGGCAAATCTAGCTTGTGCTTATTTCTGGTGTTCCTACAGTGAATGTCACTTTTAGCTTTAAATTTACTTAGTTTATCCTGTATCTTAGTGCATATAAGCTTCTTTTCTTTTTGATATAAATTCTAGTTGAAAGGAGGTCGATGGTGAAGACAGTTGTGGCAGCGTTGGCGAGGACGTAGAATGCGATGACGACGGTATACATATTGTGGCTAACTCTGGTGGTACAATGTCTCTGTAAACGTAGGATGACACAGTGCGCCTAGGCTTTATCTTGATCTATAACAAAAAAATGGCTGTTACTGTTACTTACTACTATATCATACTTTTTTAAATTTAAATCAATATGCAGATACACATTATAAAAACAGACAAACTAAAAAACTTTTCCAAAATTTTAAACGATTTTTGTTTTGTAAAACCATAACTATGATTCATGGCATATTACAATATAAGGCAAACAAATCGGTTCGTTTATTCATACAAATATTTATGATGTGTGGAAGAATATCTAGCTTATTTACTGACGATGCCCTTCACCGAGCTCATCTTCTATTGAATGAATGATCTGATACCTGATCTAGTGAATATGCCATAGCCATATTGGATGTAGAAAGATATTACATCTGTGGAAATTTCAGAAGTCTATTACTATAGCGGTTCTTGAGATACAGCCTGGAGACCCGAGACAGACAGACGGACGGACGGACAGACGAACAGACGGACAGACGGACAGATGGACAGACGGATGGACAGACGGACAGACGGACGGGCAACGAAGTCTTAGTAGTAGGGTCCCGTTTTTACCCTTTGGGTGCGGAACCCTAAAAACGATAAATTATGTATGAAAGTATATTAATATAAACAATTATCATGTCAACATTCCTAGATAATTAGTATAACTAAAAAAATATATTCATATCGATATTACTTATCGATAACCTGATGCAGCCCTAGTGTAAAATAGAAGAAAATTGTTTACACAAAATATCCTTAAATTGTGCACCATGGCTATTCAAGTTATGTTTTCCATATAAATAAACATGTATAGAAGTGAATTATCAAAATCAATACCAATAACTCGAAGAGAATTGGCAAAATAAACTTAAAATTAGGTCCAGTCGATGTAGAATAATTCACCTGTGAAATGAATATTTGTCCGGGTTTTTTCGATGTGTTGTACCACAATCGGTGACCGAACAAGTTACCATATTGTTGAGAAAGCAGTATTACATAAAATTATTCACTTTAACATATAAAATCACAATTTTTCTGAGAGCCCAAATTGACAACGTGCCGACCGGATCAGACAGATTGTCAAACAACAAAAACAGATGAAAAAAGTTCTACCACGCAGTGTTACTGATAATTTACATCTCGCTTGCTCAGGCCTTTGTTTCTCTATTACCGATAGGTAATATTAACTCTATGGTCTAAACACACTAGGCCGAAGATACGCGGCGTAAATTCCGCATGATTACGCCCGCAACTATGACACACTATTCGGTCGCGTTCCGTCGTATTTTGTATGCGTTTGACATTGCGGACGTAATCATGCGGAATTTACGCCGCGTAACTTCGGCCTAGTGTGTTTAGACACTAAGGGTACGCATAGGCACGAGTTATAGTACCTTCCTCCCACACTGCCTATGCGTACACTCGCATGCAAGAACCTGCAAACACCACCATAATACCATAATCCGTGCAAGGCCTCTCACCACCATGCAAGTTGAAATCCTCGACGCGCGTTTCGTCCCAACACCGGAGCATCCTCAGGATGTGGACTCTACGAACATCGTCCATATTAAAGGGCCATCTCCGGCTACATTTTTTATGCAAAACTAATAACTTTTTTGCCTGTTTGTTCCAAGTGACTCAGTAAATTATTCTTAACTTCTTATCCAATTTTCAGAAGACATTCTGTCTATTGTAAAGTGTTTCCTTGACATTTATTGCGAGGCAAAGTTGTAAATTTAACGACCCTTTAGCAAGAGCTACAAATTCTTTAAACAACTTTGAAAAATTATACCCTTTTTTCATGGATTAACAAATCTGTGTAGAGGATATTGTAACTTATCTTGCACTTAGGTTGGGTGGCACCAACTAACTTTAACTACAATGCAAAATGTCAAATCTTTGGTTAAATTAAAAATGAATGCCATCAAGACGCCATATTTAACCATAACCACAGAGCTGGACAAGGTTTTAAATGCACGTGGCGAAAAAAGGAACTAACGCTATCATCATACAAAAACGCCATTTTTAACAGTTTCCTCCTTTACCAGCAGCGCCCCCGCCCACGTTCATTTATAACCTTGTTGGACCAGCTGTCATCTGTCAATTTCTTTGGTCAAAGTCGAGGTTAAAGTTAAAGCTAAATTTAGCCTTAACTATAACTATAACTTTAACCACGCCTCTGGTGCAACCCACCCTTAAATTATTATTATAAATATTATAACAAAGCATTATTACTATCCATTATTATTATAATAATACGCGAGCGAAAAACTTTGGATCCCTTTTTACGAAAAATGCGGAAACGTAGATGAAAGAAATTTTGCATAGTTATAGTTTATATATGGTGAAGGAGTGCATCGAGCTAATATTATTATTTTGAAATTATGCTCGCACGAGTTTTACGAGGGGCACGGGCGGCGGGGGCTGGGATAGCCGTAAATCATGCCATAGCTTAGCTAGCAATGAGTCACGCGCGTTGCTTCATAAATAATACCTATCTATTTATTTGTTATTTTATTTTCTTTTGATATCATCGTATTATGTAACTTTATGGAATGTATAATGATTATATAAGTAATATTTAAAATACAATTTATTTACGTTAAAATGTTAACGCTGAGTGCATATCTGTCCCTATTTCTAGATGACTGTTATTAGGAACCACATAACACCAGGCACTGTGGTGTACACCACGGTAATAAGCCTGAGTGGTATCCTTTTCAACAATAGACATAACAATACACTACTCGTATGGCTGACCCTTAGGCACTATGGGGATGTCCCCATTGTTTACATCTTTATGTTATGCATACGTCCTGCTGTCTTATCACCGTGTCTCATGAATTATTCCTTCTTTTTTATTTTCTCTTTTTTATAATTTTGTGTCTTTTGCGTATGTGATGTTTAATTTCCTTCTTTGTATTGTAACGTGTAATTTATTATTGTAGTGTAATGCTGTGTCATACTGTTGAATAAACGTTATTATTATTATTATTATTATTATTATTATTAGAATCATACCTTTTTTGTTTATGGTTAAAGTCTGTTGTTCAATTAAAAATGGATAGTTGTTTTTTTATTAAATCTGCCCCTCTATCATGAGCTCTTAAAGCCAGCCAGAATACTGACTGGCTCGCATTTTGGTACCATGACCTCTATTTTCCAGCCAGTCAGTGGTCACGTGACACAAAACTCACTTCTCCATTGTTAACTGAGTAATAATTTCGAATCATGACAACACTTCTGACATAAGCTCGCTTGCTTTTACGTCAAATACAGCAATTCAATAAACACCAACCAACGAGTAGCTTTTACTGAATAGTTTACATTTTAGTAATTTTATTTATTAATATTACATACTTTTTAGTCTTAAATTATATTGCTATTTAGTTGGTTAGTTACTTAATAAGTTATATTTTAGTCTATAGCATATATTTTAGTGAAAATAATTCGTTATTAAAACCAAAAAACTAAACATTCGAAGTGTCCAAATTTTTGGAAAACGATTAAGTAGGTATTCTCAAGTTAATCACGAAGTGATACATAAGAAACGTAGAGACCTTAGTAATCCATTTAGTGTTAGTGAGGTTTCAGAATAGTAACATAAGTGAGGTGTAGTATACCTATATGTCTAGTCAACAATAAGGTTTGCATTTGTGCGATGAGCTAAGACTGCATTGATTTAGTACACAAGAAACACATACAAGGTATAAGGAACACAAGTGTTGTGTATAATTACTTACTGTAAAACAAGTATGAATTTTCACCAAAAACCTACAGGTACAATCTTATAGTTGCATTGTAGGTTTTTGTGTTATTTCACAAACTATTTCCTTGTAAATCTGAAGTATTATTGGTATATGCATGATAAACACTGCACCAAAGAGGTAAATTCAATATTACTTACTTTTAACAAGAATTTTCAGAACACAACCTTTTAAACTTTAGATGTATGTATAACATGCTCCGGATAAACATTGACACACCTAAACTTCTAAAAAAGTTAAATAATTGATAATATCATAGAATCCCAATTAGCTAAATTCTCATATGAGCACTTTTTCATTTAAGTATAACTTCTTCTCTTGACTACAATATGGTATTATATGATGGGAATAGTGTAAATCACTAAATTTTACTCAAAAACAAAAACCTACATTATAGTACTTTTCCAAAAAAGACTTACTTAATAAGAATTGCATAACAAACATATGGAACTTATTGTTCATAAAACATAATATTATCATAGGAACATATATTATTATGTATTACCAAAAATACTTTTGTACTTACCTCAATAATAATAATAAGTATTAGTTTTATATTAAATTAAAACTTAAAATACATGAGGACTTACTATGTACTTCTTAGGAACCTATCTTAGGAGCATTTCGTACAATCTTTTGATTGCAGTAGGTCTTTGTGTTATTTCACAAACTATTTCCTTGTAAACCATGCATGATAAACGCTGCACCAAAGAGGTAAATTCAAAGGTATTACTTTCTCAATAACAAGAATTTTGAGAACACAACCTTTGAAACTTTAGATTCATGTATATTCACGAATAAATATTGACACACACACATACACCTAAACTACTAGAAAAGTTAAATCATTGATAATATAAAATCCAAATTAGCTAAATTCTCATATGCACTTTTTCATTTATAACTTCTCTTGACTACAATATGATATAATATATAATGGGAATAGTCACTAAAACTCAAAAATATAATCCTACATTACTTATAGTACTTTTTCCAAAAAGACATAACAAAAATTGCAAAACAAACATACTTATTGTTCATAAAACATAATATTTTCATTGGAACTTATATTATTATTACCAAAAATTCTTTTGTACCTCAATAATAATAATATTAGTTTTATATTATTACATTAAAATTTAAAATACATTTTAAATTTTAATGTAATAAGGACTTTAGTAAGTCCTCATGTATTATACATTTTAAAAAGATGTGGTCGTTTTAGGGACCTATCAGACAGAGTGGTCACGCGTTGAAGCATTTGCGTTGGAGCAGTCAGTGTGTGACTGAGGAGCAATTCTGACACATTCAGAACTCCTCCTGTGTGAGTATATAGAGATACTCACACGGGAGGCATTCTACAACATAATACAACACAAAGAACACAAAACCCTTGACCGCTCTCTGTCTGAGATATCCCAGGCAATTTCCCATAGTTGCAACTTGCAATGCAGTTTCTAATTGTTATTGGTTTGCCAAATAAAAGTCTGAAATTATAATATTGTTTTTATCTTTCATCAAAAGTTGGTATTTGAACTCCTTTAATAATAATAAATTAATATTTACACAAGGGATATTTGATTCATCTTCTTTGATTTTAAGTGACAAGACCTTGTTTAAGATTTCCGCTGTATAAATATTTTTATAAGTATAATATAAAAGAGATTTAACACTTGCCTATCTGATACTAGGTTGATAATAAGGTTTAAGACAAATGTAGTACCTATTGATGAAAGCTGTGTATGAATATGTATCTAAGGTAGGTATATTTAAGTGAGAAAATAAATAAAAAAACATTTAAAAACGAGTATTTATTAAATTTCTTTTAATTAAAGCTTTTGAGTGAATATATATTATCTTCCTAGGACTTCGTCATCATTACACTTGCAATTCTTTATTATAAAATGTAGTACTTATAGTATCTCAGTGTTAGCAATCATCCTTTATCCTGAAAAATATTTGGTTCAGCGTACACAGTACTAATAATGTAAAATGCCTTACAAGGCACGAAAAGGGGATTATTAAACTTATAAATTGCCTGTTTATGTTACAATAATACCTATTTGAAAGCTCAAAAAAACGTAGGTGTTCAAGAATGAGTTCAAGTTCAACAAACTATGTTCAACTCATGACATCAACTCTGTTGTAATGCATGTAATTGTAATCCACAAGTTTGATGCATTTCTAAGACTTTTTCATGGTAGATTATTTAGCGTAGGTATCAAATAGGTATAGGATATAATAAACTTATCAATTTCTTGCTTAAAACATAATCTCTATAAACTTAATAACAATATCTAATTATCTTTTTTTTTTGTCTCCTTCTTCTTCTCTTTTTTAATTGCCGACTCAGTTAGTTGCCAATGTCAGAGAATTCTTTCTCCTCTAGATCGCCATGCTTGTGATAATATAAACATGAAGGAGTGTTATTTTCTCAGTGTTTTCATAAAGGGCTTATAAAATACCAAAAAATATAAATAAAACCATTTACACATTTATAATAATTACCTTTAAATACAATAAATCAGTGCAAAAGTAACTATTCCTACATTGACCACGTTATATATTAGAAAATAGTATATTTTATAATAAAAAATATCAATCTTTTTTTAAACTATATTTTCATCTTGATTTACAATTTTTCCGTTAGTCGTTATGGCTAAGCCATTTCAATTCCTAAAAAAAAACAATTCCGTTAGTCAAATTTGACGTTCGTGTTTGACATTTCTTAATCCAGTTCAGAGACAAATATTACAGGTTAAAACCATTCAGAAGTAAAAGTGCAAATGATACCGAAACAGAACCACTCACTTTACAACTGTTTACATACCTGCACGGATTAGCTCAGGTTTTGACAAAGTTAATGATAGGGGTCCTGAAATAGTCAATACTTTAAGCGGGGAGCCAAAAGAAGAAGATAATTAAATTTAAGGTCGAATTTCGATTATTGGGCGATCTCTAGTAATATTAAAATGAGAAAAGTTTCTGTCCGTCTATTTGTTACCTAAGTTACCCCTTGACAATTACACCACGTTGCATGGTTGCATCATGAAAAAGGTTGAAAAACAATGGCTTATAACATTAAACAAACAAATTGCTATTTGGTCCAATTTTCACGCACACATTCGTTCGATTGAACAAGCCAATTTTATAATATAGATCACCTTTTCGACTACCCTTTAGCAAAAACTGACATCCGTACACTTCAAACGCAAACAACGTAAGGGCGGGTGCAGACATGCGTAACAGTACTGTCATACTCAATAATATAGAGATATTCGTTTTCATTTTGAAATGCTATAAAATATTAACAAGAAAAAATGCATAAACAATTTTGTGTACATATAATATCCTTTTCCAAATGAAATTAAACAATTTAAGAAATTAAACAATTGGAGGCTTTAACTTTCATTTATTTATTAAATAAATAAATTCTTTATTGAGAGCTTCTAAGGCCCAAACTATTAGTAACAAATATCTTAAAAACTAGGTTAGTGGGTAGTATTTTATAAGTTTTGAGTGACATTTATCTTCTAACTAGAACCCTTAAATGGTGTTCTAGTATCGGCGAGTCGTATTTTTCAGCCAGCATCTTTAGAATACCATTGGTACTCGATCGCAGTCTGCTCAGCAAGGACCATGTCTTTCTTCTTATGATTGCATAAAAGTCATCAGTATGCTCATTTGCGAACATACCCGACGCTGAGCAGACACCTTACAGCTAGGGCTCTACGTTCCCTCTCAATATCGACGTGATCTTTAAGATCCTCCGTAATGTAGTGTCCGAGATATTTGAACTGGGTAACTCGCTTTAAGTTATTTTATTATTTAAGTTATATTATTAAGAATTCTTATTATCATGTACATATATAATATGACAAATACCAATGTAGCCTTTACATGTATTTTGCACGGTACTTATAGCTCAATATAAAATACAAACTAAAAGTTGTTAAATGAATTTACTTGTTTAATTCTTATTTGCGGGTATCTTTATAGCGTCTGCATAATATCAGTTAAGGGATAAGTGCCTTTACAAGAATTATGCGTTCACTGAAACTCATTATTATTACGCTACGCACGTATGCCCCCGCCTTTAGACACATTAGCGGCTCGAAAATGGATTAAAACAATCGGATTAAAATAATTTCGTGTACACGTGCTGACTTTATATGACGTTTCCTAAAAATCCTTTTGCCAATTAAAAAAATGTTTATTTGTCTTTTAAATGACGAGCAAAACTTCGGATTAATCTAAGCTAAGCCATAGCTTTTAATCATATTTTTAATATTACGTTACATTGGTTACGTCTTAATGCTTAAAATAATGAAATAAATCATTTATTTCAGGCTTCTGACCGCCGTACTCAGAGACATTAAGTTATGATTAACCTTCAATTAAATGAAGAGTTTGACAGATAATGTATGGAGCTTTTGTCAAAATTTTGAATTAATTACATTAAGGGCCTATTTCACCACTTCCTTATAAGGCTATCAACCACTTAACTTGACAGATGGAGTATGGAGAATCTGTCAATCTGTCTGGTGAAACAGGCCCTTAAGTAATTAATGTTCCACTCTGAGTGCGGCAGTTAGATCCATAAAATTAATTACGATTTCATTAAAACATTTCAAGCTACCAGTTTTACAATATTGACTTTTCTAGACTAGCAATTAAAAAAAGAGATAGTTTCAAGTCCCATTCGAACTAGATAGCTATACACGATATGCGATAGTTTTTAACGCCTGGGAAAATGAATATTTTTGCATGATATTAGATGAGTTTCTACTTACTAATGAAATTGCCGATAAATCTAATCTAAACACACTATAGCATATTAAGTTAAAACAGTTAATGATTATAATAAAAATACTCGTTATAGCTCACCCCGATCAATAAAACAACCATTAACTGTGTATAAACTGCCTTAATTACACATGAAAACGCAATTTTATCAAGAAACTTTCATTTAGGAGTGAGGTCACTAGATTCCGTTGTTTTGTCGGAAACATAACAATATGTATTGGAATGGTGAACATTGCATTGTGCTTTCACCGTCTTCATTGTGTTTCCGTAAGTTGCTGTGATATGGCTTCCTACGATTCGCGATTCTACCACCACCAAGGAACTACGGACCACAGACCACGGATGGTATTTAAAGCGCGTTAAGGAAATAAGATAATCCTATCCTACTTCCTACTAATATTATAAAGGCGAAAGTTTGTTTGGATGTGTGGATGTATGGATGTTTGTTACTCTTTCACGCAAAAACTACTGAACGGATTTGAATGAAACTTTACAATAATATAGCTTATACATCAGAATAACACATAGGCTACAATTTTAACCGACTTTCAAAATGGGGGAGGTGTTATGTTTGTTTTCTTATGTTCAACGATTACTCCGCCGTTTGTTAACCGATTTTCAAAATTTTTCTTTTGGAATATAGGGTATCATCCCAATTTAATATTATATTCACAAAAGTGGTGATCTGATGAAGGATCCATAAGTAATCGAGGGAACTCCTCAAAATTTATAGGGAAACATGTGGTGACTTCACTTTCGTGAGAAATATTCTAAGCATATGCTACCAACAAGTAACATTTTGCACCGAGGTATAGCTGGCATACCATGGTTCGGAAGGTGCTGAGAGAACTCCTGATTCTTTATAGATACAAGTTTGGGAGTTTCGGCGTTGTTTTAAGAACGGAAAGCATATGCTACTATGCGAATTCGATTCATCATCATCATCATCATCACTACCATATTATACCATGCATCGTCCCATGATGGTTTTCAAGCGATAATTAAAAAAATCTATACCTACCTAATATTATAAACCTAAAGAGTACGTTTGCTTGAACGCGTTAATCTCAGGAACTTCAGGTCCGATTTAAAAACTTATTACAATGTTAGATAGCTCATTTATCGAGTAAGACTATAGGCTATATATTATCACGCTACTACTAATACGACCGAAGAAACTCAGGAAAATGTGGGAAAAACGGAGGAAATATTAGAAATTACGAACTACTAGAGCAATTTTTATGGCAATATTTGGCACAGATATAGAGTAGACCAAGTGAAGGGAGTAGGGACATAAGCTATTTTTTATGGGAAAATGTACGGTTTCCGTAAAATTCCTAATTTACGCGGGCGAAGCCGGGAAATCTAGTGATACAATAATAGGTGTTTTGATGGCGCAACGCACTGCAATGAAACTTTATAGTCGTAAAAAACTTTAGGGTGTACGTGTTCCTTGTAGAGAGTTGACTGTGAAAGTAGCAGCACTGAAATTTTTTTTCACTTTTGTATGGGCAAGGGCCCGAGCGTCACGAGTTTCCCCATACAAAAGTGAAAAAAATTTTGGTCTTTCAACGCTGCTACTTTCACAGTGAACTCTCTACAAGGAACACATACACACCCTGAAGTATTATCACTTATTTTTGTTACATCCTGTATAATATAGTAAAATAACTTGTAATAGGCGCTTTACTGTGTTATCACGCTTAACGACAATGCAACTTTATCTTATATCTTTAAACGAGCAATTCAATATATATATATATATATATATATATATATATATATATATATATATATATATATATATATATAATTGGAATCTCGGAATCAGCTCCAACGATTTTCATGAAATTTAGTATTTAGGGGGTTTCGGGGGCGATAAATTGATCTAGCTAGGAATCATTTTCTGAAAATGTCTTTTTATGCGTGTTTTATCGATAATCGATAAACAGAAAAATATGACTCTTCCTGACATCTATTGGCGAATAATAATACTATTTTGTAAGCAACTTATTGTTTTAACGACCAGCAGATGGCGTTATTAAGTAACACGATTAACGAAGTCAATGAGTGTTTGCTATACCGAGCAAAGCTCGATCATCCAGGTACTAAATATAATGCGTTATTCCGACAATCCAACGCACCGCGACGCAATCGAGCAATGTGGCCTAAATGTAACTTGTAATGGGCGCTTACAGAGATTATTGCCCGAATGTATTAAGTTTTAGAGATTAAACAAACTTCGGAGGTTTCTATTAATTAATGTGGCATATTATATTCCACGTTATGTGATCGATAATATATGGTTAGTTGATGGATAATATGCGAACTTAATTGGATATTGTATTATACTATAATTGTAAACATAGAATATATAAGTTTGACGGTCTCTTTGAAGAGGGTTGGTTGGAGGGTGTTGGTTGGGTTGTAAAGGCCTTTACAGACACGGTATCTATTTTATAATATACATAACTAGATGTTTTTGGCAAATTAGTAAATGTAGTACTGCAATAATGGGAATTAATGTAATATTTTCTATAAATTTCATTAGCGTGCTAATTTTCATGTCATAGCATACTACGTGCTTTTGCTTTGCTATTTGCTAAAATCGCAGCATTGTGAACTCTCGGTTAGATTTTTAGCAGCACTGTAACTTAGTACGTGCTTAAAATATTCTAGTCACAACTGTAGGTACATTTTCCGCAACAAAAAGTACTGCCTACCCTTCGGTCTCCATGTTCGCTTTCATCAATACTGGTCTGAAAATTTGTATGCATAATGCATATCCAGCGCAACCATTTACTGACTATACCAGATGATTCTAATACCCTCTTTCTTTCTGCAATCCATCCATCCATCCATCCATCCATATATCCATCCATACTAATATAAATGCGAAAGTGTGTCTGTCTGTCTGTTACCTCTTCACGCCCAAACCGCTGAACCGATTTTGCTGAAATTTGACAGGGAGATACTTTAAGTCCCGGGAAAGGACATAGGATAGTTTTTATCCCGGAAAAATGTACGGTTCCCGCGCGATAAACGAGTTTTGGCGCAACGGAGTTGCGGGCCTCATCTAGTAAAATATAATTGAGAATAGATCCATCAGCCAGAAATCTAAGTAAGATAAGTACCAAACTTGGTATGAAGATGGCGATAGAATTGACTGTCAACATGTAGTGCATAGCACTAGATGATGATGAATTGAACAGGGTCGTGTACTAATATAATTACTATTTACTGAGTGAATATTAATTAAATTTACATCTAAACAACTGTCCCTCTAAGTCAGGAGTTCTCAACCAGGGGCGCATGGGATCCCGACATTTTTACTTTAATTAAAAACTAGTAAAATATCGAGCATACCTATATAATCAGGGTTCCCTAGAACAAACGGACGGAACCCTAAAATGGAACCCTTACCAGCAGATTTTTTGTATATTGATAGGTTAATAGTTATATTATAATTTAAGAATAACATTGTCCTACAAATAGAACAATCTATATATTTTTAGAAACATCAAATCAAAGTATGAAATCCTTTCTATCTCTGTTAGCTACCACTTTCAAGATTTTTCGCAAATAAAAATGTTGTTCTTCTTATCAAAATGAAGCTACTCACAAAAAATCTGTGAATTGCCATCACCCTCTTTACCAGGGGGGTACCGGTTCTGTCTTACAAAGGACACTCATTTTGGCTGCTTCGTCCGGCTTCCAATCAAAATGCTCATAACTCGATGTGTCTTAGCGGTCCCAGGCCCAGCCCCAGTTAAAGTTGGGAAACTCTGCCCTAAGCTCTAGTGGACTTCGTCCCTTTGAATATTGTCCCCTAAAATAGGATTCCTAATTGTATTATTTCAATATGGCTAGCTAGTTTTGCTCCTCTAAATGTTTCAATTAGGTATTTAAACAATAAACACTTGTCATCATTTACTGGTTTTAGTAAATAATAGAGATTATTTTAAATAAGGTTTGGATGTTTAAGGATTTTAAAAGAACGTGTTATTCTAAAAGAATTTAAGGTTAAAATTTACTGCTAGTTGCTGTATGTGGATAAGCGCAGCGATCGAATCAATTGTGTAACGAAAAAAACCTAACACCTAACCTAACTCTGACCGGCACAGAGGTGCGGCGTTGCCAGACTTCGGCACGGTGTTTGTGTGCTTGAATGCGAAAAACGTATGCGAATTATAATTGTGGATAAAAAATGCTATGCTTCACCGCGGTAGTCCTCGTGGACTGCCGCGAATAAAAAAACACGTGCGGCACTCGTGTGCCGCACGTGTTTTTACCATCAATAACGTGTTAACGTATACTTATAATTTCGTATTAGATGAATTCATAACATATCAATCAATCTTCGAGAAACAGAAGAGCAAAATTCGTAATGTGTCCAAAAATAGACATCCTTTATTATTCACACATCAAATGATCAACAAGAGCATTTCAGATATAATTTATGTTCGCTTCCAAGATCTGCTTTTTTCTGGTGGTTTAACGTCGCCATGTTGGCTTCCTAAGGGCCAGGCCACAACACTGCGTTGCGGCGTCGCATCGTAAAAATCTACGACGCCGCAGAACGTTGTTGACGTCTCTACCTAAGATTATCGTAAGTTAAGAATAATTAAAAAAATGCAATTCATAAAATATCTACTATTTTGAGACCAAAGAGGTTGTATAAGTATTTTGTAGAGATTTTTCTGTACAAAAAAATCGATATTTTTATTAGTGAGGGCTTTTTGATTCATAATATAATATTTCTATGAAATTGTAAATAATAATATGAATCATGAAATTTCACCATGGATACATAATACTCAGTTCGTTCAAAATACAATAAAAAATAGATTTGAACTACGTCGAACCGAACGACATAGCCTAAACATTTGCACAAGTAAACACTCAATGGAGCATGTAGCACTTAGTCGAGGCCACAACACTGAGTTACGGCGTCGCATCGCAAAAACAATATCGCACAGAAATGCGATGCGATGTTGGAGCGCAAAATTTCATTGGAAATAGGGCCAGGTCACAACACTGCGTTGCGGCGCACCATAGTAAAAATCTACGACGCCGCAGAACGCGTCGTGGAAATTTCCGACGCGATAGTGACTATGGGCCAGGCGAAACATTGCGTTGCGGCGTCCTATCGCAAAAACAACATCGCAAAGAAATGCGATGCGATGTCGGAGCGCAAAATTTCATTGGAAATAGTCACCGGAAATTTCTACTAAGCGTTCTGCTGCGTCGTAGATTTTTACTATGGTGCGCCGCAACGCAGTGTTGTGGCCTGGCCCTATTTCCAATGAAATTTTGCGCTCCAACATCGCATCGCATTTCTGTGCGATATTGTTTTTGCGATGCGACGCCGTAACTCAGTGTTGTGGCCTCGACTAAGTGCTACATGCTCCATTGAGTGTTTACTTGTGCAAATGTTTAGGCTATGTCGTTCGGTTCGACGTAGTTCAAATCTATTTTTTATTGTATTTTGAACGAACTGAGTATTATGTATCCATGGTGAAATTTCATGATTCATATTATTATTTACAATTTCATAGAAATATTATATTATGAATCAAAAAGCCCTCACTAATAAAAATATCGATTTTTTTGTACAGAAAAATCTCTACAAAATACTTATACAACCTCTTTGGTCTCAAAATAGTAGATATTTTATGAATTGCATTTTTTTAATTATTCTTAACTTACGATAATCTTAGGTAGAGACGTCAACAAAACTCTATCTATTCCATATTTACTCTTTGGCATTTATCAAACGTTGTATTTTCTGAATCACGATGTTTCTTTAGCATATTTAAACCTTTTAAAAGTGATTTTTAAAAAAGTGTTTTATCGAAGGAATAAAAATAATATCCTTCACAACCTGAACATAAATAGAAACCCATTTACATATTTTTATCGCGTATCTAAAAAACAAGGACCCAAAAAGTTTAAACATAAAAATTGAAATACGAATGACCAGATGCTACCCACAACCTCAACTAGGGTTCAAAGTTTTTTTATAAGAATTTTGTCTACATCTGTTGTACTGTGTTCTGTGAAAAGGTAACACGCAGACAGACAGACAGATAGACAGTCGACAAATGCAGTATACTATCAATGACAAGTAGAATATACTATGTTATTTACAACTTCGCTGCTCAGGCATTCGTCTGTACATAATGTTTCCCTGATAAAAACTATCCTAATGTAAACGGGGTTCAAAGTCTATCTTTAGATTATTTTATTTAAATGGATCCTGTGGGCTAAGCAAGGCAAAATACGATATCGCCTTTAGGCTAGAAACATATTCTGTAATTTCGTAACCATTTCGTAATAATATAGAAAATATAATAAGATATGAAGATTTTTGAATGTCCAAAGACCGCTACCGCCAGATTACGCCATAAGTCATAACGAGTATAGTATGTATTTTAACCTGTCTCCACTCTCCAGTAATTAATACATCCATTTCCCGTCACTATTGTCTTAGTATCAACATCAACTCTATTACTCTTAATTGCAATAATAATGGGTCACATCAGAACTGTCCCAACAATACCCGTTTCACTGGGGAGCACCAAAACTATTACGCCTCATGTGACTTTGGATGGAGGAACTTTTTTCATTAGTTATTAAGCTATAACAACGATAACAACAAAAGTTTGGATTATTGGGTGATATTTTTTATTTATTGGTTAGACATTATTGGTTGCTAATTTTCGAGTCCATAGATAAAATTGGGAATATCACGCAAAGGGCCGACCGAAATCCGTCATTTTTAGGGTTCCGTACCCAGAGGGTAAAAACAGGACCCTTTTATCAGTAAAAGTAAAAGTCTCAGGACTTCGATGTCTGTCCGTCTGTCCGTCTGTCTGGAGACAGACGGACAGACACACAGACACAGAGATTGAGTTACAGGCTGGAGCCTGTAACTCAAGAACGGTAATAGCTAGAGAGTTGACATTTTCACAGATTATGTATATTTGTTGCCGCTATAACAACAAATACTAAAAACAAAATAAATCAAATATTTAAATTTTTGCTCGGTATCAATGATGCCAATAGGTAGGCACTTAAAATGTACACAAAATACTCAGCTGTATTTAAACTTTAATAATTAATAGTAAAATTAAAATAAAATAAATAATTAAGGGGGTCCCCATATAAAAATACAATTTTTTACTATTTTTGCTCTACATTGGTACGGAACCCTTCGTGCGCGGGTCCAACTCGCACTTGGCCGATTTTTCACATTGATATTGATAATATAAACGTAGTCAAACGTTGAGCAAAACTTTTTGTTCACTGTTTGTACTGGGGCTGCCTCTAGCGACGCTGCAGTAATAACTATTATATAATTATCCTATTGAATGTGCATCGAAAGTATATCAAATTGTTGTACTTTGTTTTTAGGTAATAAATTACTACAGTAATATAAATGCTAAAGTATGTCGGTCTGTCTGTCTGTCTGTTACCGTATACGCTTAAGGTGCTAAGCCGATTTAAATGAAATTTAGTATGGAGATACTTAAAATCCTGGAAAGGGCAGAGGATAGTTTTTATAGCACCAAAAGCGTCGATAAAACATATTATATTCCTAATAATATTGAACTACTGTTTGAAATATTTTGTAAACGGGCTATGTAACATTAATTAAGAAAAAATTAAAACCGACTTCCAAGGTAAAAACAATTAAAATATTAACTAAAAAGTATTAAACAATTCTTTCTCTAATAGTGACTTTTCCAGAATTCGTCAAAATCCCTAGTTGGGATTTTGACGAATTCTGGAAAAGTTTCTGTACATATTATAGTCTTCACTACTTTGAAGTCGGTACCAGTCCCAAATATTTCAGATATTCTGACATTGACTGAAGTCATGGTTTCATTAGCTGGTACCGACTTCAAAGTAGTGAAGACTATAATATGTACAGAAATAGTTGGGATTTTGACGAATTCTGGAAAAGGCACTATTAGAGAAAGAATTATTTAATACTTTTTAGTTAATATTCTTATTGTTTTTACCTTGGAAGTCGGTTTTAATTTTTTGTTAAAAAATAATAATTTCACTCTTTTTAGTTATTTATATAATGGTAAATACATAAGTGTCAGTTGTAGATATATATGATTTAGGTATGAAACTATCACATCTATTAACTGTAAGTACTTAAACTTGAATTATGTTGAATAAAATTTACATAGTAGCATATTATTATGCTTTCAGTTCTTAAAACAACAATGAAACCAAAGAGTCAGAAGTTCTCTAAGCACTTTCGGAACATGGTATACCCGTGGCAAAATCTTACTTGGTAGCGTATGCTTAGAATACTTCTAACTAAATCGAAATCACTATAATAATATTATGTTTTCTTATAAATTTTGAGGAGCTCCCTATATAACACATGGATATCATTATCAAATTGCCAACTTAGTAACCGTAGTACCAAAGTGGTATAATAATATACTTTAAAAGAACAAAATAATTTTGAAAATCATGTATAATGCTGGTTAATAATGTAGGAACTTAATTTTGCTTTTCAGCCCTGGATACCCTATTTTATGATTTTTTTAATTAGCCTATACTGTCCCACCGCTGGGCAAAGGCCTTTCACTGATTTTAGTTGTCTACAAGACAAGGCTTTACGCGTAGATAACCACTACGAATATTAACTATCCATATTATATGACTGTAAGCAAAATTGTGGTAAATGCTTGGAGTTATCTAAGCGATGCTGCAATTTCCAAATTTTCATCTTTAAAGGTTCAGGAGTTCTGTTCAGTACCTTTGGACCAAGAGACACCTTCGTATGAAATTTCTCTTATTTGTAACATAATAAATGTTTAAGTTACTAGAAATAACATTTTAACCACTATGAGTGTTTTGATAAATTTCAAGGATTTCGCTCGATTGCTCATAGATCCCATCATCAGCTCACCACTTTCGTAATTGTCATACAAAATTAAGATTATATCCTATACAACAATACGAGAATTTTGAAAATCGGTCCACAAACAACGAAATAATCATCAAAAACATCTGCTCCGATGTAAATATCATGAAAAGTACCAACAATTGGGTCTTTGTGTGATGACCCATGGTATAATTATGATTGTGATAATGATGATCAATCAAATTGATGTGTTGGCTTATGCTTTCAGTTGTTTAAACAACGCTGAAATCCCCGAACCTGTATCTATAAGGATTCAAAAGTTCTGTTCGGTACCTTCGGATCCAGGGTATAACCTGGTGCAAAGTCTTACTTTTTGGTAGCATTTACCTCGAATGCTTCAGAAAAAAATCAAAATCACTATATGTTTTCATACAAATTTCAAGGAGTCCTCTCGATTCCTCATGGATCCCATCATCAGACCACCACTTTTATGAACATGGTACCAAATTCGGATTCAACCCTGTACAACAACAAAAAAATCATGAAAATCGATCCACAAACGGCGAAGTTATGATTGAACATACAAAAAAAAAATATACAGACGAACATATAACCTCCTCCTTTTTTGAAGTCGGTTAAAAATACGAAAGTGTCTTCTATAATACGTGTCAATCGCTAAACCGAATTTGATCGCCATCAAGACTGATACTTTTAGTTCCAGAATAATTTTGTTTGATTTGCGGTGCTGCTCTATAGACAATACGACGTTGCAATCTAGCCTTATGCTAAGTACTCACATACGGTTTTGCTCGATAGTTTTACTCCGAATCGAAGGAAACTACATATTTGACATATTTAATTCCATCGATCCGGCTCGAAGCGAGCCTTCGAGCTGTCAGTTGTGCGGTCCACACGGTGGTTATTGCTCGATTTGGAGTAAAACTATCGAGCAAAACCGTATGTGAGTACTTAGCTTTATCTATAAATACTGAAGCAAGCAATATTAAAAATCATTTTCTTTTGACCTAAATAATATGCTGTTGTCTTTTATCTATAGTTTAGGAAAGATATTTCCTTTGTGTCGGATGGTTATTGTTTCAATATGCTCTCGTTAGTTTTTTGTTCAGAAATATTTTGAACCGGAGGAGGTCGCTGAATGGAGGCTTTTAAAATTTAATTCGATCAATGTGACCGATGGAAAAATTGAGTTTAACATTTTTTGTTGAAAGTAAAATGATTCTCTAGCATATAATCATTGAGGAAGCTAGCTTACTAGTCTAAGCGATAAGTTGAGAATGGCGAAATATATGGCGAGGCCTACTTTCAGCGTTAAATTAAAATTATAAATACTAGAGATAGGAATTCCGGAAGTCGAAAGTTTTGTTTATGGAAATTTCCTCCTCTTGAAGAATCTTTGTTTTAAATCTCTTAAATGTTAATAGTTTCGGAGTTTTTAACAAAAATCGTAATACTTTTTTTTTGCAACCTAATTTGCTTATAACTTTTGCAATTTTTTGTGTGCTAATACACGCTTCCGATAGATTTTTCTAGACGTCTTCCCGAATTTAATGAACTATCGCACGTATTTTTAGGACCCTTATCTTTATATTTCGCCATTCTCAACTTATCTCTTAGACTATACTGCACAGTGCACACATTATAATATTTAGTAATTATTTTACTTTATTAGAAATTTTTTGACATAAAATCCGTAATTTTTTGTGAATCTTTCACATAAGTAAAATTAAAAGTTTATCCATGTAAATCAGTTAGAAAGATTTAATCATAAAATAAGAGTAATAGAAGTATGTATGTATGTTTATAAAGGTGTTAGCACAAATTACCTGTTACTAGTATAAGCGACAGCAAAATCTAAGATTATGGATAATATAGCCTAGAATAATGCACTTAAGATCGTCCACACTTATAGTACTAATAATATAATAAATGCGAAAGTGTATCTGACTCTCCTTCTGTCTCTCTATACCTCTTCACGCCCAAACCGCTGAACCGATTTTGCTGAAATTTGGTATGGAGATTTTATAGTCTCGGGACGACATACGATACTTTTATCCCGGAAAATCTACGGTTATCGCGCGATAAAAGAATATCGGCGCAACAGAGTTGCGGGCATCAACTAGATCACAGAACACTAATTATTACTCAACTAGATGGATTTCTAAGGGCCAACCCACACCACAACCACACCACGTGGTCGGGCGTATATTTCGTATTGTAAGTGAACTGGACTATTCACACGTACCACATTTTGCAGTCGTTTTCAACCGCTTGTGTGATACCGACCACATCGCAAACACAACGTTGCGTCAATGAAATGACAGTGCGCGCACACCGCCCGCGCTCTTCTCCCCCCTCCGTTTTGACTTTCGTACACACCGCAACTACTGATGACAACGCAACCACGTCGACATTTTGTCGGTACCACAACGCAACTATAAAAGCTGCAGCGACACCATTCATACGTAACAGCTGCTCGACGGCATTTTGTCGTTGCGACGTAGTGTGGTTGTGGTACGTGTGGGTTGGCCTTAAATAATACTCTGAATTCATCAAGATGATTTCGCGTATGCATAGCCTTCTATGTCGCGAATATTTACTTAGCAATTATATATTCATCGTCTCTGTCAACAGATATGCGTAAATATTCTAATGAGATTCGTATTTGCTTGATCTCTGTGAGTGTACAACACGGAGTAAAATAATCATTTACTTTAAATAATATATGGCCCAACCAAATCATGAGGCGAGTCACATGACTTTATATTTAAATTATAATTATGAAGTATAACACTTATACTATAGAATACTAGCTTTTGCCCGCGGCTTTGCTCGCGTGGAATTCGAAAATCGCGTAAACTACGAATATTCTTGCAAATCTCCTTTGGAAACATGATGTTTTTCCAAGACCAAAAGTAGCATATGTTACTCTCCATCCTTTCAACTAAGTCGATGCCAAAAAAAAAGTCGATTGGTTGCTTCGTTAGGCTGCGAAGAAAGGACAAACAAACAAACACACTTTCGCATTTATAATATTAGTATGGATAGCTGTTGCCCGCGACTTCGTCCGCGTTAGCATAGTATAACGGAAATGGATAATTTTCTCCTTTTTATGGTCCCTTACTCAAATGGTAAAAACGGAACCCGATCACAAAGATAAAATATCAGCCTGTCTGTCTGTCCATATTAATCAAATGACACTCGAAATCTATACGTTTAGTTTAGGTTAGAATAATTTCAATATTAACAAATAACTTAGTTTGTTCCCAAAAAAAGAAGAATCAAAGTAGGGTCCGGGGGCAAAGTCCCCCATATATTAATCCAAAGACACTCGAAACTGTATGTTTAGTTTAGGTTATAATTCACTTAAGAATTTAGTTGATAAAACAGTTGCAAAACCTAATTTATTCTTTTCTATCCGGTTTTTCATATAATTGTAGTATTACTTACTGTAGTCGAGCTGTCTAGGGAATAGGGATTGATACGAAAATAATTATTCTATTAATACAACAATAGTTTGCCTGAAATATTTTCTATTAATACAGCCTGCCCTTCTTATATTTTCTATATTGTTTTGATGAAAATGTTATTAGTATTAAAGCGGTGCGCATACATCAGGGCTGTAGCTAGAGTCAGATTTGAGGTAGGACAGCATTGGTTACAGCTGTAGGGCAGAAGCAAAAGAAATATCATAATTGATTGATTTAAATCAACTTCTATTAGTTTGCAGGCAGCAAATTTTTTTTCGATTTTGTTGACCTGTGTTTTCTAGGGTTTTGATATTTTAAAGGTAGGGCATTGTGATTTTAAGGTAGGGAATTGCCCCCCAATGCCCCCCTCTAGCTACGGCTGTGGCACACATACCGCAACAGGATGCTATGCCATTAAAATGCATAAAACTCAAAAAATCTTTTGCTTCTTGATCTATTGATCTGCCAATGCCAGGGTGATATTTGTCTAAAAAGGTCATTTCTTCCTCCTTCCATTATCAACATTTACCCTCTTTTATGCATCGCTCTGTCGGGTAAAAAAACAATGGAACACGAAAACGAAACAGGCGGGCAGGCATAAACTTTAACTCCGAGATTAGAATAGGCCGGTAGTATAATACTAATTATTAATTAAATACTCCCTGCGACTAATCCAAAATTTTCTATTTTATAATTCATTTTTATACTTGAAAATAAGCCCCGAATTGTTTCATTTTCTAAAATTAGATACAACATTATATTTCCAAGAATTCAATCTGAGCCAAAGACGATATCTTAAAATTTTCTCAATAGAAAAAAAAAACACAAAGATGCATCTAATTTTCACGAATTTTTCATTTATTGCCATAACCGTGCATTGAACTAAGTTAATATTTTAACACATTGTATAAAATTCTATCATTGAGAAACAGACCTAGCGAATTTTTTAAATGTTGTATATTTATCGAGTTATTGAGAAAAAAACTAATTTGGCGATTAATCCGCGTCGTCCTTTTTCACCTGGCATTTTCATATGACGGGCGTGAGTGTGAAGAGAGGACAATGTTTTATTTTTTGGGTTAGTCGCCCTCTTAACTACCATCAATTTTTTATCAATATCCATCCGTGTTTAACAAAAATGTAGCATCGTTATCATTTTTGTTAAAAATGCTTGTTTTGAACTTTTTTTAACTGTTAAAAAATTTTAACCACCCAAAAAAGTGCACAAGGCCGTTAAAGAAATTATCACTATGTAAGTAAAGTTATCTTATTTACATTTCCCTATATAAAACGGTTGCTATGGGAAAACAAATTAAGATATAAACTTAATAGCCAATTGTATAAGGCTGTTAATAATAATTGTATATTATTTAATGAATCTGATAATAAGATAAGCATTATTGACATTAATAATATTCTGAACTATAAATGTAAGTTGACATTAGATAGATATTTTCTATCATTTTATTTTACACGACTTATAGCAAGTACGCTATTTAATTTTTTATCTTTAAATTCAGCCAAGAACTTGGCTAGTAGGACGATAACTGCTTCTATTGAGCAGTTTGGTCATAATGATATGACATCTAATGACAGCTTGGAATATGTTCCAAATAAAAATAATTTAAATTAGACTATAAGACAACAGAGGAAGTCTCTAGCACTGTAGATTTAATTCAAAATAAACTTAGTTCACTTACGCATCAAAATATACAAGGAATGTCAAATAAGGAACTAGAAATTGATTTATTTTTAAATAATAGTAATAGTAATGTAGATATTTTATGTATTACTGAACATTGGTTCAAAAAAAAAATGAAATAATGTTTAATTTTAGTATGCACCAGCTGGCTAGTTCTTTCTGCAGAGAAAAACCCATAAGAGGTGGTTCACTCATACTAATCAACAAGAATTTAAAATATAAGGAACGTAAAGATATAGTGAGCCTCTCTACAGAACGAACAACAGAAATAGCCTGCATAGAGGTGGGAAACTTTATTATTATATGCGTATACATGCCTCCATTAGGGTTATATGATATATTTGAAAAGGACATGGAGATTTTATTAACAAAAATAAGTGCATTTAACAAACAAATAATACTTTGTGGTGATTTTAATATAAATATTTTAGACAACAATTCGACCACTATTAGATTCACTTCTTTGTTAAAATCGTATAATTTGACATACTTGTTTTTGAACCCACAAGGATCAGTGGCAACTCTGCTACATGCATTGATAATATTTTTACCAATTTAGACCACTTAAATAAAGAAGTGATAAACATACTAAGCTCTGATCACTGTGGACAGCGAGCTATTTTCCCCATGAACAAGAATTTCAAAAAAGTATGTAAAAACAAACATACTTGTATCCCAATTAATGATAAACGTATTGAGAAGTTTAGGGGTGAAATTATATCTAAGATTGGAAATTTAGAATATCATAATAGCCCAGATATGACATTTGGTAAACTTTGCAAATTAATTAAAAACAATTTTAAACTATCTTCACCTCAAAAACAGTTGGCAAAAATAATAAGAGCAAATTTAGTGAATGGGCTACACCAGGTATTATGAAAAGCAGATTAAAATTGAATGATCTTTATAATGAAAGAACTGTAAATCAAAGTGAACACTTTAAAAACTTTGTAAGATTATATTCAAAAATATTTAAGCAAGTTTGTAGGGCTGCAAAATCTATTTAAATTAGAAATAAAATTAAGAATTAAAAAAATAAAGTAAAGACTACATGGCAAATAATAGCAAGTGAAACTGGAAGAGACGCCAGTCACAACTCAGATTTTAAATTAAATATAGATAGCAAAAATATAACTTCCGACAATGATGTTGCGACTGCTTTTGAGAAATTTTTTGCTGACATTTCAGTTTCGATTACAAGAAACTTAAAGGATTCTCCTGATGATGCTCTATTGTTACTTAAAGAAAATGTAAATGAATGTGATATCGATTTTAGATTTAAAGAAGTAGGTCCTCAAGACATTATAAAAACTTTCAATTTATTAAATATTAAGAACACTACCGACTTGTGGGGCCTATCAATGAAAGTTATTAAATCTATAATCGATGTTATTGCGCCCTACTTAGCGACTATTTTTAATGATTGTATAAAAAGTGGCTTATTTCCTGATCTAATGAAACACAGTAAAGTTTTACCTCTTTTTCAATCTGGTAGTAAGTCGGACCCATCTAATTTCCGACCTATATCTATCTTACCCACATTGAGTAAAATTTATGAAAAGATAATACTGAATCAATTAATATAAATAATATATTACATAATAAATAATTTGGATTTACAAAGGGGCGGTCTACTACAGACGCAGGCGTTGAATTGATCAGTAGTATTTTTAATGCCTGGGAGACGTCGCAGGATGCTCTAGGAGTTTTTTGCGATCTCTCAAAGGCTTTTGACTGCGTGCAACATAAAACATTGGTCAGGAAACTCTGTCACTATGGCATAAAAGGCACAGCACTCGCCCTCCTAAAATCGTACTTGTCAAATAGAACTCAGAGGGTTGACATAAATGCTAAAAAAATCTGCTGGTGCTAAAATTGAAATGGGGGTCCCACATTTTAGGACCCTTCCTATTTCTTATTTATATAAATGACCTGCCATTCTTAATCAAAGATAAACATGGGATAGTATTATTTGCTGATGATACATCGCTTACATTCAATATCAAACGGCTTAATGCGTGTTATGACGAAGTAAATAATGCTCTCTCAAAGATTATACATTGGTTCAGCGTTAATAATCTTTTACTCAATAGTAAAAAACCAAATGTATTAAATTCACACTGCCCAATGTAAGGCAAACGGAAACCAATGTGCTTTTAAATGGTGATACTATGGATCTAGTAGATACAGCTGTATTTTTAGGTATAACACTAGATTCCAAGCTTCAGTGGGGCCCTCATATTGCTGGGTTGGCCGACAGACTCAGTTCAGCAGCATATGCAGTAAGTAAGATTAGACAATTTTCTGATGAAACAACAGCACGTCTAGTGTATTTTAGTTTCTTTCATAGTATTATGTCCTACGGCATTTTGCTGTGGGGCAATGCTGCAGATATAAATACAATTTTTGTACTGCAGAAGCGAGCTGTTCGGGCAATCTATAAGCTTGCCCGTAATACTTCATTTAGAGAAAAAATTAAGGAAACTGGAATCTTAACTGTTGCTTCTCAATATGTCCTATCAAATCTATTATATGTTAAACATAATATATTATATGAATTTGATACCAATGGGAGAAATACTCGTAATAAACATAAGCTTGAAATTCCGGTGACTACACTTACTAAAGTCAAAAATTATTTTAAAGGTCAATGTATACGCCTTTATAATGAGATCCCAGAAAACGTTCAAAATCTGTCAATTAATAAATTTAAAAAAGATGTTAAAGAACGTTTGTGTACCAAAGCATACTATAAGGTTACTGATTTCATGAATGATAGTACACCGTGGGAATGAGGTCGCCCCCTGCAGAGCTGTTTCTGTATATTATTTTATTGTAATATTGTACACTGGTTGTATTTAGTTTTTTATTTTTTATTTAGTCATAATGACATTGTAATCTTCCGTCTTTTTCACAACTTTTTTTTTTGTTTTTTTTTTTTTGGTCACAACTCACATCTCCCTGGGGGTTCGCAAAACTTCTGTAGGGGGATCACCAAACTATTTCAGCAAAAAAAGTGGGTCATATCGTAAAATAGGTTGAAAAACACTGCACTGTATTATCAATTTATCACCTAGTTTTTACACCTTGTACTCGTAAAGTGGAAATAGTACAAGAATGTTATGTTTCATTCCCTTAACATGATTCATGAGTCATGACTCATGACTAATAATTTTTGTATGTATAATAAAAAGAAACCCTTGCGAATTTAAATGTGATCGCGGAAGTTGTAAAGTTTCGGAACAGGGTGACTATTCTTATGATTTTAGTCCCGACACAAAGATCATAATATGATGAGAATCAAATCTACTTGATCTTAGTAGAATTTAGTACTTACTTCCGACATATACAATTTGGTCTACCGTTTGGTCCACGAGATAACTGATTTGCGTTAAATAAAATATGATGATCGATTCGAGTTTGTTCAGAAGTAAAAACCATCAAAGCAAATTTAAAATCGACATCAAATTAGATTCGCAGAGAAAATGTAAGAGTAAGGCTGCGTTTCCACCAGAGATGTGTTGCGAGGAATGTGTTTTTTACTTTTTAAGATCCAATAGCATTGCCGCGCTGAACGATGTCATAGCAAGCTCACGTCAATGAAGCGATTCTATTGGTTCTCAAAAACACAATCCTCGCAACACGTCTCTGGTGGAAACGCAGCCTAAGGCCCCTGTCTATCTCATTTGCGCGCACTTATGCTGACAATGCTGCTGGAAACAGCTTTCATCATTCAGAAGTCGAGTTATTAGAATAAGACTTAGTGCCTCGCAGAGGAAATTAATTCACTTTTATGTTGATTACGCACAAAACTTCGAAACGAACCCTTTCGAAACGTCGAAAATGACGTCATTAAAAGTTAATTAAAAGGTACAGTAATACTATCGTATAGTAATCATTACCTACCCTTAGTAAGAGTTTGTTAATTCAATGCTCTGATCTTTGGATCTACTAATTTATTAGTATAATTATTGTTACTCAAATTAATAACATTAATAACATTTAGTGTCTAAACATACCATGCCGAAGTTCCGCGGCGGAAGTTCGGGATGATTCTGCCTGCAATGTATTTTTCTCACCTCCGGGCGGAAAACGTCAACTTTCTTCCCGCTGCGATCACATGTTTGTTGACCTCAGCTTCGCCTCGGCCAACAATTACATGAAATTTCTTATTTTTCTGCCCTCTTTGCGGTAGGTTCTATCGTATCCGCAACAGTGGAGCACCATGGAGTTTTAGTGGGTAGAATACAGGAGTCCGACTGGAGCACCATGGGATTTTAGTGGGTAGACTACAGGAGTCCCACATACCCCGGCCGATATCCCCAATTTGCCGGGGATGCGTAAAGCAGTTATTAAAAAAAATGGTGCGTAATGTAGGTACTATTAAATTACCGATGACACACCATGCCGAAATTCCGTCGCGTCATATTGTATGCGCTTAACATTGCTGACGTAATCATGCCGAACTTCTGCCGCGGAACTTCGGCATGGTGTGTTTAGTGTCTAAATTGTATCTTTAATACTAATTAATTTTATCGAACATACTAGATGACCCCCGCAACTCCATTGTGCCAAAAGTTTACATTTTCCGGAATAATCTACATATTTCCCAGGACTCAAAGAATCTTCATACCAAATTTCAGCAACATCGGTTCAGTCAACGGCTTGAAGTGTTAACAGACAGACATACGCACTTTCGCATTTATAATATTAGTATGAATAACAAGCAGAGGCTTTCACTGATTTTTTGATTGAAAAAATATTGTGAAACAGGCTAGGACATATTGAAACAAATGAACTGTGATAAAATTAAACAAAAAGAGAAGATTTAGTGTCGGTGTTAAGTGAGAACTATAAATCTGAGGCGGCTGTTCATAGTGCGGTAGATAGTCTGTAGGATCGGGTAGATACGCCCAGGTAGCACAAAATTGCTGAGTAGCGTCTGTGGGCACGTTTTTTACATCGCCATTTGCTATGAAAAATTGATATATAAGATTCTACTCAAGCTCTATATGACCAAATTGGGCACACTTTATATAGCAAATTATTACTATATAGAAACGATGTAAGTAGCTTTGCTAAGAAGTTTTTGTCATTTAGGTCGCTTTCACGTTACCAAAAAACATAGATAATAAAAATCTGAAACACACGACTATAAATATAATATGGCGACTACAGAATTAAATGATTTTTAAAACATTGACGTATTACATACATTTTATGAAAATTGTTACTCGCCATAATATGAGCCTAATTTTATTTGCAAATTAAATTTTACTGTTAATGTAAACCGGCGTGAAACAGCGCTTGCGCTCTGTTTCGCCGAGTGAGTGAGTTTACCGGAGGCCCAATCCCCTAACCCCTACCCTATTCCCTTCCCTACCCTCTCAACTATTCCCTTCCCTTCCCTACCCTCCCCTATTACCCTATTCCCTCTTAAAAGGCCGGCAACGCACTTGCAGCTCTTCTGATGCTGCGAGTGTCCATGGGCGACGGAAGTTGCTTTCCATCAGGTGACCCGTTTGCTCGTTTGCCCCCTTAATACTGCCTTGAAGCAGTAACGTTTATAAAAAAAACTATAGATAATTGTATGAAAAGGAGTATAATAAGTGAGCTAGCATATAATTCACCTTTCATGACTGTTTTTCTTATGAATGCTGAGTAATTTGCTTTGAAGCAAATTACTCAGCATTCATAAGAAATGAAAAGAAGTTAATAATATAGCCCAGAAGCTATTAATATTTGCTGACCGCCATCTGATTCACCTTTCATGACTGTGAAAGGTGAATATAATTCACCTTTCACAGTCATGAAAGGTGAATTATATGGCGGTCAGCAAATATTAATAGCTTCTGGGCTATATTAATAACTTCTAATTGGCGAAAAGCTGTATAGATGGAACTTACTTGGCTAGAAATTACTGTATTAGGAGCTTCCATATGACAGCTGTGTAAAAACGCTATATAGACGTCTACAGCGTAATTTTACACAGCTTTTAATACTTAACGATAATATATACTCATCAAGCCCTATAAGCTCACCGGTGAGCGAGACACAATAGAATTACAATAGATTTCCAAGAATCCACGATCGAAGGATTAATATTATTAATGCGAATGAGTCTGTCTTTCTGTCTGTCTGTCTTTCTGTCTGTCTTCACGTCTCAACCGCGCGCTAAACGGATTTTTCTTGATATGGAGATAATTATAGTCCTGGGATAGGACGTAGGATTCCTTTTTATCTCGGAAAATAGGAGGTTCCGGTGCCATAAACGGATTTTTGTGTAATACTTTAAACTTTAAGCCTTGCGACGTCCAATCTTTTCTTTTATAAGTCTGTGCCAATGCTTGGAGGTTGGCCTATATATACGAATTTCATTCAAGTTTAGTTTGAAGTTAATTTTGCGGCAAATAGTTTTAGCGGTGATATTTTAACAGGGATACTTATATTGTAGAATTCTTATCATTACTCTTTGCTAGCTCTTTACTTTTTATCCTCTTTCCAAAAAGTAAATTAATATTTTAGAGTGAGTAAGCTTCTAAGCAGACTATCGAGGAATTCAAATCTGGCTGAATGTCATTTAGTAGCAAAATTGATATTTCGTTGCAGAACTGATGTTTTACAGCAAGTTTGTCAATTTGTAGAAAAGTTGCCATTTCGTAGCAAAGTTGTCATTGCGTAGCTAGTTCATTATTTTGTAACAGGTTCGTCACTTCGTAGTACGGACATTTATAATTCCTACTAGACAACTCCGTTGCGCCAAAACTCGATTATTGCGCGGGAACCATTTTTCCGGGATAAAAACTATCCTATGTCCTTTCCCGGAACTTTAAGTATCTCCATGCCAAATTTCAGCAAAATCGGTTCAGCGGTTTGAGCGTGAAGAGGTAATATACAGACAGTACACTTTCGCATTTATAATATTAGTATGGAAGTGTGGATTATAATGATAATATTATTATGTAATAAACTATTTCTTAAAATCTCGCCCTATTAGACAGGAGGAGGAATTCAATAGAAAATCAAAGTTTCTATGAAAAGTATTCCTGCAAAGTGAGAAAGTGCTATTCCGATGACACGGCCAGAAGCTATTATTATGTAAAACTAATATTGGTAGACAAACACTAGACTATTATTATCTAGTTATAATAAAAAAAATATAACTAGATAATAATAATCTCCTAATTCCAAATTGCTTTTCCTAAAATAATGGAATAGTGTCTAGATAATAAGATTGGCAGACTATCAAAACAAACGTTTTATTTGTTTAATATATTAGATTATATCCAATATAAAAATGAAACAAATATTTGTTTCGGTATCACAAACTTTCAATACAGGTAGAGACTTAATAGAAATTTTATCTGATCGTCTTAACTTGACGTCAGAGTGACAACGTCTGAAACAATCCTCTACACCTTATCTACACCGTTATTGGCAAAACAACGTACATTTACTACAAAATATTTAAATACTAAAAAATATTTTTAGACTTTAAACATTTTTTAGTGAATTTTTGTGCAGGTACCTAGGTCCGGTCATTACTATTTTAAGCTGAAAAATAACTCAAACATGTTAAATATTTTCGTATTAACCCGGCCCGTTAAGTAAATATAGGCCGAGTGTAAGAGTATAATTTAAATGTGACTCTCCAGGTTTAGAGATATATATGAACGGTAAGCAGCATGAATGTGAAAGCTGTTGTTTGGTGTGAATCGACGGTGCTCCCCTCAGGGAGCACCGTCGATTCACACGTAATAGCTCGTCATTCAGCTTGTATGAGCTGTATGACGGATATGCTCAAATCTCATGAGATGTCTAAACCCGACCCGATATTAGCTAGATGATGGAGTAGTGTAGTTACAATGTTTGTTCATATTAGAAATGAAAAAATGAGTAGTTCCTCTTTCATTGAAATGATAGTTACCCTCTTCATACAGTTATGTTCCAATTAAAACCTGTCACGAGAAGGTAAGGAGGCGGCCACACCGTCAATATCGCGATAAGCAGCTTTTCCTCTCAGTGCGGCCTATCTTAGCGCACATAAATCGCACAGTTGGAAAGATTGTATAATTCCTGATAGTTTGCCCAGAATTTACGGGCCTTCAATTTAATTTGCCCGGGCGGAGGCAATCTATAACCGACGCATAAACGAATCCCTGCCAATTTGCCCGCCGCTTAGATTTTAGATTTTATAGCGTCGTTTTATTTCAGAATTTGTTTGGGTTGATAGTAGTTTGAATGCCGCAATTCTGGGGGAAGGCTTTAGGTTTTAAGAGAAAAACTTTGTATTACAGATCGTTAAAGTTATGATTACAACATAGGCCATCATATTGTAAAGTGTCACTTCAAAGATAGGTCACAATCATGCCTTTTGTGCTAGTGTCATGTTTTTTTTTATAGAATAAAGGGGGTAAACGAGCAAACGGGAGGGTAGGGGATTGGGCCTCCGGTAAACTCACTCACTCGGCGAACCACAGCGCAAGCGCTGTTTCACGCCGGTTTTCTGTGAGAACGTGGTATTTCTCCGGTCGAGCCGGCCCATTCGTGCCGAAGCATGGCTCTCCCACGTAAAAATTGTCATGTATAATATTTTTTAGTGTAAAATTCAACGAAAATTAAAAGTAACGCTAGTGTCATTTTGAGCAGCAGCTACATTACATCTAGTTATAATAAAAAACCTGTCCCACAGGCCACAACCCACATCCTTGTGGTATAGTAGTTAAGAGATTGAGGCCAGTAGTTTTTTTTTAATTATGTTTTGGTTGACGAAAAATTGAGTCAAACTACCGCACTCAGAGATGAATATAAATTATTCAAATGTAATAAAATGAAGATTTTGACACAAACCTCTGCATACATTATATTCTGTCAAACTCTTCATTAAATTGAAGTTTTATGCTTTCTTCAAACCATAAAGTTAATATACCTAGCGGAATAGAGCAACAATCTCGAGCTGTCAAACGTAACCGAAATTGGTTTCATCTGTGTGTAAAAATATGTGTACGTTAGACTTACACAAGCATGATTGAACATGATTTCTATGAGATTAAATTGTCAACGTGCGGCACGTGCAGACTGGACGTCAAAAAAGAGTGCTGTCATGTATCACACGTCTCTTTTTACCACGCAGTGTTACTGATAGTGACATCTCTCTTGCTCAAGCCTTTGTTTATTAACTTATATTAACTTTATGGTTCAAACCTACGCGATCAAGCGACTGCGAAGCGGGGGCGTCAAGTTGCGTCAAGTTGTCAAATGTGTGTTTTGAACTAGACTTCTTTTTTAAAACCATTTGACAACTTGATGCTCCCGCTTCGCTGTCGGTTGGTCGCGTAGGTTTGAACAAAGCATACTCGTAATCATCTGAGTGCGGCATGCGGCAGTAATTCTAAGATTGTATGATATAAAAATATAATAGGGACGTAAATTTACTTGGAAGTAATATTCGAATTTTATTTCGTGTGTATTTATTATATATTTATACTTAATAAAGTAACTGGCTTTTACGTCTTTCCTGCTTACGTCATGCTCGGCTTGCCTGTCTATCATACAACGAATTAATTCTACCACATTCTTATATCATTTTGGTGTACTTATTTTCACAATATAATGTTAATTTTCCTCCTTATCTTGTTATGTCTGTCAAATATAAGATATTTGACAGGATTACGAGATTGTGAGGCAAATAAGTGTAAAAAAAGTTGGAGTTACATTTTATTCTAATGCGTGTCACAGACAGAGCAGGTAATGTACATTACATTCCAGGATGTATATCTTTACATTATATTAATCTATCACAAACACAACAGGTAATGTAATGTATCTTTCACTACATTTCAATGGTAGCCGCCCCGCTTTTCATTTCAGCTGCTGATGTGTTAAATACAGGCTGTTCTAATATTTTTAATATCGTAAATCGTAATATTATGGACCCTTCGAGTTACTTGATATTAGATTTACTAGATAGTTTATCAGAAGATGATTCGGATTGTGATTTTGATGCGCGCAAAATGTTACAATATGTGCTCATAACAGAACGATGTAAATTGAAGATATTTGATTGAAAATTAAGACTCTGGGGAACAGACTGCCTGCAGTGCCTGCTGTGAAGTGCTGTGCTGAGGTGGTAGCACCGTGTGTCTCTGTCTATCATCTATACATATTATTATAAAATTCGCTGTCCCGGCAAAAGTTGTTTTGCCATTTAAAGTATTTCTACTTTATCAGTTAATACAAAATCTTACCCCCTTTTTTATCCCCTAAGAGGAGGGGGATTTTATACACCAGATGTTAAGTTGCAAAACATCTTCGATCTTGGATTCCAGGAAATGCTTTTGTATTCTATTGTTGTTGCGATCACCGGTGCTCTTATGGGGCTTGAAGAATTAATAACATGAAGTAACTCCATTAAAGAAAAAAGTTTGATACAAAATCTGACCCCCTCTTTTGTCCCCTTAGAGGGTGGGGGGGGAATTTATACACCAGAGTTTAAGTTGGAAGAAGACAAATATATCTGCGAAAACCACATTCAAATCGGATCAGAAGTTTTCTTGTGATGCTGGAACAAACATACAGACAGACAGACAAAAAACTAACCACAGTTTTGGCTTCTATAGCGATGTAGTGACACCCCCGTTTATTATTTTTTGAATATCTTTAAGGGCGCATTTTCATTAGTCGTTAACTCGTACGGTATACAGCATACGGGGAGTCTATGACAACGAATGGGGCGCGTCTATTGGTCGTGGCATGATCTCCCGCACCCCGCATGCGGGCCCTATCGACCAGTGAAAATGCGCCATAATGTACAGAATTTTCATTTCTACCGTTTTATTATAATATGATGTATAGACAAAGTCACTTTTTTTCGCTCATGTCCCTTTGTTCCCTTTAATCTACTTCTACTACGCAACGGATTTTGATGATTCTTCCAGTGTTAGATAGCCCATTTATCGAGGAAGGCTATAGGCTATATTCTATCACGCTAAGACTAATAGGAGCGAAGAAATAGAGGAAAATGTGGAAAAAACGGGGAAAATTATAACTTGAACGCGCTAATCTCAGGAAAGTGAGGAACTACTGGTCCGATTTGAAAAATTCTTTCTGTGTTAGATACCCAATTTATTGAGGAAGGCTATAGGCCACGCTTTTTATCACGCTAAGACTAATTTTATAGGAGAATGTGGAAAAAACGGGGGAAATTATTTGAAAGGGCTTATCTCGCGAACTACTGGAGCAATTTTTATGTTATTTGGCACAGATAAGAAGTAGAGCACGTGAAGGATCATATTATGCTATGCAATTTTAATCATTTTTTTAGTGGCTATATATTTTATACCCGTGCGATGCCGGGGCGGGTCGCTAGTACATAATAATAATATAACCACAGAAATTTTTGAACACCCTATGAAGAGAAGAGATGTATCGTAATATACAGAAATATATTGAGATGTATTGAGATGTATTTAGATGTATCAAAATGTAAATATATATTTTCATATAGCTCGGTATCTTAAGATACGAAGATGTAAAAATATACATTATAGCTGCTGTGTGTGGTCTCCTGACGATTTATATAGAAAGATGTATTGAGATGTATTGAGATGTATCGTGCTATAATATACATCTTTACATTACCTGCTCTGTGTGTGACAAGCTTAATAGTTTTTTTATTGCTTGCTTTCGAGTTAAAAATCCGAGTCGGAAATAAAAATGTATGAGATTTGATTATAGGGAGTCGCAAAAGCCACACTTATAAAAAATATATTCATTTTTAACTAGATGACGCCCGCAACTCCGTTGCGCTAAAAATCGTTTATCGTGTGTGAACCGTATATTTTTCGAGATAAAAAGTAACATATTAATAAATATATTCTTTCCCGGGACTCAAAATCGGTTAATATATTATAAGTATATTAACCGGCAGGCTGATACACTTTCGCATTTACAATACATATTAGTATTTGACCAATGTGACCTGCAAACCTTCAAGAAGATAGCGTATTCCCTTTTGATAGGCCAGCAACGCACCTGCAGCTCTTCTAATGTTACGACTTACGAGTGTCCATGGGCGACGGTAGTTGCTTTTCATCAGATGACCCGTTTGCTCGTTTGACCTCTTATTTTATACAAAAAAGTATGGATTTTTAGCTTCATTATCTAAATTCTCCGTCGTCTGTCCGTGGCCTAATGGGCAGACCTTGGGTTCGCACTCCTAGAGGGTGCAGGTTCGAACCCGGGTGGAGGCGTGTACCTATGAGACATTTTCTGATCTCAAGTACATAATACGGACGCTCCTACATCGTGAGGAAACCTGCACATAGTTGGTCTAGTCTAGTTGGCCTAGTCCAGAGGAAAGAACTAGTCAATACGTCTGGCGTATTGACTAGTTCTTTCCTCTGGACTAGACCGACTATAATGCGAGAATGCCGTATGCGCTTGGGCAACCATACGGACATTTAAAAATCTTGTCCCAGGCACTACAGTATTTGAGGAGTGGTTACTTCGCTCTGAAAAATACTGTATAAATTATACACAACGGATGTAAAGGCCTAGTTTTTTTAATATAAATTCTAAACGAACGCATGTTGTCTAAGCACCCAGACCTTTTATCTCAGTGTCACCACAAAACGTGAAGGTCATCGTACGTCTGGTAACTTGACATGAAATAAATTATTTTAGGTCCAAAATTTAGGCAAGTCCGACACCTTTTCGCAGACGTGACATTATATCATTTTGATGTCCATAATTTTTAGCGTCTGGCACTTTTACTAGATCCCACCGATGTCTCATAAGTTTGTAGAGAACGCATTTTTGATAATCCATACTAATTTTATAAATGCAAAAGTGTGTCTGTCTGTCTGTTACCTCTTCACACCCAAACCGCTGAACCGATTTTGCTGCAATTTGGCATGGAGATACTTTGAGACCCGGGAAAGGACGTACGATACTTTTGGTCCCGGAAAAATGTACGGTTCCCGCGCGATAAACTAATTTTTGCGCAACGGAGTTGCAGGCGGCATCTAGTGTTTAATAAAGATTGAAAGAAATTTAAAATCGACCCCTAATTCGAATTTCTAAGGGCGCGTTCAAAGATGCGCGTGATCAGTGCGCGTCGCTTGTTTCCCCAAGCATTTTGAGGATAGCCTCAAAGCTTTATGTAATTTAGATTTACCTAAATGTAATTTGAATTACATAAAACTTATTTTCATACATTTCCACAAACCGCATACGCGCTGAAAACACGCACGTTCAGCGGGGCTAAAATGGTCGCTTCGAAGAATCATGATATGAATCATAATATGATTCATTTTTCTAAAATCGCAAAATGCAGCACTTTCTGGACTTCCGATTTCGTCTGAAGTACTTACTTGGATTTCCTCCTATCTTCGTGGTCGTCAGCAGTCGGTACGTACGCAGAGCTCATCCTCCAAGTGGCGCAACCTCGACGCTGGCGTTCCACAAGGCGGTATTTTATCTCCCCTACTTTTCTGTATTTTTATAAATTTACTCACTAAAAGACTTCATATTGCGTATCATCTGTATGCTGATGACCTGCAGCTTTACATCCAGGTAGGACTAGATCAGCTAACAGCAGCAATCGCAGAAATAAATCAGGTTTTAAGAACAATAAAAGACTGGTGCGATACTTTTGGACTATCTGTAAATCCCTCTAAATGCCAGGCAATGGTGTTAGGTAGTCCAAGATATTTATGTAAAGTAGATATAGGTGCACTTCCACCTGTTATCTACAATGGTTCTGTAATTACTTTTAGTACAAGCGTGAAAGATCTTGGTTTACATATTGATTCCTCTCTGACTTGGCAATCCCATATTTCCAATGTATCCAGCAAAGTCACAAATATCCTACGATCCCTTTATCGGTTCAAAAATTTCCTTCCGACTCCGATTAAGACCTTGCTGGTCCAGACCCTCATCTTCCCTATAATTGACTATGGTGACGTGTGCTGTTTTGATCTTAGTGCCGATAAGCTCAATAAACTCGACCGTTTGTTTAATAATTGCCTCCGATTCATATTCAACCTTCGAAAATACGACCATGTTTCCCTGTATCGCTCCAAGCTACACTGGTTACCAGTACGTCAGCGCCGCTCTGTGCGGGCACTAAGTGTGTTATATTCACTGCTGCATCATCCCAATCCTCCCGAATATCTCGCCCCTCACTTTCAATACCGTTGCAACAGACACGATTTAAACCTCCGATCCACTTCAAATCAGCTTTTAAGCTGCCCATCCCATAAGTCTAGTTCTGTCCACTCTTCTTTCAATATCCAGGCTGTTCTTCTCTGGAATGCTCTTCCTCCGGAAATCAGGATGTCAAAAACCAGAGATACTTTCAAGCGCAGGGTGCGTGACTTTTACTTGAAACAGTTGGCGGACTCTTAGTTTTCGTATCATTATGTGGTTATATTTATATATTGTATATATATTATAATTATTAATAATAAGTATATTGTATATATAATATATTACATTATATTTATAGTTAAGTATATATAATATTATGTATAATTTATTTACGGTATGTATTTTATTTAAAGTATAGTATAATATGCAATAATTATGTATTTGATAAGTTAAGTAAGTATAAGTTTTTCTTTCTTTTTCCTTTTTTTTTGTAACTTGACTGGCACCTACACAATTTTATTCCTGTATCGCCCAAAGGTTGACTGGTAGATAATGCCATTAGGCATTAAGTCCACCTTTGTACTTTTTATGTGCATAAAGTTTTTAAATAAATAAAAAATAAAATGCAACTCTGCTTGCAATTCATTTCTGTATTTTTGTACTGATTTGACATTTGTCAGTTTGAACAATTTTTGACAATTCATTTGCTGAATTGATTGAGAGGAATTGCTAAATGTGACCATTTTAGCCCCGCAGACGTAAAGTATTAGGGCGTGTTCAGGCACGCCCTAATATTTTGTCAGGAGGGCAATTTCAGAAAAACGTGTACGGGGTATAAAATTTCATTTTAATTTTTATGTCAATTTTCTCTTTTTTTTCTATATATTTTTTTCTATAATGTAATAGAAAATATCGTTTATTATACAAAAAAAAACAAAAAAGGACGCGGAATTTAACGCATTTTCCTGATAATATCAAAAATGACCGTAGAAAAAGTCACCCAATGGAGGTCACATAATGCTTCCTTCTTGTTGTTTTACATTGTTTAAAAATTAACCATCTTATTTAGCACTAATACATTTTTGGTATCAAATACTGTACAAGTTTTGCAATGTGTAAACAATAACAATAATCAAAGGAAAGTGATTAATAACAGTAAAACTTGGTCACATACCTGAACAAAGAAATTGAAACACCTGCACTTCAACAACATTTCCGCGCTTTTCACTAGTTAGTTTGCCAGTAAAAACAAAAAGACGTACCTATCAATGAAGAACATACGTTGTTTTGCCAGATCGTGCCAAATAATTTCTAGTATTAGAAAAATTTTACAAAAACGAGCGGTCACAAAGCGGAATCTTCCGGAAGAATAAAATTTTCGTTTTAAATTCAAATTAATTTTTAAAATAAATTACATATAAAAATATATAATTGATACTTTCAACTGATACATTTGACTTTTGAGATTTTAAATTATGTATAGAAATCACTTCCAATACTGGATATTTTAAAAAATCAATAATTATCTCATCTTAGTTGGGAAGGGGACAGGTATATTTGATGGTTTTCAATACTTTAAAACCTTCGTAAGTTTTTTATTTAGTAAATAAACAATAAGACGACAATTTATATATGTATTTAAACATATACTTTTTTCACTTAAATTAATATATTCTGTTAAAAGTTATTTATCTCAACAAAATAAATTAACAAAGTACAAGGACAAGGCAAAATCAGGGGGTACACATTTTTTTGAAAATGCCCAGGAAACAGAATGCAAAATATTAAACCGACCAAGTCACTGGAAGTCACTACACTACCGTTCATGAAATAGATTGACCCAAAACCTCTTTTTGGTTGTGGGTTAATTAAAAGTGAACTCAACGTGAATTCCACAGGGCGATGTATAATCCGACAGCAATGCGACAGGCAAAATTAGACAGCTGCAATCAGTCAGTTGGACAATGTACTTTGGTGCTATTAGACTGATTAGTTTTCAGAATGTCAGTTGGAAAGTAAGTAGAGATTATAGTAATCTGTTCAGATTTTTTCAGCTCTCTATCCAAAATATAACAAAAACTTGAGAGGTATCATGGGACACCCGAATGGAACGATGTTATTTCTTATGTTCAAAAAACCTGTACTTATACTTATATACAGGGTGTAACAAAAATAAGTGATAATACTTTAGGGTGTGTACGTGTTCCTTGTAGAGAGTTCACTGTGAAAGTAGCAGCGCTGAAAGACCAAAATTATTTTTCACTTTTGTATGGGGAAACTCGTGACGCTCGGACCCTTGCCCATACAAAAGTGAAAAATTTTTTTCATCTTTCAGAGCTGCGACTTTCACAGTGAACTCTCTACAAGGAACACGTACACACCCTAAAGTATTATCACTTATTTTTGTTACACACTGTATATTATGTATTAAAAAATATTAAAAAAAAACGCCATCTCCTGACATCCAGGAATATTAACAACGCGTCGCTGTACTTTATTCTCAAAAACGTTGACGCACAGGAATACTATCAACGCCCTCTGCCCGTACAACTTTTTCAGTCTAGCCCAAGGCGGAACACGCGATAAGGAACTACGTTTCAATTACAACAGGTTTTGCTATGGAACTGTCGGTAGAACAAAACGTAACAACAGAGCAGGCATAACTTTTCAACGCTTCGTATAAAAACCGATGTAAGACAGCGCGGTATCGACTGCATGTCCTGATACGACTTTAAATTATTTCCATCTTAGAATACAAGCTTAGAACATTAAGGCTTTAGAACATTAAGGGCCTGTTTCACCAATTCCTGATAAAGTGCCGGATAGTCTATCCAGCACTTATCAGGAAGTGGTGAAACAGGCCTTCTATCTGTCAAGTTAAGTGGTGGATAGCCTATCCAGCACTTATCAGGAAGTGGTAAAACAGTTCCTAACTGTAGTAAATTTTAACTATCTAATGCAACATCCTTTATCTTCAAATACGTGAATGCTCAGTAACCATAAAGTTTGCAAATAATAGGGCAGAATGTGTCTGGGACCCGTGTCAAAAGGGAAATTTAGCGAACGATATTAATGACGGAGTAAACCTATGAAAAGACATTATGTTTTATTTATTTAGCGCTGTTTTGTTCATGAAAATAAATGAATTATTATAGACGCTATGCATAAATTATTCTTTATTGCATTAAATATTACAAATTATAACTTATTACTAGAGGACTCCACATTAAGGCCTGTGAAACCCTGTCCCCGAAGTCTTATGCTGGCTTCTCACGGCACGTACCATCTCGAGCCAGAGTGAAGATAGTGTCTCGAGGTGGCGCGGGCTGGCTCGAACAGGCGCCGGACCCGTTTGAAGTCGGTAACTTCAAAGGCGCGGCTCGAGCGGCTCGTTATATTACGCGCCGTGAGAACGAGTAGCGCGGACTCGCCTGTTGGCTCGTGCTCGCTCGTACTGTAAATCGGCTCGGCGCGGCGCGGCTCGTGATATTACGCGCCGTGAGAAGCCAGCATAACAATTGTTTCTGTGACAGTTGCCGATTTCATCCGAACCGGCTTACTTTTATAGTGCAGATAGAGCATAAGAGCAGCTGTTTTTCTTCTTTTACTCTCGAAATACAGTGTGACGAATGATCGCCCACAAAAGGCGAGAGCGCTAAACTTTTCAGATGCCCACTGACGTATGTTTGTATACTGATAGGTTTTTTTTTCAATGTTCATGGTTAAAAGTCTCCTATACACAAAAATTTTTGCACAACTATGAGTTAACTAAGTTCAGGAACAATAAAATAATTATTAATACTAGATGAAGCGAGCAACTCCGTTGCGACAAAATTCTATTGTCGCGCGGGAACCGTACATTTTCCGGAATTAATAGTATCGAAAATGTGTCTGTTTCTCTGTTACCTCTTCACGCCCAAACCGCTGAACCGATTTTCCAAAAATTTGGCATGGGGATACTTTGAGTCCCGATAAAGTACCATTCCGGCACGATAATCAAGTTTTGGCGCAACAGAGTTGCGGGCGTCATCTAGTAATAGTATAGTTTTTGGACGCTTGCTTGTGACGTGATAGTACTGTTTCTTTTGTTACTTTAAGGTATCTGAAATTACACTAAGAAATGTGCGTAGGCGCAATTCACAGTTTAGTATTAAGGTGGTCTACTGTGTAATATCTTATACTGTGGTACAAGTATGCGCTGTATGGCGCTGTGAATTTGCACGCAGTATTACAATGAAAATATGCCCGTCTTGGTGTACGAACTCTTTGGAGATAATATTTACTTGGGAATTTAATTCCGACATTATAAAATCAGCCAGATATTATAATTTGTTAACGGGACATAACAATGCAATATCTTCAAGGAAAAAAAGGAAAAAGAATATTAACGTACTTATGTAATATTACTGAAATCATTCTTCTCTTTTCATTTTCTTCGAATTCAAAAATGAAGATTTAAAAGGGAACAACACGTACTTACACAAAAATTAAAGATTTTGATGATTGTATTTATATTGTATAGATGGAATTGTCCTTAAATTGCATAATCTTAATTAGGATCAGATAATACATAACATAATGAATAATCTTAATTAGAACAAGTTATAATGATCCCGTTTTTCTGAGTAAAAAAATTTTTTCATACTTTATTTGTACTATTTCACCTTAAAATTGCTTTTAAAAATGATTATCAACAATTTGTTAAGCCCTCTGTTATTTATTACAAAAATTTATGCTCGCTTTAACTTTGTTAGTGTTTTAAATTTTCGAAAGCGGATATTGAGTATCAAAAGCCTGCAGAAGTGGACAAAGTGCTCCAAAATTCGGAAATGCCAAAAATTGTTCGACGTAACTCGTATGCATATGTATTCAATTATTCAATAGCGGCAAAGTCGCGCTGCACACCACAGAGGAACGGGATGAATCGAGGGGCGACTTGACAATGTAAAAAAACGATAAGTTCTTAATTAAAATGTCAAATAGCGAATTAGTCTCAGAACAATCTGTGGAATTAGTAGTCGCAAAAGTATATTGTAAGGGAACTAGACAGAGAGCGGTCATGCGGATCAGCGTTCAAGCGGTCAGTTTTGCGTTGTTTGTGGCGTTCTGATCGCGTCAGAATTGCTTCTGTGTGACTGACCGCTCAAAAGTAGAATCTAAACGCAGAAGGCTTGAACGCGTGACCGCTTTCTGATCCCTAATCTGTAAGCAACGTGTCACCTCAATACCTTTACGTCAGTAAAATCACGTCATATTTTGTATATGCCATGCCAGAGACCATAGACATATACTATGTCTATGCCAGAGACAGAGATTGCTCAACATAGCTAGCACAAGCACGTAGACAAACGAAAGAAACTAAATTTTGACAGTTTTACCGGAAAAACATTGGAGTAAAAGTTTCTTTCGTATCTCGATATCTTTCGCTTTTGAAAATCTATATGTCAAGCATGACGATCCGCTTTTGACATTTAGTTTCTTGATTCTGTTTTTATTTTTATTATGGCACTTGGCTATAAAACCATGGCCAGTGTCGAATAAATGGCGGCAAATTAAAAAAATCGATGTATAGCAACCCTGTCTATAGCCGGAATTATAGTTTTGATCTACAAACTACGAATAATAAAGTTCTTTAGTTTTTATTATTCGTATTTCGTAGATCAAAACTATAATTCCGGCTATAGACAAGGTTGCTACACGTCGATTTTTTTAATTTGCCGCCATTTACTCGACACTGGCCATGGTTTTATAGCCGAGGTGCCATAATTAAAAAAAAAAGAACCAAGAAACTAAATGTCAAAAAAATAATAATTGCCGTTGCTTTAATGGTTGCTATGGAAAGAGTTTCTTGTCTTTGTCCACTGAAACTCAAGTCGATGGGTGGGGCCATGCTCGGGAATAAGATATGTAGACATGGGAAAGAAACTGCCATTACTTTCTTCCGAAGAATCGACTGGGAAACCCCGTGCTAGCTACGCAAAACTCTAAAGCTAATAGACTAATTTTGATGTGGCAATATAGAATATGTATGCCATGCATTTGGAATACCTACGATTGAAACAGGGAAGGAAGTAACATACCTCAGAAAATGTTGTAAAGCAGAAGAAACACATAATATTGCAGTCTTAAATTCTGATATTTCAAGGATTCTGTAATTAACAACATCAAACGTAAAGCCTGACAGCCAACATAACCTTGGAAGTCATCCAAAAAAGATATTAATGTACTTAGTAGTAACCAGCCTTAACGGAAATCTGGAACAAAGAATCAGGAAAGTACATGTTTGTTTATGCCAACAACTCTTTAAGTTAGGATAAGTCTACGTTGGAGATAATTTAAGTGCTAATGTTAAAAGCATTTTGAATAAAAAAAGGTGATTGATGAAAATGGAAATTAATGCTATTCGTACTAAATAAGTACGAATAGCATTAGCGTAAGTGTATTTATGTCTGTTTGTTACTTCTTGAACCGCTAAACTGATTTGGGCAAAAAAAATGAGTATCTCTTTTTCGGGACTCACAGTAAGTAGAGCTTACTTGGAATCCCGAAAAAGGAGATAATCTATAATTATCCATACTAATATAATAATAGCTCCCACACCGGTTTCGGTGACGGTGGCCGGTTTCATTGAAACCAGGCCACCTACGCAGGAGTAATTTTATAGTGTCCAAGTGTGTGCGCAGTACACTCTCTACAAGAGCACTCTCTATTCCTTTACTCTCATAACCCAGAGGGACGGTAGACCGACACGATCGGCGAGAGATCAGACCGACTTTTTAAATGCCCATCCGACGCATGGATCATCTTACTTGTCAGACAATCAGGTGATCAGCCTGCATTGTCTTAACCAAACTTGGGAATAACATGTTTCCAACGCGGGAATCGAACCTCCGAGTCAAGAGCCGTGCTCTATAACTACTAATATAATAAATGCGAAAGTGTGTTATCTGCTTACGCCCAAACCGCTGAACCGATTTCACTGAAATTTGGTATCAATGAGATATTTTAGGGAGATATTTTATCCTAGAAAAATGTACGGTTCCAGTGCGATAAACAAATTTTGGAAGAATGGAGTTGAGGGCATCATCTAATGTTATATAATCATCATCATAATATTAATACGCGAACGAAAAACTTTGTAACCCTTTTTACGAAAAGTGGGGAAACGTAGGTAGATGAAATTTTGCACAGTTATAGTTTATATGGTGAAGGAGTGCATCGAGCTAATATTATTTTGAAATTTTGCTTTTATCATACATTTTTTTAACAAATAAAACATTACACACACTACAACACACACACATGAGAAATGACAGATTTTTGAGTGACAAGCCTATACATGCGAATTATACTCTTTTTATGGATGAAGTCTGTTGACAACACAGGTTGACAACAAGTTTGGAACAATTGAAAATGGATTATAGTTTTTTTTATTGAATCTTAGATACTATTAGACAATGCTTACACGGCCAGTCTTAGATCAGGTAAGTCCCAGAGACAAGAGTTGAAAAAAAAATTATAAAGTCAATGTTTTTTTACAAAATATAGGTAGGTAGTAGTCCTAATGTCGTTGAAATTAAGGTCGAATTTCGACCATTGGGCGATCTCTAGTATATTTAAAAGTTTCATAATTTTGTATACAATTTTTACTCAGTGTAACGCCTTAGAAGTTTTTAATTTGACGGTGGAAAGGTGTCTTGTAAGTTTGTTGAAACTTTTTGATGAGGGAAAAATTACGAATATTATGTTTTTCTAATTAAAACTCAACTGAGTGTTTCTTTTTCTGATACCGACAATTGTGGTTGCGGTTGAAAAGTTTTTCAATTGGATGGGTGGATTGGATTTTTTCAGGATTGCAATATTCGTAGCATTTTTTAAACTATTTTACAAGGTCGAAGCCGATGGCTAATAAGTTTATGGTACTGGAACCAATTTTTTATGAAAGTTATAAATTACTAGATGACGCCCGCAACTCCGCTGGGCCTCAAGTCGTTTATCGCGCGGGAACCGTACATTTTTTCGGAATAAAATGTATCCCTATATCCATTCCCGGTACTCAAAGTACCTCCATTCCAAATTTCAGCTAAATCGGTTCAGTGGTTTGGGCGTAAAGAGGTAACAGCTAGACAGACAAATACATTTATAATATTAAGTATGAATTGGGAATAGTAGTTTCTTTGCCGAGGCGTTGGAGCGGTTTGGCAGAATCCTCGAATTCCGGACGTTCCGGCAACATTCTTGGCAGATAACTTGACGCAGTTGCTGGAGAAACCTCGACGGTAGTTCGTCGAAATTTATTACAGATTCTGAGTTCGTAGTTTCTAAAATAAGGACAAATATGTACATAACGAATGCAGGGTCAATTCAGACCGTAACGCGACGCGTAGATGCATATCTAAAGTATGGATTTGACGCACTTAAATTGCGTGAGACGTCATACAACTCATGCAAGTCTATCAAATCCAAACTTATATGCATCTACGCGTCGCTTTGGGGCCTAATTGACCCTAACTCTGGCAGTAAGTAAGCCAATGAAAGATTTCCGTGTGACAATACGCAATGCAATGATTATATTATTAGGACCAACCCACACGTACCATAACCACACGACAACCGCAACCACACGACGTGGTCGGGCGTATATTTCGTATTGTAAATGAACTGGACCATTCACACGTACCACATTTTGCAGTCGTTGTCGACCACTTGTAAAATACCAACCACATCGCAACTACGTCGCAACCACGTTGCAACCACGTCACAACCACATCGTAACCACAACGTTGCGTCGATGCAACGACACGCCGCCCGCGCTCTCCCCCCCCCCCCCCCCCCCCCCTATTTATTTGCGAAAAATCTCGAATGTGGTAGCTATTATCAGTCAAGGTTTTTTATATGTAAATATTGTGTTTTCATAATTCATTAGAGCTGTAGCAAAAGTTGGTACTGAGTTACGAGTACGCCATATAGTACGAAACGTTACTCACAAATGCGTTTCGTTACTCGCATTTTTCGTTGCCGTATATTTTTTTATTTAATGTTTTTTTTTTTAATATAATAATAATATTATTATTATTATGTTTTTTTAGGGTTCCGTACCCAAGAGGTAAAAACGGGACCTCTATTTCGACGATTACGCTGACATCGCCGTCGTCTTCTTCTTATCAATAATAAATATAGCAAGGATAGCAACAATAAACTGTCCTCTTCGAAATCCATGACTTTGGGTAAGACGTGTTTCCGCTATAAAAGCCGGAGTCGAACTACAATAGTTCGACTTGCACATGAGGCAACCACGTTGCAACCACATCGCAACGTCATTTTGTCGGTACCACAACGCAACCACAAAATGCTGCAGCGACACCATTCACACGTAACCACAGCTCGACGACATTTTGTCGTTGCGATGTCGTGTGGTTGTGGTACGTGTGGGTTGGCCCTAAATCTTTAACGTACTAGACATTGCTCGCAAGTCGCAATTTCTTTTGCCTGGAAACGTCAATTTTGTCGTAGTAAAATCTATCCTTTTCCGGGACCTTAACTTACTACAATACCACATTACATCTAAATCAATTCAATTTTTTAGACGTAAAGAGACAACAGGCAAAGTTAAAAACATTTGCATTTAAAATAATCTCAAAATATGGATGTCACAGAAAATATCAGAAGAATCAACATCTATCTAAATTCTAACGGAACAACTTGTCTTAGAGAATATTTGAAAATAAAATGTTTACCGTAAACTATAAGGCAGAAGTTTTCAATATTTTGTAAAGTTAGATGAATTTCCGCTTGTGTCGCAAATATTTTCTTAAATTGAATCTCGCGAACAGTTTCAAGTCATAATTCTGACTCCTTTTTGACTTCGTAAAAGTTTTGCGTTTGGCTGTCGGTTCGCCTAGAGATAACAATGTAAGCGAGTTTTCCCTTTGTTTTCTAATTTTAAATGTGTTCAAAATTGCTTCTGTTCTTACTTATCAGGGCCCTAGCAAATGGCGACTTTTTGTAGCGATACAATAGCGTGGTTTGCGAACGCGCAAACTTGAAAAATTTTCATTTTAATTATTACTGTTAAAGTTTCAGCTATTATCCCTATAAACTATAAGGTTTAAAGTCAAAATGAAATAATGTGTCCGCAGCGGTCATGGACATTTTTAACCGACTTCCAAAAAACGAGGAGGTTATACAGGATGTAACAAAAACAAGTGATAATACTTTAGGATGTGTGCGTGTTCCTTGTAGAGAGTTCACTGTGAAAGTAGCAGCCCTGAAAGACCAACTTTTTTTTTCACTTTTGTATGGGGAAACTCGTGACGCTCGGGCCCTTGCCCATACAAAAGTGAAAAAAATTTTTCGTCTTTCAGCGCTGCTACTTTCACAGTGAAGTCTCTACAAGGAACACGTACACACCCTAAAGTATTATCACTTATTTTTGTTACACCCAGTATATTCGGCTGTGGATACATATATTTTTTTGTATGTTCAACGATAACTCCGCCGTTTGTGAACCGATTTTCAAAATTTTTATTTTGTTGTATTAGGTTTCACTCCAATTTGGTCCCATTTTTACAAAAGTGGTGACGTGATGATGGGAACCAGGAGGAGTCGAGGGAACTCCTCGAAATTTATATAGAAACATATGGTGATTTTGGTTTTATAAGAAGCATCCTAAGCATATGCTACCAAAACGCAAGATTTTGCACCGAGGTATACTATGGTTCCGCAGATACTAAGAGAACACCGGATTCCTTATAGATACAAGTTTGGGGGCTTAGGCGCTGTTTTAAGAACTGAAAGTATATGCTACTATGCAAATTACATTCATCATCATCATCATCATCATCATCGTCATCATTACCACGACAGTCCAATGTCACCAAAATTGAACATAACAAATTCAACCTTAACTCCAGAGCATAAGGCACACATTTGACATTACTTCAGAGAAGTAAGTTGCTTCGATAATAGGCGGCCGAGCCGCAGCGACCAGGCCGCAGCTGCCATCAAGATAGTTATAGACACCTTAGTATGCAACCACCATAGACCACGCGCACCTGGGGCCCAATTCTCAGGATGTGAGAAGAGTTCATCTTCGAATAAAATACCGAATTATGAGATTTTCACGAGCGTAACACAGTTTGTGTATTCTCAAAACTTCACATTCAAAATATTTCGTGCAAAGATCGCTCGAGTCTAACGATTGGGACCGGTTATAGATGTTCGAATTCGTACACCACATGTGGCCGCTTGGGAGTTGAAGCGTTCGAGACCGGTTTCCTGCACGATAAAATTTGTTGCTAATAGTTAGTGTATTCTCAAAACTTCACACTTTGAGATTTAACTTTGAGATGGTTAAATAGATTTATTATTTCGGATTTTCTCACTTAGGGGGGGAGATGTAATGAAATGACATTTCATTAACTCTTGTTTTTTTTTCATTATTTTTATCTGTGGTGTGTAGAGTGCATTGACATTTGATTGTCACATGTGACAGGATCCAATGAAAATGGCGGACTAGCGCCAAGATTATTTTATTTGTGAAAATTGTTTTAAAAACTTAGAAAGATTTAGAAAGGATAAAGTTGAGGAATCGATATTAGTAAACTTCAAATGTCGTTTCTTTATATTTTCAGGTGAGATAAACTATTGTCTTGTATTTTAGATAAACAACAATTACTTATTGTAAAAGTGTAAGAGCGTGGTAAATAAAACAAAACTTTATATTTTCAGAGCAACAATTTGTGGTTTATTTTGATATATATAAATTTTTGATATATATATATATATATATATATATATATATATATATATATATATATATATATATATATATATATATATATATATATATATATATATATATATATATATATATATATAAAATGCCAATTTGCCAATTACCAAGTTTTTTGAGAGGAGGTCGACGTCTCGACCGCTACAGTATTCGGCAATTATACGAGGAGAATAGTCGACTTGGCAAGCTATAAAGGATATTATGTCGCTCGGAAACTTCAAAGACATGTCACAAGGTGCATGTCACGAAATAACTCGAGCAAAATGCGAACTGAAGCTCGTTCGATTTCCGCAGGAATCCTGTTCAAAGTTCTGGCTGTCAATAATGACTGACATTCCAAATCTTACTTTGTTGTAGTACAGCTTCAAGGCGAGACCGCACCTAACGCTTCGCGGCACTTAAGGCGCTGTGGTTGTTGCAACTACGTAAAATGGGTTTTTTAAAACACGTTTAAAATTGAGAAAATTTCCTATACGCAAAGGTATAATCAGTTCACAATTTGAAAAATTCTGCTCGATAGAAAAAAATCTCAAACATGACTGTTATAACGCTGTTTTTCATAATTAAATCATTTTATGGCTAAATTACACACTTTCTAGAAAAAACAAAAAATGTAGTGTCGTAACCTAACGTAAACGATTTGATATATTTGATTTGTGTAATACTAAAAACAAAAGGTTTTTACTCCTATTTTCTATTATCAAGGCACGCGGCGAGCGCGTAACAGCCACTGTACAAGGCGCGCTGATATGACTGTTATTTTAATGTTCTTAACGTTGATATTCGTACTGACAGACATCGACCTGCTAATTTTAGGGACTACTGGGCTTTAAGACAATTTACACTGGACTGCACAATAAGCTTTTAAGTACCCGGTTAAAAAAACTTGTCTTAATCGGGTGCATGGTCAAATTGCATTCGCTTTTTTCGATAGCGGAATAAGAAACCAAAAGTGTATGCTATATTGTAATTTGTACTGTCAGAAAAGTTGATTATGAATAGGCAGATGGCGTACCAATGTACCTCACGACTAACATTCAACTGACATTTAAACCCAACCAAATGACAAATAAGGCCTATGAATCAATTTCTTCGATCGACATAAAGGCATCGTAATTTCCAAGCGCTACATACTAAGCGTTAAGTGTAGTAGTTGGGGAGAGGAAGAGGGGATTTCGGGACTAGCTCGAGCGTATCAGATTAAGCTTGTATAGGCTTCTGACATGTGTCTAGTTATCACGGTATAGAAATCAGATTTCTCACATGGTGGGTTAATTTTAATTTTTATTTTTTATATTGAAATGTCATCGGAGCTGTCAGATTAAGATAGGGGATGTTTAGTATACCCCAAAGAAGCTTCCATATAAAGCACTGACGATTCAAAGGTTAGGTAAGCCTGTAGGGACATTTTAAAATATAAAAAATAAAGCTTCATATTTTCCTAACTAAGCTTCGCAGATATATCATTTTGCACTAAACTAAATGATTTAGTCCTTCTTGTCTAAAATATATTTATAATTAAAATAAGCAATTTTCTGGATATATTTTATTTTTAAAAACTTTAAAATGGCCGTAGTTTCTGAACCCACCGCTAAAATAAAAAACGCTCTTATTATTTTTTAATCAGTTTTACCTAATGTAAAAAACCTACTAGGTCTCCATGACGCTCGAGTGACTACAAAATTAGCACCCTCCCCTACTATACTCCCATATTAAAATTATAGCGCTGAGATAGTTAATAACTTATCTAAAAGCTAATAATATACTTGGCGTTAAGTGTAATCGAAATTATAGAATATTATAATTTGATTAAATACCCTGTAGTATTAATGCCAGCTAAGTGAAATGAATTATTACAAATTAAAGTGAAATGCCTAAGAGATGCAAATTGATTAAAAGCTTTCGTAACAACTTAAAATGTTCTAATTTAAATAATAATGAAATTATTATCTCTTTCAAATGCTCTGATCATATTTTAGTACTTCAGCCGACCTAGATTCAAAATAAAAATATTTTACTTTAAGATTATTCAAGCTTTATTATCAATAAAAAAATACAATCTTATTATGGTTTTAATCTGGGATAGTTTTGTTTACGCACTTATATTAATATTTTCAAAAATACTTACTTGAGCATATCCGGCACTAATCAGGTAGTGGTGGAACAGGCCCTTAATCTCGTGAAGCTCCATATAAACAAGATAGTTAAATTATTTTACCTTTCTCCTTTCCTTTTCCCTTTACAATGTATGCTAAAAGGTTTTATTACATTACAAAGGCACCAAAAGATTTCAAAGATATCCTGACCTTATTGTCCATTAATCCACCTATTAGAAAACCACATCCCTTATTCATACGCGCAATCTCGTTGGAATTTCAACCTTATTCTGATGGAATAGGAGCTTTATAGTATAGTGGTGATTTCCATACTATTTCCTCGGAACCCTTTCATCGCTCCATTCCCGGGATGTATGGCTCTCGAATAAATTGCGTCGCTCAAGACGTCGGCAGCCTCGCGCTCTTTTACACAAGAATTCAGATTATAATCCATATTTTTTTTTTATTAAATAAGGGGGCAAACGAGCAAACGGGTCACCTGATGGTAAGCAACTACCGTCGCCCATGGAAACTCGCAACATCAGAAGAGCTGCAGGTGCGTTGCCGGCCGGAAGAGGGAATACGTTCTTTTCTTGAAGGTTTGCAGGTCGTATATGTCCGGAAATACTGCTGGTGACAGTTCGTTCCAGAGTTTTACAGTGCGCGGCAGAAAGTTACGCGAAAAACGCACGGTGGAAGACTGCCACTCATCAAGGTGATGAGGATGGTATGTTTTTCGCGTGGGACGATAGCGAAAAGTTGCAGGTGGTATGATTCCGAACAATTCCTCAGAGCACTCCCCGTGATACAACCGATAGAGGATGCAGAGTGAAGCTACATCTCGGCGTAATTCCAAGGGGTCCAAGCTGTTTGAAACACTATGGCAGTCAACAATTAATACTAATATTATAAATGCGAAAGTTTGTCTGTCTGTTTGTCTATCTGTCTGTCTGTCTGTCTGTCTGTCTCTTCACGCCGCCCAAATGTGGCTGTCTGAACTGATTTTGAAAAGTTATTACTTAGAGATACTTTGAGTCCCGGAAAATGACGTAGGATACTTTTTATGACGAAAAATGCACACGATAAACTTATTTTGTCGCAACGGAGTTGCGGGCACCAACTAGAGTATTTTTATTTTGCTTTAGGCATATAAGTTACGTATCCCATTATTTCTATAATGCCAAAAGGTTTATCCTATAGTCTCGTATCCTTGTAAATTCTAAACGATTTTAAGAATTACCGGCCGAATTGATTACCGGGTAGATCCGGGTCACGAAATCCTTCTGATCCCCCTGAGCTATAAATAAAGGGACGCTGAAAGTCCAGTTAGAGGAAATATTATGGCACTAGAAACCTTTGCAGAATAACTAAGTTTGTACATTAACTAAATTTCAGCTAAATCGGTTCAGCAGTTTGGGCGTGAAGAGTTAACAGACAGACAGACACTTTCGCATTTATTATTTTAGTATGGATGACTTATCCTGTGGCTTTTCTCGCTTTAAATATTAATAATTAAAAGGTAGAGAAACTTTGTTTCCTTAGTGGTGGTAACGAATATTTATAAGTTAAGAGGGTGACTAACCCAAAAAATCAAATATCGTCCTTCTCTCTTCACACTCACGCCCGTCTTTCATATGCTAGGTGAAAAAGGACGACCGCGTCGTCCTTTTTCATCGCGAAATTGGTTTTTTCACAATAACTCGATAAATATACAACATTTGAAAAATCCGCTAGGTCGATCTCTCAATGATAAAATTTTATACAATGTGTTAAAATATTATTAACTTAGTTCAATGCACGGTTATGGCAATAAATGAAAAATTTGTCTTTGTGATTTTTTCTATCGAGAAAATTTTAAGAAATCGTGTTTTTGCTCAGATCGAATTCTCTAAAATATTATGTAGTATCTTATTTTAGAAAATGAAACAATTAGGGGCTTATTTTCAAGCATAAAAATGAATTATAAAATCGACACTTTAGGGTTAGTCGCCCCCTTAATGCCTACGTATATAGTATATTACTGTGTTTATGGTTCTTAACCTTAAAGTTTTGGGCTGTCCGTTGACCTACCAGGATAGTTTTTATTAAATAGATGGTTATACTACGCTTGAGAGCGTCCGTAGCCTAATGGGTAGACCTTTGGTTCGCACTCTTAGAGGGTGCAGGTTCAAACCCGGGTGGAGGCGTGTACCTATGAGACATTTTCTGATCTCAAGTACATAATACGGACGCTCGTACGGTGAAGGAAAACATCGTGAGGAAGCCCGCACATAGTTGGTCCCAGACGTATTGGCTAGTTCTTTCCTCTGGACTAGGCCGACTATGATGTCAGAATGCCGTATGCGCTTGCGCAACCATACGGACATTTAAAAATCTTGTCCCAGGCAGTACAGTATGTGAGGAGTGGTTACTTCGCTCTGAAAAATACTGTATAAATCACCCATAACGGATGTAAAGGCCTAGTTTTTTTTTATACTGCGCTTAAAGTGTATTAGCCATAATTTATTATTGGTCCATGGCCATACTAAATTACACCCTACGTAACGCAACTCCAAAAGGTCGCATTGGGATGTGATTAATTAATTGTAGATAACATTAATTAATTTTATCATCAGATTGTCATATTAATCACAATGCAATATCTCTGAGTATATTATATACCCAGTAGTATAATATAATTTAAAACTAACATTTTCCTACAAATAGAACAATCCATATTTTAGGACCATCAAATCAAAATATGAAATCCTTTCTATCTCTGTTAGCTTTCAAGATTTTTCGCAGATAAAAAAGTTGTTTGTCTTATCAAAATGAAGCTATGCACAAAAAAATAGCTTGTTAGTAATAAAAAACAAAAATTTGTTCTACGTAATGACTAATGTTATTACAACGTAATCTTGTAACTAGAAATACTATCGCCGAAATATTAAGCGCCGTAGGCTTTTGAACTTAAAGTTACTTGATTGAAACTTCCATGTGTGTATGAATAATGAATATTGTAATAAGGTTATTATAGTTATATATATGTGTTATGGTTTCGAACGACATCATACAGTGTGTAGTGTATAATCAAAGTAATATCCAGTATTGTCGATATTTTAAGTACGTAAGTTGATACTTTACTTACTAGTTACTAGAACCTACAATAATAATATTATTTAAATAATCTTATTATAGACTGATATGATAATATACCCTATATAAATCTTCGATAAGAAGATTACAGATGGTTGTATTATGTAATTTGGTCAGATTACGTCAAGCTGTGGTCAAGCCAAGCCACAGACCTTTTGACATAACCCTACCAAAAAAGTAGTTGTATATCTGCCGACATTAAATAATAAATAAAACGGGCCATTTTCTCTGTCAATGGTACATAAAATTAAAGGCGTGAAAACAAATCGTTAAGTAATTCTCGTGTACGACGTGCGAAAAATAAATAATACATGATCAAAGATGATAATATAATATTATGTGTGTGGATCACTAACATATCTCACAGACGTTTCGATATATTATTCAGGCGACGATATTTTAATTTGCTACTGTCGGCAAGCAAAAGCGTCGAGCGTGTCTATTAGAGGTAAATGTTGGGCGTGTTCCAAATTAGAGCCCAGTATACTTACGCTCATCATGACACGAATCGACAAAGTAAAATAGATGATATTCTTATAATTCATTTTTGTACTTTATGATAAGCTATGAATGTCATATTGGTCTCAACTGTGACACACCACTCACCAGATGCGGTATAATATTATGTCGTCATTCAAGACCGATGTCATAAGAATTGGTATATACTGGGCTATATTTCGGAACTCACGTCATACAGGACTATTTTTACTATTACAACTGATCTTTTTTCCCTTTCTTTCTTCAGTTGCGCTTCTGAAATAAACACACTTTGACAGATTTGTAAACGTAAGCGTTTAATCACTTACCCTGTACACAAAATAAAGAACTTATTAAAATACGGTGATCATCCGCACAATAAAGGGACAATACACTCAGAATTGTTCCTGACCGACCTATCCAGTTTTATTATCCCAATCATTGTACATAAAGCAAACCTATATTATCGATGATTTTCGTAATAAGTTTTTTTACTACCTATATTTATATTTTATTACTTGCAATAAAATCCTATGTTATGAGTTATGTCATATTTTATGAGTTGGTATAAAAAGTGGTATTTCTGGTACATGTTCTGTACAAGTACATTTATATTAATGTAAGCCGCATTTTATATAGAGTTTTACAATCCATCAAATAGTAAATGAAAAACAGCAGACATCCATTTTCGTCTCGCAATAGAAAGTAAGAGGGGGGTCTTACTGCCTCTCCTACGTCGCGCCGGCAGTCTCCCCTCCCTCCGTCTTACTAATTTTCGAACAAGTTACGTAGACCATCGCTAGTCTTACATTTTCTCCCCATACCAAAAACGTGTACAAAGCTGCTAAAAAATTACTGAATATTTTTATATTTTTAATACAGCAACAAAATAATTTTCGGAGTGCTCATAACAAACTACTGAATCCAAAGATAAATATTTCTTAAACCGCACCTGAACCGGGTTTAAAAATTGTGGATTATGTTGTATTTTTCTTGACTTCGCTATTATTTATTGTTAAGACTTTAAACCTTTGAAAAATATAATCTAAGCTTCGAATTTTTTACCAAAAAGCGAAGCGTTGTTTTGGTACATAATTGTACGAAGTTAGCAAAAATATTCATCACCTAAATAACTTTAATTGAAATGGACCGCAGCATGTTAGGTGTAAGACTAGCTGACCGACTAAAAAAATAGCACGGTGCGCTCCAAAACTGGTATTAAACACCAGCCATGAAAGCTGCAAAGTTAAAGTGGGACTGGACGGGTCATACCAGCCGCATGCAACCCGTTGGACAAAGGTCACCACAGAGTGGGTTCCAGAGGAGGGATGACGCCGCTGTGGTTGGCTTCGAAAAAGATGGCGAAATGAACTGGATGCCTACAGCCAGGCTGGCCTGCGGTGGAGTTGGAGCGAGACAAATGGAAGACCTTGGGGGAGGCCTTTGCCCAGGAGTGGGATATTATAGGCTCCTAAAAAAACTTTAATTAGTATTTAATATTTACTAAAATATTATCATTATTAATTGTTATACGTTTTAATTTCTTAATAAAATATATTAGTTATTATTTTATAGTAGTTTTTGTTTAAGTGCTTAATTGAAAAATCTAATAAAATGTTTTGTGGCCTTTTTAGGGTTCCGTAGTCAACAAGGAACCTTTATAGTTTTGGTCTGTCCGTCCGTCTGTCTTTCCGTGGATTTTCTCAGAGACTATAAGGTCTAAAAAGCTGTAATTCGGCATGAATGTACATCTTAATGTCGAGAAAATGGTACCTATATAAAATCTTTAAAAAAAATTATGGTACCTCCTATACACATCAAACGGGGGTGATTTATTTTTCCCACGTCCACCCCATCGTGTGGGGTGTCGTTGGATAGGTTTTTTAAAAATATCAGTATTCATTTCGAAGACCGATTTCCGATTTAGGGATCCATTTGTGAGAAGTTTTAAACTGGAAAAAAACCCTTAGAGTCCAGTGGCCCCATCTACCAGCTAAACGGTTGCTTCTGGAAATGTGAAAAAAATCATGGAAGTAGGAAATATGCTAAATTTAAAAGAAAAATTATCACGGCAAGGAAGACTTCGTAAATTATTGATTAATAGTCGATCAACTAAAAAAAATGTATTCGGCGAATTATGAAGGAACATTTCGTTCAAATTCTTTTAAAAGTAACTGAGGTGATGTTGTTAGTAGTGTAAAACACATTATAAAATATTATGTATATTAATTAACTAAGGGCTTGTTTCACCACTTCCTGATAAGGCTATCCACCAATTAACTTGACAGATCAAGTATGGAGAATCTGTCAAAAAAGTTGTGAATAGCCTATTAGGCACTTTATCAGAAAGTGCTGAAACAGGCCCTAAGTATACAAAAAATATCAAAAACTAGCGGTACTACGGAACCCTATATTGCGCGTGGCCCGACACGCACTTGGCCGGGTTTTTTTAATCAAATGAATTCTCGACCGTAGTCGTTGACCGCTGTCACTGGTGACTGGGGTGGAAAATAAAAGGCACCCGCGTCGCGTCGGAGAAACAACCGACAAAGGTTTACCACAAGCCGTCTACCCGTAGACTTAAATGTTTTCAGATTCATCTCATTATACTTTTATTCATTAATTATATTATGGATTTTTTTCATTAATTACTTAGTTGTATACTTATACCACGTTTAAATTAATACCCTATTATGTAGACCCGTCACCCACTATTATAATATACTAGACGTTCCGCGCGGCTTCGCCCACGTAAATTAGATATTTCACAAAAAAAATTAGTTCACAAAAAATAGCGATCCTTCACGTGGTCTACTTCTTATCTGTGCCAAATAACAGAAAAATTGCTCCAGTAGTTCATGAGATAAGCCCTTTCAAATAATTTCCCCCGTTTTTTTCTCATTTTCCTCCATTTCTTCGCTCGCCTTTCTCGATAAATGGGCTATTTAACACTGAAATAATTTTTAAATCGGAGTTCCCGAGATTAGCGCGTTCAAACAAACAAACAAACTCTTCCGCTTTATAATATTAAAGTGTAGATTTACTCCACGTTGTAGAGTAAAGATATATAGCGGGCTTACATTATTCATATCTAGTAATCCAATCCAGCACTGAATTGGATTACTGGATTAGAATAATGTAAACCGTCAATAATTAATACACGTTTATCTCACATTCTCGTATATTAATATCATAATATTGCTCTGTTTGTGCCAGAAAACCGATACTGTTGAAGTCATTGGAGTAGTTATGTTTAGTGCCAGCTTGAGTTGGTTTAGTATCGTCTCAGCTTCAAAGCAACGCAGATATTACAGTCGATATGTAGCACCATATCGAAAAAGTTTAATATTATAATGTATTCGATACTATCTATACTAATATTATAATCTATACTAACATTATAATTCTGAAGAGTTTGTTTGTTTGTTTGAACGCGCTAATGTCAGGAACTACTGGTCCGATTTAAAAAATTATTGCAGTGTTAGATAGACCATTTATCGAGGAAGGCTATAGGCTATATTTTATCACGCTAAGACTATTAGGAGCGAAGAAATAGAGGAAAATGTGGAAAAAACGGGGGAATTTGTTTGAAAGGGCTTATCTCACGAAATACTGGAGCAATTTTTATGTTATTTGGCACAGATAAGAAGTAGGCCACGTGAAGGATCATAGGCTATTTTTGCGGACTAATTTGTTTGTGAAATATCTGATTTACGCGGGCGAAGCCGCGCGGAACGTCTAGTATAGTATATAATATGTATAGTACATGATCCGGATAGGACTACAGTAGGCACTTTCTTTGCCTACTGGCGCGATGAAATAACTTGAGGGGAAAATCTTTCTGCCGTAAAACTCTGGAACGGACTGTCGTCAGCAGTATTTCCGGACCAACACGACTTGCAAACCTTCAAGAAGAGAGCGTATTCCATCTTATAAGGCCGGCAACGGTAGTTACTTTCCATGTGACCCGTTTGCTCGTTTGCTCCCTTATTTTATAAAAAAAAATAGGTGGCAAAGTAAGTCAAGTGAATAAGAGATAATATGAATATAGGTTTGGCAAAATCAGCTTACACCAGCATTCCCTGTAGCATACGATTCGTTATTTAAAATTTTTAGCAACGCAAGGAAACAATTAAAAAAAGCTACGTGCATTTTTAGGTTAGGTACTTTTAAAATGTACGTAGCTTTGTGATCTGAATTCGTATGTAGCTAAGTCTGTAAGTTTCCTAATAATGTTATCAGTTAGGGCCCTAATCTAGAAGTCCGATAACAAAGTTCGTACATACAGCCTATTGTTCTGAGTTTTATGTTCTTTCTCTTATCACTCGTACGGTACTAGAAATGTGTGTTTTTAGTTGGCTGAAACAAAAGCTGACTTACGTTTTACATGTAGGCAGCTACAGAAGTACTGTTTTGAAGAAAAATAATAAACATAACAATAAATTACACATCTATATTAATAAATTGTAAAAAGCACTTTTAGAACTGAACTTAAATTTCGTAAAACTTTGAAAAAAAAAGTAATTCTGCTTCGTACGTAATTTTATACAAGCTTCTTTGGACAAGGCTAAATATATTGCTACAGAGCTACGTGGTGGAAAAGTAGCAATAAAATAATGCAAGTACAGTCAAGATAATATTATTATCTTTGCATTGCGATTTGCGGCACAATGTCACCATTGTCCACCGTCGCGTTCTCAAATTAGGTCTACAAAAACTTGAGAGGTGTCAAGGGATACCCAAATGGAACGAAGCTATTTCTTATGTTAAAAAACCTGTATACATAATATACACTCAAAAAACACCATCTAGTTGACGCACAGGAATACTATCAATGCCCTCTGCCCCTACCATGCAGGTAGTAATAAAAATTGTCGAGGTCAAATATCGTTCTGTCTAGCCTCCTTTACGCTGAAAGCGCGATAAGGAACTTCGTTCCAATATTAATATGACCAATTAGTAAGATACAAATCGATAACGGGCCTCAACAAAGGACACTCAGACATTAAAATAAAAACGCAACGTGAATTCGCAACTCCAAAAACTGCGACGCGCACTCCGATTCAATTTGCAATACTGTAAGTTGCAATTCAAAATCAGAAATTCCACAAAATTCCTATACAAAATGTTGTATTAGTTCTAAAGCGACCGATAAAAAGTTGTTGCCGGAATAGCGGCAAACTCTATTACGGCCGGCAACGCTCGCGCTTTGAGCCACATGTGCCGTTTTACTCCCAAAACCAATTTCGTACTTTTCGGACATGCACTTGTGTTTATTGCGTCGATTTGTCCGCTTTTGCGGGACGTATTATTTTTTGATGTAGGTTAATTGGACTTACATTGTTATGTCAATCCCAGCTGATGGATCAAAAGTGTTGACTTGATATACCTAGTCCAAACAAGTAAAAGTCCGTGTCTACCTCAGAATCTATCTTTTTTCCCGCAAACCAGAGAAGGAATTCAAACTTTCGGTCCTGGTATGATGAAAAATATGTTTCATCCAATTTTTTATAAAAGTAGCTGATTGCGCTTAAGGCGCTGTGGTTGTCACAACTACGTAAAATGGGTTTTTTAAACAATGTTTTTAGTAAAGGAAATGTCATTATTTAAGTATAAAAAAGTACCGTTTTAAAATTGAGAAAATTTCCTATACGCAAAAAATCTCAAAGATATAACGCGACACAAAACCTCTATAACCTGGGCCGCACATTATAACAATTTCTGATTAGAAAAATCCGCCCGAAGGTTTCTGATAGGTGGTCCGGCGGGCGTCCAAATTTTCCTGAGGCCTTAGCCAAGATGAATTCTTGATCGCTTCGTTATAGAATCGTCAACCAAAAATGTATGGAAATGACATAAGCGTTCGTTATCATGAGTCTCTTGTCGTAATCGTGTACACCATTGGTAGCCAAATTACAAGTTGGACGAAAGCGATATCACTGTTCATCTTCTTTATTGCGATAAAGAAGTGCCCCTTAGCTTTTTGTATAGAAAGTCCTAGACAACACACACAAATGCCACTAATCGCTAGCGTTTTCGTATCTTTTCTTTTTCGTCACAAACGATTGTTAAAAAGGCGGTGTTATCGCGTTGAAGAACAAAATGGCGTGCATTCAGCTGTAAATTGTGTGTGGCTGCCGATCAATGGTTCTTACTTCTTGTTAAAAACATACTCAAGTACTAATTAATATGCATGCATTACGCTTGCTGTGGACCGCGCACCACCACACCATATCGGACAGGCGCAGGAGGAGGCTTTTGCTAAGACGGCAATTAGAGAGAATAGAAGACATGCCGGAACTTCTATTCACACAAAATTTCCGTCTTGACAAAGCCAAGTTTGTGTATGGATTTGCGCAGGGCAAATATTTTAAAGGGAACCAACGAAATACCTCTCCAAATTAAGGTAAGAAAAAGAAAATGTACCTACTTACTTAAGTAATTTTACTATAGGAATTGTAATTCAAATGTTGGTCTTGAGTTCTTTATTCAAGTTCGGAGTTTCAGTTTTGTGCACGTTTCTAAGTGTCAAAATCCATTTAAACAGCTCTAAAACAGTTTCAGATTTTATCAAAATCGGTCTAGTGGTCAGTTTTGTGTATGGTCGGACTCCATTTATTTTATGATTTGTCCCACAACTTTTAAATCTGAGGCTAAATAAATGTGCAGTATTGTGAATTATAATAGTGAAATACAAACAAACTAGCTTTTCAAGACTTTTGATATTGATTTTTTCTTTACAGTTACATGGATCTGATAAAATCTGTCATCCATGCTGGCAAAAAATTGACCGAGCTGCTACTTGTTCCACTGAAGTAAGACATCCCAACAATAACCAACCCAGTATAATGTACACTAGAGCTTCAGGTTCTCAACAGTTTTGTTTTTATCCTGATTGTCATTCAACCCAAAGACTGGCTGCTCCTAAGTGGCTGAGAATAAAATTATTCACTGATTATTTTTATGTACCACAAAACTGTAGGATTTGTTCCTTCCATTTACTTATATAAGTAATGATAATTGGGAGGTACTTAGTAATATCCAGCAACCGATTCATAGTTTTAATGCAGAACACATTCAGGACTTTGCAACTTTTGTTGCGCTTTCGCTGCGCTCATATTATGACTATTTTATGGTCTTTAGGCTGGGCAAGGCATCAAGATCATATTGATCCCCCTGCCCAGTTTCTTGATCAAGTATTACTTACTTATGAAACAGAGTACTTAATAAAATATTTATTAAAAATATGTTGTTTTATTTGATTATTTACCTTTTCCAATAACACATAGAAATCTAAATATAAAGTCTGATACAAAACTAGGTTTATATTCTGCTTTTTACTGATCTAAAGTATTTAATTCATATTACATTATTAGCTTAATGAACTGTTCACAAATGGCCAAAGTGTCTATAGAAAGTGGGCAATCCCCTTTATATATAAGATGTTAATATATTATTATTAAATAAAGTAAACTAAACTTTCAGTAATCACTTAATCAGTCAGTAACGATAGCTGCAGCCGTGGGTGCCAAAAAAAAAGCAAATTTTAAATATTAGTTTATTAATTATAACTTTTACATTAATTAAAATTAAAATTACTAATTACGAATTACAAACTAAGAGTGATTCCCTACTGAAGTGGAGTAAAAGAATGAGGTCCTGCGCTGGTCGCACGATGGTGGTGGCCGCTTCTGCTGACTTGGATATTCCCTCGAATTGATGTTGAAATCTTGCACCGTGTGCGGTACAGCGCGGTAAAGCTGTGTGCACACTTGGGTTTCTGAATATTAAAATAAAGGTGTGGATACACTTATATTGAGGTGTATCGTAGTTAGGATGGTGTAACACCTCCCCCCGTAGAACAGCGCCTGTTGAAGACTGTTGTCGTAAACTGCGCTGGAGGATGATCAGGATCTATTCTTCTAGGTCGAGCGTAGACAGCTGGCATCTCTATCTTGCTATTGTCATTCGGTTTTGATGTTTCAGCCAAGGATCTGGTATATCTCTTCCATAAGTACACGCTAGTGAGGGCGCATGCACTTAATAGTATCAATGCATACATAGGTATCGTAGTGTGATAGATACCGTAGTTGTCTTCATTTTTCAGTTTTATAGGTTGCTGCATGGAGATTCTTGTATTGATTTCTTGTAGATTTTTCAGGCTTACTGAGTTTAGTGTAAGAGTAGCCTGTGAGTCTTCTTCAGTAGTCGTGTAGTTGGGCATATTCAGTAGCTTGAGCGCCTGGCCTTTTAGACGATCCTTGGAGTTCGAAATGGTAAATTCTGGGGCCTCCATAAAACATTGCTTAGGGATGATGACAAGATAGCTGCCTTGGAGAGTCTCGTACTGGTGACGTTCGCAGAACATGTGGACTTTTGTTGGCTCAGGAAAACTGACAGTGTAGTGCTTCTCATCCAATTCTTCAAATGCTGCATGGCTCAGGGTAACAGTGATGGGCTTGCACGAAGGGCTTCGCTCCTGGGTTGATATTAGTCGCTGCACGCAGTCCTCTGGCTGGTTGAGAGGGTTCGGCTGTTCCTTACATATATGCCACTTGTTGGCCTTCGGGCATTCTGCCTCTATGTACCTGAATTCTTTCTCATGGATAACTAGGAATGGAAAGGTGGGTTTGAGGATCTCATGGTGCTTATTAGGAACTATAGATAACTTATATAAAGTAAATATCTTAGCTAGAAATATTGGAAATTTAAAAACTAAAACTATTTCATTACCCACATAAAAGGAGCCTACTCTAATTATATCATAGTATTCTCTTACATCTAAATTAAGAATACGCTCACTGCCGTACAATGATGACAGTTTGCTTAAAATAGAGCGTATGTTAGCTAGATCTAAAGCTGAATGATGTAAAGTGGAAGTTTTAATAAATGCTAAAATATTCTGCAACTTAATTATTTCCTGTGAAATGGAATCTACATTGTCACTCAATATTAAGAGTATTTGAGTGAGACGAGTATATTTCACTAAACTGAAATTCTGCTTTACATTGTTATCATTCATTTTATTAACCATGTTCATCATTTTATTCTGATTTTCTTTAATAATTTCTATAATTTTTGAATACTGAACTGTCCAATTTTTAGATAAGCTAATATGACTGTTTAATTCATTTATCAAATTATTTTCGTTTTCCTGCAAATTTTTAATAGCTTCATTGTAATGAATAGCATCAGTATAATCTAAGTTACCAGTGATACTTTTGATTACTGAGCCAAGACCATCAATAAGGCCTCTTTTCGCACGGTTGGACACAAATGTCTCTAGCTGATTTAAAACACCAGTAAGCTTATTTTTAAGGTATGCTATATGGGGTTCTAGGAAAAATTTAGTTTTAATCTGAAATTCTTGAGTAAAGGAATCTAATTGAATATCGATAGACTTAATTTGGTACTCTAATTCTTTAAGGTTAATTTTATTTAAAAAGGTATGATGATGGAAAATGATCCTAGTGGATCCTAATTTAAAAGGTAAAATTCCAGGTCCGTCGTTTAGGCTTTCAAGTTTTATCTCTTGTCCTCGGACGACGCTCAGGAGAAGAAAGAGGGTCAGCAGTTTCCTGTAACAATTGCGCCGATTTAGGTACTCTTTTGAGTCTATTTTTGGCGATTGGGTTTCGTTTTTTCCTCGTATATATATGAATAGGTAAGTCAGCCATAACTACATCATGGGTATAACGTGGGGCTAGTTTCTGTCGTGAAGCTGTTGGATTGTGGATAAAAACTGTCTGTTCAGGTAAGTAATTAATGTCAGGTTCCCTATTTCTATTTCGGTTTTCTATCATATTTTCTCGAGAGTCATTAGATATTGGGATATTTAATATAGGTTCCTCGTGGCTAGTATGTACAGTAGCTGTCCTTGAAGAGGTTGCACTAGCAGTAGCTGTCCTTGAAGAGGATTTGCTGGCAGTTGCGGTCCTTGAAGAGGACACACTATTCGTTATTGTCCTAGATTCATCTTCTGGATCGTGAGATTCTTCTGAAACATTTACTACTATAGAGTTCGTTTCATCATTATGCAATTCAATTCTGGAAAGTGCATCGGCATTAGTATTAATTTTTCCCTGCTTGTATACTACAGTAAAATCGTATTCGGAAAGCTTAAGACGCCATCTCGTAAGACGCGAGCTGGATTCCTTTAAGTTCATTATGAATTGTAACGGTTTGTGATCAGTGATGATTTTGAATTTACGGCCGAATAAATAAGGTCGGAAGTATTTAGTAGCCCAAACTATTGCAAGCAATTCCTTTTCTATTGTACTATAATTACATTCACTGGAGTTAAGGGTTCTGGAGGCATAAGCTATTGGTTTATCTGAACCTACTGTTCCTTGCGACAAAATTGCACCAATAGCAACATTTGACGCATCGGTAGTGAGAATAAAATCTTTGGAAAAATCTGGATACTGTAAAATAGGATCGTTTGTCAAGAGGGTTTTGCAATGTTCAAAGCATTCTGTATAGGCTTTATCAAGAGTAATTTTGGAACCTTTTTTAAGACATTGAGTAAGGGGTTTTGTTATACGTGCAAAATCCGGAATGAACTTTCTGTAATAGCCTATTAATCCTAGGAAACGTTTAATTTCGGTTGTGGTTTTCGGAAGTGGATAATTTTGAATAGCATGAATTTTATTAGGGTTTGGCTTAACACTCTCATTACTTATTATATGGCCTAAAAATTCTGTTTCAAGTTTCAGAAATTCCGAATTATCTAGCTGAATTTTGAAATTAGATGAACGTAATTTATCAAAAACTTTTCTTAAATTTATAATATGCTCCTGAAGGGAGGTACTGAAGACTACAATATGATCTAGATATACTACACATATTTTATTTTGCAATTCGTCTAGGACATTGTCCATGACACGCTGGAAAGTTGCAGGTGAGTTTTTCAAACCCATAGGCATACGTAAAAATTCATAATGGCCGTTTTCAACATTGAACGCGGTTTTGTGAATATCCTGGGGGTCCATTTCAACCTGATAGAACCCACTAGCTAAGTCTAAAGTAGTGAAGTATTGGCATTTTCCTAGCTTGTCTAGTATGTCAGATATATTGGGAATGGGGTATTTATCATTTATGGTTTTTTCGTTGACCTTCCTGAAATCTATTACAAGACGCCACTTAACTTTGCCAGAAGCATCTGCCTTCTTAGGCACTACCCAGATTGGAGAGCTCCAAGCAGAATTGGATGGCCTAATTATATTTTGTTCTAGCATTTTTTTAATCTGGTCTCTTACTTCTTGCCTATGAACATAAGGATACCTATAAGTTTTTGTATGAACTGGAATTTCATCGGTAGTCTGAATTTTATGTTTTATTTTATTTGTAAATGTTAAAGACTCGCCCTCAAGATAAAATATGTCCGAATAATTAATACATAAATTTATTAAATTTGCACGTTCCACTGGATTTAAGTGATCTGTCCGTAAGCGAGATATGACTTCTTTTGCGCGTTCAGATATGGTTTCTGGCTGGCTCTCAACATTATAGAGTTCTGCTTCTACTGGTTTATTCATAGAAAATATAATGTCATTATGCGTAGGATTGGTTATTTCAACCCATCCTCGATTATTAATTACTTTCGTTAAACATTCGGTAATGTAACAGTTACAAATTACTTGCTTTTCAATTAAAACATCGCCATTTAAAGAGTTGATAGGTAATCTAACTAATTTTGATGAGTTAGCCGGAATAATCTCCTCGTATAAATTTGCGTTACGTGAGTCATACATATGAATTGGAATTGTAGCGTTACGGGTAATTAATTTTTTATTTTTCAGATCTATATTTGATCCAAAGACATCCAATAAATCAAAGCCTATTAAACCGTCAAAGTAGTTATGAAATTTATATACGAATAATGTTAAATCGCCCTTATCTCGAAATTCCGGAAAACAAGGTAAAGTGATAGAATAATTATTTCTACTGGTAGCGTGCACATTTGTAACTTCGAAAGGATCATAATTTAATGGTATATGGCTAAAATACTTTTGTACAGCTTCAGGGCTAATAAAAGACTGATTAGCGCCTGTGTCTATTAAAAACTTAAGGGGTGGATCGGATATCTGAATATAACCTAATTGTCTCTGAATATGAAAATTAACTTCTATTTTGGCTTTTCTAATTTCGGGGCCTGATGAAAATTTACATCGTCAGCAGTATTTTGGTTTTCAATTTCAGTCATTTGCACTGTTTCAGGGTAAGGATCATGATTTTCATAGTAGTCAGTTTGTTCGCATGTCAAATAATTTTGGTCATGGTCAGAATAGTAACAGTCTTGGTCGTAATACTCGTATAAGTCATTATATTCATTGTCAAATTCGTTATAATTCATTTCACGCGATTTCAAATAATTAGTTGGTGGGGGATTGCCGGATTTACGCCAATCGTGTCCACTAAGGGTTGGTGGCAAAACTCTCGGAACAAAATGACTAACGCCACTCATGGGACGGGGCTGATTATGATGATTAAAATTATTATTATAATTTTGATGCATGAAAGGCCTATTTATTCTGAACATATTACTTTGGGGGTTGTAATTTGGGGGTACGGCACGCATTATTTGCTGCGTACGTGTGGGACCACGTTGCTGTTGCATTTGGGGATGGTAATTTAATTTTGAAGGACCCTGAAAATTATTCACAAATTGTCGCGGAAAATTAGACGTATTTAAATTAAATGGTTTAGGAACAAAATTATTGAGAGGCAAATTCTGACTATGCTGGTTTGAATTATTAATTTCCTTTTTGCTCGAATGACTGCTATCATTTCTATGTTGCATGTATAATGCATTTAATTCCTCCTGTACATATTGTAATGCTTTTTCCATAGATTCCGGTCGCATACACCTAATCCTATAACCTAAGGGGTCTTTAAGGCCTCGCAAATAAGCTTGCAGTGTTAATTTTTGATATAATGTGCGCTTAGCCGCAATAGTAGTACTGACAGTTTCATGCAAAGAAATATATGTCATAATCGTGCTAAAAAGATTTTGGCAACGCTCATAAAATTCCTGTGGTGTACTGGAACCTTGGGTCTGCATCGAAAGGTCACTATAGAGTGCTGTCTCGTCACGGTGGTCAGCAAAATTATTTATGAGAGCATTTTTTATGCCCTGCCAAGTTTCTGGTATGCCACTTGCATTTATTAATCTAGCTGCGGGACCAGTGATCTTATTTAAAATACCATTAAGTAGAGCTAAATTACCTAAATTATGTTCTGGCTGGGTGCCTAGGTGAGTTAAAACTATTTGAGCGCAAAGATTAATAAAACGATTTAAAATGTGAGGGTTCCCGTCAAATTCGGGTAACATCCTCATTGATTTATAAATGTTATCTAATTCGTATTGAGACATATTTTCTGAAAAATCCCTGTTCTCGTCAAAGCACTATTCCTACTAGAACTACGTTCACTTAACCTACTATTACTATTTTCTCTTGGATGAAAAATTTTGAAATACTACTTAAATTAAATTTTTAACTAAAATAACTTTAATTAAAAAGAAAATGTATCTAATCCTATTATTCACACAAAAATTATGCGATTTAATTTTTATGTAACGAATAAATCTACCTAATCCTATAATTAACACAAAAATTAAACGATTTAATTTCTGTCAAAAGAATAAATCTACCTAATTCTAAAATTAACACAAAAATTATGCAATATAATTTTTATGGTATAAGGAATACTTATATTTAATAGGAAACTTATGGATAGGTTTGGTAAGGAACTTGAAAGATTCAAGGTACTTACATTTGCATTTTTCTCAGCCGAATCAATGTCTGGATTCCCCGTAGGCTGCAACCGTAGGTTCTTCTACCACACGGGTGGTACGCGTCGCGATGATGATTATCCCGAATTTCGCGAACCGGCCCGCGAATAGATCCTACCGACTGCGCCAGTAACGATAGCTGCAGCCGTGGGTGCCAAAAAAAAAGCAAATTTTAAATATTAGTTTATTAATTATAACTTTTACATTAATTAAAATTAAAATTACTAATTACGAATTACAAACTAAGAGTGATTCCCTACTGAAGTGGAGTAAAAGAATGAGGTCCTGCGCTGGTCGCACGATGGTGGTGGCCGCTTCTGCTGACTTGGATATTCCCTCGAATTGATGTTGAAATCTTGCACCGTGTGCGGTACAGCGCGGTAAAGCTGTGTGCACACTTGGGTTTCTGAATATTAAAATAAAGGTGTGGATACACTTATATTGAGGTGTATCGTAGTTAGGATGGTGTAACAAGTCTTATGCTGCCTGACAAAAAAATATTATTTATTATTTAAATTGCTTGATATTAAAATTAGATTTTAATTAGATTTGATTGACCTAATAAATGTTTAGTATTTTCAATTAAAATAGTATATTTGGATAAATAAATATGTACTTCACTTATGTATCCAATAATCAACAAATAACAAACAAAAACCAAAAAAGAATTAAATAAAAACAAGGAGTAATACTAAAACAATTTATTCGAAATTAATAGGTTGCGTATAATAAAAACAAGCAGTAATACTAAAACAATTTATTCGAAATTAATAGGTTGCGTATTACACCTTGTTTTTAGATACTCTAAAAAATCTTTAGCTACCCCAACAAATTCGTTGGCTACACCTACAGCAGCACTGAAGGCTTCAGCTTGGCGTTGCTGCACCTCTAACTGCCGTAACTCCCGTTCATGATGCAGCTTAAGATGACTACAACTGTGAAATTTACTTACGTCTCCATGTATTCTATTAAATATATATACTGTTCGTTACTTGTTCTGCACCTATTCATTTTAATTTCTATCGAAAATAAATTAACAAGAAGAAAAAACACGAAAAACTTCTCGTTCACATTGCCAGAATAAATTCGCGGTCTGAGTTGGCGGCATAACAAACTCATTTCAAAGTTATTTTACCTCTGAGTTATGGCGAAAGTGATCCTAAGCCCTTGTCATAAAGTCTATAGCCGAGACCATAGTCGTGTTCGTTTCGTTTTTCAATGCACATTGCGCATGCGCAAAGTTAAAAATAAGTGTCAGTGTGTCATGTTTTAAAATACCATTCAATTTCTGTCAGATTTTAGAACATGACACTGACACTAACACTGACATTGACATTTAAGAAACGAAACGAACACGACTCATACTGACAGTTGACATTTGACAGTTGAAATTTGACAGTTGACATTTGACAGGACAACAAAACCAAAGACAATTTTGGGGCAAACGAAGGTAAAGAGAAAATCGTTATGGAATCACCGAAACGTAAGTTCGCCGGTTGTTGGCTAGGGCAAAATGTTCTGTATTGCATTGGCGTTAAAGAATCTACTAGTCTCTTCGTAATAAGGCGAAGTAAATTTGGCTAGGGCCTCTGATCAGAAATTCTTATAAAATGCGTCCGGCCTAAAACGTGAAGTGTCGCGTCGCGTCGCTGCCGCGTAGTGTCCGCGCTGCAGTGTAGTGCAGCTCACCTTTAGGAAGAAATAGGTTGACTGCCTGTACTAGTATGTCCCTTAACTCTATAATTCCATGATAGTACTTTCAATTACGTTCAAAATTCAAATCTGGAACGCAAATTCCAAATTCAAATATGAATTGTAACAGACTAGATACAATTCATTGAGCGATTGCATAATAGTCAGTAATTAACCGAGTCTATGCAGTTTTGATAATCCAAGAGCCAGCAACAGCCCTTTGATAAAAGCTGAAAATGTTTCCTGTAAGTAAATTACAGATCATCTTAAAGTCTAAGGGCATGTTTCATCACTTCCTGATAAGGGCCGGATAGGCTATCCACAACTTATTTGACAGATATTCTATATATGTCAGATATCTGTCAGATAAGTTGTGGATAGACTTATCCGGTACTTATCAGGAAGTGGTGAAACAGGCCCTAAGTCTACTGTAAACGAGTGTCAGGCAGTGGAAGACTAGATTTCTATAATAATTATTCCGAAGAAAATGAGATAAAAAAATCATCTGTACAGTCCTACGAATAATAAAAACTTAGGAAAAGTAACTCCGTCAAAAAACATGCTCCACAATACTTGTCAAAAAAGTGTACCTTAGGTACACTTTTCAATACATTTGCAATATTTAGGTGGCCTTGAGCGGTATAAAGGCTGACGTTACATGACAGTTCGAAAGGAACCTAATTTAAAACGGTAATAGTATGGGAGTTATGTTTCCTTAGTTTTTATTATTCGTAGGTACAGTCTGTATAATTTATTGAAAGGTTGGTAGAAATGGTAGACCTTTAGAATTGGAACTATGGACTTTTGGTCGTAGTTACTTTAGGGGTCTAAAGTAACTGCGACCGAAACTCCATAGTTGCTGGTCGTTCTTACCCCTGTAATAGGGACCCCTATATTATTTAATATAGGGAATGGGTATTTACCCATAATATACATATTATAATGAAACTTGCTGAAAGTTTATAAAATAACGAAAATCTGGCTGACGCTGGCTCTTGGGTTCTAATACTGTATCACTGACAATTTCAGAGCGAATTTCATGGTTAATAGGGAAGTTTGGTTCGTAATTTATATTCCAATTTTGTTACCTCACTACAGATAGAGGTACTCGTATGTCGTTTGCTACTTTACTCGGACAAGTTTTGAACTTAAGTAGAAAATTCTTATTTCGTAGTTTTTGTTGCTAATTCCTCCAATCGGCCAACAACTAGTCATAGTGTCTTCTAAGGGTCCATTCAGACCGGACTTAGATTCAAATAGTCGCATTTTGCAATTCCTCTAAAATGAATTCAGTAACTAAACTGAATCGTCAAAACAGTCAAACTGACGAATGTCAAATTAGTACGAAATTAGACATGAATTGCAAGCAGAGTGACTATTTTGTGATTTTTTAAAAATAAATCATATTACGATTCCTAATATGATTCTCCAAAGCGACCATTTTAGCCCCGCTGAATACATTTCTTTTCTATTAAATTGACAGTCTTGCATGACCTCTCACGTTGAAGTCGTCAAGTCCACACAAAAGAAATGCATCTACGCGTCGAATTGCGGTCTGAATTAGAAGAACATTAGTTTTACACTCGCGCCGATCAATGTCATTTTAAATATTTTGCATGTGGTGATGTGACCCTAGTCTCGTATCATTAATTGAATGACGTGTTTCATGTCCCTTCCATGTCAATATTATCCACGAGCCAAAACATCCTCGCAGGACTGTTTCTTTGACAATTTGATGGAATAAGAGCCGGGGGCGTCAGAATCGGAAATTTTTTTGCGTGTTTGAAAAATCGAGGAAAAATTCCTTTGTTCCTCCCAAAGTCAATCAAAGGAATTCCTTAAAATTACAAAGTATAAAATTGCCTAATACGAATTCTTTTATTTTAGAAGTTGATTTTTGCGTAATCTATTAGAAAGAAAAATACTTTCTTTGAGCTAAGGTTTCGCTAGCAACGTTAAATTAATTAGATACCTTTACTAAATTAAAAGTAAAGTAATTAGTTTAGAAAATAATGTTGGTGTTTAATCGTGTAACGTTTTAGTCGTTAATAAATGTAACGTTTTAATCGTCAAACACTATTTCAATGTTTGAGTTAAAAATAACATAAAAATGTGAGTTATGTTAATTTTGTAACAACAAAACGTATTAGTTATATCAACTCAAAACTATGTACCTATATCAGGGACATTACCTTCTTGATAAGGAAAAATAGATTAAAACTACAAAAGCCCCAATACTAACATTAGTAAGACGTGTGTGTGTGGGTGTAGTGACCAATACATAAAGAATGAAGTTACTGCGGAAACCCAAATCATAATGAATACATTACACAAGACACGTGTATGGGGTTGGGTTACTATTTATACAGATGATTTCGACAGGCAGCCGTGGCCCGTGAGCATAAAATAATGAAAAAAAAACTTTTTTCTTGAATCGCTTGATCGGTATACAGTAAAGTCCGTATAAAATGTAAAGAATTTTGAATGTTTGTTAGGGAAAGTCTTCTACAATTTTCTATTTTTATCGCATCATTATAATCCGTTTTAAAAGGTTCTTCTTTGATAATTTGCTCGTCCAAATTAAATTTTCACACTTGGCAAGTGGCCAAATTAATAAAACTTCTAAGGGTCTAAATCAGAGCTTCCCAAACTCCTTTGTTTCGTGGCCCACTTTTTAGGTGTACCCCCCCCTACATTACTAATCCATGAAATTTGCTATTATTTTAAGTAACAGTCGCTGTGTTTTTTAACAAATTATCCGCCTATGTCAGGGATGGTGATCACAAAATTATTAACTTTAACATCGAATATTTCAGCAAATAAATAATTTCTATTTTAGTGATTAGGGAATTCATTACACTTTTATAAATATTCGCGTCATGATTACAAAGAAAAATATTATTTAATGGCACATCTATAGACCATGACATTGCTTGAGAAATCATTCAGAAAAGTGGCACGTTTCCATGATATAGATAGGCGGGCAGCACCGAGCACGGCATCGGCGAGCGATCTTGACACACTCTTTCTGAATGTGGAATGTGCAAGTTCTAACAAAAACAATTTCTGAGCTTCTTATGACTTTAGCTGCCTATATTCATAGGAAAAGTCAAGTCGGGTCACCTAATACATTTTTATAGGGTTAACGACTTGTGGACCCCCATTTTTTCCACGCAAACGTAGAGTGGGGATCCCGTGGACCCCTGGCGGTCCACCTAGACCACTTTGGGAATCAATGGTCTAAATGTTAGATCATTTTCATCAAAGAATAAACACAGTATAAATGTCATACAGTAGTGTAACTGTCCATGAATTAAAACTCGTTTAATACAAAGAAAAGTTGTACGCGCGTCGCACCTGCGAAGTGACATTGTATTTCTTTGTGAAAAAGTTTATTTCACTATTAAATAAAATTGAGATAGCCGGTGAAGCCGCACTAGGTATAACTAACTCTTGACTTCGGCAGCGAAGACCGCAAACGAAATAAAACTTCAGTACTAGTTATAGTATCGCACTACTGCAATGTAGTTGTGGCAATAGTGCGGATTTACCTTGAAATATATTTGAAACTGGAAGAAAATTGGTTTATCACTCGGGAACCATACATTTTTTTTGGAAAAAAGAAGTGTCATAATACGTCCTTTTCTTGGACTCAAAGTATCTCCATACCAAATTTCAACAAAATCGATTCAGAGGTTTGTGCGTGAACAGGTAACAGACAGACACACTTTCGCATTTATAATATTAGTCTGGGGATAGATCACGTCAATGTGTGCATGCGGTCGATGCGGTCTAGTATAAGGATGGTTTACTGTTAATAATTTATATTGTAGGATAAAGTTGTTAAACTTTAGATTATGCCGGTAAAGTCAATTATTAAAACAAGTCTTAAATTTTATGGCGTCCTTAAAAATTACAGTCAAATACTGAAATGCTTCTGAGTTAAGCCCGGCCGCACATTTTCCGAAATTTCTGATCTGAAAAATTCGGACGCCCGCCGAAACGCACCATTTTGTTGTAGACCCCGCATACTATCAGAATTGTGACGTGTCGAAATGTATGAGCGGGACGGGGCGTCCGAGTTTTTCTGATCAGAAATTCGGATAATGTGCGGCCGGCCTTAACATAACATGCCAAGACAGTCAGTTTAAGATATGAAAATCGGCTCAAGCAAAATAGCGCACAGTAATTTTTCACTTCAAAAAATCCTGACGATTTTGTTATTTTAGGTCTTATAACACAAAAGTACATAAAATATTTACAATAGAACGTTTAGTTTGCCCTATGATATTTGTACTAGGTAAACCTGAGGATTTACTTTTGTTATTGATGTGCCTCAGGGAGCAGCGGTCGTTGTGCCAATACACACAATACCCATTACACATCTGTCAGTAAATACTATGAAGATCGATTGAACTTTAAAGAAATCATGATGATTAATGTATTGTCATCGTAACGTACAGAAGATTATAGCAGACGGCATTATTTTCTGTTCCTATAGAAGCAAAAACCACCAACTATCTAACATTTAGTACAATTTCCAAATAAGCAGAGTGAACACTCAAAATTTTATCACTATCTGTCCAGCCGTTTCGAAGGAGTTTTGGCAACAAATACCACAACACTAGAATTAATGAGATAGATGCAATGATATACAAAAGCCAGATTCTACTTATTTTTGCCGGACATGACATAACAAGCCGGACGCATCCGGTTTATACTTATGCTTATTCTTAAATCTTAATGCATGTGTATTAGAAATGTTTAAAATAAAAGTGAATTGAGTAAACAACCGCTAAAAGGCTTAATTATGAAAACGCTCGCGGCCATTAAAATACCAGAAAATTCCTTTGAGCCAAACGGTAAACAAATGATTAGTAGACGGAAAATAAGAGATCAGTATAAATAGATAAAGACGTGAGTGGAAGAACCGGATAATTAGCATTTATAACATAAGGACTATTACTTTATAATAATAAACTAGCTGTTTGACCGAGCTTTGCTCGGTATTCGATAAAACACGAATAAAATGACATTTTCTAAAAATGATTCCTAGGTAGATCGATTTATCGCCCCCGAAACCCCCTATATACTAAATTTCATGAAAATCGTTGGAGCCGATTCCGAGATTCCAATTATATATATATATATATATATATACAAGAATTGCTCATTTAAAGATATAAGATAATATATATATATATATATAATTTATTTATTTATTTTACCTACTTTTCATCTAGGTACTAGTTATTATAGACATATTATACAACATAAATTCATAACATATTTTTGATATAAAATAATTTTCTTTCTATTTATGCAAAAAAGGCAATTTTTAACTGCGGGGCTAAAATGGTAACTTTTAGCAATTCCTCTCAATCAATTCAGACTTGATTGAGAGGAATTGCTAAAAGTTACCATATGAACGATATTGCTCGTAGTATCGAGCAATATCGTCGGTGATTCATCTAATTTTGTAAAATAACGTCCTACGTCAATGGCAATTCAATTCGTTAGCAGATTCATAATTGAAACTGTATTGCCATTTTGAAAAACATAAAAACGAACATGACCGGTTTTTTTTCTACATTTATTTATGATTTTATGAATGATCCACGAAATATTTGATATAATTGTTATATTTTATGTATTAAACAGTACATTTATTATATATTTGTTCATTAAAATCATTTTATAGCTAAAAACAAAATGTTGTTTAATAATTTTACCATAATCTTCAAATATCGTTATATTTTCGTAACGTTACTGCCGCAAGGGCATCTATGCCCATATAACAATATGACAATTTAACCGATACTTGAAATTATTAATTATATGGAAACATAATATGGTGATTTTGATTTAAAGAGAAGTATCCTAAGCATATGCTACCAAAAAGTAAGATTTTGCACCAAGGTATGCTATGGTTCCGAAGATACTAAGAGAGCTCCGGATTCCTTATAGATAAAAGTTTGGGGGTTCCGGCGTTGTTTTACGAAGAAAGCTAGAAGAAGAAAGAAAATTATGCTACTATGTAAATTACATTCATCATCATCATCACTACCATCACACCACAGACTAATTATACATAAGACTCTTGAATCCCATAAAAAACAGCGTGTCTGCAGTTTTTAGTTCTCATCTGAACGATAGATGGCGTTGAGTGTATCAAATTAGCCTCAAATAAAAAATACAATAAATAAATGCACTATAAATCTAGAAGACTATTTTTAAAACACGTTCACAAAATGCAAAATTTTCCCAAAGATGTCGCTGATTAATTTTAATCGGAAATGACATTTATTAAAGCTTTCTTAACTCTTTTAGTTTTTGGCTCTTTTAAAATATCTATATTTTTTTTTATAAATATAGATACAAAAAAAAATGTTTTTTTTTTTATTCTGTCGGCGGGATTCGAATCCGCGACTCCCGGCTTGAGCTACCAATGCGCTCATCCATCTGTTTTTCTGACATTATGTATTTCTATTGCCGCTATAATACTAAATACTAAAAACAAAATAAATTAAATATTTAAGGCGGGCTTTATGTAGCTTCACTCTGCATCCTCTATCAGTTGTATCACAGGAAGTGCTCTGAGGAATTGTTCAGAATCATACCTCCTGCAACTTTTCCCCATCGCCCCACGCGAAAAATATACTTACCATCCTCATCACCTTGATGAGTGGCAGTCTTCCACCGTGCATTTTTCGCGTAACTTTCTGCCACGCACTGTAAAACTCTGGAACGAACTGTCACCAGCAGTATTTCCGGACCTATACGACCTACAAACCTTCAATAACAGAGCGTATTCCCTCTTAAAAGGCCGGCAATGCACCTGCAGCTCTTATGATGTTGCGAGTGTCCATGGGCGACGGTAGTTGCTTTCCATCAGGTGACTCACGACTCACAAAATTACGCTCGTTTAACCTCACCCTAAGGGTTCCTTGTTCACTACGGAACCCTAAAATATGCGTCATGTCGAATTTTTTTTTATGAAATAAGGGGGCAAACGAGCAAACGGGTCACGGTTCACGGTTCACTGAATAATTAAATTAATCAACAATCTTGCGCGTAAATAAATAGTACGAGCACACTCGCGTGCACTGTGCAGTGTTTGCTGTAAATAAGAACAAGTATGACATGTCCGTGTTCGCGTGGAATGGCGCGTAATTTCAGACGCGGTACAAGACGTTAAGTATAGATGTCCGCATCTGGCACAGTAAAATTTAATACAGACAGACAGACGGCCTGACAGACCGAAACTATAAGGGTTCCTTGTTGACTACGGAACCTTAAAAAGTAGGTAAGCACAAATCTTGATAAAAAAACTTTGGTGTTCGAAGTTGGGCTTTGAGTGAGATTTCGTGCGTCTACTAACATGAACGGAAGGTGTCGCGTCGAACTGGCATCGTTGCATATCAAAAATTACCGTTAAAAATATCAGTATTAATAACGTTATTTTTATACCTATAGGTATCTAAAAATGTTATCCACAGACTTGTATGAATATTAACTAAAATATGTGTCGCGTCGAGCTGGCAACGTCGCATACCAGAAAATAACGATATTTTTACCGGTAAAAATAACGGCATTTTTTAAACTATATTTAAATGTTATGTTACCTACTAGATATCGTTAAAAATATCGTTAAGCTACAATTATAAAAATAACGGTACGTATCGTTAATTTTTCTAGTAATCGATAACGTTATGAAGCCATGCTATATGCTGGCAACATTTTTTACTTTAGTCATGTTTGTATACAAACTTCAAAGTTTTGAAACCGACTTTGTAATTTTAAATTTCTTTAGTTAAACCATTACCTCAATGAGTTAAACAATTTCTATAATGTATTACGATTTACGACACTAAGATCAAAGATGACGTTTACAGTAACATTTGATGATTCTGCTATTTGACAGAAAAGCAATTCGGATTTATTGGACCATTTTTACGACTTTTCATAGAAAAATGTCAAACAAATGAATTGCTTAGTACGAATCATTAAATGATTTGCACGTTAAGAGAAGTTTAAAAATGAATCGTAAATGATTCATTGTATGATTCAACTAAGCGACCATTTTAGCCCCGCTGTTCCTTACTTGCTTCATCCACTCATGTCTCCTAAGCACTTAGCATTATGCGTATACGTGGGAGAGCCATGCTTCAGCACGAATGGGCCGGCTCGACCGGAGAAATGACACGTTCTCACAGAAAGCCGGTTTACCGGAGGCCCAATCCCCTACCCTAATCCCTTCCCTTCCCTACCCTCCCCTATTACCCTATTCCCTATTAAAAGGCCGGCAACGCACTTGCAGCTCTTCTGATGCTGCGAGTGTCCATGGGCGACGGAAGTTGCTTTCCATCCAGTGACCCGTTTGCTCGTTTGCCCCCTTATTTCATAAGAAACGTACTTTAATGTTGAGGTTTCCGTCTTTTCAATTTTTTGTACGGTTAAACCCACATTTTACAACATTTTTGGAAGTCATGTTTACAACATTGCGTTCTTCGTCGACGATATCGTTTGTTGTTGTTTAAAACTTAAAAAAATATAGTTTTTTTTAATAATATCCCTGATCATTGTTTAATTTAGTAATAAAATGTATCATACGTGAACAGGTAATTATTATTATTCATAATCATGTCTCTATGACTAACGCGAAAGCCTTTTGTGTCCGCCTATGATCTAGTTTTGTTTTATGAATTGAATGACGGATTTTCTGTATGTCCGCCTCATTACAATAACTAGAAGGACATATACAACATAAATTCATAACATATTTTTGATATAAAATAATTTTCTTTCTATTTATGCAAAAAAGGCAATTTTTAACTGCGGGGCTAAAATGGTAACTTTTAGCAATTCCTAACAATCAATTCAGCGATTTGATTGAGAGGAATTGCTAAAAGTTACCATATGAACGATATTGCTCGTAGTATCGAGCAATATCGTCGGTGATTCATCTAATTTTGTAAAATAACGTCCTACGTCAATGGCAATTCAATTCGTTAGCAGATTCATAATTGAAACTGTATTGCCATTCTGAAAAACATAAAAACGAACATGACCGGTTTTTTTTCTACATTTATTTATGATTTTATGAATGATCCACGAAATATTTGATATAATTGTTATATTTTATGTATTAAACAGTACATTTATTATATATTTGTTCATTAAAATCATTTTATAGCTAAAAACAAAATGTTGTTTAATAATTTTACAATAATCTTCAAATATCGTTATATTTTCGTAACGTTACTGCCGCAAGGGCATCTATGCCCATATAACAATATGACAATTTAACCGATACTTGAAATTATTAATTATATGGAAACATAATATGGTGATTTTGATTTAAAGAGAAGTATCCTAAGCATATGCTACCAAAAAGTAAGATTTTGCACCAAGGTATGCTACGGTTCCGAAGATACTAAGAGAGCTCCGGATTCCTTATAGATTAAAGTTTGGGGGTTCCGGCGTTGTTTTACGAAGAAAGCTAGAAGAAGAAAAAAAATTATGCTACTATGTAAATTACAGTCATCATCATCATCACTACCATCACACCACAGACTAATTATACATAAGACTCTTGAATCCCATAAAAAACAGCGTGTCTGCAGTTTTTAGTTCTCATCTGAACGATAGATGGCGTTGAGTGTATCAAATTAGCCTCAAATAAAAAATACAATAAATAAATGCACTATAAATCTAGAAGACTATTTTTAAAACACGTTCACAAACTGCAAAATTCTCCCAAAGATGTCGCTGATTAATTTTAATCGGAAATGACATTTATTAAAGCTTTCTTAACTCTTTTAGTTTTTGGCTCTTTTAAAATATCTATATTTTTTTATAAATATACATACTAAAAAAAATTGTTTTTTTTTTTATTCTGTCGGCGGGATTCGAATCCGCGACTCCCGGCTTGAGCTACCAATGCGCTCATCCATCTGTTTTTCTGACATTATGTATTTCTATTGCCGCTATAATAGTAAATACTAAAAACAAAATAAATTAAATATTTAAGGCGGGCTTTATGTAGCTTCACTCTGCATCCTCTATCAGTTGTATCACAGGAAGTGCTCTGAGGAATTGTTCAGAATCATACCTCCTGCAACTTTTCCCCATCGCCCCACGCGAAAAATATACTTACCATCCTCATCACCTTGATGAGTGGCAGTCTTCCACCGTGCATTTTTCGCGTAACTTTCTGCCACGCACTGTAAAACTCTGGAACGAACTGTCACCAGCAGTATTTCCGGACCTATACGACCTGCAAACCTTCAATAAGAGAGCGTATTCCCTCTTAAAAGGCCGGCAATGCACCTGCAGCTCTTATGATGTTGCGAGTGTCCATGGGCGACGGTAGTTGCTTTCCATCAGGTGACTCACGACTCACAAAATTACGCTCGTTTAACCTCACCCTAAGGGTTCCTTGTTCACTACGGAACCCTAAAATATGCGTCATGTCGAATTTTTTTTTATGAAATAAGGGAGCAAACGAGCAAACGGGTCACGGTTCACGGTTCACTGAATAATTAAATTAATCAACAATCTTGCGCGTAAATAAATAGTACGAGCACACTCGCGTGCACTGTGCAGTGTTCGCTGTAAATAAGAACAAGTATGACATGTCCGTGTTCGCGTGGAATGGCGCGTAATTTCAGACGCGGTACAAGACGTTAAGTATAGATGTCCGCATCTGGCACAATAAAATTTAATACAGACAGACAGACGGCCTGACAGACCGAAACTATAAGGGTTCCTTGTTGACTACGGAACCTTAAAAAGTAGGTAAGCACAAATCTTGATAAAAAAACTTTGGTGGTTAACACCAAAGTTTTTTTATCAAGATTTGTTGGGCTTTGAGTGAGATTTCGTGCGTCTACTAACATGAACGGAAGGTGTCGCGTCGAACTAGCATCGTTGCATATCAAAAATTACCGTTAAAAATATCAGTATTAATAACGTTATTTTTATACCTATAGGTATCTAAAAATGTTACCCACAGACTTGTATGAATATTAAATAAATGTGTCGCGTCGAGCTGGCAACGTCGCATACCAGAAAATAACGATATTTTTACCGGTAAAAATAACGGCATTTTTTAAACTATATTTAAATGTTATGTTACCTACTAGATATCGTTAAAAATATCGTTAAGCTACAATTATAAAAATAACGGTACGTATCGTTAATTTTTCTAGTAATCGATAACGTTATGAAGCCATGCTATATGCTGGCAACATTTTTTACTTTAGTCATGTTTGTATACAAACTTCAAAGTTTTGAAACCGACTTTGTAATTTTAAATTTCTTTAGTTAAAAATTACCTCAATGAGTTAAACAATTTCTATAATGTATTACGATTTACGACACTAAGATCAAAGATGACGTTTACAGTAACATTTGATGATTCTGCTATTTGACAGAAAAGCAATTCGGATTTATTGGACCATTTTTACGACTTTTCATAGAAAAATGTCAAACAAATGAATTGCTTAGTACGAATCATTAAATGATTTGCACGTTAAGAGAAGTTTAAAAATGAATCGTAAATGATTCATTGTATGATTCAACTAAGCGACCATTTTAGCCCCGCTGTTCCTTACTTGCTTCATCCACTCATGTCTCCTAAGCACTTAGCATTATGCGTATACGTGGGAGAGCCATGCTTCAGCACGAATGGGCCGGCTCGACCGGAGAAATGACACGTTCTCACAGAAAGCCGGTTTACCGGAGGCCCAATCCCCTACCCTAATCCCTTCCCTTCCCTACCCTCCCCTATTACCCTATTCCCTATTAAAAGGCCGGCAACGCACTTGCAGCTCTTCTGATGCTGCGAGTGTCCATGGGCGACGGAAGTTGCTTTCCATCCAGTGACCCGTTTGCTCGTTTGCCCCCTTATTTCATAAGAAACGTACTTTACGTTAGAGTCTAGAGATCGTGCGTTAAGGTTCGTCATTGATTACATCTTGGAAGATGGATAAAACATAAACACGTATGCAAAATACCAAACCACGTGAACAGGTATTTGCTTTACAAACATCAAATGCAAAAACCCACGAGAACAAAATAAAAAAATACTCCAAGAAAACCATTAACTTTTTCTTCTTCGGGACCTTGAAGACCATTTAAATGTGATTAAACTTGGTACCCTCTCCTCCTTGTTACACCATATCAGTTCATGTCACACTTCGTCGACCCCCTCCCCCACCCTTTAGGTGCGACATTTTAAAGGTTGTCTAGGATTCCGATGTCAATAAAATATTGTGTAAGAGTGTGTTGAGGTGCAGAAGTTTCGACTACGTGTGAACAAATCCTTATTAAAGGTCATTGACAGCTATATGCAGGGTTAATACTCTGCATCATACAGCCTAGAATAGTGCCTCTTAAGACCTTCTAGGATATTTTAACATTTGCATCGGAGTAAGGATGCGAAGCAACTGTCGATCAAAGCAGAGCTAACCTTCTGGTGCAAAAAGATATTATTTAAATACTAGACGTTTCGCGCGGCTTCGCCCGAGTAAATTAGATATTATTTCACAGACAAATTAGTCCACAAAAGATAGCCTATGATCCTTCACGTGGTCAAATTCTTATCTGTGCCAAATAACAGTAAAATTGCTCCAGTAGTTCGTGAGATAAACCCTTTCAAATAATTTCCCCAGTTTTTGCCACATTTTCTCTGAGGCTAATATTATAGAAGCGAAGAAATAGAGATTTTTTCGCTTCTATTAATCTCAGAGTGATAAAGTATAATATAGTCTATAGCCTTCCTCGATAAGTGGGCTATCTAACACTGAAAGATTTTTTAAATCGGACCAGTAGTTCCTGAGATTAGCGTGTTCAAACAAACAAACGAACTCTTCCGCTTTATAATATTATAGTATTATTAAAGCGGAAGATTAGTAGTATTGATAGATTTTGTAGGGCGTAAGCGGCCTAAGCTCTAGCTTTGTTCAAGCGCCAAAACGTACAAAAGCCTGATTATATATTTTATCATTATTTTTAATGTGAGGGTACGGAGGTAATTTCCTAGTACTACCAACGTAGTTTCAAAATAGTGAGTGTCATGTTAATATTTATATCTTTTAAGCGTTACAACTCAATAATTTAATTATTAATTAATTAACTCAATAAATGGTGTTCAATTTGGGAAATAATTACTTTTAACTATAATAATGAATTTAATTATCACAACCCACAATAGTTTTAATGTGATAATGACAACATTCAAACTTCCGTAAAATTAAACGAGGAAGTGCGTTTTGTATCGGCTTATGGCATTATTTCGGGACGGTTACGTAATTTCAATTAAGGATTTGCCCGCCCTGAGGCTGAAATTAATTTGAATGTAAATATATTTATAGTTTTCGGACATCTATTCAGATTGTACAATTATGTGAACTCTTAGTTCACATAATTGTACAATCTGAATAGTAATTAAGAAGACGACACTGCGCTTAAGGGTCGAGCGTCTGCAGTCTCGCCAGTTCTTTAGTTCCTCGGAACTTTAGTTCCTCTGTGGTGAGAGTACCGACGAATCTTCTTGCGCCCTTTGAGGCGCCGGAGTTCTGGCGGATGGATGTGGTCTACCGGAGGTTCCGGGGGAGACTCCGAAACGAAGCGCGTCACGTAGCCGTCAACACGTGACAAAGTGTAGTTTTAAATATATAAATATATGTTAGTCCTTATGGTATTTATTATAATATGAATATGTATGTTAGTCTGTAAGATATTTGTATTATGGGCCTAGATGCCTGAAATAAATGGTTAAATAAATAAATAAATAAAAATTTGTGGGCTAGACGAGCAATTTTAATGTGGAATATCATGTCTTATTTGATAACATAATAATATGCACTGTCGCGCGTATGCAGAGAGGGGTGACGGGGTCTTACATCAAAGAAAAGAAAATGTTGAGGTTTCCGTCTTTTCAATTTTTTGTACGGTTAAACCCACATTTTACAACATTTTTGGAAGTCATGTTTACAACATTGCGTTCTTCGTCGACGATATCGTTTGTTGTTGTTTAAAACTTAAAAAAAATATAGTTTTTTTTAATAATATCCCTGATCATTGTTTAATTTAGTAATAAAATGTATCATACGTGAACAGGTAATTATTATTATTCATAATCATGTCTCTATGACTAACGCGAAAGCCTTTTGTGTCCGCCTATGATCTAGTTTTGTTTTATGAATTGAATGACGGATTTTCTGTATGTCCGCCTCATTACAATAACTAGAAGGACATATACAACATAAATTCATAACATATTTTTGATATAAAATAATTTTCTTTCTATTTATGCAAAAAAGGCAATTTTTAACTGCGGGGCTAAAATGGTAACTTTTAGCAATTCCTAACAATCAATTCAGCGATTTGATTGAGAGGAATTGCTAAAAGTTACCATATGAACGATATTGCTCGTAGTATCGAGCAATATCGTCGGTGATTCATCTAATTTTGTAAAATAACGTCCTACGTCAATGGCAATTCAATTCGTTAGCAGATTCATAATTGAAACTGTATTGCCATTCTGAAAAACATAAAAACGAACATGACCGGTTTTTTTTCTACATTTATTTATGATTTTATGAATGATCCACGAAATATTTGATATAATTGTTATATTTTATGTATTAAACAGTACATTTATTATATATTTGTTCATTAAAATCATTTTATAGCTAAAAACAAAATGTTGTTTAATAATTTTACAATAATCTTCAAATATCGTTATATTTTCGTAACGTTACTGCCGCAAGGGCATCTATGCCCATATAACAATATGACAATTTAACCGATACTTGAAATTATTAATTATATGGAAACATAATATGGTGATTTTGATTTAAAGAGAAGTATCCTAAGCATATGCTACCAAAAAGTAAGATTTTGCACCAAGGTATGCTACGGTTCCGAAGATACTAAGAGAGCTCCGGATTCCTTATAGATTAAAGTTTGGGGGTTCCGGCGTTGTTTTACGAAGAAAGCTAGAAGAAGAAAAAAAATTATGCTACTATGTAAATTACAGTCATCATCATCATCACTACCATCACACCACAGACTAATTATACATAAGACTCTTGAATCCCATAAAAAACAGCGTGTCTGCAGTTTTTAGTTCTCATCTGAACGATAGATGGCGTTGAGTGTATCAAATTAGCCTCAAATAAAAAATACAATAAATAAATGCACTATAAATCTAGAAGACTATTTTTAAAACACGTTCACAAACTGCAAAATTCTCCCAAAGATGTCGCTGATTAATTTTAATCGGAAATGACATTTATTAAAGCTTTCTTAACTCTTTTAGTTTTTGGCTCTTTTAAAATATCTATATTTTTTTATAAATATACATACTAAAAAAAATTGTTTTTTTTTTTATTCTGTCGGCGGGATTCGAATCCGCGACTCCCGGCTTGAGCTACCAATGCGCTCATCCATCTGTTTTTCTGACATTATGTATTTCTATTGCCGCTATAATAGTAAATACTAAAAACAAAATAAATTAAATATTTAAGGCGGGCTTTATGTAGCTTCACTCTGCATCCTCTATCAGTTGTATCACAGGAAGTGCTCTGAGGAATTGTTCAGAATCATACCTCCTGCAACTTTTCCCCATCGCCCCACGCGAAAAATATACTTACCATCCTCATCACCTTGATGAGTGGCAGTCTTCCACCGTGCATTTTTCGCGTAACTTTCTGCCACGCACTGTAAAACTCTGGAACGAACTGTCACCAGCAGTATTTCCGGACCTATACGACCTGCAAACCTTCAATAAGAGAGCGTATTCCCTCTTAAAAGGCCGGCAATGCACCTGCAGCTCTTATGATGTTGCGAGTGTCCATGGGCGACGGTAGTTGCTTTCCATCAGGTGACTCACGACTCACAAAATTACGCTCGTTTAACCTCACCCTAAGGGTTCCTTGTTCACTACGGAACCCTAAAATATGCGTCATGTCGAATTTTTTTTTATGAAATAAGGGAGCAAACGAGCAAACGGGTCACGGTTCACGGTTCACTGAATAATTAAATTAATCAACAATCTTGCGCGTAAATAAATAGTACGAGCACACTCGCGTGCACTGTGCAGTGTTCGCTGTAAATAAGAACAAGTATGACATGTCCGTGTTCGCGTGGAATGGCGCGTAATTTCAGACGCGGTACAAGACGTTAAGTATAGATGTCCGCATCTGGCACAATAAAATTTAATACAGACAGACAGACGGCCTGACAGACCGAAACTATAAGGGTTCCTTGTTGACTACGGAACCTTAAAAAGTAGGTAAGCACAAATCTTGATAAAAAAACTTTGGTGGTTAACACCAAAGTTTTTTTATCAAGATTTGTTGGGCTTTGAGTGAGATTTCGTGCGTCTACTAACATGAACGGAAGGTGTCGCGTCGAACTAGCATCGTTGCATATCAAAAATTACCGTTAAAAATATCAGTATTAATAACGTTATTTTTATACCTATAGGTATCTAAAAATGTTACCCACAGACTTGTATGAATATTAAATAAATGTGTCGCGTCGAGCTGGCAACGTCGCATACCAGAAAATAACGATATTTTTACCGGTAAAAATAACGGCATTTTTTAAACTATATTTAAATGTTATGTTACCTACTAGATATCGTTAAAAATATCGTTAAGCTACAATTATAAAAATAACGGTACGTATCGTTAATTTTTCTAGTAATCGATAACGTTATGAAGCCATGCTATATGCTGGCAACATTTTTTACTTTAGTCATGTTTGTATACAAACTTCAAAGTTTTGAAACCGACTTTGTAATTTTAAATTTCTTTAGTTAAAAATTACCTCAATGAGTTAAACAATTTCTATAATGTATTACGATTTACGACACTAAGATCAAAGATGACGTTTATAGTAACATTTGATGATTCTGCTATTTGACAGAAAAGCAATTCGGATTTATTGGACCATTTTTACGACTTTTCAAAGAAAAATGTCAAACAAATGAATTGCTTAGTACGAATCATTAAATGATTTGCACGTTAAGAGAAGTTTAAAAATGAATCGTAAATGATTCATTGTATGATTCAACTAAGCGACCATTTTAGCCCCGCTGTTCCTTACTTGCTTCATCCACTCATGTCTCCTAAGCACTTAGCATTATGCGTATACGTGGGAGAGCCATGCTTCGGCATGAATGGGCCGGTTCGACCGGAGAAATGCCACGTTCTCACAGAAAGCCGGTTTACCGGAGGCCCAATCCCCTACCCTAATCCCTTCCCTTCCCTACCCTCCCCTATTACCCTATTCCCTCTTAAAAGGCCGGCAACGCACTTGCAGCTCTTCTGATGCTGCGAGTGTCCATGAGCGACGGAAGTTGCTTTCCATCCAGTGACCCGTTTGCTCGTTTGCCCCCTTATTTCATAAGAAACGTACTTTACGTTAGAGTCTAGAGATCGTGCGTTAAGGTTCGTCATTGATTACATCTTGGAAGATGGATAAAACATAAACACGTATGCAAAATACCAAACCACTTGAACAGGTATTTGCTTTACAAACATCAAATGCAAAAACCCACGAGAACAAAATAAAAAAATACTCCAAGAAAACCATTAACTTTTTCTTCTTCGGGACCTTGAAGACCATTTAAATGTGATTAAACTTGGTACCCTCTCCTCCTTGTTACACCATGCCAGTTCATGTCACACTTCGTCGACCCCCTCCCCCACCCTTTAGGTGCGCCATTTTAAAGGTTGTCTAGGATTCCGATGTCAATAAAATATTGTGTAAGAGTGTGTTGAGGTGCAGAAGTTTCGACTACGTGTGAACAAATCCTTATTAAAGGTCATTGACAGCTATATGCAGGGTTAATACTCTGCATCATACAGCCTAGAATAGTGCCTCTTAAGACCTTCTAGGATATTTTAACATTTGCATCGGAGTAAGGATGCGAAGCAACTGTCGATCAAAGCAGAGCTAACCTTCTGGTGCAAAAAGATATTATTTAAATACTAGACTTTTCGCGCGGCTTCGCCCGAGTAAATTAGATATTATTTCACAGACAAATTAGTCCACAAAAGATAGCCTATGATCCTTCACGTGGTCAAATTCTTATCTGTGCCAAATAACAGTAAAATTGCTCCAGTAGTTCGTGAGATAAACCCTTTCAAATAATTTCCCCAGTTTTTGCCACATTTTCTCTGAGGCTAATATTATAGAAGCGAAGAAATAGAGATTTTTTCGCTTCTATTAATCTCAGAGTGATAAAGTATAATATAGTCTATAGCCTTCCTCGATAAGTGGGCTATCTAACACTGAAAGATTTTTTAAATCGGACCAGTAGTTCCTGAGATTAGCGTGTTCAAACAAACAAACGAACTCTTCCGCTTTATAATATTATAGTATTATTAAAGCGGAAGATTAGTAGTATTGATAGATTTTGTAGGGCGTAAGCGGCCTAAGCTCTAGCTTTGTTCAAGCGCCAAAACGTACAAAAGCCTGATTATATATTTTATCATTATTTTTAATGTGAGGGTACGGAGGTAATTTCCTAGTACTACCAACGTAGTTTCAAAATAGTGAGTGTCATGTTAATATTTATATCTTTTAAGCGTTACAACTCAATAATTTAATTATTAATTAATTAACTCAATAAATGGTGTTCAATTTGGGAAATAATTACTTTTAACTATAATAATGAATTTAATTATCACAACCCACAATAGTTTTAATGTGATAATGACAACATTCAAACTTCCGTAAAATTAAACGAGGAAGTGCGTTTTGTATCGGCTTATGGCATTATTTCGGGACGGTTACGTAATTTCAATTAAGGATTTGCCCGCCCTGAGGCTGAAATTAATTTGAATGTAAATATATTTATAGTTTTCGGACATCTATTCAGATTGTACAATTATGTGAACTATTAGTTCACATAATTATACAGTCTGGGCCTCTATCATGAGCTCTTAAATCCATTCTTTTTACGTCCTTATCTGACTGTATAAGGTCGTAAAGTGAATGGATTTAAGAGCTCATAATAGGGCCCCTGAATAGTAATCTGAATAGTAACTAAGAAGACGACACTGCGCTTAAGGGTCGAGCGTCTGCAGTCTCGCCACAAAATTAACTTTAGTTCCTCTGTGGTGAGAGTACCGACGAATCTTCTTGCGACCTTTGAGGCGCCGGAGTTCTGGCCGATGGATGTGGTCTACCGGAGGTTCCGGGGGAGACTCCGAAACGAAGCGCGTCACGTAGCCGTCAACACGTGACAAAGTGTAGTTTTAAATATATAATAATAAATGTATGTTAGTCCTTATGGTATTTATTATAATATGAATATGTATGTTAGTCTGTAAGATATTTGTATTATGGGCCTAGATGCCTGAAATAAATGGTCAAATAAATAAATAAATAAAAATTAGTGGGCTAGACGAGCAATTTTAATGCGGAATATCATGTCTTATTTGATAACATAATAATATGCACTGTCGCGCGTATGCAGAGAGGGGTGACGGGGTCTTACATCAAAGAAAAGAAAATGTTGAGGTTTCCGTCTTTTCAATTTTTGTACGGTTAAACCCACATTTTACAACATTTTTGGAAGTCACGTTTACAATATTGGGTTCTTCGTCGACGATATCGTTTGTTGTTGTTTAAAACTTTTAAAAAATATAGTTTTTTTAATAATATCCCTGATCATTGTTTACTTTAGTAATAAAATGTATCATACGTGAACAGGTAATTATTATTATTCATAATCATGTCTCTCTGACTAACGCGAAAGCCTTTTGTGTCCGCCTATGATCTAGTTTTGTTTTACGAATTGAATGACGGATTTTCTGTATGTCCGCCTCATTACAATAACTAGAAGGACACAATAGCATTTTTCTAGTTATTATTAAAATGCTGTCCTATGTATATTGTATAATCATTATTTGCCAATTTTTCTTTTTAGGGTTCCGTACCCTAAGCACAGAATATATATTAGTAGTACCCCTAAGGGTGAAAACGGGACGCTATTACTAAGACTTCGATGTCTGTCCGTGTGTCCGTCCGTCCGTCTGTCCTAGACAGACTAGAGAAATAATCAGCGACTGATTGGATTTATTGGGTACCATCGTCCACATGCGTCGTTACATACTAAAAAACACGCCGTTTGTGTAAGTATGAACTCCCCCAAATATGAAGTTTTATATTTGTTTTTCTTGTGCTCATTGCCGAGCCACTATTACAATTATAAAATAAAGAAAACTATTGATAAATTCACTGAATGTTAATTTAAATTACAAAATAAGTTGAAGGCTTGGCCTGAATGTGATCTAAAAACTTTTTACGATAGATATATTGCATAGCTATGCAATATTTTGCTTGGCTCCTTTTTACATTTAATGTTTTGGTGGGATATTAAATTATAATATTAAAATAAAATAAAAATTTACGGGGGGCTTCCATACAAAAACACAAGTTTTGGCCTATTTTTCCTCTACAACGGTACGAAACCCTTCGTGCGCGAGTCCGACTCGTACTTGGCCGATTATTTTTATTTATTCTCTATCAAGGTGATACTTGAGAATTATTGATTTGAAATACAAACGCATTTTCATTTTGCATGCTTATACAAATAAATCTTTTTACTCATCTAAATTAATAGGTAAGTACCTACAACGTAGTAGAATTCAAATACGTCTGTAGTTGTTGCGGTCTTTTTGTTTTTAAAATTGCAAGTCTTCTTTAGTTGTGTTGTTATTGTGAAATCGAGCCTCGCAATAAAATATATAATTTCATGTCTAGAGAATAAAGTTCAATTTTGAATTATGCCGAATTCTGAGTGTGTTGACCCTAATGAGTCACTGAGCACCTCTAACTAGCTATTTTTAAAAAGAAAAGGAGGAAAAAGTCACATTTTTTTAACTGTACTTATTACGAAGAAAAAATTAGTCACAACTCACAAGGTCAGGAAACCCGGCTGTTGAGTTGGTGACACACTGCAGCAGTTCAAGGTGGCCAACTTTCATAATGATTATTCATCATCATTATCAATAACATCCATACTTCCATACTAATATTATAAATGCGAAAGTGTGTCTGTCTGTTACTTCTTCACGCCCAAACCACTGAACCGATTTTGCTGAATTTCACTATGGAGATACTTGAAGTCCCGGGAGGACATAGAATACTTTTTATCCCGGAAAAATGTACGGTTCCTGAGGGATTAACGAATTTTGGTCAACTAGTAAATAACACTTTATAGTTCATACAGGTATAAATCCCTCCCTTTTCGCTTGGCGTAGTCGGTTAAAAATATGATAAACGAGCTTTTGCCCGCGGCTTCGCTCGCGTTAGCAAGTATTATTATATACAAACTTTCATCCCCTATTTTGACTTGGGTGGTATATTCTACACCCTTGGGTGTAGAATATATCAAGTGTAGAATATATCAAAATCCTTTCTTAGCGAATGCCTACGTCATTACATCTACCTACATGCCAAATTTCAGCCCGATTGGTCCAGTGGTTTGGGCTGTGCGTTGATAGATCACCATGTCAGTCAGTCACCTTTGAGTTTTATACAGGGTGTAACAAAAACAAGTGATAATAATTTAGGGTGTGTACGTGTTCCCTGTAGAGAGTTCACTGTGAAAGTAGCAGCGCTGAAAGACCAAAAATTTTTTTCACTTTTGTATGGGGAAACTCGTGACGCTCGGGCCCTTGCCCATACAAAAGTGAAAAAAAATTTTGGTCTTTCAGCGCTGCTACTTTCACAGTGAAATCTCTACAGGGAACACGTACACACCCTAAAGTATTATCACTTGTTTTTGTTACACCCTGTATATTATCCCCCTTACTAATAAACGTTCTATAAGCCTATAATAGTTATACAGTGTTTTGTTCCTGTCACACAAGTGACATTTTTAATTGGATTGAATAAGACAAAACACTGTATAACTTTTCAAAGCTTATACAGCGTTTATTAGTAAGGGGGTACAGGTATAAATCCCTCCCTTTTCGCTTGGCGTAGTGGGTTAAAAATATAATAAATTATAATCAGTCATCAATCATTGCCATTGTTGATATTGAATAGTTAAATCGACCATTTTATTGTGGTCATCAATAACTTATAATGAAAAATCATTTATTACAATCATGATTATGTTCAATGATAAATTATTATTTTTAACAAACAAACATGCTGTACGCATGCCTATGCGTACACTCACTCATTTACTTAAAGGTGGAAGTTGTTTTCGCGGAATATTGCTAAAAATAATAACAAACTAAATTTAAACTATGGATTTCCGCAAAGTAACGCCTGATTCCATTAACTAATTAATAAATTAAAACCGACTTCCAAGGTAAAAAAACAATAATAACATCCTTATATTATGAACTAAAAAGTATTAAATTATTTTTCTTATCTAATAGTGCCTTTTTCCGAATTCGGCTAAAACTCTACTATTTCTGTACTCAATCTTCATAATTTTGAAGTCGGTACCAGATATAGCTGAATCTGCCAGAATATTTGAAACTTTTGTAACTGGCCCAACATATAACCTCCTCGTTTTTTGGAAGTCGGTTAAAAAAATGTCCAGACGAACATAATATAACCTCCTCCTTTCTGGAAGTCAGCTAAAAGTTATTATAAGTAAAGCAAATTTGAAAAAAAACACATTCAATTAATTACCTATTGTTATTCCATACATTTTTATATACGCTGTTTCGCGCTCGTATTAAAATACCTTTAAAATTTTATATGAATTTAAGCGACTGGTAACAGATTTGCAGCTGGACGTTTTCTCTTGAATGCCTGGATAGTTTCACCAGTTTTACATTTCTCAGTCGGGAACTGTGCACTGCCTAGCTAAGTAAAACAAAGTATTAACTGTGAAGAAAATTATAAATTACATAACATTGCGCCTTTATATGATTATATACATCTAGAATCTTGATGATGCTCGCAACTCCGTTGCGCCAAAATCCGCACATTTTTACGGGATAAAAAGTGTCCCATGTCTTTTCCCGAGATTCAAAGTATGTATATGCCAAATTTTAGCATAATCGGTTCAGCGGTTTGGGCGTGAAGAGGTAACAGGTGGCACACTTTCGCATTTATAATAATACTAGCTGTTGCCCGCGACTTCATCCGTGCGGACTTCAGTTAATAGCGCGCGATGTCAACAAAATTGGTGTCTAAAGCTTTTATAAAAAAAACCTGGTACTCCTTAAACCAAGTCACTGCATAGATAAAGTACTGAGTTATTTAATAACGTAAATAAGAAATAACAATACAAAAAAATCAGTAAAAGTCGAATATAAGATTATACCACCTTTTATAGAAAGACGTTTGAGCAAACGTCAGCGCGATGTAGGAGACGCACGGCGCCATCTATTATGAATTTTTGGAAGTAACTTAATTTGAACTTTACGCATTTTCACCCCCTTACAACCCTTTTTCCAGTAAAAAAGATGTCCTTTCTCAGGCTTTAGACTATCTGTATACAAAATTTTATTACAATCAGTTCGTTAGTTTTGGCGTGAAAGCGAGACAGACAGACAGAGATACTTTCGCATTTATAATATTAAGTTAAATATAGATTAGTATGGATTTTAAACGTTTGGCGTAAAAAAAAAGTAAGGAATCTCATATAAACGCGGAAAGCACGCTCCTACATCCATCATCGACATAATATAATAGGCCTTTGCCATTCTCGTGCGGCATTTAATGTAGGTCAACTTTTGAGGTCAAAATATTATGTAGCTAGAATGAGAGCTAAAACGATCGGCATATTTTATATGGGTGCCGTAAAGTGGTTGGCATGAATTATTATTATTTTTTTAAAATACGGGGACAAACGAGCAAACGGGTCACGTCATGGAAAGCAAGTTCTACCGTCGCCCATGGACACACGCAACATCAGAAGAGCCGCAGGTGCACTGCAGGCCTTTTAAGAGGGAATATGCTCTCTTCTTGAAGGTTTGCAGGTTGTATAGGTCCGAAAATACTGCTGGTGACAGCTCGTTCCAGAGTTTTACAGTGCGTGGCAGAATTAGAATGATTGACGTAAAAATTCGAATGAATTCGAATAAATGCCTTACTAATTAGTAATTACTATTCACGGACACTGGTGTCTTATTTTATGTTCAGAGGAATTACTTGAAGTGGAAAATAGTTATAATTAAGAAATGAATAGTGTAAAATAAAAATACGGCCTTAACCTAAACCTATGGAGTGTAGATGGAGGAGAACTATCTCTGTATGTAAAAAGTGTCCGCTGAAATGCGTTAAATTAGGGTGGCGCTACAGTAGCAACAGGGTAAATTTTAAATCATTTAACAGCTTTTATTTTAGCTATTTTAGGTTATATTTTAATATACTTCAATTTATATTTTGTCACCAACGGCTACATTCAGTCCCTTTGCTGCAGCTAGCGCCACTTTCGGAGGATTTTTCAACTGTTATTTACTTACTGCGTACAGCTGGACCCTTTTTAAATATCCCCCATATAAGATAGTTCTCCTCCATCTACCCTCTATACCTAAACCGTAACTTTATTAGTTAAAGGTTAGGTTAGGTATTTTCAAATGCATTGTCTAATAATTTAATTAGGTAACAAAATATAATGTAATTACGTTCTCATTTAATTATTATTATTTATTGCATAATATTATTTTGAACGATTATCTTACAATATAAATCTAAATAGTTTTGTTACAAAGCAGCTTATAAATTGTATTTCCTCAAATGAAATATCATTTTAAGCTACGTAAGTATGATCTATGGCAGCACCCTGGATTATCCACGTGTTAGTTTTGGGGTTTCCCTTAATTAGGAACAAGGACATAGATTGGATAGGATGAACTAAACAGTCCGTTAAAACCATATTCTCCAGAAATGCGATAGAAAAATGCTAACCCACGCATGGTACTTTTCATGATATGATAATATATTATCATGGAAATATTGTAACAAGAGTGCCTGGACTATAATTAGAATTTCCAAAGTGATTTCCACCTTTACCTTTTTAAGTTTTACGAAACTTTGGAAGAAAACACTTTATTTGCACAATCAATAATATTATAGACATACACAATTCTGATACAAAAATTGTTACAGCTGTAATCGGCAATCTTACCTTTTTTTTTTGAAACATTTTTTTCTGAAACGCATGCTACGACCAATAAAAATGCGCCATTAGTTGTCATAGACTCCCCGTATGTTGTATACCGTACGAGTTAACGACTTATAAAATGCGCCCTAAAGAAGTTTCGTCCATTCTCTATATCTCTATTTCCTGCTGACGACCGATAGGACATTTTTTGTCGCACGGCCGGGCTTCCCAAAGGCCGAATCTGACAATTCTAATCTTTCTTGCCACATGAATCAGCCAAGATTTGGAGACGGATCTACGCCTTATCCGTAGATCATGATTTAGATACAGTGGTATTTGATTAATTATTCCCAGGGATCCGATTAACATAACAAATTAGCGAAATACATAGCTAGATGTTGCCCACAACGTTGCGGTGGAATTTGTTCCTCGAACCGTACATTTTCCTAGTTATAAACTATCCTATTTCGCGCGGTATATTTCATAGCAAATTTCACCAAAATCGTTTGAGACGTTAAAAATGAAGATGTAACAGACATACACAATTTCAATATTACTATTATATTACAAAATATGTTTGAAATGCAACATTAAAAATTGCACATCTATGAAGGCCAAATATTTGATTTCAATGTACTTAAAATCCCTGGATTACGATGATACAGAATTTTTTTTAAATTCCTAACACCCATCTAAAAAATATTATTTTTATTACTCACAGACACAACAGTTAAATCTTTCCTATTTTATCTTAACATTAATTTATTAAAACAATGTTTCATATACCAAGTACTAACCTTTATTACCTACTCATATTTTTTATTTTATTTCATTTTTTTTTCTTACATAGTTTTATATATATTTACATTTATATATTGTTTCATAATGGTGGTGGTACCGACCTTAAGCATATTGATTAAATCACATCAGTTCTCACGACACAGGTTATCCTAGTGTGAGAACTACAGTTAATCTTTTGGTAATGTAAACAGCAAAAAATGACACTGTAATGTTTTTAGGAATCTTGTGTTTTTGCTGAAATAAAGAATTTTTATTTTATTTTTTATTTACTACTATATAGCATGAATACTATTGTATTATTAATTGTTTAAAAACCTTTCCTTGAACTTCACAACTGATATGTTACACAACTACTTGCAATATAAATGCCATGGCTAGTGGCTACAAGTCAATGAACCTTGGTACACCTTGGGTACACCTCGATATGAATGAGTAAGGCCTTACCGATAAGTCACGTCATGCTACGTCATTGATTTGATTTGTACTTGGAGGTCATGGGTTTGATTCCCTCGTCAGAGCAACAGAAATGTTGTATTGTTTATTCTGTTGCACGTAAAAAGTTGATCCTGCGCTGCGTACCTTTTTTATAAAATTTAGGGAGCAAATGATTAAATAGGTCACCTGATGGAAAGCAACTACAATCGCCCATGGACACTAGCAATATCAGAAGAGTGCAGCTTGTAGGAACGTTGCGGCCCTTTAAGAGGGAATACGTTTAATAATAATAAAGTTTGGTAGTTTTCCATATATTATGATAATTATTACTCATTAAAAAATTATGTGTAAAATTTGTACTAATATGTATTCTGTGGTAAAATGTAAATGTCCAGGAAAATACTTTTTAAAGTTTTTCCTTGTTATGATTGAACTATAAATCAGTGTTTAACTAATTTCATGATTAGTAAACTAGGAATTAAAACTTCTTTAGTGACAAAAAATAATAATAAGATTGTATGTCAGAGTTTGAACTTGTAATTTTAACTTCCCAATGTCAACCACTTAAACTTGGCTAATCGAGAAAACTTACCGTTATAATATACACATTATAATATAAATGAAATTAAATCAAAACCTTTGTTTCTAAAAATCACATTTAATTTAATAAATAAATAAATAGGAATCACAGTCTTAAACACAGTCAATTGTCAGTCCAATAAGCTTCAACTATTTCATCTCGATACACTTCTGATATTTGATATGAGTTAATCGTTCGGAAAACAGATCGTGCCTTGCATATGAAATCCGGATGGGCAGTCCGAGCCGCCGAATCTAATGTCCAAATCGAAATTATCGTCTACGATATCGCCTTCGCTATCGTTCCCAGGATTCGTTGGTCCGTCAATGTCATTAACGTGATTCGTTGGTCCTTCGATATGGTACACGTGATGTGTTGGGCCACAGTTATCGGTCACGTGATTCGTTGGTCCTTCGAAGACGATTGCGTCCGGATGCCTTATTGTAGGATAGTACATGGTTCTGGCTTGGACGTACAGTATGTTGAATATGGCACTGTATACTAGTAAGCGCTCCATCTTGCTCGAGGCCTGCGTTACGAATGTTTAGCGAGCGCGTTGCGTGGATATATATAAGAAGTGGTATTCACCAAGGCTCTTACGCAATATTATATCCGTGTACTTCACTGATGCATTGTCAGGAAAAGCCCGCTCGGAAAGGAAGCCGGAAGGTTATGAAGTGATACTGGTCTGATATACGATCAATAACCGATGTTTGGGAGTAAATTCCAAGAAACCTTATAAGATGATTTAATAACTCAAAATCCTTTGATTCATTCCATTCATAGAGCATCGTTAACCACGCCAAAACCGTTCATTTTTTCGCTATGGAAATAATATCCTAAATAATCCTAATATGTCCTTACACGACTCTAAAATTGTCACCATATTTAATAATAAATCATCCACGGCTTAACCAAGAGTTAAGAGATAACAGATAAACAGACACTCTTTTGAGTTTGTAATGATGATTTAAATATAACGAAGATGCTCTCATTTTTTAAATTGTAACGTCAGAGAAAGAACTATAGTAAATTAAATATAATACGAAACAAGTGACAACAAAATACAACTTTGTACAATTTCTCTTGCAACAGTAATTGTTTGCTATAAAATTGTTGTAGAAGACAGTAAAAAGTTGGTTTTGTAGAGGAAAGTAATGGACAGGCTGCGCTTGTTGTTTTCTTAAATTAATTTGAATACAAGTTGCCTTTAACTTAGGAAGTTCTGTCACTGACACAGATACACTAGATTCCTTAAGGAAGATTCCTACACGTAATTCATGGACGGTCCATGAATTACGTGCAACGTTTTTGACGATTTTCAATTACCCTCCCCTCCATAAGATTTGCCTCGCGTGCCGTCGACAAGTGCCGTTCGAGTGTAAGAAGTATATGACCTTTTTCAACTTTCCCTGATCTCCCGTGAGATTTGGCATCAAATATTATATTATTATTTATAGCAAGGCTGCTCAACCCCAGGCCCGTGGGCCACATTATGGCCCGCGAAAGAATTTGAAATGGCCCGCACAAGGAAGTTTTGAATATCCCGCCAAACTGAGACGCGAAGGAACGAATTAACTGAGTAACATATTTCAGACTTGTTGCTATTGTCAACATTAGATTTATCACCCAACATAAATAAATTGTTAAAAGACATACAACTGCAAAAATCTCATTAATATCAAAAAATTAATGTATGCCTATATAACCCATTGAATATATTTAATTAAGCCTAAGTTAATGGCCCGTTATAAATGTCGAAATCCACCGTTTGGCCCCATTGTAAAAAAGGTTGAGCAGCCTTGATTTACAGTATCCGAATTATGGGTTTAAAATAGTAAAAATTTCGGAAACAGGCAATAGGTTTTGCTTGAGGCAATTGTGTATTTTAGCGTTTGGAGATGCAGTGATAATGTTTTTTTTTCTTATAAAATAACAAACGAGCATACGGGTCACCTGATGGAAAGCAACTACCGTCGCCCATGGGCACTTGCAACATCAGAAGAGCTGCAGGTGCATTGCCGGCCTTTTAAGAGAGAATATACTCTCTTCTTGAAAGTTTGGTTTTTGTTTTACCGTTTTTGAAGCTCTTTACAATGAGTCAGAGACATACCTTAGTTTGAATAGCTTATCAAAATCACAAATTCTCACACCTGTCACATAGAGTAAATAGCTATGTAAGAAGAGGTAAAGCGAGCGATTAATACCTACGTATAATGGTGCGCTTATACGGGCAACTAAAATTGCTCAACTCCAGTCACTTCTCGTCAACTTTGACGTCACGGCTATATCAAGCAATTTGCGGCAACAAGCAGCAATTTTGCGCAATACAATATTGAGTGATGTGGCTATCGAATATATTTTGAGCGATATGACATTGAGCGATATGAAAGAAATTGCTCCAGATTGCTCCATTCGTATCGCCGAACAATTATTGCCGTAATTATTGCCCGTGCAAGCGCTTCTTTATAGATATATTATATTCAACAGATCAGCAGGTCCAATGATTAAAACATCTTAAGGTTTGTCCACGTTCGGCCATTTTGGATAACCATAATAACTGCTACCATGAATACCATGTTAAATGATAATATTATAATGATGTTACCTATAGATTGCATAGTAATAATTGACGGGGACTAACTATAGATGATATTTTTTGTGCATGATCAGTTGCCATGTATGAGTTCAACATAATACATATTTTGGAATAACAACACGTCACCTGTTAACATTAAGATTATAACGATACCATGTAAAGATGAACTCATAATAGAATTTGCAAGAATTTGCTTTAGTCAGAGTGCAAAAACGTTGGGAAAGAAACTATACCATAACGTATAATGTAGTTACCATCGACAACTATTTAAATAAACACAAACTCATTATCTAATTATAAATAGAATACAGGTAGTCCCAACAAAGAGTAATTTAATATTTCGTGTATAGATACAAAACTCCGAACACTTACTTGCTTGTCAGTTAAGTATTGTAGAATGTAGGTAATGTTATATGTCATCAACTTATACAAAATCTATACTTTACAGCAATTGTATATTAATACAATAGGCAATAACTTGGGGTTATTATAGCTTCATTAATTTTGGCACCACAGAATGATGGAGAATTTTGAAATCCAGCATCCAAGTCCTTTGTAAACAGACAAGAGTGTCCCACTAAAAAATCTGTCCATTTTAATCAGTAAGTACTGAATATTAGACATGTTACATACCTACATAACAGAAAAATATGTTTTATGTGTACAACAAACATCTTACCTAATTTTTTAAATTATTTGTACTCAAGTCTTATCTTATTGTTAAAAAGTTGGAAATAATATTTCCTTTTTATTTACAGGTAAAAATTACATTAGTCCGTCCATCTGTCTATCCGTCCAACAGTTCATCTGTTCACTAGTTACTCTCGGTGAGTAAATACCGCGCGGGGTTCCCCTGTGTTTGTTATAAAAACAAGATTAGGGTCATTAGCATGCGTAGATAATACGAAGCCTGTTTAAGGCTTGTTAACATCACACACATACTATTATAACGGAATGTATGAATTGACCTATAATGATGTGGAATTGCGTCCCAATTCTCAAATCTCGTTCAATTAACCCGCTGATTCATTCTTATCGCATCAAGTCTTGCAAGATTGTTATAATGAGAACGGTTCACCTGTCTACAATAGCCCAGAATTTAAGTAACGTACCACAAAAAAATTTGGCAGATGGCGAACCTGCTTTATTGGTTATTTTTGATGCGCAGGGGAAATCCTTTATGTGCCCCGGGTTGGGAGTGCGAAGCACCCCGGGGGTATGTGGTTTTTTATTAGGTCTGGGTTATTTCAATTCAATGTTAGTCAGCTGTGTTTTTTAATAAAAGGGGGCAAACGAGCAAACAGGTTATCAGCCAACCGGCCTTTTAAGAAGGAATACACTCCCTTCTTGAAGGCTTGCAAGTCATTATGGTCCAGAAATACTGCTGGTGACCGTCCATTCCAGAGTTTTACTGTGTGTGGCAGAAATAGTACAGGTTTTTTGTTTTATTACTATCAAGCTAATTTTTCGTGAGTAGCTTCATTTTGATAACACGAACAACAATTTCCTCCATCAATCTCCTTGTTAATTACAGAACCCTAAAACGGAATCCTAACCAGGTGATTTTTTGTATATTGATAGGTTAATAGTCATACAATTTAAGAGTAACGTTGTCCTACAAATAGAACAGTCTATATTTGAGGACTATCAAATCGAAATATTAAATCCTTTCTATCTCTGTTAGCTACCACTTTCGAGAATTATAGCAGAGGAAATTGTAGTTTGTCTTATAAAAAAATGAAATTACTCACAAAAAATTTGTTTGATAGTAATAAAAATAATTCTAGGGAACCTGTACTAAAAGTTATTCGAAAAACACACGGTAGAAGACAAACGCTGAGGATGGATTATTTTTCAAGTAAAACTATGGCAAAACGTTGAGTCTGATATAACCCCACCTAATTACGTAGGTCCCTGCCTACGAATCGATTTCTCTGATTAACGTAGAGTCAAAATTGCAGAAGATTTTAATTGGAACCACTTGCACTGACTAGTTTTTCACCTCATAATAATTATAGTAAAGCATATTTTCATATCTTTTCATCAAGTTAACAATTATAATATAATAATTATTAACTTGATGAGAGATTATTTGAATTTCACATGATATTATATCACCAAGCCTTCAAGACTGCTTTCTGCCTGCCTTAGGGTCAATTAAGACCGGACCGCAAAGCGACGCATATCTAAATTTGTATTGAAATGACAGATTTCGTGAGTGTGAGACGTCTTGCAAATCTGTCAAATCCATACAAATTTTGAAATGTACTAGATGTCCCGCTTGGCTTCGCGCGCGTATATTAGTAATTTTACAGAAACCGTACATTTTCCCATAAAAAGCTGTACACCCTTCACGTGGTCTACTCTATATCTGTACCAAATATTGCCATAAAAATTCGTGAGATAAACCCTTTCTAATATTTCCCCCGTTTTTCCCACATTTCGGTCGTATTAGTCTTAGCGTGATAATATAATATAGCCTATAGCCTTACTCGATGCATGGTATAATATGGGAGTGATGATGATGATGATGATGAATGTAATTTGCATCGTAGCATATGCTTTCCGTTCTTAAAACAACGCCGAAACTCCCAAACTTGTATTTATAAAGAATCAGGAGTTCTCTCAGCACCTTCCGAACCACGGTATATCAGGTATATCTCGGTGCAAAATCTTACTTGCTGGTAGCATATGCTTAGAATACTTCTTACGAAACCGAAGTCACCACATGTTTCCCTATAAATTTTTAGGAGTTCCATCGATTACTCATGGATCCTTCATCAGATTTTTTGTGACACTTTTGTGAATATAATACCAAATTGGGATGATACCCTCGGAGTAATCGTTGAACATAAAAAAAAACGAACATAACACCTCCCCTATTTTGAAAGTCGGTTAAAATTGTAGCTTATGTATTATTCTGATGTATAAGCTGTATTATTGTAAGATTTATTAAAATCCGTTGAGTAGTTTTTGTGTGAAAGAGTTACAAAAATCCATACATCCATACATCCAAACAAACTTTCGCCTTTATAATATTAGTAGGATTAGTAGGATCTAGTCGCGTTGCGGTCTGAATTGAACCTTAGGTCTACCAAAAATATATTTTATCGAATATAGAACCTTCAGAACCTTCAGTTAAAAATACCTCAACATGTTCAGTTAAAACCGTTTTTTACCGCATCAAACTGGTATACATTAGTGTCATGTCACGACTGCTCATACAGTGTCATGCACACATCATACACACGACGTCATACAATAAGCCCGCCGAATATAAATCAACGGGACAAGTCAAATTGGGCAACGGAATTAATGGCGGTGCAAGAACCATAACATAACATACAGTAGGGTCAGCTTTGACTTAATATACAAGATGCGGTTGCGAGTATTGATTAAATAAAGGGCAAGTACTTTGATTCTTTTATTTACATTAACCTATCAAGCCCCATAAGGACACCGGTGACCACGACAACAATAGAATAACAATAGATTTCCAAGAATCCGCGATCGAAGGATAATACAGTTTTTAATTTTGATGTCGTTATTGGTTTAATAAGCGTCAAACTTGCTAATGTTTTCATCATGATTGGTCTCAGAAATACATCGCAAACGATCACAGAAACTCATAGAAACTCCAAATATCTAGTGTTTGACTACTTTTTGGTATTTGATGGGAACCTTAAGCCCGGGCGCGCACTAGCGGCCAGGCCGCGGCGGATATCGTTAGTATGGTGTGGTCGTGTTGCGGCCAGGTGCGCGTCGTATAGGGTGGTTTCATACTAAAGTAGGTATACATATATCTCGATGGCCGCCGCGGCTTGGCCGCTAGTGCGCGCCCGGGCTAAGAATACAAAAAAATGGTAAAATCGGCACAGACAAAATTATTACAACTTTGTTCCTTGTTCGATTGAGTATATTCTCAGAATCTCTAGGAATAGGATCTGCATTTCCACTAATTCTGAGAAGATAGCGTGTTCATTATGCAAAGGAATCAATGCCTTAGTGGCTTCAACATTCGTAGATTTGCATAACTAACTTGCTATGCACCAGTCTCATCTCAATTAAACCTTAATTTGAAGCCTGCGGTTAGATAATTGGGTGAGTTAAGCCATTTGACATTGAGAGATAGGTTTTGGTGTATTGGAGATAGGGTAGGTAGTCAACCAAGTTTTGTTGATTACAGAACCCTAAAACGGAACCCTAACCAGCTGATTTTTTGTATATTGGTTGGTTAATAGTTACGTAATTATTTAAGAGTAACATTGTCCTACAAATAGAACAACCCATATTTTAGAACCATCAAGTCAAAGTATGAAATCCTTTCTATCTCAGTTAGCTACCACTTTCAAGATTTTTCGCGATAAAAATGTTTTTTGTCTTATCAAAATGAAGCTACTCACAAAAATTAGCTTGATAGTAATAAAAAAAAATGTTCTAGGGATATTCTAATAGTCCGGGAGCTATTAGAATATTATGTTTGTTATAGAAATACTGTCTATAATAATAAGACAAGGGAAACATAATATAAATTCAAGGTACAATTGTACATTTATCCAAATGTACGGTTTCCGCATGTTTGACGAACTTTTGGGTGATATCTGATCACTTATACTGCCGCACTCAGTTACTATTCATATTTATATAGATATATATAAATTGATTACTGAAATATATTAGTTAAATAAAGATTTTGACACAAGCTCCATAAATATCCGTCAAACTCTTCATTAAATTGAAGTTTAATTGTCATTAAATTGAAGCTTTATTATAATTAACTAGCTGTCCCGGTGAACTTCGTGTCACTTTAAAACCTTCCCTGGGCTTCTACGAATATTTTAAGACTAAAATCAGCCCAATCCGTTCAGCCGTTTTCGAGTTTTAGCGCGACTAACACATTCGAAAATCCATTTTTATAAATAGGAAGATTTATTATGTCTCTAAAGTGCGGCCTGATAGATTAAACCGATCGTATATGAGAGGTATAAGATATGAACGATGTCAAGTAATGATGATGAATCGAAACTATATTCGTAGCTTTTGTCTTTCTTCATAGTCGTCAGAATCAAAAGAAGTCGTTTATCATATCGATATTTATATCTCGCAAGGAAATAAAAAAATGGAGGAAATACCGAAATTGGTATCTAGATTGATGGTCAACCCCTAAGTTCCCCCACCTGCGGGGAAAGGGCCCCCCTTCTCTGCTCCCCCCTGCGGGGCCTCTGTGAAGATTGATGCGTGCTATGGCGGCTCTCGACATAGGCGAACGCGTTGGCCAACGCGTCTGCAGACGCGTTGGCCCAATGTGTAGAACGGGCGTTCGCGCGTTGGCCGTAGGTATTTAGACGTTGGCCAACGCGCGAACGCCCGTTCTACACATTGGGCCAACGCGTCTGCAGACGCGTTGGCCAACGCGTTCGCCTATGTCGAGAGCCGCCATTACGTTTAAATACAGGTAAAACGGCACTTCATTATTGTAGAGTACTAGCGGCCCAGTACGTGCTTCGCTACGTATAAAGTTAAAAAATATATTGGAATTTGCTTGTACTGTCAACACTGAAAAAGTTACAATTTGACAGCACAATCCCCATCTAAAAAGTTTCAATTTGACTGCACAGTGATCTGTCATTTTTTGAATTCATTTGTTACAAAAAATGTGATAACTTAAGAACCACTCTACCGATTTTGTGCAAACTTCACACAAACCATCTATTAAATAGTCCGAAAAAGCGTCAAGCCCGAGTTCTTGAGTTATAAAATCACAATGATAAGTGGCATTGATTGTCTAATATACAAGGTGTAACAAAAATAAGTGATAATACTTTAGGGTCTGTATGTGTTCCCTATAGAGAGTTCACTGTGAAAGTAGCAGCGCTGAAAGACTTTTTTTACTTTTGTATGGGGAAACTCGTGACGTTCGGGCGCTTGCCCATACAAAACTGAAAAATTTTTTTGGTCTTTCAGCGCTGCTACTTTCACAGTGAACTCTCAGCTCTCTATAAGGAACACATACACACCATAAGTATTATCACTTGTTTTTGTTACACCCTGTATAAAATTCTCGTGTCACAGTTTTCGTTGCCATACTCCTCCGAAACGGCTTGACCGATTCTCATGAAATTTTGTGAGCATATTGAGTAGGTCTGAGAATCGGCCAACATCTATTTTTCATATCAAAAAATATTTATATGGCAAAACAACGTTCGCCGGGGCAGCTAGTTGTATATATAATAGAGATATAGAGATACGTCTTACTCTTATTCGGTTGCTCACTGTCGCACTCGGAGGCACGTTACGTTACGTTACGTTACTGATTACGTTATTACTAGAGATGTGCTGATCATGACTTTGGCCGATTAACCGACTAGCCGATTAGTCTGTTGTTTCGTCTGATGTTTCTGTAACGCTTGGTTAACTGCTTCGCGAGTTGCGCAGCATACGCAGCCTGCGAACGTGTCGGATCGTGTGATCCGCGAGTCGTCCGTAGAGATGAAAATTACACAATGAAATTATTAAGGCGACTGTGTTTATAAAAATTGAAAAAAGGAGGGGAGAAAGAACACCACCCTGTGGGACCCCCGCATATATATTATATAGATTTCGATATTCATTTATTCTTATTGTAAACGAAGTTAAACGAAAATAATGGATCCGTAATTTCATTTTAATGGCTGTTTCTCTACGCGTTATTTTTCTTTTCTTCGTATTGTTATGTCTTGTCTGATGTAAGAAGCATCATTAGATACTTTTCAGCTTTTCAATAAATTGGGTAGTGACTGAATAGAATGTTTATACTTCCATATCCATACTAAATAATTATAAATTCGAAAGCTTATCTGTATGTCTGCTCGTCGGTCTGTCTGTCTATGAGTCCCGGGAATAGTGACTAATATCCAGCGAATAGGATTTTCTCTACCGCTATTTGTTTTTATTACAATTACAGTATTCAGTAAGGCTCAGCTGCTATCTAGTTGTTGCTGAACGGGTTTCAGACAAAAACCAATGTGCCACAAGGTTAGGTCTCAAAGTGTCTAATTGTATCCGGTCTAGGCTTAGTGAAAACTTGGCCTTGTCAAGTACTTAATATCTTACTTTGTACATTGCTATGTAGCAATAGTAGTAAAATTGGTCAGTTAATGTCGAACTCAGCCAGAACAGGGGCTTTCTAAACTTTACACGGTTTTTACCCCTTCTAAAAAATAAGGAGGCAAACCAGCAAACGGGTCACCTGATGGAAAGCAACTACCATCACCTATGGACACTCGCAACATTAGATGAGCTGCAGGTGCGTTTTCGGCCTTTTAAGAGGGAATACTCTCTCTTCTTGAAGGCTCGCTAGTCGTATTGGTCTGGAAATACTACTGATGACAGTTCGTTACAGAGTTTTTTTGACACAAGCCTCCTCCACATCAGGTAAAAGCACCTAATATTAAACAGATGACCTTGATGACGATCATTTTCTAAACATGACTTTCTTTCCTAACTAGACAAGGTAGATCCGCCATAAAATTACAAAATAATTAATGTTCAACGGTGAAACTTACCTGTACTTTAGAATGCAAATCCATACTATTTACACTGTACTAATAGTATAAACCAGACGTTCCGCGCGGCTTCGCCCGCGTAAATAAGATATATCACAGACAAATTAGTCCACAAAAAATAGTTTTTGATCCTTCACGTAGTCTACTTCTTATCTGTGCCAAATAACAGAAAAATTGCTCCAATAGTTCGTGTGATAAGCCCTTTCAAATAATTTCCCCCCTTTTTTCCAAATTTTCTTTCTTCGCTCCTATTAGTCTTAGCGTGATAAATATAGCCTATAGCCTTCCTCGATAAATGGGCTATCTAACACTGAAATAATTTTTCAAATCGGACGAGTAGTTCCTGAGATTAGCGCGACTGAGATATTAAACAAACAAACAAACTCTTCCTAATTATAATATTAGTATAGATAAATGCGAAAGTGTATCTTTTTCTCTGTCTGTATGTCTGTTAGCTCTTCACATGTTCGTGTTCAGGAAATGACATAGGTTACTTTTTGTCCCGGAAAAATGTACGCTTCCCGCACGTTCTCCCCCCAATTTTGGCGACTGAAGAGTCGTGGGTGTCTATTAATAATAATCATAATATCTATGGACGCTTCACACCACGTCAGTCTGGCCCCGTGCTAAGTACCTGAAGGACTTGTGATACAGCCTACAGGTACCAGACAACGGAAATATATATATTTAAGATATATATACTATACATATATTTAAGATTTTTATTATATCATACACATCCATGACCCAGGAACATTGAAAAACTTTTTGTTCCATCGGCGGGATTCGAACCCGCGACCCCCGGCTTGAATTGCCACACACTCTAACCCTTGAGCCACAGAGGTCGTCATCTATTACTTTTCCATAAACAACATTACCCTAATATCTAACATTTTAATGTTAACCTGTTAACTTTAATTATTCGAGTCGTCGTATTATTTCGTTTTAAACTTGTATTATATTCCCGCCATTGCTGCAATTTTCCGAGATAAAACTTTTACAAAAGCTAAAGACGCTGGTATTGCTAATTTGCCTTTGACACCGTCTTTGTTAATCTAAAATGTATTCCTTGTTCGTAGGGTTCCGTAACCAAAGGGTAAAAACGGGACCCAATTACTAAGACTTCAATGTCTGTCCGTCTGTCTGTCTGTGTGTCTCCAGGCTGTAATTCAAGAACCGTTATAGCTAGATTTCTGAAATTTTCACAGATTATGTATATCTGTTGCCGCTTAACAAAAAATACTAAAAACAAAATAAAATGAATATTAAAGGGGGCTCCCCACAACAAACGTGATTTTTTTGCTATTTTTTGCTCGATCTCAATAACTGCAGCACATGGGTACTTGAAATATTCACAAAATACTCAGTTATATTTGTTCTTTAATAATCGATAATGAAATTTAAATAAATTAAATAATTAAGAGGGGCATACAAAAAAACACAATTTCAGCCTATTTTTCCTCGATTGAGGTACGGAACTCTTCGCGCGCGAGTTTAACTCGCACTTGGCAGATTTTTACAATTAGTAACGTCCGAGAAACCACTATTGTTAGTATGTTTAAATTAGTTTTTATTATTCATAGGTCTGAGTAATATTATCTTTTGATAACGCTGAAATTGAAATTGTTTTTATTGTCATTGAAATCAGCTATTTTGATTGGTAATAAAAGTTTTGATCAACATCGGATGCGGCCGCTTAGGGCTTCATGAATTAAAATGTTAGTGGGTTAATATTATATTTAATATATTTTGCTAAAAAATTTTTTAAAACGTTTTAAGTTACTGTTAATGTTCTTAAAACATATACATTACATAGGTACGTTTAATTGTGAGTTTTCGTAAATACGTAACAAACAAACTAATATAATACACGTATAACATTCATATTATTGGTAGAATTCTCGTAACATACTGTAGTAGGGTCATTACTACATAACTTGGAAATGAAATATTATTCCCACATCGGCATCTCATAGTACGAGCCACGTTTATCATCAAGCGCGATCCCGGCATACTTTCACCACATCCACATTCCCTCACACTTGCTTCCGCCTCCTGGTGATTAATTCGTCCCTCTAAGTTCGCTTCAATACGCGAGTGGGACAGACTGAAAACGAATCAAGATTTTAGGGCTATAGATAGAACTAGGACCCCGATTTTTATATTTCTCAAAATTTTACTGTACACGGTGGTACCTACCAAAAATTACTTTGAAAAAGATATTATATCTCTACTAATCGTAACTGCATAAGTTTTGTCTTATTGGGGAGTTTCCAACGTTTACTGTCAAGACTACGAACCCTCTAAAATATTACTCAACTAGATGACGCCAGCAATTTCGTGGCGCGTCCGTCCAAAATCCGTTTGTCGCACGGGAACCGTACATTTTTCCGGAGTAAAAAGTATCATATGTTCCTTTCCAGGACTTTAGAGGATACACCAGGGGCTAGAGAAATGAAAAAAAAGCACGTGTAATATCTATAGCTGTCTCCCTTACCTCAAGCCTATACCGCAGAACGCGATAGAGACAACTGCAGAAAATCCAGAAAATCAACGATTCGTTGTCCCCTGATTCCTTCTCCAAAACTTAACCGATTTAAGTACTTTTTTCATTAAAGATTAAAAAAAAGGTTTGATCTGTGTTCCTATGTTTTGCTTTTTTTTGTATAATCTAGCCAAATCTGTTTTCTGGACCTTTGAACACAGCGGAAAATCTGGCCTTTTTTTGGGTTTTTGAACGTTCATATCTTATTTATTAATTAAATTATGAAAAAAAAGAAAACATAGGGACATCGTACTAGTGGCCGTAGATATTCAGGAAAAAAATTATAACTCTACTAGCATTATCCAGGGAGGAAACAGGGGACAACGTTTGTATGGAAAAAAGGGCGGTGTGGACTCCTCTTAAAGTATCTATATACCAAATTTCAGCAAAATCGGTTCAGCGATTCGGACGTGAAGAGGTTACAGACAGACAGACACACTTTCACATTTATGAGGTTCGTGCGTAAAAGGCAACATAAGACATTTATCAGTATCAGTATATCCCACACCCTGTACATTTTGTGTGGTGAAAAATTATCACGCCTTTAATTGATTTGTGCTTTAACAGAGTAATTTTTATTTATATAATATTATGTAGATGTGTTTAATCATCATTCAATCAATATGTGACGACGCGAGCCCTCACAAAGCTCGGCTTTTGCTAGTATATTTATAATCGATAACGACCCCCGTGGCTCAGTGGTTGGGCGTGTTAGCAACGCTCATGCGTGGTGGGTTCTAATCCCGCTGACGAAACAAAAAAGTTTTCAATGTTCCTGGGTCATGGATGTGTATTAAATATATTGTGTATCATTTTTAGAAAATGTCATTTCATTCGTGTTTTATCGAATACCAAGCAAAGCTCGGTCAAATAGCTAGTTATTATTAATCTCACAAAAGCCCTAATATTTACAGGCGAACCTTTAAAATGTATATATCACTATGATTTTAAGAGTCCCTTTTAAGTGTATGAGCCGTAAGCCGAGATTCGCCGGTCGCCGATTTCATATTTACGAAGCCGACCAAGTATTGCAATAACAACCTAAGTGGATTACTCTGTTAACGCCCGGGAAACACCCTATCGATTTCTTATTTCAAGGCTTTCTGAGGGATAAGTAGCTAACTTTGAAATAAAACCTTCATACGAAAATGTGAAAATTATCCTTCTATGTTTTTATCTAGTCACCGCACGAGACGAATATTAATTACTTAACTGTGGTTTTAAATGAATTTTGACATAATATATTATAATATCTTTAACTATAATTTTAACATAAGTTAACACCACGTCCTCGTCAGTCCGGCCCCGTGGTAAGTACCTACCTGAAGGACTTGTGTTACGGGTACCAGACAACGGAAATATATTTAATACTTTTTATAATATACATATTATACATTTAAGATTTTTTATTATATAATACGGTACATAAATTTAATATACATCCAGACCCAGGAACATTGAAAACTTTTTGTTCCGTCGGCGGAATTCGAACCCGCGACCCCGGCTTGAGCTACCAACTCGCTCATCAACTGAGCCACAGAGGTCGTCAAATACGTAGTCTGTCTCTTCATTGAATAGTTCAATATCTATGAGTGCGACGCCGCCTTCGTGGTCTAGTGGTACAGAGCGCGGCTCTTGACTCGGAGGTCGTGGGTTCGATTCCCGCGTTGGAAACATGTTATTTCCAAGTTTGGTTAGGACAATGCAGGCAGATCACCTGATTGTCTGACAAGTAAGATGATCCATGCGTCGGATGGGCATGTATAAAGTCGGTCCTGCGCCTGATCTCTCGCCAGTCGTGTCGGTCTTCCGTCCCACTGGCTTATGAGAGTAAAGGAATAGAGAGTGCTCTTGTGTACTGCGCACACACTCGGGCACTATAAAATTACTCCTGCGTAGCTGGCTTGATTTCAATGAAACCGGCCACCGTCACCGAAATCGGTGTGGGAGCTATTATTATTATTATCTATGAGTGCGCTAGGTCTAACTTGTATTTAGTTACTAGCTTTTGCCCGCGGCTTCGCTCGCGTGGAATTCGAAAATCGTGTACAATACGTATATATTTGCAAATCTCCTTTAGAAACATGATGTTTTTCCAAGACCAAAAGTAGCCTATGTTACTCTCCATCCTTTCACCTAAGTCGATGCCAAAAATCAAGTCAATTGGTTGCTTCGTTAGGCTGCGAAGAAAGGACAAACAAACAAACACACTTTCGCATTTATAATATTAGTATGGATAGCTGTTGCCCGCGACTTCGTCCGCGTTAGCATAGTATAATAACGGAAATGGATAATTCTCTCCTTTTTATGGTCCCTTAATCAAATGGTAAAAAACGGAACCCGATTACAAAGATATAATATCAGCCTGTCCGTCTGTCCATATCCAGGCAAATCCAGATATTAATCAATGTATGTTTTACTATTAATTAATAACTTAGTTTGTTCCTAAGGAATAAGAATTAAAACTCAACACTAACGACGCAACATGTTTTTGCTTGGCAACATTACCAGGAGGGGAGGGCGGGGGGGGGGGGGGCGATGATGATCTATGATCTCTGATCTACATCCAAGGGCGTCGCCAAGGGGGGGCAAAGAGGGGCAGCTGCCCCCCCCCCCCCCCCTAGAGATTCTAAAAAAGTTGCCAAATATAATGCAAACAACGACCACTATAAATTAAAATCTGATAATTAAAAAAATACAATGTTATTTTAACTTATTTACAAGTTTTTTATTTCATAGTCAAGAGCTCGTGCTCGTAGCTTTACACATTGGACTTCGTACTGTCACAGAATATATTATATTTATATAGTACTAAGATACTGTTTTTACAATCGCTGTAGATGTAAGGCTCGTAGTACAAGTGAAAACCTTCATGTGCTGTCGACTTTACCTACAATTTATACCTACTTTTCTCATTCGTAGAGAATGAGAAAAGTATGAATTGTAGCAGGTAAAGTCAACTTGCTGCGCCATCGGCTGGCGACGCCCTTGTCTACATCTTTAACTATATGAGAAAACTTATAATAATTCTGTTAGTGTTAGATCTGTTAATTATAATAATTAAAAATCAAACAGATTTAATTTTATTATGTTGCTTGGTATCGCCAAATCACGCCTTGTTTCGTTTCAGTGTGAATAAACCTTATTATTCCAAGTTTAGAAACAACTTACCTGTTTTATACGACGACCTCTGTGGCTCAGTGGTGAGCGCGTTGGTAGCTCAAGCCGGGGGTCGCGGGTTCGAATCCCGCCGACGGAACAAAAAGTTTTCAATGTTCCCGGGTCTGGATGTGTATTAAATATGTGTAGATATGATATAATAAAAATCTTAAATATATGTATAGTATAAAAGTATTAAATATATTTCCGTTGTCTGGTACCTGTAACACAAGTCCTTTAGGTACTTAGCACGGGGCCAGACTGACCTGGTGTGAAACATCCATAGATATTATTATTATGATATTATTATTATTTATATTTAAGTGGCTGAACATGTCTGAAGAGTTTTTCACAATAAAAACTTGCTCCTCCCTTCATAATAAAAGCTTGTTATAGCATCAAATCGTATCTGATATTGTCCTGTAGATTATGACGTAGCGATTCTGACGATAAATACGATAGATCAATGATAAGGGCCCTCCAGGGCTATTGTGAATTTTGACGATAAAGATACTTGCCTCGACGCGATTTCACTGGAAATCTATATTGAAAGCTTTTATTTGTTTTGGAGATATCGCTACGATTATGGAAATACGATTGGTGTTTTATAAATAAACTAGTTGTTGCCCGCGACTTCGTCCGCGTCAACATAGTATAATAACAAAGATGGATAGTCCGCTAACAAAATGAAAAAAGTAAAATATAACCTGCTCCTTTTTGGAAGTCGGTTAAAAAGTAGCCTAAGTTACACCTTACTACATCAGCTATCTACCAAAAAAAGTCCCGGCAAAATAGCTCCAGCCGTTTCAGAGATTAGCTGGAACAAACAGACAGACAGACAGACATACAGACAAAAATTTTAAAAAATGTTGTTTTGGTGTATGTAGCGTATATTAGATTCATAATATGCTGCATGTAGTAAAAAACGGTTCTTTCAATATTACAAACAGACACTCCAATTTTATTTATATGTATAGATTATAATCTGTGAGTATTGACTGCACAATAATTGTTTTTAAAATAGATTAGATTTGATCCTAAAATATATAACTTTTTTCTTAAAAAAGGAGAAATATAACTCCGTGACATCGTTTTGTTTAACTAAAAATTATATTTTATTTATTAAAATTCTAAAAACGATATTTTGGCTTCCATATCGATTGTAGATCATGCCGCAAGTATTATTTTTCAAAAATTTTCAATGTACAGAATTGACTATCCTACGATTTTATTATATGTAAAGATTTCTTATAAAAATGCGATGATTGCAAACCATCCTGATTTATAAATTATTCGATGGCCACGGAAAAACACTTGATTCAAAGAGTAAATAATAAATATTCATCGACAAAAACCCGGAAAGGAATTGGTGCGACAAAAATGCTCAAAATAGAAATTGCAATTCGCTTTAAGGCAACCAAATACATTGATTTTATCATTTATTTGAGTTTGCGTTTGAATTATCTCCTTTAAGCCCACTACGTAGGGAATTAATAAGGAAACATCTTGTAATTGATCTAAATTGATAATTTATATTAGCATTTGACTTCTTATTTTATGTGAGAAGGTTAATTAACATAAAGTCTCAGTCATTAATAATAATACTATGAATAGAAAAGATTTATTTGTTCGTTTCCAAATTGCATCAAAAAGGATAAGAAACTGAGCTGATCAGGTTAGGATTCAGTTTTAGGGTACCGTAGTCAACCAAGTTTTGTTGATTACAGAACCCTAAAACAAGAAAACTTAGTTGACTAAGAAAATTAGCTTGATAGTAATAAAAAAAAAATTGTTCTAGGGCTCCCTGACTATAAAATGGGAATTTTATAGTCGATCGCGGATTCCTGGAAATCTATTGTTATTCTATTGTTATCGCGGTTGAATTTGACCGCTTGGGAGTTGATAGGTTAAATGAAGGATTTGATATTATAAGCCATCACATTCATCATCAAAATCTTCATTGAATTATAATTAAACTAGATGTTCCACGCGGTTTCGCTCGCGTAATTTAGGAATGTCACGGAAACCGTACATTTTTCCGCAAAACAGAAACCGTTGTCCTTTCACGTGGTATATTCTTATTGTGTGCCAAATAACATAAAAAAATGCTCCAGTACTTTCAAATAAGCTCTTTCAAATAATTTTCCCCGTTTTTTCCACACTTTCCTCTATTTCTTCGCTCCTATTATTCTTAGCGCAATAAAATATAGCCTATAGCCTTTCTCGATAAATAGGCTATCTAACACTGAAAGAATTTTTCAAATTGGACTAGTAGTTCCTGAGATTAGCGCGTTCAAACAAACAAACAAACTCTTCCAATAAAAATATTATTAAAAAAAAAAAAATTAGTATAGATACTAAAAAATATTCTGAGAGCGAAAGTTAAAGTGCCAATAGCCGAGTGTTTTACCCTACATCAAACTAAAACTGTCTTCCTTAAGTATATCTTTACAAGCCTATCTTAACTTTATGCCCTCAATTGCCGGTACATGAGTACGGAGGCGTATCCCGAGTGCCCATATTTTACACACATTGTCCTCATAATCACACGATGTCACCAGCTTTATGACTTTCATATTTTACACGGCATGTGCTGAATTTGCTGTGGATTTCGTGTCGTTTTCATTTTACTGCCTTCATGGTATAAATACACTGCAAAAATAATTCCTAGTGTTTTGTTACTTACATGTCTTATATCAACATAAGATAATCTTAATTAAAAGACAGTTTGACAGTTCGTTCCCACTACTAGACACCTAAGACACCCTCAAAGTCTAGCTATACTTATAATATAACTTACTAAATTTATTCATCTATTGAACAGTTGATTAGAAAAAAAATCAGTACCTACAATACATAATATTGGTCTCAAAACAACTGTTCAATAAATGTTCAAATCTTTTGTGGTAAGACCGTCATACTTTAAGAAAGTTTAAGGGTGTCTGGCAGCTGTCAAAAATTTCCGGCACTGGAAGACGAGATTCCTCCACTTACCGCGAAGAATAATATAAGCTATGAAAGCTTGAGCTTTACTCTTTCTTGAAGGTCAGGTAGACCTTCAGAACTGGATACCTCCTAAAGTAACCGCGACAGAAACTCCATAGTTGTTAGTCGTTCTTACCTCTGTAAAATCACAATAAGGTAAACTTTCAGCTTTCCGAAACTGAGGAAGGTCTGGCCATCGCACGCTCTTACTCTATAATATTATATTGTATTTTGTAAAAAATATTACCAATATGAATAACAGCTAAAGGACTTAAGGATTTCTTTGTAAGCTCTTCTATTATTTATCTAAGAGTAGCAGGGACACAATCTAGAGAAAACATCCTTTTAAACGTAATGAAGATGAGTTGGGCTTATATAGAGCAAATTTTATGCATTACACTGAAGAACCTTCTTTATTTTTGTGGAACATTATCCGCATAATCCAATCTAGATTTAAAAATCTTAGCCTTGATACGAGATTTATACTCGCGTCTCGTGGCTCGGCTCGCGGTGCGTCTCGCAGCTCGCGTCGAAGCGCGAGTGTAAACACAAAGCTCGCGTCCCCCTCGAGCTCCTTTGGAAATCGCTCCCGACGCGAGCCCTGCGAGCCGCGAGCCGCGCCGCGAGACGAGTCGCGAGACGAGCCGCGGGCTCGAGTTTACACTCAGGGCTCGCGGCGCATCTCGCGGCTCGCCTCGTGGCTCGCGCGCGAGTGTTAATCGAGTATAAGTGTCATATTGGTTTAAAGTTCACGTCATCAGGTCCTATGTAGAGGTAAGCAGTAATATTTAAGAAAGTTTGCCAAAAATGATTTTATTAGTAATCCAAGAATTACGAACAGAAAGTTTCACAAGTCCAATATCCCTTTCAAATATGGGCTCAGATTATTTTAAAGGGATATACAAAGTCAAATGTTTAGAACAAATTATCACAATCGAAGAAGCCAATACTTTAGTACATTGAGTCGATAAATATTTACAATAATTAAGATATGTCTATACAATTTAATTTATTGCTATTTACATCAGATAACACCGTACTTACATTTTACAATATGGAAATAGATACAAACCTCTACTGCTACGTGTGCTACGCACGAAACCTGTACTTACATGAAAAAACTAACAATCCTCACTTGAAAGCTTAAACCACGTTAAATATTAAATCGTTCTTTAGAACTACCTAATTAATTTCATTCTGGATGGATAAGAATAAATGTCGGTTTGAGCAAAGTTGGCGTTTTACCGTTTAATACAAAGTAACTTCTTAAAAGCTCGCCTAAAGTCCATGTTGAAAATCGTATAGATCAGCGGATTGAGCGCCGAATTTACGTAGCCGAGCCACGTCACGAAATTGATGAACTTGTTCGACAGACAGCAGCTCGAGCAGAACGGTATCACGAGGTAGAGCACGAAAAATGGGAGCCAACACACGACGAATACTCCCATTATGATGCCCAGAGTCCGCGCGGCGCGCCGCTCCCGGGTCAGCGAGATCCGCTGCTTCTCCTCGATGAACTGGTAGACTGTGTTTTGCTGGTGCGTCCTCGGCGCCTTGGGTTTCGTCACCGATGACGAGTCCAGCACCTCGATCTCCCCGTCGTGCGTCTCCTTGGAGTTGCTCTCCGACGACGTGTTCCTGTTCTCGTGATTGTCGGCCGTCTCCGTCACCGAGTTGTCGTTGGACAGGATCGGTATTATGAGCTTGTTCTGCGACTTGTCGTCCTTGCTCCAGTACCGCTTGATCTGCTTTTTCTTGGGCGTCACCTTCTTCGATTTCCTCTGCTTTTTTTCGCCCTGGTGCTCGTTGTGGTTCGCCTCGGAGCTCACGGAGTCCTGGTCGTGGTCGTCCTTCCCCTTGTTGTGGCCGCACGATATCGTGCTGATCTTCGTCGCTTTAGCGCGGTCCCTCAACCTTTTCTTAGTGGCTAAATAAATTTCGAAATACACAACCGTCATTATAACTAGGGGTATGTAGAAGGAGCCGGACGAGGAGAAGATGACGAAGCCGGGCTGCGAGGTGAGGCGACAGGGCGTGTCCGGCTCGAAGACGTCCGGCCAGTCGTTCCAGCCCAGCAGCGGCGGGGAGCTGATGATAAGCGATAGAATCCACACGATGCCGATCATCAGGAGCACCCTCTGCAGCGTCCGCTTCTGCGCGTAGTTAATGGGGTCCGTGATCGCCCAGTAGCGGTCGAGCGCGATCGCGCACAGGTTGAGGATGGAGGAGGTGCAGCACATGATGTCGCAGGTCAGCCACATCTTGCACATGTAGATGCCGAACACCCACTGCCCAAGGATGGAATAGGCGACATTGAGAGGTAGCACTAGGATGGCGACCGTTAAGTCGGCTACTGCGAGCGATACGATGAAGAAGTTCTGGACTATCCGGAGCGGTTTGTAGGTGAAGACGCTGAGTATGACGAGGATGTTCCCGACGATGGTGGATACGATGATGAGGGTCAGCACTATGGCGGTGCAGATGGCCTCCCATTCCGGCACAGCCAGCGTGATGCCGAAGCTGCTGGGGTATACGGGGTCGTCTGCCACGGCGCAGTCGTTGGCGATATCGATCTCGTACGACTCGGAGAAATTGACGTCGGATATATTGGCGTAAGCGTATGTGTAGGTCTGCCCCATGGTGATTCTATGATTCAGTTTCACGTGCCATTATTTATGTTGGGGAGGACGTTCCGTTTCCCCGCGCCGAGCGACCCCCAGTAGTAAGTCTTCATTTGATCCGATATTATTTTCTTTAGGTGAAATATTTTAAACGGCATTTTGTGTAACTGAATACGCCTTTCAAATTTATTGAATAAATATTAATAATTTCCCTATTATGTTCGTATATTTCTTTATTGGATTCGTATTTTATTTCTTCGAGTTGGCGAATGATTGATCTGTAACAAGAGAAAACACGTATAAAGAGGTGTTCACAACATATGAAAGGTTATGAGTACAATTATGATTATTTGCTAAATTATCATAATCATATTATTTTGTTCATTTCTAGATTTTATACAAAAACTCTACCACATTGTAAAATCGGATTTTTTTAATTAAACCTATTATGCCTAGATGTTTTCCGTAACTTATTCGTACCGCAAAATAATCTATCGTACATCAACTGTATTTTCGGGATAGCGACCATCCTATATCCTTTTACGAGACCCTAGCCAGTTTCACCACTTCCTGATAAAGTGCCGGATCGGCTATCCACAACTTTTTTGACAGATTCTCCATACTTCATCTGTAAAGTTAATGGTGGATAGCCTATTCGGCATTATTGCGATATATGTTTATAGAAGAGATTTCTTTATAATGAAACAGCAGTATTTCTCCAATTAACTTACTTTTATTACTTTTTATGATTTTACAAAACTTTACACACTATGCACCGATAGCCATTTTTACAGGAAGGAAGTGGTATTGCAGAAACCACAGATAACAAAACAAGTTGATCTACAGAATAAAAAGAAAAATTTGTGTTGCTATTTCAACAGGCATTTATCAGGAAGTGGTGAAACTGGCCCTTAAAATATTTTCAGTTAAATTTGATCGTAGACTAAAAGCAAAAAACTTGATATTATTAGCGTAGAAAAATCTGGACTTCAGTCTATTATAATTATGAGCCTTTGATCTCAGTGAGAAAATTGCTACGAGGAAAATAAGTTGTGACAGAATAAAAATTAAATTCCCATTACGGCCAGAATAAGAGAGTTCTGGAAAACGTAATCAGTCCCTTAGTCTGCCTTCACATTAAGGTGGGATTTCACCAAACACACATAAAACTTAGTTTTATAAAACTTAGTTCCCATTGAACGCGTTCATGCTGCGACGTAAATCTCGTTTTGTATCAATTGGATTTCACAAACTTCTTTTGATCGCGATTATTAAATCTAAGTTTACGTGACGTCACGCGATTATTTTACATGTTTTCATCATTTTAAAACCTTTTCAAGTTAATTTAACTACAAAATAGCAAGAAACAATACATAAACTAACAAACACATGTGTCAAAACTGTCATCTTGACATTTCTTTTGTCTATGTTTTTCGTTCCGCCATGACAGGGCTTGAACGGGTTTTATGACGTTAATCTTCGGACTTTGGACGTTCAGAAGATAAAACTCGGATTTGCTGTGAACGCGTTCAGTTTATGCTGGTGAAATGCATTTCGATATTATAATCGCGTTTATACGTTTTGAACCGGTTCAGAGTGCTTTGAACGCGTTCCATTTTTTTGATGAAATCGCCCCTTAGTTGCGTGCCGCGCGGCTCGTTTTAGTATAGCAGTCGCGCGGCTGCCGCACTACTCGCGACATGTGAAGGCAGCCTTACTATTTCACTTGCCAGTTGAACAGCTAATGTTTTTATATAATTCAGAATCTAATGAAATGAAATGAAAATATTTACTTCTAAATAGGTTAACAAAGTTAACACTTTTAGAACGTCGCGTCTACATGAGGCCTACCACCAGGCCCAATATTTTCTTCACTTTATGAGTTATATTTTTGTTTAGTTGAAGTCCCACAAATACAGATTTCTCCGGAGTTTATTGTTTGGTCTAAACTATTTTGACTATATTGTACATTTATATACATTTATAATAATATATTTGTGACATACGAGTTTGACGACTTTCTTATGTTTAAAAAAAACTGAACTCGGATCCAACATAGACTGAATAACAAGTAAAGTAATTATTATACTTAAACACTTATAACCTCTTTTGTATAAATTACTAGTATTAATAATTTTTATCATATTATTCAAACTAGCTATTTGACCGAGCTATGCTCGGTATTCGATAGAACACGAATAAAATGACATTTTCTAAAAATGATTCCTAGCTAGATCGATTTATCGCCCCCGAAACTCCCTATATACTAAATTTCATGAAAATCATTGGAGCCAATTCCGAGATTCCAATTATATTATATATTATATACAAGAATTGCTCGTTTAAAGATACAAGATTATAAAGTTTGTCAATTGAATCACTCGTGATCGTAAAACAAAACAAGCTATGGCTTTGAAAGCAAAACCTATGCTTATACGATCGATCATCGAATGGTCAGGGTATGCATAATTTCTCACAAAACATCCACCCACGATTTAATGGATAAGGTAAGAAGCTGAAAGATACCCCATGCAAATGCCCAGGGGACGTTGTTCGCACACAAATATACGCCAGGGGACTGTTGTTCGCAACACAATACCATTCTTATCAACTCCCTTTGTAAATCCAGGTATTCATCCCTTTTAATAAATTTTCTTTTAATCCGCTTTGGAAGTTTCAACTATTTCAATGATATTGTTTCGAATCGCGTATCGGTCGCTTTTTGTTTTTAATAAAAGTGATTATTTTTCCGACCCAAATATCGACCAATAGAATTGCACCATTCGACGTCACGTGGTACAACCTACATGGTATTATACTGATAATTTTTTGAAAATTTTCTCTGGTAGTTGCTATATATAAAAAACAAATTCTAATTCTACTCCTTCATTTGTTTGCAACGAACCTATCGGGAAATACCCGATAATTTTGAAGCTCTTGTGGTATTATAAGTGAGTATTTTTTATGGCTGGTATATAAAATATTTCTCTCTTTTACTCAATGGTGAACGTGATGTTATATAAAATAAATAATAATGAGATGAAAATGAGATGACCTAAAGTTATCCTGCGGGAGCTGTACATTTTCCAGGATAAAAAGTATCCCATGTCCTTTCCCGGAACTCAAAGTATCTTCATACAAAATTTCAGCAAAATCGGGCGGACATACAGACAGGCAAACAGACAGACATGACGAATCTATAAGGGTTTCCGTTCTTTTGCCTTTTGGCTACGGAACTACATAATATAATACTATACAATATTATTCGCACATACTTTCACATCACCATAAGACATAATATTAGACTCTTTAATGAAATTCTTGGATTATGTCGAACATGTCGTTAAGAGGATACACCAGGGGCTAGAGAAATGAAAAAAAAGTACGTGAAATATCTATAGCTGTCTCCCTTACCTCAAGCCTATACCGCAGAACGCGATAGAGACAACTGCAGAAAATCCAGAAAATCAACGATTCGTTGTCCCCTGATTCCTTCTCCAAAACTTAACCGATTTAAGTACTTTTTTCATTAAAGATTAAAAAAAGGCTTGAGCTGTGTTCCTATATATTGCTTTTTTTGTATAATCTAGCCAAATCTGTTTTCTGGACGTTTGAACACAGCGGAAAATCTGGCAATTTTTTTGGGTTTTTGAACGTTCATATCTTTTTCAATAATTAAATTATGAAAAAAAAGAAAACATAGGGACATTGTATTAGTGGCCATAGATATTCAGGAAAAAAATTATAACTCTACTAGCATTATCCAGGGAGGAAACAGGGGACAACGTTTGTATGGGAAAAAGGGCGGTGTGGACTCCTCTTAAATAATATGAGCGCCAGCCGCCACGTACTACGGTAATGGCGTGTTTAAACGATTAACGTACATTGTTGTCTTTTTTCATAATTATGATTATGAACTTCTTTGTTGTAAGTTGAAATCGAATAGCATGTCAGCTACGGCACGAATTTCGCTGTATAGATTTTCTGTGATGAAAACGCGCACGACGCGTTATGACTTAGCGCGCGTTCAGACGTGCGCGTTTTCTGCGCGATTCAGCACATGTGTGAATTGGCTATGAATGATGAATCCGCGCGAGTAGAAAACGCGCAGAAAACGCGCACGTCTGAACGCGCGCTAACGCGTCGTGTGCGTTTTCATTAGAGCGATAACACGAATCTCGCCATATGGATGTTTCACTGTGACCACAACGCGTTGTGACCTTTTTTTCCGCTTACTGAGTGTTTTCGATCTTTGATCGTAACGTAATAAATACAACATAAAAAAAATATGTTCTTCTGGTATAATTTGAATATATTTTTTTCCAAGTTTAATTAAAAAATCGAAATGCGAAAACTAGGCACGCCGGTCTAGCATGTCCAGCAAAGTTAAAGCTCATATAAGTTAACGAAAATCATAATATGGCGCTTGTATTATGTAAAATCAGCGTTGCGACTATGATCGCAACATATGCTGAGTAAGCACCAATTTGGTAGCTATACGGTTATAAAATGTTTTATGACTTGTTTTAATGTACATTTATATTACCTATAAAAGTTTCTTTCTTTATAACATTTGGTTTCCTCTTGGATGTGAACATATTTTAAGATGAATTTGATTGATAAAGTTACCAAAGTAATACTTGAGGACTATTTAGAGACAAATAACGGCCTGATAGCCATCCTACGAAACTGAAATTAGTAAAGTTTCACAAATGAATTGTTCGGCACGTGCGAACTCACAAACGTTTAATGAACATAAACCGAAACTGCTGTCCGACAACCCTAGGTTACAATGACGACTAGGGTTGCCACACGCCCAATTTTGTCAGAATCTATTATAATCGATTGTCTCGAATCTCGATAGATAATCGAATCGATGATCAAAACGACACAATATTATGTTAATTTTGCAAATTTTTAAGCAGCTGCAGTCATTGTCTCCAATTCAACAATTTTAATGTAGGTACCACTGTTTCTTGTTTCATCTAGTCTGTTCCCTATTGAACTAAAGCATGGTATGTTCTTGCAGACCAAACTGTTTATTTAAATTAAAAGGTTGATGTAATAAGAGACGAACTGACATTGCTTGAAAGCGATTTATAAAAACAAGACACAATAATTATTAAGAAAATCAGTCAGTTCTGAAGGAAGGTCATGACGTTCCAGTAAAATACAGGATGTAGCAAAACTAAATGAGTATGGGTCCTCTATATAGAGTTCGCTATAAAAGTAGCAGCGCTGAAAGAATATTTTTTTTAAATTTTCTATTCAAAAAATCATGACGCTGCTGGGGCGCTTGCCCGTACAAATCACAAAAAAAGTTGCTCTTTCAGTGCTGCTACTTTCAAAGTGAACACATACCTACACACCCTAAAGTATCATCACTTAGTTTTGGTACACTTTGTATAATTAATTAATTACTGAACATACTTTACTTATCGTCCGGCAATTGACAACCCTAAAGTATTGACGTTTATCTCCAAGTTGCAAATTGTTTGTTAACTACGTTCCCATTACAACTTTCTAAATAAATTAATTGTACAAAGGTAAAAACTTCCTAATAAAATTAAACTGCCTGTCTGAAACCGAATCATACAGTCAGGAGTATTCACCGTCCAACGATTTTTAATAAATAATATGATAAATAAATAAAGTTTTATTTGGTACAACTATTAGACAACTACAATGTGATATGCGAAACACAATAAAAATTACAATAAAACACAAAATTAGTTATTGTAACAAACAAAAAACACAGAACACAGACAATATAAAATGGTAGGTAGTGTTATGCTGTATCCACACATGCCGCCGGCTTATACCGGCGGCACGGTCGGCGGCTAAGCACACATGCCGCCGGCTTCGGTGGCAAGGTAATCTGAAAGCCGGCGGCATGTGTGGATGCGCCATAAGGCCTTAACGCCACAAAGGAAATCAGGAGGTACGGTCAATACTTTATTTTCGTTTTCGTTGGGTTGTCGATGGCCGGACGATAAGTAAAGTATGTTCAGTAATTCTACAAAGTGTACCAAAACTAAGTGATGATACTTTAGGGTGTGTAGGTACGTGTTCTCTATGAAAGTAGCAGCACTGAAAGAGAAACTTTTTTGTGATTGGTACGGGCAAGCGTACCCGGCAGCGGCATGATTTTTATAGAACGAGGATTATCTGGAACGGCCAGTTTCTACTGTCCTTTATTGAAAAAATATTGCTGAAAAAGTGAGACGTGGTCTAGCATGACAGTCCACGCGTAGACTCTAGAGTTAATTGTATAAAGATTAAAGGTATAAACTTACTAATTAAATTAAACTGCCTGTCCGTCTGAAACCATATCATACAGTAGAGTGAAGATTATTCGGGTGTGATGAACCACTTGAGCAAGATTTGATTTCGTGACGTCATAGAAAGCGACATAGAGAGAAAGTGCCTAAGGGTCAGCGCAGACAGAAAGGAGCGTAGCGGAGAGGATTTTATTAACGCACTTGAAAATAAACTTTAAAATTATTTCACTAAAGTGCATAATTGCTTGAACCTTACAAGAAATGCTCGCGCGTCCTCGAGGATACGCGGGAATCCCTTATCGCACTTTAGTGTCATAATTTTAAAGTTTATTATCAAGTGCGTTAATGAAATCCTCTCCGCTGCGCTCCGCTGCGCTTCGCTCTGTCTGGTCTGCGCTGACCCTAAGGGACAAAATGTGTAGCTAGATCGATTCTGCCAAACAATCATAATAATATCATAATACAGTGTTGATAATATAAAAATGTATCTCAATATCAATTTAAGTTCAAAGCGATTTATGCAATGAATAACAGTGAAAACAGATTCTTACGTATAGCAAATTGCTATACTTGTTATACAATATTTTGCTATCCATTTTTAGAGTAATTTATATTACTAATCTCAATTTAATAGAAAACTTTAACATTTAATTACAAACATTACAAGAATTTAGATTTGGCTTTAAAAACACATCCATTTTATAAAGATTTGCTTATTTTCCTAATAAAAACGAGTAATTACTTGTTGTGGCTATTGAGAATCACAATTAGCCGCTAATAGCTAGCCATTACAAGCAATAAAAGCTGAAAGATTGCAATGGTTCGTTATGACCACAGCTTGTTACAGCTAATAGCATATCTTCACGTTACAGGTTATACGACAGTTAAGGCCCAATTTCACCAACGACTAGTAAAGTTAATGCTCGAATTAGTGTCATGTTTCCTAATTCGTTTTACATATGAATGAAAAAGAAGACATGGAATTTTAACGAGCTGTTAACGCTAAGGACCTTTCCACACGACGTTTTTTTACGCTCGTTTGTATCGATACAAACACAAGTTGAACGCTCAGAAAACTCAAGAAAGCCGACGCGTTTAAACTTTATATCTGCTTAAACGCAATGAAAACGTGCAGAAGACGCAGAACAAACGCACGTCGTCAGTGCGCAGAAAATACGTCGTGTGGAAAGGCCCTAACGACGTGAAACTGGGCCTAAGCCTAACAAAGGACAGTTAAGCCTTAAGCAAATGACACGTGCACGTTGTAGCATTGTAGGGTTACAAGTTTCATGTATTTGGCCTTTATAACCCCAACTGTAATAAGAGCAGTGACAAGTTATAAATTAGTCCTGTTATGTGTTCCTTAATGTTTTCATTGGCAAAACCCTTACATTTATATAATTTAATCCTACTTAATCTCAGTTTTTGTTTTATTTAGCAAAAAAAAATAATACTTGTACTAACTTCCTGGAAAGTTCCTGCCATGTCACGTAGGTGACAACCTATCATTTAATAATTCATATTTACTAATAAAATATGTAGGTCATTTTCGCTCGCCAAAATTAATCGGAAATCGATAAATTCTTAGAGGTGTTTGGTGCTCCTAAATTCTTCATCAAAGTTTTTGTCATACGCCGAATTCCTACCGCAAAATATAGCTAGAAGTAAAACATTATTTAAATATACAAAGGGTTTAAAATATGTGAATAATCCATATTATCAGTTCATGTATATTTTTATCAAAAGTGAAGTGAATATTTAAGGTAACTCTATGAATGGACCAGTGTAGGCAGTTGTAATGCTACCAATTTAAATGACAGTAGCATAATAACCGCCATGGAACTACACAATATCTAGATCAGAATGAATTGAAGTAGAGTCTGTAGACTCTATTTCAATTCATTCTGATCTAGACACGCGTATAACAATAAAGCTTAACAAACATTTGAATTTAACATTCGTTTAAGAGCCGCCCCGCACAAATGTTATGTAAATACCAATCTAGATAATATTATACTCTTCATCATCAACAGCCTACTCCAATGCTTAACAACGATGAACACCTCTGTGATCCAGTGTCGTAGAGCGTGTCTCTTGACTCGGAGGTCGCAGGTTCTATTTCCGCGTTGGGAACGTAATATTTCCAAGTTCCAAGTTTCGAAGTTTATCACTTGATTGACTGACAAATGACAATAGTAAGATCCATGCACGAGCATGTAAAAAGTTGGTCCTGCGTCTTCCGCCCCACTGGGTTATGAAAGTAAAAGTAATAGAGAGTGCTCTTGTGTACTGCGCACAAACCTGGGCATTACAAATTTATTGCGTAACTGGCCTGGTTTCAATGAAACTGGCTACCGTCACCGAAACCGATGTGGGGGTATTGTATCTCCCAAAGATTTTGACGATCCATTTTTAGCCTTTTTAATTTACCACAAAGCTGTCAATACCAGGGATCTCGCGCCTAAATGTGAAAGCCTTAAAGAGGTTCTAAAGCATTTAGAGAAATGAAATGTTCATTCAGTCGAAAATTGTATAAGTTTTTAATTTTTTTTTTCTTCTTTCTTTTCGTAGTTTCGTAGTGTTAATGAAAAACATTGTTGCACTCTGGGAGTGCCGTTATAAGAAATACAAATGGGCATTGTCCAAAAAAAATCACATGTAAGTACTTTTTTTTCGTTGAAATAAGGTATTTTAAGAATATGAATTAAATATTTTTTTAATTCATTGGCTAGTTTTTTTTAATACATTTTTAAAGTTTTCGGATCTATGACGTCATCATCGGCGGCCAGCAGCATTAATTATACATAAAAATTAAAAAAAGAGCATTGTCAAGTATCAACAAGGTGTTAAATGCATGCAAGTTCTCTTATTTATGTGAAAACAGATTCGAGAAGCATACCAAAAGTTCAAAACGTAATGTGACGTCATTGAAGGTCAAACTTAGGATCAACGTATTTGTTTAAAAATATAAGTAACTAATGGATATATTTTAAATTTATATACAGAATAACGATCACTGACCTTATTCCTCGAAATGTTTTTGTAATGGGCACAATTAAAAAAAATGCACAATCCCCAATGTAGAAAGAGGGGCTATTTTTTTTATGAAATAAGGGGACAAACGAGCAAACGGGTCACCTGATGGAAAGCAACTTCTGTCGCCCATGGACACTCGTAGCATCAGAAGAGCTGCAGCGTGCGTTGCCGGCCTTTTAAGTGGGAATAGGGGAGGGTAGGGATGGGATGGGAAGGGAATAGGGGAGGGTAGGGAAGGGAATAGGGTAGGGGATCGGGCCTCCGGTAAACTTACTCACTCAGCGAAACACAGCGCAAGCGCTGTTTCACGCCGGTTTTCTGTGAGAACGTGGTATTTCTCTTGTCGAGCCGGCCTATTCGTGCCGAAGTATGGCTCTCCCACGTCTATAATTTCTATTCTATTTATCTAATTATATATTTTTTGCTTTCGTTCCGTATTCAAAAATTTTGATCAGATTGCGTGGTGTTAACATAATATTATTTGCCTACCCCAAAGGTAGATATCGTCGCTGTCGTTTGCTCCTAATATTATACAGTACCATAAAATAAAATATTTTTTTCATCTACATAATTTTAGAAGTAAATGGAAAATGTAAAAAGCCGAGATTGAGGTCAGAGCTCATGTCGACATCCAGGTTTACTAAGAAATTAATTCAAGTAATTACAGAAGCTATGCACTATATTTTTATAGGAATTTTGCTCTGAGTTGCAAACTTAATGAATGCTATGCATAACTAATGCAGGCTAATGCTAGTACCCGACGGAGATTATGTTTTGTTTTTAAAATATATTTTTTTTATTTCTGAATAATTCAAAATTCGTATTTTATAAGGGACACATACAGACCTTAAAGCATTATCACTTATAGGTCTACCAGGATCTGATGGCAAATTTGGAAGGCAGATTTTAAAAAAAATATTCTTGATTATTGGATAAATTTTTATATTTGCATGTTTCACACACAGAATCAGCCGCTTTATAGCGGATTTCCTTATGGAAAAAAGGATCAAAATGGTTTATTCCAATTACCCCGGTATTGCTAGAGTCAATTTACATTTTGACTTTTTGCCATCAGATTCTGGTAGACTTATAGTTTTGTTACACCCTGTATATCGTAACATTTTACAGCGTTAAGAAATTTCAAACCCAAGTCTAAGTTTAGTTTCTTTCTCGACCTTTTCCCATTGTTGGCGAAAGTTGCTTTGTTTAGCCGCGACACTCCCTAATGATAGCTTATCCCCTTGACAATACAAAAAAATGTTGCCTTTTCTTCTGGCGAAAAAGTTTTTTGAACACGAAATGACATTTAGAGTTTTTGGGCCGTTTTCGAAAGTCTCAACGGGTACTAGTTATAGGAGTGTTTTGCTTCTGTTTTCAAATTCAGTCTGCATCCAAAGGTTAAAAATCGGCCAATTGCGAGTCGGACTCGCGCACGAAGGGTTCCGTACCGTTATAGAGCGTAAATAAGGAAAAAATGTGTTTTTGAATGGTAGCCCCCTTAATTATTTATTTTATTTTAATTATTATTTTTTAAAGTACACATATTATGATTAAGGATTTTGTGAAAATTTCAAGTCTATATATTGCCATTATGGATTACGAGCCAAAAAGACCAAAAAATAACGTTTGTTGTATGGGAGCCACCCGTAAATATTTACTATATTTTGTTTTTAGTGTTGGTTGCTATAGCGTCACCAGAAATACATAATCTGTGAAAATTTCAGAATTCTAGCTATAGCGGTTCTTGAGTTACAGCCTGTAGACAGACAGACAGACGGACAGACATCGAAGTCTCAGTAATAGGGTCCCGTTTTTACCCTTTGGGTACGGAACCCTAAAAACAGCCATACTACCGAGCGAATAGCGATGTCTTTCTTTTTGTGTGCTTTCAGTATGTCTGTGAATTTCTCGATATTCGACGAATACTGTTTACCATTTTATCAATTCAAGTAACTTAATGATTTTTACCTTGACACATTGTGTCTTTACACATTGAAATACGTAAATGGATAACTAACATTGTAATAACTAAAGGGCTATTTCTAATTTTTTCCCTTGCTGTAATTTGAACAAACCTTGCAACTTACCTACATCATCATCTGACTAATATGCTTATTTGGCTCTAAATAAAATCAACAATTTTTTGATTTCAAATCATTTTCCCGGCCCATTTAGGGTGAAGCCAAACGAGCGTAATTTTGTGAGTCGTGAGTCGCAGAATTTCGGTCGCGTAAATACTAAATTCTTTTCATACAAATCATGACTCACAAAATTACGCTCGTGTGAATCAAACAGGACTTTTGTATGAAAGTGAATGCAGCAGAATTTCTGCCAGCCGAAATTCTGCGACTCACAACTCACAAATTACGCCCGTTTGGCTTCACCCTTATGAAAAAAAATATTCAAATGAAAATGTTCAGTTACTCACCAACATTTTTATTTATGAAAGTAGACTAGATGACGCCTGCAACTCCGTTGCGTCAAAATTCGTTAACCGCAAGGGAACCGTACATTTTTCTGGGACAAAAGTATCCTATGTCCTTTCTCGGGACTCAAAGTATATACACGCCAAATGACTATGGGCGGAATCGTCCCCACCCATCAACACAAATGAAATGTAGCACAATTGATAGATCTTAGCAAAATGATATTATTTTTATACTATGGCGACTTTGCCCAAATGCATGGGGTTCTCATGGTATCTTACGCTTAAACAAATATTTCGTTAACGTATTATTGACGACTAATTCCAAAATACGTGCTCATTTATGCATTAATTAGTGCACAGCACCGTGGGAGAGCCATGCTTCGCCACGAATGGGCTGGCTCAACCGGAGAAATACCATGGGCTCACAGAAAACCGCCGTGTAACAGTGCTTGCGCTGTGTCTCACCGAGTAAGTGAGTTTACCGAAGCCCGGAGGCCCAATACCCTACTCTATTTCCTTTCTTACCCTCCCCTACCCTATTACCTATTCCCTCTTAAAAGACTGGCAACGCACCGGCAGCTCTTTTGATGGATGTCCAAGGGCGACGGAAGTTGCTTTCCATCAGGTGACCCGTTTGCTCGTTTGCCCCCTTATTTTATAAGGAAAAAAACATCGGTGCTTTCAGTGCTGCTACTTTTACAGAGAACTTTATGACAGGAACACATAGGTACAATCCCCTAAAGTATTATTACTTAGTTTTGTTACACCTTATATATTTGAATAAGTATAGAAAATAATAATAAATAATAAAAAATATTTATTTAAATAAAAATAATAGCTCCCACACCGGTTTCGGTGACGGTGGCCGGTTTCATTGAAACCAGGCCAGCTACGCAGGAGTAATTTTTATAGTGACCAAGTGTGTGCGCAGTACACAAGAGCATTCTATATTCCTTTACTCTCATAACCCAGCGGGACGGACGACCGACACGACTGGCGAGAGATCAGGCGCAGGACCGACTTTTACATGCCCATCCGACGCATGGATCATCTTACTTGTCAGACAATCAGGTGATCAGCCTGCATTGTCCTAACCAAACTTGGAAATAACATGTTTCCAACGCGGGAATCGAACCCACGACCTCCGAGTCAAGAGCCGCTCTCTATACCACTAGACCACGGAGGCGTTAATTTAATAAAAACAAATAAAAACACACAGTACAAAACAATATTATACACGGTGGGGGCAGCGGAAGTTATAACGATGTTACAGCCGCTAATGCCCACCTCCAAATGAAATATTAGTCAAAATCGACCCGCATTACAACTAGATCTTGGCAAGGTCTAGTAGTAATATGTTTGTTTTTTTAAATATAATATAGGTATTCTCACCAATTTATTTAAAACAAGGATTTTAATTAAATAGGGGGTACTTTAGGAACACATTGGTATCAGTTCTATGATTGTTGGTAGGTGGGGACGGAGCCCGTACATTTTTGCCCATAGCCTTAGCCTTTTCAGCAAAATCGGTTCAGCGGTTTGGGCGTGAAGAGGTAACAGAAAAACAGACAGACATATTTCTTTCTATTTAGATCCTAATTTAAATACCATTAAAATAAGTCAAGTTGGCCTTTTGCCGTATCTACTATACCTACGTTATGCAGGTAATAATTAAAATAATATTATAATATTAACGAACCCTATTATCAAACCAACCAGTACCAAACTAAGTCTTCATCAATAAATCGAACGCAGTAGTAATTGGCAATTAATATCGCCAGCTTAGTTCCCGAATTGTAGTAGGCATGTAGAATCCATACTAATATTATACATTTGAAATTGTGTATGTCTGTCACTATACAGTGTGTTTGAGTTTACTCTAGGTGTTTACACCGTTATTCTTGAAACCATCAAATGAGTCCGTCAAAATGAACAACTTTTTCTATGAGAACAATGCTGGGAACTCAAAAAGTAAGGCCATTTTCATACCCATACTGATGCCTGGATCGGCAATTTGTATGGGTATGAAGACGGATTTTTTTGAGTTCCCGGCATTGTTCTCATAGAAAAAATCCCGAGAAAGCACATAGGATAGTCAGATAGATTGTAGAGGTAACAGATAGACAAACCGATACCCTTTCACATATTTTGAAACTTGGATTTTACTTTGCGTCAACTATAAATCCATCCAATATTATAAATGCGAATGTGTGTCCGTCCGTTACCTTTTCACGTCCGATCCAGTAAACTGGGTGTCAGTATGTCTATTACTTCTCCACGTCCCACCTAGTAAACCGAGTTTGCTGAAATTTGGTATCGAGATACTTTGGGTCCTGGGAAAGGACGTAGGATACTTTTTATCCCGGAAAAAAATGTACGGTTCCTGCGCGATAAACTAATATAAGAATAAGTTTATTTTGACAATCACACAACACAATATACCATTACTACAAAAATACGCAAAGAAATAAAGAACACACAAAATACAATAATATTAAATTGTGTGACGTCAAAACTGGACCCAGCTCAGCATTAGCAGCGACTATAAGTCTGCTGCACTGGTTTTCTGCTGGGACCAAAGGTGCGACATCACAAAAATAAATTTTTAAGGCGGAGGAGGAGGTTTTAAGGGAGGAGGTTTCAATTTTGGCGCAACGGAGTTGCGGGCGTCATTTAGTAAAATATAATCTTCACAGTAAACGCGACAGATAAATTGAAATAAAACTTTACAAGGAAATTTCAATAAAACGTTCTGTAGTAAGGCGAATATCTAAAACTTCGCCAGCTACAAGCTAAGCTGAATAAACTAGGTTCCATGTGCGATATGCTAAACCGGGATTTACATAAACTATACGACATCGCGAAGTTTGGGGGAAAATTAAGTCAAAAATTCTAATTTTAGTTTAATTTTGTTAGGAGTAAGGAAGGTAAATGTTGCTTATGAAGCAGTGACATTGGTTTTTTTTTATGAAATAAGGGAGCCAACGAGCAAACGGATCACCTGATGGAAAGCAACTTCCGTCGCCCATGGACATATAGAACAATAGACACTCGCGACACCAGAAGAGCTGCAGGTGCATTGCCAGCCTTTTAAGAGGGAATAGGTGTAACGTGAGGGTAAGAAAAGGAAGGGAATAGGGTAGGGAATGGGCCTCCGGTAAACTCACTGACTCGGCGAAACACAGCGCAAGAGCTGTTTCACGCCGGTTTTCTGTGAGCCCGTGGTATTTCTCCGGTCGAGCCGGCCCATTCGTGCCGAAGCATGGCTCTCCCACGTTTCATATTACTAGATGACGCCCGCAACTCCGTTGCGCCAAAAGTCGTTTATCACGTAGGAACCGTACATTTTTCCGGGATTAAAAGTATCCTATAACCTTTCCCGGATCTCAAAGTATCTTCTTACCAAATTTCAGCAAAACCGTTTCAGCGGTTTCGGCGAAAACCGGTAATAGACAGACAGACACACTTTCGCATTTATAATTATCCCTTATAATAGAAAAAACTCCTTAAAAGTATGCGTTATATTATTTTTATTATTGTGATGTAGACACTGACCATGTTTTTGTAAGTTCTAAATTTTATTAATTTCAGTCTGAACTGTCTCTCTCTCAGTACAAAATTTAGAAAGCTGAAGAATAATTAAAATATTGGGTTGCATTGGGTTTTACTTGTCTTTAATTTAATGAGCTTTTTATAGGAACCTAAAAATAATAACCCTACATAAAATAATAATGAATATCACAAACATCAACAACAACAGATACTGCATTGTTTTTTACCATAATTTAAGCAGAAAAATATTTTTGGCCTTTCTTCCCCATTATCCATCAATTTTGTTGTTTATCAAGTAACGATTTTCTCGAACTTAATAGAATAGATGTTTACTTGTTTCGAGCTCAGGAAAATTAAAATTCAAATAATTTATCTCAATTTTCGTCTAGAGATAAAAATAAAACGCCAAAAATAAAGCTTTACTTAGCCTACATTATTATTGAGTTGTTTACCATTTTTAACCGACTTTCGAAAAGGAGGTTATATGTTCGGCTGTGGATATTTTTTTATACCGTCAAAATTCGTTTATCGTGCGGGAATTGTAAATTTTTTCCTCTATAAAAACTATAGTAAGTATGTCCTATCCCGGTATTCAAAGTATCACCATACAAAATTTCAGCAAAATCGGTTCAGGGTTTTGCGCGTGAAGAGGTAATAGACAGTCATACACACTTTCGTATTTATAAGTATGGATTTACGGAGCGTCGTATGTAATGCATGTCTGCTGTCTTTTTTTTTTTAACGGCCCCTATTGCGGGATCTCTTGTTCCTCCGAAGGGAAGAGCTAATTATTTACAGAGTTCGTTTCATCCAGACAGTTTTTTATACTTAATTAATAATTATGCTGTCTTTATTTGCCAAGTGTATCACTTGGCAAATAAAGACAGCTTCTTTCAAGCAATTTCAGCAACTTCCAATGTCCCCGACAAAGAAGAGTAGACCTTGACGTTATTCACTGTTAAAATATGTTTTTATCGGGAAAGTGTAAGTTAATAAATTTTATTCAATGTTAAGTCGAACATTCTTCTTAATCTGATCAAATAGAATCTAAGTCCATCCTTACTTTTGAGCAAGGACAGTGTTGAAATAGAAATTTTAAAATTAAATTTTCAACTGCATATAACTTTTGAGAACACTTCACAAACAGTTATGCTAACTCGAGCCGTACTGCATTCTTGCGTTGGCATTTTTTAGTTATACAGGGTGTAACAAAAATAAGTGATAATACTTTAGGATGTGTACGTGTTCTTTGTAGAGAGTTCACTGTGAAAGTAGCAGCGCTGAAAGATGAAAACTTTTTTTTCACTTTTGTATGGGCAAGGGCCCGAGTGTCACGAATTTGTCCATACAAAACTGTATATTCAAATCGATCACTTCCACAACCCTTCTGCACGTAGCATTTTCAACATGGCCGTCACTTCAAAATGGCGCTTTTTAAAGTTGCCCGTAAGTTTTTTGCGCCAAAATTATAAAAAAATAATAATACTTCTCCGCCAAAATAATACTTCTCCGGGATAAAATCCTTTGTGCTTTTCCAGGACTCAAAGTATCGATACTCAAAATACAAAATTATTTCAGCGGTTTAAGGTTACAGGCAGATAGACAGACAATACGAAACTTGTCTGTTTGACAGACAAAGTTTCTGAATTATGATTTATATCATTAGCATATTTTGTTTTTAACATTACATTTTTAACACGTCCATCGTGGGTATCGCAGACACTTATTATCTATATATTAATACGTGAGCCAAAAACTTTGTATCCCTTTTGACGAAAAATGGGGAAACGTAGGTGAATGAAATTTTGCACAGTTATAGTTTATATGGTGAAGGAGTGCATCGAGCTAATATTATTTTGAAATTATGCTTTTATCATAAAAAAAATAACAAATAAAACATTACACACACTAGGAAATATTACAGATTTTTGAGTGACAAGCCTATACATGCGAATTATACTCTTTTATTTATGGTTGAAGTCTGTTGACAACAAGGTGACAAATCTAAACCCATTGAAAAACTAAACCAATTGAAAATGGGTTTAGTTTTTTTTTTATTGAATCTTATATACTACTAGCTGGTGCCCGCGACTTCGTCCGCGTCAGCATAGTAGATCTCGTCCCAAATCAAATGAAACTCGAAAACCGTAGTTTAGTGTAGTTTTTAACTTTGTTCTTAAATTAAAAAAAAATTAAAACCGACTTCCAAGGTAAAAACAATAATAACATCCTTATAATATGAACTAAAAAGTATTTAAATAATTTTTCCTATCTAATAGTGCCTTTTTCCGAATTCGGCTAAAACTCTACTATTTCTGTACTCAATCTTCATCATTTTGAAGTCGGTACCAGATAGCTGAATCTTCAGTCTGCCAGAATATTTGAAACTTTTGGAACTGGTACCGACTTCAAAATTATGAAGATTGAGTACAGAAATAGTAGAGTTTTAGCCGAATTCCGTAAAAGGCACTATTAGATAGGAAAAATTATTTAATACTTTTTAGTTCATATTATAAGGATGTTATTATTGTTTTTACCTTGGAAGTCGGTTTTAATTTTTTGTTAAAAATAATAATTTCACTCTTTTTAGTTACCTAGTAAACTATCGCGTACTACACGTAGAATAATTAATGCAATATATTATTCTACGTATCTCATTACAAGCTCACTGGTGAGCGAGACAAATAGAATAACAATAGATTTCCAAGAATCCACGGTCGAAGGATTAATAGGAGTATAATCAGTAAAACCGTTTCGGAGGAGTAAGGACACGAGAATTTTAAATAATTTATGAAGAAGATGTACTTATTTATTGTATTAAATATTAATATCATAAGGCACTTATTTAAAGGGGCAGTTGTAAATTGCATTTTTGGTAAGTTATAATTATAAATAGCACGTGTAATAACTAGTTTAGCAGTTAAAACTAAGCAGTAAAGTAAACAAAAATGAGTTGTAAAAAATAATGAAATGGATCATTGAAAACATTATTGAACAGTAAAATAATTTAAATGAGCGGTAAAAATTAATGAGTGAGTGGTTACGGAATTTGTCAGTAAGAAATCTCATTCTAAGCAGTTTTTTAAACAATGAGGTGGTAAAATATAATAAAATCTACTTCTCGCCCGAACGTCGAACGTCGAACTCGCCCATGGAGGGGTAGATGCATTTCTAAATTTGTATGGATTTGACAGATTTCAATTGCGTCAGACGTATTGCGAATCTGTCAAATCCATACAAATTTAGAAATGCATCTACGCGTCGCGTTGCGATCTGAATCAACCCTAAGACGGTCGCCGGCTGCTGCCGCAGCACGCTCGCTGCGCTCGCTCGGCTCCCTCTGTGTTGTGGTCTAAGTTCTAACCTAACCTAACCTACTCTTGGACTTTCTGGATTGTGTTTGTTTTTGTTTTGGCGGGCGGCTGCGCCCTCCAAACCCCTCCTTTAGTGGCGCTACGGTATCCGTGGTTAAGTAGGCCTTCTGTTAAGTCGTTATCGAACCGCTCATTCCATCATTTTCATCTCTCATTCAGTTATTGGACTGCTCAATTATTTTTTTATCACTGTCCATGTTTTACAGTCACAATAATTAATCAACCACCATAAAATTAAATAACTGCTCAATATTTTTTTAAAACTGATCATAATAACATCTCAAATATTTAAATGACCGCTCAAAAAATTAGTTCCCATATTATAATAAACGTCATTATCCTAAAACGTATATAAACTAAGTACATAATAGAACAAAAGTTCTGATAAAATTTTAATAGTCTAATTCAGCAACTCCACAGAACAACAACAACTTTGTACAAGCTACTCTAACTTAACGAAATTATAAATAGTTTCTTTTAAATACATTAACTTATAAGTAGGGAATTATATCGTAAAAGAAACACAAGCACGAATATTTGTTCGTAATTTATTTATTTGACAACTACTTTGCACTTACTCCCTAGCACTTGTAAGTTGTATGACTCGAGCGATCTTTACACGAAATATTTCGAGTGTTTTGAGAATACACAAACTATTAGCAACAAATTATATCGTGCAGGAAACCGGTCTTGAACGCTTCAACTTCCAAGCGGCTACATGTGGTGTACGAATTTGGACATCTATAACCGGTCCCACTCGTTCGACTCGAGCGATCTTTGCACGAATGTTTTGAGAATACACAAACTGTGTTACGCTCGTAAAAATCTCATAATTCGGTATTTTATTCGAAGATGAACTTTTCTCACATCCTGAGAATTGTGCCCCAGGTGCGCGTGATCTATCATCTATGGCGCGGGCGGTTGCATACTAAGGTATATATATACTATCTCGATGACCGGCCGCTGCGGCTCGGTCGCTAGTGCGCGCCCGGCCCCGCGCCGCCGCGCCGCTCGCTTGACAGATGAAGCGAGACCACAGGCGAGACGGCAAACAGTTATTCTACTAATGAACACTAAATGCAATGCATAAGATTGAAATTAGGTTGTTTTCCAGAATAGTAGGTAAATAATATCTCGGCGATTTCGCGCCGTTTGTATAACTTTGTATGGAAGTGAGATATTTTTTTTTATGAAATAAGGGGGCAAATGAGCAAACGGGTCACCTGATGGAAAGCAACTTCCGTCGCCCATGGACACTCGCAGCATCAGAAGAGCTGCAAGTGCGTTGCCGGTCTTTTAAGAGGGAACAGGGTAATAGGGGTAAGGATGGGAAGGGAAAGGAATAGGGGAGGGTAGGGAAGGGAATAGGGTAGGGGATTGGGCCTCCAGTAAACTCACTCACTCGGCGAAACACAGCGCAAGCGCTGTTTCACGCCGGTTTTCTGTGAGAACGTGGTATTTCTCCGGTCGAGCCGGCCCATTCGTGCCGAAGCATGGCTCTCCCACGTATATCCCTCGGAGACATGCATGTACTTACTTGTATTATCGAAGCAGCTTACTTCTCAAAGTAATGTCAAATGTGTGCCTTACGCTCTGGAGTTAAGGCTGAATTTGTTATGTTTGACATTGGTGACCCTGACGTGGTAATAATAAGATGATGATGATGATGATGAATGTAATTTGCATAGTAGCATATGCTTTCAGTTCTTAAAACATCGCCTAAGCCCGCGAACTTGTATTTATAAGGAATCCAGAGTTCTCTTAGTATCTTCGGAACCATAGTATACCTCGGTGCAAAATCTTGCGTTTTGGTAGCATATGCTTAGGATGCTTCTCATAAAACCAAAATCACCATATGTTTCCATATAAATTTCGAGGAGTTCCCTCGATTACTCATGGATCCCATCATCAAGTCACCTCTTTTGTGAACATGGTACCAAATTGGAGTAAAACCTAATACAACAAAACAAAAATTTCGAAAATCGGTTCACAAACGGCGGAGTAATCGTTGAACATACACAAATAAAAATAAAAAAATATCCACAGCCGAACATATAACCTCCTCCTTTTTGGAAGTCGGTTAAAAAGGAGAAATATGTCTCCGCGACATCGTTTTGTTGAAAGAAAAAAAATTGGAGGGGGGGGGGGGGTTTGGGGGGCGCAGCCCCCCCAAATCAAATGAAACTCGAAAACCGGAGCCAACCCCAAGAAACGACCGGTGCCGAAGCTCGCTGCATATAAATCAAACAACACTCTAAATCTGTATAGAAAAGATAGATAAAAGCTCATAGCAAGGCAAGGAGTGGAGATAGAGACAAAGTGTAAATGGGAAATTTGTAGAAAATTATATGATCTTTCATTACGTACCGAACTTTTTTTCTCTACAACGCACAGTTTTAGTGATATGACCAAAAAACGAAAAATATTGAAACTTGAGCCCCTCCCCCCCACCCAATAAAATATAGCCTATGTGTTGACGCGACCTCTAAGTAATATTCGTGCAAAATTTTAAGTAAATCCATCCAGTACTTTCTGAGTTTATCCCGGATATACATACAGACAAACAGACAATCAGACAAACAGACAAAAATTCTAAAAACTGTATTTTTGGCTTCCATATCGATTGTAGATCACGTTCCAAGTATTATTTTTCAAAAATATTCAATGTACAGAATTGAGTTTCCTACGATTTTATTATATGTATAGATTAGACAATGCTTACACGACCAGTCTCAGATCAGCTGAGTCCCAGAGACAAGAGTTGAAAAAAATATTATGATAAAGTCAGTATTTTTACAAAATATAGGTAGTAGTCCTAATGTCGTTGAAACTAAGGTCGAATTTCGACCATTGGGCGATCTCTAGTTTTAATAGTTATGCGGCAGCCGGCTGCCGCTTGGGGATTGACGGGTCAAAGTGTGTCGTATCCGCAAATAAAAATCGAAACTGAATACAACAAAGAAAATACTCTGAGTAAAAATTTTTATTTATATTCCGTCGGACATTAATTATAATGAGTTTAAATCGGCCGGAACGCGTCCCTTTATGGTTCGTTATAAAGTTATATTACAGCCTCCACAATGCTCCTTTTTACTGAACTTAAAAGTTTCAACAATTTCTGAACAAAAAGGCAAAGAAGTACAACTGAGTTCGCAAATTAGATTATGAATTTCTTAGCTGTTCGAGAGAATAATTTTAATGCTAACTTAAATAATTATGATATTTAATAGACGCAGTAATGAAAGCGGTAAAATATTTAATTTTAACTACCCTATTACTTAAAAAAATTAACTACATTGGGTGCATGTCTTTACTCGTATAACTATATAATTTTTTTGTCTGTCAAGTCATTATTCTAACATTATATCTGCGTTTCGCGCTTCGCCCGCGAATATTAGGATTAGGATAAAATTTAACGGAAACCGTACATATTCCCGCAAAGAATAGCATGTCTCTTTACGCAGTCCTCTCTATAGCTGTGCCAAATAACATAAAAATTTATCCAGTAGCTCGGAAGATAAGCCCGTTCAAAAAAATTTCCCCGTTTTTTTTTCACATTTTCCTTTGTTTCTTCGCTCCTATTAGTCCTAATATATACTATAAATAATACATGATAATATACAGCTTATAGCTTTCCTCAATAAATGGGCTATCTAACACTGAAATAATTTTTCAAATCGGACCAGTAGTTCTTGAGATTAGCGCGTTTAAACAAGCAAACAAACTCTTCCGCTTTATAATATTATAATAAGTATAGAAGTATATCTTATATCTTTAAGCGAGAAATTCTTGTATAATATAAAAATATATAATTGGAATCTCGAAATAGGCTTCAATGATTTTCATGAAATTGAGTATATAGGGGGTTTCGGGGGCGATAAATCGATCTAGCTAGGAATCATTTTTAGAAAATGTCATTTCATTCGTGTTTTATCGAATACCGAGCAAAGCTCGGTCAAATAGCTAGTATTATATTAAGGACAAAACACTTCATAAGGAAAACGCCTTTATACACAGTATAAAGGGCGTTGACCCACCATACATTCCCACTTCTGTATCTCCGATGTCGCCAAGATCGACATACACAGTGGAAATCTTTATATTTTCTTTTACTTGTATCCTTTGTAGTATAAAATGTGCCTACTTCAGACAAACCACGCATCACAAAAGGAAAACAAACCAGTATATTTTCGCTAAGCAACAGGTAAATTTTGACACACAAGTTATAAAATGCCGAGTCTATTTTGTTAATTAAAGTAAAGTATAATCAAAATAACAAGGCACAGAACTTTGACACTTTTATAATATAAAGAGGGGCCTCGATTCTCCGTTTTAACTTTAGAATATTAAAAACAAACGAACCCTTTGTTCTAATTTCAAACGTGACGACCGGAAGGGCCCAATGTGTCAAACAAAACTTCACAACTTTTATCACGAGTTCGTAGATACGCTGAAACGAGGACATGAGTGGATAAAGTTGGTTTAAATTAACATTTTACAACATACGAGCAATTACTACTTTTTCCCTTTTAATTCGAACTTATTACCTACTTAATCAACTAGCTAATATATCTATGTATACGTAGAATCCATATTTTTTCTATTTTAAATGATTTTCTCGATCCTAAAGCATCCATTTATGACAAAAAACTACAGTTTTCAAATTATTAGTTACCCATTTCATTTACATGTATTAAGTTGATAAGTAGTTTAAAACTAAATTTTAACTTAATTTTAAGTTATTTATTGCATGTAAACACAAAATTTAGTAGCAAGTTAAAATTTAGTTAAGTACTAAACAAGGAAATTAGAAATTTGACTATTTTCTATTATGTTGGCAGGCGGGGCTTGTCACTTGACACATTTCGGGCAGGCACTTCAAATTAAGTTAAAATTTAAATACTACTTATCTACTTAATACGTGTAAACCAGCCATTACTCATGCCTTTAAACATGTGAAGTACGCGAAAGCAATTTCAAATAAAACAGAAGGGGTAATATAACGTTATTATTCCAGAACGACTCAGCTAAATTGTAACGAGAATAATGTTTAAATTTTCTGCAATAAGTATAACATGATATTATTTATATACGTGGGAGAGCCATGCTTCGGCACGAATGGGCCGGCGGCCGGAGAAATACCACGTTCTCACAGAAAACCGGCGTGAAACAGCGCTCACGCTGTGTTTCGCCGAGTGAGTGAGTTTACCGGAGGCCCAATCCCCTACCCTATTCCCTTCTCTACCCTCCATATTCCCTTCCCTTCCCTACCCTCCCCAATTACCCTATTCCCTCTTAAAAGGCCGGCAACGCACTTGCAGCTCTTCTGATGCTGCGAGTGTCCATGGGCGACGGAAGTTGCTTTCCATCAGGTGACCCGTTTGCTCGTTTGCCCCCTTATTTCATAAAAAAAAAAACATGAGTTTGTTTCCTACTAAATGTTGCCTGTTTTACTTGACGAATTTAGACACTAAGTTGTGCCTACATTCGTTAAAACGCAAGAACCGTAAATTTTTCGGTACAAAAACTATTATAAATTCGAGTATTCTAGAGACTTCAAAACTATCCGTAGTAAATATATTAGTTTTAAGTTTTAACCGATTTAAGAATTTAAAGGAGTAGTAAAGTTTTGAAATCTTTTTTATTATGATGTTGAGTGTAGGTAAAAGGTAGAGGTATGTCAAATCAGGATAGGGTAGAATTCGTCAGCACTTATCATAACTTCAAAAATCTACATTTTATTTAAATTTTAACAAAATTAAGATTTAACAAATTCCTGGACTTAGTATAATCACAATAGACATAACTACCAGTAGTTCGACTGCAAAGAAACGGACAGGTTTCAATATCTGTCAAATTCGTCGGGTTTCACTAGGATTATGAATGGAATGTGCCTCGCGCTGGACCATAATTTATTTTTAAATATTTAAAATAAAGATTTCAAAATTGGATTCTGACAATTTTAATCGCATGTGCCAAAACACAAACAACAATATGACCAAAGAACACGTCCAGCGAATATGTCATAGTTTTAAATTCGTAGGTAACAAGTTAACAACCCTAGCGCCGATTTTCGTCATAATACGTCAAATTTAAAAATTTCAACATCAGTTCTAAGTCGGCATACTCTATAATTCTGTCTACTCTGGTATAATCCAAATAACGAATATGAAATGTCAAAATAAGTATGAAAATGCCACATCTCGACACCGTAAAGATGCGTATATTTAGAATAAGCTGTTCTAAAACTATACAAAAGCCAATATTATTATTTAACTAACAAACAGACAAACGTTTCGGTTTGAACTAAACAATAAAGCTTCTTACAAACATTAATAGAAACACCCACGACTTACGTCAAACTTGTAAAGACGAGTGTTCACTGACGTGTTGTGATATTGTCAACAATACCGCTATGAAACAGAATTTCTATCGCGTTTGCTAGTCAAAAATGTTTAGAATTAAATAGACGTTATAAAGTAAGTATTTAAAAATAAATTGATTCATGGGCATAAGTTGGACCTACGTAATTTGGTCGTGTTACATCAAGTCCAGTTAAAGTTAACATTGAATTGACATAACCCAACCAAATGATACATCATTTGGAACTACGGGTTTGCCATCTGCCTAAAGATCAATTTCATCGATACATAATTTTTTTGCGATTCAAATAAATATGCATAGGTTAGAAGTTACCCTGGCTTTTAAGTTTAGTGGATGTTCGGACCTTTTTCGTCCAATACGGATTGACGGGTAGTATGTGCTCTGGATTGACTATAAGTTTAAAGGTCCTTAACTAAACTGCAGGTAATTTTAGTAAGTATCTCAGTAATATTAACAAGGAATCTCATATTTTATTTCCTTTAACCAGGGCGAGCGAAGCAAGCTCTGGTACACCCCATAACCTGCACATTTTTTGGTACAACAACGGAAAAACTATCACGCCTATTGATTTGTGATTTAACATAGTAATTTTTATTGATATGTAGATGTGTTATCACGAATCAGTCAAGGTGTAACGCCGCGAGCCCTCACAAAGCTCGGCTTTTAGCTAGTATTATTTTTACCTTGCGAAAAGAGGTGATGGAATAAGTTGGACCTCTAAAGTAGAATAGTTCATATTATATTATTATTGTGTCTATATACTCCTTTACATTCACAAGTTCGTGTGTACACAATAGTGACATTTAACTTAATAAATACATACGTTTTGTAAATAGCCCTTTTGTGTAAGTAGTGGATATAAATTATTCATGTAATTTAGATTCATTTGAAAATTAACTGAACTAACATTAGCTGCTAATATTATTTTTGTCATACACTGAGATTGTCCAGTGGTTTAGAGCGTGCTCTTGACTCGTCGTCGGTCGGTCGGAGAGGTCGTGGGTTCGGTTCCCACGTTGGAAACGTGTTATTACACTCATTCATTTACTTACCGATTAAGGTTTATTTCGCGGAATATTGCTAAAAATAATAATGTGCTAAATTTTAAACATAATATTACTTACAAGCTTGGTTAGGACGATGCAGGCCGACCACCTAATTGTCTGACAAGTAAGATGATCCATGCGTCGGATGGCCATGTAAAAAGTACTGTGCATGATCTTTTGTCAGTCGTATCGGTCTGGGTTATGAGAATAAAGGAAGAGAGAGTGCTTTTGTGTAATGCGCACACACTTGGGAACTATAAAATTACTTCTGCATAACTGGCCTGGTTTCAAAGAAACCGGCCACCGTCACCGAAACTGGTGCGGCGAGTTATTAAGTACTTCGTTCTTTATTCTTTACCTGCTAGGTAGAAAAGTGTCTGAAAATTTTTTTGTTACTTTTTGAAAACATGACTCCACCAGGACAATTGAAGCTCCAAATGGCGCTTCAGTTTCATTGAATTTGTCTTGCGGCAAATGAAATATAAAAAGAAACGTCATTGATTAACTACGAAATACTACGAATTGTACTATTATTGGTCGAAAATGTATATATATATATATAAATTAAAGGTGACTGACTGATTGACATAGTGATCTATCAACGCACAGCCCAAACAACTGGACGGATCGGGCTGAAATTTGGTATGCAGGTAGATGTTATAACGTAGGCATTTGCTAAGAAAGGATTTTGATCAATTCCGCCTCCAAGGGGTTAAAATAGGGGAGGAAAGTTTGTATATAATAATACTTCTTAACGCGAGCAAAGCCGCGAGCAAAAGCTCGTTGTAGATAAAAATTAAATATCTCAAACACGTTTGGTGTTTATTTTCTCGATACTACCGTATTTCATTCGAAAAAACACGAGAACAAAACAACGTACCGAAAATAATTTTGTGTAGTAATTTTATGTATGGCCTTTCCCTTTTGAACCTTTTAAAGAATGTTTCGATACTCTTCCGCTAGGGTTGACACATCGCCAAATACGAGTATAATAGCCAGACTAACAGCAAGCTTAGCCGGACATTTGGACAAAAGGCTGGAGGATTTTGCATCTTTACTCTAAGAACATTAATAGAATCAACATTACTCTTATAAATCATGAATTCAATATGGTGTAAAATCTTCCAGTATAAGTAAAAATTCCATATTATGTATGAGACGCTTTAACAAGCCGGATTTTCTTTGGTTTTGGTCAGACAAAAGAAAACCTGACAATTTCCGGCATTATCTGGACGCCTGGCAACCCTAATCTCGCATATTCTTACACGGACGGAAAACAAAATCATTTTTCAGTTCATCTCGAAGTCCGCACAAAACTTTGTCCTATTTCGTTTCTTAAGGCCTCTTTACACGAGTCCGGCACATCCGGGTCGCCGTTATTAACCTGACCCGGATAACACATGAATACCTTTTAAAAGGTATCTCTTCAAAGTTGTTAGCGAAAAGGGGAACAAGTTTTAAGTTTCTTATACATTGTAGTTTGTAATGGACTAGTTTTCTCTAAGCTTATTATACATTGTTTAACAGAAAAGTACCGAGTTCTTTTCTGTTAAACAATGAATTAAATTGAATATGATGCACTTAAAATCTTTTGTAGCAGAACTATTTTAGTTTTCATACTTTACATTCAGAGTTATTCGTTGTGTTACTTACATTTTATTTCCTATTCCCCTTAGTAATAAATGTTTTGAAAAAAATTTGGTTTGCTTGTTTTTAACTGGCATATTTCAAAAAGTCACCAATATAAAAATCTTACCAGAGCAAAAAAAAAACTCATAATATGAGACATACCATAGCTATAAGCATTGATTTTTTTGATTAGTAAAGGAGGCTAAATATTCAAATAAATAACTTACCATATTGACAGATACGCGGATAAAAATAGTACAGTAATTAAAGCAAACAAATTATTTCCACCTGCAGCCGTCGCTAGTTCTCGGAGAGGTTTTTGTTCTTAATTCAAATTGAGCAAGTTTACAAAGTATTTGCCTCTGCAAACTCGTTAAGTATTGTATAAAGAGTCCTCCTTTAATTAAGGAATGTTTTAGGGAGGCTTGTACCATCGAAGAAATTGATTCATAGGCAGTTGACGGACCTACGTCATTTGGTCGGATTATGTCAATTCAATGTAAGTCGCGTTATGTCGGCTGGGTTTTACAAAACACGATCAAACTGTCAAACGAAACGGAAAATGATTTACATCTGTGTGTAAAAATTTATTTATGTATACATGACGTATACACTTACCCAAGCATCTTTCTATGAGATTAAATTATCAACGTGCCGATAAGTGCCGACTGGGCGTGAAAAAAGAAGTGCTGCTGTCATGTATCACATGTCTCTTTTTACCACGCAGTGTTACTGATAGTGACATCTCGCTTGCTCAGGCCTTTGTTTCTTTATTCCGCTAGGTATATTATCTTTATGAAATTGACACAGTCCGACAAAATTACGTAGGTCTGCGGAAATCATATCACAGAAGTTAGTAACTTATTATAGACAGTTGCTTATAAATCAACTTCTCAAATACAATTCTTATCTGTTCCATTGCTGTCGCAAGATGCAAGATCACCATGGGTACATCGCCGCTACAAACAGAATACACTGCTGTTGAAAGTAACTTAACTGGTGTCCATTTAGTTGCGTTCTTTTGGAACGAAATTTCGTCGTAAAGGAGGCTAGACAGAGCGATATTTGACCTCGACACTTTTTTATTAGTACCTGCATGGTTGGGGCAGAGGGCGTTGATAGTATTCCTGTGCGTCAACTAGATGGCGTTTTTGAGAATAAACGGCGACGCATTATTAGTATTCCTGGGCGTCAACAGATGGCGTTTTTTTTAAATAATTATTTTGAGTGTATTATGTATAAATAAAATTGTTTTTTGAACATAAGAAATAACTTCGTTCCATTTGGGTATCCCTTGACACCTCTCAAGTTTTTATTTTTCTACATTTTGTTTGTAGCGGTAATTGGTTGCTTCGCGATGGTGTCCTGATAAAATATAGCCCTTAATATCGATTTTCCGTCCGATTCGTAACGCGATTTCGTTTAGGAAACAATTGATGTTCCCTTTGTCGTTTTAATATTTAATTAAATGTAATGGTCAATATTTTTTGCATTCTAATAACCACTTTTTATTTCCTTTATGTAAATTTGTTTGCTACAGTTCCAAAGCAAAAATTCATTTATATACTTAAGTTTCTTGTTTCTCAAAACTTAATTTTATGGTTTGTGTGTCTTATATGGTTTAAGTTTAAATGGCTTTATTTAAACCATAACCATTTGATAATAAATATTTGATATCGACCTAGTATTTAAGACTTTTTTTTTGTATTTCCGAATTACTCCTCTTGATATTATTTTTCACTTTTATTATTAGATTAAATTAAAAATAAAGTAAAGCCCAAATTCAGTATTATATTTTTGTTATAATATACAGAAGACAAACTATATTATGTATATTCAACTCAAGTTTCACCTTATAATTACACATAACCTGTTACCGGCAGCTGACTTGTAGCAATTGCTAACGACTCTGTAATCAGCGCTTAGTTATAGTAAATGGAGCCTTCAGATCAAAGAGGTAATCATTATGACGTCACATGGAATTTTTAATTGAATTTGTTACTGAATAAAAAGTTTCATTTCCTTTATATTATAGACTTGGACTTGGTCGCAGCCTCTTTAGCGTCAGAAGTTTTCAACGGGTTACGGATAGTAATACAAAAGGTATTACCAAAAAACATTTAATAAGATAATAATATTATATTACCTAGTGTGAAATCCAATAGAATTAACACAATTGTATTTTCTGTAAGAAAAAGATACAATGTCTGCTTTTAAATAATGCGTTTGTATGCCTTGCTTTTTACAAATATTATAATAACTTTTATTGTTGTATTTTTAATTCAATTTATATACGTTTTTTTTTTCAGCTTGCGGACTTCGATTATATTGAAAAATTATCTGTAATAAGTGCTGTTTCATCTCTCGTTTTCAATTACGCTATTTTAACACTTTCTAGAATCGCAGATAATCAATTGCAAAACAATATTATATCGAGCCCAATTAGTCACGGCGGCGTTTTCTGCGAATAATTTCAGCAATTAAAACCGAGTACAAAACATCAAAGACACTCGCTGGGCCGTTGTTTTATAATAATGAATTATATCAAATGTTAGATAAATTACGAAATACTAGGAAAACGGGAATAATACTGAGCATTCGGCGTTGGCTTAACTGTTTTAGGGACTTCAAAGCTTTGTTGTCAACGTAACCGATTGAAATGTTACAAAAAGGTTATTTTTGACTTAGAAACTGTATACTGTTTAGAGATTTTTAATAAGGAATTATTAATAAGGAATTATCTTAAAATTTAACTAAAAAAATATGGAATAATTATTATTTTAAAGTTTAATAAAGATTTATACATAAGCTTCATACATTTTTTCCAAACTGTTTATCAAATTAAACTCATCCAAAAATGTCTATGAATGTGGAAGTAAGGTTTAAATTAGCAGAAGAATTTACCTACATACATACTTCTATACGTGGGAGAGCCATGCTTCGGCACGAATGGGCCGGCTCGACCGGAGAAATACCACGTTCTCACAGAAAACCGGCGTGAAACAGCCAAGCGCTGTATTTCGCCGAGTGAGTGAGTTTACCGGAGGCCCAATCCCCTACCCTATTCCCTTTCCTTCCCTCCCCTATTCCCTTCCCTTCCCATCCCCACCTTCCCCTATTACCCTATTCCCTCTAAAAGGCCGGCAACGCACCTGCAGCTCTTCTGATGCTGCGAGTGTCTATGGGCGACGGAAGTTGCTTTCCATCAGGTGACCCGTTTGCTCGTTTGCCCCCTTATTTCATAAAAAAAAACCATTTTCATTAAGCTTAGGAAACCACAAGAAAAAGTGTAGGTTTAATTCCAATTTAGCTTCAGAAGAAACCTTACTTGACCTTATCAAAAACACATTTTTCCTACACCCACCCACTCATTACTTAACGATAATATCGTTAAAAGCATAAATGTTGTTAAAGTACGTGTACGAAATGTTCATACAACTTCATAAATTGTACTAAACTTACTTAATCACAAGTTCTTACCGCAATTAGTAATTTTACGTAACAAAGAAGTTACGAACTTGTGATAATTTCACTAAACGTAACCATTATATCCACATCCATACTACGTTTCACTAAATTTCGTTTATCGCGGGGGATCTGTCAATTTTTCGGGATAAAAAGTATCCTATGTCCTTTCCTGGGACTCAAAGTATCTTTATACCTTTCATCAAAATCGATTATAAGACAGACAGGGAAAGAGAGCTCCGAGAAAGGACATATGATACTTTTTATACCGGAGAAATGTACGGTGCCCGCGCGATAAATGAAATTTAATGCAACGGAGTTGTGTGGGCGTCCTCTATTCGATATCTAATTATAAATCTTAAGCAGATTTTTTTAGTTAGTTTCTTAATTATAACTTTTTTTTTATGAAATAAGGGGGCATACGAGCAAACGGGTCACCTGATGGAAAGCAACTTCCGTCGCCCATGGTCACTCGCAGCATCAGAAGAGCTGCAAGTGCGTTGCCGGCCTTTTAAGAGGGAATAGGGTAATAGGGGAGGGTAGGGAAGGGAAGGGAATAGGGGAGGGTAGGAAAGGAAATAGGGTAGCGGATTGGGCCTCCGGTAAACTCACTCACTCGGCGAAACACAGCGCAAGCGCTGTTTCACGCCGGTTTTCTGTGAGAACGTGGTATTTATCCGGTCGAGCCGGCCCATTCGTGCCGAAGCATGGCTCTCCCACGTATAAAATAACTGTAATTTTTTAGTTAGTAAATTAAAAAAATTGTTTTATTTTTAAAAAAACTGTATTCACTTTACAAACACGTGTTTAATAAACTGATTGCAACAACCGTTTTAATGAAATGTTCATCCAATATCTGAAGCGTGAATGCTTATTACGAATTTTGTAATAACCATTAATTCCGAAACAAATTAGTTGAATTTCAGCTGTTTGTGTGTAGCAATCGGTCTACCAGTTCATGTGTAAAAGTAATAAGGAATGTACGCTCAGTGATATGTTAGTTATAATAAAGTCAGGCGTATTATAACTATTCTTATAGTAGATGAGGTCACGGAACTGTTAAGACCTAGGAGCGTATTAATTATGATCAAAATGTTACAAATTTTCGCTTTTTATTCGAAGTTTTTTGCTTCAATTGGCCGTTCGGATTTTAAAAACGCTATGATCGTAGAAGAGCTACGAGCGTAGAACAGCTACGACCGTAGAAGTGCTACGACCCTAGAAGTGCTACGACCCTAGAAGTGCTACATAAAATAAAATAAAAAATAATAAAATATCTTTTTATTCAAAATGGGTATCATGATACACTTTTTAAAAGTCGAACGAAGAAACTACGTTGCCTACCACCGGTTCGGGAACTACCCCGCCGAGAAGAACCGGCGTAAGAAACTCGCACGGGGCCATCTTTTACTAAAAAAATGGAAAATTACAATGTTATGGCTTACAGCTATGTAACAAAATTAAAAGAAAAGTAACCTGCATGGAGCCACCCTAGTCCCAAGGTGTGCTGTCCTCGAAGAAATCATTGACTTTATAATACGCTTTAGCACACAAACGTTCTTTAACTACGACCGTAGAAGTGCTACGACCGTAGAAGTGCTACGATCGTAGAGTTGCTATGACCGTAGAAGTGCTACGAGCGTAGAACAGCTACGACCGTAGAACTGCTACGAGCGTAGAACTGCTACGAGCGTAGAACTGCTACGAGCATAGAACTGCTACGAGCGTAGAACTGCTACGAGCGTAGAACTGCTACGAGCGTAGAACTGCTACGAGCGTAGAACTGCTACGAGCGTAGAACTGCTACGAGCGTAGAACTGCTACGAGCGTAGAACTGCTACGAGCGTAGAACTGCTACGAGCGTAGAACTGCTACGAGCGTAGAATAACTTTGAGCAGAGAATAATTTTTATAAAAATATTTTGAAAAGTATCTTCAGAAATATGCAAAAATTTAGATAAGAAACAATTGCTTATAGTCTGACGATAAAAATAATTCGTAATAATTGTTTCCTACCTCTTTCTATCTATGGAACTATACACAAATAATTTACACAAAATAATTATGGAATATGTATCGATGGATGATAATAATTATCATTGATCAATATTGATTTTCAAAAGACTGATAATGACCACATATTTAAAGGAATCTCCAATATCAAACAAACAATACGATAATGGAGTTCTGAGGGCCGCGTAATGGGAGACGTCGGCTGCAGCGCCACTACAACAGCTATCCACCTCTAATATGACCCTTATGCCAATTACATAAGGATCATATTCGTACTGAAAGATATAAACGGTTCAAGCGCGGTTCAATAACCAGCTCATCAATATTTTTAGTTGGACTTTTCGTCTGTATGTTGTGATAATCGAAAAGTTTTATTTATTTAAAAAAAAAAAAATCTTTGGTTACTCTCAAATTTTTGTACTACTACTATATTATTATATTATCGCCGGCGGGCGGCGACTGGTTGGGCCAGGATGGTGTGCCGGTGCAATTTAATTTAATTTCGCCTATTATAAATGCGAAAATGTATTCTAAAGTTCATCATCGTCGTCTTTCTTTATTTCTTTCTTTTCTTTTTCTTTAGGAAAATGTACGATTCCTGTGGCTTTACCAAATATAAATCTCCTTCAACTTACTCTAGAAGTATCTTTTCTCTTTATGAAAATGACAAAAAGAATATAATTAGTTTCTAAATACACTATGCTGAATTCCCGCGGCGGAAATTCCGCATGATTACGTCAGAAATATCAAACGCATACAATATAACGCGACGGAATTTCGGTATGGTGTGTCATCGGTAATTTAAAATGCATTGCAGGCGAAAACAATTCGAACTTCCGCCGCGGAAATTCGGCATAGTGTGTTTAGACCATAAAGTTAATATACCTAGCGGAATAGAGCAACGATCTGAGCTGTCAAACGAAACCAAAATTGGTTTTCATCTGTGTGAAAAATATGTGTACGTACGTACGTACGTACACTTACACAAGCATGATTGAACATTAATTCTATGAAATTCAATTGTCAACGTGCGGCACGTGCCGACTGGACGTCAAAAAAAGAGTGCATGACAAATGTATCACACGTCTCTTTTTACCACGCAGTGTTACTGATAGTGACATCTCTTTTGCTCTGGCCTTTGTTTCTCTATTCCGCTAGGTATATTAACTTTATGGTTTAGACACAAGATACTGTAATACGAAAAGTGCGGGTAAAAGAAGTGACGTTTTTAATTTAACCTCCTTCATCCCCTATCGGCGCTGAAAAGTGCCACAAAAGGGCGACAAAAGTAGAAAACTAGGGTTTATTCGACGATATTTTCCCTTCAGTCTAATTTCAGACCTTTTTCATACCAAGGGTGATTGGGGTTGTATTCAAACGCTGGAATTTTGAGAACTAATTTTTATAGTTACGCAGGTTTTAACTGTGCGATTTATAAACTGATTGATTTATTATGTTGCCTGCATATTCGTTCACGCAGAAATTGCTGTATCGTGCGTGAACCGTATATTTTGCCAAACGTCGTTTTGCCTTTTATAAGGTATTTGTAGATATGGAAATTTGATGTAGGCCGATAAGGATACACAATTTAATGAAAGTCACAAATGGACACAAAATGTAATAAAAATCTATCTAATTTTTATTACATTTTGTGTCCATCTAACAAAATGGTCGTGGTCGGGTTTTATTTCGAACGAAAGCACAAAAGAAACACGATGTGCAATATATTTTAGTTTACTAACTTGTCCAAGCTGCTCACATTAATCTTCTTTCAAATACAGAAACTGGTAACTATTTCTATTAACAATTCTCTATAGACTGGTGTTCAGTTGACAATTGCTTGTAAATTGTTCCTTATTGATGCTGGTTTTATAAGAAATGTACGTAAAGATCACTTTATATTGCAAAGTTGGAATGCGATGCGATGCATTTTCAAATGAGACATTCAAAATTAAACTATATTTTACTACAATATAACGTAGAATGTACAAAAATGTGAATGCCTAAAGTAGCATAATAAAGTGTTTGGTAATTGTATGATTCGATTTTTAAGCACATGTTTCTCGTCTTGTATAATAATTTGTGTGATTGTTTTGTAAAAAACAAAAAGTCTTAAACCTGAATTATTGACAAACTGATTGACATAGGCAGCTCTAGCCCATGATGCTAGAGCTGCCTATGTCAATTTCGATCGGCTCATTTAAAAATGCATCGCATCATCAAATTTTCACAACTCTTACAAAGGAAAGAAGTTTATATCAGTTACGTAGTCTAGAATATAATACTACTAAACCAGTAGAAACTTGTTTCTGTGTATTTTAGTGTAAAATCGGAGTATGTGAATCCGGTCGCGTAATCCGACACTAAGCTTCGGATTGTGCAAGTAATGGCGATGACAAACTTTGCCAAATCCCACCTTACTATTTTTGCAATAAGGTTCAGTGCTTTTAGCAGGTGTCTGGATATACCAGCAGAGATTAATATTACTATGGCTGTGGTTCATTGGTTTAAGACTTAAGGCTGGCTGCATACACATGTTTTCTGTATGCGTTTTTAATGTGGAATTTCGATTCGGAATTTCGGGAGACTAGCTCAAACAGACGTTTTTCCTCACGCGCGAAAGCGCCGAATTGCAGTTGAAACATTGAGGAATTCGTTCCGTACGGAGCAAAACGAAAGTCAGTATTTTTGCAGAGGTACCGCATGATCTCCTCATAATAAAATATCATAGAATATAATTTTTTTAATATTATCAAATTCGTCACTCACATTCTGTCGTTCCAATATATTTTGTCAATACATGAATCATCCAGGAATTGGAGTGGAAAAACTTGTCTGTTTCCTCATGGGTATATATTTTAATAATGTCATATTTTTTGTGACAGCGACTGAGGTGGCAATTTTATACTCGTATTGTACCAACTACGCAAGAAAGACATGTCGTTCAATCTATTAGTATAAAAGAGAAAGCTGATTGATTGACTTATAGCTTAACGCGTAGGCCGTTAAGAGGATTCCACACCGCCGTTTTCCCATACAAACGCTGTCCCCTGTTTCCTCCCTGGATAATGCCGGTAGAGTTATGATTTTTTTCCTGAATATCTATGGCCACTATTAGCATGTCCCTATGTTTTCTTTTTTTTTCATAATTTTATTATTAAAAAAGATAAGAACGTCCAAAAACCCAAAAAAATGGCAAGATTTTCCTCTGTGTTCAAACACCCAGAAAACAAAACTGACTAAAATATACAAAAAAAATAAAACATAGAAACACAGCTCAAGCCTTGTTTTAATTCTTAATGAAAAAAGTACTTAAATCGGTTAAGTTTTGGAGAAGGAATCAGCGGACAACGAATCGAAGATTTTCTGTTCTTTGATTAGAACTTTTGTCGTGTTGTCTCTATCGCGCTCGTGGGAGACTTGAGATTGATGAGACAGCAATACATTTTCAAATACCTATTTTCAATTTCTCTCGCCCCTGGTGTATCTAAGAACGTAACGTAACGTAAGAACACCGTCAAAACGCCGCGTCAAGCTGTCTCTTTAAAAAAATATAAAATCACATCAAGCGCAGAGAAAGCACGTGAATGCTTGACATAAGCATCAAGCAAACATGGTAAACGGTCAATATGTTTGAGGCAATCAAAAATGAACGTGCTTGCCGCCAAGCTGCTGGAACGTCTCGGAACCCCTTTAGAGCTAGTAACTTGGAATATCTAACAATAAGTTAGTTAGTGAATTTACTAAGAAAGGATTTTTTAATATCACATCCACTAGGAGTTAAAATATGCCTTATTTCACACTGGCGAAGCCCTGATGATCAGATTGATATATATTAATATCACAAGGCTAAAGATTTTTTTTTGTTTGAAAGTGATAATGTAATCAAATTGAAAAATCTTACATAGTAAAAGGTTATCAAACCACTGAATCGAATTGAAAAAAAAATGTGTAGGATAGTCCATTTATCAAGAAATTTTTGAGGGTCGTGGGTTCGATTCCCGCGTTGTAAACATGTTATTTCTAACTTTGGTTAGGACAATGCAGGCTGATCACCTGATTGTATGACATGTAAGACGATCCATGCGTCGAATAGGCATGTAAAATGTTGGTCCGGATCTCTCGCCAGTCGATCTTCCGTCCCACTGGGTTATAAGAGTAAAGGAAAAGAGAGTGCTCGTACTGCGCACATACTTGGGCACTATAATATTACTCCTGTGTAACTAACCTGGTCTTAATGGAACCGGCCATATTCGTAAAGTACTCAATGCGTAAAAACGGAGAACTTGTAAGCGACCGTGACCTGTGGGTAGGTCGTTTATTTTTACTCAAGAGGGTGCACTAGAGTCTTGCATATTCGTTTCACGTGGGAAAGAAACAGGTATATGTTTAAATATCGACGAGTTCGTTGACGGGTTTATAACCATTGTTCTTAGATGTTATACCGATCTTGCGGCATAGACAAGTGGCAAGCGATTATCGTAAACGCCAACAAAATGTATGGGATTTGACATAAGTATTCCCCAGCGAAGCGATGACTTATGTCAAATCGCATACATTTTATTTGCGTTTATGATAATCGCTTGCCACTTGTCTAGTAGGGCTTGTCATTATAACTGTTGTAATATGACCAGGAAAATGATTTGAAATATAAAAATATGGATTCTATGTGTAGCTAGGTGTATAAGCTAGAATCTATAATTATGATGAAGTCGAAAATTACAAGGTTTGTTCAAATTATAAGGGAAAAAATGAGTAACTGCTCTTATGCTGTAAAGTGTAAGTATCTAAACACACTATGCCGAATTTCCGCGGTGGAAGTGCGGTTTGATTCCGCCTGCAATGTATTTTAAATTACCGATGGGCGATGACACACCATGCCGAAATTCCGTCGCGTCATATTGTATGCGTTTGACATTGCTGACGTAATCATGTAGAATTTCCGCCGCGGAACTTCGGCATGGTGTGTTTAGACCAATGATATTCTATGTTACTAACGTAACTAGATTGGAAGTTTACGGTAGCAACGCGTTGCCACTTCGAAGATGCCTGCAGGCATATCTCACATACATAATGACATATATGACTTGACATTGTCTTTTGAACAAAAAAGTGGTTACGCATTTATGAGAATCTTTTGTAAGACATTGCTACTCTAGTATTTTAGAAACTCATTGGTTTAGACACTCGCTTAACCACTAATTAATCCACTCTTAAATTCATAAATTATGATGGGCATAAAAGATACTCATTAAAAAAGTAAAATTTTCTCCGGCTGTTTCCCAAAAAATCCCAACCGAACAAGACGCGAGATAAAAACGAGAATTTTCCCAATTACATTTAATTTTTCTCTGGCAAACCTTATGAATAAAAATTTAATAAATCTCATCGCAAGACAAGAGAGGAATTCTATATTTTTTACATAAATTTATTTGATATTAAATCACATGAATGCGAGGCTTGGTCGCGATAGATCAGTGTTTTTTAACCTTTTTTATGATGCCACCCACCCTTTGCTTCTTTATCACGTATGTATCTTTATGAACATAATAATATAATCTTTTTGTTAAAATTCGCCTTCTTAATAAACATATTTTTTTAATATTCATTGTTTCTTTACTGAAATGTAATCTATGCTGAAAAGCTTCGCAACCCCGGGGTTGCGACCCACAGGTTGAATAACACTGAATTAGATTAAAAATATAACAAAGGTATGATTTTGCAAGAAAGTCCCTCGTTGGGGTAATCAGGGGTAACCGGAATACGACATTGTGGCAGGGTTTTGATTGAGGAAATGGGTTAGTACATTTGACATTCGTGACGGAGTTGATATATAAAAAAATAATATGTTTGTAAAGCTATTACTGCATGGATTTTTTAATAAACTTATGCAATTAACAGCTGTCCCGACAAACGTTGTTTTGCTAAACAACGTTTGTCGGGACAGCTATTAATAATAATATATAAAAAAAAAACCGGCCAAGTGCGAGTCGGACTCGCGCACCGAGGGTTCCGTACAAACCTGCAAGGTTTACAAAGTAACTACTTAAAATTTTAAGCTTTTCGGAATTTTTCTGTTACCTGTGCTGTAAGCTATTGCTTCTTACCAAATTTCGAGATTCTATGTCAACGGGAAGTGGTCTTTAGGTTTTAATTCCCTTGCGTGTAGTTGCGAGTTTCAAAATATGCGGTATCAATGGTTGTACTTTTGCGTTTTGCGTTTTTGCGTTGACTTAGAATTTTTTTTTTTCACGGGTTAAAGGCAATTAGATCTAAGTATTTGATATGAATTTCAACTTGATAGCTCTACGCGTTCATGAGGAAAAAAGTAATAAGTTTATATTTATTAAAAAATATATATTTTGTAATGTAACTAAAAATTTAAGGTTTTCGGAATTTTTCCTTTATGTGTGCTATAAAACGTTGCTTCATGCCAAATTTCAAGATTCTAGGTCGACTGGAAGTACCCTTTAGGTTTTGATTCCCTTGCGAGTACTTGCGAGTTTCAAAATATGCAGCTTAAATTGCTGTTTCTTTTGATTGCGTTGACATAGAAGTTTGATTTTGTTACAGCTTAAAGGTATTATAGACCTGAGTATTTGGTATGAATTTCAATTTAATACCTCTACGCGTTTATGAGGAAATGGGTAGTAAGTTTAAAATTATTAAAAAAAAATATATTATGTGATGTAACTAAAAATTTATGGTTTTCGTAATTTTTCCTTTATCTATGCTATAAGACGTTGCTTCGTACCAAATTTCAAGATTCTGAGTTCACGGGAAGCACCCTGTAGGTTTTGATTCCCTTGCAAGTGTCGAAAATTTGCGGCATAAACGGCTGTATCTTTTGATTGCGTTGGCTTAGAAGTTTGATTTTTTCACAGCTTCAAGGGACAGTAGACCTGAGTAATTGATATAAATTTCAGCTTCATACCTCCACGCGTTCCTGAGAAAAAGGGTCTTGACAGACGGACGGACGGACAGACGGACAACAAAGTGATCCTATAAGGGTTCCGTTTTTTCCTTTTGAGGTACGGAACCCTAAAAATGGGCGAATAACTTAATAAAGTTATTCGCCCATTTTTTTAAGTAACTAAATAAGTATGTCACCATGGCAACGTCCATTGCTATCCCATCGCACAAGCAATGGTCGCCGTCAGTCTCGAATTGTAATAATTTACTATTATTTATTCAACTAACGCAACTAAATCAATATAAAAAGTAGCCAGTAGCCGATTCTCAGACCTACTGAATGTGCACATAAAATTTGGTAAAAATCAGTAAAGCCGTTTCGGAGGAGTACGGTAAATAACATTGTGACACGAGCATCCTATATAATATAATATATAGGATTCTCGTGTCACAATGTTAGTTACCGCACTCCTCCGAAACGGCTTATATTATAAGAAGATAATTCGCATACGTCTAGTCTAAGTAATAGACGATGCACAGCAAGGCCGCACTGACCGGCCGGTTGGAGTGGGGGTGTAGGAATTTTTTACGGCAGTTCTTGATGAGTCGCCGCGCTCGAATCCCTCGATAAAAGCTATGCAATAGCTTAAAGAACAACGGTATGCAGTGTTGATAGGAGAGAAAAGGCTGACAGGATTGTAATCCATACATACCTACGGATAATAAAAACTAAATATCCATATTATACGTGGGAGAGCCGTGCTTCGGCACGACTGGGCCGGCTCGACCGGAGAAATACCACGTTCTCATAGAAAACCGGCGTAAAACAGTGCTTGCGCTGTGTTTCGCCGAGTGAGTGAGTTTACCGGAGGCCCAATCCCCTACCCTATTCCCTTCCCTACCCTCCCCTATTACCCTATTCCCTCCTAAAAGGCCGGCAATGCACCTGCAGCTCTTCTGATGCTGCGAGTGTCCATAGGCGACGGAAGTTGATTTCCATCAGGTGACCCGTTTGCTCGTTTGCCTCCTTATTTCATGAAAAAAAAAATACGTTAGTGTGTCTGTCTGTCCGTCTATCTGTTACCTCTTCATGCTCAAACCACTGAACCGATTTTGGAAAAAATTGGTGAACCCTTAATGGATACTTTTTATCCCAAAAAATGTACGGTTCCCGCGCGATAAACGAATTTTGGCGCAACGGAGTTACTAGCATCAATTAGTTTAAAAAAAGAGTTTTTTCTCCAGCTCGTGCTGGCGGTCTATTCTTTCTCCGTCTTACGATTTTTTGATCAGGTCACGTGTCTATTTGAATTAATAAGCAGATGAAGTTGCGGGTAAAACGTAATACAAAGTATAAAACAAAAAAATTAATTTATATTTTTTTTTAAATACTTATATTGTAATATTATATTGTATATCTTCGGATGGCATCACATAGTTTGTGATCAAAATGTTTAAAACCGAATCAATAAGCCAATATTGTCAATGTAATAAAACACATAGCAGGCTGTTTGATGTTAAAAAACAATTAAAAATACGTACACGCTAACCATAAAATATAACTTTGTTTCGAAAACAAATACGTTAAACCTTCATTTGGTGTTTTAAAAACACATAATGGTGTTTTAAAAAGCGCGCCGTTTTATTCGAAAAAACGTAAATAAAGTATTGTTTTTGAAAAGGGGTAATACGTAAAGTGTCCAAAAATGTTTACTGTTCGTTAGGATTAAAAGGGTCGGCGGGCGAATGTTTCAGTTGAAACAAGTGACAGTATTAAAGTTAAGTATTTAACATGGTAATTAATGTACGAAACTCCCGTTCGTTTAATGACTGGTTTTTAGAGAGGAGAAAAAATATAATGAAATTCAACAAAATGAGATATGTCTGAGTAAGGCCGCGTTTCCACTGACACGGAGCGGAGCGGATGGGAGCTTAGCGGTGCCGAATTGACCAATCACCATGCTCGAAATCTTCGCTGTCATTCCGCTGGAATAGCACGATTGGTCAATTCGTGCACCGCTAAGCTGCGCTCCGCTCCGCTCCTCTTCAGTGGAAACGCAACCTAAACATAGACTCATGAGAAACATTGCGATTTAAACAGATTTTCTTAGTGTCTAAACACACTAGGCCGAAGTTGCGCGGCGGAAATTCCGCATGATTACGTCAGCAATGTCAAACGCATACAATATAACCCGACGGAATTTCGGCATGGTGTGTCATCGGTAATTTAAAATACAGGCAGGCGGAATCAAGCCGAACTTCCGCCGCGGAAATTCGGCATAGTGTATTTAGACACTTACTGTGCCTATAACAAAATAATTAAAACCCTAAACGTCTAAATACAAGTATAAGAGAAAGAAGAAATAAAAATAAATTAAGAGATTCTTAGAGTCAATTCACATTCTGATAGCTGATGTACCACACTAATATTATAAAGGCGAAAGTTTGTGAGCTTGTATGTTTGTTAATTCTTCACGTATAAGCGGCTGAAGCGATTTAAATAAAATTTGTTGCGGAGTTATTTGATACCCTGGATTAATATAATATAGGTAAATTTTTAGTGTGGAAAATATCACAATATATTTTTATAATAAACTGCAGGTAACGCCGCGGGGAACAGCCAGTACATTATTATATAGTATACTAGCTGGCCCATACATTGTTTTATAATAATAATAATATCTATGGACGCTTCACAAACACACCACGTCAGTCTGGCCCCGTGGTAGGTGCCTGAAGGACTTGTAATACTTTTATAATACATATATTTAATATTTTTGTTATATTATGCACATATTTAATACACATCCATGACCCAGGAACTTTGCAAACTTTTTGTTCAGTCGGCGGGATCGAACCCGCGATCCCCGGCTTGAGCTACCAACAGCCCACCAACTGAGCCACAGAGGTTTTGTCAACATACTTTGTGAGAATAGACAGAGCCACAAAGGTAGCTCTTCCTACCGAGTGGGGAGTGGCCATTTCCGATATAGACTGGCCATCGAGGCAAAAGGCGTTTTCAATTGAAAAGTTCCATTTTGGGTTTGTTTGCGGCCATTTTGGCAATTGAGGCAGCTGGCGTTACTAGTTATTGCAATAGGCTTTTTTATGGCATATTATATCCATACTAATATTGTAAATGCGAAAGTGTGTCTATCTGTCTGTCTGTCCGTCTGTCTAACCTCTGTTTGCTATGGCGATACTTTGAGTCCCGGGAAAGGATATAGGATTATTTCATCCCGGAAAGATGTACGGTTCCCGCGTGATAAACAAATATTGGCGCAACGGAGTTGCGGGCGTCATCTAGTCTGCTATATTTCCATAGAAATCTTTACTCAGCCCACAAATCTTTGGCTTTTATGGTTTCTAATATATTGTTAATTCTTCATGACATTTTATTAACTTAGGACGACTTAATTTTAGTATTCTAGCCTAATCTCCGGAGGCCTGACATAAAACATTGATTGCATTTTAATATTCAGACTTCAACTTTGCCTATGAAAAATTTATTCCATTCCACCGCGATTATAGAAGTTGAAAGAGCGAAGATGACGCCTCAAATAAATCTTAGAGAACGTAAATATTAAATTTATTAAATTGTATCAAATGTAATTTCCGAACTAAGTTTTTAAGTCAAAGGTAAAGGAAGCATGTGCTTGCTGTGTCCGATATTGTTACAATATTTAGTGGTTATATAGGTATGTAATAGTTTTGGCGGACTCACGTCAATTGGTTAGCTTGTGTCAATTAAATGTTAGCTGCTTATGAGGTTAGCTGTGATCGATCGGATGGGTTTAACTTAACGCGACCGAATTACTTAGGTCCGCCATCTGCCTAAAATATACACTACGTAAATAATACCATGCAAATATGATTTGTTCGTAAGCGATTTTGTTGAAACATATTTTGGCCCTGTTAACGGCACAGTAAAACATACTATTCCTTGGAGAGAAATAAATGCTGTCAAATTAATTTAAATTTTAAAGTAGGGGTACTTCGTAAATCTTTACATTATCCGGTTGGTTTTTCATTCATGTGTGAGTCTAACAAAGCTACTAGCTCAGCAAATTACGCGAAATAGCGTAGTTTTTTTGTATGTGTGTGCTATAGCCATAAAGTTAATATACCTAGCGAAATAGAGAAACAAAGGCCTGAGCAAGAGAGATGTCACTATCAGTAACACTGCGTGGTAAAAAGAGACGTGTGATACATGACAGCAGCACTCTTTTTTTGACGTCCAGTCGGCACGTGCCGCACGTTGACAATTTAATCTCATAGAAATCATGTTCAATCATGTTTGTGTCAGTGTATACGTACACATATTGTTACACACAGATGAAACCAATTTCGGTTTCGTTTGACAGCTCGAGATTGTTGCTCTATTCCGCTAGGTATATTAACTTTATGGCTATAGCGCGTAACGTTCGTATAAATAATAAACAAGCACCGTACGCCATCTTAGTTTTTATTTGATATTCTATTCTATGTCTGTGTGTGCCAAACTGTCAAGTGTCTCAGTAATAAATACTCAAAGGACGTATATTTTCCCGCTCACAGCTAAACGTATAAATAGTTGATAATATCTTTCCTCTAGATGACGAAATTGCTTCGTGGATATTTATGATATAACACCATTTTCCGGATAGTGACAGGATTAGAAAAGATTTTATACTTTTATCACAATCATTTATTATGTCTTTCAAGCGGCAAAAAGCTGTTACTACTAATCAAAAAGGCTCCTATGGTATATAAGGTGTCGATGGTTCATAATATAAACTTACCTACTACGTAGTTTACATAAGAGTACATTTTAAATATGTAAGTAAAAACGTCAGTTTATTAGTTTCAAAACCCAATCGACTGTCACGGCAAGTAATTATGCGCAGGACCGACTTTTTACATTCGACGCATAGATACCATCTAAGTTAATAACAGATGATCAGTGCGATAACTAATAAATTAAATAAATGGGGAACATTTGTCGCTGTTAAGCATTTGACACACATTTTTTTTTGTTGTTGTAAATGATCTAAAGAACATGACTGCATGCATAACTCAATCCGTTATTTTTGTGTGCGATGATATAGAAAACATTTTTAACAGGCAGCGGCCAATCCATTTTATTAGTAACATAAATTATTGCATAATATTATTAGGCGTTAATTTAAATTAATAATTATCTTATTACACCTGCATATTGTACATTCGTATACGGTCCACGTAGAAATTCAATTTCGATGTACACATTAATATAATTCAATTGTTACTGTGTGATTAATATTTGTGTATACACCGTCGTAACACCTAGTACAAATATCCGACTACAAGTGACAGATGCAACCATCTTACACACTATCCATGTACATATACAGCTATTATGCTTACAATTTACAGTTATACCGCTTTTGTGCAGTTAAGATGTAGCACACAACTGCGTCCACTTAGACATAATATTTGAAGGCATAAGTGGATGAAGTATTTAACAATTTGGAAAATGTTCGTTCTCTTGCGTAAATGGAGGTTATAGGACAGAAAATAATATTTGAAATGAAAAAATTTGGACTTTATGTATAGCCAGATAATAAAGTAGGTAGTTTACAAGGTTTCTTCAAATAATAAGGGAACAAAATTTGCAACTGCACTTATGTAATAAAGTGCATGTTATTATCTACTTCATCCTCTTACGACGTTTTTCTGTTTTATCCAGCTAATATAGCACACCACTTTGCGCATTTAATACATTTCTCCCTGATAAAAAGTGGAGCAAAAAAGTTTTTACTTTTTCCGTCGTCTTCTATATGAAATTCTTATGAAAATTGTTACTTTACACAGCCTATTAGATGCAATTCTTCATAACATTAATTATCTACTTAATTGAGATTAAAGTTTAATTAAGCTTCATATTCAAAAGTTTCAGAACAGGATAATTATAACTCTATGTATCTTTTTAAATATCATAAGACGGGATAAAACAAAATTGTATTTATTTCGGTATATCTAAAATTGTATCACATGAAATGTAATGTATAAATTCAAGATTGTTACGATTATTATAAGAAAGCGTTCATAACTAGCTAAAAGCCGAATTTTGTGAGGGCTCGCGTCGTTTTTCTGCGTGGTAATAATTTTTAAGGCATTTTTTTTTATAATTTAATAGTGAACAAATCTTGACTGACACTGATAACACATCTACATATAAATGAAAATTACTATGTTTAAGCACAAATCAATAGGCGTGATAGTTTTTCAGTAAAGTGTACCATAAAAGTGCTCAGGTGGTAGGATATACTAGGGCTCGCTATAATACCCTGATAATTATGTATTTTCCCAAAATGAGGAAAGAATTCTAATTAAACCATGGAACTTACCCTTCTTTATCCAAATTATACCTTAACAACCGTTCTATTCATAACACACAACCCCAAAGTGGGATAATTCAGGTCAAATTACCTCCCCCAAATAATACGTTTTCTACCAAATTAGAGCGAAGCTACAATTCTCCTTTGCTGCGGTGCGTTATCGTAGTGTTGCAGCTTAAAACGCCGGTGCAGAGTCCGGCGTTTTAAATACAAAATAAAATGCCGGATTTAGTACGCAGTGTTTTGAAAGAACGACGTCTAGGGAGAATAAAGTGGAAGGCTGAATGACGGGTACAAAGTGACGAGGCAATAGGATACGATATTTTTTTTTCAATTGCAAATAAATAATTTAAAATAGAAATTTATTAACTCCATAAAAAAATATAAGTTGCATTAACAGACTCGCCACCCTCGGTATTGGGTTGCCTATTCCAAGTTTTAATGGCACTTTAAAAATGCACCACATCGCTGCGTCATATTGCAATGAGACCCTATGCTCTTTTGTATTTTAGTAACCGACTTCCAAAAAACGAGGAGGTTATATGTTCGGCTGTGGATATATATATTTTTCATATGCGTCGCCGCAACGCAGCGATTTAGCATACAATGCGTAATTCCATTCAGAGACCGCAACGTACCGCACGGAGCGTGGCCTCGCTTAAAATATAAAATTAGTGTTCGCTTACAATGAGCTGCTTAATTTATGACTTTCAATTTAAAGGACAATAAATCACTTTTAATTAATTCCTACTTTTATGAAAAAAACGGTTTGTTTCGGAATATGCCGACTTTTGTCCTCCAAACTTAATATTGTTTATGGTTATTATTTTCTGTAATTGCGCAAAGGTATTTTTTTTTTCTTTTTCTTTCCGGGGAATATGAAAATGTAATATTACTTATTTTTACTTTGTAAAAATGTGTACACATGAAGTACAATAATATAACGTATTAATAGTTGTCACGGTACATATTTTTAAAAGTTTCAAAATGTCATTCAGCTCCATTAACTATATCGTGCACGCGCTGATCATAATGAAGATTTCAATATCCGCAGGCTTTCGTTCATTCTATTCATCCTACAGATTAACTTCAAAGTTATAAACCATCTTAGTCTCAACTCAACTAAGTTTTATATCCCTTTCATCCGGGATCAAAAATTCCGATGTCCGCGTTATCCTGATATTTTCTGAGGACACGTATTTTGTGACTAAATAATCCATACTAATATTATCAATGTGAAAGTGTGTCTGTAACCACTGAACCGATTTTGCTCAAGTTTGGTATTCCGGTGGAATTAAGTCCCGGGAAAAGACATAAAATCGTTTGTATCCCGAAAAAAGTACGATTCCCGCAAACGAATTTTGGCGCAACTAAATTGCGGGCGTATCTTGTAATAGTTCAAGAGGTTTAGCAATAAATTTCACAATTAGGCCAGATGCTTAATAAATCTATAGTCCCAAGACAGTTATGTGACGGTTTAAAATAGATATTTTGGAGACCGTTTAATATAACATTAATCATTTACACAATCAAATAAGTTAAATTTTCTTATTACAGTGCGTTCAGACGTGCGCGTTTTCTGCGCTTTTTCTGCTGTAGCGTTTGGGAAAATATTCGAACATATAAAATCTATAAAATAAAAATTAAAGAAACTTATTCATACGTTTTTACATACACCTTGTAACTCCACGTAGGTAAATATGATATAGTACGGAAATATAATGATTCAGTAAAAATAACCTCCTCTGTGGAGGGCAGGAAATATTGATTAATTGATGAAACATTGATGGTTATAGATTAAATGTATGATAATAATAACATTAGAGCCAGCAATAGACATCGTCGTATTCTCACACCTCATTACACACAGCTGGCGCGTGATTGATGGGAATCCCATCGATTGAAAAACGTGCGCGGCCATTTTGTTTTGACTTGTTGCATGCAAATGGCCACATCTGTCACTGTCATCTAGTTGGAATGTAATTTCGAAATAACATAAAATAAATGGTGAAATATAGTATCAATTCAATATTGGATAGCTACAATATTAGATAGTTTAAAAAAAAATTGTAAAGAGTTTTACAGTAAAAAAATTGATTTCCCATCTAAAATATCCTATTTCTGGGGATGTTTATGTCGTTATGGCTGACCATCTGCCTAGAAGATTGGTATTATATTTCTATAGTTAAGTACTCAATACGTTAACAAAACATGAAGTAACCTTTCTTTCTGTAAAGATTTTTTATCAAATCGTGTTGAAATACCTTTAATTTTATCTCTTAATTAAAATTGGGATCCACTAAACCAAAATATAGAATTTTGTTGATGATTGTGGCATCATTCATACATTTTATTATCCAGGTATGAAATAACTTCTGGTGTCGCGCGTGTAAACATAAAAGGAATAAAAGATATCAAACAGCGATTCGGAAATATTGTCCATAAATGTTTTACGAATGACGAGTGACAGTTATGTTTTACAAAAGTTATATTGGTAAGTACCATTAAAATATAATTCAGTATAGAACAGTTAAGTAGTCAGTAAGCACCATTGGACTGCTTAAATATCCAGTTACTGACAATACGAAATTATAATATTATGTCCGACCCTGAAAATACGATTGTACTACGAAATATAAACCTAGGTTCTTTCAGGCTCTTTTCAGGGTTCCGTACCCAAAGGGTAAAAACGGGACCCTATCATTTAGACTTCGATGTCTGTCCGTCTGTCTCCAGGCTGTAACTCAAGTACGGAAATAGCTAGAGAGTTGAAATTTTCTCTGATTATGTATATCTGTTGCCGCTACAACAACAAATACTAAAAATGAAATAAAATTAATATTTAAGGGTCGCTCCCATACAACAAACGTGATTTTTTTTGGCCTTTTTTACTCTATATCATCTCAACAGGTAGGTACTTGAATTTTTCTCAAAGTCCTTATTTATATGAGTACTTTAATATTTCATAATAATATTAAAATAAAATAAAAATTAACCCCTACAAAAAACACAATTTTTGGCCTAATTTTGCTCTATAATGGTACGGAACCCTTCGTACGCGAGTCCGACTCGCACTTGGCCGATTATTTATGATAACAGCAAATACTTTATATAGCAGAAAAAATACTGATAAACAAATTTCTTCGCCATCAAAGTTGCCAGTAATAAGATCTCTTATCTGTTTTAAAGTGGTTTTAAACTTTGGAATTTTCTAAGTAATTACCAATTGTACATTTAAATAATAATATAATAATAAGAAAATTTAAGCAGAAAACACACTTTTCAGTTCTTAAGCAATTTTCAATTTAGGACCAATTTTAAGTTGGCACTTTGGTTTATAAAGCCTTAACTGAATCGTAAATTTGTCAGCTCGAAAGCCAACTTTGGTCTTTTAGTTCAATTTTCTTAAGATTTAAGTAACTATTAAATTCTTATAATAGAATCCATTAGGCGAGTAAGCTTTGAAGTGAAAGTGGTCTATTAATATTTAATTATTTATTAGGAACTTTATTTTAGTAGAATAATAATAGGATAAAAAGAATAAGTAATATAGTTATAATTAGAATAATAAAGATGGCTCTAGAAATTTATTTGCGCTGCGATAAATTTACCACGCGTGACTTTTAATTTTCCGGTAAAAAATTATTATCCTAGTATGGTCCTTTTTCGGGAAAAACACATTTTGGCATAAAAATAAGTATGCGACACTTTAAAACAATTACTACGCTTCAGCCGCTTACGGTTTAAAAGGCTTTAAGGCTTTTCACAGCGGAATTCGTAATTCATATACAAAGTGAAGTACTCTGTTGTATGCAAGAGGTACAGTCTGCAAAATGTAATCAAAAAATAATAATAATATCATAATATCTATGGACGCTTCACACCAAGTCAGTCTGGCCCCGTGCTAAGTACCTAAAGGACTTGTGTTACAGGTACCATTCAACGGAAATATATTTAATACTTTTATACTATACATATATTATTAAGATTCTTATATCATACACATATTTAACACACATCCAGACCCGGGAACATTGAAAACTTTTTGTTCCGTCGGCGGGATTCGAACCCGCGACCCCCGGCTTGAGCTACCAACGCGCTCACCACTGAGCCACAGAGGTCGTCAAGAGAGAAGAAAAATGGTTTCAGAGTGTGGCTGTTTATTTTGTTTTCGCGTTTGGAAATGTTTATGACATATTGCTTTATTGAATTAATTCTGATAATTAATAAATGAATGTTTTATATTAAAAGTTTTGTGTTACAATTTTTCTTTTTAAAAGCTTTTATTTAACTTGCTCTGTATATATGTAAGTATGTATGTTCGGGTGAAATCTTGGAACTCAATTTTGGAGTAGATATATTTAACCGATCGAGCTGAAATTTTGCACGCACGTTTAGTTTGGATGACAATACATGATATTGTATGTGACATCACTCTAAATCCAATATGGCCGACCATCCAAGTTGGCGAAATAGTTATTTTCTATGCAGTTCTACAATATGGATATTAAATGAAAGGGCTTTTTGAGAGTAACTCGAAAACTAATGTAATGTCATACTACATCCAATATGGCGGCTCATCCAAGATAAAGGTATAGTTATTTTTAATGCACTTCTGCGATATGGGTATCAAATGAAAGGGCTCATTGAGAGTAACTTGGAAACGAATGTAATGTCATTCTACATCCAATATGGCGTCTCATTCAAGGTAGGGGGATATAGTTATTTTTAAAGCACTTCTGCAATATGGGTATCGAACAAAAAGGCTTATTGAGAGTAAATTGAAAAGTCATGTCGTGTCCTGTCGTGCCGTGTCGTGTCGTGTCGTGTCGTGTCGTGTCGTGTCGTGTCGTGTCGTGTCGTGTCGTGTCGTGTCGTGTCGTGTCGTGTCGTGATATTTAATTTTTTAGTCGTAAAATTAAGTATGATTTCATAACTTAAATTAAGTTAATCAGATTTTAACAAATTCTTAAAACAAAACAAACTACAATCTAGCAGACTTAAGAAATCTAGTCAGAGATTTAACTAAAAAACAAAAAATAAATTATAAGCAAAAAAGTTTTTGAAAAAAAGCTTTTATTTAAATGCTTACTTTAAAAAGAAGAAAATAAATTTCCCCTTAAAATTCTAACTATTAAGTTATAACCTCAATATATTATACAATTTTCATTATAATAAAAGCTTGTCGCGAGACTTAACAATCTGTCAATATTTAATTTTACAACTTTGATAAAATAAAAAATATAATAACAGTTTACTTAGTTAAATTGGCACTTACTAGTTTATTATTTACAAATCACGCGACAAGCTTTTATTATCATGCAAATTGTATAATATATTGAAGTTATAACTTAATAGTTACAATTTTAAGGGGAAATTTATTTTCATCTTTTTAAAGTATTTAAATAAAAGCTTTTTTTCAAAAAGTTTTTTGCTTATAATTTGTAATATTACTGCAACACAAATATTTTCACTGAAAAATATTATTTGAACTTGCATTTAAATAGTTTAAATAATATAATAATAGCATGCAAATAGGTACAATAGTCAATATCGCATACAAAGAGAACTAAATCCATATTAACACTACTCTGCCTTTCTTTAACATACGCTTCAATTCATAATACTTTTGAAGTATTTTGAACTGTTTTGCTTTGCATACCCTCCAGATTTACAGAACGAGAGCCTGCGCTCAGCTGATACGTATAAGCTGTACTGCATACGTTTGTATTGCACATATTATATCACGTTAAACTTCGAGTATAATCGAAATCTTAGTAACAGTTGTGGACTTGGAGTAACTACATCTCTTCGAAACAATACTGTACACATGACGTGACACCCTACCCCTCCACTAATTCCTTCCCATCCCTACCCTCCCCTATTACCCCATTCCCTCTTAAAAGGCCGGCAACGCACCTGCAGCTCTTCTGATGCTGTGAGTGTCCATGGGTGACGGAAGTTGCTTTCCGTCCCGTGACCCGTTTGCTCGTTTGCCCCCTTATTTCATAAAAAATAGACATTAAACAAGCATGACTGGCTGTATGTTTATCCTTTTATATAAATAAAAAACCCAAATAGCAAATAAGATTCATATTAATAATTTCACAATAACTAGCTTATAGGCAATAAAAAAGTGAATCTTCGATTACGGTTCCTACTTCTATGTTATTTCCTCGGACTTTATATCCTATGTAAAACTTGAGCGTTTTCATCGCACGTTTAAAAGAACCTTAGAAAAAACCTCTTACCAAATACGACGTAAAAGCGGTGTTTATTTTAGACTTTAAATAGAACTGGACGCTCGCAATATACGGCGAAGTGAAGCGACAGTACAAATGTTTCGAATACCCATTACCCAGTACAGAATGTTCATATTACAGAGTTCGTACGCCAGAAATATGTTATAACCGTGTTCGCCAGATGAGCATTTCTCCGACGGTACATACCAGTTATATTGGATATAGATTAATTATAATACGACTACGATGTCGATGTCTTTCGGTAAACGTTGTTCATAGGATGTCCGTTATTTATAATTTTTTTTTTCAATTCGAACCTACAACCTCTTTCTTATGCATCGATACGCTCATTAACTAAGCTACAGAGGTCATCGATTATTTCATTACAAGACGTACAAATAAAACATATTATTATATTGAAGAGCCATTAGTAAAAGTGTTTCCTGTTGTTTTGAAGAGTGACAAGTCTTCGAAGTGTTAAACTCATATAAAACTCCATCCTATTATGTAAAGAGTTGAAAAACCTCTTAAACACACATTAAATTGTAAGCACGTAAAAACAGCTATAAAATAAAATGTGAAACGTTATCTGACCTAAATATTTTGTAAAGGGTATGAAAATTTTAAATAACTCAGCTTCACGCGTACCTAAAAGGGCGACTAACTTCTCTCTTCACACTCACGCCCGTCTTTCATATGCCAGGCGAAAAAGAACGACGCGGATTCATCGCCAAATTAATTTTTTTCTCAATAACTCGATAAATATACAATATTTAAAAAATCTGCTAGGTCGATCTCTCAATGATAGAATTTTATACAATGTATTAAAATAATATCTTAGTGCAATGCACGGTTACGGCAATAAATAAAATATTCGTGAAAATTAGATGTATCTTTGTGATTTTTTTCTATCAAGAAAATTTTAAGATATCTTTTTTTGCTCAGATCGAATTCTCGGAAATATAATGTAGTATCTAACTTCAGAAAATGAAACAATTCGGGGCTTATTTTCAAGTATAAAAATGAATTATAAGATCGACACTTTAGGGTTAGTTAAGTATTGTATGTCCCTGTAAAAGTGTTCGCAAGTATTATATTAGTTTTTATAATAATTTTAGCTTCTGTAATTAAAATGAATATCAAGTTTAAATTCCCGTAGTTAACTTTAGTTACTTGACTTTTAACCTACAAGAAACCAGAAGTTTAAAGTTATTCATGTATAATTTGTAAGTGCAGCATAATGTGTTCATTGCTTTATGGAATTTATAACGTTTTATACGTGGGAGAGCCATGCTTCGGCACGAATGAGCCGGCTCTACCGGATAAATACCACGTTCTCACAGAAAACCGGCGTGAAACAGCGCTTGCGCTGTGTTTCGCCGAGTGAGTGAGTTTACCGGAGGCCCAATCCCCTACCCTATTCCCTTTCCCTCCCTCCCCTATTCCCTTCCCTTCCGTACCCTCCCCTATTACCCTATTCCCTCTTAAAAGGCCGGCAGCGCACATGCAGCTCTTCTGATGCTGCGAGTGTCCATGGGCGACGGAAGTTGCTTTCCATCAGGTGACCCGTTTGCTCGTTTGCCCCCTTATTTCATTAAAAAAAAAAATGGAAGGAACGGTTGAACTCGAACCTTCCTTCCGAATAATTTTGTTTTAAGTTTCCGGATAGCTTTAGCACTTCTCTCCACATTTTGATGTTAAAGAATTTGTTGTAATTGTTAACTACTGCTAGTGTAGTAGGTAACTAGGGTACGTAATTTAAAACGTTTTTTCGTTTCAATTTCCCAGCGAAAGAGAGGTGGCCATAATATTATATTGAGCTACAATTAATCCTCACATACATACCCCAATAGCTTTTCGATTTACGTTCGGGGAAAAGGTTGTTACGACATAATTGTCTAAAACAATTTATACTCACATTTTGTGCCGAAAACATCAAGTGAAATTTTATGAAACGTAAAAGCTTTTCGTATGCTTGTCTTACGGTTTTTATTATAATGGCAAACTCAATTGAAGTCGCGGCTTAGCGTATTTGTCAGGTTTTTACTGGAAATTGGTGTTTGATGGAAGTATAACGTGTAAATGCGTAAAGTACTCGAGATCGAAAATAATTACGTCACGCGCTTGGTCGGCTTTGCTGGGATTTTTTCGAAGAATGGTGTGAACGATAATATTATAAAGATTAAAATTTAACAGCAAGAAAGAACCTACTTGATTGTTAACGCATGATTCACGAAACTTTTTAGTTTTTGGTTATTACAAATGCGAGAGTAGGTGATATTTCTTCATACGCATCTCAAAATCAATTATGATGAAATTTTGTATGGATATAATATTCTCGAAAAAGGAAAATAATGCTTCCCGCGCGAACTCAAAACGAATTCGAGACTTTGCAAAACATACTTTTGAATATACTTTACTTAACTTTTACTGTGCAAGCAATTTATCTACTTGAAATAAAGCGGTAACACATACAGGAAAATTCCCCATTTTCAAATATAAGAAACTCTGATATTGATCGGCGAAAGTAGGATTTGGACATCATTGATTAAAAAACTTTTGTTTGCCACGAGTCAGAAATCAGAATCAGGTAAATTGCCTCCAATGTTGATAAGAAGTTATGGAAATTGAAATATAAGCATTTTCCTGATGGTTTTCATTATGAACATAATACGACTTCGGGCTATGAAAGAATTCGTTCTGTTTTTTGTATCTTTTTAACCTCTGTTGCTCAGTTGGTCGTGCGGCAGCTCAAGCCGGGGGTCGCGGGTTCGGATCATGCCAACGGAACGAAAACTCCTCAATGTTCCTTGATCACGGATGTGTATTAAATATGTGCATATAATAAAAGTATTAAATATATTATATACTTCCGTTACCCGTAACACATTAAGTCCTTCAAGTACCTTTGGGCCACACCCACGTTATCTTATACATAAAATTCTCGTGTCACAATGTTAGTGACACGAGAATTTTATGTATAAAATTTGGTTAAAATCAGTAAAACGGCTTTACTGATTTTAACCAAATTTTATATGCATATTCAGTGGGTCTGAGAATCGGCTACTGGGTAGTTTTTATATTGATAAGTGCGTTTGTTGAATAAATAATAGTAAATTATTACAACTCGAGACTGACGGCGACCATTGTTTGTGCGACGGGATAGCGATGGACGTTGCCATGGTGACATACTTATTTAGTCACTTCAATAAAATAATACGAGCGAAATACTTTATATGGCAAAGAAACGTTTGCCGGGACAGCTAGTCCAACATATAAAATTCTCGTGTCACAATGTTTGTGCGCGAACTCCTCCAAAACGGCTCAACCGAATTCCATGAAATTTTGTATTTACATTCGTTAGGCCTGAGATTAGGTTTTTATCTATTATTTTACTACTTTTATATTGGATACTAGAAATAATTTACATGGCAAAACAATGATTGTTGGTCTAAATAAAAATATTATTATTATTATTTTAGTACTTATTATAAAAAAATATTGTCGGATCAGCTAGTTATTATTATAAAATTATTTTAGAAATTATATTCGAAATTTTATGATACGCAATAGCCAAAATAATATTTTTACAAATTTTGTTATTTTAGGTTTGTATTTCCAAGCATTGCGAAGTAGCGCATCATTTGGTAAGTTTTGATTTCGTTTCTGTGCGAACTGACTCTGTAATATAGTTTTTCCAAGTATCACAATATAAATTCATCAAAGAGGATATTTTGATTAGTTTTGATCAAAACTATCAAGATGCTGGTAATACTAAAACTAGAGTAAGTACCAGTCTAGCCAAAACAATTGAATAAAGTATAACGTTATATAAAATACTAAATTGAACCAAAATTATTCAGCATAGTTACTTGTTAAGGGACGGACGGATAAGTTAGACTAGTTTGCAAATAATAGACTAAGTCTGGTCCCAAGTCCCGAATGTTTGGACTTTGGAGTTAACTTGTGAAGCCTGTTGGTCTAGATATTATATTAAATCCAGTTGTTGAAGGATCGGCCCTATGTTTAACATAATATAACCATGTACACTCAGTATACAATGAGTTACTAATAGAAACGAAGGTGTGTATAATGATGAACCTACTAATCATTTTCATAACGTTAATTTAACGTTAATTAATTAATAAACGTTAAGTAACGTTAATTAACGTTAATTAATTGTAATGACACACTCATTACAATTAATTAAAGTTATTTTTCAGACTTTTAAAAATAGATGAAATGTGAATTTATTTGTATGTTTTATTCTCAGAATCCAGGATGAACACATAATTGCTTAAACTACAACACATACGAGTAGGTAGAACATCATCATTTTTCAAGGATGATGGAAGGATCAAACCGACTGCCTTCGAAATAAGAAGAATAATGTTGAAATTAAAAATGGAACCTCTAAAACACATGTATTATCATCATTTGTGTTTACAATTTAATAGTTTTGTAGTAAATATGTGGCGAAATAGCCGAATTTCAACTTGATTGGTTGTAGTGGCAGTGTTTTCTCTATAAACGGCACCCGGCTAGCTAGGTTATTGCCATACCTTTGGAAACCTAAAAGCTCATTTTCATTGTTCACTACACATTGTGGTCTATGTATTGTGGTATCCAGCATTGAATAGCAATTTTAAAATAGCCATTATCGCAGAGACAATATCAGAATACAAAGTATTTCAGTAAAAGGGAATCGTATAGCAGTAAAAAAGACATTTTACTGGTGACGAAATATGCTTCAGGCGATATATGCAAACGTATTCTCAACTGGCGTGAGTGTTATAATATTATATTCACTAGCTATTTGACCGAGTTTTGCTCGGTATTCGATAAAACACAAATAAAATGACATTTTCTAAAAATGATTCCTAGCTAGATCGGTTTATCGCCTCCGAAACCCCCTATATACAAAATTTAATGAAAATCGTTGGAGCCGATTCCGAGATTCCAATTATATACATACATAATATATTATACAAGAATTTCTCGTTTAAAGATATAAGATTTCATGACGTGTAATGTATTTTTTTTAATAAGGGGGCAAACGAGCAAACGGATCACTTGATGGAAAGTAACTATCGTCGCCCATGGACACTCGCAACATTAGAAGAGCTGCAGGTGCGTTGCCGGCCTTTTATGAGGAAATACGCTCTCTTCTTGAAGGTTTACAGGTCGTATTGGTCCGGAAATACAGCTGCTGCTAAATATACAACCGTATTGTTACTCTGAGTCATTAGTAAAAAGCCAATTCCTTGCACGAAAGCTAATCTGTTCATTTAATTTTCACGTGCGAAATATTATGTAACCCAAATTAAATATCCCACTTTAAATCACTGCCGCAAAACTTAATTAAACTCGATAACTTAGAATGCTCGGAAATTCTGTCGTCACACTAGAAATTCAAATAAAGTGTACAGTATATTTCGCTCCCGCTGCACAAAATGTGAAAGAAAATGCATAGTTTTATGACATGTTAATATCGCGGAGTCAGCACTTTGTCTTCAACCAAGTTGCTACGTTATGTATGATGCGCAAAAATGGAAAGAAAATATTTTAAACAATAATAATATACACTTTTCAAGCACTTTTTCCACTTTTATTAACTAACAATTATGTTTTACACGACCGGTTTCGATAAAATCATCATCACGTTTTATCGAAACCGGTCGTGTAAAACATAATCTATATATATATATAACTTAAAGGTGACTGACTGACATGGTGATCTATCAACGCACAGCCCAAACCACTGGACGGATCGAGCTAAAATTTTGCATGCAGGTAAGGCAAATAGGGGATGAAAGTTTGTATATTATAATACTTCTTAATGCGAGCAAAGCCGCGGGCAAAAGCTCGTTGTTAATAAAAGTGGAAAAAGTGCATGAAAAGTGTATATTATTACTGTGAAACATGAATTTCCACCAAGAAGTTACGGTACATTCAATATCATATATATTTTAAACAAGTATCTAAATAAAAAATGATCATCCATACTACTAATAAGTGTGTATGTCAGCCTGTTACCTCTTCACGCCCAAACCGCTGAACCGATTTTGCTGAAATTTGGTATGGAGATACTTTGAGTCTCGGGAGAGTGAAAAAAAAATAACGGTTGTCGCGCGATAAACGAATATTGGCGCAACTGAGTTGCGGGCGTCATTTAGTGTAAATAATGCCAAGACGCTGGCTGACAATGCTAAAAAAATATTTTAAGGAATCTAAACTTGAATCTCTAATAGGAATCTTCTACAGAACTTACTTTGCAAGGCCAACACAAAAATCTTAAAAATAAACGAGATTGCTACGCCGATTATTTTTGGGTATCCTTTTGCGAAACGCACTTCACTCTTGTTTTATAAAACAACATAATAGTTTTTTAAAATTCCCTATCTCAAAAACTACGCAACCGATTTTGATGAAACTTGCGGTATTTCCTAAGTTGAACAATACGATAACAAAAAAAGAATTACTTAAATCGGACTAGTAGTTCCGGTGATATGCGAACACAGACATAAAAACATACATACATACACTTGAAATTTGGCACATTTGTTCAGACTCTGATATAGACTAACATATATGAAAACTGGGCAGTTCTGGAAAAACATATTACATACAGTTCGAATTGATAACCTCCTTTTTTTGAAGTCGGTTAAAAATCATTAGAAATGGGTTGGCACTGAACATTGAACAAAAATTGGAATCTATGTTCATGCTATTGTAGTTTCAAGTTTAAAAGCTCAGAAAAGCAAAGCTAACTTAGTGCTTTACAGAGGAATAAACAATGCAACTGTATCTGGCCGTAAGCTTCGATAAGCATGAGCATTCTCGTAACATTTTTTTAGATTAACATCATAATCTAACAAATTGCAGTTAACCGTTTACAGGTAGGAACAGAAGATAACTAATATGAATTATTGTATTATTGCTTATAACATGCTTAAACCATTTTATTTACAATTTCAGACATGTATTTTTAATGTGGATATGGGTAACGCTCGACAAACGAAATGAATAAACTAAGCATCGTGTAGTCTGTAAAACATGGTAAAATATACCATGAAAATATGATGAGAAACCTTTTTATTGACATAATACCGTAGTAACATGCCAATAAAAAGGTTTATTATAATGTACCTATGAACTGAACTATATTTCTGAACTACACATACATTAAAACCTTTGTTTTGTTTTGAGTACCTATTATACATAAATTATTTTAATTTTATCATAATATTATATCAGACAATCACACATAGAATCACGATGCACTAAGAATATTCATATAAAATTCAAAATATTCAGTTAAATTCATGAAACAAGTACAGTACCGAAGATTCAACGTGACTTGAAAATAGTTTCAACAATCGCACATGCACCATGTTCGTAGTTTTAAACAAGTATAAACTTAATCTTTCGTCTGTTTAATGTAGTCTAAATTAAAGTTTAGGGAGTTCTGTTCATATTCGTAGAGACCCATGGACACTAGCAGCATCAGAAGAACTGCAAGTGCGTTGCTGGCCTTTTAAGAGGGAACAGGGTAATAGGGGAGGGTAAGGAAGGGAAGGGAATAGGGGAGGGTAGAGAAGAGAAGGGAAGGGAATAGTGGAGGGTAGGGAAGGGAATAGTTGAGGGTAAGGAAGGGAATAGGGTAGGGGTTAGGGGATTGGGCCTCCGGTAAACTCACTCACTCGGCGAAACACAGCGCAAGCGCTGTTTCACGCCGGTCTTCTGTGAGAACGTGGTATTTCTCCGGTCGAGCCGGCCCGAAGCCGGTTCGTGCCGAAGCATGGCTCTCCCACGTTAATCTGCATAATTTGCATTCATTTGCATTGCAGCTTTATTTAAATCTGTTCAACGATTTAGGTGTGAAGAGTTTACAGATATGATGTAATTTATTTCACCACAAATATGTATTAAAACTGTTTTATATAAATAAACTTCAGTAAAAGAACTTAATTGGACTGGAAATATTATTTATTGAAATGTATGAAATGAAATATAATTTTATGCATGAGAATTTAATTTTTCATTATGTATTACTCTCGTATGCAATATCTGTGCAAAACGTTTAATGATTCTCCTTACTGTAAAATTATATGAGAATTGTCCTATTTCTGCTGTTGGTATTCTGCTGCTCTATGAATTTTAAGTATACAAATAGTTAAATTGACTAAAAATTTCCTAGGGAATACTTTCTTGTATGAAACTGTAATAACCAACAATCAAGGTTTGATACACTTTTGTTGCTAAGACGCTAAATATCATCATGTTAAAACGTTTATTCGATATACATAATTATCTTTCTATTTTCTTCTTTCTTTTCTTGCATTAATAGCGCGGGAGCCGTACATTTTTCCTGGACAAAAACTGTACCAGATTTCAGAAAAATCGGTTCTGCAGTTTGGGCGTAAAAAGGTAACAGTCAGTAAGACAGACACATTTTCGCATTTAAAATATAAGTATGGATATTATTTTACTTTTTAATTGGATCCAGACTTAATCCAAGATGTATTAATGTTGTATAACAGTGGAATGAGACTGTTTTCTCAATGAGCTGCGTCACAATCGAGTGATTTGTGTCGCTCGTGTCAAGTTGTTCATTTACAAGGACTCGTCGAGTGTGCTCACAGTTGAGTACATATTAGCGACGTAAACGCTACATTAAGAGGATAGAGATAAATTGATGCTTCCAGAATAGGGATTTAGTCCTAAAGAAGAGATATATAGACATATAAGAAGTAAGGCTGTACTTGCAGAGAGCTTAAACTCATCATTATAAGCTCACTGCTTTTAGTGTTGGTAATTTTATCGTAAATAAATATCAAGCTACCTTTTTTAGATCGCGTTTCAACCGGAGATAAGGTAAGCTACGTTGCGAGACATAGATTTTTTTTTGAGATTGGTTTCTTTTTTTTTTATGAAATAAGGGGGCAAACGAGCAAACGGGTCACCTGATGGAAAGCAACTTCCGTCGCCCATGGACACTCGCAGCATCAGAAGAGCTGCAGGTGCGTTGCCGGCCTTTTAAGAGGGAATAGGGTAATAACTAATAGGGGAGGGTAGGGAAGGGAATAGGGTAGGGGATTGGGCCTCCGGTAAACCCACTCACTTGGCGAAACACAGCGCAAGCGCTGTTTCACGCCGGTTCTCACATTACCTAAGTAGCATGACATCGCTTAGCGCAGCACTTCTAGTGGTTCTCAAAAACACATTCCTTGCAGCTTAGCTCCGGCGGTGGAAACTTAAATTCAAAGTTTCATTTTTAACAAGGCCGCGTTTTGATTTTGGTATTATGCAGTATTTTTTTTTAATGAAATAAGGGGGCAAACGAGCAAACGGGTCACCTGATGGAAAGCAACTTCCGTCGCCCATCGCACCACTCGCAGCATCAGAAGAGCTGCAAGTGCGTTGCCGGCCTTTTAAGAGGGAATAGGGTAATAGGGGAGGGTAGGGAAGGGAATAGGGTAGGGGATTGGGCCTTCGGTAAACTCACTCACTCGGCGAAACACAGCGCAAGCGCTGTTTCACGCCGGACTTCTGTGAGAACGTGGTATTTCTCCGGTCGAGCCGGCCCATTCGTGCCGAAGCATGGCTCTCCCACGTATGAAAGCACAGGAGTTAGCTTGTCTATCGGTAAATGGAATGATGAAGAACAAAAAGGCCCTTCACTGCGATAAAAGTTATTTGCCCTTACAGTTTCTATAATTTAAGAATCACTTTTATAGAAAATCCAAAAAGCAGTAAAATTTAGGCTGCCTTCACATGTCGCGAGTAGTGCGGCAGCCGCGCGACTTAATGTGAACGCAGCCTTAGTCTCTACAAGGTGTAATAAAACTAAGTGATATTACTTTAGAGTGTGTACGTGTCCCTTATAGTATATAGTTCACTGTGAAAGTAGCAGCGCTGAATGAGCAAAATTTCCTGTATTACTCTTTTAGTAAGTTACTCTTTAAGCGCAGCTACTTTCACAGCAAACTTCAAATACCCATACACACCCTATAGTAAAGTATTATCACTAAGTTTTGTTACACCCTGTACAATCAGAAAAACTCTGAATCCGCCTTATTCAAACAAACTACTCATTAGTTTTAAGTACTTCATACACGCCCAAACCGCATTCCCACCGAAACCCACGGGGGCAATGTTCTGGAACTTTCGATTGTATTGAGGCAATTTGTCTATGGTTTCTCCGAATTGTCTTTGGTTTCGATGGAAATTGTTTTTAGTTTCTCCGAATTGTCGTAAGTTTCAATCAAATTTGTCTCTGGTTAGCCGCTGAGTTTAAGGTTTAGGATTGATAATAAACAGTCTTTATAATTGATTATATCTTTTTTTATGAAATAAGGGGGCAAACGAGCAAACGGGTCACCTGATGGAAAGCAACTTCCGTCGCCCATGGACACTCGCAGCATCAGAAGAGCTGCATGTGCGTTGCCAGCCTTTTAAGAGGGAATAGGGGAGGGTAGGGATGGGAAGGGAATAGGGGAGGGTAAGGACGGGAATAGGGTAGGGGATTGGGCCTCCTGTGAACTCACTCACTCGGCGAAACACAGCGCAAGCGCTGTTTCACGCCGGTTTTTTGTGAGAACGTGGTATTTCTCCGGCCGAGCCGGCCCATTCGTGCCGAAGCATGGCTCTCCCACGTATATCGATAAATACTCTTTTGTCGAATAATTTTACTTAATTATTCGACAAAAGAGTAATTTGTCGATTGTAAATTATATAACTTACGTTTAACATGCACTACGCAGTGTATGAGGTTTTATTATTCCTTGTTGCATCATTAAACCCACTTGTGCCAGTTGGGGTTAAAATAAATCGTTTATAAAATAATTTTTTCATCCCATTTTATTACACGAAAGAGAAATAAGGATATACTGAAAAATGTACAAACGTAACTCATTAAGTATATGAAATCTGCTTGTTGGTATATTATTATCTTTCAAATTATACAGGGTGTAACAAAAATAAGTGATAATACTTTAGGGTGTGTACGTGTTCCTTCTAGAGAGGTCACTGTGAAAGTAGCAGCGCTGAAAGACCAAAATTTTTTCTTTCAGCGCTGCTACTTTCACAGTGAGCTCTCTAGAAGGAACACGTACACACCCTAAAGTATTATCACTTATTTTTGTTACACCCTGTATGATATAATATTCCGTTATAATATGAAAGAAAAGGTAAATATAATATCTGACAAACTAAAAGTAAACAGACAAATGTAACAAACTTCTTCCATATTTATCTTACTCTCTCTCTCTACTCTCTATTAGACGGTTACAGCAAAGACTTCTATTTAATCAGTTTAATAATATCAATATAATATCTATGGACGCTTCACACCACGTCAGTCTGGCCCCGTGGTAAGTACCTGAAGGACTTGTGTTACGGGTACTAAACAACGGAAATATATTTAATACTTTTATACTATACATATATTTAAGATTTTTATTATATGATACACATATTTAATACACATCCATGACCCAAGAACTTTGAAAACTTTTTGTTCCGTTGGCGGGATTCGAACCCGCGACCCCCGGCTTGAACTACCAATGCGCTCAAAGCCACATAGGTCGTCAAGTTTAAATAAAGTCTTTGGGTTACAGATCTAAAATATCTGTTGTGAGAAAATAAAAATGTATCATTATATCCTCTGAAAGAGATGGCTTTACATATCAGACGAATCTTAAGCAGACTCACGTAACTTACTCTACATTTCTCTATTAGATGGTTACAGGTCTAATATTTTAGATGAGCCGAGGTTTGTGAGGGCTCGCGTCGTTTTTCTGCGTGTACTTAATAATCTTTAAGCCAGTTTTATTTTTATATTTTAATAGTTACCAAATCTTGACTGACCGATAATAACACATCTACATATATTTTTTTTTTATGAACTAAGGGGGCAAACGAGCAAACGGGTCACCTGATGGAAAGCAACCTCCGTCGCCCATGGACACTCGCAGCATCAGAAGAGCTGCAGGTGCGTTGCCGGCCTTTTAAGAGGGAATAGGGTAATAGAGGAAGGTAGGGATGGAAAGGGAACGGAATAAGGGAAAGTAGGGAAGGGAATAGGGTAGGGGATTGGGCCTCCGGTAAACTCACTCACTCGGCGAAACACAGCGCAAGCGCTGTTTCACGCCGGTTTTCTGTGAGGACGTGGTATTTCTCCGGTCGAGCCGGCCCATTCGTGCCGAAGTATGGCTCTCCCACGTCAGCACATATAAATTCATATAAATAAAAATTACTGTGTAAAAGCACAAATCAATAGGCGTGATAGTTTGTCCGTAAAGTGTACCAGAAAATGTTCAGATTGTGGGATATACTATACTGTACTCGGTGAAACACGGCGGTAGCGGTCATTGACTCCCTGTCAAAAACTTGTCATTTTCTATACAAAGCCGCGATTGACAACATCTGACACTTCATTGTCAATCGCGGCTTATATAGAAAATGACAAGTTTTTGACAGGGATTCGATGACCGCTACCGCCACGTTTCGCCGAGCACAGTATATGACTCGCTTCGCTCACCCTAATAAGTCTAGTAACTAACAAACTTACTCTACATTTATCTATTAGATGGTTACAGGTCTTAAATAGGCTACATAACCTTATAACGTATAACTACATTAAGCGGCCGTAGGTGTGTCGGTAATTAAGACATGGGCGGGATAGGAAATGACACGTCAGCCGACTGAATATAATGTATGTAACGGTTCGTGAATGAATGAATTAATCATCATCGTCTTGTGTTCCTTTGGTACTAAGCACACAATAACGTGCAAGTAAACGTACTCTGTTAAAAATATTTTATGAAGATTCCGAAAACATTGATCACGTGGTAGAACAATGCTTCGGCACGAATGGGCCGGCTCAACCGAAGAAATACCACGGGCTCACAGAAGGTTTTCTGAATGGCGTGAAACAGCGTTAGCGCTGTGTTTCGCCGAGTGAGTGAGTTTAACGGAGGCCCAATTCCCTACCCTTCCCTACCCTTCCCTATTCCCTTCCTTCCCTCCCCTACCCTGTAATCCTATTACCTCTTAAAAGGCCGGCAACGCACCTGCAGCTCTTCTGATGTTGCGTGTGACCATGGGTGACGGAAGTTGCTTTCCATCAGGTGACCCGTTTGCTCGTTTGCCCCCTTATTTCATAAAAAAAAACACCATAGAAAAAAGGACAATAATATTTTAATCTATACATATAATAAAATCGTAGGAAGCTCAATTCTGTACATTGAATATTTTTGAAAAATAATACTTGGAACGTGATCTACAATCGATATGGAAGCCTAAAATATAGTTTTTAGAATTTTTGTCTGTTTGTCTGATTGTCTGTTTGTCTGTATGTATGTCCGGGATAAACTCAGAAAGTACTGGATGGATTTACTTCAAATTTTGCACGAATATTACTTAGAGGTCGGGTCAACACATAGGCTATATTTTATTACGATATCGCCTAGGGTGGGGGGGAGGGGCTCAAGTTTCAATATTTTTCGTTTTTTGCTCATATCACTAAAATTGTGCGTTGTAGAGAAAAAAAATTCCGTACGTAATGAAAGATCATAAAATTTTCTACAAATTTCCCATTTACATTTTGTCTCTATCTCCACTCCTTGCCTTGCTATGAGCTTTTATCTATCTTTTCTATACAGATTTCGAGTGTTGTTTGATAACAATTCTCCTTTTTTAAGAACAAAGTTAAAAACTACACTAAACATACGGTTTTCGAGTTTCATTTGATTTGGGACGAGATCTACTATGCTGACGCGGACGAAGTTGCGGGCACCAACTAGTAGTAAATAGAATAGCTTCATTACACCACAATTTTCACTGAATGCTGCATTTGCTGTACAAACGATAAGATTGATGGAAGATAAAGTATACACTATGCTTAACTAAAAATATGTGATTTCCTAGGGATTACTTCTTAAATTTCTACAACCGTGTAAATTATTATCTTTTATACACAGGAATTGCGTAAACTACAAGATATCATAATATTCATACAAGATTGCAGTCCGTGACGCGACGCCCTGAGAATATCTTGGGTTAACAAGGCGGGCATACATCATAGGATACACTGAGCGTTCTTTATCATGTTTACTTGACCAACTCACAACTATTACGATAAGGGCAGAAGCCCTTAGTATGTTGTGTAGAAATCCGTTTATGTTATGGTCACTGTACAGGGATAAAATTTATTTTAACTAGATATTTTGATCTCAGGGTATCAAAATTATTCTATATTCCTCAAGTAAAGAGGCAAAAGGCACACTATGGCATTTATATTTTATAATATTATCGCAATAGGTGATCGTAACAAATCTAGCTTCGGGCCTTATTCAATTGAATCAATTGCTATTTAACAATAAAAATATATATTTTTATAGACTTGAATTAAACGGTTTAAACATTAGTTTGACAAGTTTTACTGCCAAGAGCCAACGTAGGAAAGTTGCATAATTTAGTAGAATTCGTGTTAGTATCTAGATTCCAGAATGCTGATTACTGACTATTATACTTTAGTTTTTTTTTTTTTTTTTTTTGATAATAGGGATGATGACAAGGTCAAAGATTAGCGAATTTTGTTAATAACATAAAGAAATCACGGTAAAAAATAAGTGTTCCCAAAATTTCAGCCTGATAGCATTTGTATTTTTTTTGTGATGCGCCTTCAAAGTTGGATATTCAAGTCAAATTTTTTTTCAATTAAATTTCTTAATATTTGTATACCATTCGATAACTTATGCAATTAAAAGCAACTTTTGTTATGAAACCACTTTCATAAACACAATATTTAATATACCTATCGAACAAAGTTCTCTCCCGATGCGTACAAACTACGAAAGAGTGACGTCATACTTTCGTAGCACTTTGTATGGAGCGTTTCGGGCAGGTCTATTTTATGAGATATTTGAATTGTCATAATTATTATCTTGGTGCATTTTTAAGCTATCTGAGTCATTTTTTCAGCGATATTTCTATTTTAAGAAAAAAAAATAGTCATCATGCCTATTATAACACAAACTACAATGCATCTGATTTCACATAGTCTAAGATACAGCAGCCAAAACAGCAAAGTTGCTTAAACTTCTAAGTGGTCGTAAAAGACAGAACAGCGCGTGCTATAAATTAAGCTAAGCACTTAAAGCATTAAGACCGTTTACCTAAGACATAAGAGCAAAGTGCATCAAGATTCATGGCTTGCATGGCACCGATGCAAAATAATAAGAAAATATATACCGTATATACATACGGTTTCTATAGGATTTGTTTTGCTAGTCCATAAAAATATTATAAAACGAAATATTAATTCTTCAAGCCCCATAAGAGTACTCGTACCGGGGATCGCGACAACAATAGAATTCAATAGCATTTCCTGGAAACTGTGATCGAAGTATTATTATTGATCTGTCTTTACGTAAAAACCACTGAACTGATTCTCATGAAATTGAAAATTATGCAATACGCTTATGTCTCTGGGAAGAATATAGGCAATTTTTTAACATTTCAAAATATACGGTTCCACCGTATTTTAATTTGTAGGCACGTAATTGCGGCAACATCTTCGAAGGGTTATTTTATAAATAACAATTAGGTGTAAGCTTATAATATATAATGGACGCTGTTAAGCATTCGTGTACTAATCCACATAAAAGTTACGTATTGAGTTATGAATGCAGTTATGTTATTTAGATGATTTAGAACAAGACTGCATTTAAAATTTATCAATAACAAAAATTGTGGGTTAGGACACTAATACTTAACAGCGACCATAATATATTCCAAGTATCTCGGGAAAGCATTATGTTATAATTTATAAACATTATTATTTTGTATGATAAGCTTTATACAGTGTTAGAGATTACGTTATAACTATACAATTTCCCGCATTTCCGGTCCTTTGTTAATGAAGGCTTCGCAAAGAGAAGCGGAAATTACACACTTCAGCCCTGCCTTAAATGTTTTAGCGGATCCGTATTTAATGGTCTGTGCCGGCCCTTAGTAAAAAGGCTAATGGTCGCCGAATAAGGTTTATCCCAGGTAAAAGGGAACAATAAATTGTAGTTGTTAAAACGTCAATAAAAGCTTTGCTACGATGTTTCTCGGTATGTAAGTCACAAACAGCTCGAGTAAATTTGTGTTCAAAAAAAAGCAGCTGTTCTGGATACGATATTTTTATTATCCTTCATTTTTGAAGGGGGATCCAGTCTTTTAGAAAATTAAATCTGAAAATATGCCTACTATGAATACTGGGCAATTTTACTTTTTCTTAGATAACACTGAGTTGTACTCTTCTTTATGCTGTTGGTCCAGTCAAATTAGGCTTAAATTAGGTACAAACAGACAAAAATTCTAAAAACTATATTTTTGACTTCTATATCGATTGTAGATCACGTCGCAAGTATTATTTTTCAAAAATTTTCAATGTACAGAATTGACTTTCCTACGATTTTATTATATGTATAGATATTTTTCATGAGAAGGTCAGATTAGAGTGAAAGCCCGGGAAAAACTACAGTACTACAGAATTGACTTTCCTACGATTTTATTATATTAGGTATAGATGACTTACTTTGTTCCTAAAAAGGAGAAAACGCCACGATACCATTTCGGTATAAGTAACAGATCCATGTTTTGCGTTAATAAAATTTCATGTTTCTAACTTAAGAAATAACGGAGTTTCATTCAAACTTTCAACCCCAATTTCACCCCCGTGGGGGTAGAATTTCCAAAAACGCTTATCGTATCGTATCCATTCATTTTTAATCATTAACCCAAAAATAAAGTTTCATGTTTCTAACTCAAGAAATGACGGACTTTCATTAAAACTTTCAACCCTTATTTCACCCCCTTCGGGGTAAAATTTTCAAAATTCTTTCCTTAGTGGGTGTCTACTTAATAAAACAACCCTACTCACCAAATTTCGTGGCTGTAACTTTTACAGTTTTTGCTCAGCGATGATGAATCAGTCAGTCAGTCAGTCAGGACATGTAATTTTATAAGTATAGATTTTGAGACAACATTTTGGGTGCCAATATACAAATATTTACAGATTTACAGCTGGGTATCTCGAATTCCGAGGTGAACTTACTATACTAATTGGACTATGTTATGTCTCTAGTTTGGAAATAAAATTCATAAATTTTAATAATCAAAATCCATCACCTAAATATTGGCATTCTACATATTATAAACAAATAATATGTAGGATGACAATATTTAGGTGCGTACCTAAATCAACGACTTTCATTTAAATAGAATTCTTTGGCGTAAATGCGTAAAACAATACCAATATTTTGGAGATTATTATTATATTATAAGCAGAGTTTAATGATCATTTCTCTCTATTCGACGACCGAACTTTAGAATTCCGAATCTAAAATTTAATCATACGTTACTCTATCTACAATCTACAATTTCATCTCCGTTGCAATCTTAACGTTAAATTCCAATCTACTCGTTACCTAATCGACACAAAGGGGATACGGCGAATAACTTTTTGATCCCCTCGCATTAGATAGATAAGATTAAAGATTAAGATTCAACTTCCGCACTGGCACTAAGATTGGATTAAAGACAAGGGTTACTGGGGCGTTAGGTTGTATTATAAAGTTCCCAAGTATCATTAGCGAAGTTAAAAATTAAAAAGTTTTATAATTATTTTTTAAACTCCTACAAGAGGTTTATTGAGGTTTGACCTTTTCCTGTATAAAGTAACATTGCATCTACTCAGATGCAATGTTACTGATTCTCACGATCCTAGAAATATAAAACCGGTGTAGTCATTGTAAAACGCAGGTTAAATCTAAAACATTTACTATAAAATAATATAAACTAAACTATTGGGTTTAGATGGCCTGATTTTGAGCCTGATTCTCTACTCGTCATGGGTTGGATTACCAATGCAAAAAATGTTTTATTTTGCTCTCATTGTATTGTCACTTATAATACCACAAGAGCTTCAAAATTATCGGATATTTCCCGATAGGTTCGTTGCAAACAAATGAAGGATTCAAGTTTTTCAGGTTAAAAAATCACGAGCGCGAAGCGCGAGTGATTTCTCCTGAAAAACTTGACGACTTTATTTGTTTGCAGGGAACCTTGAGGGAAATGCCAGATAATTTTGAAGCTCGTGTGGTATTCGGGGGATTATTTTTCCGTCCCAAATGTCGGCCAATATAATTGCACCATGAGACACAATTGAATTCAACCTGTCAGTTTGACGTGTTTGTCTTTTATATATAGCAACTACCAGAGAAAATTTTCAAAAAATTATCAGTATAATACCATGTAGGTTGTACCACGTGACGTCGAATGGTGCAATTCTATTGGTCGATATTTGGGTCGGAAAAATAATCATAGGGATATATTATATGTCTAAGAAGAGTTTTTTATTAAATATTATCAAGGCGCTTCATTTTTTATTTCAAAACAGATCTGAACACTGACTGCAAACTGACTGACAAAATGGACTAAAAATAGCACTTACGTACTGCCAGCAGGCAGTTTTTATAGTTGTCACTATAAATTGTGCCATTAGGAGTCCCCGAAATTATTTGAGCGTAAAAAGTGGTCACCGAAGCCTTTCCGGCCAATGTAGTGGAAAAAAAGTAAAAGCCGGATTTGGAGACTCTTTTTATCTGGCCGCACACACACATACGACGAAAAATGTTTTGCGAATGCGGTTGTATCCATACTTCCATACTAATATTATAAATGCGAAAGTGTGTCTGTCTGTCTGTCTGTTACCTCTTCACGCCCAAACCGCTGAACCGATTTTGCTGTTTGACATGGAGATATTTTGAGTCCCGAAAATCGACATAGGATACTTTATATCCCGGAAAGCTGTACGGTTCCCGCGTGATACACGAATTTTGGCGCAACGGAGTTGCGGGCGTCGTCTAATAATAATAATAATAGCTCCCACACCGGTTTCGGTGACGGTGGCCGGTTTCATTGAAACCAGGCCAGCTGAGCAGGAGTAATTTTATAGTGCCCAAGTGTGTGCGCAGTACACAAGAGCACTCTCTATTCCTTTACTCTCATAACCCAGTGGGACGGCAGACCGACACGACTGGCGAGAGATCAGGCGCAGGACCGACTTTTTACATGCCCATCCGACGCATGGATCATCTTACTTGTCAGACAATCAGGTGATCAGCCTGCATTATCCTAACCAAACTTGGAAATAACATGTTTCCAACGCGGGAATCGAACCCACGACCTCCGAGTCAAGAGCCAAGCTCTGAACCACTGGACCACGGAGGCGCTATTATAAGTTATAAGTATAGTCTAATAGACTATACTTATTACTTATAAGATACTAGATACACCCGGTGAACTGTATCACTTATTTACTCGTAGTATTTTCCACGTTTTCTCACCGTACAAGAATTCCCTTGACTTCCAAGAATATTTCAAGACTAAAATTATTCAAACCGATTCAGCCATTCTCGAGTTTTTTCTTTTTTATGAGATAAGGGGGCAAACGAGCAAACGGGTCACCTGATGGAAAGCAACTTCCGTCGCCCATGGACACTCGCAGCATCAGAAGAGCTACAGGTGCGTTGCCGGCCTTTTAAGAGGGAATAGGGAAGGGTAGGGATGGGAAGGGAAGGGAAGGGAATAGGGTAGGGTAGGGAATAGGGGATTGGGCCTCCGGTAAACTCACTCACTCGGCGAAACACAGCGCAAGCGCTGTTTCACGCCGGTTTTCTGTGAGAACGTGGTATTTCTCCGGTCGAGCCGGCCCATTCGTGCCGAAGCATGGCTCTCCCACGTATAAATAGACATAGGTCCATCAACTGCCTATGTAACATCAATGTATTCAATGGTACATAAACTATGCTAGTATTATTAGATGAAAGCGAAGAAAATAATTATAAATGACGTGTGTCTATCTTAGGCCAGGCGCGCACTAGCGGCCCGGCCGCTCGGCCAGGTCGCGGCGGCCATCGAAAGTATGGTGTGGCCGCTGGCCGCCGTGCGGCCAGGAGTGCGCGTGGTCTATGGCGATTTCATACTAAGGTATCTATCTCGATGGCCGTCGCCACCTGGCCGCTGCGGTTTGGCCGCTAGTGCGCGCCCGGGCTTAGTGTCTAAACACACCAAGCTGAATTTCCGCGGCGGAAGGATTCCGCCTGCAATATATTTTAAATTACCAATGACACACCATGCCGAAATTCCGTCGCGTTATATTGTATGCGTTTGACATTGCTGACGTAATCATGCGAAATTTCCGCCGCAGAACTTCGGCATAGTGTGTTTAGACACTTAAACCACTTAACTTTAGGTTTTGAAGGACATTGGATTATTTCGTCTGGAAAAAGGGCGAACAATTTTCTGAGGGAGCTAAGTTGCGGCCTTAAATTAAAAATATTGTTCAGTGGCTCTTTCCTCTCCTTTATGACTATCTATACTAAAGTATGTCTGTATTTTATCTTGTTGGATTCTCAAGCGGTCTTATATGAAATAAGGTGACGCCTGCAACTGCGTTGCGCCAAAATTCGTTTATCGCGCGGGAACCGTACATTTTTCCGGGATAAAAAGTATTCTTTTTTTTATGTGATAAGGGGGCAAACGAGCAAACAGGTCACCAGATGGAAAGCAACTTCCGTCGCCCATGGACACTCGCAGCATCAGAAGAGCTACAGGTGCGTTGCCGGCCTTTTAAGTGGGAATAGGGTAATAGGGGAGGGTAGGGATGGGAAGGAAATAGGGGAGGGTAGGGAAGGAATAGGGTAGGGGATTGGGCCTCCAGTAAACTCACTCACTCGGCGAAACACACTGTTACACGCCGGTTTTCTGTGAGAACGTGGTATTTCTCCGGTCGAGCCGGCCCATTCGTGCCGAAGCATGGCTCTCCCTTTCCCGGGACTCAGAGTATATCCATACAAAATTTCAGCAAAATCCATTCAGGTGTTAGGGCGTGAAGATGTAACAAGCAGACAGACACACTTTCACATTTATAATATTAGTATGAATTTCGTATGCAAACCGAAGATCAGTTCCCGGAAAAGAACACGTAAACGAATGAGCTTTTTTACGGAAAAGTTATTTTAAAACGGTTTCTGCGCTATAAACGAATTACTTATACAGGATCGAAATTTCAGACAACATCTAGCTAACTAAATTTATATAAGAGAATATAATATATTGATTCTCTTCTGATATACAACATTACAACATGACTGGTGACTGGTGAGCGGTGAGTGGCGAGACATGTTCAATACTTAAGGAGAGTACTCTGTACTCTTCTCATTATCATCTATAATACAAAAATGAGTCGCTGAATGTGTTGCTAAGCGCAAAACTCGAGAACGGTTGGACCGATTTCGCTAATTTTTTTTAAATATTCTTTGAAGTACGAGGATGGTTCTTACGGAGAGAAAAATTCTAAAAAAAAATTAAATTTCCTGTAAAAGTCAAAACACAACACTTTTAAATATAAAAATGGATTTTCAATTGTGCTAGTAACGCTAAAACTCGAAAACGGCTGAACGGATTGGGCTAATTTTAGTCTTAAAATATTCGTAGATGTCCAGGGAAGGTTTTAAACTGACACGAAGTTCACCGGGACAGCTAGTTATGTAATATAATAAGGTACTCAATTTATTTCCGAATTTTCCTTTAAACAAATCAATCATGGACACTAAGGGCCTGTTTTATAAAGTGCCTAATAGGCTATACACAACTTTTTTGACAGATTCTCCATACTTAATCTGTCAAGTTAATTGGTGGATAGCCTTATCAGGAAGTGGTAAAACAAGCCCTAAGTAAATTACGCGGCTAGGCAAGTAGGCGTAGTATGCGGCCGGCGCGGTGGCGTGCGCCACCAAAGAAACACCGCGGCGCTACTCTTCCCGCGCGCGGTGTCTATGCGTTGGGTAAATAATTATTTAACTTTAAGCTACATTTACTCAGTGATCAATTTATATATATTTTTTTCATCTAATATAATAGCCAAATATTACAATTTGGCTGTCTCCCGCTTTGCTTCGGTAGGGAAATTGGATATCTCCTACTCCTCCTAAATTTCCTCTGATTAATTTCGTTGCAGGTCCAAGACAGATTTAGCTTGTCCCTCGGGCATCCCTGAGATCATATCAAAGGGTTTTCGTGGTTGGTTACCACTGTTGATCCTGGCGACACAAGAGTTGCAGTGGTGGGAATGTGTGGTGGGCCTTTTGCCCGTTTAAAAAAAAATAGCCAAATATAACTTCCTCGAGTACGAGTATTGAACATGTCTCACCAGCAGTGCCGGAAATAGGGCGGTGCCACCGGTGCCCAGGCACAGGGCGTAGACTCTGGGGGGCGCAAAAATGGCCAAACTAGGCAGAAGTATTATATTTTCGGTTTGCTCCCGATAATAGTTCCCGCTGCGCCCCTAGAGCACAATTTCAACAATAAAATAGACCTATACATTGTTTTGGGTAATATAATATCTAAATAGCAAGGGTGTAGTTGTAGAAGCTCGCACAGGGCGCAAAAAAGACTGTTTACGGCACTTCTCACCAGTTACGCAATATTGATTCTCAATAACAGTATTTATTGTTAGAGTTCTAAACCAACGTTACACTGTTTATCTGTGAATGCCAAACTCAGTACAAACACTCAAACTGAGAAAACTGAAGTTGCGTTAGCCGCGATCCGACACTTGGAAGATTTATTACAGCTCACATTAAAATTATTTAAAACTAGATGACGAATAAAACGAAATTGTATATCACGCGAGTATAGTAGTATTAGTTGTATATTTATTACATTTTTCCTGTCCTTTCCCGGGACTCTAAGTATCTCCATACCATATTTCACCAAAATGTGTTTAGCAGTTTGGGCGTGAAGAGGTTACAGACAGTGAGACAGAAACGCTTTCGCATTAATAATATTAGTATGGATATCTTAAATCCCAAGGTTGTGTGGATAAAACGTAGCTAATATGATATTCAGAGCATAAAATACGTTTACTTTTTTGCTTAAAATTCCATAAATAGTTCGTACGTGAAGAAATAGCAAACTATGCCTACGAACTTTTGCTTTTAAATAGTGTCTTGGGATGCCTAACCTATTTTTATAAAAAGAAGACTAGCCACAAAATACAGATTTTAATAATATTTTTTCCGTATAAATAAACATGATTACTTACTTGCTTACTTGCTAAAAGTTGAGAACCGCTGAACCGATTTATCACATTTTGGTCTTGAAATATTAGAAAATGTACTGGGAAGATTTATACGGTGAGAAAATTTAGGAATCAATTGATACGAAGTTCCCCATGAACTAGATAAAACATAATGAAGTGACAAACTGTTACCCTTTCACATTTCACCACATTAAGGGCCTGTTTCACCACTTCCTGATAAGTGCCGGATAGGCTATCCACCACTTAACTTGACAGATAGAGTATGGAGAATCTGTCGAAAAAGTTATGAAAATGCCTATTATGCACTTTATCAGGAACTGGGGAAACAGGCCCTAAGTATGGATTTCAAAATTATTTACATGTGACATGTTACCAAGCCAAATGTAATAATATCTGAAAGATAGGATGGGAATCCCAATGGACCAAGTTTCTTCGTGTCGTTTAAAGAATGTACCATCGAGGAAATTGATTCCTAGGCAGTTGACGGATCTGCGTCAATTGGTCGTCGTATGTTGCATGTTAGCTGTGATCGGTCGGATGGGTTTGACTTAACGCGACCAAATTACTTAGGTCCGCCATCTGTCTAGGAATCAATTTCTGTGATAGTACATGGGATTTATTCGGCAAGAAATATATTTCGTCTGCGTCCCGCGGGAGTCGAATCTGTGACTTCAATATTTCAATTTTAAGGTTCTATTAATTATAACAGATGATACGCTGATCCATACTATACTAATATTATACATGCAAAAGTGTGTATGTCTGTTACCTCTTCACGCCCAAACCACTGAAGCAAATGCTGAAATGAATATAGGTATTGTTAAAGTCCCGGGAAAGGATATAGAATACTTTTAGTATCATAAAAATGAACGGTTCTCGCGCGATAAACACATTTTGGCGCAATGAAATTGCGGCCGTCATTTAGTACTTGTATAATCACTTAAGGTAATGTTGGATAATGATGACTGGCCATGATTTTCACAATGACTGACAATCATAGACGAATATGTTCCTCTGTTCGTCGCTTGTTGATGAGTGAATAAATAAATAAATAAAATATTTTTTTATTCAAAATGGGTATCATGATACACTTTTTGAAAGTCGAACGAAGAAACTACGTTGCCTACCACCGGTTCGGGAACTACCCCGCCGAGAAGAACCGGCGTAAGAAACTCGCACGGGGCCATCTTTTACTACAAAAATGGAAAATTACAAGTGCAGAGTAAAATGCTTGTTAACACGCTTTTATAAGCTTGGGCTATACAGCGTAATTCCGTTATATACACACGTAGGTAACGGAATCTTTGAGCACAATTTTTATCTATCTCCAGTGGTCTAATGAATTCAAAATTTTTCATACGCATTAAGAGCCAGTGACAATGCAATAATTTGGTAAAATTAAAAAAAGCGTGTTTTTTTTTTAAAATTATTATACAATATTTTAAATGCAATTTGCATTGCAATAAAGTATATAGAAGAAGATTTAAATTTACAAAGTTCTTTATTGAACCGTATAAAAAAAGTATAAGTACCTAATTGGTAATTAAAAAATAATACTATCCAAGAAACTCACAGCATAAAACGTGGTTAAATTAAATTGTTAATTTACTAGAACATAACATAAATTTACCTACACTCTACAGTATATATTTTTTTTTGTTTTTTTGTCATGTTTTTGCCTTATTATTTTTTTTAATATTTTTTTGCGTTTAAATAAAATAAACTTTTCACTTTTTAGTGCGGGAAACTTACGCTAAAGTATGTGTTCGTAATAATTAATACCTACCATTTAATTTTTACTTACACCCAATATAATATAACCAATAATTATATAAATAAAACTTACCGAAAATTCAAAATGAACTCCACAAACTCATTCACAAACTTCGTTTACAACTTAGTTCATTCACAGTTCGTTCAAGTTCTCGTAGCGCTCGGCGTGTGTGCTACGCGGCGCTCGCTACGACACTGCCGCTACGAGCTACGGCGTAGCGGTGGGAACTTTGGTACCGGTTACACCTGTAGCCCTAGCATGGCCACAGTAGAAATACGAAACTATAGATAAACTGAAGGTGCCGTTCCGATCTTTACCGCGGCTAGTCGCGACCGACAAAAATTCAATTAAAATGCCACTTTATGACATAGACTTGTAATAGTCTATGTCATAAAGTAGTTTTTATTTAAATTTTTAGGACTTTTATATCTCACTTTCCAGCACCCGTAGCATGGCTACAGTAGAAATACGAAAGTATAGACAAACAGCGGAGACAAACTGAAGGTGCCGTTCCGAAATTTACGGCGGCTTACCGCGACCGACTAAAAATCAAATATAATGCCACTTTTCGACATAGAATAGTCTATGCCGTAAAGTAAAACGGCAAATTTCTTTGGTACAGGTGATACCTAGATTTAGACATCCCAATAACTACTACTCGTAATATTCGTATAAGGAATTTTAGGGTTTTGACTAGATCTTTAATCTGACCTAACTTTTCTTAGCTGGTAATTTTAAGGCTTAAAGTAATCTAAGCTTTTATTATTAAAACAACTCCGTTGCGGCAAAATTCTTTTCTTGCTTAAAAATCATACATTTTTTCGGTGTAAAAAGTAAAATATTTTATCCTTTCCCAAGACTCAAAGTATTTCTATTCTATACCAAATTTCGGCATAATAACTTTAGCGGTTTGAGCGCGAGGTAACAGACAGACAGATACACTTTCGCATTTATTATATTAGTATGGATAAGTCAAATTGAATTATTTTGTGACTTTGCTGAAGCTACGGAAACATAAAAATTTATATGTTCCTGTGACTTCAACCGAATATTATGCGAAGATTGAAGCATATTCTAGTACAATCAGTATATTATAATCCGACCAAAATCCGTTATGTTGTATACGTCATATCAAGACAATATATAAAAACGTCGTCAAACAAAACTTTTTGTTTACTGTCTGTGTAGGTGCTAACATCTAGAGTGAAAACATTTCAGTAATATCTTTGTAATACATAATATTATATAAAATTCTCGTATCACAGTGTTTGTGCTCCTTCAAAATGGCTGAACCGATTTTAATGAAATTTTATATGTACCATCGAGGAAATTGATTCTTAGGCAGTTGACAGATCAACGTCATTTGGTCAGATCGTATCAATCTAATGTTAATTGTGATCTGTCGGCCGAGTATGACATAACGCGACCAAACTACGAAGGTCCCCCATCTGCCTAGGAATCAACTTCTCTGATAGTACAGTCTTTAGACCTGAGAATATGTTTTTATCTACTTTTTATATTGATACTAGAAATAATTTGTATGGAATAACAAAGTTTGCCGGGTCAGCTAGTCCTATTACAAACAAAGTACTATGCGAATCTAGTTCTACTATCATTTCCAGAAGTGAGACATTGTTATTAAACCTATCCTAAATATATTTTGGGTGAGATATTAATCTCACCCAAAATATATTTAGGATAACACATTAGTGTTACCACCATTACACCCCAATTAGCTCTGACCCGAACGTAAACAATAATTAACAGAGCTCTTATTACAACATAATATATTATAATCATAATGAAACGAGTTCATAAAGCTTCTGAAAGTAGGGGTCCATTTATATGCGTCCGCGCGACCGAGCGGCCCGGACGCTACACCGTGTGATCACAAGCAATCTTAAGTAACGATTTATTTTAATAGTAGCGCTGTCGCGCCTCTGTTCAAGTGCTCACATACTGAGCACATACACACATATAGAGCCATCACATATAGAGCCATGATTCGGCACGAATGGGCCGGCTCGACCGGAGAAATACCACGGGCTCACAGAAAACCGGCGTTTAACAGCGCTTGCACTGTGTTTCGCCGAGTGAATGAGTTAATCCCCTACCCTATTCCCTACCCTACCCTCCCTATTCACTTCCCTCCCCTATTTCCTTCCCTACCCTCCCCTATTACTCTATTCCCTCTTAAAAGTCCGGCGACGCACCTGCAGCTCTTCTGATGCTGCGAGTGTCCATTCGCGACAGAAGTTGCTTTCCATCAGGTGACCCGTTTGCTCGTTTGCTCCCTTATTTCTTAAAAAAAAAGACGGGTTGCACTCCGGGAGTGCCGGCAGAAGTGAAAACTCGATTATTAACGTTATTTTTTTTTAACCCATTTTTTATCAAAATTGATTATTAAAAAATCTATTTTTTTAATTTATCGAAACCCTTACAATCGATTAAAAAATATCGACAGTCGAAAAAAAAACAATCGATTGTTCGATTAATCGATTTCGATGTTACAACACTATTCTCCAACCGTCTTACGGTTTTTCGATCAGCACGAGAATCTGACGCGAGTTTCACAGTTTTACCCATCCCACAAAAGTGCTCAACGCCGCTAAAGAAGTTTTCACTGCAAAAAAAAACTAGCTTGTGATCTCCTGGTGTAGCGGCCAAGTCGCTCAGTCGCGTGGACGCATATAAATCTTCACAACTTCACCGAAAACCGTTTGTCACACTGAAACCGTACATTTTAATGAGCTAAAAATTACGTATATGTTACCTTTTTTGTTTTTGATATTCTTTTTAAGGCTTTTTATGAAATGCATAAACTTTAACCAAAGCGCTTTCGTTAATTTAAAAATTTCATTGAAATCGACGAAGGGCTCTTAGCTAAGGGCCCTGTTGTATTATTTTACGTAGAATATAAAATAAATATAAAAATATACTCTAAGTTGTTTACTCATTTTCTACGCAAAATTTCCATATTTTTATCGGAAGGTTCTGCTTAAAAATTCGCCACCGTGCGGACAACGTAATTATGTAAATGTAGAGAATTGACGTTTCAGTGAATTATTGCATCAAATGTTACCATAATGACAACATTTTTTTGCCTTGATAATATAAGAATAATAAAAACATTAAACGACACAAACAACTTTCAGTCTAAAACAAACCTTTCGGGGTCGAATTCGTACCTAACTCTATAAATTATTAGAAGTAATTACAAAAAGATGACTATATTTTATAGGAGCAAAGGACTCGTTTCCAGCTCCCAATAAATAAAAAAAAAAATCAAAAAAAAAATGACTATTTATATAAAGTTAGGTGTTTAGAAATTGCTGTACAAATTTGAAAATAATAAAGTCTTAACATAATATAAAATATACAATATGTAGGCAAATTATCACCCCGATTCCATTGTCGTTGTTTTTCTAACATAAAAAACGACAAGTTAAATGTGAAGCAGAACCTTTTGGGTGTCCTGTGTCACTAAAAAAATAATAATTTCTCCCCATAGTCGTCTTTGACTTTGACTTTTATACGTGGGAGAGCCATGCTTCGGCACGAATGGGCCGGCTCGACCGGAGAAATACCACGTTCTCACAGAAAACCGGCGTGAAACAGCGCTTGCGCTGTGTTTCGCCGAGTGAGTGAGTTTACCGGAGGCCCAATCCCCTACCCTATTCCCTTTCCTACCCTCCCCTATTCCCTTCCCTTCCCATCCCTACCCTCCCCTATTACCCTATTCCCTCTTAAAAGGCCGGCAACGCACATGCAGCTCTTCTGATGCTGCGAGAGTCCATGGGCGACGGTAGTTGCTTTCCATCAGGTGACCCGTTTGCTCGTTTGCCCCCTTATTTCATAAAAAAAACCTTTTTTAGGTAGAACTATAGCCAATTGTAGGTATTGAAAAGTAGAACGGTATCTATTGTGTGCACTACACACTGCACACATCTGTAATATTAGATATGCTAGCTTCGCTTCGAAAAAAATTGGCAAAAAATTAAAATCCTGAACCGAACCGATTCTCATCCTTTTCAACCCAAACTATTCCGCATTGAGCCATGGAATATGAAGAACTAGCGCAACTGAATACAAACTGTGTGTTTAACTTTAGGACGGCTTATGAAAGGGTTCGCCCTTACTCCCATTGTTCGTATCCGTAAACATAGTTCCAAGGGATACCCTTAATGGAACAAACAGAAAATCAATTTCAGAAACACCTACGGGCCCTGCGGCTATTTTAAATAACCCTTGAAGAAAGTCGGAAAATCAAGTGTCTCTATTCTGTTATGCAGCCTCCTGGACGGTCCAGTCTTATACAGTATCTAACAAACCAAAGTGATAATAATAAACTTTAGCGTTTAGACTTTAAAGTATGTAATGTGTATGACGTATATGTATATAAGTGTATAATAGAGCTGACTGTGAAAATGCAGTGCTGGAAGAGTTTTTTTTGTGTGTTAGTATGGGCAAGCCCCCTTAACTTCATGACTTTTCCAATATTAAAAAATGATACTTTCAGCGCTGCTTCTATCACAGAGTCCATACATGGGACGCATGCATACCCTAAAGTATTGAATGAAGCGAAACAAAGTCATAATATGACTTTGTTTCGCTTCATTCTGTATATTATACGAAATTATTATGTTCTCGTAAGATATCAAATCTAAGACGCGTTCTAATTCTCCAAAATCAATCGCTCCAAGTGTTTCACGTTAGATACGATTTTGCTATTTGATTGAAAACGGATATAATCGAATTAGGAACAAAGCTGTATTAATGATGGATTAAATACTGGATACAGGATACCTTGTCGTCCTGATCACGATTAAATTTCCCTTCATTACTTGTTGTTTTCTTCAAGGCAAGAAAAACTAACCGGAATGCTATGAACAAAATTTATCAACGAAATTATTAAGTTTATAATAAAACATATTAGTTTTCCAGCGACCATTAAAAGTTAATGAAGTCGTTAATATAAATTAATTGGAGCCATTATTCACGATTAGCCGAGTGTTTGACATTTTGTTTTGACGGCGATGACCGAACTTAGTCATTTTACTAAGTTCCGAACTCCGCCAACTTGCAAAATATTTTTTTATTTCCTTCCTTAATTACACTTTAACTATGATATATTGAGTTGCCAAACACAATTCAACTGTTTCACAACTATATAACGCCCGACCTCCGTTGCACTAAAATTAAAAAAAGTATCTCCATATCTACAAAAATTGAACGTAAAGATTTAATAGACAGACATAATATGGCTTTATATGGTGGACATAATATGGTGATCGAATCTAGTTAATTTCAAAATATATGTAATTGATTGTACCGTTGGTTCTTGGTGGAAATGCATGTTGAACACTAATAAAACAATATTTGCGTGCACTTTTTCCACTATATTAGTGTATAGTATAATATAGTGGAAAAAGTGCACGCAAATATTGTTTTATTAATTTCAAAATAATCAAGGTTCTTCTTAAATGTTTATAGTAAAATAATAAAAAAGCCGGATAGTCGGCGTTTTTTGCCGACTATTTGCCTACTACAAAAGTGACCGGATAATCGGCTTTACCGACTAGACGGCGACTGGTCGGCACATCTCTAAATTTATTCGTATTCTGTTGATATCCATACTAATATAATAGATGCGAAAGTGTGTCTGTCTGTCAGTTCTCTGGCACTTCTTAACGCCCAAAACACTCGAACTATTTTGCTGTTAGGTACGGAAAAACTTTGAGTCCCGGGAAAGGACAAAGGATATTTTTATCCCGGAAAATGTACTCTTCCCACGCGAAATTAATTTTGGCGCAACGAGTTACGAGTGTCATCTAGTATTGTAATAATTAATACGATGTTTTAACCATACAATTTTCTGCGAACAACTTTCATCGACTGCTATTTATAGAAAATTATTTTCGTCCGGTGACGTATCTTCTTTAATAAGAATATTGGGACAAAATACAATGACGTCACACTTGATCGGCCTCGTCAGTAATTCACTCAAATGCTCGGCGATGCGATTAAAATGGAGGGAGAATTTAGAGGAAGGGATATACAGAGAGTGCCAAAACTGAGTGATAATACATTAGGGTGTTTATGTATTATAAGTTTAAAACTTATATGGAATTCTCTGTGAAAATAGCAGCAATGAGAGAATGACTTTTTCTTTACTTTTGTGTAGGAAAATTCATGACGCTGGGCCGTTTGCACATACAAATCACATAAAAAATAGATCTTCAGCGAACTCTATACGAGGGACACATACATACCCTAAATTATTATCACTAAGTTTTGTTACACCTTGTTTAAAATAAATATTTCGTTTTTTTCTAAATTCTAGAGAAAATAACTTAAAGCTGGAAAAATATAATAATCATAATTAACAAATGATCATCAAAATTATTTTAAATTGAATTGAATTTAAATTATATTCTATTAGAGCATCACCACAGCATCACATGAATAATAAGCCAATAATTTGTTATTCATGAATAGAACTGATCAACTGAGACCATAATTATTAATTACTAATTATAACAATAAATTTATATTATATCACAAATGAAAACGACTTGAAACATTGACAAAATATTTTTTTACACGATTTTAATCCTCGCCAAGCTGTCAATCGGCAATCGGACCCATATTCAGAACTAGTTAGTGCTCTCATCTCCGTTGCGCATAAATTAGTTTATCACGCGGGAACCGTACATTTTTCCGGGATAAAAAGTATCCTATGTCCTTTCCCGAGACTCAAAGTATCTCTATACCATATTTCATCAAAATCGGTATAGTGGTTTTAGCGTGAAGAGGTAACAACTAACAGACTGACAGACAGACTTCCGCATTTATGTTATTAGTACGGATATGGATTTTTGCAGCATTTTATTTAACAAAACATAAAACTTTCGTTAAAGTACAAAATAACGGTAGGAGCTGACCAGTCATGGCGATTAAGAATAATAAATATTTAAATTTATACAATTTTCGAATTGGAGCATCCGAAATTCTTTTAAATGTTTTACGCGTGAATTTTCCTGAATGGTGACGAACACTCGCCATTTTGACACTCAGCGAATAAATATTTTATTTCTTTCTTTCCTATTTAATTTAGTAACAATACCCACACACCGATTTCGGTGACGGTGGCCGGTTGAAACCAGGCCAGGTACGCAGGGGTATTTTTATAGTGCCCAAGTATTTGCGCAGTACACAAGAGCACTCTCCATTCCTTTACTCTCATAACCCAGTGGGACAGAAGACCGACACGACTGGCGAGAGATCAGGCGCAGGACCGACTTTTTACATGCCCACCCGACGCATGGATCATCTTAGCCACTGAACCACGGAGGCGTTAATTTAGTAGCCATTTATTGGCAAATAAAGATATTATCGAGAAAATAAAAAATAAAAACTCGCACCGCTCCACGGCACATTTTTATCATACTTCTGAAGAGTTCTTTATAAATTCCGATATAATTCTCTTAAATATATTTGTTTATTGGGTCTGTAGTTTCCTGAATCGGTTGCGAATGTAAAAACATATTTCCTATGACTATTGACTGTGAATGTGACTTCAAAGCAATCAATTGTAGAGAAAGATAAAAATGTAATAAAACTTTTTTTATCGCTCATTGCCCAATAAAGAACTCTCGTTGGATACGCGACCCTTATTTTACCTACAACATAACTTGCCCTAATACAAGATTATTGCTTAGAAGTAAAGCCGCATTTTGTGTTTGTATTCTAATGGCAACATTAACGAAACACATCCACAGGATAAGCGCACAACTCGTGGTATCTCCATATTTCACGGGACGCGCCCCGCATAATGAAACACGAAATGTGAACCAAATAACAAATCAAACGACTACATACATAGTAAATGTACATTGTACCATCCAAGAAATGTATTCATAAGCAAAAGACGGACCTACGTCATTTGGTCGAGTTATGCCAATTTAAAGTTAGTTATGATATCGGCTTATTTAAATACAAAGCAACCAAATAACAAATGTCCGCAATCTGCCTACTATTCAACTTCTTTTAAAATACTATTAGAGTAGTTGATTCATAGGCAGATGGGGGGCCTACGTAGTTTGGTCTCTTTATGTCAAACCCAGCCGACAGATCACAATTAACATGAAATTGACATGATCCGACCATTAAGGTAATATACTTAGCGGAATAGAGAAACAAGGGCCTGAGCAAGAGAGATGTCACTATCAGTAACACTGCGTGGTAAAAAGAGACGTGTGATTAATGACAGCAGCACTCAGTTTTTGACGTCCAGTCGACACGTGCCGCACGTTGACAATTTAATCTCATACAAATCATGCTCAATCATGCTTCTGTAAGTGTATACGTACACATATTTTACACACAGATGAAACTAATTTCGGTTTCGTTTTACAGCTCGAGATTGTTGCTCTATTCCGCTAGGTATATTAACTTCATGGATCCGACCAAAGTACGTCGTTGGTCTGTCAACTGCCTAGGAATCAATTTCCTCGATGGTACATACTTAAGCCTACATACTAAAAATATACTATCGAAATTCGAAACTGCTAAAATAAAACTAATCTTATATATTTTGCTGACATTTTGCGCTCTGAATAAGCGTAATAGGTTTCTTATTAAGAGGGCGACTAACCCCAAAAATCAAACATCGTCCTTCTCTCTTCACACTCACGCCCGTCTTTCATATGCCAGGTGAAAAAGAACGACGCGGATTCATCGCCAAATTAGTTTTTTCTCAATTACTCGATAAATCGGTGTCAGAATAACCAGACACAAATAAAAATGGACATTTTGGCTACAGCTCATAAGTCGAATAATTTTAGTACATTTTGGAAGGAAACCAGTAAATTAAATAAACAGCCGAGCGTCCCTATGAGTGTTGAGGGTAGGTGTGAGCCTAAGGACATTGCAAACCTATTCAGGGAGCATTTTCAAGTCCAGAGCTCACCGGTGTCAGTTAATACTGTGAACAGGATTGGGCCGATGAGTTCGAGGAATAAAATTGTTATTATATCGCCCAAGGAGGTTGCGAGAGCGGTGAGAAGCATGAAGCGCGGAAAATCTCCGGGGCATGATTCACTCAGCATTGAACGTTTACAATATGCTGGAGTTCATCTGCCCCGGGTCCTAGCCATGCTCTTCAGCTTCTGTATAGGTCACTCGTACTTGCCGGAGGAGTTAATGAGAACTGTAGCTGTCCCCATAGTAAAGAACAAGACGGGAGATGTGTCTAGTCTGGGTAACTACAGGCCTATATCTCTTGCGACGGTTATAGCCAAAGTATTAGACAGTGTGCTTGATAGATATTTGGAAAGTAACCTTTACCTACACGACGCGCAGTTCGGATTTAGACCGGAGCTGTCCACGGAGTCCGCGATACTAACTGTCAAGCACACTGTCCATTACTACACCAGTAGAAACACGCCCATTTATGCGTGTTTCTTAGACCTTTCCAAGGCTTTCGAACTTGTCCAGTACGATAAGCTGTGGCAAAAGTTGTCAAACGGAACTACTATTCCCTCAGAAATAATCTCAACCTTTAAATTTTGGTATAACAACCAAACCAATCATGTACGTTGGCCTGGGGCGCTTTCGGAGATGTATAGGTTGAGGAGTGGAGTTCAACAGGGGGGACGAACCTCTCTTCGACTCTTCAACCTATACATGGATTCTTTGATCAGGGAGCTCAGCAGTACCGGGGTGGGGTGCTCTATTGATGGTAAATGTATCAATAGTATAAGTTACGCTGATGACATGGTGCTGCTGAGCCCATCTGTCATCTGCCTAAGGGCGCCTAATAAGAATATGCGAGCGTTACGCGGAGACGCATGGGCTCAGGTACAATACTGTCAAGAGCGAGGTAATCGTGTTTAAGGCGGGAACCAAGAGTTACTCAATGCCTAGCATGACACTTAACAACAAGCCACTCAAAAGAGTCGAGCGAGTAAAGTGCCTGGGCCACTGGGTCACCGAGTCGCTGGCGGATGACCTGGACATGTCGAGGGAACGCAGGGCACTATCAGTAAGGGCGAATATGTTGGCTCGTAGATTTGCTAAATGCACTGCAGAGGTGAAGATTACTTTGTTTCGTGCCTACTGTCAGCCTTTCTATACGTGCAGTCTATGGGTCAAACATACGCTAGCGGCTTATAGTGCCCTGCGGGTCCAATATAATAATGGGTTCCGGGCACTGATGGGGCTGCCGCGATTCTGTAGCGCGTCAGGGATGTTCGCAGACGCCGAAGTGGACGGCTTTGCAGCAGTAATGCGAAAAAGATCTGCATCCCTGATGAGAAGAGTGCGCGGCAGCTCCAACAGTTACCTGCAACTCATTGCGAGTCGAATGGACACTGAGTGTCCATTCATGATAAAATGGACTCTAATGCATGTACAGTCACACAGTCTCACGTGATTATTTAATGTTACGCATTTATTGTTATAATTATAATGTTATGTAATTTTAAATGTATAATATGGACCATGTCTGAAATAAACAATTTGAATTTGAGTTTGAATAAATATACAACATTTTAAAAATCCGCTAGGTCGATCTGTCAATGATAGAATTTTATACAATGTGTTAAAATATTAACTTAGTTCAATGCACGGTTATGGCAATAAATGAAAAATTCATGAAAATTAGATGCATCTTTGTAATTTTTTCTATCCAGAAAATTTTTAAGTTATCGCGTTTTCTCTCAGATCGAATTCTCAGAAATATAATGTAGTATCTAATTTTAGAAAATGAAACAATTTGGGGCTTATTTTCAAGTATAAAAATGAATTATAAAATCGACACTTTAGCGTTAGTCGCCCCTTAATATATTCCCTGGAAAATGACATTTACTTTTCTCGATTCCTTTGAGAGCTTAAATTAGAAACTCACACATTTATTTTACAAAGTTAGGGTCAATTCAGACCGCAACCGCAACGCGACGAGGCGAGGCGAGGCGCGGCGCGGCATAAATTTGTATGGATTTGACAGATTTCAATTGCGTGAGACATCTTGTGAATCTGTCAAATCCATATTATTTTGGAATGCATCTACGCGTCATGTTGCGGTCTGCGGGGCTAAAATGGTCGCTTTGAAGAATCATGATATGAATCATAATATGATTAATTATTCTAAAATCGCAAAATGCAACTCTGCTTGCAATTCATTTCTGTATTTTTTAATACTGATTTGACATTTGTCAGTTTGACAGTTTTGACAATTCATTTGCTGATTTGATTGAGAGGAATTGCTAAATGTGACCATTTTAGCCCCGCAGAAAAGCTTTGTCCACACTGTGACTTTTTCTGTTCGTTAAGGGCATAGCGCAGTCAACAGCGAACGTGAGGCATGCCCGCAACGCATGCCCTCTGATCGTATCCAAAACTTCAAAAATGACAATATTGGCGTTGCGTTCCTTGACGCATTCAATTATTGAATGCGCCAATATGAAAGTTGATGACGAAAATTGAAGAAAGTGCACAGTGTGGACATAGCTAATCAACCCTTACGGGTAACAGTTAGCAAATAAAGTTCCGTTAGAACTGGACTTATTAGTAGAAAGCAATTAAAAGACACAGTCGCTCTGCAGAATGTTGTCTAAACTATAACTGAGAAAGTTTCACATACCTCTTCAACTAATGAGGCCAGCAGCATCAAACATTAATGGCATGACGCGAGAGTTTTAAAGTGCAGATGATGACGGCAAAATACGTTAGTAACTTTGGGAAATACCGAAACGCGGCCACATGCAGCCGCGATAACAATAAATTTTGTCTGGTTTTTCTACGATCGAGGTATTAAGGAAGGGTTACGCAAAATTGAAGTGAAAATAGTCTAATTTCCGAGTTATAAGGGTTTTCCTGTCATTGTGTTAACACTCGCGCGCGAATTTGGTCCGCATGCGGGTGATATATGGTTGCAATAACAATAAAACACGGGCAACTTGCATGCAGACCATGCGCGCGCAGGCGATAACACTTCTTTTTATAATAATATCCATGGACGTTCCACGTCACGTCAGTCTGGCCCCGTAGTAAGTACCTGAAGTACTTGTGTTACGGGTACCAGACAACGTTTAATACTTTTATACTACACATACATTTTAAGATTTTTATTATATTATACATATTATTTTTAATACACATCCAAGACCCGTCGCGTCGGCGGGATTCGAACCCGTGACCCCGGCTTGAGCTACCAACTCGCTCACCAACTGAGCCACAGAGGTCGTCAAACAACAACACTTCAGGAAAAGCTATAATTATATTTATTTTTGTACTTTATGCATAGTTCTTTAATATAAAAGGGCTACGTGCAAATGCGATTGTTCCAATAGTGTAAGTACCCCATTTATTGATCCTTTCAAATCAAAGAGTATAGGTCAAAATATTAAAAACTTTTCATTTTCAAGTTATAATAAATACTTTCGTTTAAAGTATGTTTTATAAAACGATGTTTATCACGGAGTACTATGATTTATGAACAGCATGCAGTGCGCTGAGTGCATGTTACAACAACATGCAGCAAAAAAGCACGCAGCAAACGGTATTTATAACGAAATATATATTTTATTTTGATAGATAGATAGATAACTCTTTATTGCTCACAAATTGGTACTATAACTATATAAACCGCGATTGACAATGAAGTGTCAGATGTTATCAATCGTGGTTTTATATGGAAAATGACAAGTTTTTGACAGAGAGTCAATGACCGCTAGCGACAAGTTAGCCCGAGTGGAGTATAGTTCGACTAACTTAACATGTTTACAGTAAAATGTGTTCAAGGGCGGCCTTACAGCTTTAAGCGATCTCTTCCAGGGAACCCTGCGGCTATGGAGATGTTGCATAATTATAAGCAGGGAATATAAAAAGTCGACAAACAGTAAAAAATGCTAGAGAAAAACTTAATCTATCTTCTATCTATATATATAAAACTCAAACTGACTGTGAAAGGAAAATTGAAATTATAATACTACGAACTTTTGCCCGCGGCTTCGCTCGCGTTAAGAAGTATTATTATATACAAATTTTCATCCCCTATTTGAACTCCTTGGGGTTGGAATTTATCAAAATCCTTTCTTAGCGGATGCCTACGTCAATCAGTCAGTCAGTCACCTTTGAGTTTTATATATATAGATACCATTAAAATTCAATTTCAAAGTTTCGATTGAAACTCAATACAGCCATTGACTAGCAATAATTCCAGTTAGAACTGAGCATTTCACCGAATATCCCGCTGTTCGGTAGAGTTAACTGACTTCAAATTAGTGTAGTCGTTACTACTACATTCCTACTATTCTAATTATAGAAACCTCGCTCTCATTATGGAGACCTCGCTCGTCTAAAATTTGAATAGTAAGCAGAAACAATTAGGTAGTAGACGTTACACTAGGAATACTCTATAATTTTATATTAGGTATGTGTACCTTACTTAATAGCTGATATATCGTCGATGCACCTACTTTTCAGGAAGCAAGAAAAACTAATGAGTTCATCACTACAACTGAAAATTTGCATGTGTTTTTTTTTTTTTTAATGAAATAAGGGGGCAAACGAGCAAACGGGTCACCTGATGGAAAGCAACTTCCGTCGCCCATGGACACTCGCAGCATCAGAAGAGCTGCAAGTGCGTTGCCGGCCTTTTAAGAGGGAATAGGGGAGGGTAGGGAAGGGAAGGGAAGGGAATAGTTGAGGGTAGGGAAGGGAATAGGGTAGGGGTTAGGGGATTGGGCCTCCGGTAAACTCACTCACTCGGCGAAACACAGCGCAAGCGCTGTTTCACGCCGGTTTTCTGTGAGAACGTGGTATTTATCCGGTCGAGCCGGCCCATTCGTGCCGAAGCATGGCTCTCCCACGTATAAAATTACTTCCTTAATTACGTGAAATGATCTTTTGTATTTTAACTATTACAAATGTCCCAATATTGCATTTACATCTATTTTCCTCTTAAAATAGTTTTTTTAATACGCCCTTTTGGCTTGAAGCCCGCGAAATACCGAAGAGTTAAATAAAGCGATTTTAAAAAACGGTTCCATAGTTTTTATAAATTGCTTTGTAAGGCAGAACATCCAGTTATTTTTACTTTTAAGAGTTTAAAGTATCATATCATATATCATAGACAATCCTATTTTCAAACAAAAGAAATAAAGACGACTGCCAACATGAGGTTGTTTGCACAATTAAAATTCGCAACTTACATTACAAAAGAATACCTACTTTTTATTGTAAATAGTTAACTAGATGACGCCCTCAACTCCAAAGCGCCAAAGTTCGTTTATCCCGGAACCGTACTTTTTTCAGGGATAAAAAGTACCCGCAATATACAATATGTCTTTTCCCGGGACTCAAAGTATCTTCATATCGAATTTCAGCAAAATCGGTTCATTGGTGTGGGCGTGAAGAGGTAACAAACGTCAAACAGACAGACACTTTCTCATTTATAATATTATTAGTATGGACTACGGATTCACTAGCAATATATTATATCTTTAAACGAGCAATTCTTGTATACAGAATGTAACAAAACTCGTGACGCTCGGGCCCTTGCCCATACAAAAGTGAAAAAAAAAATTCGTCTTTCAGAGCTGCTACTTTCACAGTGAACTCTCTACAAGGAACTCGTACAGACCCTAAAGTATTATCACTTATTTTTGTTACACCCTGTATATAATTGGAATCTCGGAATCGGCTCCAACGATTTTCATGAAATTTAGTATATAGGGGGTTTTGGGGGCGATAAATCGATCTAGCTAGGAATCATTTCTAGCAAATGTCATTTTCATCGGATACCGAGCAAAGCTCGGTCAAACAGCTAGTATTCATTAATCGTATAATTATGTAACCAATCAAGATGAATTTTCACCGATATTATAAAATGTAGTCTCATTTCAGTGTTAACTAAAAATGTAAAATAAGAAATTCATTTATAATATTATAATAATGAAATAATAACTGACCCTTCACGAAAGTTTAGTTAACTAGCAACTTATCTCTAATCAAGCCTAAAACTTAACTCAGACTAAGGTTAAAGTATCCATTTAGTCGTTGATATAGATTGCAATTAAGTATAAATTAATGTGGAGACTTGTAAACGACAGTTTTAACTTTTAGACGGCCGATAATGATTTAGAAAGTAAAGAGAGGTCCATACTTAGGGCCTTTGAAAACTCAGGATTTTAAAGCGGTATTCCGTATTTAATATAGACAAAATCTTTGTGCATGAACTTTTTTTGACAATTCAAAATGTTAACGTCTAGGAGGTATGTTAATCCCAAACAAAACCAAAGTCACCCATTTTCATTTCGGCCCCCTTTACATGAAAAAGTCATATTATTTCTTATTACATACGTCTATGTTCAAGAGTATTTAGGAAAATTACAGGCAGTAAATGACCTAGCATGTTCAGCTATCTGCATTTTAGCAAACTAAAAGTACTTACTTTTAGTTTGTCAAAATTTTAGCCGGGTCTTGTAGATCGTATCAAAAAAGTCACGCACGTAATAGGGCACTCGCATTGGAGACAACTTCATGCAATGTAAGGGCCTGTCTTTACGCGTGAAAAGTAAATGCGACGATATTTTCTCTGTGAATTGTGGCTGACAGAGCATTAGCAATTTAGATTAGGTCTGCCATGTTTGATTTGTCTCAACATACCACCGGACGCGTCCTTTGTCCATCACACTATTAGTAAATAAATAGTATTTACATAAATTAAACTATCATACAAAATTACAATAATATAATGGTAAAAGCTTATGACTATATTATACTAGTTTTATATTCGTTTCTTGATTCCATAAAGACGGCCGCACTCAGAGTCTAATGTTATCAATGAATATACTTAGTTACGTTTAGACGTGGGAGAGCCATGCTTCGGCACGAATGGGCCGGCTCGACCGGTGAAATACCACGTTCTCACAGAAAACCGGCGTGAAACAGCGCTTGCGCTGTGTTTCGCCGAGTGAGTGAGTTTACCGGAGACCCAAATCCCCTACCTTTTCCCTTCCCTACCCTCTCCTATTTCCTTCCCTAACCTCCCCTATTCCTTTCCCTACCCTCCCCTACCTTCCCCTATTACCCTATTCCCTCTTAAAAGGCCGGCAACGCACCTGCAGCTCTTCTGATGCTGCGAGTGTCCATGGGCGACGGAAGTTGCTCTCCATCAGGTGACCCGTTTGATCGTTTGCCCCCTTATTTCATTAAAAAAAAAATTAACATGTGACATTAAAAGAACTAACTCCTTAAGTTAACATTAAAATCTTCAGTGAAAGTTAAATACTTAATCAATAAATTTCTCTGAGTATTAAATTAATTCCACCACTTTTCAACTTGGACGGACCATGTTTGTATTTGATTCTTATCTGTTCCACAATTATAAAAATAAAGCTTTCTGTTTTCTTATTACTGTTCATTTTGTTAATAAAATAATTAAATAGATTTATAGTCAAAACGACGAGCCACCAAATTTTATAAGAAATGTTTTGTCCGTTTGGACTATACAACATAGTACTATACATAATATACACTGTACTAGTACAAATGGAAAAACAAAACAGTATTTCTTTTGAAACGACAGTAATTAAGTAGAATTAGGGGCAGTTGTTTTGTAAGTAAACGACAAGTAGAGCTCACAGTTATCTCTTTGATCTCTGCTATCTTATATCTACACAGCATGTTGTATTGCCTCTTCTATCTTACTTAACTTCTTTACGATCAACCTCTTTGAAATTAGTTTCAGACTAAAATAAATAAATAGCTAAAGGGTCATAAAAGTGTTACAATTAAAAAATTATCGGCCAAGTGCAAATCGGACTCGCGCATGAAGGGTTCCGTACCATTATAGAGCGAAAATAAGGAAAAATGTGTGTTTTTTGTGTGGGAGCCCCCCTTAATTATTTATTTTATTTCAATTTTATTTAATAATATTAAAGTACTTACATATATAATTGAGAATTTTGTAAAAATTTCAAGTGTCTAAGATATTGCCTCTTTATACGCCAGATAGCGAGTTTATCCGAATAATATAATCTATAGTTATGTTATACCTGTATCAATTTTCTCAAACCTTCCACAAACATTACGAACCAACTCCGATAACATTTCAATTATTATCCTTCAAAAACCGAACAAAGGGTATAAAGCTCCTTACGAAGGTTTTGGAATAAATTAAAAACATAGCGTAGGGCTGGACCAGCGAGATAAGGGAGAAGGGAGATAAGGGCCATGTAATTAACAGCCCTAACTAATTGAGATACTGAAGAACTTCATCAGCCTCCAATCAATCAATCAATAAATTTTATTCAAAGTTGGTATAAACATCTCTATTTGAACGTCGAAACGGGTGTCCAACACTCATTCGGGAACGAACCTAACTAATTTGACGTGGGAGAGCCTTGCTTCGGCACGAATGGGCCGGCTCGACCGAAGAAATACCACGGGCTCACAGAAAACCGGCGTGAAACAACGCTTGCGCTGTGTTTCGCCGAGTGAGTGAGTATACCGGAGGCCCAATCCCCTACCCTTTTCTCTTCCCTACCCTCTCCTATTCCCTTCCCTTTCCTTCCCTACCCTCCCCTAATCCCTATTACCCTATTCCCTCTTTAAAGGCCGGCAATGCACCTGCAGCTCTTTTGACGCTGCGAGTGTCCATGGGCGACGGAAGTTGCTTTCCATCAGGTGACCCGTTTGCTCGTTTGCCCCCTTATTTCATTAAAAAAAAAAGAAACGGGTGTCCAACACCCGTTCGTGAACGAACCTTACTAATTTGACGTGGGAGAGCCATGCTTCGGCACGAATGGGCTGGCTCGACCGAAGAAATACCACGGGCTCACAGAAAACCGGCGAGAAACAGCGCTTGCGCTGTGTTTCGCCGAGTGAGTGAGTTTACCGGAGGCCCAATCCCCTACCCTTTTCTCTTCCCTACCCTCTCCTATTTTCTTCCCTACCCGCCCTTATTCCCTTCCCTACCCTCCCTTACCCTATTCTCTCTTAAAAAGCCGGCAACGAACCTGCAGCTCTTCTGATGCTGCGAGTGTCCATGGGCGACGGAAGTTGCTTTCCATCAGGTGACCCGTTTGCTCGTTTTTATATTTCATAAAAAGAAAAACTAATTGAGATACTGGGGAATATCATTATCAGCCTTCAATCAATATACTCAAAGGTGACTGACTGACTGACTGACTGACATAGTGTTCTATCAACGCACAGCCCAAACCACACCCGCGGATCGGGGTGAAATCTCGCATGCAGGTAGATGTTATGACGTAGACATCCGCTAAGAAAGGATTTTGATCAATTCCACCCGTAAGGAGATAAAATAGGGGATAAAAGATTGTATATTAATAATACTTCGTAACGCGAGCGAAGCCGCGGGCAAAAGCTAGTCAATCGATAATTTTTATTCAATGTTGGTATAAACATATTATTTTTGAACGTCGAAACTATATTATGGTGTCCGGTTCGGGAACTAACCCGGCGAGAAGAACGAGCGCAAAACACTCGCCCGGGGCCTCTTTTTAGCAAAAAGATGGAAAATTATTTTTCAATGCCATCAGTCTTAGCCTGACAGGCGAACTAGTAATTTGTAAACCACTATAAAAAGCAAAAATGTTTATTTTTTTAAAAGAAACTAAAAGTATTTTTAAGTCTATATTGTCGCTTATATCGGATTGTTAGATCTTATAAAATTATGGTAACTTGTAGAGCGCTCTTATTAATTAATGAAAAAGCAAAAAAATATTAATTTCAAACACAGGAATTAAAAGGTTCCTTAATAAAGCGCGAGAATCACATAAAAAAGCTCAAACAATATTCAAAATAAGAACATCATAATCTACAGCGACCTTATTATCTTAAAAGTTAATCTTTTAAACCGATCAAGCTGAAAAATCACCAATCTTTTGTCTGGAATTTTATGTTTCAATTAATGCCGAAGATTTGGCGATCGAGGTTCGAAATTAATGAGTTTGGCCCATGGCTACCACGGGAGAGTGGTTTTCCAATTAAGTACAGGCCACGTCAAGAAAATGGCCTGACATTAACCTGGCTTTTGGAAAATAATCAATCAAAATTAAAAATTGCTTTGAATTTGAACAAAACGTTTACAATTAGGAGTACCTATCTTTCGTTCTAAAGATTTGTAATGCAATACCCCTCAGTAATTAATATTATGATCTAAAACACGAGGAATATCATAATTTTTTCAGCAGTGAGAAATAGTATATTTCTGGCAAACAAAGTTAGAACTTTTTTACGAACCACTTTTTTCTATTGTAAAATAATGTTTTTACCAACAAGAATCTTATTTAACTCCCGACAACAAAGAGAGGTGTTATAAGTTTGACGTGTCTGTCCGTCTGTGCGTCTGTCCGCCTGTCTGTCTGTCTGTCTGTCCGTCTGTCTGTGGCATCGTAGCATCCAAACGGGTGGACCGATTTTGATCTAGTTTTTTTTTTTGTTTGAAAGCAGATATATCGGGAGTGTTCTTAGGTATAGTTCATCATCATCAGCCTGCTCAGTGCTGCAAAATCGCGGTTCATCTGGTTCGTGAAGGGCCGATTAGTAACTTGCAGTCGTTTGGGTGGCTTTATAATATGTTTTTCATTCAATCATAGCACGATGAACTTTAACTAGATATTTAACGTTAATTCTAAAGATTAATTCGGATCGCAACGCGACGAGGCGAGGCGAGGCGCGGCGCAGCATAAATTTGTATGGACAGTCTTGCGAATCTGTCAAATCCATATTTATTTATACGTGGGAGAGCCATGCTTCGGCACGAATGGGCCGGCTCGACCGGAGAAATACCACGTTATCACAGAAAACCGGCGTGATACAGCGCTTGCGCTGTGTTTCGCCGAGTGAGTGAGTTTACCGGAGGCCCAATCCCCTACCCTATTCCCTTCCCTACCCTCCCCTCTTCCCTTCCCTACCCTCCCCTATTCCCTTCCCTTCTCTTCTCTACCCTCCCCTATTCCCTTCCCTTTCTTACCCTCCCCTATTACCCAGTTCCCTCTTAAAAGGCCGGCAACGCACCTGCAGCTCTTCTGATGCTGCGAGTGTCCATGGGCGACGGAAGTTGCTTTCCATCAGGTGACCCGTTTGCTCGTTTGCCTCCTTATTTCATAAAAAAAATTTTGAAATGAAAAAAAAATGAAAAAAAAACGCGCCGCGTTGTGGTCTGAATTAACCCTAAGTTACGGCATCAAAACAAAGAAGCAATATACACGAATAATAATATTATCGTCAACATTGCATCGCCTTCATCTCGTTTCGCTTTTTCCTCTTAGTTCATATTAATTCTGTCATTTCCTCGCTAATGTTGGCCGCTATGATGCGAAGCCTGCACTAATTTATTATAACATTCTTCCTTATGGAGATGTCACATGATCTTATTAATAAAGGAAATGATGCAAAAATGGTAGGAAAATAGAGTTCGCTTAATTTCTGAAACGCAACCTCTATGTTTTTGTTTGAAGTTTGAACTCTTACTGCCGCACTCAAAGCTCATCAAAGCTCATCTAGCTTTGTCCATACTGTGCCTTTTTCTGTTCGTCAAGGGCATGCATTATAGCGCAGTCAACATCGCACGTGAGGCATGCCTGCGACGCCCTCTGACCGTATCCAAAAAACAAAAATTACAATGTTGGCGTTGCGTTCGTTGACGCATTCAATTATTGAATGCGCCAAAACGAAAGTTGAATGAAAGAAGATGACCAAAATTGAAGACGAAAGCGCATATGTGTGGACATAACTATGATGATTAAACATTGACAATTTAATGCAGAGTTTGACAGATAAGTTTTTAACTTAACATTTTAAACTTTCGCGTTGCATTATAATTAAACTTTTTAATCGGGACTTAACGCGACTTATTTAAGTAGTAATGCTACTTAAATAAGTGTCATTACTACTTAAATAAGGCCGTGGTCACTGTCCCCTCGTGACCACGGCCTTTGAAACACGGCCGAAACGTCGAGAAAAAGTATGTACTCGTAGTAGCATTACTACTTAAATAGGTCGCGTTAAGTCCCGATTAAAAAGTTTAAGTTTTTCACTCTGAGTGCAGTTAAGGCTTATAAGTTATATTTTTATCACAGAACTTTATATTACTTTTAATATTATGCATTTGCATATTGTTTAACATGCACGATTCTAGAATCGTCCTGCATTGAGTCCGACAATATAAATTTCATTCTCCGTATTTTTTTTAGTTATTCTTAAGTTTAGCATTAAATATTTTGTCATATTTTATTCTCATTTGCTCGGTAGATGACTTAATCCTTATAATATTTTTTTTTTTTTTTTTTATGAAATAAGGTGGCAAACGAGCAAACGGGTCACCTGATGGAAAGCAACTTCCGTCACCCATGGACACTCGCAGCATCAGAAGAGCTGCAAGTGCGTTGCCGGCCTTTTAAGAGGGAACAGGGTAATAGGGGAGGTTAAGGATGGGAAGGGAAGGGAATAGGGGAGGGTAGGGAAGGGAATAGGGTAGGGGTTTGGGCCTCCGGTAAACTCACTCACTTGGCGAAACACAGCGCAAGCGCTGTTTCACGCCGGTTTTCTGTGAGAACGTGGTATTTCTCCGGTCGAGCCGGCCCATTCGTGCCGAAGCATGGCTCTCCCACGTATAAATATTCGTATAGGTCTTCTTATCTTATAAATTATAATTTAGTATAAAAAATGGCGTTTAAATAATAATTGTGAAGGAAAACCAAAGGTACAAAAATTTTATTTATTATTCTATAAATCAGTGTTGTAAGTAGACTATTGTTTCAAGTGCACCCAAGTTATATTTTATAAATTTATAATAATCTGATCTAAAGAATAATAAATCCTTGCCTTTGTGTTAATCTTTTATCGAGAATTTCTAGAGCTTTCACAATGCCTTAAGTACTTTTAACTCCTGCGGTAAAGACGCATTATCTTTATTCTTGATAAATAATCCATACTAACATTATAAATGTGAAAGTGTGTCTGCCTGTCTGTCTGGGACCTCTTAACGCCCAAACTATACTGCTGGATGTATGGATAATTGGATATGCTTTGAGTCCCGGAAACATAGGATACTTTTTATTTCGGAAAGAAGTTTCACGCGCGGTAATCGAATTTTGGCGCAACGGAGTTGCGGGCGTCATCTTTTTTTTTATGAAATAAGAGGGCAAACGAGCAAACGGGTCACCTGATGGAATGGAAAGCAACATCCGTCGCCAATGGACACCCGCAGCATTAGAAGAGCTGCAGGTGCGTTACCGGCCTTTTAAGAGGGAATAGGGTAATAGGAGAGGGTAGGGATGGGAAGGAAAGGGAAGGGAATAGGGTAGGGGATTGGGCCTCCGGTAAACTCACTCACTCGGCGAAACACAGCGCAAGCGCTGTTTCACGCCGGTTTTCTGTGAGAATGTGGTTCTCCGGTCGAGCCGGCTCATTCGTGCCAAAGCACGGCTCTCCCACGTATAAGCATGGCTCTCCCACGTTCTATCTAGCAAATTATTGAAGAAATTAATTTTCCAATGTTTCATATAACAAAGAAGTTTTCTTTTTACTTTCTTTTAATTATGCAAGCAAGCAAGCTGTTTAAATAAGAAAGAGCAAATATAAGATGTAGACGTAGAAGAATGGAGATAAAATTTCAATCATACTTAGAAACTAAAAGATATTCTAAACAAGTTAGTTCTGAGCTCGTTAACGAAACACAATAATTATTAATATTTCTGTCATAGACTTAAGAAAACAATAGATATACCGACAATTAAATACTGTGCAAATCCTCAAATATACTCATACAATAATCATTCACCTTACGTCGTCCATAAATTACGTGAGGTGTTTTTTTTTTTTTAATTTTCTGACCCCCTAGTGAGATTTCGTGAGATTTCATTCAACCCTCAACGTATAACGATTATGCTTACGATTAAATCTTAAGTATACGTACAACCTGGATGAAATGGACCAAAACAGTATATTTTTTTTTGTAACAATGAGAAAAAAAATTAAGTGATATTTGCCGAGACCCCTCCTCTCTCCAACGTAAGATTAGATGAGATTGGACTCGACCACTTCCCCCCCTTAAACACCTCACGTAATTTGTGGACTTAACTATGGACTCTACTTTCCTACTTGAAAAAGTGCGCTGTTTCTTATGAAAAATTCTTAGCTGCACCTTTAAATGAAACAGCTGAAATTCATGGGTATACTCACCTTTTAAAGTATGCTTATAACATACCCCGTACAGATGTAGTTGAAAAGTTTTGTTAAAATATGGTTGTTAAAATGCAAGCAAAATGATATACCTACTATACTCAGTTATCAATATCACTTATAATTTTTTACAAATATAGTACGATAGCTGATATTATAATATAGGGCCGTTTAAAACTTTAAGATCGATTGATTGATTTAAGGGAATACTAACCTAACCCTAAATTGTCGATTTTATTATTCACTAGATGACGCCCGCAACTCCGTTGTGCCAAAACTTGTTTATCGCGCGGGAACCGTACATTTTTAGGGACAAAAGTATCATATGTTTTTTCCCGGGACTTAAAGTATCTCCATGCCAATTTTCAGCCAAATCGGTTCAGCGGTTTGGGCGTGAACAGGTAACAGACAGACAGATAACTTTCGCATTTATAATATTAGTATGGATTTTTATACTTGAAAATAAGCCCCGAATTGTTTCATTTCCTACATAGATACTACATTATATATTGAGGATCCGACCTAGCGAAAACACAATATCTTGAAATTTTCTCGATACTTACAAAAAAATTACAAAGATGCATCTAATTTTCACGAGTTTTTCATATATTGCCATAACAGTGCATTACACTAAATTAATATTTTAACACATTGTACAAAATTCTATCATTGAGAAACTTACGTAGCGGATTTTTAAAATGTTGTATATTTATCGAGTTATTGAGAAAAAAACTAATTTGGCGATGAATCCGCGTCGTCCTTTTTCATCTGGCACATGAAACACGGGCGTGAGTGCGAAGAGAGAATGACGATGTACTTTGATTTTTTGGGTTGCCCTATTAAACTGTTTCATAAAATGTTCACTTTTTAATTGCTTATTTTAAAATGCATCGCATTGAACCTAACTTAGGGTCCCTGTGTCATAAAATGGTAATTTATATTCTGCTATCATATTATTTTTGTAACATGTCGTTGGAAGCGTTTTGGATAATTATCCAATACTCATGGTGTACACGTGAAACAAATTAAAAACAACAGGCACTTCTAATGGTTTTATTGAAAAAATATTCAAAATCGATTCGTTATGGCAAAACGTTAGCGGCCCCCTAGACCTACAATAATATTGAACAATTTATTTGACAATAAGACTGAAAGGCGTTCAATATTAATCCTAGACGGTCAATACGTCATATTGCGCAATAAAATTAATCGTCTAAGGGCCCGCTTATACAAAATTTTATTGATAGGTGTTTTACCGTTTGGAGGCGTATTTAGTTCAATTAATTATACTTATTTTCATTGCTGTTCCCAGTGTTCTTCGTACATATATTCATTCTAACAATATAAAATTGTGATGTTTTACTAGTCTCTATATGTTTGTGTTTGTTTTAGGTATATTCAACAGAATTTAAGGTATTATTAGACACTGTACCTTGTTTCTTCACCAGACCTGCAATATAGAGCAAAGTCTACCCAAAATCACTCTGACATTGGCAACTCACTGAGGCCGCCATTAAAAAAAAAGAAGAAGAAGAATACTTATTGGCGAATTCCCATGCTCAGGATATCGTTAGCGTGTCTATGCTCAAGCCGAAAGTCGCGGTTTCGATGAACTTTCCCCACATTGTCCGTCCTAAGGGCCGGAACACATAAACACGATACGACGTCGTATCGTACCACGACGCGGCATCGTTTCACGCGACGTCGTGTCGTGTTTATGCGTCCCGGCCCTAAGCTAGGACTTTACTAGATATAATTTTACTAGCTAAATAAGCTGAACAACGCATAATTGCAAAAAAATATGAAGATTATTTTTTATTTGAAACAATGCCAGAATCGACTTGACGAAGTTTTACATGAATAATATGCATCAGCATGAGTAAGTCGTAAATTAAATACTTATAATAATATTATCTCTCTTTTCTGACGAAAGAGATTGCATTGAAATAAAAGTTAACAAAAATATTGTAAGCTGGCATTATCTAATTTTCATCGCAGCCATGTTTCAAATTTCCTAGTCTTCAGTCACGTTTCGGGTAAGACAACACCAAGACGCATCGCCGCGGCCAACCGCACGCGAACCAATTTCAATATTTAATTGTTTCATTGTTTGAGAACAATTGAGTTATTGGAACAATCAGCGTTAACGATTGAGATGTACCGTGATTCAATGTTAAATTATGGCGAATAATTTTCATTAAATAATTGAATGTTCCATTGGTGAATTAATTTTAACACTTTTCATTTAATTTGCTATTAATTTTATATTTCATTGGTCAAATTAAAAACACTTCTCATTCAATTTATTATAGTTACATAATGCCGGCGTTAATTTTTAGCACGGAGTTAAAACATTGCTCTGTGGTTTTAGAGATTTAGGAAAAATTACATTGATAGGACATAGGAAATTGACATTAGTGGGAAAATGTTGTTGCGGTGCCACAAATCACCATCTTGCATCGCGCTATCGAAATTTCTGAGATCGACATTTTACAACATGGTGGCGACAGTTCAATTTTAGTTTGTGTGTGTGCCAAAACAGCCGTGTAAGTATGTAAATTTTAATTATATACTCAACTAGCTTTTGTTGGGGTTTCGCACGCGCTAAAAAGTATTATTGTATACAATCTTTCATCCCCTATTTTATCCCCTTAGTGGTGGAATTTATAAAAATCTATTCTTAGTGGATGCCTACGTCATAACATCTACCTGCATGCTAAATTTCAGCCCGATCCGTCCCGTGGTTTGGGCTGTGCGTTGATAGATCACTATGTCAGTCAGTCAGTCAGTCAGCTTTGAGTTATAATATGTACAAAGTTTTTTAACCTCAAAGGCTGCTTAGAAAAAAAATTGTCAAGAAAACAATCTCACATCGAAAATACCATTTGTGTAGGTACCATCTGCTGGTTACTTGTAACGGCTTGGCACATTGCCAAGCAAGATAGTTGTATAAAATAAAAATCCAAACACAGAGGCACAAAGTCTATTTAAAAGTAGTATGTGATATAAAACGACAAAGTAAATTCTGTGCTCAGCCTCATCATTTTGATTATAGATGTTGCCCGCAACTATTGCAAGATATAATGGAGCGGAAACCGGATATTTTTGGTCACAAAAATAATGTCCTCATATAAAATAATGTCCCCGTACTCAAAAAATCTGATATACAATTTATTTTACAAACACATTGTAGCAGCTCAAGTGCAAACAATAAACATGAAATAGTAGAACACACTTCCGCATTTATAACATACGAGGTGACAAACCACACTTTACCACACATATGGGTGTGTATGAGTCCCTTGTATCGAGTTCACTGTGAAATTTGCAGCGCTGAAAGAGTATCTTTTTTAGGGTTCTGTCCCCAAAGGGTAAAAACGGGACCCTATTACTGAGACTTCGATGTCTGTCCGATTGCCTGTCCGTCTGTCTGTCTGTCTCCAGGCTGTATCTCAAAAACCGCTATAGCTAGACTTCTGAAATTTTCACAGATTATGTATTTCTGTTGCCGCTATAACAATAAATATTAAAAACAAAATAAAATTAATAATTAATTTCCCGTAGGCGTAGGGATGTGACGACCCCACCGCCCGCCTGATGGTAGTTCTGTCTCACAATAATTAGTGTGGGATAGATCTAACATCAAGCGCAGTTAGTCAACTGAAGGATGGCGGTAAAACCATCAACGATAGGGTCAGTAAAGAAATCCATGGTCATCAATGGGCTGCAGCATTGATGGTTTGATTCATTGGCCCCCTGTCAGATTGCCAATCCGCGTGCTCCGCGTGGCAATTATGAGCAAATGCCTCTTATGAAACGCACCAGAAAAAGATGGCCCCTAGTTCCCGGTAGCGGTACTATTCCTGGCCACGGTAGCGGCCATGGTAACGGCACTACGAGGGGTGCTAAGAATCTCCGGGCTACGGATCGCTACCACCAACTGGACCTGGCAACGTACAACGGACGAACGCTTAGACTCGAAGACCACCTAGTCGAACTGGAGGTTGAATTGGAAAAAATCCGTTGGCACGTATTAGGGTTGTGCGAGATCCGAAGACAAGGGGAAGACACCATGACTTTGCCATCGGGTCACCTTTTCTACTTCCGAGAGGGAGATCATACATCCCGGGGCGGCGTGGGATTCCTCGTCAACAAATCTCTCGTTGACAACGTTGTCGAGATCTCGAGTGTGTCGGAGAGGGTAGCGTACCTTGTTTTGAGACTCACCAATAGGTATTCTCTCAAGATAGTACAAGTGTACGCACCAACCTCGACACATTTCGATGACGAAGTGGAGACCATGTACGAAGACATCTCCAAGGTCTTAAATACCACCCCTAAGACCCACTTAAATGTTGTCATGGGAGATTTTAACTCCAAAGTAAGAGTACGAGCTAGCGGCGAATCTTGCTTGCGACAGCACGGTGTTGGGATTCGAAACCGCAGGGGGCAAATGCTGGTCAACTGTCTCGAAAAAGAGGGGCTCTTCTTGATGAATTCCTTCTTTAAAAAGAAGCCCCAAAGAAAGTGGACATGGCGAAGCCCTGACTCTGTGGTAAGGAACGAGATAGATTTCATCATTACGGATCGGAAGTATATATTTAGGGATGTCTCTGTGATCAATAGGTTCAATACCGGTAGCGATCACCGACTACTGCGAGGATCCTTGAGTGTATGCTTCAAACTCGAAAGAGCCCATATGCTGAGGTCTACTCTCCGACCCAACTCCCAACAATCCGTCGCTGACACCCAGAAATTTCAGTTACAACTGAGAAATAGGTTCAACGCTCTTAACATCGCGGAAACTACAATGGAAGTTGACGAGGCTTTAAATGCAATTGTGGAGAGCATACAGGTCGAAGGTGAAAGGTTTTGCAGGCCCAAGCATGCGGGCAGGAAATCCAAACTTTTGGATGAGACACTCAAACTTATGAGGGAACGGAGGGAAAACAGGGACTCGGGTTCGTCAGATGTAAAACTTCTCTCGAGACAAATACGGAAACTTATACGTAGAGATCTTCGCCGCTCGAATACGCTGGAAATCACGGAAGCGATTGAGCGGAATAGAGGGTCTAAAGTTTTCGTAAGGCGCCTCGGGAGGAGTCATCTGACGAAGGTGAAGAATAGCTGTGGCCAAATCGTTTCCTCACGAGGGGGGGTTCTGTCCGAGATTGAGGATTTCTATAGCCGTTTGTATGCTTCACATGCTTCGCAACCTGATCCTCGTGATGACGACCCGCGTGCCAAACTCACCCGGCATCTTTCTGGCGAGCTTCCTGACGTCAGTATAGGCGAAATCGGATTGGCTCTGAAACAACTTAAAGGAGGAAAGGCCCCGGGGAGGGACGGAATTACGATCGAACTTCTCAGAGCGGAAGGCGAACCCGTCTTGAGAGAGCTTCGTAAAGTCTTTAATTTTGTCCTTCAACGGGGAGTTTCCCCCGAAGAGTGGCTTGAAAGCGAGGTGGTTCTCTTTTTTGAGAAGGGCGACAATACCCTTCTTAAAAATTATAGACCCATCTCGCTTTTGAGTCACATATATAAGTTGTTTTCTAGGATCATTACGAATCGCCAGCAGGCTGGGTTTCGCAGAGGCTTTAGCACCATAGACCATATTCACACCTTAAGGCAAGTTGTACAAAAGTCACATGAGTACAGGCAGCCATTATGCCTTGCCTTAGTGGACTATGAGAAGGCTTTTGACTCTGTTGAGACCTGGGCTGTTCTGGAAGCCCTGCAACGATGTCAAGTCGATTGGCGTTACGTCGAAGTTTTGAAAGGTCTATATAATGCCGCGTCTATGTCCGTCCGAGTACAGGGGGCCACAACAAGGCCAATCTATTTGCATCGAGGAGTGAGACAGGGGGATATTATTTCCCCGAAACTGTTCACAAATGCGTTAGAGGACGCCTTCAAGACCCTAAACTGGAAAGGACGTGGCATAAACGTTAATGGCAAGTACCTCTCACACCTTCGTTTCGCTGACGATATCGTCATATTGACAGAATCGTTGGAGGACTTGCAGGAAATGTTGAACGACCTAAATGAATCTTCCCGGCGGATCGGTCTCGGGATGAACTTTAACAAGACGAAAGTCATGTTCAACGAACATGTTCTCCCGAGACCGGTTGCAGTTAACGGTGTCTTCTCGAAGTCGTAACGGAATATGTCTAATTGGGGCACATACTGCAGGTAGGTAGACATAACTTCGAGAGAGAAACCGATAGGAGAATACATTTGGGTTGGGCAGCATTCAGAAAGCTAAGCCACATTCTCACGTCGCATATTCCGCAGAGCTTGAAGACGAAAGTCTTCGATCAATGCATGCTTCCGTTATGACTTCGGGGCGGAAACCTGGCCTTTTACAGCAGGGCTAGCTCGTAAGTTTTCCGTCGCTCAGCGTGCTATGGAACACGCTATGCTCGGAGTTTCTTTGGCGGATAAGCTTCGAAATGAAACAATTCGTCAAAGAACTAAAGTCACCGACATAGTGCAGAGAATCAGTACGCTGAAGTGGAACTGGGCTGGTCACGTAGCTCGAAGAACAGACGATCGCTGGAGTAAACTTACTCTGGAATGGAGACCAAGGCTGGGAAATCGGGGTGTAGGTCAACCTCCAACTAGGTGGGACGACGATCTCCGCTTAGTTGCAGGCCCATGTTGGATGCGAGTAGCAGGAGATCGGTCATCTTGGCGTTCATTGAGAGAGGCCTATGTCCAGCAGTGGACGACTATAGGCTGATATGATGATGATGAATTAATTTCCCATACAACAAACGTGATTTTTTTGGCCTTTTTTGCTCGATTTAAAATAAATTATAAGCAAAAAACTTTTTGAAAAAAAGGTTTTATTTAAATGCTTACTTTAAAAAGAAGAAAATAAATTTCCCCTTAAAAATTCTAACTATTAAGTTGTAACCTCAATATATTATACGATTTGCATGATAATAAAAGCTTGTCCATAATATAAGTATAGGACGACTAGCAAAGGATTTACCTGTACAGCTAAATAGAAAACTTATCAATCATATAAGATTACCTTTAGTCCCGCTGTCGGAACTTCAAACGTAAAATCAATTTTCACAAAATTCGGTAACTTCCTTATCTATTTGATGTTTGAGGGTAAACAAGACATGAGCAATATTAATTATCTTAAAATGTCGGATTATTTTTTGCATCGTGATACACTTGGATCTGGTTGTTTGAGTTTTGATTCTAAGAAAAACCAGGCTTTTAATAATGTTTCAAATTCAATATTATAAGCATATTGCCAGAAATTTCGTTGCACTTTTTTGCATATAAGGGGGCAAACGAGCAAACGGGTCACCTGATGGGAAGCAACTTCCGTCGACCATGGACACTCGCAGCATCAGAAGAGCTGCAGGTGCGTTGCCGGCCTTTTAAGAGGGAATAGGGTAATAGGGAAGGGAATAGGGGAGGGTAGGGAAGGGAATAGGGTAGGGGATTGGGCCTCCGGTAAACTCACTCACACGGCGAAACACAGCGCAAGCGCTGTTTCACGACGGTTTTCTGTGAGAACGTGGTATTTCTCCGGTCGAGCCGGCCTATTCGTGCCGAAGCATGGCTCTCCTACGTATGCAGCACTAAAATTCGTTAATAGTATAGAAACCGTAAATTTTTCTTGGATAAGACAGTTCTTACTATTGCTAATGCTCTGTATCATCATATTATAAATCTCTTTTTAACCTAGCTTCAATAGCCAATCAATAAACCTAAGTTTTGCTAAGCTCTTCCAAATGACCTTGCAAGGAACACAGTTCCAAACAAGGCCAATGTTATACATCAGTCGCTTAACTTGAAAATAGAGTTACAATTATTTATTTATTTGCTTTTACTAAAACGACATTATATTTTCTTTCAATTAAGCAACACATTAAATGCTCAATATATTTATATTATCTAAAAAAACTATAACGAACATTGCTTGAACATCATCTTATAACTAAGTATATATAAGAGGAAATTCTTTAAAAATAGTGGCAATGAGTATCACATTGACACCTTATAACTAATTGCCAATGCGTTTTATAAAACAATCAAATTTTTTTTAATCTAAAATGGCCTTCTTATGGGCCCGTTCTATGTATAAGTTTAATAATCCTAATAAGTAAAGATGTTTTAAAAAACAACATTATTTTAATTGTTACGGTACGCATTTATAACTAAAAATAACTGTTTATATGTTAATGATGTTTAGATGTTCCTTGTAAAGTTTATGTTCCCTAGCAAGGCCAACTATCGAATCTTTGGTTGGGCCTTATAAGGAACCACCGGCCTTCCTAGGAACATTACCAATATTTTAACGTAAATCGAGGCAAAAGTAGATTTTCTTTTATTAGTACCATACATATATCAATATACGATAATCCCCTGCAATAAAATTTGAGATAAATATAGGTTATGTAACTAATAAAAACTAAAGTTTTTCAGGGTTGCGGAAATTACAATTGTAACCTCGACAACCAAAGTCCACAAACAGTGAGAACTCGTGGCCATAAGTTTGATGGATCTAAGTGTGTAGTAGAAGGAAAATATCGACTATCGTCCAACTAATTCTAAAAAGAATTATGACTTGTGGCTCTGGAGATATTATAATACATTGACTAAAATACAAACATTAAAAATACATACATTCATACATATTATACTTTCGACAAAAGTGTATGTATGCATATTTTGTTCAGACGGAGATATACTCTGGACACATATTATATATCGAATTTGATAACCTCCTTTTTGAAGTCGGTTGAAAACCGCACCAGACGAACGTCATTATCTGAATAACTAAAGTAAGTATTTCAATTTTTCATTCCCGTCTCATAAATATTGCCAAATAAGATAAGTACAAAAAAAAGTGTAATTTATCCTACATTAAGTTTCCATTCGGTATTGTTGTCGTAATTCATATTGAAAAATTTCTCGACACAGAGGGCCGAGAAAGTTCGAGTTGTGTTAACGAAATATTAACAAAGTTATTTTGAGAAGGACGTTAATGTTAATTAAATAATTAATATATTTCGTTGTAATATTGTTTACGACTTCTGGCACGAGGCAGAATTAATGCACCAAATATTTTGCGTTGGCGGTTATTATTAATTATTATTGACATTAATTTTTTATTGACATAAAATGGTGGACGATTTAATAACTTATTGTCCTTGTTTGTCAATAGACATTTTGAAGATATATTCTGAGAAGGATAAAACATTGTACTTAAAATCTGAAAAATTGTAACTTAATCTGAATGTACACAGAGTTTGACTAAAATACTTTATAAATATTTTGTCCACTGTATAAAGTTCTGAAACTAGCAATGACAAGAGTACCTTTTTTAATACGCTTTTTTTATTACTGTATGGGAAAACTCATGGCGTTTGGCCATTTCTCATAGAAATGTTTGCAGATTGTGTATTTCTGTTTCCGCTATAACAACAAAACTAAAAACAAAATAACATTCATATTTGAGAGGTCCCCCATACAAAAACACAATTTCTGCCTACTTTAGCTCTATAACTGTACAGAACCCTTTGTGCGACCCGCACTTGACTGATTTTATACTAATACCTCTCTTAATTCATCCTTATATTTCAAAACATTATCCATTATCTAAAGCCTACAGAATTATCAAAATTGAAGAACGCTACAATCCAAAATATATTCTGGCACTCAGATACAGTTTACGTTGTGATAATATCTTATGAATAATTTTATTTGTATTTATGATGATAACAATAAAACGGCAGTTTCGGCGCCTTCTTTACTGTCTATTTAAATAAAATTTAAATATAAAACCTATTTATTATCTTCATTGCGCAGACGAAAGGGTTTGCTTAAATGTTGATTACACTGCAAGGAACGTATTTTCTCTGAGTACGTTGAAGCTAAAATTAAGGGTTAAGATTTTGGTTTTCTTTGTTTGTAGGTATTTCCAAAACTATTGACTTACTGTCTGTCTGTAATCTTTTCACGCTCAAACCGCTGAACTGATTTAGATGCTCACCTAGTATCTTTCTCAGTTCTCTCTTCTTTTTATGTAGGTAAAACCATACAGTTGATATACATAGCAGAATAGAGAAACAAAGGCCTGAGCGAGCGAGATGTCACTATCAGTAACACTGCGTGGCATAAAGAGACGTGTGATACATGACAGCAGAACAAATTTTTTGCATCTGTTTGACGTCCAGTCGGCACTTATCGGCACCTTCACAATTTAATCTCTTAGAAAGATGCTTGTGTAAGTGTATACGTAAACAAAATTTTACACACAGACGTAAATCAATTTTGGTTTCGTTTGACAGCTCGAGATTGTTGCTCTGTTCCGCTAGATATATTAACTTTATGTGTGAAACAAAAAGCTTCTCATGATTTTACTTCCGCATTTGAACCTTTTCCGTGGATTCATCTCATGACACCTCTCAGGCTCTCACACGTCATGTCATAATATATGACACGTGACTTGGTACATAGACCATTTAGAGTATTACCTTGGAGTTTATTGAAACTAAACCTTGTACTCTTAACATAGAGTTCATTTTAGAGGTACGATAATTCTGTATACCGCGACCGTCACAGTCATGGAGGTAATGTAACCAATCAATCGCTGACGTCACAACGGTGTTGCGTTTCAAAATCAATTGCCATATAACCGCACTCCATCAATTACAGCGCGGCGTTTCCAATATATTAGCAACATCAAAATTATAGTCAATCGAGAAATAAAGGCAACAATAAATACAAAGTATTCGTTACTTCGTATATCTATCTCTGTTGCTCATAACTCATAAGTGTCAAAATAATTTTGATGTTCCTACTCGATTCTTGAAAAAGAAAGTCGAATGAAATAATTAGGAAAAGAAAAAAATGAGTATTTTGATGACTTGATATAAGTTAACTTGTGAGGTCACCAACCCGCAACTGTCTTATGTCACTTCTTTACGCAATAACTCATTCACCACAATGGGCATTGTCCAAAAAAAATCACATGTACTTTTTATATTTTTTTTCGTTAAAATAGGGTATTTTAAGAATATAAATTAAATAATTTTGAAATTCATTGGCTAGTTTTTTCTCAATAAATTTTTAAAGTTTCGTCCTGACGTCATCATCGGCCGCCAATTGACCTCTGCATATGTTTTAAATTTCCTTTCAATCTTATTTATAATGGCTGGTTCGTCAAATGCAAGTTCTCATTATGTGAAAGCTGATACGAGAAGCTTAAAAAAAGTTCGAAACGTAATGTTGGTCGAATTTATTGCTAATTTAACGCCATTAAAGGTCAAACAAAGGTTAAACGTATTTGTTCAAAAATATAAGTAACTAATGGGTATTTTTTTCGTTTATATACAGAAAAACGATCACTGACCTTATTCCTCGAAATGTTTTTGTAATGAGCAAAATTAAAAAAAAATGGACAATCCCCATTGAGCATTGCATGGTATGTGACCCGCGATTGATTAGCTAATTTTTAGTTTTTACCTTTGTGTTTCTGTATTCACATCAATTTTGTCCTTTATCTGTCAAGACGTGACTTCCCCGATCAGATAAAGTCAAAAAGACCGTGTATACATTATGTAAACATTATTATTAATGAAGCAAATGTTTCAGCACGTGTAATTCACCTCAGTATAGACATCCCGGATAAAAGTACTTAAAAATTTCGCCGAAAAAACATCGGTAATCCGGGTTTAAATGAAACAGCTCTTAGCTGATCAAACACGGTGGATGTGTGCTCGCATACAAATGATACAACTTAGGTATAATCTCTTAATGGATCGTCCACTAAATCATCCTGACACGCCCAACGTAAAACGCCTATGTACACTCTAAACTGCGTGTAAATCTGCCTGGGAATTGAAAATTTTTCCTGAAAAACTCTTTTTTTTTTTTGAAACAGTTTAAGTTGCCCGAGAAACACATGCAAAAATGTTTCCGAAAATCTCATTTCGGAAACAGTTTATTTTGTCAAGTATTTAAATCCGACCTCTGGATGATACTATGAATTCGTGATCAAAATTGAGAAGGCATAATTTAAATGTCTGTGAAGTATGCTCTTTATAGAAGACTTTTAGTACTTTTTAGATTATTTTATTATGTACACATTGTTGCGAATTTATGAATTTGTCACTAAACCAGTTGGTTAGAAAATAAAAAAGTGTTTAACGCTGCGACATATACTTTGCGCGACATAGCTCTATTATAAGAACTAGAGATCGCCCAATGGTCGAAATGAAATTCGACCTTAGTTTCAACGACATTAAGGGCGAAGCCAAACGTAATTTGTGAGTCGTGAGCGCAGAATTTCTGCCGGGCAGAATTTTTTTCATACAAATCACGACTAACAAAATTACGCTCGTGTGGCTTCGCCCTTAAGGACTATAATAATATTTTTTTTCAACTCTTGCCTCTGGGACTCAGCTGATCTCAGACTGGCCGTATAAACATTGTCTAATAGTATCTAAGACATAAAGTTAATATACCTAGCGGAATAGAGAAACAAAGGCCTGAGCAAGAGAGATGTTACCTACTATCAGTAGCACTGCGTGGTAAAAAGAAACGTGTGATACAATATTCAGCACGGCAGCACTCTTTTTTTGCGTCCAGTCGGCACGTGCCGCACGTTGACAATTTAATCTCATAGAATTAATGTTCAATCATGCTTGTGTAAGTGTATACGTACACATATTTTTCAAACAGATGAAAACCAATTTTGGTTTTATTTAACAGCTCGATTGCTATATTCCGCTAGGTATATTAACTTTATGATCTAAGATTCAATAAAAAAACTATAATCCTTTTTCAATTTGTCAACTTGTTGCCAACAGACTTCAACCATAAATAAAAGAGTATAATTCGTATGTAAGGCTTGTCACTCAAAAATCTGTCATCTTTCCTTGTGTGTGTGTTGTAGTGTGTGTAATGTTTAATTTGTTAAAAAATGTATGAAAAAGCATAATTTCTAAATAATTTTAGCTCGATGCACTCCTTCACTATAAGTATAAACTTTATCTGTGAAAAATTTCATTCACCTACCTACGTTTCCCCATTTTTCGTCAAAAGGGATGCTTACAAAGTTTTCGGCCCGCGTATTAATATATAGATTATAAGAAGACTATCTAGATTATTTTACATAATTACATTATTTACAACTTACCTTGTCACCGTATTCCAGGCTACCCTGGCTGCCAAGAGAGGCTTGCACAGCAGGACGGTAAGATTAGCAATAAAGAACAACAAATTAGTTTCTCTTTACTTTTTACGGACGTAATTAATCTTTCTAGGATTAGAGTTTGTCACTTTTAGCTTTCTTCACTGTTGTGTCAGTAGACTAATGGTAAATTATACCTTTTCATCTAATACTTCCCACTCCTTCTTCTGATTACGAGTCCTAAGACACCTATTAGACGTCCCTGGATCTCTTGAGATCATAATAATATTATGATCTCAGTAAATAAGTAATATTACTTACTATCGAAGAGTTTTCATAGCCTAGACGTTTTCTTTATCGCTTTTTTATAGAATCGCCGATCAAAATGTATGGAATGACGAGTCGGACGTCAACGTCATATTAACGAAGCTTATCGGCGATTCTTTAAAGAAGCAATAAGGAAAAGGTCTTGTTGGTAGTTGATAGAATTTCGCTTTAAAAACCTTTTAAATAAATATATCTCAAGGTACAACATAATATATTATCTCAAGGCAGAAGACTTACAGAAATCTTGTTATAATTAAATCGACGTACGTGGGTAGTCAAATAAAATATTTGCTCGAAGGAAATCAGTTTCGTACGCCCCCAGGCGTGAACAAACAGGGTTGTTTATTCAAATCCACCAGCACCCGTAGCATGGCTACAGTAGAAATACAAAAGTATAGACAAACAGCGGAGATAAACTGAAGGTGCCGCGGCCGTTCCGATCTTTACCGCGGGGCGCGGCTAGTCGCGATCGACAAAAAATCAAATATAATGCCACTATATGACATAGATTATAATCCTAAAAATTCAAATAAAATCCTACTTTATGACGTAGACTGTAGTCCATGTCTTAAAATGGCATTTTAGTTAAAATTTTGTCGATCGCGGCTAGCCGCGGTAAAGATCGAAACGGCACCTTCAGTTTATCTCCACTGTTTGTCTATACTTTCGTATTTCTACTGTAGCCATGCTACGGGAGCAGGAAGACGATCTAAGCATAATTACATTATGTACGTCATTTATCATTCGAAAATTTTATCATAACTGTACCTAACCTGTCTTTTTACTGTGTTGTGTGAGGGCACTGAGAGCGTTGCTTTTCCTGATTTATGCTTCGATTTTTTACGTGTGTAGTAGGACAGTAAAGTAGATTTTTTTCTAATTTTTAATTAGACACAAAATATTTTTTCAAAACATCAGTATCAGGGGAAATACGGACAAAATGACAGGGTGTTTTATTTTTCAATCATATTTATTTATTAATGACATTCTAATTAGTCTCAACCGTTTAAAGTTATCTTAGGTTCATTGACTATAAGTAATTTTTTTTAAATAGCTTTAAAACCCATACTATGGCCATACTCATGGAGTCTTGGCTCCAAGACTGCCGATTAGTTTTTCTTTCGTAGTTTTACGGCTTATCCCCTTAAGAAAATAATCAATACTAACTATCAGAAACACTGTACATGGTATGTAATTTTGTCCATTTTATTTGTATGTCATTTTGTCCAAATGTAACCAAAAACAAATAAGTATCAAAATTCCATCAAATAACTAATGATTGCAATAAAGTTCATAGAAATCACTGGCTACTAGCATAGTTCATCGATTTTAATACAAATAATAACAAATTACAGCAAATAACTCGCCGGAAAACAGGACAAAATTATCTGTTAAATAAACTTTTGAAGGCGAGAAACACGTTTGATCTGCTTACTGCGGCACAACTGTGAGAATGGCGCTCAAAGTCTGGCAGGATTGTTAATAGTATGACTCCCGTCACGTGATACAGTCGCGGAAACGACAGAAACGTATCTAAAACCCCCTAATTTTAAAATAACGGCACTATGTCATTTTGTCCATACATGACGTCATTTTGTACGTATTTCCTTTAATGCTACAATTTTGAAGGATTTAATTAATAAAAACTTCAGTATAGCAAGCAAACGCTTACATAAAATATTTATTTTGTAAAGACATGTCAGTGTGTTTGGCCATCTATGGCATCATGGCTCCTAAACTCACTGATACGTGGGAGAGCCATGCTTCGGCACGAATGGGCCGGCTCGACCGGAGAAATACCACGTTCTCATAGAAAACCGGCGTGAAACAGCGCTTCCCTTCCCTATCCTCCCCTGTTACCCTATTCCCTCTTAAAAGGCCGGAAACGCACCTACAGCTCTTCTGATGCTGCGAGTGGGCATGGGCGACGGAAGTTGCTTTCCATCAGGTGACCCGTTTGCTCGTTTGTCCCCTTCTTTCGTAAAAAAAACCAACCGATTAAAAACACTTTGTTTCAAATCTGTGATTGAGTTTATATATATATATATATATATATATATATATATATATATATATATATATATATATATATATATATATATATATATATATATATATATATATATAAATATTTATATATATATATATATATATATATTTTCTTAGAGGATAAGCATACTAAGCAGTGACTAGTATATTTTTTTGCGAAAGCACGAAGCCCCGGAAACCAAAAGTGACGTAAAATTAGTTCCACAGTTTTATCATAACCTATATGTTCGTGTTGATCATGAAAGATACGTAAGAGGCTTAAACGATGTCCTTTTGGGATATAGCATAAGAGTCTGGGCTCCTCACCTATTGGAGCGTATTTGTAATAAAGTATGTCGTTTCGAACGACGTATCTAGACGAGTCAAGCTCATTGTTATTTACTTTTTCAATTAAAGTACGCGTTTCATCGTCAGCAGATTGCGCGATCTGGGCCCAATTCCGCGGTCGTGTTATCTGGCGAACGTCAGCAGGATTTCTACTTAAGAAATCTGCGTGTTGCATCAATGCACCTTTTCTATATTCGATAACAAAATTAAAATCCTGCATATACATCCACCAGCGGGCGACACGCGGAAGTAGGTCCTTCTTATTTTTAGTCAGTTTTAGTGCATTGCAATCGGTGACGATTTTAAACGGAATTCCGAGTAAATAATGCCGAAAGTGTTGGAGAGCTCTCAAGACTGCGAGAGTCTCGAGCTCATAGGAATGGTATCGTGGTTCGGCGCCCTGCGTGGTTCTACTAAAATACTCGACTACACGACGTCGATTATTAGAATGTACCTGAATGAGCACAGCGCCGTACCCGATAGCACTCGCGTCAGTGTGCAATTCTGTGGGGAGTGAAGGGTTGAACACCGCAAGCACCGGCTCGCTAGTTAAACAGTCGATTAAGTATTTCCGCGCTTTTTCCTGCTCCTCACCCCACTGGAATGGCACACCGTTTCGTGTTAAATACGCTATGGGCGCGGTTTTAGATGCGTAACCCGGTATATATCGGCGGAAATATCCGGCTAGCCCTAGGAGCTGTCGTACCTGTCGCACGTTCGTGGGAACCGGTGAATCAATGAGAGCTTGAATTTTACGTTCGCTTGGCCTCACCTGACCTTGGGATATCTTACGCCCCAAATACTCCACCTCTGTTGCCACGAACGTACTCTTTTTCAGGTTGATGGAAAATCCAGCTGTAGTCAAAGTTTGGAGTGTCTCACGTAAATTTTCGATTGCCTCGTCGATCGTGTTAGCTAATACAAGGACATCGTCGACGTAAACCAGGACTTTGCCACTTTCGATCAATGTTTTCAAAGTTTTGGTAATTATTCTTTGATAGACGACCGGAGCGTTGGCTAGACCAAAGGGCATCTTCAAGTATTCGTACTGGCCCTCGGGCGTAACGAAGGCCGTTTTCGGTATAGAATCGCTATCCAATCCTATTTGATGAAAGCCAGTTGCCATATCCAGGCAACTGAAGAACTTACATTTACCAAGTCGATCAATATGATCTTGAATCAACGGTAATGGATAGCGATCCTTCACCGTTATTGCATTTAACGCCCGGTAGTCTACACAAAGCCGATCCTTACCATCTTTCTTTTTGACAAGAATAATGGGACTGGCATATGGAGATTCGGACTCGCGTATCACCCGCTTATCTAATAGATCGCGTATTATTTCTCGAACCCTCATTTTCTCGTCAATAGAAAGCTTGTAAGGCCTATAATGTACTGGGACATCACTCGTTAATTCGATGTGCATACTGCCCGTATTAACGGTAGTTGAGGCGGTACCCACGATAAAACTATCTTTAAACTGATTAATTACCTCGTAAAGCTTATCCCGATCGATTCCTTGCAATGGCGTATCAATCGACAACGGATCGTCAGATCGAACAATTAACACAGTACTCACTGAATTCGTATTACACACCCGAGTAATTCTTTGTTCATTATTCACACGTATATAAGCCACTCCGTCCCTATTTAAAACGTCCGTTCCTATCAAAATTGGCACATTTATACAACCCGTCGGAACAACAAATAAATCAACTTCTAACGAGATATCACTGAATTCGATCACTAATGTCACGTAACTAGTGCAAACAATGTTTTGATTACCGATACCCCGCAAAAGTTGATATGTGGGTACCCGCGCGCAATTAAAATGTTTTACCGCAAACTCTGAAATTAACGAGATATGGGAGCCACTGTCTATTAAAACGTCAGTCGGAATACCTTGTACGACCGCGGTAGTGAGATCACTATTAATTGAGCCTTCAATTTCACGACAGAAATTTACATTTTTTGTATTACGAAATTCCGATCTCTGTTTAGCAAAACAAGTCGTGACGTCGTGACCGGTTTTCTTACAAAAAGCGCACACAGTTAATGAAGTATTAATATTACTCGTAGTATTTGAACTTATCGTAGAACCGGTATTGTTTTCAGGCTTAGGACGTTTCGGACAAAGTTTTTGTACGTGACCGACGTTACCGCATGTATAACATTTTAAATCACGTCTGGTATGGGTTTGACTAGGCGTAGCACTACGTTTACGATTATTGAAATCTACAAATTTACTACGCGAAGGACGCACAGGATCACGGAATGCACTCGGTTTCGGTTTAGTGTAAATAGACAAAAATTCAACAAGGTCTTTAGATGTAAGTCGAGCATTCATGGCTGTAGCACGAATCTGCGGATCGCAAATGCCGCGAATAACAATAGCAACGATTAAATCATCGCTCAAGCCTTTTACTATGTTCAAGCGTAAAAGCGAGCGTCTAGCATATTCCGCGTATGCAGCAAAGCGATCAGAATTCGTACTCATAACCTCATAAAGTATGTTAGCGACATCGATTCTTCGCGAGCACAATGGCTTAAATTCTAATTTAAAATTGGTCCAACTGCGATCACTGGTGACCCAGTCGTTCAGCCAACTACGGGCGTCCCCTTTTAAACAGTTAGCTATTCTCGCTAAGCACTCGTTATCGTCCCACCCGTTGATCGCGCGAGCTTTTTCAACTTCTTCACACCAAGAATCGATGTCGTGTAAGCTCGGATCGAAATTTGAAATGTAATAATGGTTGGATCTTACTTTTGATAGCACGCCGAGTGCTTCGATGATCCTGTCCGTCGGGTCGAGGGTAGGTAACGAACTCGCGGTGGACGTTTCGGCAGCACTGGCGGTAGATTCCGGCGGTGGAACCGTTTCCGACGGTGCTGATGGCTCGGACGCCACGTGGTCGGGCTCGATAGCAAGCGCGCGCACGGAGCCCACGCTGGCCGATGGGATGGCGCGATCCTCCAACGACCGTAGTCGCGCGAGGATCGTGCCTATCTGTTCCTGCAAGTTGCTATTCGAGCTCTCGTCGCGACGCGTAGCCCTACCGCCACTAGCACGTGTTCGGCGTCCGGACATTATTTAAACTTAGAATTATTAACCACTACAATTTAAAAAATGTCACTCGCTGCCACCAGCTGCGGGAATAGGCAAAAGAGCTCTATCCCACTTCTGATTTTGGCGAAGACGTATTAATTATTTAAAAAAAATTAATCAAAATACAAAAAATATTTTAATGCACTAAATATAAATTTTACAAATTAACAGAAATTAACAAAAACGAAATTATCGACACGACACACGAGATGTTCACGGCACGAAAGCTCGATGAGCAAAGAGGGTGACCGGCGCAAGCGCTCTGCTTATATAGCTGGGTTGCCAACATGGCCGCCTTCGGGACTTCTTTATGCTAACAATATATATATATATATATATATTGTCCGCACCTTACATAGGTCCGCTATCCGGTCATCTAATGTTGATTTGTCATTTGACATACCTCGCCAAATATGATCATCGGTGAACCAACCGCCTATGAATGAATTTCTCTGATAGTACACATTACATACATCTCAATGAGTCTTTAATCCGATGGTTGAGGCTTGCCCTCAGGGCTACTAAGCTACCTTTACATCTAACCCTTAAGCTCAAACACGGATACTACACACTGGGGTCATTTTAGTTATCCTACCTACCTAGAGTACCTATTGTATTCTATATTTTATGAGACTCTAGAGTCATTTAAAAAGGTTTTAACCGATTACAGGAAAAATAAATATTAATGATTGGCAGCTAAGGTATTAATGCATATTATAAACAATAGATAAACATCTAAATAAAATCGTGCAATTGCGAATCGGGCGCGCGTCTAGCTATAGCGGTTCTTGAGATACAGCCTGGAGACTTCGTTGTCTGTCCGTCTGTCGACGGACAGACAACGAAGTCTTGGTAATAGGGTTCCATTTTTACTCTTTAGGTATGGAACCCTAAAAATTATGGTGAAATGCCTAAATGGCATGTAATATCCATACTTCCATACTAATGTTATAAATGCGAAAGTGTGTCTGTTTGTCTGTCTGTCTGTTACCTCTTCACGCCCAAACCGCTGAACCGATTTTGCTGAAATTTGGCATGGAGATACCTTGTCCCGAGAAAGGACATAGGATACTTTTTGTCCCGGTTAAGTGTCCCTTGTTTTTTATAAGTATAGCCAAACTTTAATATTATAACGGGTTAAAACCCGTACCGTGTATATTCTTAAGCATGTCAGTCTTACGGAAATGATTCTTTTTGTGAGAAGCTACAACATAAAAGAAGACGCTTAAAAAATATATTGAGCGTTATTTTGGGGATTCCCCTAGGAAAGGATTTGCGCGAACGCCAATCTCGGGAGGTAATCCCATCCCCGAACTACACACACTAATGGAAACACTAAATGTTTGTTGGAAATAGAATATTGTAAACACTCTGGCCGTTTGTTCATGGCTTTCGTCACCGGCACGTCAACGACCAAAATTTTAATAAAATGCCACTTTACAACACGGCCGAAACGTCGAGAAAAAAGTATGTAGTAGCATTAATACTAGATGTAAGTCGCGGTAAGTCTCGAGTAATAAGTTTCTACCATTTGTCTTGCGACCCATGTAACCGCTGCTTTGTACTGGCGTAGAGCATAATGAACCCTATAGCCTAGGACTTAGGTCATAAAGTGAGGCTTTTACTTAAAAACTAAGGAAGAGTAACTAAGTTAAAAATTTGTCCACGAGTCTACAAAATGTGTACCGAATACATGCATGCTTTATGCATGTATTCGGTACACAATTTTGTGTAAATAAAGAAGTGACTATTATTGTCAACGGCTTTATTTCGTTATGCTAAGTACGGTTTTGCTCGATAGTTTAACTCCGAATCGCAGGAAATTACATATTTGACATATTTAATTCTATCGAACCCTTATCGAACCGGCTCGGAGCGAGCCTTCGAGCTGTCAGTTTTGCGGTCCACACGGTGGTTATTGCTCGATTTGGAGTAATACTATCGGGCAAAACCGTATGTGAGTACTTAACATAAAGAGTGGTGTTTCGTAGCTATTGTCATATTTTAGTGTACGAAAAGGAACCAAATTCAAAACGGTTGAAGTATGGGAGTTACGTTTCCTTAGTTTTTATTATTATTTTGTTTGAAAATTTTTTATCTCGACCGGGAAATAGCATAAACATGGCTGCCGCCGTTGTAGCCGGCAAGGACATTGAGAAGCCCCAGGCGGAGGTATCGCCCATACATCGCCCAAACATCATATTGTACCTTATTTCTGCAAATAAATGATTTCAGATTTCTGATTCTGATCTGATCGCATCCGTATCACGCTCACATCCCGCTACGTACTTCCGTTCCGTCTTTGGAGAAAGTGTGCTCCGACTTGATCAATGGCGCCAAAAAACAGAAGCTGCGTGTTAAGGGACCAGTGCGCATGCCCACCAAGATCCTCCGCATCACCACCCGTAAGACTCCTTGTGGTGAGGGTTCCAAGACCTGGGACAGGTTCCAGATGAGCATCCACAAGAGGGTCATCGACCTGCACTCCCCCTCGGAGATCGTGAAGCAGATCACCTCCATCAACATTGAGCCCGGTGTAGAAGTTGAAGTCACCATTGCCGATGCGTAGACACAGCTGCCAATAAACATTTTATATAACATTATTCGTAGCTTTTACGTGACTTGTTATCGGTGACGTCCCGGTGACGGTGGCGATGGACAAACTGCCTCAAGTGTTTATGTTATTATTTGTACGTAAACTGATTTGAGTTCACGCCTACAACATGGAGGTAAAGTTCAAACGGCGAATTAGGCATTAAACTTGGTATAAAGTCATTAATATATTGTGTGGAATTATGTGCCTTGTTATTTGATTATACCTATGGGTTATAGGAATGTCGTGTCATTTAACATATCTCTATCTTCTTATTCTCTATATATATATAGAGGCAATGATTTTTATATCAAAATCATTGCCAATTTTCGTTGTGATTAACTCAAGAACGGATTGTCAAAATTAAATGTTTAGGCTTTGTTCGGACTGTTTAGTATGGTTGGTTTATGTGAAGTTTGAACAATTTCGGTGAAGCAGTTCTCTATTTATCACATTTTTTGTAACAAATGTTATGTATATTCAGTATGACAAGAGTTTATCTGCAAGTTCGTTGCACTGAAATAATAATTATTATCCATTTATCGCAAGGGAACTCTACATTTTCTGAGACGTTAATCTATCTTTTTCCCGGGACTCAATGTGTCGTCATACTGCTATGCTATAAAAACATATTCGGCGGTAATGGTGTTAAGAAACAGATATACAGAAAAACGCTATCGCTTTTATTAATTTTAGTACATGAATAAAGATCGTCAAAATATGATGCGTGACAGAAATTAGAACTACCACCCGTATCTGGCTTCCACGTAATGTAGCGACGTTAGTTCTGATTTAAGTAGAGCCTTAAACTCGTAGAGCTGCAGTAGCAAGATAAACAGAGTGTAAGTTGTAACTAAGATAATACTTTAGGCCCTAATTGAGTGAACTCTATATACACCCTAAAGTTTAGGGTGTATATAGAGTTCACTCAATTAACTTCAAAGATCATTTTTTTTGTGATTTTTTCATGCAAACATCATGAATTTTCTCATACAAATTTATTCTTTCAGCGCTATTACTTTTACAGCTAACTCTATGTAAGGGATCCATACACAATCTAAGTTTTATTACTTAGTTACAACCTGTAGATTACTATAGAAATTAACTTTGTTTACAAAGAACTAAGGGCGAAGCGTTGCCCTTTACAGGGGTCGCATTCCCAGGTGACATTTAAGAAACCTTCACAATTCGGACGTGAAAAAGATTTAAAATCATACTTCATCATAAAAAATACTTCGAAACACTTTTATCGAGGCACAGATGCTAAGGATTTTAATATTTCATAAGATTTCTGGATTTCGTCGAACAACGAGGTTGGAGTTTTCAAATAAAATAATTGAAATATAGAGTTGAGGCATTAAAGTTGAACGTGAGAGGAAGTTAAATGAGTAACGGACCAGCGGACGCGTGCCCAACTTAGGTATACTCCCTTTGGGAACATTTAACGAATTCTCAACTTCACTAACTGGGTTCTACGCGTGCTTTCTTGGAGCAGGAATACTTAAATGAAGAATGAACAATAAAATTAACGAGACTAATTATCTACCTGTTACCTATTAACGCTTATAGATAGATATACGCTTATTGAGCTACGACAGATTTCGTCATCTTATAAAAGCTGAAAGTTTTCCTGTACATGACCCCTTTAAAGGTGAAAATGACCAGGAACTATGGAGTGTCGGTCGTTGTTATTTTAATTTATGTTAAGAGGGCGACTAACCCAAAAAATCAAACATCGTCCTTCTCTCTTCACATTCACGCCCGTATTTCATATGCCAGCCGCCAGGTGAAAAAGGACGACGCGGATTTATCGCCAAATTACTTTTTTCTCAATAACTCGATAAATATACAACATTTTAAAAATCCGCTAGATCGATCTCTCAATGATAGAATTGTATACAATGTGTTAAAATATTAACTTAGTTCAATGCACGGTTATGGCAATAAATGAAAAATTCGTGAAAATTAGATGCATCTTTGTGATTTTTTTCTATCGAGAAAATTTTATGATATCGTGTTTCTGCTCAGATCGAATTCTTGGAAATATAATTTAGTATCTAATTTTAGAAAATGAAATAATTGGGGGCTTATTTAAAAGTATAAAAATGAATTATAAAATCGAAAATGTTACGTTAGTCGCCCCTGGCCCCTTAATGCTCATGCTCGATGTATTTACAATCATGATGATGTTTTGAGAGAGACAATTATGTAGTTTCAATGAAAATTTATAGAGCTCATTAGTTTGTTGTCGCATGGTTTGAGCTAACAGCGATCAATGCGATCGCTATGTATGATTATGTTTGTATTTCTAATACATGATTAATTGATGTTATTGCTTGCATTAAGAGCGCTTACAGACAAACGGCACGTGTCGGCGGCACGCGTCGGCGGCAGTCGACAGCAGACGACGGCACGTGTCGGTGGCAGTCGACGGCAGCCGTCGGCAGTTTATCACGCTTGCAGTTGTGACGTAGCGCGTAAAGGTAAAGGTCCACAGGTCGGTATCGTACGCAACGAACGTGTCGCATCAAACGGATATTTTTTTTACAGTACGTCATCTGTATCGGCAGCGTACGGGTTACCGACTAGACAGTATGTTTATCTTCAAATTAGTCCAAACAAAGTTTCTAAGTCAAAATTTCTGCTTTCGACTATTCCATCCATTTTGAGCATTCATTTACTAGGTTAGTCGATAGTCCGTACGCTGCCGATTCAGCGGACGTACTGCGAAAAAATTATCCGTTTGATATGAGACGTCTGTTGCGTATGATACCGACCTGTGGCCGCTTACCTTTAGGCGGTACGTCACAACTGGGGGCTTACCACCACCTTTACTAAGCGACACCGTTTAACAGATAAGCAATAATTACTTTAACGTCAAGCTAGCGATCTTAAAAAAGTTGATATTTCACAGCGGATTTAACAATGTTTTGCATTTTTTACTGTTTTATGTAAAATTATATTTAAAAAGTGAGTACGGTAATGTTATTGTAATCTTACAACAAAGTGTTCTGGAACATGATCGTTTTAGAAAAGGTCATGGTAGGCCCCCTGCAAGCTTCATAAACTGTCAACGGCTGCCGTCGGCTGCCATCGACTGCCGTCAACTGCCGTCGACTGCCGCCGACACGTGCCGCTAACTGCCGTCGACTGCCACTGACACGTGCCGCCGACACGTGCCGTTCGTCTGTAAGAAGCCAATTCCTAATTTTACACACTACAGGGCTTTTAGCTAACGCCTTTGTTGGCTGACGAACTGGCTAGGCTTGGGGCCGAGAGTCTCATATATAACCCAGAACCGGTCTGCGGTATACCTCCCAGTACCACAAAGCAAGTGCTCATAGAATGGAGTCACAGACTAAGCAGGAAGCAATGGGCTGAGACCCCTGGCCTTGAACACTCCAAGGCACTAATTCCTGGCTTCAACAAGAAACTATCAGAATTATTCTTACCTTGGGTCGGAAACAATTAAGAATCCTTACCAGAATCCTAACTGCAAGCTCAACAAACACCTAAACAGAATGGGTATTTGTAGCATAAAGACTTGCAGATCCTGTGAGGAGGAGAATGCTCTACTACAGAGCAGGAACCTGGAACAGGCATCTTGGTCGCCACTAATACTCATCCAACCATATCGTTCAATTTAATATGAGCAGTATTAGGTTGGGGATGATACTTTAGTGCGAAGGAGTACAATAGATCCTTATGGATCGCAGTGACGTCAGGGCTACAGCGACCTGCCATCTTTAACACAAAAAATGCCTTTGTTAATTTCACTGCTGAAATCCGTAAAGAAATGTTACGGACATAATATTAATTATTTTGCGGTGTCAAATAAAAAATTCACGACAGCACTTTTACCAGGGGTTCAGACAAAATCGTAATTTGTAAATCACCAGAATTTACTTTACAATTCGTTTATTATGCAGAGATCGTACATTGTTAGTGAAAAATTCGATCCTACGACTACGGGTTTAAGGGTAAATTTTTTAACTATTTACACACCTAATTTCAGCGAAATCTGTTTAGTGGTTTAAGTGCGAAGACTTTATGTGGACAAACAAAAAAGACAAACAGACGCTTTCCCAGACAGACCGACACACTTTTGGATTTATTATAGGTTTGAATAATAAATAACACTGTAATACTGCACTTGGAAAAGATTTAAGTTCTAAAGTGCCTCTAAAGCTTTCGACATCTGGTTTGCATTTTGCATAAATACTTTTCCCCGCAAATGTCGAGGCATTTTAAACTTCTGATATAAATATTTATTGTGGAGCTAGATAAATATCAGACTTTGAATTGAAGTTAAAGAAGGTACGGGTGTAAAAAACGTATATATTTGTCACTCCAGTGGTACTTAAAATTTTAACGTTGTTCGTGGCGGCCGAAAAGGAAGATCTTCCGACCGAGCGCGATAGCATGCTCGGTCAGGCCGAAGCCCACTGACGTCATTTCAGACGTTGTACATATCTTGCCGTTCTCCGAAACTTCGATAGCGCGATGCAGGAATGTTAGGCGAATTGTGGGTACCGCCACAAAATATTATTCTGGGATTATTCAAATTCAAATTCAAATCATTTATTTCGGGCATCAGTGGCCCATAAAACAAATACCTTAAAACTAACATACATATCAATTATTTAATAAATACCTTAAAACTAACATACATATTTTATATAATATATTCTTAAAAACTAACACTGTCACGTTTTGCCGGCGACGTGATTCGCTTCGTTCCGGAGTCTCCCCCGGACCCTCCGATAGACTACATCCATCGGCCAGAACTCGTATATAATACTAAAATATATTATACAACCTCTCTAATTTTTAGAGTTCCGTAGCCAACAAGGAACCCTTATAGTTTCGGTCTGTCCGTCCGTCTGTCTGCCCGCGGTTTTGCTCAGAGACTATAGGACCTACAAAGCTGTAATTCGGCATGAATGCACATAACATTAATGACGCCGACAAAATGGTGTATATAAAAACTTAAAAAAATATTTTTTATAGGAGGTACCAGAAAAAAAAGCGGGGCTACCTACCTACACATCAAGCGGGGATGATATTCTTTTTTGCATCAACCCCACCGTGTGGGGTGTCGTTGGATAGGATTTTTTAAAATAATATTATAGTATTCATAGATCATTTTCCGATATAGGGATCCACTTGTGAAATATGAAGTTTCAAAGCGGAAAAAATCGTTAGAGTCCAGTTACCCCCCTTCTACCAGCTAAACGGTTGCTTCTGGAAATGTGGAAAAATTTATGGAAGTAGGAAATATGCTGAATTTAAAAGGAAAATTATCACGGCTAAGAAAACTTCATAAGTTATTGAGTAATAGTCGATCAACTTAAAAAATATATTCGGCGAAGTATAAAGAAACTTTTCGTTAAAACTGAAATTATGTTGTTACGAGTAGTAGTGTTAAACTCGTTATCAATGTACTATCAGAGAAGTTGACTCCTATGCAAATCGGGGAGCTAAGTAGTTTGGTTGCGTTAAGTCAAACCCAGCTGACAGATCACAATTAACATTGAATTGACATATTCGACCAAATAACGTTTTTCTGTCAATTGCATAGGAATCAACTTCCTCGATAGTACATTGTACATTCATTGACCATACAAAAATTATCAAAAACTAGCGGTACTACGGAACCCTACACTGCGCGTGGCCTGACACGCTCTTGGACGGTTTTTTTAAATAGTTCCTAATCATAAAATTTATTCGCTCACCTGTAATTTGTCTTTTACCTCTTTACGCTCAAACACCTTCGATGATCTTTAACTTCCGAAAAGGACAAATTGTCACATACGTTATCCTTACAAAAAGTTCCATTTCCACGTCAAAAAGAAATTGCAACGAGAAAGATCTGGTAGACAAACATTATAATTGGCCAAGTGCGAGTTGGACTCGCGCACAAAGGGTTCCATACCGTTATAGAGCAAAAAAAGGCCAAAATTTGTGTTTGTGTATGGGAGCCCCCCTTAAATATTTACATATTAAAGCGCCATCTTTTAGCATTTTCGAAAGACTACTTAAAGAATTCTACCTGACCGACAATATCAGTCAACAATCTGTGTAAATTATTATTTTAAGCTTTGTTTACTTGTTTGTCCACCCTGATTGTTATTTTCTAGATGTGATGCTCTCTGAAACGTTTTGATGGTTGCCTGGAAGACATCGCTTTTAGCGATAAAGGTCGCCAAAATTGTACTTCAATGTAACTGATGTGTATGTTATAACTGTATATATTCGTGGTGTACAGTAAAGATTATTATTATTATATTTCATTTTTAGTATTTGTTGTTATAGCGGCAACAGAAATACACAGAATACGTGGGAGAGCCATGCTTCGGCACGAATGGGCCGGCTCGACCGGAGAAATACCACGTTCTCACAGAAAACCGGCGTGAAACAGCGCTTGCGCTGTGTTTCGCTGAGTGAGTGAGTTTACCGGAGGCCCAATTCCCTTTCCTATCCTCCCCTATTCCTTTCCCTTCCCATCCCTACCCTCCCCTATTACCCTATTCCCTCTTAAAAGGCCGGCAACGCACCTGCAGCTCTTCTGATGCTGCGAGTGTCCATGGGCGACGAAAGTTGCTTTCCATCAGGTGACCCGTTTGCTCGTTTGCCCCCTTCTTTCATTAAAAAAAAAAAAAAAAAAAAACACAATCTGTGAAAATTTTAGAAGTCTAGCTATAGCGGTTATTGAGATACAGCCTGGAGACAGACAGACAGACAGACAGATAGACGAACAGACACACGGACAGAATGGACAGATATCGAAGTCTCAGTAATAGGGTCCCGTTTTTACCCTTTGGGTACGGATCCCTAAAAATGGTGATAAAACAATGATGATGAATTATTGTTATCATCAATAATTATTATAGCATATCGCAATACTTTTGTATATTATATTGTTATCATGAATCGCAGTATATTGTAACAGTTTTGTTTGGTTTCACAAGTACCCGCCTACTTGTTATTTCTTTGTGTTTATAAAACAATTTTCGTTTGCCAAAACAAAAACATTGTCGGTTCATCTTTGACGTCACAGTCGTATCTTTAATACCTAAACTTAGTCTGTTGTTACCTGCTACTACGTTAAAAACTATTGTTACTTTTATTAGTTACATATTTAATAATATTTTAAGCACTGTTGCATGATGCAATAGATTTTTATTGAAAATAAATAAAACAAAGTATATTCAATAGTATGGAGTTCTCTATTCTATTTCCTCATTCTCTCCTATTGTTATTGCATCCAGTATAATATGCTTCATTCTTCAAAGAACGTCTCTTATTACGTTTCTGTCCGTTCGTCGCACAGATTCGTAAACTGTCTAGCTGTCTTCCCGTAAAGCTCAGTTGAAACTACAAAGGACTTCTTGAAAAACGGAGTTGAAGCGTTAATTACACAGGTACTATGAATTAAGGAGATTCTTGTTTACTAGTTCTTTCCGCGGCTTTAATGATAATTACTGGCACAATAACTTTTATACCTTACTAGGTGACCCGGTGATCTCTGTATCACTTCATATCAATCCATAAATCTTTCCTAAGCTTCCACGAATAATTCAAGACTAAAATCACCCAAATCGGTTCACCCGCTCTCGAGTTTTTGTGACATTAGCACAGATTATACGTGGGAGAGCCATGCTTCGGCACGAATGGGCCGGCTCGACCGGAGAAATACCACGTTCTCACAGAAAACCGGCGTGAAACAGCGCTTGCGCTGTGTTTCGCCGAGTGAGTGAGTTTACCGGAGGCCCAATCCCCTATCCCTTCCCAACCCTCCCCTATTCCCTTCCCATCCCTATCCTCCCCTATTACCCTATTTCCTCTTAAAAGGTCGGCAACGCACCTGCAGCTCTCCTGATGCTGCGAGTGTCCATGGGCGACGGAAGTTGTTTTCCATCAGGTGACCCGTTTGCTCGTTTGCCCCCTTATTTCATAAAAAAAAGATTAAAATTCTTATTTTAATAGATTTTATTCCCTAAGATGCAGAATAGATTTATTAGTATTTGAAAGTTTCTCCATTAAAAAATTTATTTGTAAGATATAAAAAGCATTACATATGGACTAAAAAAAGCTACAATAATATTATTAAACATTACTTAATATATTTTGTTCAACAAGGATTAACAAAAAATATTTTAAGCTGCTTTCCCTCGTCTGACTAATTGGTTTTCCATCGGATTCACATCGTTATTAAACAGCGAAAACATTATCATAATCCGTTCAGGCCATTAACTGACTGTTGTGAGCGTGGATTTTCATTTCAAATGCATTCCAATTTCCAGTAAATACATTCAACAATTTGTTTTTTAGCCATAATATTTTTTATTAAAATACAAATACTTGACTGATTCTATACTGTACTCGGCGAAACATGGCGGTAGCGGTCATTGACTCTCTGTCAAAAACTTGTCATTTTCTATATAAATCGCGATTGAAAATGGAGTGTCAGATGTTGTCAATCTTGGCTTTGTATAGAAAATGACAAGTTTCTAACAGGGAGTCAATGACCGCTACCGCCATGTTTCGCCGAGTACAGTATAAGTACAATTAATTTAAAAATAAATAACCAGCCATAAAAAGCAACAATTTGTTTTGACAACAAAAAAGCTGTTTCTGAAAAGTGTATTGCAATACCTACAAAGTTACAGCTCAACCGGTTTCAAAACTGTAAACTTTTGATTATGTAAACTTTATACAGAACTAGATAACCCTGTAATACTAATATAAACCTTCCCTGGACTTCCAAAAATATTTGAAGACTAAAATTAGCCAAACCAGTTGCGCCGTTCTCGAGATTTAGTGAGATTTACATTATTTTTTTAATTTTTTGTTTTTTTTTTTTCATTTAAATTATTTTAATTTTTCCCGAAGATGAACGCCGCCGCCGTGGCCGGCCTAGAAAAAGGTGGCGTGACGAGCTGGAGGCATACCAGCCAGGCTGGCTTTCGGTGGCGAAGGAGCGAGAACAGAAGAAGATCCTAGGGGAGGCCTTTGCCTAGCAATGGGACACTATAGGCTAATCTATACTTATAATATATATATATTTTTTTTTTATGAAATAAGGGGGCAAACGAGCAAACGGGTCACCTGATGGAAAGCAACTTCCGTCGCCCATGGACACTCGCAGCATTAGAAGAGCTGCAAGTGCGTTGCCGGCCTTTTAAGAGGGAATAGGGTAATAGAGGAGGGTAGGGAAGGGAAGGGAAGGGAAGGGAATAGTTGAGGGTAGGGAAGGGAATAGGGTAGGGGTTAGGGGATTGGGCCTCCGGTAAACTCACTCACTGTTTCACGCCGGTTTTCTGTGAGAACGTGGTATTTATCCGGTCGAGTCGGCCCATTCGTGCCGAAGCATGGCTCTCCCACGTATAAATATTTTAATTTTTATAGAAGATCTTATATTTCTCTCTTACCTTCCATTTTAAAAAATCACAGTTAGCAAGGGGAAATTGTAAGGACGTTCCTGGAACTTATAATATAGCCTTCACAATTTTTCGAGTTATTCGCGTGTGAAAATTGAAAGTATTATAAAAAGTCAACGATTGCATCACTTATAACAAGTGCTCGTTATTAAAAGTTATAATCTATATTATGTATGTTTCGAGGCACTAATATTATTATTACAAATCGGTTTATATTTCACAAGGAAATTCCCATATTATGCTGTAAAGAGCTCACAGGAGTTCTTGGAAGACAAGTCATTAGTATCTCAATGTTTTCCAGAACTGGTGATCAAAAGCATTGAATAAATATATAGATTTTTGTGAAACAACTGGTTTCCTGATGCAATTACGAATTCCTATGGATCCTGCCTTCAGACGCTTTGCAGACGACGAGGCGGGGCGAGCTTTTTGTTCGCGAACATGCCGCGCAGCCAGTGCCGGCCGGGCACCTGCAGCGCGGTCTTTTTGCGTTGGTAATATTATATAGGATTTCTTTTGTGCTATCGTTCGCGGCGAAATTGACCGGCCCGCCCCGCTCCGTCGTCTTCAAAGCGCCTAATACCCCGATCGTGGGAATCGCAGACACAATAGATTTTCAATTATTATGCGGCACCCGGGTGCTGCATGGGAGTTGATGGGTTAAACGCCCTTAACTCAAATTGCAATCGATAGTTTTAATAACGAAAGAGGTATTACGTGGGCAACACTGAAAATGTTTAGAACTGGCCAGTTAGAAACATTGCTAATGAATTATTTTCTTGAATTTAAATTTTAGAACTCTTTGGTAACCTAATGTAATATATTCCATTTATTTGTCATTTGTTTTTGTAAATTGGCGGTGAATATAAAACTCGTGATACACGTGAAAATGAACCTAACGTGATAAAATTTTCCGTCAATGATTTATTATGACTTTCGTTGTGGGCTTACTCAACAACAAAGCTATGGTAGGCTGCGATTAGCATTTCTTAATAAAGCCCCATCTCGTGCCACTATTTACAATTGGTTTAACGAGTTTAAGCGTGGACGTAGAAATCCGTTAGTAACATAGAATATCATTGTAGAAATCTCAGTGATGATCCGCGTGAGGGACGTCCTTTAACAGCGACTACTGAAAATAACATCAGTGCTGTGCGACGCATGATCGAGGAAGATAAGAGAGTGACCTACCAGGACATACAGGCAAGCTTAGGCATTAGTATGAGTCAAGTTCAAAAAATATTACACGAACATTTAGGCGTCAGGAAGCTTTGTACCAGATGGATTCCCCATACTTTAACTGACACCAGAAACGCCTTCGCATGGACTAGTGTCGCCAAATGTTAGATAAGTTCAACGGTGGTGACTCAAATGCTATATTTGACATCGTCACAGGTGATGAAAGCTGGATTTATTGCTACAAACCCGAAACCAAAAGACAATCAGCTCAGTGGATGTTTCCTTTCGAGGATCGGCCAACTAAGGTAAAGAAAGGAAGAAGTCAAGGAAAAAAGATGATTGCCTCATTCTTCGGTCAGAAAGGTCATTTCGCGACAGTTGTGCTAGAAGATAGAAGGACAGTTACTGCAGACTGATATGTCAATCGTTGTTTGCCTGTTGTCTTAGAAAAAATTCGAGAGCAGCGCCCTCGAAGCAGGATCATCCTGCACCACGACAATGCTTCAGCGCACTCCGCAAAACGGACTGTTGAATATTTGTCGATGGCAGGTGTCGAGATAATGAGTCATCCGCCATACAGTCCTGACCTGGCACCCTGCGACTTTCATTTATTCCCAAGAACTAAAGATAAGATTAGAGGTATTCGCTTTACGAGCCCTGACGATGCGGTGAAAGCGTACGAAAATGCTATAGAACAGACTCCTAAGGAAGACTGGGCCCACTGCTTTTCTCAGTGGTTCCATCGAATGCAGCGATGTGTAGAAAGGAACGGAGATTACTTCGAAAAACAATAAAAGTATTGGTAACTTTCTACATTAAGCCGTTTTTCATTTTCTAAATATTTTCAGTGTTACCTAGGTACCTATAGGATATTTTGACAGAACGCATCGCAAAAACAAAAATGGTGCTAGAAGTGCGTAATATCAAGTTAAAAGGAATATAGTCTACTTTTTAAGCAAAATACTACGCATGTGCATTCTGAACCTGGCGTAGGACATCCTACGCCAATTTCGAAGGTTAATAATGGTTCAGAATTTTAAAATATATTTATAGTGCCTTTTCATTTATCGAAGCTGTATGTAAAATCCCACACAGATTTGATTTCTTACTCCGCTGCCAAATTATCGGATGCATCTTGACTAATCTTGTTGGGGTTTTGGCAAACCATTAGTTAATCGGCCCAAGTGGCCTGGTAGGTAAACGCCAACTTTCTAACTCCGTATCAGAAGTTAAATCGCTTAAGCTGTCGTTAGCACTGCGCTGTTCTCGAGCCAACGTAGATCTTAACTGCACACAACTTCCTAACTTGTAGATAGAGATTTATATAATGTGCACATTATAATGTATAAACAGTAGACTATCTTCAAACTAGAGCCCCGAGTCAGAGTAGACAGAATTATAGAGTATGCCGACTTAGAACTTATGTTGAAATTTTTAAATTTGACGTATTATGACGAAAATCGTCGCTAGGGTTGTTAACTTGTTACATACGAATTTAAAACTATGACATATTCGATGGACGTGTTCCTCTTTGGTCGTATTGTTGTTTGTGTATTGGCACATGCGATTAAAGTTGTCAGAATCCAATTTTGAAAACTTTATTTTTAATATTTAAAAATTTATTATATCAGCCAGCGCGAGGCACATAATCCTAGTGAAACCCGACGAATTTGACAGATATTGAAACATGTCCGTCTCTTTGCAGTCGAACTACTGGTCGTTATGTCTATTGTGCCCGAGTCAAAAAAAAACTAGGCCTTTACATGTGGATGTTTTATACAGTATTTTTCAGAGCGAAGTAACCACTCCTCAAATACTGTAGTGCCTGGGACAAGATTTTTAAATGTCCGTTTGGTTGCCCAAGCGCATACGGCATTCTCGCATCATAGTCGGTCTAGTTCAGAGGAAAGAACTAGTCAATACGTCTGGGACCAACTATGTGCGGGTTTCCTCACGATGTTTTCCTTCACCGTACGAGCGTCCGTATTATGTACTTGAGATCAGAAAATGTCTCATAGGTACACGCCTCTACCCGGGTTTGAACCTGCGCCCTCTAGGAGTGCGAACCGAAGGTCTGCCCATTAGGCCACGGACGCTCAACTCAGCCCCGAGTCAACCGCACTCACATTTATGCGTGATTTCAGATTTTTTTAAGCTTTTGCATACCTTTTCTGGGCTTTGAGCGCGACAACCGAATCAAGAAATTCCATAACGAAAAACCCTAACATACCCACTCCGAACGGCACAGCAGTTCGGCGTTTCCAGATTCAGCACGTTGTTTGAGTGCGTGCGACTAGACTTATGCGAATTATAATTGCATAAATTGATAAAAAAATTTATGCACTATGCTAAAGCTTTACCACGGCCGTCCCCGAGTGCCACATGTATTTCTTTCATATAAAGCTGCTGAGGTTACTGAGTGAATCCTATTAATCATAGAGTAAAGAGTTGTAAAAGTGGGTTTCTTACCTGCCTTTGAATCCTTAAATTGTCTAATCCATACTAATATTATAAATGCGAAAGTGTGTCTGTCTGTCAGTCTATCTGTCTGTCTGTCTGTTACCACTTCACGCCCAAACCGCTGAACCCATTTTGCTGAAATTTGGTATGGATATACTTTGAGCCCCAGGAAAAGACATAGGATACTTTTTATCCCTGGAAAATGTACGGTTCTCTCGCGATAAACGATTTATGTCGCAACGGAGTTGCGGGCGTCATCTAGTAGTCAATATTTTGCATACCAATTATTACAAAAACTTCAAAATGATACCGAAGATTAAAGCAACTCATTTTCCAAAAGAGACTTTATATACACGACTCATTGGTTAGATTCGGTATTCCAACGGGCATTTTTCACTAAGCTGGCGTGGAATCACGCGGAGATGGAATTTGAGGTTTTCAGTCCGGCCACGTACATCATTCCCGACCTCCGACCAATTAATATTAAAGCCCTTTTAAGTGGCTTTTTGATCCTTTGACCTCAACAAACCTTGATACATACATGGTGGAAGGTACAATTATTAATGTATTTTCAAATAAATAATGACAGTGTGATTATATTTTTATTCTCTCAGCACCATTTTGGTAATAAAAATTAGTGGTAAGTAAAAAAGTTATATAAAACTGTTTCGCTAAGCATTCGTTTTTAAGTTTCAGGTTTAGCGCTAGAGCACGCTACCCATCGATCGTGGAATAACGAGACACAATTGCTTATCTATTGTTATCGCGGCCGGATGCGGTCGCTTAGGGCTTCATGAATTAAACCCTTACAAACCCTCGATTGGGCACACGTCATAGGGTCACAGCACACAATATATCAACTCGGAAAGGGATCGGCACCGTATCACCTCGAGCCGTTCAATATTGTTTGTATGAAATTCCCTACTGCAACGCACTACACTACTAACGCTCTACCATAACAGGCTCCGAACCGGGATGCGAAGCGTGGTCAACTAGCTTACGGCTCGTCGTCCCCGTGCTTACGTCTCTCCGTCCAACCTTGCTTCAAAGTTCAAACTGATCTGGGGCCAGCGGTCTGCGAGCCATAGCCGAGTTGAGTAGCCGCTTTGGTTACGTGCAAACGTTAGGTTGACGCCGGTTGACGGCGAGGCGAAAGGCGATACGGTGACGATCCCTTTCCTTGTTGATATATTGTGTGCTGTGACCTTTATTTGTGCCAAAATTTTTAATACAATAGTAGACCTTATACGCAATTCCGTTGCATAGAAAGTCGTCTATCAAGTGGGAATCATTTTCCGTGATAAAAAACTACGAGGTATCCTTTATCCTTTCCTAGGACCTTCATAATGTAAGTGTGATTCTGTATTATTTGATAGGCAGATAATTTAGCCTGCAAGTTGCGACATGTTACAAGCATTTCTCAAATCTTACATACATTTATTTTAAGCTATAATTAAGTCACAGTTTCTTTGTTTTTAGTATTTTTACTTATTGTTATTTGTAGGTAAATAATTCCAAATACTATAGCGGTATGTTTACTTATCTACATATTTAACAGGTTACAGGGCGAAACTGCATTTGGAAAACGTCATGGCTTTCTCTAAAACATAAGATAAAAGTGTCACACATATTTCTTCTGTTTCATTTCATCACTCAAACTTTAAATGGCCTGAAAACGAGACTACAGTTGATAAATTACGGTCCTAAAAAGTTTCTTGTTTCATTTCGCAGTGAGTTTTAGTGTGGGAATGATTTCCCCCGAGTCACAGAGCGAACTATTGATATATTTATGGGGAACATTTACTAATTGTTAATTTTAATGTAGTTTTAATTGGACTATGATGAATGGGATACGAGTAATTAAGGAAAGCTGTTGGCACCTTAATATATTATTATTACTGTGGTTCTTATTTTTCTTGGTTAGATTATTCGGGTTTTATTTGATTATATTGTTTGTTTGTAAAAATATTTTACCCGATACACTGATTATTAAAAGTGTGCTAAAATAATCGAGTGATCAAAATGTCGCAAAAGAGAATAAAAATATGTAAAATAAATTACTTAATTAATTTAAAATATACGTTCATAATATACAAAATCATAATAATTATATAATTAGACAAAAAAATTAACTGCTTATTTCACTATATTTTTACTACCGATGTCGAATTTACTTAAATGCGAATACAAAAATTCCTGTCTTTTGATATCGTATTGAAAGATTTTGGTTCTGAGAAAGTGAAGTACCATTTGAGTCTCACATGCCACATAATAACATTGCTGTCAAGAAATTGTGTGAAGTATAATAAACGACTAATAATTCTTAAAACAAAGGTACACAATGTTACCAAAGCCATAAAACTATAATTTATTATGGGCTGCTTTTAGTTTAAATGGTCAGGTTGACATTTGGCATGGGAACGTTTTTTGTTCACCCTGCAGGTCACAGTTTATTTTACTGTTAAATATTTTACACTTCTCTCCTTTCTTCCTTGGAGTATAGACGTGCCTTACCGAATGCGCTTAACCTAAATAAAGCGCAATATAAAAGTGATTTTCTTTTATTTAATCTATCCACGACCTCACAGTCTAAGTCAATAAGACTAACAACCGAAATAATAATATTAGTTATTTTACTTACCTACTACTATTTACTATCAAACCTATGACGTCATAATATTAGTCGGTCGTACTTAGCGAAGAGTTTCGTCGCAAGCTACGATTCAATTGCTACGGTTGTTGTAGACAACAGCATTTGAATCGTAGCAAAATCATATTTTTCGTATTCGATTTCTAAATTCGTTTTCCGTATTCCGAAATATACGGAAAGCGAATTCAGAAATAAAGTAAATCAGTAGAAAATATATTAACTGGCGCACACGTTCGCTTTTTTTTCCGAACGGAACGAATTCCACACGCAGATTTCAAGTGAAATTCAGCGAGTTCACGCGTTAAAGAAAACGAATGTTTGAGCCAGTTTCACGGAATTCCAAATCGAAATTCCACATCAGGAAAATGAATACGGAAAAAAAACTGTGTATGTGGCAATGCTACTTTTTAACTATGACCGTCATTGCCCAGCTATTCACAATATAGGTGACTTTCAAATCCTCGCAGCAAACAACCGTCACCGTAAAAAAATCTAATAAAATGCCACTTTATGATCTAGGTTATAAATTTTTGCTTTATGCCACTATAAAGCAGCGGCGGCATGAGTCGCTAGACCCCGCCCCCAAGACCTATGCCTCCCCCCCTTCCCCCTAAATAGAATCCTGGCTACGTCCATTTTTGTCGGTCGCGATCGCTTGTCGCGGGTATCGGAAAGTCGCCTTTAGCAAGAGAGACTACGCTTGTAGAGCAAGACTACGTTTATAGAGCATTAACTATGTCCACACTGTACATTTTTTTTTCATCAAGGGCATGCGTCATAGCGCAGTCAACAGCGCACGTGAGGCATGCCCGCGACGCATGCGCTCTGACCGTATCCAAAACTTTCGCTTGGTTCTTTTTTTTTTCTAGAATTTCTTATGACCAAATAAGTCGCACATAACATTCCACCCAATAAAATGTTCTCGTCGCACATGTTAAGGTAAGCTTATGCGGGCAACTAAAATTGCTCCACTCCAGTCAATCCTCGTCGACTATGACATCACGACTACATCAAGCAATTTTCGGCAACAAGCAGCAATATTGTGCAATACAGCGCAATACAATTAAGCGATATGGCGCAACTTCATCAACTAATTACTAGGCAATACTGTCAATGTCGCCGATACGAATTGACGAATAGCCCATCGGATATTCGTCAATTCGTATCGGCGACATTGAGCGATATGAAATAATCGCCGAAATAATCGCCGCAATTTATTAAAATTGCTCCATATTACTCCACTAATGGGGTTGGCAACTGTCAAAGTGGCGCTATAGTAGCTTTCACCTTGTAGTTGTCAAAGTGTATGGAATTAAAAGGGAATTTTCGATTATTTTAAATAAATAACATGCCTCAGATGTGTGAAGTCCCGTTTTGTAAAGAAATAGGTGCCCACTATAATTCCCAAAAGATCCTAATATGGCTAAGATGTGGCTGAAAGCTATAATAAGGAAAAACTTTAGGCCCGAAGTTAGGCCCCATAAAAATGTAAACATTTCCATGATTCCGACTTCCAAAACATAAGTATTTATCAGGTATGTTATTTTTTAACTATATTTTGTAAGTAAATCATAATATATAAGTAGACATAGTTTGTTTCCATACATGTTTTTATAACATAAAATTATTATTTTAGGTCTCAAGAATTAACACAGATACTACAGATACCCCGCCCAAAGAGCTACTCATTCATACTAGCTCATACAAAAATACTATTAAATTTTTAGTAGGTCCAACCCCAGGTGGATAATTGTTCTCAAGGGTACAGCGGAGCAACAAGTGACCGTCAAAATATGATACAGTGAAGTCCTTTAATAGATAATTAGTGTCAAGAAGGAGACTGTATTATAATGGCAGACAGGGGTTTTAATGTTCAATCAAATCAAATAGGTCTTGAATCTTTGCAATAAAAAACATAATATTTACTATTAACATACCTACTTTTTTTAAAGGCAAGTCACAAATAGCAGGGGTTTTGCTAAAACATGACCAGAAGCTTGCCAGGCAATGTGTGCACATTGAGAGATTGATAGGTTTAACAAAAACATACAAAATTTTACAAACTCTTTTTATGTGCCTTTAGCATCAGAAATATTTTTTATTTGTTTTATGTTATATAAGTTTAGGGAATGTATTGTTGATAATAAAAAGTACAAAATCAATGTATGTTTTATTTATATGATCTTATATTATAACAATGCTTTAATCCAGTTTCATCACATTAATGCTTTATAACTAATATATTACAGATATAGCTGAATAATAAGTTTTTGTTTCTTATAACTAAACTTGGTTTAGTTATAAGAAACAAAAACTTGTTTACAGTTAGATTCCTGTGCTATTCCACTTTTGTGAAGCTTTAAATTTACTTCATTTTTGTGAAGCTTTAAATTTATTGCAGCTGCTTCATAGTTTTTTGCAATATCCTCTAATAAAGGTATTTTCCCCCATATTTGAATCCAAATCCTCTTGCTAAAACAAGGTAGGTATCGGGACTCACACAATGCCTTAGCTTCACTTATTTTCTTGTCATCACTAAAAATAGTAATAAAATATTATAGGTGATTATAGATATTTGATTGAATTGTAATGAAAATATTTGTACTTATGTACGTGGGTTATGTATACTTACCAGCAAAATTACTGTCGTATGTAAGTTTGGGTTACATGAGGTAACAATGAACTAGCATTTATGTCCCGATATGTCCTAACATGAGGAACTTCCATCACATCGTCAATGGACTGATTGTCTGCACTTCCAAAATTGGAATTCCGGTCGTAAAGTTCCAATCTACAAGGTGAAAAAGTTAAGAATAAATAACAACAATAGAAGTTATAATTCAAGCTCCAAATTGAATATTTACTTAATATTGTTACGTAACTTAAAAATATTTGTAAAAAGGTACACATTTTTTCCATTTTTTGGCTATGAGTGCCTAATTTTATTGGAAAAAAATGCAAATCAAATATTTTTGAGGTTATACCTTTCGACTAATTCTGCCCGTCTTCCGTTAAGCGATGCGCCTCTTTTCATTAGTTCAGCTTTTAGCTCACTTACACGCCAAGACGAATACATAATGATTTCAATATAATTATTACAGAAATTATGCAAAACTACTAAATAAATTTGTTGTTGTTGTTTGACAAAATCATTGACAGGTAAAAGCTAAGGTGGCGGCATCTACGAAAAGTTTCGACCGGCCTTCCCCATTGCTTCAAATCGCTCCATTCGTGTCGCCGGGCAATTATTGCCCGTGTAAGCGCTTCTTTACAATAATCTGACAGACACTGCAACTGAACAAAAATGACAATGTTGGCATTGCGTTCGTTGACGCAAACAATTATTGAATGCGCCAAAACAAAATTTGAATGAAAGAAGATAACGAAAATTGAAGATGAAAGTGCATAGTGTGGACAAAGACTATTTTTATATTATAGTTCCATAACAAATATTTTGCATTGTCGTAGAACTAGACGGAAGATGTTACGGCAATTTATGTTCCCTGCCTCGCTGGCCATCGCTACGGATGGATGGATTCTATTGTATAGCTACAGAAGTTTACAAAAATAAATCTTAGACCCAATTTCACCAACCTCTGTTTGTTAAATCCTAAAAAGGCATTACTTAACGGACCTTGGAAAATTAAACAGACTGTTAAAATACTTATGTCCCACAGTAAAAATTTAACAGCGGATTAGTAAATGCAATGTTAAGTGAACAACGAGTGAACAACTATCAATTCGTTCATTCTTGTTATAACGCGACGAAATTGAAATGTACAAGATTAATACGACAAGTTTGCTGCAATGTGTCACTTTCTTCCATAGTAGTATAATAGTAGATAATGCGACCAAATTAAAATATCACTGATGGCATACATTTGTTTTGCTATAATAGTTCTTCTTAATTTACCAGGTTAATAATTATTATCTGTCAAAGCTGAAAACATTAATCATAATACAAACTTTTATTTACATATTTCGGTTCGGTAATTTTGATACAAGTTAGTACATTTGCAATGTCAAGGAAAATCCGAAGGCTGAATTTTTGGCAAAGTGAAAATAAATAATTATTCATAACTATGAAAATAATTAATAATAAGGACGTAGCGGAAAGATGGCGGAAAGACTCAAAAGTCAAAATAGATTCTTTTATTGATATTGCATATTATTGTCTTTGAAAGTTGTTATTTTGACTCATATACCAGCCTGTTAAATATTTAACATAGCAGGAATTAAATTGAACACCGTGTTAGGTGATTTAACATGACAATAGGGCATGGTGGAACGCTCGATAGCTCTAACAGGCTATTATCTGATTTAACAAGCCATTATTTATTTAACATTGCTTGATGAAACTGGGTCTTATGCTAATAGACTAGATGAAAACTTGAGAAATGTTTTCTCGTTATAAAATAGACATAGCTTTAAAAAGACGTATTCTCAAAAAGCAAAGTATTATAATATTATTTAAGAAGCAATTTTTCTTCTACGAGTATGAATTTAAAAAGATGTATTTCTAAAAAGCAAATATTAAAATTTTCTCTTTTCAAATCTCTAATAGAAATGTCGAAAACACTGGTGAACTAAAAAGTGAATTCAAAACAGAAAATCCAATGTCAATTTCCAATGGATTATATTTATTTAACGATCAAACAAAGACAATAAAAGCATGTATAAGCTGCAAATAAAGCGTTTTATAATCGTCATAATATTATTATGTATTATCATGTGTCGGACTGTCGTGTACATCGCTATCAGCTCTCTACATTCATTAACTGACATCATTATGTGTAAAGAGGATTAACACGTCAATTTAGTGATGTGCCATGTAAAAATTGATAATTTTGACATGGAAATTAGATTTGCATATTTTTGCATAGAGTTATTATACGGCTGTCGTAATTTTGACATGAAAATTAGATTTGTACATCGTTGTTAAGTGACTATCGATTTTTTGACATGAAAATTACATTAGTACATTGTTATTGCTTTTGATGCTAATAGAGTGTTTTTGTATGTTCAACTTCACGTAAAAGTGACTTTACAAAATAATTATTATTAAAAAGATTTTTTTACTATTACTTATAGCTAATAACAAAGATGTTAGCATTATTATTCTAAAAGTGTTAACTTTGTTAACCTATTCAAAAATAAATAAGTATTTTGATTTTGAAAAATATTTTTATTTTGATTTTATTTATAATTTTATGTTAGACTTAATCGATAAGGAGAAAATTAGTCCATTATTTCTAAATAAAAATATCAGTTCTCGCTTACGAAAAATCTATTTTTCATAAGCCAGAACTGATATTTTATAATTAGACAGTAAAAAGCTAAAAATTAAATAAATCTTTATAGCATTCAAAGACTATGATTTAATAATAATAATACATCACCTTACAAAAAGCTGTCATTCTCAACACATGCCGTATCGTCCGCAAGTTTTTAGCCATTAACAATTAATCATCACATTAACAGAAGTTGCTTGGCCACAAGCCCGCAACTGTAGTAGAACCCTGTAAAGGAGAATAAAAAACAAAAAATCATAATAATAATAATGACGTTTATTCAACAATAAGACACCACATTACACTACAATAATAAATTACACGTGACAATAAAATATCTAAAGAAAATTTAAACATCACATACTCAAAACAAAAGACACCAGAATATCATGTGCTTGCTACACACTACTTTCATGACGTTATAAAGCCGTATTTTTATATAAAATAAGGTGGCCAACAAGAAAATGGGTCACCTGGTGGAAAGCATAACCACCGTCGCCCATGGACATTCGCAACATTAGAAGAGCAGCAGGTGCGTTACTGGCCTATATTTCAATCCGTCGGGTATTTAGATCAAAAGTATCGACAAACTGGCCAACACTAGCGCTTTCCGAATGAATTACCGGTTTAATCAACCTGTCCCCAGCTGAAACCACAGTTAACAATGAAACTATATCATAATACACATAACACATAATACATCTTATGTAAAGCTCTAAATACTTACTACGTTTTTATCACTAAACAAATGTCAGCTAAATGATAAATCACATTTTATGTTCTTTTGTTTTCTTGTGGTCTTGGGTTTTTGCAAATTAGCGCAAAGTGACAAATTTTATACGTGGGAGAGCCATGCTTCGGCACGAATGGGCCGGCTCGACCGGATAAATACCACGTTCTCACAGAAAACCGGCGTGAAACAGCGCTTGCGCTGTGTTTCGCCGAGTGAGTGAGTTTACCGGAGGCCCAATCCCCTAACCCCTACCCTATTCCCTTCCCTTCCCTACCCTCCTCTATTACCCTATTCCCTCTTAAAAGGCCGGCAACGCACTTGCAGCTCTTCTGATGCTGCGAGTATCCATGGGCGACGGAAGTTGCTTTCCATCAGGTGACCCGTTTGCTCGTTTGCCCCCTTATTTCATTTTAAAAAAATCGTCATGTTACTAATCCATACTAGATAATATTATAAATGCGAAAAAAGTCTGTCTGTTACCTCTTCCCGCCCAAACCACTGAACCGACTTTCGGTCCCGGAAAAGGACATAGGACACATTTTATCCCAGAAGACCGTGCGATTCCCGATGCGAGTTGCAGGCATCGTCTACAGTATTATTATGAATTCAAAAATGTGTTTATTTTTCTGTCTTTCTTTCCGTCTGTTTGTCTCACTGTGTGTCTATGCGTTTCACCGCATATTCATTTTACAAAACTTGGCATGGCGATATTTTGCACCTCTGTTAATGAATCTCTGTGCAAAAAAATATTACATATTTTATAAAAATGTTTTTAAAATATATTCCGTAGTTGAATAATTATTTTGTGACTACACTCTACCATCTGTGTAATAAATTTTACTTCCATTAACTGTTGAAATATGACCGTTATTTTGTTTCATTAAATAATATATTACCACCGTTAAAAGAATATTAAAACGCATTTCATAATAAAAGATGTCATGGATTTCCATCGATTTTACAATCAGACGGGCAGTGCCAAGTTCCTGCATATATTTCACGAGGTATTTCTCAGAACTACGTAGTTCTATCACGTAGACTATTATTGCTGTTTGAGACAAAGAATTCAGCTGTAGCATTGCATACGAATAAGCCACTAATTTCTTTAATTTTCAGTGGTAATTTTGGCGCATATTGAGCTTAAATCGTGATAAAATTATTGAAAGAGGCGTAATCTGTCGAGGGTCACCAATTTAAGGATACGCGTGAAGGCCGCAAAGGAAGATCTTCCGACCGAGCAAGGTGGTATGCGCGGTCAGCGGGGCTAAAATGGTCGCTTTGAAGAATCATGATATGAATCATAATATGATTATTTTTTCTAAAATCGCAAAATGCAACAATGCTTGCAATTCATTTCTGTATTTTTATACTGATTTGACATTTGTCAGTTTGACAGTTTTGACAATTCATTTGCTGAATTGATTGAGAGGAATTGATAAATGTGACCATTTTAGCCGCGCAGGCCAAAACCCACGTGATTGATTTCAGCTGTGGTATATAACACTAAAGGTGACGATCCCTTTCCGAGTTGATATGACGTGTGCTGTGACCATAATCTGAAAACTTCGAAAGCGCGATGCAGGAATGTAGCGCTAACTGTGGGTACCGCTACAGCCTCATTTCAGTGTTGCTTAGAGCAATGACATGACATTCGCAACTTAGGACGCCTACGCTAGATTGACCGAAGATTTGGAAGTGGTGGCTGATGTTTGTTGGTGCAGTTCAGTTGTTAACGCCTCCATGTTCCAGTGGTTTAGATTGTAGCTCTTGACTTGGAAGTCGGTTCGATTACCGCATTGGAAATAAGTTATTTCCAAGTTCAGTTAGAAAAGTACAGGCTGATCAGCTGATTGTCTGACAAGTATGATGCGTCGGATGGGCATGTAAAAAGTCGGCCCTGCACCTGATCTCTCGCCAGTCTTGTCGGTCACCTGTTCCAGTGGGTTTTGAGAGCAAAGAAATAGAGAGACCTCTTATGTACTGCGCACATACTTGGGCACTATAAAATTACTCTTGCCGTCCTCACTACCGTCGCCGAAACCGGTGTGGGGGTATTACTATTATTATGTGGACGGCGACAGGCTGATGATGATAGACTACGGGACAACTACTTAGTACCGGTAAAGGTTCCTTTAGTGCCCTTGAATTCGCAATAACTAGTTATAATATCACTCCTCGTGGAAATGCGAGTGACATGATGAGCCGTTATCACCGAGTGATGGTGACTCAGACTGTTTACTCGGCTGTCTAGGTTTTAAAATACAATGCATAATACCTCTAATTCTACTTCCATTTAAATTAATATATCCATTTTTCCTCGAATTTAAATAATTATCTTTTTAAATAATTTAAACTTTTGCTGATTAAAGTGCAAGTAATTTATATAATTTGATTTATTTAATTTGACGACCTCTGTGGCTCAGTGGTGAGCGCGTTGGTAGCTCAAGCCGGGGGTCGCGGGTTCGAATCCCGCCGACGGAACAAAAAGTTTTCGAAGTTCCTGGGTCATGGATGTGTATTATAAATATGTGTATCATATAATAAAAATCTTAAATGTATGTATAGTATAAAAGTATTAAATATATTTCCGTTGTCTGCTACCCGTAACACAAGTCCTTCAGGTACTTACCACGGGGCCAGACTGACGTGGTGTGAAGCGTCTATAGATATTATTATATTATATTATATAATTGATTATTGTTTATTGCTAAATTGTTTTAAAAACTATTGATTATTGTTACATTGTTTAGGCAGAAAATATTGTCTTACTTTAAAAATCATCTCGTGCATGCGTGACTCTTCGCTGAACGTATACTCTTTCATAATAAATATTAAATAATAATTAAAGATAATGTTTTTTTGCGAGACAAGCTGTTACCCCTCTTTTATCTAATCTTTATTTACTAACTATTTATTATGCCTTGTTATTTACCTAATACTTACGATTTTTTCTAGCGATAGTTATAATTAACTATATTTAATAATTTACTAGATCTTGCCCGTACGTTTGTGTAGAAACTCTTACATGGAAACAAATACATATTTTGTGTTGTAACTCGTAAAAACTACGCTATCTTTTCCTGGGTCACAAATTATGGTAATACAAAAGTTCATGTAAATTGTTTCAGCCGCTTTGGCGTGAAGACGTAACGGACAGAAAAACAAACTTCTTACTATTTATGTAGGTACTACTAGATAACGACGAAAACTCCGTTGCGTCAAAATTCGTTAATCGCGCCGGAACCGTACATTTTTACGGGATAAAAAGTATAATATGTCCTTTTCCGGGACTCTAACTTTGTCTATATCAAATTTCAGAAAAATCGGTTGAGCTGTTTGGGCACGAAAATGTAACAAACAAACGTATGTGGCGGTACCCACAATTCGCCTAACATTCCTGCATCGCGCTATCGAAGATCTTCCTTTGGCCACCACATACGTACCCCACACGTACTTTCGCATTTAAAATATTAAGTATGGATGGAGTTGCATTATTTCAGATTTTAGCCTATAATTTTCTAGGATATGCTTGCTTCTAGATCTAAAGGTTCAGTAGCTCTAACATTAGTTTAAAGCTATAGTTTTTATCGATACTCGATACCGACTACGTATTAGTATGGCAAATTTTACAGCGCTCTGGCGATCACTTGTGGGACTAAAATCGCCATACTAAATATTTACGTAGTCGGTATCGAGTATCGATAAATTCTACAGCTTTAAACTCATGGTAGAGCTACAGATACTTACATAGTATATAGATCATCCAATTAATCTGTGATTATAAACAGCGTGATTGTATGGCCAATCAACATTAATAACTTGTGTCAACGCAATCACCGCTTGATACGGCTCATTGATTTAGCTATTTATTGCTTCGTACCTAGCTGGTTAAATCAATAGATTTAGACCCAGCCTGTTAAAATGTCATGTCTTCTCTTTTGTTCATTTGTAAAACGAAACAAAAATAAACAATTTACATAAAGAAAACAAGCAAAATAACAAATCATCCTTATTCTTAATAAAAATCACTACATAATATTATAAAACAAAGTCACTTTTTTCTTTCATGTCCCTTTGTTCCCTTTAATCTTTAAAACTACGTAATTCGCAACGGATACTGATGCGGTTTTCAGTAGATAGAGTAATTAAAGAGGAAGGTTTATATTATTAAGTATTTACAATTATTAAATAGAGGAGAAATACTGTTAATTTTGGGGTTTCTAATGTGATGTCGTAAATAGTCTTATTATAGACGACCTCTATGGATCAGTGGCGAGCGCGTTGGTAGCTCAAGCCGGGGATCGCGGGTTCGAATCCCGCCAACGGAACAAAAAGTTTTCAAAAGTTCCTGGGACATGGATGTGTATTAAATATGTGTATCATATAATAAAAAAATCTTAAATATACGTATAATATTTAAAAATTATCAAATATATTTCCGTTGTCTGGTACCTACCCGTAACACAAGTCCTTCAGGTACTTACCACGGAGCCAGACTGACGTGGTGTGAAGCGTCCATAGATATTTAAATATTATTATTATTATAATTACATTTTTTCCGCTTACATTGCAAATGTGTGAATGTACAAATAACGCGCACGCGCGTTATTTGTACATTTTTACTAGGTTTTCAGCTTCGACGCATGACCTGGACAGCAGTGATTGGGGTAAGAACTTTTTTTCCTTTATGAATCAAACAGATTTACAAGTCTATTATAGATGTAAGGACACAGAAAAATTCCAAAACGGTAGGCGAAAGAAGTGGATACAAGGACATTAGGGACTTTAAAAAATTTTTTTTAAGCATTTGGTCGTATGTTGACATTTAACTATATAGCTTTATGTACTGTTTCAGCTTTATCTACTGTGTCGCTCGAGGGCGACTAGCCCAAAAAATCAAACATCGTCCTTCTCTCTTTACACTCACGCGGCACGCCCGTCTTTCACATGCCAGGTGAAAAAGGACGGCGTGGAATCATCGCCAAGTTAGTTTTTTCTTAATAACTCGATAAATATACAACATTTTAAAAATCCGCCAGGTCAGTGTCTCAATGATAGAAGTTTATACAATGTGTTAAAATATTAACTTAGTTTAATGCTCGGTTACGGCAATATATGAAAAATTCGTGAAAATTAGATGCATCGTTCTGATTTTTTTCTATCGAGAAAATTTTAAGCTACTTATCGTGTTTTCGCTTAGATCAAATTCTTAGAAATATAATGTAGTATCTAAGTTTAGAAAATGTAACAATTCGGGGCTTATTTTCAAGTGTAAAAATGAGCTTTACTCAAATTAACGAGACACGTTAGTTTTCTGACGAGACATAATTATCAATTTTTTTTATTGCCAAAGGCTTCACTTATTAATCGTTTCCAAACAAAAACGGGTTGAACGATCTCCTATGAACTATAATTATGTAACAAACGAACCATATCTGCTTTGATAGCCTAACTTGCTTTTTGATAACCCAAGGTGATGTTTTGTAAATTTACTAGAGATAATAGTATTTTGATTATAATGTGATGAAATATAAATATTATTATACCTGTTGATTAAATCTTTACATCACATCGTAGATTCTACAATAATGACCAATGACGTCGTGAAAATAGAAGTCTTTTTTGAAGGTAAAATAATTTCGAAACTACTTATACCTAAGTTACTTTAGAGTTTTATATTTTGTATTGTGTAAACTGATTCTCCGGAACGACCATTTTAGCCTCACTGATCTTGTATTGTTCCAGTATAATGTTTTTTGTAACAAAAACTTATTAATAAGTATAATTTACTTTTGCGAATTGCAGATTGCATTTTCCTTTAGGAACTTCATCAAGGAACTATCGTAAAAGGCCACTAAAAATGGTGTAAAATCTGCTCTGGTTCACTTTTATTGTTGCTCAGCTTTGGATGTATTCAGTAGTAAAACAACAGTTACTCAAGAAAAGTGCCTAACATGTAGTTCCAACACAAAGCTACTCTGCGGCTTGAGGGAATAAAGTTTACAGCTGATTTGAAAATGGAATGACCCGTGGTGATTCTGTGGTGATTGGTTGATGTTTTTTAAAACGATGTTAAAGTTAAAAGCTTAAGTAACTCTAACATTTGAAAAAAAAATATAAGTAACAAATAAGGCATGTTAACTTAAGGCCTGTTTCACCACATTCTGATAAAGTGCCGAATAGGCTATTCACAGCTTTTATGACAGATTCTCCATACATCATATTCTGTCAAGTTAAATGTTATATACAAGTAAGTGGATAGCCTATTCGGCACTTATCAGGAAGTGGTGAAATAGTAAGGGACTATTGAATGAAATAGTCCCTTACACTTTCATTATTTTTAACAAAAAAATGAAACCGACTTTGAAGGTAAAAAGAATGATAATATGAACTAAAAAGTTTAAAATAATTCTCACTCTTTATTTTTTAAGAATAAAGAGTAAGATCTACGTTTTAAAAAGGGGAGAGCAGAATCCTAATTTTCCGCCTTCCAAGCGAAAATGTGCGTTTTCTATTGGTACTTAAATAAAAAATGCTATGATTTTTATAAAATTGTATATTAATATTATAATAAAATTTAAGACTTATTTTTCTCGATTTCATTTCAGCGAAATCGTCAATTACACTTTCATAATAAATAATTAATTTTTGATAAGCTTCATTTTACTGAAGCTTCTCTCACATGAAGCAGAATTTACAGGAAGGGTTGCATAAATTTTAAGAGCTGTGTGTTTAAGAGGAAATGCATCCTATAAATCGTTTTTATATATTAACTTCTAACAAAGACACTGGTTGTAATTCATTTATTATTTGAATGTAAGTATTTGCCTTGTTCTTGAAAAACTCTAAGTTCAGAAATTAATTCCGTTGAAATTAAGTACATGTCATATTGAGCCAAATTGAGTGCATATTTATTTAAATCATTTACGTTAATTTTCATTATTTCTTCTCCAGGGCAGTCCCATGTAAAAGTCTACCATAAACTAAAAAAATAAATACCTGATTTTGGTGTTAAAAATACTTAATTATAGTCACAACATTATGGTACTATTAGGATTTTATAGAAGCAACAATTTCTTAGCATTAATATATATATTTTTGTAGTGTCGGTCACATTATAGAGTCAATCATGCCCAAAAGTAGCGTTTTGTTTGTTATTTTTGCTGATAGAAGGCGAAAACAGCTACAGAAAACTGAGAGAGAAGCAGAAAGCTAAATTATTATTTTAAGAACCTGCCAGACCACCTCAAAGTCAAATAAAATCCAAAATTTTGCGATGTCTGGAAATGGGAAGCAATTGTCACAAAAATCTGGCAGTAGGATATGAGATTATTACCGATATCGCAAGAAAATAAGATAATATTATTGATTTTTAACTTTATTGAACGTAAGATAGACTTGCAGAACTTCGCTATTACTTTAGAAACCTTCTAAAGTAATAGCGACCGAAACTCCATAGTGTCTGGTCGTTCTTACCTCTATAGGGCTCATATAATGGAAAATTTTTAGCTTAAAAAAATGGCGAAAGTCTGCCTATCGCTGCTTTTTGGGTTATTATGTTAATAGTTTTTGAGAAGATTTCGTGTTGAGTTATTTTTTGACTAATTACTAGTGATTTCGTTTTTGTGACGTTTAAGTTAAAAAAGCATTTTAATGAATGAAATAATTACTGATTACCTTTTATATACTTTTAGACTTCGTACTGTACGTGCTGAGATAGATAAATTTTAAAGTTTAATGTAAAACTACTGACTTTTACCTACACAAAGTGAGTGTAGTGTCGGTCACAATTTCTTTTGCTAATAAGTAGTTTTTTAAATAACTTACATATTATAGGTAACCATTTTATGATAGTTTGTTTCATGCACTTTAGATAAAAATACAAAGTAGAGTTATTTAGCACACAGAGAGGAAGATTATTGGTGTTTACAAACACTCTCGGAAACGACTTCCTTTTGCATGTAGTGTCGGTCACGTTTATGTTTGACTAAATAAATGCTATTTGAAAACAACAGTGTATACCATTTTTTCTACATAAGTTAACTTGTTTTATCTGCTACAAAGCCATCTTAAAATTTATACTAACAACATGATAGTAACCATAATATATGACAAAATAAAACGCAAGTCGTATCAAATGTAGAGTCAGTCACATATGGAATTGCCCTCCAGTTAAAAATGCAAAATCTAAATTCAATTCCCTAACGCTTTCAAAACTGAATGTATGGGTCCCATGACTGTGTGATGAAATTATTTAGGTAATAATCTTCATGATCACATAGGTTTTAACCGCAGAACGAGTTCTACGGAACTTTGTTGAATTGAAGTGGTGGTGGTAAGAAGTCACGCCGAGGTGCCTGGCGACAAGGGGCGCCTCCAAGTCTTTTGACAACAGATAGAATTCTGCGAAACAACGTTGACGGGGTAGCGCGGTGGGCCACGAGTATCGACTCGTACTCTCCTTAAAAGGAGTCCACACCGCCGTTTTTCCATACAAACGCTGTTCCCTGTTTCCTCCCTGGATAATGCCGGTAGAGTTATGATTTTTTTCCTGAATATCTATGGCCACTATTAGCATGTCCCTATGTTTTCTTTTTTTTAATAATTTTATTATTAAAAAAGATAAGAACGTCCAAAAACCCAAAAAAAATGGCCAGATTTTCCTCTGTGTTCAAACACCCAGAAAACAGAACTGGCTAGAATATACAAAAAAAAAATAAAAGATAGGAACACAGCTCAAGCTTTGCTTTAATTCTTAATGAAAAAAGTACTTAAGGGTAAGGCCGCCAAAATTGACAATTTATTTGTGGGACGTTTTTGTCGTTTTTTTCTGCAGTATCTTATGGTTGGAATATCCAGTAAATTGTAGAGAATATCTGAATAATAAGTATACCGTCGAAGAATTAGATGATAGTCCCTTGCTCTAATATTAATATTGTTGCGAAAACCCTTCAATTGACTTGTTTTATCGATAGTTTAAAATAAAATATGGCTTTTTATTTTGTGTTACGAATTATATTTGTGTGACGAATTTTTACCCCAAAAGTACTATTTAAAGAGTCAACGTGCAAATGCAGTGTTAATACGGCAGCACTGTCATCAACAAAATTAATTTAAAAAAAATGCTAGGTTTATTATTTCCGGAGTAAATGAGTCTAAACTGGTCGTAACGTTTTTGTTTATGTGGAAAAAAATAAAAGTAAATGTGAATTCTAAGGTAATAAACAGATATTTTAATATTATTGTATTATTTGCTAGCGATGAGGTCAAAGGTATATTATAAATCGCCCATTAATCCCAAGTTGCAATAAATAACCGAAATATAATGTGAAATTGTTGTAAATTCTAAGTCTTTTGTGTTGCATTTGTGTTACGATTATGTAACATTTGTGTTATCGTAACACAATCGTTCTATAAAGCCGAATGCATAGTGGTATTTGGAGTGTAAAATGTGAAAAAAAAATAGGTATTTTATTTCAACTGACTTCACTTGAAAAGTATGGAACAGCTGATTTATTTTTTCGCTATTTCACTGTTACTTCCATACAAAAAGTTATTCGTAATGATGAGCCCTAGTAATGGTTTTCAAGTTGTGAGTTACTTACATGTTGTACACCTGTGTCAACCAACCAACCACGTCATTTTATCTTGTACTAAATCGTCTTACAGAAATAAAAAAATAAAAATTGTCGGTAATTTATTTCACCATTATGAAACCACCTTTATCCAAAAATGGTGTCACTTTTGTGTAACGGTAACACAAAATCTTTTGTGTTACTATTTGACAATTCTGGCGGCCTTACCCTTAAATCTGTTAAGTTTTGGAGAAGGAATCAGCGGACAACGAATCGAAGATTTTCTGTTCTTTTATTAGAACTTTTGTCGTGTTGTCTCTATCGCGCTCTGCGGTGGAAGACTTGAGATTGGTAAGACAGCAATACATTTTCAAATACCTATTTTCAATTTCTCTCGCCCTTGGTGTATCCTCTTAAGTATTGATTATGTCTCACCGGTCATGCTGTATAAGGAGTCAGGCGTTCTGTCAGCACCTTCGGAACCATGGCATACCTTGATAAAAATTTTTCTTTTTGGTAGCATAATATTATGTTTAGTATACTTCTCATGAAACCAAAATTACTATAATATTATGTTTCCATATAAATTTCCCTCGATTACTCGTGGATCCCATCATCAGGTCACAACTTTTATGAACATGGTACCAAATTCAAGTTAAACCCTATACAACACAAAAAGAATTTTGAAAATCGGACCACAAACGGGCAACGGCTAAGTAATCGTTGAACATACAAAAAACTATACATACAGCCGAATGTATTACCTCCTCCTTTTTGGAAGTCGGTCAATCATTAGTATTGTTGTTTTATCTCAGTACTTAATAAGAAAAAATCATATATTAATTAATGACCGATATTAAATGAAAAAAAGAAGTAAAAATAAAAATAATTTATTTTGTACTTGTTCAGATACTTATACTAAATTAAGTAGCACACGTAGCCTCTTGACATTATGCACAAACATCCACTCACTCACAGGTATCACAGATAAATAAATCTTCTATAAGTACTCGAATTTACGAGTATCTTTCGCGAACTTTAGCGAACATTTCAGGGTCCCGCGCGCCATTTTGTTTTCCGAAGAACGTCGTTTTAGTAGTTTTCAGTAGAGCCTTGCCGTCTTCCGATCCTTTCCTCCAGTAGACGGTTTGGACTGCATTTCTCCCGGCGATGTAGCGGGTGGCGCTTCCGATGAGGTGCATTTTGTCCATTTTGTTTTTTTTTTTCTGTTTTATTGACGCGGATGGTCAAAGACAAAAAAGTTTGTGACTGGCACAAAAAAAAACTTTAACAAATTCGTAATTTGAATTTTCAAATTGGAACGTCTTGTTTCTTCTGTTGCTGTGCTTGTCATGTGGCCAGAACCGGCGTTGCCGCTTATATACTATCGAGTCTGTATGACGCATTATCGCGTTTGTAAACTTTGCACTAAGCACGCGCGTGCGAAGCTATTAGAATAATCAAATAGGACCACAATTGAACCCGTGTAGATTTCCACTCAGATAAATTTCCATATTTCCAAGGATACTAAATGGGATGGGAGTAATTGGAATATATTTAATGGTAGGTACGTTAAATGAATTAACTTAAATACTTTCAAGATGGACCACAAATGCAGCCTTATTCATTTCACATTATATTTTAGAAAGACCCAGGTCCCAAAAAACATAATTTAATATTTTACGAAAACCCAAGATTTTCTTAGACGTGTTGTGTTAAGTACCTAAACTTCCTAACTTAATCGTTTGATTTGTATTAAATTTTTCAATAAATATAAATATAAAACGCTTATTGAAATTAAATAATTTAGAGTTATCATTTATTAGTTAATGACCCCTAATATTCTGGCTGATCACTTAACAGTTTTATATTTTAGTCTTTGGTCTATAATAATGAGGTAATCACGTATTGATTTAGGTAAATAGGTCTTGTATGATCATAGGAAGACTTACTTGTATGATTCCGTTTTATTTTTACTAGCTGTTTGACCGAGCTTTTTTTTTTTTTAATGAAATAAGGGGCAAACGAGCAAACGGGTCACCTGATGGAAAGCAACTTCCGTCGCCCATGGACACTCGCAGCATCAGAAGAGCTGCAGGTGCGTTGCCGGCCTTTTAAGAGGGAATAGGGTAATAGGGGAGGGTAGGGATGGGAAGGGAAGGGAATAGGGAAGGGTAGGGAAGGGAATAGGGTAAGGGATTGGGCTTCCGGTAAAAACTCACTCACTCGGCGAAACACAGCGCAAGCGCTGTTTCACGCCGGTTTTCTGTGAGAACGTGGTATTTCTCCGGTCGAGCCGGCCCATTCGTGCTGAAGCATGGCTCTCCCACGTATAAAAGCTTTGCTCTAAATTCGATAAAACACGAATAAAATTACATTTTCTAAAAATGATTCCTAGCTAGATCGATTTATCGCCCCCGAAACCCCCTATATACTCATGAAAATCGTTGGAGCCGATTCCGAGATTCCAATTATATATGTACAAGAATTGCTCGTTTAAAGATAGTATAGATTTTATTTGAAAAACTAATACAAGTTAAGTATACATATAAATCCATACTTAATATTAAATAAGTAAATCTGAAAGTGTGTCCTGTGTGTCCTCTTCACGCCCAAACCGCTGAACCGATTTTGCTGAAATTTGGTATGGAGATACTTTGAGTCCCGGGAAAGTACATAAGCTTCTTTCTATCCTGGAAAAATGAACCGTTCTCGTGCGATAAACGAATTTTGATGTAATGGAGTTGCTAGAGTATAGTACTTCATACTGTAAAGAAGCCAAACAAAATTGTTTTTCTTTGATATAAACTACATAATATGACTAATTAAAAATATGACATTGTTAAAAAATAAATGATAACTAGTTAACTACTGGAAACATTCCGTGTGGAAATGTTTACACATTATTTCATGATAATAATAATTATTATAGATAAAAAATATTATGTTTTTGTTTTGTATCTTTATCGCAGTGTGTTGGAGTGTTTATGGTAAACTTTATTAAAATATTGTCCAGTCACACAGTTTTCGCAATAATAACCTTTAATAACATTCTTAGTTTATTAAATTAATGTATTATATTATGATTTTTCTGTATATCGGAAACGCAAAAATATTTACGTATGTGTTAAAGCAGGTAGCGTTAGCGCCTTATATTGACTAAGAAGTAAGAATATTATAAAATATTAATTATTATTCGAAAATATAAGAATACAGTTCTTGGAAGTCCAGGGAAGATTTATATAGGAAGAAAGTGAAACAAAGTTCACCGGTTCATCTAGTAACATAATATTTTTATCGCTAGAAATATTCAGTATCCTAATTATCCTTAAGACTAATTCTTAACAAGAATCAGTTAGAAAACACACCAAAATCTGCATAAACAGTACCCCGTACCCCGCAAGTCGCAACAAATCAAATTTGATCAAAAAGCATATAGCCTGTTTTTGGCCTTAGACAAAAGCTCTAGTTTTTGAACTCTACATTCACGTTTTATGGAAAAAAAAATATGATTTCCGATTTCTAGTTTTAATGGATTTTCACACGCTGCAATTTCTGTTTCCAAATTTATTTTTTATTGGACTTAAATTCGGTCACGATCTGAATATAACAGTGGATTTTTTGGACGAATCGCTTGAATATAAAAATGACTGTAAAGATATTGTGATCCTAGCTGTTGCCCGCAACTTCGTCCGCGTGAATATATGTTATTAAAATCGAGATTTACAAAATTGAACACCTATCTACGACTATTTTATTTGGATCTATATTACACACGAAATTTTTAATGCACTACGAAAATAAACTATAATAATAAAAATTGTAACTGAGCTAGGTATAGCTAAATTAATATTGGAATTAATTGTTGTGTTAAACTGTTGCCAATAATAATTATGACAAAAACGCTTGGACACGGATTAAGTTCCTATAGCGCTGTCCATGATATCACCGTAGTATGCGACATCGGATTTACACTGTAGTTTGTTTAGCATTGTAGTTCTAGTAAAAACTCTCCCAGAGAACATGATGAGAGGTTTATTCAAACATACTGCCTTCGTTAATGGAATCAGGCGTTACTTTGCGGAAATCCATAGTTTAAATTTAGTTTGTTATTATTTTTAGCAATATTCCGCGAAAACAACTTCCACCTTTAAGTAAATGAGTGAGTGTACGCATAGGCATGCGTACAGCACCTCCCTCCTCCCACACTGCCAATGCGTACACTCGCATGCAAGAACTTGCAAACACCACCACCACACAAGCAATAATGTTGGCAAATCCGTGCAAGGCCCCTCACCACCATGCAGGTTGAAAACCTCGACGAGCGTTTCGCCCCAACACCGGAGCATCCTCAGGATGTGGACTCTACGAACAACGTCCGTTAAGTCACTTAACTTAATAAAATTAGAATATAATTAAAATTTAAGGGGAGCTCCCATACAAAAACACAACTTTTGGCCTATTTTTTCTCTATAACAGTACGGAACCCTTCGTGCGTGAATCCGACTCGCACTTGGCCGATTTTATTGTAAATATGGTATCGAATTCGGGCAATCCAATAAAATAATACAACAAAAAAGAATTTTGAAAATCTGACTACAAACAGCAAAGTAAACATTAACTCCTCCTTTTTTAAAGTCGGTTAAAAAAAAGTATCTAAGATGTTGACCAGGGATATAAGGTATCATCATGCCAAATTTCATTGAAATCGGTCCAGCGGATTCAGAGATTAGCCTGTACAAACAGACAAACAGACAGAGAAACAAAAATTTCAAAAACAGTTAAAATGTGTTCTATTACTCTTCTAAAATGCCCTGTACATACAGGTACACAAAATACAATACTAAAATGACTCGTTTTTTCAAGTTTATTTTCAATGTACAAAAATTTTACCTCAACGATTTTATTATAAGTATAGATTTGTCACTAAAAGCGGAAATTAAGTTTCCTAAAAGTCTAAATACCTATTCGGTTAACAAAAACCACTGTTAAAAATAACTTATTATTAGGCGTAACCGAAATTAAACGTTAAAATCGATAATTCATAAAATTAGCAAAAATTTTGAAAGATTGCACTCCATCAAAACCAATCAAAGGTCTCTACACTAGCATATAATTCACCTTTCATGACTGTTTTTCTTATGAATGTTGAGTAATTTGCTTCAAAGCAAAAACGTCTACAGCGTAATTTTACATAGCTTTTAATGAAAAAATATAGTTGGCTATGTAATATGGCGCTATTTGGCTCTTTCTAATGTAAATCACCGCTACATCACTGATTGCACTGCAATATGACCAAAAACGATATAAGCCAAATCTTACATAGCAAGTTGTCAAATGTGTGTTTTGTATTGACGCTCCCTGAGTTTGGCCTAAGCCTTAACGCAGAAGCAATAGATTTTCAATTATTGTTATGCAGCAGCCTGCTGCCGCTTGGAGATGATTTTGGCATACTTAGTTTAAAAGCTTTACTTACAATTTTAATAAAATACTTTTCGCCGTTTAAGAACTTACCACAGTATAACCAGAGTAGACAGAATGATAGAGTATGCCGACTTAGAACTGATGTTGAAATTTTTAAATTTGACGTATTATGACGAAAATCGTCGGTAGGGTTGTTAACACACATCACCTACGAATTTAAAACTATGACATATTCGATGGACGTGTTCCTCTTTGGTCGTATTGTTGTTTGTGTTTTGGCACATGTGATTAAAATTGTCAGAATCCAATTTTGAAAACTTTATTTTAAATATTTAAAAATAAATTATATCAGCCAGCAAGAGGCACATTCCGTTCATAATCCTAGTGAAACCCGACGAATTTGACAGATATTTAAACCTGTCCGTCTCTTTGCAGTCGAACTACTGGTCGTTATGTCTATTGTGGTATAACATTGACATTGAGTGGGTTTGTATTATTTCTCGGAAGCGGCAATAAAATAAGCAAATAGTACGTAATCAGTTTATCACATAACGGATACAGATAGTTGACATAATATTATTATTTAAGTATTATGTTATACGTCAACATGTTAACGGGATTGAAAATAATGCGACTTTAGCCAGGACTTGCTTTGTAAACAATATCCTAGGACCTAGACCAAGAAAAACACCATAAGGCAATGTCTCACTATACGCAATATTTTCATATTTTATTCGCGCGGTTTCACAAAAACCAGGCTAGGCTAGGAAATCATGTAATCAGACTGCAGCGACCTAACCAAAATCGGCGTGACCAAAACCTGTGATGTATCATTCCATACCCAGGTGGTCTTATCTCCAGCAGACACTAACAGCATGATATTTACTCATTACATAACACCCATTAATGTTATTACAATAAAATAAGTAGAACAAATATTATTTAGTCTAAACAAATATTTAATAACTAGCACGATGTGTCAGTATGATTGTTTACCTACCTATTGAGATAGTGATATCCATACTTAAGACGTTGACGTTAACGAAGATGCCGTAATTTACCGTTTTTAGAGTCTCATTATACTTATTATTAATTATACAGTGTGTAACAAAAAAAAGTTATAATACTTTAGGGTGTGTTCGTGTTCCTTGCAGCGCTGAAAGACGAAAAATTTTTTTCACTTTTGTATGGGCAAGGGCCCCGCGCCCCCATACAAAAGTGAAAAAAAATTGGTCTTTCAGTGCTGCTACTTTCACAGTGAACTCTCTACAAGGACCACGTACACACCCTAAAATATTATCACTTATTTTTATTACACTCTGTATATCATCTTATTGCACATAATAATGCACATAATAATTTGAAAGCTACAAAATTATAATAAAAATACAGCATTTCTTCAGCATAATATGAACAATGAACATTCCTTTCCCGTTATTAATTTCCTATTTTTGTTTATTATACTCATAACTAGACATCGGATTATATGCACGATAAATGGCCGAAATATGCACAAAATATGCACAATCAAAAGTCACTTATTATTAAAATTTATAATTTTTGTCAAGAGCTAAAGCGTCAATTTTATAATTTCATCAAATACAGGACTTTTAATTTTTTATACAGCAGCAATAACAATTTTCTACCAACATTTTCCGATTACAATCTTAATGTACCATGGAAGTTTTAGAAATCGGCAATTTTTACTAATGTTGCCAAATACAAAGAAAAATATTGTTCCTAGAAAGATATCATACCTATCGGGTGTATTGCATTATTTTAATGGGGATGGAGCAACATAATATTTGAAGTGTTTTTTAATCTATACCTCCGTTTTGTGGCCTCGGTGTGTGTCATGATAGCTAGTTTGAAGACTGCGAGGGCATAAAACTACCGAAATATGCACTATCAACGAAAAATTGCCAAAATATGCACTAACGCCTAAAAAGTGCCATTATATGCATTTGCATATGCAAGTATGCAAATGCGTATAATCCGATGTCTACTCATGACAATAACAGCTTCCAAAGTAATACCAATTTATTTAAATTACGCATACATTCAGTATCTCCCTAGTATTTACAAGCTACGTTTATTTGAAACACATTACACACGCCACTGTAGATCGACAATTTCATTAACTACATATTTGCCGTATGATTTTTTTAAATTTTTCAGATAAGTAAAAAAATAGGATTTTGGTGCGATCTCGGCAACGCGGCATTAATATAAGTAATAATATTGTTATGGTCGTTTGCTCAGGAGATGGCCTTAATATTAAGTGCAAAAGTATCTCTGTCTCACGTCTGTATGTTACATTCCCACGCTTTACACGGATTTTATGGGCATGAAGATACTTTGGGTCCCGGTCCCCGGAAAAGGACAAAGGAAATTTCCTCCCAGAAATTTTTCCTGTTCTTTTCTTCAACCACATTAAAGCTGCGCGTCCACTGCATCGGAATCGGAGCGTACGGAGCGTACGAAGCGTCGTCATTTACGAAATGCCGATGGGGTGCGTCCACTGCATTCGGATTCGATCGGCAATTTAGTTATTAATGTATACAGGGTGTAACAAAAACAAGTGATAATACATTAGGGTGTGTAAGTGTTCCTTGTAGAGAGGTCACTGTGAAAGTAGCAGCGCTGAAAGACCAAATTTTTTTTTCACTTTTGTATGGGGAAACTCGTGACGCTCAGGCCCTTGCCCATACAAAAGTGAAAAAAAAATCGTCTTTCAGCGCTGCTACTTTCACAGTGAACTCTCTATAAGGAACACGTACACACCGTAAAGTATTATCACTTGTATTTTTTATTTTTATTTTTTTTATTATGAAAGGGGGCAAACGAGCAAACGGGTCACCTGATGGTAAGCAGCTACCGTCGCCCATGGACACTCGCAACATCAGAAGAGCTGCAGGTGCGTTGCCGGAAATTATTTTTGTTACACCTTGTATATGAAATGTGTGCGTTAACGCTTTGGAGTTAAGGTTGGATTTGCTATGTTCAGTTTTGATACTTTGTTTCGATGCGCTTTAACTCTGCACTAAATATATAAATTGACCCATAGACGCGGCTGCGGATGACGTCATCGGCATAAATTCCGGTCTCAGGCGCAGAAATGCCGATCCAGTGCACGCAGTACCTACCATACAAATCAATACAAAGCAACAAATCCGTACGCTCCTTACGCTCCGATTCCGATCCAGTGCACGCGCAGCTTAAGCCAGGGTCAAAACAATGAGAATACATGCATTTTGCTATTCATATTCTTCTTTCTTTGAACTGCAAGTCAAGCTCGGTCGAGTAGAAAACTTGCTGGTTCATAGAAATAATATCACTACGGAACCCTACACCGCGCTTGTCCCGAGTCCCGACTCACACGTCCTGGCGGACTAACTTTTGGCAGAGATAATACTGTGACGTCACGGGTTAAAATTGCAAATAGACAAAAAATATGTTTTTAATTAATGTCACCAACTCAAAATTGGAACTTTTATATAGTGACAAAACAAAATGATAATACTTTGGGGCAGCGGTTTTCAAACTTTTACGGACCCCCCGTCTGTAAAATAATGGTTTGTCTTTGAATGAATTATCTCAATGCTGGTGTCTAATAATAATATTTCAAAAAATCCGCGGAGCATACTTCGGAAATGGCTGCTATTGGGTTACATATACACAAAAGCAACCATTGTGTCTCATGTGTCCCTTATATAGAGTTCACTGTGAAAGTAGCAGCTACGACGAAGTTACCCGCAAACAAACAAAACTAGCATATAATCTGTCGAGTTGAGACACTTTTTCCTTGTTTGAAGTCGGTTTAAAATGAAATCTGTGTTGTTGGCTTCAATTAAACTAAGCACGGTCATCTTGGCGTTCATTGAGAGAGGCCTATGTCCAGCAGTGGACGACTAAAGGCTGATATGATGATGATGATGAAGCACCGTCACTGAAATCACTATACGAGTTGTAATTGTAAAAAAAGTTACATGATTTAAAGTAAGGTTTGTATCTTACAACGCCACTTTACGTGTAAATCGATAATGCCTATCACCTGTGGTTTTCCTATTACAAGTAGGGTTGCCACCCGTACTTTATTATAAATTATTGTACGTTATTTCAGGCAATTGTACTTTTACTTTACGAAAATAATAAAGTACGTAAAAATACTTTATTTCAAACTAGATGACCCGATGAACCTCGTAACACTAATCTCTCGAGTTTAAAAGAAACTAACAAAGTACAGAATTTATTTTTATTTATACAGATAATTTTATAAATTGTACTTTATTTTTATACTGTGTACTGTTTTTTTCTCACCTAAAGTAGCCAATGTACTTTATTTGCAAAAAATAAAGGTGGCAACCCTAATTACAAGGGTGCTTCATTTAATCAGATATTAATAGCATACTTACAGTCAACATTATACTCTATGCCCTATACTTAGAGTTTACTTTCCGATTGGAAGCATAGTAAGTGCATATTTCAGAATTTGCAGACGGTCAATAAATGAGGGTAACTCTGTATTTTCCATTTTCATAAGTTATAAGTGGCCACTTGATTCGGGATTCGTATGGTAAATATAGTTGAAGTGTTTTCAGGTATAACCGCATTCATAATATTGGCTAGTATTCATATGAAATAATAACATGCTGTAATTACAGCCACTAAAGCATGTTAATATTCGATATAGAATTTAGACTATATTAGACTAATTCAAATATATACATTGTATAAAGGAGACTTTATTATTATGGCGGCAATAGTTGTCCTTTATGGTAAAAAGAAGCCTAAATTATAGCCCAATCCTACACTTTATATTATCTAGAAGTTGAACTACTAGATATAAAGTGCAGGCTCGCACTACGCCCCATCCAAATCCGATAGATCCCCGGGTAAGGCTACGTTTCCACCAGAGATGTGTTGCGACTTGCGAAGAATGTGTTTTTCAGAACCAATAGATCTCTGGTGGAAACGCAGCCTAAGGCTGGCCTCAAATGCACGTTTACCATATTCGTTTTTTGAATTCGTTTTCCGTGTTCGGAATTCCAAGAGACTAGCGCAAACGTTCGTTTTTCACGCGCGAACGCATCGTCTCGCACCTACTATCGTACGTGCGGAATTCGTTCCGTACGGAAAAATCCGGACGAGTGCGCCAGTTTTAGTATTTTCTACTGATTCCATGCATTCGGATTTCCGAATACGAAAAACGAATTCGGAAATTGCATACGGAAAACATATGTAATATGTATATTATATGCGGCCGGCCTGATACGTAAAGAAATAGTCAGGGGATGACAATCGACATAGGACTTAGGTCGTTAACTATAACATAGTAATCTGTACTATTACACACTGAATCCGGCTTCAATTACCTTACATTCGTCATCCATGAATCTCTATTCAGATTGGACGTAGTGTGAAACCGCTTTTATGACGTACTGTTAAGGTGATTTTGATGCGACGATGGATGCTACTAAAAGCAAATATTCGAGCATCAATCAGAGGTTCCCAAACTCATTTGTTTCATAGGACACTTTCAAATTTTAGGCGGATCCGGTGAATATCTATGAAAGTTACTCTTTTTAGTTAGTGACAGTCCCTTAGCTTCCATATTAATATTAGGTATCTGTCTATGCTTTCTGATAACAGAAGTCAAGTCAACATTTATCTTCTTCACTGCAAACCAAATTAATTTCTAAATGATAGCACACCTTGGGAAAAATAAGCTAACAGACCATAGTCCATAGGCTACTTTTATAAAAATGTAACACATTTTTACATAGTTTTATAAATTAGTTTAAGCTATTATTTTAATTTTTATTAAAAAAAATCAATTTTCCCAACTTTTCGGTAATAGGTGGTCCCGTGCGAGATTCTTACGCCGCGCCGGTTCTTCTCGCCGGGTTAGTTCCCGAACCGGTGGTAGGCCTCATGTAGACGTTCTAAAGTGTTAATTTTTAACTAGTTTTTAACCCATTTAGATATAATAAAAAAATATTTTTATTCCAGGTCCACAATTGTAAGCACCCTTTTCAAAATGGACCCCCGTCCACAGTTTGTGCACCCCCATTGTTGACGACCCCCGCCGAGTCCCGCGTGGATCATTAGGGGTCCATCTGGACTTTGGGAATGACTGATCTAAGGGCACAACTAATCTTGCCGGAGTCCGGACCATTATGCAGGGGTCAAATGCTAAATCACCGCTCATTGCTCTCCGGAGAAGTGATAACACATTGACGTAATAGATAAGCTTCAGATTAGTAATATATTATGTACTTGTTTGACCTGGCACTATCGAAACCGCAAGGGATTAAGTGACATGTACAGTATAATGCATCGTAAATAGGGTCTGACGACTGATGGCTGAACTCAGAGATATTTAATTATTACTTAACTTAAATTTAATGAAGATTCTGACATAAGCCTCTTACTTTTAAGGCGATACCGCACTTATGCGATGTTCTTTTTAGAATAATAATTATTGATGTTTGCAAAGAGTCAGTTCCACGATTTACAAACGCCGATTCCATGGAATCATCTATTGCTTTTTAGTTACTGTATAGGTTTCTTACAGCTGTATTTAAACATCATATCTTATATTCTAAAACTCAAACGAATAGTCGCCCTAGAAAAAATATTCTTATGAAACCTAGATAAATTATATCTACTGAATTTTTTAGAGTTTCCATCTCAACGAAAATAGGTTGCCTTTGCGAAAGTTATTTAAATATAATCTGACTTTTTCACATCATCCCACGTATACAAAAATATCCTTTTCTAAATTATATTTTATGTTATGATAAGAAAACGACTTCAGTAACACAGTAGATAGTTTATTTATTTATATTATTACACAGGTTGTACACAGATACCAATTTTGTTATAAGTTGAGCCTCTTCGATAGCTTAGTAATGGAATGCTGCCTGCTAACATCGCTAGGCTTTTTATACCCAAAATCTACAATACAATTCAACAACTATTTTTCTTACAATTAATGACAAAGTATGTAAAACTAGAACAATTTGTAGTAGTATTTGTGATACTAATTTTGCAACAAATTTCACTAAAGGACAGAGTCTAAACCTAAAAATATAGTTATGAAAAGTTGTTCAGTCATTTTGAGTAGCATAATTATTATTCTTAATTTCTAGAAACTTCTACGGAAGGTTACTTCCGTAGAAGTAGTTATATTAAATACAATATTATAAATTATAAAACAGGCCTTATCATTACATAATAAATTATACAGAATTATTAACAATCTAACTTTAATTTAATCATTCAGTTTCAATAAGATTTTTTTTTTATGAAATAAGGGGGCAAACGAGCAAACGGGTCACCTGATGGAAAGCAACTTCCGTCGCCCATGGACACTCGCAGCATCAGAAGAGCTGCAGGTGCGTTGCCGGCCTTTTAGAGGGAATAGGGTAATAGGGGAGGGTAGGGATTGGAAAGGAAGGGAATAGGGGAGGATAGGGAAGGGAATCGGGCCTCCGGTAAACTCACTCACTCGGCGAAACACAGCGCAAGCGCTGTTTCACGCCGGTTTTCTGTGAGGACGTGGTATTTCTCCGGTCGAGCCGGCCCATTCGTGCCAAAGTATGGCTCTCCCACGTATAAAATTATTTACCTTTCGTTACAGTGATAATCGTAAATACAGTGTTTAAAAATCCACAACTATTTAATTCGTAACATATGAGATTTTTAACAATTATCTTTATTTTAATATATCAATAAAATCGTGGAATTAAATATACGAATCAATATATTACAGATCAGTTTTGACTCCGGCCATAGACAACGCTACTCGTTAAAGGTTGGCACATTGAATTTGGTTTCTTTACAGCGCGTATAGTCTGTTAAAGGCTCTTATACATCATCATTACACAATATTGTTTTAACTGGCAAATTTAACGTAGCAAAATTATAACAGTGACTTACTTGAAATTTTTCCCTTGACTTGATTCTAGATTCTCTTGAAAGAGTCTTTATAAGTTCTTTACAAAACTAGTTAAAGAAACTAGATGATGCCCGCAATTCCGTTTTCCGGGATAAAAAGTAGCCTATGTCCTTTCCCATACCGAATTTCAACAAAATCGGTTCAGCGGTTTAGGCCTGAAGAGGTAACAGATAGACCGACAGACATATTACTTTATGCACTTAGATGTACTATCAGAGAAGTTGATTCCTAGGCAGATGGCGGACAATTTGGTCGAGTTATGTCAAACCCAGCCGACATATCACCACAATAGACATAACTACCAGTAGTTCGACTGCAAAGAAACGGACAGGTTTCAATATCTGTCAAATTCGTCGGGTTTCACTAAGAATATGAACGGATTGTGCCTCGCGCTGGCTGATATAATTTATTTTTATATATTTAAAATCAAGATTTCAAAATTGGATTCTGACAATTTTGATCGCATGTGCCAAAACACAAACAACAGTAAGACCAAAGAGGAACACGTCCAGCGAATATGTCATAGTTTTAAATTCGTAGGTAACAAGTTAACAACCCTAGCGACGATTTTCGTCATAATACGTCAAATTTAAAAATTTCAACATCAGTTCTAAGTCGGCATACTCTATAATTCTGTCTACTCTGATATCACAATTATTGACATTGGATTGACATGATCCGACCAAATGACGTTGGTCTGTCAACTGCCTATGAATCCATTTCCTCGATGGTACAAACAAGCTCAAAAGTCAAAACTCTTTTCGACTGCTAGTTGAGAAAGATATGGCCTCTTTTTAAAATCTCTTTTTAAATTTCTAAAATGAAACGGAATTGCGGGCGTCATCCAATGATATTCTATGTTACTAACGTAACTAGATTGGAAGTTTACGGTAGCAACGCGTTGCCACTTCGAAGATGCCTGCAGGCATATCTCACATACATAATGACATAACGAATATATGACTTGACATTGTCTTTTGAACAAAAAAGTGGTTACGCATTTCTGAGAATCTTTTGTAAGACATCGCTACTCTAGTATTTTAGAAACTCATTGGCGTCATCTGTGTATAATAAAGTACACTCTAGTATAAGTAGTTCCACTATTTTAGTACAAAGTCCACTCAGATGGAACAGTTTGATTGTAATCTATTAACTCATTCGGCTTTATGTAACTCATTACAATGGAAAACTACAATATTATGTACTAACTAGACGTTCTTGGCTAAAAATAGCTGTAGCGGCAACTATACATTTCATTTTAATTCATATTTTCCGTTATATCTCGCAGGAAGTTTTCTAGAATAAAAACCATCCGATGTCCTTTCTTAGGTCCCAAAGTATCTTCATACCAAACTTCCTTAAAATCAGCGCAGCTTTTAAAGCAGGAAAAACACACAATTTCATAATGTAAGTATGGAGTGAAACTAATAATATGTATTCTGTGGTATGGATAATAATTTTAGTAGCTGCGAAAATCGCTTCCTTGCCAACCATACATTTTACTATGATCTATTTAAACATTTTCATTGTTTAACTCTGTAATATTATGTAGCTTTATAATCTAGGTACCGCAAAGTTGATTCATAGGCAGTTTTGCGGACCTAAGTAATTTGGTCGCGTTGTGTCAAACCCAGCCCACAGATCACGACCACTGAATGAGGAAATGACGTAGGTGTTTTAGTGTTCCATGCGTAGGTCCGTCAACTGCACTGACCTCCATTATACAAGTACGCTGGACTTATGATAGGTACCCTTCGAAATTACAGCTATTTTTTGTGCCTATTTGAAGCGGAATCAGCGCCCCCAATGCGGGGGAAGAGAACTAAATCTGACGTAAAATTGACGTTTGAAAGTCGCCATATTGGCGCTGATAGCAATAGTGAGAGTACCTGGAACTAATACTAGTGATGACAACCAATAACGATTAAGCGGCCATTTGCAATTTACGTCAGATTTAGTTCTCTTCCCCCGCATTGGGTGCGCTGATTCCGCTTCAAATAGGCACAAAAAGCAGGTGGGTATCCTAAGTCCAGCGTACTTGTATAATTCCGGTCATTGGTCAACTGCCTATGAATCAAGTTCTTTGATGGTACGTCCATCCAAATCGGTTTATAATTTTCGAAGTATTCTTATTACAGGCAAAAGAAATAAATAATTCTTATAAAATATGTACGTCATTGCAGAATAAGTGTTCGGTATCGCCCACTCAAGTACTTAAATTAATTTTGTCTGTAATAATTTCGTGTATTTCTTTGTATTATTACCTACTGCTATAATATTAATGAGATTCTCTGAGTATCTATTATTATTTATTGCTTTTCTTGTTTGAATATACATCTTCGTTCTAATTAAAAATCGCAGACGACTTGTTACAACCATAAAGTTAATATACCTAGCCGAATAGAGCAACAATCTCGAGCTGTCAAACGAAACCAAAATTGGTTTTCATCTGTGTGAAAAATATGTGTAGTGTGTACGTATGCACTTACACAAGCATGATTGAACATTGAAATTCTATAAGATTAAATTGTCAACGTGCGGCACGTGCCGACTGGACGTCAAAAAAAGAGTGCTGCTGTCATGTATCACACGTCTCTTTTCACCACGCAGTGTTACTGATACTTACATCTCTCTTGCTCAGGCCTTTGTTTCTCTATTCCGCTAGGTATATTAACTTTATGGTTTCAACATTGTTTAGTTATTTTTTTTTTACTTTCAGTAATAGTGTTAAATAAAAGTAGAAATTAACTTATCGAGCGGTAACTTTACATTTTACCGCATTAAAGAATATCCGTAACCGTATATAACCGTATATTGCAGGAGCAAAATATCCTTTCCTGGGATTCAGACTTCAAAGTAACCGATGAATTGAGTAGTAAAATAATTTCATTAAGCAGTTTACTTACCACCTTAGAGGAGGAAATGTGAATATCGGGCTTTAACATATTATCCTGTGTCGCCAGGATCGACAGCGGTATCAACCACGAAAACCTTTTGATATTATGATCTCAGGGAGCCCGAGAGACATATTAAAGATGACTTACTCGCAAAGAAATTAATCAGAGGAGTAGGAAGTGTCGATTTTTCTCACCCCATAAAAAGAGAGAAGTAGAGAGTCCAGTGTACACTGGAAAATGTTATGTCAATCCAATTATTATTATTATGAAGCTAAAGAGTATGTTTGTACCGGATTGTATGTAGAGTAGACCATGGGGCAGGGCATAGGCTATTTCTTTACAAAAAAAATGTACGGTTCTCGAGGAATCCACACTAATATTATAAATGCAAAAGTGTGTCTGTCTGTCTATCTGATACCTATTCACGCGCAAACCGCTGAACAGATGTTACTAAAATTCGGTATGGTACCGGGAAAGGACATAGGATACTTTTTACCCCGGTAAAATGTACGGTTCCCGCGAGATAAACGAATGTTGGCGCAACGGAGTTGCGGGCGTCATCTAGTTTCTTTAAATATCATATTTCTTATAAATTACTAGCTGTCCCGGTAAACGTTTCTTTGTCATAAAAAGTATTTCGCCCGTATTATTTTATTGAAGTGACTAAATAAGTATGTCACCATGGCAACGTCCATCGCTATCTCGTCGCACAAACAATGGTCGCCGTCAATCTCGAGTTGTAATAATTTACTATTATTTATTCAACAAATGCACTTATCAATATAAAGAGTACCCAGTAGCTGATTTTCAGACCCACTGAATATGCATATAAAATTTGGTTAAAATCAGTAAAGCCGTTTCGGAGGAGTACGCGGCCTAACATTGTGACACGAGAATTTTATATATTAGAGATATACGCAGGCGGAGTCAAGCGAACCGTCTAGTAATTACCATAATAATAATGTCGTCAATATAGTAAATGAGTTACAACGTAATATAATATTATAGGGCAGGCGCTGACGCGGCGACCTCCTGCCCGCGTGAACTTGACTCTGATAACGCGACTTTATCACAGACGATGCGTCTGCGAGATTGCTGCAAACTACGTCGCCAAATACCATAGACAAATACGTCGAAGCAAATAACAGTATTTTAAAAACTTAAAAACGATTTCAAAGTTGTACGCAATTAAGAATTAAAATTTCATATATCAAAAATTTATGAGCCGATTTTTAATGAAACTTGAAGCGGTGGCGCAGGAGCGAGAAGACCCTGGGGGCCTTTGCCCAGCAGTGGGACAGCATAGGTTAATTTAAAAAAAATATTATCACCGTACCTAAGCTACCATTTAAAAAAGAAATAGAACAGGCAGACGACTTATTATGTTATTTAGGTACTTATATATATATATTTTTTTTTTTTATTAAAAAATTGTGGCCGTCTATGGACTGTTCGTCCATATCCTTTTTTTGTTATTTTATTATTTAGATTTTTCGCACCAAGGATAATTGAAATAATATTATGAATTTTAATTAATTGTGGTCCATCACGCCATGGACACTTTTTTTTTTTTTTTTTTAACATAAGTAATATATATTTATATATATATACTTAGTAGAATAGACTATAATATATTATACATATAATAAATAAATATATATATTTATTGTTTTATAAATTACATAATAATAATATGTTTTGAACGGTGAGGTCCCAGTCGGTGTGGCGGCCAGTAGGTCCGACATTTTCCGATTTCCTTAGATTTTATGCTGCTCCACCCTTTGCCTTTAGATGTTGTGACATTGGCTTGGTGGAGAGGGGTCACTCAAGCTGGGTGGAGTTTCTAGGGTGTTAAAGAGATATCGTTCTGTGTCGAATCTACCCGCCATGGGTACTTATATTAAAATCTCTCATATTATTGTTTCTAAAAATTATTATGATGTAAAATCTTACTAAACTTATAAAACCGACTTATAAAATATTTTTTTCTCCATCTATACTATTATTATTATTATTATTATAATTATAAAGCGGAAGAGTTTGTTAGTTTGTTTGTTTGTTTGTTTGAACGCGATAATCTCAGGAACTACTGGTCCGATTTGAAAAATTCTTTCAGTGTTAGATAGCCTACTTATCGAGAAAAGTTATAGGCTACAATTTATAAGCTAAACGCTAAGACTAATAGGTGCGAAGAAATAGAGGAAAATGTGGAAAAAACGGGGAAAATTATTTGAAAGGGCTTATTTGAACGCGCTAATTCTTTCAGTTTTAGATAGCCCTGTTATCGAGGAAGGCTATAGACTATATTTTATCACGCTAAAACTAATGTAAGGAGCCAAGAAATAAAGGAAAATGTGGAAAAAACGGGGGAAATTATTTGAAAGGGCTTATCTCACGAACTACTAGAGCATTTTTTCTGTTATTTGGATCAGATAAGATGTAGGCCACGTGAAGGATCATAGACTTTTCTTGTAGACTAAATTTTCTGTGAAATATCTAATTTACGCGGGCGAAGCCGCGCGGAACGTCTAGTTTTCAGTATAATTAAGTAAAATTATAAACTTTTAAACGTTATAAAATACATTTTCTGTTATAATTACTATGCCGTTTAAGATCTAAGATATCTGAACTAAAGTTTCAATTACAAAAGATAATAATGGTATACTTTCTTAATGAGAAAATAATTATGATAATATTTTCGTTAAATTTTCACATGATACTTTCTTATTAAATTTTTAAAGTATTAATACCACGAACTAGAAAATAAATCTAAGTTTATAGAGTATAGACTTTTGTCTATAACCCTATAGGTAGACGGAATAGGCCCTTAGTAGTAAGTACATTTTATTTATTTATTTATTTATAGCAGGCTACATAGGTCCATACAATATATACCTTAATGATTAACATACATATAAATTATATACACTTAATAACTACACTTTATCACGAGTTATCGGCGACGTGACGCGCGCTTCATTCCGGAGTCTCCCCCGGAACCTTCGGTAGACCACATCAGTCGGCCAGAATTCCTCCGCTTCAAAGGTCGACAGAAGATGCGTCGGTACTCTCACCACAAAGGAACTGAAGTTGACCTTGTGGCGAGACTGCAGACGTTCGACCCTCAAGTGGAGGGATGTCTTCTTACTGATGTAGTTGACGACGTCCTAAGGGCCTATTTGACCACTTCCTGATAAGTGCCGGATAGGCTATCCACCACTTAACTTGACAGATGGAGTATGGAGAATATGTCAAATAAGTTGTGGATGACCTATCCGGCACTTTATCAGCAAGTGGTGAAACAGTTTTAGTATGAAACACACGGCGAATTTTGGCCCTTGCACACGGCGATTTTTTGTAGCGATGCTTTAGTCACGCTTCAGCACCGCTGCAATCGCGCGATTGTATTGATGCAAACGCGCGAATGATGTGATGCAAACGCGCGATTGTAGCGAAGCAAACGCGCGACCGTGTCGGGTGACAGCGGGGAGTAAAACAGTAGGCCTACAACAAAACCGTTTTGAGACTCAAACAATTGAACGAGAATGCCGCGTTCTGATCTAACAACGTTTGTTAGAGTAGGATGCGGCATTTTCGTTCGATTGTTTAAGTCTCAAAATTCGTGGTACGGCCCCAGGATAGTTAGTACTTTGTGGCTTTGTTACTGAAGCTTGTTGGTGTCGTGTTTGCATCGCTTCACGATTGGATTAATGCAAACGCGCGATAGTAATGCCAATCACAATCGCATTGCTTCAAAAATCGTCTTGTACTAGGGCCCTAAAATGTTAGCTAGTTAGTTTGAAAATATTTGTCTCTTCTTCTCTCCTTTCTCTCCTTCTTTACGCCTCCCTAATCCCTATACCTAACAAAATGAAAGATTGATTAGCTCAAGTCTTAACTTAGCTCAAAGTTCTAGCTCATATTAAAATTGAGATTCAATATAGCCCAACTAAAAGCTTGTTGGTTTTGAAAACGGATTGAGTCCCTGGAAATGGCGGCTCCATTAAAATCTAATTAATTGAGCAAATATGTAAAGTACACTGAAACTTTAACAAAACGTTAACTCACCTCAGGGCTCAGTGTTATAATTAATGAAAAACATGTTGTATGTTTTGTGGTAGAGAATAGTAGAGAAAATATATACCGAGCTAATTAGTGATTAAAGAAATTGATTTATAACAATATTATGCAGATATTGATGGGTAAATATTAGAGATGTGCCAACTAGTCGGTAAAGCCGACTATCCGGCCACTTTTGTAGTCAGCGACTAGTCGGCGAATAGTCGGCAAAAAGCGCCGACTAATCGGCTTTTTACTTTTTTTGCTATTATTTTAATTACATTAAAGAAAAACCTTGATCATTAATTATAAAGTGTTTAAGTATATCACACTCGATCAGTGTTACACATAACACATTTTAAATTTAAATAAAGTGTTTCAAAAATTACTTGCTAGTAAAGAAATTATTTTTGTAAATATAATCTTAACAACAAATTAAGTATGTATCATTAAATTGAGATTTCATGTACATGAAATATGTATTTAATGAAAATCATCAACTGTATCATAGAAACACACACAAGACACAACGCGTTGTGAGCTATTTTTCGCTCAATGAGCGATGTCGGTCTTTGAGCGTAACATATATATATATATATATATAAACTTTATGGTGACAAAATAATAATGTACTAAGTCATATTTTCATCGTTATCTAAGAGATACATAGTTTTTTCACAAAAAATAATAGTCTTTATAAAAATCGAGATCGCAACTCCGGTAGATTTGAATTGTACTGTCGATAAAATTGATTCATAGGCAGATAGCAGACCTACGACCTACTCGACATTACTCGACCGAATGGTCGAGTAATGTCAATTCAAAATTAGTCGCAAGCTATCGGCTGGATTTGACATAACGCAACCAAATTACGCACGTCCCTCATCTGCTATTGAATCAACTTCCCTGATAGTACCTACCATCCCCTGTCCCCCCGAAAGATTTTTATAGATTTTTTAAATAATATTATATATTTAGTAAAGTAACAGCAAGTCAGTATCCGTCCTGAATTAACTAGTTGAGCCATGCACGAGATGCGCTCGTGAGTTTCAGCACATAATACCATGTTACAGGGCCCGTACCACGAAACGGTTTTGAGACTCAAACAATCGTACGAGAATGCCGCGTCCTATTCTAACAAACGTGAAATGACGTTGTTAGAGCAGGACGCGGCATTCTCGTCCGATTGTTTGAGTCTCAAAACGATTTCGTAGTAGGCCTACAGGTTTCCTCAACCATTTCCATATTTTTAACGATGTCAGTGCACCGGCTTTATGACACAAAACGCCAAAAGGGCACAGGGCCCTGATTCACTATGCACGTTTTAACTCTTGATTCAGAAACTGCATCGCGATTCGCGACAATAAAGACGTATCCAAATCCAAGTCGAACGGAAATCGTATATAGCCTTGTTGATCTACTGCAGAAAAGCGGCAAAGCATTATGTTGCATCTCGTCCTATTGTTTTTCGCAGTAGCCAGCGACGGTGTAGACGTTAAACTAGTAAAATTTTTGTACAACAACATAATATTTAAATTTAGTTATTGTTAACTAAAATTAAAATATTAAAAAAAACAACTGATAACAATAAATTATGTACAGTGCTCCCAAAGTGATAGAAATTTTCGTAATTTTTCGGCAACGGTCGTATTTCCCGATCGTCGGAAGACGTCGCTGTAAGCGCTGTTTTAAACGTAAGTTTAAGAAAAACAGCGCTTTGCAGCAACGTAGAGGCGACTGACGTTGCTTGGACGTTACCATGGTAACGCCGCGATGGCTTCCCGGTGAGAGACCGGCGACAGCGGACAGCCACTGGCTATATGATATTTACTTCTATTTCCTTTGAACAAGGTGCAAAATACAAGTTTCATAGATTCGGGTGTTTTTGTGACTACGAAAATTTGCGAATATTTCCATGCGCATTATTAATTTGAGAGTACTGTAGTTACCTACCTCTTATCTTCTAACACTGCGTATGTGTAATGCGATTAGTCAAATCCCATAACATCATCCGTTGTTGCAAAAATCTCTAACATCTTCGCAATTTTGCAAAAATGTAGAGTTGCATGTGATGAAAAAGTATGGAATTGACAGAAGACGAGTCTAACGTCAACTTCTTATAACGAACGCTTATGTCAACTCCATACATTTTGATCGGCGATTCTATGTATAACGAAGCGAAAACAAAAAAGTCTTGGCTAAATGGCCTGAACCATGAACATTCCGGTTTGAATATCAAACCTGAACCTGGGAGTTGGGAGTATTGAGAAAGGTCATCTATTTATAGTTCAGACGGTCTGAGCGGTGTCGATTTGCATCTGAACTGATTCTACTTTTTAAATTCTACATTAATATAGCTTCGATCCTGTGGGACTTCTATTGAAAAGAAAGTTAAACCATCAAACAAACTGACTGACCTGGAACCTTTGGATACCAAACTCCATCGAAAGTTTTGGTAAAGTGACTAGTGACTACCACATTACTATTAACAACTGACTTGGTTAACTTTACTAACTTCTTTTTTAAGACTTTTACTAAATTTTCGACGTGATGAAATGGCAAAACGACTCAGCATCGAAATAAAATATCGAAATAAAATCGAATCTGGTTGAGTTTTTAAATATATAGCAGAATTAGGTTACAGACGGTGGACTGTTTTTAATTTACATGTGATCAGGCCCCAACTTTTCAGGTAAGTATTGTTGATAAGTAATTAGTAATTACGACTATGTTATTATGAAAAATAGCTTTTAATGTTGTTTTTGAGCCTAGTTTAATGGTGCCTAGTAACAGAACATTATAAACCATTAATATTAACACTTTAATGCATATAATTTACACTAAATTGCTGTTGATAAGAGAGTTTTTTTATCCAATTTGGTATTTCTAAAAAAAAATGATTAAAAAATTCACAAGATTTCAATTTGACTTCAAAAGTAAAATAAGGTATTTTTACTGCCGCACTCAGAAACTTTGCTGTAATGAAATAAAGAGTTTGACAGATAAAATTTAATATGGGGCTTATGACAGAATCTTCATTTCATTACAGATAAGTGAGTAGTATTCATTTCGGAGTGCGATAGTTAAATAATGTTAGACTGACTATGTGGATTTTGGTGGATTTAAACGGACTGCACCGAACAAGAACATAGTACCTACATTAATGTTGCATGAAAGTAGAATTGAGGCTCAAAGATCATAATTTGCTGTGTTTCGCCGAGTGAGTGAGTTTACCGGAGGCCCAATCCCCTAACCCCTACCCTATTCCCTTCCCTACCCTCAACTATTCCCTTCCCTTCCCTTCCCTTCCCTACCCTCCCCTATTCCCTCTTAAAAGGCCGGCAACGCACTTGCAGCTCTTCTGATGCTGCGAATGTCCATGGGCGACGGAAGTTGCTTTCCATCAGGTGACCCGTTTGCTCGTTTGCCCCCTTATTTCATTAAAAAAAAAATCGATAACATAATAACATTATGATTTTGAAATTAAATTTTGTAAGCTTTAAAAGGTTGCGCGACCCTGTCCTTAACTAGTATAGTTATATAAGTGTCGTATAATATTACCTATATATTTTTCCCACGCGTCAAACACGTGCTAGCAATAATTACATACGGTTACACGTTTACTTATCTAATTTATTATATTCATTGATGCAGTTATCTAATATAATATACCTTAGATAATATTAATTGCTAGTACAATACATTAATGAGATAATACTGACCTTGTGAGGTTAAAATCATAATTCGATATGGGGAAATTCACAATACGAGTATTGATGCAAATGCATCGATTCGTGTATTAATTTAGTCAGTAAAAACTGTTACTTATGTTCATTATTTTATCACACAAGAACTAGACTCGATAGTCTAGACTTAATATGAAATGGGTTAATCTGCTGAACCGATTTTTTGGAGACACTTTGAGTCCTCTTTAAACATAGAACAGTTTTTATCCCAGAAAAATGTACGATTCGCGATAACCAAATTTTGGCGCAAGATCAAGTAATTAGTTGGCAAATGGCACGAGCTCCAAACAAGCAACTAGTGACTTAGTACCAAAGTGCGCGGAGCATGCTAAGGTTGGGTTGTACCAACTAACTTTAACTATAATTACTGTAACTTTAACTTTAACTACAATTCAAAATGTCAAATCTTTGGTTAAAGTTAAAAATGGACGCCATCAAGACGTCATATTTAACCATAACCAAAGAGCTCGACAAGGTTTTAAATGCACGTGGCGAAAAAGGGAACTAACGCTGTCATCATATAAAAACGCCATTTTTTAAAGTTCTCCCTTACCAGCAGCGCCCCCGCCCACGTTCATTTATAACCTTGTAGGACCAGCTGTCATCTGTCAATTTCTCCGGTCAAAGTTAAGGTTAAAGTTAAATTTAGCCTTAACTATAACCATAACTTTAACTTTAACCACGCCTCTGATGCAACCCAACCTAAGTTAGCTTTATTGTAATTTTATTCATTCATTCACTCAAATAACTCGCTTTGATGCTGGCTGCTGCATATGGAAATGAAAATTTCGCTTGAAAGTTCGTGGAGTACAAGAAAATAAATAGTCTTAAGAAAAAGTGAAGTAAAGTAGAGTAAAGTTGGGTGCGCTTAAGGAAAAAGTATGCGTAGTATGTGCACAAAGATGTATTAAGTAACTTGTTTTGTGATCTTACTTATTTACTGCAAGCGTGCATGATTGCTAAATTAGTTGGTACCTACCCTTATGTCATTTAAAATTAGACTTTACAATAATATAATACAGTAAGTAGCTACTTGATAAAAAAATATAACTACATAATATAGTCAATATAGTGAGTGTGGCAACTGGCAAAGCGGGCCACCCCCGCCGACAAGTGCGCCATCCCAGGTAGCACAAATGCTATGTAAGATTTGACTTATATCGTTTTTGGTCATATTGCAGTGATGTAGCGGTGATTTACATTAGAAAGAGCCAAATAGCGCCATATTACATAGCCAACTATATTGTTTCATTAAAAGCTGTGTAAAATTACGCTGTAGACGTCTATATAGCGTTTTTACACAGCTGTCATATGGAAGCTCCCAATACAGTAATTTCTAGCCAAGGAAGTTCCATCTATACAGCTTTTTGCCAATTAGAAGTTATTAATATAGCCTAGTAGCTATTAATATTGGGAACAAATATAATGACCACCAAAAAATGCACTGATACCCTAAACTTGTTTACCAAAAAAAGATAATTAACACCAAAAAAATAAAGTCTAAAATTACAATACTACCAGCTATTTTAGTCATGACAACACTTCAAATTGTAATCGAACACCAAATATAGTAAATGATCACCAAATAAAGTAAATGATCACCAAATATAGTAAATGACCACCAAATATAGTAAATGATCACCAAATATAGTAAATGATCACTAAATATAGTAAATGATCACCAAATATAGTAAATGATCACTAAATATAGTAAATGATCACCAAATATAGTAAATGATCACCAAATCCTTGTGAGCAAATCAATCCGATCCAAATAAATTAAAACTACGATTGACAAAACATGTAAGCATATTATTAACAAAATAGTCGGCCAATTGTGAGTCGGACATGGAGGATTCCGTACCGTTATAAAACAAAATTAGACCTAAAATTGTGTTTTTGTATGGGATTAACTTAAAAAAAAATTATTATTTAAGGGGGTTATGCTAAGTAATTTGCTTCAAAGCAAATTACTCAGCATTCATAAGAAAAACAGTCATGAAAGGTGAATTATATGCTAGTGTAGAGACCTTTAATTGGTTTTAATGGAGTGCAATCTGTCAAAATTTTTGCTAATTTTATGAATTATCGATTTTAACGTTTAATTTCGGTTACGCCTAGAGACGGGCATTTACCCGGTAAAAACCCGAGGCTCGGGTAAATACCCATTTATACCTATTTTTACCCACCCATTTTCATTTTATACCGGGTATAAATTAAAATCAGTTTATATCTCTAAAATATTAGCTAAAACAGATAATGTGACCCTTCTGATAAATAAAAATGACTGTTAAAATGGCGTTTACACTAAATACACCGACAATCACGAGCGGCCATTGCTTACGTAGTCGATGTTGAGGAAATACACTGCTCGTGATTGGTGGATTCAAGTGGTGTCCTATACAACTTAAATACATGTTAAATACACAATAATTATTGGTTTGATTAAGTTCTTTTTTTAATTAAATTATGAAGACTAGATATTATATGTATGCTGTACACGAGTATGCGTAAATTTTATTTTTTATACCTGTATTATTATCTAGATTATTACTTGGAAGCGAAATTCAAAATCATTGTTATAGTAAATATTCACATACTTACTATATATTTTTGTTATTATTTACATATACTAAATCTTGTATATAGCGATTAAAAAAGTGTTACATAATAATATATAAATCGTGCACGACAAGAGTTGTAAAAATTATAATAATAATTATAATGATTAAATTTTTTCTTTATTGTGCCTTTTTTAATCTGTTGTATGTTATTTTTAATATTAAATTAAAATTTTGAGTTTTATAACTCAAAATTTTACATAGTAAATCGCAATATTAAGGGTTTAGCCAATAAAGTAATGTTTTACATATATTTAAAGATTCGTCAATATTTACCCGGTATTTTTAATTTATACCCGGTAAGAATGGGTATTTTTTAATTTTTACCTATTCCACCCATTTTTACCAATTTTTACCTACCCGATTTTTACCCACCCGCCCATCTTTAGTTACGCCTAATAATAAGTTGTTTTTAACAGTGGTTTTTGTTAACCGAATAGTTATTTAGACTCTTAGGAAACTTAATTTCAGCTTTTAGTGATAAATAAAAAATAATATATTTAAAAAATATGTTTTAATTATTAATACAATTTATGAAACCATCGAAAATTAGAAGCGCATTAAAAATTTACTTATAATTCATAGATACATTAACAGTAAAACTTAATTTGCATATAAAATTAGGCTCATATTATGGCGAGTAACAATTTTCATAAAATATATGTAATACGTCAATGTTTTAAAAATCATTTAATTCTGTAGTCGCCATATTATATTTATAGTCGTGTGATATTTCAGATTTTTATTATCTATGTTTTTTGGTAACGTCAAAGCGACCTAAATGACAAAAACTTCTTAGCAAAGCTACTTACATCGTTTCTATATAGTAATAATTTGCTATATAAAGTGTGCCCAATTTGGTCACATAGAGCTTGAGTAGAAGCTTATATATCAATTTTTCATAGCAAATGGCGATGTAAAAAACGTGCCCACAGACGCTACTCAGCAATTTGGTGCTACCTGGGATCTTACTCATATTATAAAGGTGAAAGTTCATCACAATTTTCTTTAATTTTGAAAATTAGAACTTTGAAAATTAGAACGTTTTTCTAAAGCTGTGTCGCATAGCGTCACTACACACTGTGTGAACTAGCCAAGTGTAAGAACGCTCTAAAAAATTGAGCTAATATTATTATACATACCTAAGCTTTAGCTAACGTTAAGGAAAATTTCCAATATAGCAAAGAAACGCTCATTTTAATAGGATAAACAGTACTGAGTAAAGATAAACAACAGTCAATATTGTTATTATTATTGTTGGATTATCAGTTTTCACGCCGGCGCGAGCTTTGAATGTTTTATGTACTATCAGAGAAGTTGATTCCTAGGCAGATAGCGGACCTAATGTAATTTGGTCGCGTTCCGACCATAAAGTTAATATACCTAGCGGAATAGAGAAACAAAGGCCTGAGCAAGAGAGATGTCACTATCAGTAACACTGCGTGGTAAAAAGAGACGTGTGATACAACTCATACATGACAGCAGCACTCTTTTTTTGACGTCCAGTCGGCACGTGCCGCACGTTGACAATTTAATCTCATAGAATTTATGTTCAATCATGCTTGTGTAAGTGTATACGTCCACATATTTTTCACACAGATGAAAATCAATTTCGGTTACGTTTGACAGCTCGAGATTGTTGCTCTATTCCGCTAGGTACCGTATATTAACTTTATGGTTCCGACCGATCATACTGAAATGACATAAGTCGACCAAATGACGTAGGTCCGTAAATTTCCTCGATAGTATAACACAGGCCACGTCACACGTGTATTATATATTTTCTCTATAGTACAACCTCTGAGTAAAACTAGGAGTTGCCCGCAACTTCGTTGTAATGTAAATTTGTTTATTGCGCTGAAATGGAGTCCAATATTACGAGTTTACGACGCGACGTGGAAATTAGTAGGTAGCTAGCAAATTTTAGAAAACTAATTTTGGACTCCAAAACAGGGCTTGTACCACGAAACGGTTTTGAGACTCAAACAATCTGACGAGAATGCCACGTCCTGCTCTAACAACGTCATTTCACTTTTGTTAGAGTAGGACGCAACATTCTAAAAAATTGAGCTAATTTAACGAACAGTTGTCTCTGGGCCCGTATCACGAAACGGTTTTGAGACTCAAACAATCGTACGAGAATGCCACGTCCTGCTCTAACAACGTCATTTCACGTTTGTAAGAGTAGGACGCAACATTCTCGTACGATTGTTTGAGTCTCAAAATCGTTTCGTGATACGGGCCCAGAGACAACTGTTCGTTCCTCCTTTACTCATCTTTTCTTTAGTTCTTTGTACAAAATATGGTTTTTCTCTTGTTTGTAAATGTTGACATGCTTTTAATAGGATTACTTACTGCAATATTTTCGCGCTAAAGGCAGGACCAGAACAGACAGAATAAAAAGTTTAGTTCGAGGTTTGACGATATTCTGAGAATTATGACGTACTAGATGTCCCGCGCGGCTTCGCCCGCGTAAATTAGGAATTTTACAGAAACCGTACATTTTACTATACTCTCTTCACGTGGTCTACTCTATATATTATATGTACATATTATGTGCCAAATATTGCCATAAAAATTGCTCCAGTAGTTCGTGAGATAAACCCTTTCTAATATTTCCCACATTTTTCTGAGTTTCTTCGGTCATATTAGTCGTAGCGTGATAATAATATAGCCTATAGCCTTACTCGATAAATGAGCTATGTAACACTGAAATTAGAAATAAGTTTTTAAATCGGATCTGTAGTTTCTGAGATTAGCGTCTTCAAGCAAACATACTCTTCAAGTTTATAATATTATAATTATAGATTTTTTTAAATTATCGCTTGACAAACTCGAGTCTCGATCTAAAAGACTATGAAAAGTACCAATAACAGGCTCATAATCATGGGACGATGCATGGTATAATATGGTAGTGATGATGATGATGATGATGATGATGATGATGATGATGATGATGAATGTAATTTGCATAGTGGCATATGCTTTCCGTTCTTAAAACAACGCCGAAACTCCCAAACTTGTATCTATAAAAAATCAGGAGTTCTCTTAGCACCTTCCGAACCACGGTATACCAGGTATACCTCGGTGAAAAATCTTACTTGTTGGTAGCATATGCTTAGAATACTTTTTACAAAACCGAAGTCACCACATGTTTCCCTATAAATTTTGAGGAGTTCCCTCGATTACTTATGGATCCTTCATCAGATCACCACTTTTGTGAATATAATACCAAATTGGGATGATACCCTATACATACACCAAAAAAAAATTTGAAAATCGGTTAACAAACGGCGGAGTAATCGTTGAACATAAGAAAACGAACATAACACCTCCCCCATTTTGAAAGTCGGTTAAAATTGTAGCCTATGTGTTATTCTGATGTATAAACTATATTATTGTAAAGTTTCATTAAAATCAGTTCAGTAGTTTTTGCGTGAAAGAGTAACAAACATCCATACATCCACACATCCGTATGGATGTATGGATGTATATCCATACATCCAAACAATCTTTCGCCTTTATAATATTAGTAGGATAGTAGGACTAGTAGGAAGTAGGAGAGTACTCGTAGGATGTCACATGTCAGATTTTGTCGGATTATTGACTGCATACATATTATCTATAACTCTATCTCTATATATTACTAACCTTAAGTTTTATCACTTAGTTTTGTTACACCATGTATTATGTAACATTGTAATGATCTATTGTATTTACGAAAAGTATAAATTTAAAACTAGGTTTCCACTTTCCTATTAACAATTCAGGATATTCCGTAATAAATCTCCAGGAGATAGCAGAGAAACGAGTGCTTAAGATATTACGCGGCTCCCCTGGTGACTCTTTAAGAAATGAGGCTCCAAACAGCAGCACTCCAATCTCGGGTGAGAGGGGGTTAAAAATTAAAAAAAAACTTACGTAATTTGTGGATGCCCCTTTTAACAATTCAAGTGCCGGGCCGCTCGCCCGGCACCTAAATTTTTACAAACCCTCAAATATGTGTGTATATTCTCCGGTCGAGCCGGCCGGTTTCTATTAGTTCCTAAATAGTAGTTAGAGCTACCCATACAATTTTAAATTCACAATGAACAATACCTAAAAGATAAAAGGAATTTATTTTATCTAAATAGAGATTTAGAAGAGGACATTTGGTAGAATTTTCGAGAGCTTTCACAGGTACAGAGATTTCCCATTAGTGTATGCTATCGTTGAATGCAACACTTTACTATTTTACTGTTTTGCTGGTGCATAGCGCGAAATACTCGATTTTACTAAATGTACTATAGTCAATAGTGCAGTGAATATAAGTTTTATACAAGTTCCTTAGTAATAAAAATAGTTACACAATGGATACGCTTTTCAGTGTTTTGTCCTTGTGTACGAAATGGCTTTTCTAAAATTGTTTCCAAGTTTTCGACTTATCTATAGCTACTTTCCCTATTATTTTCCTTAACCATGGATGCAACACAACTTAATATGTCTTTAAAAGACGCGAATAAAGGCCTCCACATACGAGGAGGAAGATCGATTCCGGTCGAACTAATCACACCGTTTTGTGCATTCCTGTTTGAGTGGACCTTTCGGCCTGAGATCAGTCCAACTAGACAAGATCTGCCTTCTCGTATATGTAGACGTACAAATATTATTTAGCCTGAAACTACCTTTTTTATGAAGTAAGGGGGCAAACGAGCAAACGGGCCACCTGATGGAAAGCAACTTCCGTCGCCCATGGACACTCGCAGCATCAGAAGAGCTACAGGTGCGTTGCCGGCCTTTTAAGAGGGAATAGGGTAATAGGGGAGGGTAGGGAAGGGAAAAGGGGATTAGGCCTCCGGTAAACTCACTCACTCGGCGAAACACAGCGCAAGCGCTGTTTCACGCCGGTTTGAGCCCGTGGTATTTCTTCGGCCGAGCCGGCCCATTCGTGCCGAACATGGCTCTCCCACGTCACAACTACGTTTGATATAATGTTAGTGTCCTAGAGTGCGTATTCATAAAAGCACTAGATGACGCTCTCAACTCCGTTGCGCCAAAAATCGTTTATCGCGCGTGAACCGTACATTTTTCCGAGATAAAAATTATCCTATGTCCTTTTCACTGACTTAGAAGTATTTCCATACCAAATTTTTTGGTTTGCACAGTTTGAGCGTGCAGAGGTAACAGACAGATACACTTTCGCATTTAAAATATTAGTATGAGAAGTTTCAGCCGCTTTTTAAGTCGAAGCCGCGGGCTATTCCAGTTAATAGCGTAATGTTATTGTATAATTTAATAAATGATAACACAATGTATTACCCACCGTGACATTGTTGGTATGAGCAATACGTGCAAGCCGCAAAATTGAAAGTAAACATTCGAAAATCCTGAATATATTGCCTCCTAATATTTCACCAGAATATTTTTCTGAAACATCATCAGCCTACATTACTAAAGTTATAATGTTTCAGTAACAGTAACGTTTCAAGTTGAATTTATATAGCATCAACAAGATAGATAACCTGCACGGTGGCCACCGGCCCTGGATTTATAAATTGGGCCTATGGGCCGCGGCCTAGGGGCGGCATGGCAGCGCTTTAGGAGGGCGGCAGATTTTGTACATAGGCCGGCGGAAATAAAGTGGCTTACACTCACAAGAAATGTAAATCCGGCATTGACTGTCACCATCATCTCGAGGTGTGCAATGTGCACATTCCACAAAATAATATTATGTGGTGTACAGTATGTACTATCAGAGCAGTTGATTCCTATGCAAATCGGGGACATAAGTAGTTTGGTTGCGTTACGTCAAACCCAGCTGACAGATCACGATTAACATTGAATTGACATATTCGACCAAATAACGTTGGTCTGTCAATTGCATAGGAATCAACTTCCTCGATGGTACAATGGCTGGGCGAGTGAATTAAACACAATATTACTGTATCAACAATATCAACACTACTGCTCTGGCGACGCGACGGCTGGACGTGTGAAGAAGTGATCATCAGACCGAAGTCGAGCGACCCACCACTCCTGTACCTCTGCCTGTACTACCTAGTAGGCGTGTCCATCTTTATTTATCAATACACTACGGCTGCGTTCCAGATGACGTTAATTTTGACCAAAACGCTCAAAACGGTATTTCTTCTGCCGTTCCCTTTGGCGACCGGGGTCGTTTTGATAGCGGCTATGACGTCACTCATGACGTCATCATTTTCGCTCAAAACGACCCTTGACGAAGATGGGTCAAAGTGGGCGTTCTAGTTTTTTTTTTTAATTTTAACGTAACTATATCGCGAAAGCCATGTTTGGAAATTTTTCAGGAGAGAGTAGAGACAAAAAAACTTTATATTATTTCATTACAAATAATATTTTAATTAAATAAATTAAATAACATCTCATCTCTCCTATAGCTGTTGACTTACTCGTACTTGACTAAGCATTAAGCGGTATTGTAACCTAACGTTTATTGTGACAATAGTCAATATTCAAAATATGTGGTTTTGTTATTAAAATATGATTCAATGTGAAAACTCAAATATAATAAAAGTTTAACTACATTAAAATATGATTACTTAAGTAAAAAATGTAATACTAAAAACGAAACAAATATAATATTATGTACCTACATATTTTATTAAAATAAATGTTACTATAAACAATAAAATTACTTTTATTTACGACTTGAAGAAATGGATCGTAATATCCAAGTTCGGTTCAATGTATATATATAAAAAAATATAGTTCTTTTTTTAAACTTTTCTCAAAACGCTCAAAACGATAAATAATCCGTTCCACTTGGGTTTGTATCACTGACGTTCACACCTATGTGAAGTTAGCAACCGAGTTCAAGGTAAATGATTTTTATATATGTCATTCGATTGTACCCGGAGTGTACCCGATTGTACCGCAATTAAAATCGTTTGTACCTCAATAGGGTAGAAATGGGGGGGGTGGTAAAATTTGCTTAGCAACCGACATAAAGATACCGGAATTTTAATGATGCCATCTGGAAGAGTATCGTTTGTACCGGATTGTACCCGTTTTTAAAGTTAATTTTTTTTTTTGATTTTACGAAAAAAAAACAAAAAAAATTTTTTTCCCTAAAAATAAGGCTTTGTACGGAGTAGAAGGAAAGAAAGTATATAAAGCAGTTCAAATGTGTAAAAGAAGTTATTTTTTGAGGTAGATTCGTTCGGTCTTGACGAATTTTCCAATATCTTACTATAAAAGTCGGAGTTATATTTTGCAGTTTTTTTGTCGTTTGTACCTCGCCAAAACAGAAAGATTATAAAAGAAGATACTATTCACTTTAAATTCACACAAAATTTTTTGAGACAACAACGACAGAAATTCGATCGGTCTTGACGAATTTTCGAATATCTTACTATAAAACTCGGAGTCAAATTTTGCAACTTTTGTCGTTTGTACCTCGCCAAAACAGAAAAATTATTAAAGAAGATACTATTCACTTCATATTTACACAAAAAAATTTGAGGTACAAACGATTTTTCATATAGTAACAACGTCAGAGATTCGATCGGTCTTGACGAATTTTCGAATATCTTACTATAAAACTCGGAGTCAAATTTTGCAAATTTTATCGTTTGTACCTCGCCAAAACCGAAAGATTGTAAAAGAAGATACTATTCACTTCATATTTACACTAAAAAATTTGAGGTACAAACGATTTTTCATATAGTAACAACGTCAGAGATTCGATCGGTCTTGACGAATTTTCGAATATCTTACTATAAATCTCGGAGTCATATTTTGCAACTTTTATCGTTTGTGCCTCGCCAAAACCGAAAGATTATAAAAGAAGATACTATTCACTTCATATTTAAACAAAAAAAATTGAGGTACAAACGATTTTTCATATAGTAACAACGTCAGAGATTCGATCGGTCTTGAAGAATTTTCGAATATCTTACTATAAAACTCGGAGTCATATTTTGCAACTTTTATCGTTTGTACCTCGCCAAAACCGAAAGATTATAAAAGAAGATACTATTCACTTCATATTTAAACAAAAAAATTTGAGGTACAAACGATTTTTCATATAGTAACAACGTCAGAGATTCGATCGGTCTTGAAGAATTTTCGAATATCTTACTATAAAACTCGGAGTCAAATTTTGCAACTTTTATCGTTTGTACCTCGCCAAAACCGAAAGATTACAAAAGGAGATATTATTCACTTCATATTTAAACAAAAAAATTTGAGGTACAAACGATTTTTCATATAGTAACAACGTCAGAGATTCGATCGGTCGTGACGAATTTTCGAATATCTTACTATAAAACTCGGAGTCAAATTTTGCAACTTTTATCGTTTGTACCTCGCCAAAACCGAAAGGTTATAAAAGAAGATATTATTCACTTCATACATATATAAAAATTTTTGAGGTGCAAACGATTTTACATATAGTAACAACGTCAGAGATTCGATCGGTCGTGACGAATTTTCGAATATCTTACTATAAAACTCGGAGTCATATTTTGCAACTTTTATCGTTTGTACCTCGCCAAAACCGAAAGATTATAAAAGAAGATACTATTCACTTCATATTTACACAAAAAAATTAGAGGTACAAACGACTTTTCATATAGTAACAACGTCAGAGATTCGATCGGTCTTGACGAATTTTCGAATATCTTACTATAAAACTCGGAGTCAAATTTTGCAACTTTTATCGTTTGTACCTCGCCAAAACTGAAAGATTACAAAAGAAGATATTATTCACTTCATATTTACACAAAAAAATTTGAGGTACAAACGATTTTTCATATAGTAACAACGTCAGAGATTCGATCGGTTTTGACGAATTTTCCAATATCTTACTATAAAACTAAGAGTTAAATTTTGCAACTTCTATCGTTTGTACCTCGCGAAAACCGAAAGATTATAAAAGAATATTCTATTCACTTTATATTTACACAAAAAAATTTGAGGTACAAACGATTTTTCATAAAGTAACAACGTCAGAGATTCGATCGGTCGTGACGAATTTTCGAATATCTTACTATAAAACTAAGAGTTAAATTTTGCAACTTCTATCGCTTGTACCTCGCAAAAACCGAAAGATTATAAAAGAATATTATATTCACTTCATATTTACACAAAAAAATTTGATTTACAAACGATTTTTCATATAGTCACAACGTCAGAGATTCGATTGGTCTTGACGAATTTTCGAATAACTTACTATAAAACTCGGAGTCAAATTTTGCAACTTTTATCGTTTGTACCTCGCCAAAACCGAAAGATTATAAAAGAAAATACTATTCACTTCATATTGCCAAAAAAAAATTTGAGGCACAAACGATTTTTCATATAGTAACAACGTCAGAGATTCGATTGGTCTTGACGAATTTTCGAATATCTTACAATAAAACTCGGAGTCAAATTTTGCAACTTTTGTCGTTTGTACCTCGCCAAAACCGAAAGATTATAAAAGAAAATACCATTCACTTCATATTTACACAAAAAAATTTGAGGTACAAACGATTTTTCATATAGTAACAACGTCAGAGATTCGATCGGTCTTGACGAATTTTCCAATATCTTACTATAAAACTAAGAGTTAAATTTTGCAACTTCTATCGTTTGTACCTCGCGAAAACCGAAAGATTACATAAGAATATTCTATTCACTTCATTCAAATTTGAGGTACAAACGATTTTTATAGTAAGATATTGGAAAATTCGTCAAGACCGATCGAATCTCTGACGTTGTTACTATATGAAAAATTATTTGTACCTCAATTTTTTTTGTGTAAATATGAAGTTAATAATATCTTCTTTTGTAATCTTTCGGTTTTGGCGAGGTACAAACGATAAAAGTTGCAAAATTTGACTCCGAGTTTTATAGTAAGATATTCGAAAATTCGTCAAGACCGATCGAATCTCTGACGTTGTTACTATATGAAAAATCGTTTGTACCTCAAATTTTTTTGTGTAAATATAAAGTGAATAGAATATTCTTTTATAATCTTTCGGTTTTCGCGAGGTACAAACGATAGAAGTTGCAAAATTTAACTCTTAGTTTTATAGTAAGATATTGGAAAATTCGTCAAGACCGATCGAATCTCTGACGTTGTTACTATATGAAAAGTCGTTTGTACCTCAAATTATTTTGTGTAAATATGAAGTTAATAATATCTTCTTTTGTAATCTTTCGGTTTTGGCGAGGTACAAACGATAAAAGTTGCAAAATTTGACTCCGAGTTTTATAGTAAGATATTCGAAAATTCTTCAAGACCGATCGAATCTCTGACGTTGTTACTATATGAAAAATCGTTTATACCTCAAATTTTTTTGCTTAAATATGAAGTGAATAGTATCTTCTTTTATAATATTTCGCTTTTGGCGAGGTACAAACGATAGAAGTTGCAAAATATGACTCCGAGTTTTATAGTAAGATATTCGAAAATTCGTCAAGACCGATCGAATCTCTGACGTTGTTACTTTATGAAAAATCGTTTGTACCTCAATTTTTTTTGTGTAAATATGAAGTGAATAGAATATTCTTTTATAATCTTTCGGTTTTCGCGAGGTACAAACGATAGAAATTGCAAAATTTAACTCTTAGTTTTATAGTAAGATATTGGAAAATTCGTCAAGACCGATCGAATCTCTGACGTTGTTACTATATGAAAAATCGTTTGTACCTCAAATTTTTTTGTTTAAATATGAAGTGAATAATATCTCCTTTTGTAATCTTGACATATATAAAAATCATTTACCTTGAACTCGGTTGCTAACTTCACATAGGTGACGTTCACATGCTAGTGGAACGGGAAAAACTACGGTCTTGAGCGTGAGCGTTTCTAACGTCATCGCGGGGTACATGTGTCACGTCTACTAATATATAATCTGTGGTCACGTGTACATCTTCTTAAAATAAAGACATAAAATACTTAGTTCTCTTCTCCTCTTAACAACGAACTGCAGTGGTGCTACTTATGCCTCCTACCTACGGCCTACCAGCTCTTACCAAATAGGCTACTTGACCTATATTCAATTTCATTGAACAAATGCATATTTCTAGTAGGACTTGGCCTAGGAATCCGTATTTCACCCTTATCATCAAATAAAAGCTACGATTGATAAATAAAGTCGATTTGAAAATATGATTTTATGAAAATAGGATTTGTACTGACGAAAACGCTTTTGCGGTACTTCCGATTTGGATGTGACGTCATCAGACCCGTAATTAAATATCTTTTATTTATCGCGCTCGTTATAATATGTAAGTTTATTTGTACATAAATAATAAAAATAAGCCTAGAAAGATTTGTAAAATATATTTATCAAGCCAAAATTTTTCCCCAAAAGTTTTCAACATTACAAATTATTTCTATTTTCTTATTTAATTATTTTATAATTTTTGGGCACTTTTAGACTCGTACATTTAACACATAAAAATTTTTTTAATAAAGAGAGTCATAAATACAAAACAACACGTTTTCGGCGCCATTTATAAGGCATATTTTTCAATCAATATTTTTATGGGTTTCTTCTGTGTAAAATATTAAAATATTAGTTTTTTTGTGAAAATGAATCATTAAGAAGCGATTAGCATAAAGAAAAAAATTAGGTCAAGTAGCCTATTGTACGAAAGGAGGATATTATGATTTTTATAAAACACACAAAAAATGTTTATTGAATATTCAGAATCAAACAAACATTCAGAACAAAGCGTTTAATTGCAATTTTCCGTAATTCTCAAAAAAGCTCATCAAAGCATTAAAATAATTAATGTCCCTAGCCCGCTTTTGACGTAAAACAACAAAAACCCACAACTTTACCGTCTTTTTATCATATTACAAAAGATAACCTTGACATTTCGCAGCAAAGGAACAAGCCTGGACTATAGATTGGCTGGTATGACCCTTGAGTCCACTTGGATCCTCACTCCACGCCCAAGAGCCTGTAAAAACTCTCGAAGATATGTCGTCTTAAAAAAGGGTTCGTATAATAGATGTCAAATGCCTCCAAAATGTGTGTTTATGTGGAAAATGGGAGTATTATCGTAAGAAAGGCTTGGATTGCAATGTGTATCTAGGGATGCCTGGATTAAGCGAAGACATTTTGTTTATTGTTCAACCTAGGAAAGTATTGTTCCGAAGATTTTAAAAACACCGAACTTTAAGTAACTCAGACAACGAGTTGCTTAGAAATAAAATAAGAAGAATAAAATACTGCACGTGTAAAACGAACTTAATATTTTTCGGTCCCAACATTTCCTTTTCGTTGCGATTTTTAGTAAACTCACAAGTGAAGACGTGAGTGGAAAAACTAGGTAAGTAAGAGTAAAAAAATTGACATCTTTTTTGCATAAATGGAGTCTTTAGGCCCGGAAAAATATTTGAAATAAGGAAACAAAAAACTGTGGATTATATAATGTGTAGCTAGACATTATATTAGGCAGATTATAAACTATCAACTCGGTAAGTTACAAGGTTTGTTCAAATTATGAATAAGCGAAAAAATGAGTAATAATTTAAAATTTAGTTTTTAGGGTTCCGTACCTCAAAAGGAAAAAACGGAACCCTTATAGGATCACTTTGTTGTCCGTCTGTCCGTCCGTCCGTCTGTCAAGACCCTTTTTCTCAGGAACGCGTGGAGGTATGAAGCTGAAATTTATATCAATTACTCAGGTCTACTGTCCCTTGAAGCTGTGGAAAAATCAAACTTCTAAGCCAACGCAATCAAAAGATACAGCCGTTTATGCCGCAAATTTTCGACACTTGCAAGGGAATCAAAACCTACAGGGTGCTTCCCGTGAACTCAGAATCTTGAAATTTGGTACGAAGCAACGTCTTATAGCATAGATAAAGGAAAAATTACGAAAACCATAAATTTTTAGTTACATCACATAATATATTTTTTTTTAATAATTTTAAACTTACTACCCATTTCCTCATAAACGCGTAGAGGTATTAAATTGAAATTCATACCAAATACTCAGGTCTATAATACCTTTAAGCTGTCGGAACCCTCGGTGCGCGAGTCCGACTCGCACTTGGCCGGTTTTTTTATTATTTTTTTAGCAATATTCCGCGAAATAAACTTCCACATTTAAGTAAATGAGTAAGTGCACGCTTAGGCATGCGTACAGCACCTCCCTCCTCCCACACTGCCTATGCGTACACTCGCATGCAAGAACTGTGGTGGTGGTATTTGCAGGTTCTTGCATGCGAGTTGCATGCAGCTATGGATTTCCGCAAGGTAACGCCTGATTCCATTAACTGAGTAATAATTGCTAATTGTGTAGGCAAATATCAAATCCCGGTATGTCCACCATAAGCGAAACTTGGCAAATAAGAGAAATATGTTTTTTTTTAACTTTATTCTCGGCATTTTTCTTTTTAACTTTTGACACAGACATCTTCTTTGCTCTTTCAGGATTCACCACACTAATTTCTATATACTGCGTTGTTCCATTTTTCTCACAAAATTCAATAAAATCGACAAGAGTTCAGTTTCGAGTATGGGTGTGTGTGACTTGCCGGGTTTTGATATTCACCTACACAATTATTGTAAAATGCTAGGCAATGGTTCATCGACTCATGTCTTCAACTGTGCTAACGTCAATTACTTTTCTCGACTGCACAAAGACCAACAAGGAAATGGTGCAGCCATTACATACCTAATCCTCATGTAGCGAAGTAAATGAAAGCAACATTATCATGGTCCCGACACTCCCGACTTCCTAACAAAGTATGAACTCCGGGAGCTGTTCCGGAGATAACGGGTATCGCATGCACTCGCCCGCGGTGTTAGGTTACAAACAAACTTGCGACTGGATGAACACTGGTTACTTGAGTTTACGTTTGTGAAGATATTATGAATTTTTTAGGGTTCCGTAGCCAAATGGCAAAAAACGGAACCCTTATAGATTCGTCATGTCTGTCTGTCCGTCCGTATGTCACGGCCACTTTTCTCCGAAACTATAAGAGCTATACTATTGAAACTTGGTAAGTAGATGTAGTCTGTGAACCGCATTAAGATTTTGATACAAAAATTTAAAATATATTATATTTTAATATTTTGATACAAAAATTAAAAAAAAAATTAAAAATTTTAGGGGTCCTCATAGGTACAACTGAAACAAAAAAAAATTTCATCTAACCTATGCGTGTTGCGGGGTAACCTGTGCGTGTAACCTATGCGGGGTATCTATGGATAGGTCTTCAAAAATCATATTAATGTTTCTAACATTATTTTTTTTAACTTTAATAGTTTGCGAGAGAGATCTTCCAAAGTCTTTATAACTTCTAAAGTATCATGATAATTAAAAAAAATATATATGATGTACATTACTATAAAAACTACCAACTAAAATTGGTTTGAACAAGATCTAGAAAGTCGTTTTTTATCCATATTAATATTATAAATGCGAAAGTGTGTCAGTCTGTCTGTCCGTCTGTCTGTCTGTCTGTCTGTCTGTTACCTCTTTACGCCCAAACCGGTGAAACCGCTGAGCCTATTTAGCTGAAATTTGGCATGTAGAAACTTTGAGTCCCGGGAAAGGACATGTGATACTTTTTATTCCGGAAAAAAGTACAGTTTCCGCGCGATAAACGAGTTTTGGCGATGGTAAACCTTAATTTAACTTTCATTAAATCAACTTAAATATAAAAATAAATCAAAAACCTTTTAATTTCACAGAAAATAAAAACCTTTTTGATACTGCGGAACCCTTCATGGGCGAGTCCAACTCGCACTTGGCCGGTTTTTTTTATTTACTACCTCAAGCAAGACAACGTAACGCCTATGTGTTCCAGACTCCAGTGGTTTAGAGTGGCTCTTGACTCGGAGGTCGTGGGTTCGATTCCCGCGTTGGAAACATGTTATTTCCAAGTTTTGTTAGGACAATGCAGGCGGATCACCTGATTATCTGACAAGTAAGATGATCCATGCGTCGCGACTTGTCCATTTTTTTTTATTTTGCTCATTACAAAAACATTTCGAGGAATAAGGTCAGTGATCGTTTTTCTGTATATAAAAGAAAAAAATACCCATTGGTTACCTATATTTTTGAACAAATATGTTTAACCTTAGTTTGACCTTCAATGGCGTTTAATAAGCAATAAATTCGACCAACATTACATTTCGAACTTTTGGTAAGCTTCTCACATAATGAGAACTAACATTTGACGAACCAGCCATTATAAATAAGATTGAAAGGAAATTTAAATCACTACAGAGGTCAATTGGCCGCCGGTGATGACGTCAGAGCGAACTTCAAAAATTTATTGAGAAAAAACTAGCCAATGAATTTCAAAATTATTGAATTTATATTCTTAAAATACCCTATTTTAACGAAAAAAAATATAAAAAGTACATGTGATTTTTTTTGGACAATGCCCATTCCTACGTATCACTAATGAGTGTGAAATTCGTCAAAGTACTCAAATCGAGAGGAGCATCTTGCTGGTACTGTGAAGCTAGCAGTATACGGTATAAAAAGTTAAAAAATGCATATTTTCTTTTGTTTTCACCGCCTATCGCTAGCACTTAATGAGCACTTAATTCCTATGTATCGTTTATGAGTGTGGAATTCGTCAAAGTACTCAAATCGAGAGAAGCATCTTGCTGGTACTGTGAAGCTAGCAGTATACGGTATAAAAAGTTAAAAAATGCATATTTTCTTATGTTTTCACCACCTATCGCTAGCACTTAATGAGCACTTAATTCCTATGTATCGTTTATGAGTGTGGAATTCATCAAAGTACTCAAATCGAGAGGAGCATCTTGCTGGTACCGTGAAGTGAGCAGTATACGGTATAAAAAGTTAAAAAATGCATATTTTCTTTTGTTTTCGCTGCCTATCGCTAGCACTTAATGAGCACTTTATTCCTATGTATCATTAATGAGTGTGGAATTCGTCAAAGTACTCAAATCAAGAGGAGCATCTCGCTGGTACCGTGAAGCTAGCAGTATACGGTATAAAAAATAAAAAAATGCCTATTGAAATTTTTTTCTCCGCCTATCGCTAGCACTTAATGAGCACTTAATTCTTACGTATCGTTTATGAGTGTGGAATTCGTCAAAGTATTCAAATCGAGAGGAGCGTCTTGCTGGTACCGTGAAGTGAGCAGTATTATATGGTATAAAAAATAAAAAATGTATTTAAAAAAAAACACGTTTATCGCCACTTAATGAGCACTTATTAGTAAAGTACTTTTCAAGGAGCCAGATAATCATTATTAAGGTTTTTGGTTTGTACACTGCTAGCTTCACGTGAAGGTAGCAGTATTCTCATTTATGGCAAATTTTGAAGAGCACTTAATTCGCAGTTTGTGCACTGAAAGAGCACTTAATGAGCACTTATTAGCTAAGTATTTATTACGAAGCTATATTATCATTTTAAAGGTTTTTGGTTCACGTGAAGGTAGCAGTATTAGCATTTATTCCGAATTTTGAGGAGCACTAAATTCGCGGTTTTTGCACCAAAATAGCACTCAATTAGCACCTAATTAATAACGCAATCCCGAGTTATTTTGCTAACTTTGTCATGCTAGCTTCACATAAATAAATAAAATAAATAAACAAAAAACTCTTTATTCAAACAAACAAAACAGATCAATTTACACACGTTACAAAAACAGAAATAGTTTGAATTGGCGGCCTTACTGCTGGAAGCAGTCTCTACCAGGCAACCATAAAATATAACTAAAAATATTTAAAATAAAAATAAGATAAGATACTATTAGTATATAAATAAATAAATATAATACACAAATAAATATAATAGATACATACGTCCGTCCCACTGGGTTATGACTTATGAGAGTAAAAGAATAGAGAGTGCTCTTGTGTACTGCGCACATACTTGGTCACTATTTTACTTCTGCGTAACTGGAGTTGCGGGCATCATTTTCGTAGCGTTCAAAGGTGACATGCATCGAAATATTATAATGATTTACTATAGGGTGTCGCACGTGTACGTAGTCCTTTATAGATTAGATGTGACCTAATATTATATTTGTTATTGCAACCGCTATTCCTGCGGATTCCCGGTATGGACAGGTCCCCCCGGTCAACCAAATATGAGGAATGGAAATTACCTCTGTGGAAATTACAAACGGTTCTACTGGGAAGGCCTTTTGCTTTTGGCAACTAAGTGATCACCTTGGTGCCTTATTAAAAATGAAATTAACGAGTAGTTCTTTTCTGTGGTCGACCAATAAAGTGTCGTCCGAATAGGACGATTTTCCAGATTTATCCAGAAACACGTCTGACCCGAGACGATTCACAATATTTTTAACAAACTAGATTTACTAGAATCTTGATGGTACGGAACTTCAGTGTGCTATTTTTGTAGTTACTCGAGCGCCGTGAAGGCCTAGTACGTTTTTCAGATTAGGGAAAATTGGGAAAAAAATAATATGAGTTTTTTTATAATTTTAGCTGTGCGTTAAGGAGCAACAACCATTTTAAAGTTATGAAAAAGAAAATCCATAAAAAAATGCTTAGTAATAGGATCCCGTTTTTACCTTTCGTTTACGGAGTCCGTTTAAACGTTTAAACGAGATTAAAAATAGATTTAAATCAAAATAATTAATTAATGACATGACTTAATCAGTCGTTATGTCTATTGTGACTTAATAATATCTGCAAAAGTAATGTATATGTCAGCGTTGATTCGAAAAAACCGTTTGATACTAATATTCCCGAATAATCGAAATTCAAATTGGTGGCTTTAAATTAATTTCGAATTAATACTTTAGTTTTAGCAGTAGTCATGAAAGTGAACAAAATCTGCGAAAAAACGCGTTTTGAATACTTAGTGTTAATCATAAAACATAATATTACAGTTAAAATACTTACGTACTTACTTATAAGGTGAAAATCCATGGCAAGGTACCTATACTTAATCTAAAACTCTGATTTGTTTAAACAATCGACTACTTATACTACAATATCCACTAAAATATATTTATTATTTACTATATTCACAATATTATTACGATGTCATTAATTTATGTTCCCCCGTAAAAGGCTGGATACTGAATAAACATCCCACTATGTATTACCATATTGTCGGATAAGCTGTTTAAAATCGTTTCTGGAAACTCGGTTCAGCTAAATATAAGGTGAAGTGTCAATTTGGTGGGGTCAAGAAGGGGTCAAGTGTCCGCACCCCCTTGAGAGGGTAAAACTTTCAAATTTTAGAGGTACAAAATTTATAGTCACTAATTTCGTGAAAAAGCTTTTTTTAAACAGCTATTTATAACTTCAAAGTAAATGAGTACTTATTTTTAGATGTTGCGCCATTCGTACTATCCTAATAGATGCCCTGGCCCTACCCCTGGCCCCTTAGACAAAGTCCCTTTCGTTAAAAACGATGACGAAATTCGTTATCAAAACGTATGGGATTATTAGTTATATTAGTCTTCGCAAGCGAAATGTCATTTAGCGATGACTTAATATGTCAAACCGCATACATTTTAATAACGAATTTCGTCATCGTTTTTAACGAAAGAGACTTTATCTAAGGGGCCTGTCCCGGGACTTCAAGTACATATTAATATCTTCAAAATAATATTATACCCTTATACCTTAAATGTCTGTTGAGTTCATCTTAATATATTCAGTAATTTAAGCTTTAAGAAGTAACAGACCTGTAGAAAGATATGTACCTACTTTCGCATATTATTACGATTAATATTCTTACTATGTTGATAAAAACAAGTCTACTTTTTTACTCCAACATTCTTATTTCTCATAAACCAATTGCCATGAAAAAACGACGGGAAATCCTTTGTTTTCCCATGAATTATTTCGATCAACCAGGATATAAGAAAGATACTTATTAATGTGTATTATTTACCGAGTTCCAGCTAAAATAAACAGTTTGTCTTAATAAAGGTAGAGCAAATAAGGATAAAACAAATCCAGGCCACGCAGCTTTGGTGTATTGCGTCGTCGCAACGGAAACTCTTTGTTTACTACAAAGCGTTACAGCAACAACATATTATTACAAGTGCAGTGTATTATTCATCCAGCAACTTAATCTGTTGTCCGTCGATCTGTCAAAACATATTATGATTTATGTAGCATATCCAAATCCATACTAATATAATAAATGCGGAGTTAAATTATATACTACCTATCTATTCTATAAAATATAATTATAACTGTCCGTTTGTCTTTGTAACCTTTACACGCATACGCAGAGCAGCTACAGGACCAATTGTAATGGATACTTTGAGTCCCAGGAAAGGACATATTATTTTTAACCCGGATAAAATTAATCCCTGCACTATACAAAACAAACAGCATAATAAGGCGCGTGCAACATGTGATCATAATCATAAAGTGTGTATGTAAAAATACGAAGCGGCTCTGCAACGACGCAATGAACGGAGCAATGTGGCGACGCACCGCAACGCATGGGGTAATGTGGCTTCAGTCTAATATAAGAAAATTTATCATACATACAAAATACTCTTGGGTGTATTGCAGCAGGTCTAAAAAGGATTTGATGGCGGAGAGCATTTTGTTGAATTTCATTGTTCGTCTGTCTTTACCCCGAGGTAAGCGAGATAGCGTAGTTTAGATTTTTTTTAAGTTCAAACGGTTTTCGTCGAGCTTAGACTCATGCGCATAGTTATAACTTAGTAGCTGTTGCCCGCGACTTCATCCGCGTGGACTTCAGTTTATAGCACGCGATGTCAACAAAATTGGTGTCAAAAGCTTTAATAAAAAAACTCTGGTACCCCTTAAATCAAAACAGCTGTGCAGTTTCAGTAGGGTTGCTGAGGATTCCTCTTCCGCTTCCTCATAATGAGGAAGTTCCGCAATATTTTGGGTTCCTCAACCCTCAACCGTTACCGCATCCTCATAAATAAAAATAAAAAAATCCTCTTCCGCTATCGCTTCCTCAAAATTTAAGAGGAATTTATGAGGAATTTCACTGCGCATGCGCGTCGCGTATCCATCTTTTTTGTGTGCGTGCTCCTCCTTAATTGCTGGACCGATTTTGATGATTCTTTATTGTGTGTGTTTTGAGAATGATTTAGATTCATAGTTTGGTCCACTGGAAAATGCCCTTTTATTTATTTTTTGTGTAATGTATGTACCTAGTTATGGATAGACAGGACAAAGACTTTTGGGTTGGGTCCGCTAGTATTTATAATTTCCTATCATCCTCTTCCTCATCCGCTTCCTCATCCGCATGCTCTTCCTCAAAAAATATCCTCTTCCTCATCCGCATCCTCTAAATTTACGCGTGAAAATTCCTCTTCCTCCTCTTCCTCATAATCACTTCCTCAACAACCCTATTAGTGTGCTCTTCCCCCCGGACCGCCCTAAAGTGCAGTTGTGTCTAAGATCCATGCCAGTTTATTTTATTTCAAATTAAATACAAAACTAAATCAAAAATTCAAGTCAGAAAAATAGGAGTGCAGAAGTTGCGAGGAGGCCGTTTTAACCGTGAGTCAAGACTCTCCTGATACTCCTGATCGCCTGGTACGTAGCACGCACCCCTCTACCAACACTCTTTGACGTCAACATCTAAGCTGCGCGTGCGCATACTCCTGCCTATCAGAGCGATCGATACTCCGCCATTTTAACACCTGAAACCCCACCCACCTTGATAAGCTCCACCCTATCACTATCTATGATAGGGTGACGTCGAAGGATTGAAGGTCAACTTGTTAGAGGCCATATTGAAATTTTGTATTACTCCTTTATACTCATAATATCCTGGTGTAAATGGACAACATGCACAAATCTTTATCGGACTCCGAGTTTGAAATGTTGCAACAAAAAACTCCACCGAATTTTATAACTACCCGCACTGGGAAAAGAAGAAGAGAAGATGATCAGAGCTCAGACTTTATTGCTTTAAGAGATGAAATGAAGAACATGTTTACAACTTATATGACAACACAAAATGTTGAATTCCAGAAATACTCAAACCTTTTACAAAAAATTAAGAAATCCAATCAAAATATCGAAAATTCTATATCTTTCTTGACATCTCAAAACAAGTAATTGCAAGAAAAAGTCACAAAGCTGGAGGCACAAGTAAAGAAAGCCAAAAAATATATTGTTATTTTAGAAAACAAAATAGAAGACTTGCAGAAAGATAGACGTAAAAGTAATTTAGAAATAAAAAATGTCCCTAAGAAATCCAATGAAACGAAAGGACCTTATGGACATGGTAATAAGTATCTCCAAAACTGTTCATTGTGAAATAGAAAAATCTGATATCAAGGACATTTATAGAGTACGTGGAAAAAAAGAGGACATTAAAAATACGCCAATAATTATAGAAACTTCCTCAACGATACTAAAAAATGATTTCATAAGAATGTGTAAAACATTTAATATAAAAAATAAATCGAAATTATGCGCGAGACACCTGGGACATCGCTTCTCAGAGGACACGCCCATCTATGTATCAGAGCAACTAACTGCTAAAGCTGCCAGACTATTCTTTCTGGCTAGAGATCTGGTCAAGTCACACTCTTATAAATTCTGCTGGACAGCTTATGGAAAGGTCTACGTCCGAAAGGAAGAAAACTCAAAAATCATATTAGTTACCAGCGAAACTCTAATTCACCAGCTTGCCACCGCTTAACTAGCCCTTGTCTTATCGGTTTATTGCTTAGTTATTTATATATTAGCTTTTAGTTTATGTGTTATTATATTTTTAAGTTATTATATGATAAAAAATATTTTAAAAAATATATATTTACTACGGGACAGACAATTTTTTATCCAAAGAAAACTTACTCAGCATTATTACAACACTTTTTATTGCTATAGTACATCTTATAAATTGATTATATTTTTTGCTATTTATTTAAAATACATTATAATACTTTCTATTAATGGACAACACATATACAAGAATAAAAGAAATAGATCACCTTCAAATTAGTAAATGTTTTCAATGTGATATACAAGATATAATTATCTAAACATATAAATATTACAAATGATCGTGAAATTACAGTAATCTCTCAAAACATAAGGAATATTTATAGCAACCTTAACGATTTCGTAACTACGCACTCGCTTTTAAATTTTGAAGTAGACGTTTTAACCTTTACCGAATGTAGAATTAGGTCGGATAGACCACTACCAATACTACAAAACTACGTATCCATAGGAACGAGCTATAATTTAAACCAAAACGATGGTGTTGTGGTCTACGTTAAGCGTAACCTGAAAACAAATTTGTCTGAAGTTAAATTAAAACAAGCAACTTGTATCCAGATAGACCTTCATGATCAAACCATATTAAGTATTTACCGATCTCCGTCAAATAGTAATGCTGCTAAATTTACTGATTCCTTAAGCGCTCATTTAGACTCCTTAAAATCACACCATAACGTTTTTATAACAGGTGACATAAATATTAATTTAATTAGCAAACCGACAGATAGTTCCTACGAAAACACAAACAGGATCAACTATCTGAATATGTTGTCTACCCATGGATTTCTCCCAGGTCACACTTTCCCAACTAGGATTGATAGCTGTCTAGATCACGTTATGATTAAACTGAACCATATTTATAACCATAACCATATAAGTACATTCCATATGTAGGAATTTTAAATAGTACAATAACTGATCACTATATAGTATTTATAAAAATAGGTAAAATGAAACAAATAAATTACGCTAAAACTATTGAAACTATTGATTATAATATAGCAATGGCTACTTTTATGGAATGTGATATCTCTGAATTATTGAGTAGCGAAAACCCGGAATTTATTACAGAAAAATTAATAAAGTGCCTCACTGAATCACTTAACAGCGGCAAAATTTTAAAAAGTCAACCAAGATCTAATATAATTTTAAAGCCCTGGATTACACCTGGCATCTTAAGATGCATCAAAAACAGAAATAAAATGCAATACAAACTACGACAAGATCCTAACAATGAAATCATGAAAATAACTTATAAACGATATAGAAACTTTTGTAACAACCTTATAAATAAACTAAAACATAAGTACGATACAGATAGACAAATCAGCTAAAAATACTAAAAAAATGTGGAAAACAATTATATTACTAATTTAAACACTAGTAAAACACCAAATTCAGAGCTATTACGTATAAAGGAAAATCCCAAAGAATCAGTCGATCATATAAATAATTTTTTTGCTGGCATTGGAAAAAACCTAGCAGACAATATTCAGAGCATAAATATCAACTTACATAGAAACAGATATCAAGCAGTCTCGGAATCAAATATGATATCATCTTTTGTACTGTTAGACACTGATCCCCAAGAAGTAGACAGCGTCCTTAGTAGTCTAAAGTCCGACAGTGCACCTGGGTGGGATGGCATCTCCACTCGTTTCCTTAAATTAACGAGGAATATTGTAGTACCAGTAATAACCCATTTGACAAATCTATGTTTCAAACAAGGTGTATTCCCAACATATCTAAAAAAATCTTTAATCACTCCTGTCATAAATCTGGTGAGAAAACAGACATAAATAATAATTATAGACCCATCTCAGTACTACCGGCAATATCTAAAATTATTGAAAAACTTATTAATAAAAGACTACGTAACTACCTGGAAACCTTTGGTATTCTATCAGACTCACAGTTTGGTTTTAGGTGTTATAAGTCCACTGAAGATGCAGTTCAGGTTCTGACAAAAGATATTTCGCAACAACTAGATTCAGGAAAGAAATGCTTGACTGTTTTCCTTGGCTTAAAAAAGCCTTTGACACTGTATCTATACCTAAACTTTTACGTAAGCTAGATAGTATAGGTGTTAGAGGTACACCTCTAAGACTGTTTGCTAACTATCTAGAGGGAAGGAAACAGCTAGTAAAAATTGAAAATCATACCAGTGAGGAGACTGTAGTCGAATTTGGAGTTCCCCAGGGTAGTGTTCTTGGCCCCACCCTCTTCCTTATCTATATAAATTTACTTACAAATTTAAGTATAAAAAATGGAAGAGTGGTATCCTATGCAGACGACACTGCAATTACCTTCAGAGGTAAGACATGGGAATCAGTTTTTCGAAGCGCTGAAGATGGTCTTATATTGGTATCACAGTGGTTGGCTAACAACCTCCTAACTCTTAATGTTACCAAGACATATTACATCTGTTTCACTATTAATAGTAAAACGCAACCTAAAAATAACTATAACTTAAAAATTCACCAATGCCTAGTTTCAAATAACGTTGTAACGAACTGCTCATGTAGTACAATAAATAAAGTAATATCAACTAGGTACCTCGGAGTATACTTAGATCAAAACCTAAATTGGCACCGACAAATTGACTATACAAGCGATAGAATTAGACAAATGACATGGATTTTCAGGAAACTTAGATATGTAGCTTCATGTAAAATAATTAAACTAGTGTACATTGCTCTAGTACAATCTTTGTTAAATTACTGTGTCTCGATCTGGGGTGGTGCAGCAAAAAGTAAATTCATAGATGTTGAGAGGAGCCAACGATGTCTTATAAAAGTCATGTATTGCAGGTCTTTCCGTCATCCAACTGACGACCTTTATAAATCTTGCCAACTGTTATCAGTCAGGAAACTCTACATTTTAAATAGTACCCTAAGACTCCATAAGACATTGCCATATAAAAAGGAAATTAATTATTATAATTGCCAATAAGGAAAATAATAAAAAAAGGAGACCAGAAAAAGCGGCTACACCACCAAAAGTTCGGACACAATTCGCTCAAAGGCAGTATTATTCACAGTCTATCCATATATATAATAAATTAGATAAACATCAAAAAATTTACCCACTAACTCTAAATAAATGTCAAAATGCAATTCTGCATTGGTTATTATGTATGTCGTACGAGGAGACTGAATCATTATTGCAATATAATATATTAATACTTGAACTTTTGCTCTACTCTCCCCTTTAAAATCATACAATATACTTAATATTATATTTTTTTTCCTACACACTCTTACGAATATACACATACACATACACACATATACACAATGTAATATATTATAATATAGTATACCATACTGGCATGTAATTTCTTAGATCTTACTTTTATTAATAAATTATTTTTTCTTAGATTATGTACTTACCTATCAAATTATTATAGTTAAATGTTGTTAAGTATGCTATAATATTTTATGGAAGAGCGGGGCTGCTTAATACAAGTACTTATAAGTACTTACCAGGTGGTACCAATCTCTGTTTAATTTGTTAAGTTTTAACTTTAAAGTGTAATAAACATTTTTGATTTTGATTTGATATAAAATTTCAATTTTTTAAATTAATCTTTATATTTTATGCCAAATTTTTAAGTTTATTTAGCCCCCCAATTACACAACTTTACCCATAAACTATTTATCATTGATAGGTTTAAGGTTACGTCACTGCATAGATAAAGTACTTATTTAATAAGTAACGTATATGGGTCATGAATACGGACACGAAACGAAGCGCAAGTGCGCCACCAAGCGGCGAATTGGTGCAACTTAGTTATGGCGCGCTTCAACAGAGTCGTAAAGCTCTGGTGGGGCGGAGTGCCTCTCACTTTCGCTCCAGTCGTCGACCAGACAACCAGTGCTTACGGAACTGTCCTACGTTTCGCTTTGTGTTAAGTGTATAGTGTAATGTACTGTGAAGTGTTAAGTGAATAGTGATTGCGTACAGTGTTATAAGTTATAACTGAGACATCTGATTTGAAGACAAATAATAAACAACTTGATTTTTACAAGTTTTGTTCTTTTGCACGATACCCATCTAAGCCCACAATGTCTGAAGGTTCTGATCTAAATTCTGACCCTCCGACATATAAAAGAAATAACAATCGAGGAAAATTGGCAATACGTTAATACCACCTCTTATAGAACGACTTCTTGGCAAGCGTTAGAGCGATGTAGGAGACGCACGGCGCCATCTATTTTGAATTTTTGGAACTAACTTAATTTGAACAAATTTACGCATTTTGACCCCCTTACAAAGCTTTTTTCCAGTAAAATAGTAGCCTATGTCCCTTCTCAGGCTTTAGACTATCTGTATACAAAATTTCATTACAATGGGTTCGGTAGTTTTGGCGTGAAAGCGAGACAGACAGACAGACAGAGTTACTTTCGCATTTATAATATTAGTATAGATTATAAAAGTGAAAAATTCTAAATAAAGAACATTAAGTTTTTCATGTTGCTCTCACATTCTATTTGCTAATAAAATAAGCAAGGCGCATTAATAAATATATTATTACAAATACGACACTATGTATTTATATCTGTCTGTCTTACACATTAAACCCTAAACCAATTTTGATGAAATTTGCTATAAAGATACTTTCCCGTGAATTGTTTTTATCCCAAAAAATGTGATCAAATAATTATTAAGTACCATTTTATAGAGTTTTAAAGACAACTAAAACCCAAGCAACGGCCGCACTTAGACTATCATTACTTAACTTTAATTTAATGAATATTTTTATAGAAAATGTTATGGTGTTTGTATCACAACTCACAATCCTCATAAATTTTTTGATTTGAAAAGTTTTCTCTGAGATTTTCTTGTACCACAGCTGAAATGTATTTCACATTTTGCTCTAAGAACTCAAATCTCAATTTCAGATGCTGTTGCACCTTCAGTAACTTTTATTGATTTCACGAGGAAATGTGACTTCTAAGGTTGGGTTAATGCAACTTTAAATCTTTGGTTAAAGTTAAAAATGGACGCCATCAAGACGCCATATTTAACCATAACTATAAGCTCGACAAGGTTTTAAATGCACGTGGCGAAAAAAGGAACTAACGCTGTCATCATACAAAAAAATTTTCGACAGTTCTCCTTTACCAGCACCGCCGCAGCCCACGTTCATTTAAAGTCTTGTCGGACCAGCAACGTCTTCTGTCAAATTCTGTGGTCAAGTTAAGGTTAAAGTTAAATTAGCCTTAACTATAACCATAACTTTGACTTTAACCTTTCACCTTCGCCTCTGGTGCAACCCAACCTAAGGGTGTTGGCGTTTTTGTATGATGACAGCGTTAGTTCCTTTTTTCGCCACGTGCATTTAAAGCCTTGTTGAGCTCTGGTTGGTTATGGTTAAATATGGCGTCCATTTTTTACTTTAACCAAAGATTTGATTTGATTTGACCTTTCGCATTGTAGTTAAAGTTATATTATGTAGTTAAATAGTTAAAGTAAGTTGGTGCAATAATTGTTCCCACCCTTAATTAGGTACCAGTACACAGTACCACCAAAACTACCATTAATGACTGAGCTACGACTCTTCATTTGTTGTAAACCTCTTATTATTTATTTTTAACCTACTTCGAGGAAGTAGGTTAAAAATACATAATAGGTTATGTTTATTTTAAATTTATCGTTTCACAGTGGCAAACTTTAGGGAAGGCCTTTGCGTAACAATGGGACAGCATGCAGGCTCTAAAAAATGTTGCTAGTAGGGTAAAGAGAGGTATCGAAACAAGAATTATACCTAAATACAGAAATACAGAAATTCCTAATTTTTCAAAAAAATATCGTGACAATAATAACAACATGACTGACAACGATTGGAAAAGCCCTAGTTTGGTCCGAAATCACGGTCAAAGCCTAAGGTTTTCCACCAGAATTACTAGGGTTTATCCGCTATCTCTCCTACACCGAAATTCTATTGTAAGCTATTGAAGTATTATGTTTTCAATACACCCCTTTGTACCAGCTTTTGACGCAATTTCAAGCTGTCAATCTAGATTTTGGAGTAATCTGCTTGCGGGGCGTACCGGCGACAATATTAATTTTAGTTCCCGGCTTGAATCTGCTTGTAACTTGCAGGCAGTAACAAAATCAAGTTACTAGCATTTCTTGATTCAGGTAGCGGTTGAGTAGAGTAGAAGCGTAGATTGGCCATTATAAGTATTATATGAGATTGGCAGAGCTATGACTTATTAAGATTTATGCGACAGGCAGCGCCAGGTAAGCAGCAGGCGTTTGACAGATTATCTGTCGGAAAATAAGCACCTAGTACCTAGCCGAGCTTCTCTATGACCAGTCCCATATTAAAGGGAGTCCTCAGTCCAGCTTATGATATGAGGCACATCCCCAGACCCCAATCTGCAGTGATTGGACAATGGACAGATTGACGACCGACGATCGCATAGAGGAAAATAATACACGGGGACGATCGATTGATGACGGACCAATGATATTCTACTTATACAGATATGTTACGTCCGTACTATTTTCCGGCTTAAATCTCTTCCGAACAATTTTCAAATTCAAAATTGCAAACATTGACAAATTTGACAGATAAGTGAAACAAAAGATACGAAAAACCATTTACATAAAAGAGACAGTTCTATTTTTAAGCGTCGAATCGTATCGCTGTCTCTTTTTTCGCCTGAGCTGTGACGAAAATTCGATTTTTTCCAGATTGTACGAAAAAATAATTGAAAATGTAAATAATCGAGGTATTTATTGCAATCAAGACATGTGGTAAGAGATTCCATTTGTTTTGTTTACTTTAGAGTCATAATTGGTACATTTTCGATACACGCACGACGTCATTTTCAATTTATTAAGGTAAGACAAGACGCAGCACGTTCGTGACTGCGCTCGATGCAGACTAAACAACAGACGGCCCAATTGGGCCGTATTTGAATCATCACAACACGCGCGGTAGTAACATATCTGCTTTGAGTTTTTCATCATTGTGACGGACAGGAAAATTCGTTTTTTTTTAATTTTTTATTTTTGTAGATAAAAGTACTAGATAATTTTTGTAGATAAAAGTACATACTTAATAGGGACGTCAACATGATCCAGGGGGGGGGGGGGGGCAGCTGTTCTATTGATTTCATTGGATTAATGGTCATGCTGTATATGTCGCAGCCGACTGGTTTAAATAGCCGTTCAATCAAACAGCTAGCCCTTTGACTGATTAACGCCATTCAATCACACGTCTAGCTTTTATATTGAATATTTTAGTCGCTCAAAACGTTCAACACTACAGCTGATTCAAAAGCCGCCGTCTAATTGAAGTAGTTCAGCGCGCACCGCTGCGGCGCTAGGTGCGTTTTATAATTTAGTACCTGGATGACCGAGCTTTGCTCGGTATAGCAAACACTCATTGACTTCGTGTTACTTAATAACGCCATCTGCTGGTCGTTAAAACAATTATTTGCTCAAAAAATAATATTATTATTCGCCAATAGATGTCAGGAAGAGTCATATTTTTTCAGTTTATCGATTATCGATAAAACACGAATAAAAAGACATTTTCTGGGCGCAGCCCCCCGCCAAAACAAAAACAAACCAGTTGGCTAAGCGTCGTCTAGCTGTAGTGTTGACCGTTGTAGTCAACAAGTCGGCTAAACGACGTATAGCCGTGTGATTGAATGGCGTTGTTCAGTCAAAGGGCTAGCTGTTTGATTGAACGGCTATTTAAACCAGTCGGCTGCGACATACGAGTATACACTATTTAATGTTTATTTATAAATTTTTATCCATTTTCCCGAACAATATAAAGGGTGTCTACTATTAGTTCTTGAAAATGTAAAAAACCTAACAGACGACATGGAACTCATATCATCCATACTAAAGTTATTTTGTAGTTTATTCTACTGCAAATATCATCACTATTCTCTGAAAATATAATTCTATTATCAAACTAACAAATAACAACTACTGTACCTAAAAATTGACATATTAGACCTTGTACTGATCTAAAAATCGATTGCTTTAGCTTTTTAGCAGTGAAAATAAGAAAAAAGAGAGCTGAGAAAAGAAAGAAGAAAAAAGAAGAGGCAAGAGAAGCATGGAGACTAAAGACTGAAAATAAATTTGCTAGGAAAAAAATATTAAAAATAAAAGGAAAGATAGTTTTAGCATGGAAGAACGTGGATAATATTTCATATGCATGTAGTTACTATGATGAAGTAAATGAAATCTTTTGAAGAACGGCAAATAAACGGCCATTCCCCGGTTTGGCATTATTTGCCTAATTACCGTTACCTTTTTTTTTCTTCGCTTATTTGACTTTCATTCATTTCAATATGAAAGCCATTAAAATATGAAAGTAATGAAAGATACGAATACAATAATAAATTTGGCGTGGTACAGTTAATTATAGTTTTTTAGATAATATGACTTAAATTTTTTATGAGTACGGTAATTAGACAAATGTAAAATTTTATGTAAAGGTAATTAGAAAGCATTATAATTCTATCTAAAACATCATAGAAAAACACTGATTAATAAGTTGCACATGTATAATTGTCACAAAAAAAAAATCCACAGCCGAATATATAACCTCCTCGTTTTCTGGAAGTCGGTTAAAAAGGGGTAGAATTAACGATGTCCTATACAACCATAACCTGCCAATAGTAAAAATAGACACTTTCAAATAAAATCTGAAAAATAAGAAAATAACAACAACATTGTTTTAATCGGTAGATATTTATTAAGATCCAGGTACGATGAACCTAAAAATAATTATATTCTAAATCTCTTTGGACAGAATAGCAACTCAAATGTAGCTCTTGTAAAAATTTACTTATTTTTGTTTTCTCGTAATTTTACAAGTTCATCTCTATTTATGAACACTTATTTCTCGATTTTTTCCATTTTTTTTTTCTTTTCTTTTTGTCTTTTGTAATAAGCACTAAAGTTTCACTCATTTCTTTTTTGAGTTTTCTTCCGCCGTTTTGTTGGAATTTCGCTGATAAGCAGTATTTTCTTTTATTAAGTATACCTTTCTTTCACTTTTTTCTTTGATCTCTGATATAAAACTGGGTAATTTAAAATTTTTACTCGACGTATCCAAGGAACAAGCCTTCTTTTCTCCAATTTCTTCTCTGGTCATTCCCATCCAAAAAAAATTGTATATAATTTTATGAATACTCAGCATATAGATATCTAAATTATATCACAAAGGGACTAACTGACATAGTGATATATTAACGCACAGTCCAAACCACTGGACGGATCGGGCTAAAATTTGGCATGCAGGTAGATGTTATGACGTAGGCATCCACTAAGAAAGTTTTTTTGCAATTCTACCCCCAAAGGAGTATGAAACTTTGTAAATTTTAATAATAATAATAACCATTTATTTCGGATCACAGGAAATCCATAGTGTTAGTAGAAAGTACAATTAAAATTTAAATTATGTTAGTACATTACATTGCGATTCTTATAGTTTAAAATAATTTATTATGAATTGAAACGCATTGAAACTATTAATGAAACTTAATCTAACATGCACCTCTATCCAATACCTTATCAAACCATCAAAACTGTCAGTTAATACCCTTAGAATGCTGTAATGACTACTTCTGACACGCTGCATCAATGACGCCACTCGTTTCCTTAGTATGGCGTTACAGCCATCAGTGCGCATTTCGGCAAACATACCTGAGGCACTACAGTACCTCGGTAGTCCTAACAGCATTCTAAAGATATTATTGTACTGAACACGAAGAGCATTTATCGCACGCTGGGCTTAGCTCGCCCATAGATTGCATGTGTAAAAGTACTGACAGTACCTAAGCTTTAAATAAAGTCACTTTCACCTCTGTAGAGCATCTTGCAAATCTACGAGCTAACATGTTCCCATACTGGCGTACGGCCAACGCCCTTCGCTCCCTCTCAATGTCTACTTCGTCAGCAAGCGTGTCAGTTACCCAATGACTCAGGTATTTGAATTTATTGACTCTAGCAAGTGGAACTTCATTCAGAAACACGGGTAGTATTGTGCTAACTTTGGGTTCACGGGGTTGAAAAACAAGAAGTTCACTTTTCTTAGAGTTATACCTGAGTCCTTGGGCCTCGGCATACGCTTGACACTTGCCAAGCAGTTTTGCTGCTCAGCTCCTCGATCAGCTTATTTACGTAAAGGTTGAACAGACGAGGAGATGTTAATCCACCTTGTCGAACTCCACACCTTAATTTATATTCGCTAGAGAGAGCCCCAGATAACTTTACAACATAATTTTAAACCGATCGGGCTAATACTTTCCATGCATAAAGCTACTATGACGTACGCATCCCCTAAGAAAGGGTTTTGATAAATTCTACCTCTAAGGGGATAAAATGAAAGATTGTATATAATAATACTTTTTAACGCGGGCAAAGCGCGGGCAAGAGCCAGTATTATTAAAGACTCATTCATGATAATAATAATCTATGGAAACCGCGAGAAAACTTCAATTGATAAAAAAATACGTATCAGTTTTTCATACAACGGTAATTAGGAATATGTGGTAATTAGTATACGGTAATTAGAAAAAGTTAGATTTTCTTGAAAAATTTAAAAAACCGACACAGTTTGCAAAAACTTGCTTAGGGCAAAGTACGTAGGCCGAATTACTTTCTAGATAACATACAATCTTATTTAAAAATCAAGTAGCAAAATAAGATTACGGTAATTAGAAAAGCTACGTTAAGTAGATACTCTCGTGCTTCATCGGCGGCACACTAACATTAACGACGTGGGACCGCTGATGGGCCGTGGAACACGCTAAGGAGAAGTGACCCGTGCACTTGTAATGCACCAAATCCTGTTATTTTTGGGTGGGCACCCGAAAACAGCTTGCGTTACGGTAATTAGAACTTTTGATAGGACAAGCGATTATTTTGTGATAACTATTTATAGGCTAGGCCTATTGAGTCGATATTTTCCAATGCGATAACCGATGTTTATGAGCATTTAAAACGATGAATAGATCATGGTTAATATGTAAAATCTTTTAAATAAATGATCAGATTCTTCACCTTATATTTTTTAAATTCGATAAAAAAGTACATCACTAAACGTCAAATCTACTAATTTTTATGTTGATTAAATATCGAAAATCAAGCCATGTTATATTCTATTCTATCACAAGTCTTATTTATTGTCTAATTATAAACTAAATTAGCACATACGAAGCCAAGCCATCGGTAAAATAACAAAAATTTTAGTAAAAATATAAACGTACCGATCCAAGGACAAACTTTATTAAATTTCTTCACTTTTTTGACGGACTATAAATTAATTTTAAAAAAAGCAAATTGGTCGTAAAATTTGACCGATATATCGATATTTTTTTCGCAATATATCGAGACCGATATTGATATTTATTCAAATATCGATGTATCGATATACCGATAATTTCTTTCGATTTCGACATCCCTATAATACGACACTTTGACAGTTTATGTACCTCGGAGAGCCGGAACATAAAATGGCGGACCGGCCACAGTATTTTGATTTGGTAGAGACCATTAAGCCGCGTCCACATATAAAAGTCAATGATATTACATTATCATATTTCATTGATCCTATTTTACGTCATAATAAATGTGGTTTCAATAGCCAATGGAGAGCGCTACGCTGACAGGTATTGACGTCAGGGTTACTAGCTCTCAGAGAATTCGATTTGTGAAAAGACATCGTCATTTTTAATATGGCTTGTTTTTCGTTATTTCAGCAAGATTATTCAAGTATATAATTAGAAAAATAATTACATTACATTATTTGAAACATAACGAACAAGAAATTAAAAACTCTTTTTTATATTAAATAACTGGCAACACCTATTTCTATGACCGTATTGGCATGTATTACACGCATCAATATTATCACGATTCCGTGATAATATTGATGGTGTAAGCGGCCAAATCACAGAATCATCAATATTATCACAGAGATTTTAAAAATTCTTGAAATCCACGCGATACTGGGGGGCGTGGCTTCCACCACAGATTATGGTATATACCAAAGAGAATATAATCATTAATCACTATCTATGGTATATACATTTTGGAATGCAAGAGATTCTCTTTTTGCGATTAGCTTTGAGCGCGCATGCGAGCACGATAGCGATTGCGACCTTTCTCCTAGAATCCATTTGAAAGTGTATTTTTGCTAATTTGATATTTGAAACAGATTTGAAATATTTTTCTCTTCTGACTTCTTCTTTTTTTTTTTGGTGATATGCCTCCCAGTTGATTTGCCAGTGACATGTGGAGTGCAAATATAGCAGAATATTATGTTTTTTACCCTTTAATGTCGGCTGTACACTCTCGCCGAGAGCTCTCGGGCGAGAGTCTCGTGCGAGAGCCCCTTGCCCGAGTGCGATCATGTACATTCTCGCTTAGTTCAATTGCAGTTATGAATTCAGAGAAGATGGACCATTATTTTTCTCTATGCATCGAAAGATATCATTGTAATCCAAAGATCTTTAATCATTTTATTTCTCACAGATAATGACTGATAATGAAGTTTATTATTGTTATTTTTCTGTTCTGCACTGTCTAGCGGCGCGACTAGTAGTGAAAAACGCGAGTGTACAGTAATGCGCTCGCTTTCCTCGCGAGACCCTTTGTCTCGGGCGCAAAATACCGACACCGGACCGAGAGGGTCCGAGACAGGCGAGACGAGGCGAGCGCACCCATTTACACTCTCGCACTCGGGCCGCCTCGCTGTGTCTCGGCGAGAGTGTACAGCCGACATTATATATAATATGCCTATGCAGATAACCAGAATTCATAAATATAATTTTAATAATAAACATACTTAATAATGAGATAAGGAATTCTTATAACAATTATTAGAGCCTGATGACTTCAAGGAGTTTATTCTTTTGTAAGAAACATGCCCATTTTCATGGAATCCGAAAGATGTTTAAATATAATGTAATATAAGATAGATAATAATAATAATAAACAATAATCCGTCTTGTTTTGCATGCGTTTAGTTTTTAACGCGCATGTGAGTATTATTGCTTTTGCTGCTTTTCTCTTATAAAAAAAATGTACGAGACGACCTTCCTCTAGCGATTTCACCTGTGTACTGACGGTGATAATATTGACCGTATAATAGGGCGCTTCAGTACTTGTGATTCGCGTGGATCGCGTGATTCTCGTATCATCAATAATACTGACGCGTGTAATCTACGCCATTGGATCCAATCTATCAGTAAATGTCAAAAATCTATGATCAAGGAAGAAATTAATCATATGAATCATATCACACATTATCCAATATAATTGACTCAATGATCTCGGATCCAATATATATGATAATCTAATATCCCCTTAGTGCTTTTACCTTACTTAATACTTTTATATCGTCTGTCAAGAAAGTGAAGAAATTAAAAAGTGGCAACATCTTAGTTTCGTCCCTTTCACCCTAAAAAAGGGTCTGACACTACGATGCTGCCACTTTTTAAAAGTTGCTTTAGGAGGAAATTTTTTGAAAAGTTGGCAACACTGGTCGCGGCACGGCGAGAAATTAAAAAGTGGCAACATAGTAGTGTCATCCCTTTTTTCACAAGACTGATTTGAAAGAGATGACCATGGAGGTTTAATCTGTGGGGATGACACTACGATCATTGAGGTACTATAGACTGGAGAGAGCCTTTAAAATATATCGGTGTATAAGCGTCAAAAGCGTGTAATGTTATGTCCTACTTACTAGGACATAACAAAGGAGTCGGTCTGCATATTTCATGTAATAAAAGTGGTTTTTAGTGAACATGTAATGCTATATATTGTTGAGTTTTGTGGTTCCGCTAAAAAATAAACCATAAGAATGTCTACGCTAAAAAAAATCACACGTGAATTTAACATTAAATACGTAAGTTTTGAACAACGTTTTTGGGCTTTTCAATCGGTATTTTTGTAAGCTAAAAAGATAATTTATAAGTTTATTAATCCCTTATTCGTGCTATGTAAGGCATTAGTGCTAAAAATGTCACATCAATTAAAAATTTGGCTATAAAAATTGCATATCTTTTTACGTGTGTTTACGGATTCTCATAACTTGAACTATAGTTAATCGATATCATGAACTAATTGACTTTCTTTCCTGTATCATAAAGTGCTTCGAAATAATCGACAAAAAGAAATATTTAAAAAAATAAACGCACGCTACTTGCATGAAAATAAGCACAAAATGGCCACGCGATGACGGGCTAAGGCGGGCGCCAGACGTGTGATCAAATACGCAAATTCACTAAGTGTGGCACTGACATTCGCCTATTTGTGTAAAGTTATTGCTGGCATTTTCCTATTTGTGCAAAGTTTGCTCAAACTTTGAAGCCCATGTCTGGCGCCGGCTTAAGCGGGGAATTCACTACCGGGCTGCCCGCGGGCCGCCCGTCTGGCACAAGTCTGCCGCTTGCCCCTATTGAACACACACAGAACAGGCAAGTCAGTCGAATAGATAGAGAGCTGCAGCTCGGTCGTGGACTCATGAACTCGACATTCTTTTTAACAAATGATAGATCAGCATCGGCATTGATTTCTTTGGATTTTTCAATAAGTTCGCTGTACGTAGATCGGTGTTCATGTAATCCTTGCTTTCAACTTTCCATAAACAAGGATGCGACCGGTAAATGGAAATAAACGAATGTCAAAATTGTTTTTGTTGGTTTTTCTTAAGTTTAGTGTTTATATTGTTTACAATAATATGTTTCAAAATAATATTTTAAGTGCACTCTAGTCGCTCTCCAAGGCGCAAATGACGACGGGCCGCCCGTTGAGACCATTCATGTACAGACTTGCCCGTGCCCGCGCAGGAAAAATGCGATCTCGCGGGCAGGCTGCGGGCACAGGCCGGCGGGCATGTCTGTGGCCGTACCTAAGAATTGACGAGCAGACATGCGACAGACCTGCCCGTGACGGGCGGCCCGTAGCGGGCGGCCCGGTAGTCAATTCCTCGCTTTAGACTATATTCTGTCTACGCTGTTTATGAACGTGGCGAGAAAAGGAACCAACGCTTCTATCATACAAAAACGTCATTTTTGACAGTTCTCTTTACCAGCAGCGCTCATTGATTGACATTGACACATTCAATTAAAGCCTTGTCGAACTGTACTTAAATATACTATAATACTTTATCTATGACTACGATGCTGCCACTTTTTTATTTCTTCACTTTTTTGACAGACTATAACTCAACCATTTGGCTCTGTGGCACTCTCTTGTCTTTGGAGCGTAGATAACGCATTATTTTTTTCGTACAAGAATACGTGAACAAAATAAAACTTATTGAGTTTGAGTTTTTGTTATTATTAAATATGCTTTAAAGTTTAATGTGAATATTTATACTTAGATAGTAGAATATTGATTCATTTAAAATTAAAAAAAAAAAACTTGTGTGGGTTTGTGAGGTCCTGGAAGTTAGCCCCCCAATAATTTTTTTTTGTAATTTTTTGATTTTTATACTCGTATATCGTTTGTTCGTCGTTTGTTCGTGATTGTTCGTTATAAATAATCGTTTGTTCGTTACTAGTTTATTTAATAAAAAATGTTTTAAAATATGATCTTAAGTTAGCCCCCCCATTCTAATTTTTAATGAATTTATGTTAATATTGAATTATAAATATTCATTAATGTTTGTTCGTCGTTTGTTCGTGATTGTTCGTTATAAATAATCGTTTGTTCGTTACTTGTTTATTTAATAAAAATTAATTTAAAATATGATCTTAAGTTAGCCCCCGCATTTAAAAATTTTAATAAAATGTCAATATTGAGTTTTAAATATTCATTAATGTTTGTTCGTCGTTTGTTCTTGATTGTTCGTTATAAATAACCGTTTGTTCGTTACTTGTTTATTAAATAAAAATTAATTTAAAATATTATGATCTTAAGTTAGCCCCCTCATTCAATTTTTTAAAGAATTTATGATATATTGAATTATAAATATTCAATAATGTTTGTTCGTCGTTTGTTTTTGATTGTTCGTTATAATTAATCGTTTGTTCGTCACTTGTTCATTTAATAAAAAATAATTAAATATGCTCTTAACTCTTAAGTTAGCCCCCGCATTTTAATTTTTAATAAATTTATGTCAATATTGAGTTTTAAATATTCATTAATGTTTGTTCGTCGTTTGTTCTTGATTGTTCGCTATAAATAACCGTTTGTTCGTTACTTGTTTATTAAATAAAAATTAATTTAAAATATTATGATCTTAAGTTAGCCCCCTCATTCTATTTTTTAATGAATTTATGACAATATTGAATTATAAATATTCAATAATGTTTGTTCGTCGTTTGTTTTTGATTGTTCGTTATAAATAATCGTTTGTTCGTCACTTGTTCATTTAATAAAAAATAATTAAATATTATGCTCTTAACTCTTAAGTTAGCCCCCGCATTTTAATTTTTAATAAATTTGTGTCAATATTGAATTATAAATATTCATTAATGTTTGTTCGTCGTTTGTCTTTGATTGTTCGTCATAAATAATCGTTTGTTCGTCACTTGTTTGTGTAATAAAACTTAATTTAAAAAAATCTTCTTAATTTAGCCCCCCGTTTTAAATTTTAATAAATTTATGTTAATATTGAGTTATAAATATTCATTAATGTTTGTTCGCCGTTTGTTCGTGATTGTTCGTTATTAAATAATCGGTTGTTCGTCGCTTGTTTATGTAATAAAAGTTAATTAAAAATATCCTTTTATGTTAGCCCCCCAGTCTAATTTTTAATAAATGTATGTCAATATTGAATTGTAAATATTCAATAATGGCCGTGTTCGTCGGCGTATTTTTGGACAAACCTTTTATTGCGCATGTCCAAAAGATGTCATGGCAACGCCATAACAAGTTGCTGGTCAAGTCGTAAACAACGTCTTAATTGTTTATACATGATTAAAATAATAAAAGCTAAACATAAATACATAAGCCTAAATTGTCTAAAAGCCGCAAAAATAATTTATTTAACACTATGATAGTGTTTGATTATTTTATTTTGGAAAATATGGGTATGGATCACTTGGAAAAATTTAAAAATTTAATTGTTTTTTTTAATGAAATAAGAGGGCAAACGAGCAAACGGGTGACCTGATGGAAAGCAACTTCCGTCACCCATGGACACTCGTAGCATCAGAAGAGATGCAGGTGCGTTGCCGGCCTTTTAAGAGGGAATAGGGTAACAGGGGAGGGTAGGGATGGGAAGGGAAGGGAATAGGGGAAGGTAGGGAAGGGAATAGGGTAGGGGATTGGGCATCCGGTAAACTCACTCACTCGGTGAAACACAGCGCAAGCGCCGTTTCACGCCGGTTTTCTGTGAGAGTGTGGTATTTCTCCGGTCGAGCCGGCCCATTCGTGCCAAAGCATGGCTCTCCCACTGGTTTGTTCATTGTAACGCCACCAACAAATTGCAATTGGGTTAAATGTCAAGTCGTAAACAGTTGTCGTTGCCATGGCATGACATGATTTGGACATGCGCAATAACTAGGTTTTGCAGCGAATGCGCTAAAAATTACGCCGACGAACACGGCCAATGTTTGTTAGTGCTTAAAAGACGTTTGTTCTTCCTTCTTTTTTGTTTAATTAACAATTTTTATAATTATTATTTTAGTCTGGCTTACCCAGCATAGGTATATTTCGACTGGCAACATTATTCTGAAGTTGATCTTTGTCGTCTATGGTCATTGGATTTCATGATTTTGATACTTGGGAATAAGGTAAGGTTATTTAAATATTATTATGGTTATTATTTTTTACGTCTTTACTTGTCTGTGGCGCCTTGAGCGGGTTTCGCCACAGGCAGAGGTTTCTACACGCCCAGCATACACTAAAACTGCAATTTCATGTTCCTTGGTCTTGCGGAATGCGTTATAAAGATCTGAATCATTTTTAAATTAAATTTTCTACCTAGAAAATAGTACTTTTGTAATATATATTTGTCGGTATAATGTTATACAGCCGGTATAATTACTGAGATACCTATGTTCAATAGATTTTGGGTCATATTTTAATAATAAACCACTATTTAGCGAGCCAAGAGTATTTATTTATTTATATAACCTTATAATATTATTCACAAAAATAATATCACACAAGTCACGACTCTCATACAATTATTTTAAATAATCAACGTTATAAGTACAGCGGTTCTAAAATGGTCACATTTAGCAATTATTCCTCTCAATCAATTCAGCAAATGAATTGTCAAAACTGTTAAACTGACAAATGTCAAATCAACTACAAAGATACAGAAATGAATTGCAAGCAGAGTTGCATTTTGCGATTTTAGAAAAATGAATCATATTATGATTCATATCATGATTCTTCAAAGCGACCATTTTAGCCTTTTTTGCTAGCTGTCTTGCTCTACATAAACGGGTTTCAATATGATAAATATGTAAGTACTTACAAAAAAAGCACTGCTATTTTTGTACTTACATATTATTCTTTTTTTTTCACAACATGTTTTGGTTCTTTTAGAATATTTTATTTTTTATTTCTAAGTTTTTTTTTGTTATTCTTATGCGTATTTTATGTGTTTTTGTTACGATAAATTGAATAAATTATTCTTATTAATACTAGTGATGACAACCAATAACGATTAAGCGGTCATTTGCAAGTTACGTCACTTTATAGTTTGTGCGTTCGATATGGGTGACAGTTTTCATGTTCCTTGCTACAGTTTTTTTTACAAGAAAACAAAAAAAATCAAAATGTAATAAATTATATTCCATCTACAAAAACAAATGTTTCCTATAATTGTAAATAAATAAAAATGAAAGGATGCTAAATGCCAACTTATTAATAAAAATTATAAATATTAACTGTGACATAGGAGTATAAAATTATTGTTACGAAAACATTTGAAAAATGTCATAAGCATGAAACGAAACTTATGTCAATAGAGATTGACTCTGTTGAATTGAAATCAAATCGATATAAAAGGGCGGCTATCTTAAATCGCCGGCACCACTGAAATGTCAGTACGAAATCGATAATTTCGATTGCAATTCCTTTACGAAGTGATTCGATATTTTTAAACTATCGATTAATTTTTGTTAGGTAACTTCCCTACTATTGTCAATTATAATGTGTCACGCATATCATCATAAAACGCACAAACTATAGTTAAGCCCAGTATTCTGATATATTATGATCATTATTTCCTTATCTAAAATTAAAGTAAAAGTCACATCAAAATAGCAATTAAAACATTTTAAAATCGATTCATCATAAAACATGCGATTTAAGTATATTAATTAATACTTAGTCAATAATAATAATAATAAATAGGTTAAATATCTTAATTAAGAGTTAATTAAGTTACACGTGGGAGAGCCATGCTTCGGCACGAATGGGCTGGCTTGACCGGAGAAATACCACGTTCTCACAGAAAACCGGCGTGAAACAGCGCTTGCGCTGTGTTTCGCCGAGTAAGCGAGTTTACCGGAGGCCCAATCCCCTACCCTATTTTCTTCCCTACCCTCCCCTATTACCCTATTCCCTCTTAAAAGGCCGGCAACGCACTGGCAGCTCTTCTGATGCTGCGAGTGTCCATGGGTGACGGAAGTTGCTTTCCATCAGGTGACCCGTTTGCTCGTTTGCCCCCTTATTTCATAAAAAAAATTAGTATAATGCAGCAACAATGTAAACTATCCAGCTAAAATGTCATAATAATTGATTGGTATAAAAAATAAAAAATAACACAAAAATTCATGTACAAAATTAATAACAATTAAAATAGAATTAATTACATTGTCACATCAATTAAAAATACAAAAAAAAATCAATATCAATGTCTACAGAACAACAAAAATATTAAATTATGTTACTAGAATAAATATTGTATATATTACCGTTAGAATGCAGAATACGTTAAACTGCACATTACCTAGGTAATCTGCAGATTCCCTGATACCATCTTTCCATTTTTTCTATCGAGTGAAGTTGATGATATTGTGTAATGGAATATGAATTCACACACATCACATTCATGGAATATGAGTTAACACATTTAACTGTTAGATCCTCACTTAGCTTAGCTCCCCATTTCTATTATTGCACATGCACATGAAAATGAAACGAATATGTCTATTCTAAACAGCTGTATCGCCATTACTTTTCGAAGAATAGTTTTCATCAATTTCAATTTGAAATATTTCCAAATTCAATTAACCAAAAGAAAAAAACATAAACCAACTTACAAAAAGAAATGAAATCCAACTAAAAATATTTTCATGTAAAAACTAAAAATGTTGCCAAATCGAGACGATATAGTTCGTGGTGTCAAAAAGTAGTGAGATCTCATGTAGAGCCAAGTTTCTATTAAGTATTTTGCCGCGACTTATGTGTAAAATGGTTTTTAGATTTAGGGCTGAGTAGGTATGTAAGGTTAGGAACTTGGCTCTATATCATGATCTCGCTACTTTTTGACACCACGAACTATATCATGGTTTCGTCTTGAAATTTTTTTTACATGAAAATGTTTTTGGTGCGATAATAATTATTATTCTAGGACATAAAATACTGCGTGGGGCTCAACTCTGGTACTAATATATACCGATTCGAGTTTCGTTGACAAATCATTATATATTTGCCAATTACCTCCTAGTCGCTGGCAATAAGCAATGTAGAGGCCTGTGGTATACGCTGCAACTCCAGATATTCTAAAAATTTATTAAAATTAATTAATTTGATTCAAAACAATAAACATGAAATTGCAGTTTTAGTGTATGCTGGGCGTGTAGAAACCTCTGCCTGTGGCGAAACCCGCTCAAGGCGCCACAGACAAGTAAAGACGTAAAAAATAATAACCATAATAATATTTAAATAACCTTGCCTTATTCCCAAGTATCAAAATCATGAAATCCAATAACCATAGACGACAAAGCTCAACTTCAGAATAATGTTACCAGTCGAAATATACCTATGCTGGGTAAGCCAGACTAAAATAATAATTATAAAAATTGTTAATTAAACAAAAAAGAAGGAAGAACAAACGTCTTTTAAGCACTAACAAACATTATTGAATATTTAAAATTCAATATTGACATACATTTATTAAAAATTAGACTGGGGGGCTAACATAAAAGGATATTTTTAATTAACTTTTATTACATAAACAAGCGACGAACAATCGATTATTTAATAACGAACAATCACGAACAAACGGCGAACAAACATTAATGAATATTTATGACTCAATATTAACATAAATTTATTAAAATTTAAAACGGGGGGCTAAGTTAAGAAGATTTTTTTTAAATAGGTTTTATTACACAAACAAGTGACGAACAAACGATTATTTATAACGAACAATCAAGAACAAACGACGAACAAACATTAATGAATATTTATAACTCTATATTAACATAAATTTATTAAAATTTAAAACGGGGGGCTAAATTAAGAAGATTTTTTTAAATTAAGTTTTATTACACAAACAAGTGACGAACAAACGATTATTTATGACGAACAATCAAAGACAAACGACGAACAAACATTAATGAATATTTATAATTCAATATTGACACAAATTTATTAAAAATTAAAATACGGGGGCTAACTTAAGAGTTAAGAGCATAATATTTAATTATTTTTTATTAAATGAACAAGTGACGAACAAACGATTATTTATAACGAACAATCAAAAACAAACGACGAACAAACATTATTGAATATTTATAATTCAATATTGTCATAAATTCATTAAAAAATAGAATGAGGGGGCTAACTTAAGATCATAATATTTTAAATTAATTTTTATTTAATAAACAAGTAACGAACGAACGGTTATTTATAGCGAACAATCAAGAACAAACGACGAACAAACATTAAAACTCAATATTGACATCTTATTAAAATTTTTAAATGCGGGGGCTAACTTAAGATCATATTTTAAATTAATTTTTATTAAATAAACAAGTAACGAACAAACGATTATTTATAACGAACAATCACGAACAAACGACGAACAAACATTAATGAATATTTATAATTCAATATTAACATAAATTAATTAAAAATTAGAATGGGGGGGCTAACTTAAGATCATATTTTAAAACATTTTTTATTAAATAAACTAGTAACGAACAAACGATTATTTATAACGAACAATCACGAACAAACGACGAACAAACGATATACGAATATAAAAATCAAAAAATTACAAAAAAAATAATCTTGGGGGGCTAACTTCCAGGACCTGGGTTTGTGGGGTAACATTTTGTCCTGAATTTGGGGAATTTGACAATGATTTCTGGGGAAATATGATATTTAGCATTGGCAACCCTGCTAACGTCATAAAAAAAATTCTGTTTTCTTTTCTACGCTAGAAGTGTGAGCTGCGTTCATAAAATTATATATTACAATTTTCAACAAATTCATTTGAAATTAGCTAAAATGCAGAAACTATTTGTAATCCTTCTTATTTCTTTCTCTACGTGTTTGAGTACAGCGACAGAACCGCCAATCGCACAAGGTAAGCTTAGATTTATACATCAATTGCGTTCTATTGAAATTTTGTCTATTAATTACAGTTCCAAGAAAACAAGTTCCATGTTCCACATTTTACATTAAACATTTCATTTTATTGCACAATCGTATAATCTTATGATTGAGTTTAAAAAATATGCGTTTTCCTACCGATTCCCTAAATTATTATTTCGAAAATACGTAATTTTACCACTTTTTAAAACAAATTTAAAGTAGCCGCCATCTTTATTTAACGAAAAACAAACGAACTAAAATGTTAAATTTAAAATACCATTTCAATTGGATTAACATTATTGAGGGGATAGAGGCAAAATATTATGTAGCATTCATTATTATAAACTTCTAGATGACGCCCGCTGCGTAACTCTGTTGCACCAAAATTTGTTTATCGCGCGGAAACCGTACATTTCCCGGGATAAAAATATCCTATGTCCTTTCTCGAGACTCAAAGTAGGTATCTCCATGCCAAATTTCAGCAAAATCTGTTCGGCGGTTTGGGTGTTAAGAGGTAACAGACTGACATACACACTTTCGCATTTATATATAACACAATTTCGCATAAGTAAGTATATAAGTCTTCTAATCTATGAAAATACAATAACACACAAATTAGTTCTTCTAGAAAAATCTAGAAGCACACACCACAGTTAATTTCCGTGTGTAAACACAAAAAACTGCTACATAGCAACCTAGAATCCTTTCCACAGTTCGCTATCAAACAATTTCTATGGAAATTTATACATTGCTATGAAGCCCTCTGTACACATCGGACTACCACATTGAGCCAGCACATTGGGCTAACAAACTGGGAGCGAAATTCCGTATTCTATGCTTTTGCCCAATGCTATGCTGGCTTAATGCATTGACTCAATATGTACACTGTACAGTCACATTTATAAACATACTAAAAACAGAAAACTTGGTCACCTACTAATAAGTATGTAGTAGGCATCAAGCCAGCACAATTCAGGTTTTTAAAACAAATCCTACAATTCAGGTTTTTAAAACAAATCTGCTGGTAGGTACAAACTAGTAGGTTTATACCAGCAGATTGGTCTTAAAAACCTGGGTGAAACATACACCAGTCAGGACTCAGGAAATGTTTGGTAATAATATTATAATCTAATTTGATTACAAAATACAGTCATTTTGTTGAAGGAAACCTTCGTACTTCATAAATCCATTTCCCCCTATTACACATTTTTATTGTCAATTGTGTAGGTTAAAAAACTCATAAGATAATGACATTGTAATTATAAATAACAACGGATCTATCAATCAATTGTATTACATTGTAGAAATAAAACATAATATGCTGATAACGAGGCTAACATACTGATAGATGGCTATTTATGAATATACAGTGTGTTAGTGTAAACGCCGTTACCCTTGAAAGAATCAAATGAGCCCGTCAAAATGAACAACTTTTTCTGTGAGAACAATTCAACGCTGGGAACTCAATAGAAAAAGTTGTTCATTTTGACAGGCTCATTTGATGGTTTCAAGGATAACGGTGTTTACACTAACATTTTGTATATATGTCGCAACCGACTGCTTTAAATAGCAGTTCAATCAAACAGCTAGCCCTTTGACTGAACAACGCCATTCAATCACATGGCTATACGTCGTTTAGCCGAATTGTTGACTACAACATTCAACACTACAGCTAGACGACACTTAGCCAACTAGTTTGTTTTTGTTTTGGCGGGGGGTATGAATAATTATTGCTATTACAATAAAATACAGTACTAACTGTAGCAAGCAGTCAATACTAAAGTCAAGGATTAAAAGAGATTACTTGGGATTTATAAATTGGCTTAGTAGAATACTCAGTAGAATGCTTCCTCTATTATGAAGACTTCAAAATGTAGACTTCAAACTTACATCCAAACAAATATGTATGATTACAGAAATTGATCCATAGGCAGATGCCGGTTTTACATTATCTGGTCAGGTTAAAATATGTACAACCTACAATCAACCAACTGACCTCAACTAACATTTACTTAACATAAACCTGACCAAATAACATAGGGCTATAAATTATTATGTTTTGGACTTTTGAATTTTGATTCCGAATGTTGAAAGAACATACTATAAATGCACACGGATACAACTAGCTATATTACTGTTTTTATGTGAGTCTATCATAAGACCATACATGATACAAACAATGAATATCTCATATTATATTTCATTTGAAATACATTTCTAATGTTAATGTATGCAAATATATATTCCCATTAAATTGTATAAACTGTTTGGAAATAGAATAAGGTTTATAATTTATTCAATATTACCTGTTTGGTGATGAGAAAGATTTTATGATTTATGCGCCCTGATAAAATTAACTCTTAAAACAATTTTTATTTCTTCGGAAAACTTAGTGTTTTTACAAATAAACTTAACTAAATTGTTACTAGAAGCCATTGAAAAAATTTCGCAAATCGTTAAAAATTAAAGTGTACAAAAAGTTTGTAGTAATTAGTATGTATAGAGAGAATATAACACTTAGCGATACGCCTATGAAACTCTTAGCGATATGCCTATACCACTATCATTACTTTACTTTCATATAATTTTAATACTTTTTAAGTTTAAGACACATTCATCTCTCTTCTCAATCCATCACATTCATATTTGTAGTAAGAACTTAAAATCTGTGCTAAATTACAGATGCTACCAAGGCTCCATTGCTAGAATCTACCAAATCTGAAGTTACTGTAGTGCCAACTGCCACCCCTGTAGTTGATAAAAAGGCGGCTGAAGCATCAACTAAACCAGAAGCATCTGTTACACAAAAAGCAAACATAACTGAGGCTCCGAAAGTGCAAGAAAATGCCACTCAAGCTCTGTCCACAAACCGAACCGCCACCAAGACTGAACCAGACAACAAAACAACCGACAAGAAAGAGGAAACACCCAAATCTGATTCAAAGAAAGAGGACTCTCAAAACACATCTGTGATCCCAGCTAAAGAACAGACTCCAAAGAGCGAAGAAGCCCCTGCCCCTCAAGAAACTAAACCAAAGGTTGAGCCGGTCCCACCTAAGAGTGATGTGGCTCCCAAGAACAGCACAACAACTACTGTAGCTCCCAAAGCTGACGAGACACCTGTACTCCAAGCTAGAGGGTAAGTTGCGAGTGTCATTGGCGACGGTAGTTGCTTTTCTTATTTGTTGCTTTCCATCAGGTGACCCATTTGTTTGTTTGCCCCCTCATTTCATACAAAAATATTTTAAAGCTAATTTTTATTTTAAATTCCTCAGTTTTTGCTTGTTGGGTTTGTTTTACTGAAGCTATTATATTATATTGTGTAATGAAATTGCATTGGTTATCAAACCACTGCAATATTCATGCCATTTCTTACATTACATACATTTCTAGAATATGTTTTGCACAGCAGATAAAATTATCTGTAAATACTTGTGAAATGTTTAATGGAACAAGTTGTTATGTAAGCCTCGTTGTAAACAAATTATTATGGAGTTATTATCTAATTGAGATAATTTAAGGCTATGCAAGTCAAGTATGACTGTGCTAAGCTCTTTTAGCTACTTTAAAACACTTTTACTTCGGAATGTACTTGTTAAACAGATTACTGTAGAATTTGCAAAGAGCAATTGAAATAACAAAAGAAAATTAGGAGCACTTCCTAATTTTCTTTATATCTGTTAAGAATCAAGACTCAAAAGAGCCTGTTTTCACCAACAGTCTCCTAACATGCGAGTCAAATATCTCTTAAAACAACGACATTTAAAAAAAAGTAATGTTTTGCAAAAGTTCTTACGCCCTAAGGACGAACATGACACACAAAAATTCGTGAAATCTTGAAGGATATGTGCCCTTAATGGCCGCTAGGGGACCACTTAGCGTTAGGAGGTGGTTGGTGAAAACAGGCATAATAAGTTTCAAACATTAATATAATTTCATAGACCACAAATTTTACTTTTTTAATATAAATACACAGAGTATAGATAGAATATATGTATGCTGACTTCACAACCCCTATTGACCGATGTCGTCATAAAATGTTTAACCATTTTAATGTGTATTCAATTAACATAATTTTTTGTTTTAGGTTCGACGGTCCCAGTTTCATTGGTGGCATTATTTTGACTCTGGGTCTTTTGGCTATTGGGTTCATGGGCTTCAAATACTACAAGAACCAAACTGAGAGAAACTATCATACTCTCTAAGAATCTATTTTAGTTTGTAAGTGCACATATCTGTTTTATTTTAAACTGAAGGAAATTTACTTTTGAAATTATTTTTGCTACTTTTTTTATTTTAATGTGCACTGTATTTTCTGTTTGTGGAGTCAAAAACAGGGTTCCTTCATAGATTCTAAAAGTTTTTGTACCTAATGGATACTTTTTCGAATTTATATCTCTTAAGTCTCATTTCTCGTAGTTTTTAAGTTAAAGTTTCCAATGTATGTGCATTTGTTTCTTTTTTTCTTTGTACATATTTAAAATGTTATATAATTGTCTGAATATAAGAAATGCCTAATAGTATATAAATTTGATATTATATACCTTTATTGGTAGGTGTAAAAGAATTAGAATTTATTATTTGTTTTCAAATTTTATAGTATATTATGTGTAAAGAGAGAGTGCAATTTTTGGCTTTGGATGTTTCTATATTAAATTTTCTGTGCCATGTCTAAAACACCTGGTTTCCTTAGACTTTGATATTTCACTTTGCCTCTACACATTAGATTAAGAACAATGTGATAAATATTGGTTTGGCACAAACAAAGTAGTCGGAACACCTATTTTTATTGCAAATGCTTGATCTGGAATGGAATCTCGTTTTTAGGTTTGTGCTAAACCGATCAAACATTTTTCATGGTTTTGTAAACTTGGGAAAGATGATTCCATCCTAAAGTGCTCTTAAATCTGGTCTATATGATTATATCAGAAGTGTTACTCCCGAATCACCGTCGACAGCTAATATGAATAAAGTATATTAATTAAATTTTAGCTTTTCTTTTTAGATTAGATTTCTTTAGCGATCTGGTAGTTGTGCCCCAGTAAAATTATGATTATGATAGTACTATTCTTTTAAAATTTTCTTAAATTACTTAGGGGGATATTAGATTATCATATACATTGGATCCGAGATCATTGAGTCAATGATATTGGATAATGTAATATAGACTTAAGATTCATTTCTTCCTTGATCATAGATTTTTGATATTTGCTGAGAGATTGGATCCAATACGGTCATAGAAATAGGTGTTGCCAGTTATTTAATATAAAAAAGAGTTTTTAATTTCTTGTTCGTTAATATGTTTCAACTAATGTAATGTAATTATTTTTCTAATTATATACTTGGATAATCTTTCTGAAATAACAAAAAACAAGCCATATTAAAAAAATAATATAAAATAAGGGGGCAAACGGGTCACCTGATGGAAAGCAACTTCCGTCGCCCATGGACACTCGCAGCATCAGTAGAGCTACAAGTGCGTTGCCGGCCTTTTAAGAGGGGATAGGGTAATAGGGGAGGGTAGGAAAGGGAATAGGGGATAGTAGGGAAGGGAATAGGGTAGGGGATTGGGCCTCCGGTAAACTCACTCACTCGGCGAAACACAGCGCAAGCGCTGTTTCACGCCGGTTTTCTGTGAGAACGTGGTATTTCTCCGGTCGAGCCGGCCCATTCGTGCCGAAGCATGGCTCTCCCACGTATACCCCCCATATACTTATGTAAATTAAAAATCTCAAACAAATTAGGTCAGTTATAAATAATTTTAACCAATAAATTATGAATATTAAAAAGATGTGATAAAAATGCACCAGGTTCACAACTAAATTAAATTTTAGTTATTATTATTTTTTAGTAACAAAACATGAAAAAAAACGCAATTTTATAACAATAAAATATATTATAATTGAAAAAATATCACTTGATCAGATTTATATGATACATAATTTAAAATATAAGTCAGTTACTCATTAAATAAAGAAACATATACTTACTTAATCAAATTAGTAATTTTTAACATAATTAGGTTTTGTTTCAATTTTCACATAAGTAATATTATCAAAATTAGTCCCAACAAAAAATTAAAATACAATATTTAAGGGTAACCATTTTCAACTTTTAAATATAATTGTCAAATGTGAACAACTGGTAAATTGACTTGCTAACTTTTGGTCCAACATTGCTGGATACATTTTTATATTTTAAATTAGCTAATAATAATTCTCCTTCCCGATCATCATCACAGCCTTCATAAGCTTTGAACAGAGAACTTGGTGTTTTGTAAACTTTAGTTATAGCTAATGCCTTTTCCACGGAAACACCTTTCATTTGCAACAGCAGTTTTATAAAAGTATCAGTCACTGATAGTGGTTTATTCTTCAAAGCAGCCTTGTTGAAGAACGCAAATGTCGGCAGAATGTCACCACTAGGCTCCTGATTATGCCCTTTTAAAGTTTTATCCTGAAAGTAATACAATAATTTGTAGAAAAATTATGTACAAACATTGGGGGCGAAAATAAGTCCCTGTTGCAACACTAGACCAAATGCATTGCTGATCTTTTATGAAATAACTACGGTATCTTATTTATAGAAATGAAAAGTCAGTAGTCATAATATTTATTATGAAAGTAGATAAAAAATATTTTACCTTATATTCAATAGTCAGTCTTTTTGTCATCATAGCAAGGAATCTAGCAGAGTTTGTGAGTGAATCAGTTATATGCACTTTGAAGCCATTCTGGACTCTAGTATTTGCTAATGCTTGCATAAGAGTTTGGACAGGTAAGCCAATATGCTTATTGCTACCGTAATTCTCAACTAAGTATATTATATTCTTTAATCCACTTTTCTTTAATCTAAATTTTTGTTCATGGAACCTTCCATCTTTGATGCTAGCACCGAGGTCGTCCATTCTTTTACGTTCAACTATATACGGAAGGATGAATTCCTTGCTACTATTTACCTTGTCCCTTGCTATCCATGTAAAGTCTCCCACTTTTAAACTTCTGTATTCGTGCTTGAGATCTGGATATTTATTGAACTGTGCCACAGTTGGATCAGTTTTCTTAGATAAACTGAAAAAAAGGGTAAAATGTTTATCCACCAAAACAAGTTTTCAGGTAGTCATGCCACTATTTTTTATGTGACAAATAGCAAGTCAGAATTTTTGTAGCTGATTTATGTTAGCGGCATATTATTACTTTGCTGAAATGCTATTGTATTCTATTGTTGTCGTGATCACCGGTGCTCTTATAGGGCTTGAAGAATTATACTGAACTTTCATCTCTATCACCCGAGGATTCTTAGAATAAAGTACTTGTTCAGAAAGCAGAGACAGAATAAAAAATACAAACCCATTAGTTTCATGTATATCAATTATAAGTACAACATCGAATGTGCCGGGAAGCATCTCAAGAATTGGACTCTTATCAACAAGGCACTGTTCTGATGTAGTTGGAATTTCATTGTCTACAATATCAATATGATTTTGGTGACCATTATTTATTGTCAAAATGGGCTCCTGGTTTTTCACATGGTTATCATTGAAAATGATATTATTAATTGTAGGTATATTTTTTGATTCCTCCAACAATTCTTTCGCAAGATTCAAACCCTGTTCAGACAAGGTATAAGTTGCTTTCCTGGCTCCATGTTTTACCACCAGACCCTTAGTAACTAATTTACTCATACTTGACCAAGCTGTATAGAGAGATTCTGGTTTTGGCCTCACAAATGACTCTTCACAATACTTTTGAGCGATTTCAATTAAATTCTCTTTATTTACTGGATTTCCAGATTCAGAATTTTCAAGTAATCCAAGTAAAATTGCATAGCCACCTGATCTATGGGCTGGCTTGTAATGTTTAGTTTTTCTAGCCCTTTTGCCAGCAGAGTGTTCTGGAGGTTTCGGTGTTTGTGGTGAAGATGTATTACAAGAACTGAGATGAGATGAGATCTGAGATGTGGATGCTGTTGCTTCATTAATGTTAAGCATATTTTGGTTAGAATTACCGTTTTGTACACCATTTGTTTGTTGTAAATTTGAATTGTTACTAGAACTGTCTTGGGAAGCATTTACTTGAATTGGTGAAGCTGGTTTAGGTATTTTTAGATTGTTACTGTTATAAACTTCTAGTCGGCTATCTAAAAATTGGCAAAGCCTTTTATCAAAGCCAGATAGGATAGCACACTCTGCTCCTGTTAGTAAAGGCAAAGGATATTTAGATAAAGAAGTAAGAGCTTCTTTGAGCATTGGTTCAAGTTTACTCTTTTTGTTACTGGCTTCTTCGTGTAATTCTTCTAGCCAGCTTTCAAATAACGGATTCGGACGGGATCTCTTGAAAGTGATCCTTTTGCCAGTAATTTCAGTCATTATTTATTGTAAAATTTTACATTTAACTAAATTTATTTTTATTCAAAAATCAAAAATATTTATAAATTGTCTTGTATTAATTTGCTATTAACTAAATTTATTTTTATTCAAAAATCAAAAATATTTATAAATTGTCTTGTATTAATTTGCTATTAAAACAACAAAAACAAAAAAAAAAAATTTCTTCTTCTTTTTTAATGGCTAGCTCCGTGAGTTGCTAATGTCAGAGTGGTTTAGAAAGACTTTGCCATAGAGTATACATTATATAGCTTGCTAATGTATACTCTAAGGACTTTGCTCTATAATGCAGGTCTGGCACTGACCTCCATTATACAAGTACGCTGGACTGATGATACCCTTTGAAATGACAGCTATTTTTTGTCCCTATTTGAAGCGGAATCAGCTCCCCCATTATTAGGGATAGGAACTAAATTTTATGTAAAAATGACGTTTGAAAGTCGCCATCATGTCGCCATATTGGCGCTGATAGCAGTAGTGGGAGTATTTGGAACTAATACTAGTGATGTACAACTGTTTTTTCTATTATCGATGAAATGTTTCCAGATTCAGATAATGTCGACCATTAGGACAAAAATATTAAATTGAATAATACAAACGCTACATATTTGTTTTAAAGATTACAGACTTCCTCTCCGTAATTTAGATAGGCGTAATAAATTAACAACGATTTCATACGTAGATAACATGAAGTAGCAGTACCTATCTATAATCCATTTATTTTTAGCAGTTAGCACTCCGAAAAACTAAAAACAAAACTTATAAGCTTCTAACGAAAACTTTGTTGTATTGTATTTTCTAATTTCATTTTTAATATTATCAAAGTAGTGCTACAGTGTATCGTATTAAAGCTGAATAAGTGTTCTGTGTGATTCTGATTAGATCCTAACTAATCTCATCATATTATTCATATTATATTATAAAGCGGAAGAGTTTGTCTGTTTGAACGCTCTAATCTAGCAGTTCCTACTGCTGGTCCAATTGGAACAATTATTTCAGTGTTAGACAGCCCATTTTATATATTTAATCACGCTGAGACTAATAGGAGCTAAGAAATAGAGGAAAATATGGAAAAAGCGGGGGAATGTATTTAACGTGAAGGATTATATAGGCTATTTTTTTGTGGACCAATTTGTCTGTGTAATTAGATATTTACATGGGAGAAGCCGCGCGGAAAGTCTAGTAATAATATAAAAGTTCCTTATTTATTTATGGATCTAGCAAGCCAATTTTTATCGATTTACTTTATCTCATTTGATTTTCGCCATTTTGGCGCTGATTGCAGAAGTGCGAGGGAAATTAACTAATTGGATAATGCAATCTATAAATAAATATGGAACGTTTGAATACATTTTTTTATTGGGGTAGAGTAGGCAAGGTATTTATAAATAATAAAAATATATGTGCGATAGTTTAACATTATATTTTATTAGTTACCGTTACACAGTTACAGTCTGTCAAGAAAGAGTAGACGCTGAAATAAATTTTCCAAACATAATCAAGATCAAATGTTAGTTTTGCGCCTTGTATTTTCACACAGAACGTTTGTATACTTCAAATAGTAACGGCAAGCGGTAGTAGCAATTTTCGGACGCCAACCAGGCTTTTTAATTTTTTTCAACCATAATTCCAGTCTTCCTTCGTTAGACGGAAACCTGTCAATTATTTTAAGAGCATAATATGTATTTGATAATAAAAATCGGTTATCGGAGATTTCAATACAATTATTATAGATATCGATAAGTTTTATCGACAGAAAACTCCAGCACTATTGAATTTTATTGTTTATCAAAAATCGGTAAAACAAAGGTAAATATGTGGTGAATACGGTATAATAAGATTAGTGCCACATTTATATTATCCTATATTATCAATAAAAGTTTAATATCGTAGAAATGAGCTGTTAAAATTACTTACCTATGAAATGTAACCCCACATCCCTTTTTGTACCGTGTTTTACATAACATACACCCTTTCATAGTTTAACTATGAACTACCACCACTTACATATATATTAAGTATATATATTACATAATCGCGTAAAACCTTTTAAAACACTTTAAAAACACGAAAACAATTCGAACGATTAAGCCATAGAGAATTAAAATAAATACATGGTTACCAATGGTTACGTTAAATTTAGTACTCGGTCCTAATAATGGGAGCGTTGATTCCGCTTCAAATGGCACAAAAAAAAGTGGGTACCTATCATAGATCCAGCTTGTGGCTAGTGGCTAGTAGCCACTAGCCATGCGCCCATGCCATGCCTGAATCGAGCAGCCTGACCAGTTTTATGTTATCTGTAAAATTTGACTTCTCTATGGTTAGCTTAGCTGTCAAGTGTCATCTCTCGTACCTAGTTTGCCAATTTATACTAGTAATCTGTGTAGCTTGCCGCTGTCAAAAATTGTTGTGAGTTGTGGTTGTGTGGATAATAAAATTACGAAATTAAACTAAAATATCAATCACAATGGTTCATTGAGTTAAAATCGAGGAGTTACGATAAACGGCCACCATGTCGTTGGAAATTCCTTTGATGAGCACCGATGAGGTAACAATATTTGTATTTGAAAAATGGCATCTGCTGAGTTTGGGCTTGTGGCGTAATAACATTTTGTTAATTACGTAGGTGATAGAGCTCGATCCTGAGCAACTACCCTCCGGTGATGAAGTACTCAGCATATTGCAGCAGGAGCGCTCCCAACTCAATGTCTGGATCAATGTCGCTGTAAGTATAACCTATTCTGTGTACACTTATGCTTTAAATCCATAAGTGGGACTGTTTCGTTTTCACGTTCAAATGGCTAAACTGATTCATTTGATAACTGGTATGAAGATGCTTTAAGTCTCGGTAAAGGACTTAGGACAGTATTTGTTTAAAAAAATGTATGCTTTTCATGTGGTAGTCAAACAAATTCAAGTGAAAACCAAAGTTATTTCTTCGAAATATAAAAGACTAGATGTCCTGCGCGGCTTCGCCCGCGTAAATTACGAATTTTACGGAAAGCGTACATTTTCCCATAAAAAATAGCTTTTGTCCCTACTCCCTTCACTTGGTCTACTCTATATCTGTGCCAAATATTGCCATAAAAATTGCTCCAGTAGTTCGTAATTTCTAATATTTCCCCCGTTTTTCCCACATTTTCCTGAGTTTCTTCGGTCGTATTAGTCTTAGCGTGATGATATAATATAGCCTATAGTCTTAACTCTTACTCGATAAATGAGCTATTGCCTTTATAATATTAGTAGGATTGTCTTCTATAAAGCATGATTACTTATGAATGAAGATAATATTAATGTATCAATAGGTAATTTTGGTAACAATTTAATTACCAATTAATAAACTTTGCTTTTATGTGCCTCCTATACCAATGATGATACCTAAGTATATTTAATTTACCCATCAATCCCCAAGTGGCACCCAACTGTCACATATGAATAAGCTACTTGACCTAAATTCAATTTCATTGAACAAATACATATTTCTAGTAGAACTTGGCCTAGGAAACCGTATTTCACCCTTATCATCAAATAAAAACTTATGATTGATAAATAAAGTCGATTTGAAAATATGATTTGTACTGACGAAAACTTTGGATGTGACGTCATCACACTAGTAATTTAATATCTTTTATATGTAAATTTATTTGTACATAAATAATAATAATAAGCCTAGAAAGATTTGTAAAATATATTTTTTAAATAACGCAAATAAAGCATCAGTTTTATATAATATTATCTCCATTTATTTTAGACGGGAAATGAAATGGCCAAAACTTTTCTCCAAAAGTTTTCAACATTACAAATGATTTCTAATTTCTTATTTAATTCTTTAATAATTTTTGGGCACTTTTAGACTCGTACATTTAGCACATAAAAAAATGTTCAATAAAGAGAGTTTAAAATACAAAACGTATGACGTCACACTATGGTGGACAGTGTTTTCGGCGCCATTTATAACTTATAAGGCATATTTTTCAATCAACATTTTTATGGGTTTCCACTGTGTTAAATTTATATTAAAATATTAGTTTCTTTTGTGAAAATGAATGATTAAGAAGCGATTAGCATGAAGAAAAAACAGGTTACCTAGCCTACTGAAAATCTATTGTATCTGCAATTCCCACAATCGAGGTAATTGCATTATGCAACTTATTAACCACCTACCTAATTAAAAATATCTAAGCTTTCGTTGTTGCATTTTATCTAATATTTAATTTCCCTTACAGCTTGCTTACTACAAACAAAAGAAGATCGATGACTTCCTCAAAATACTTGAGTCGTCCCGTGTGGATGCCAAGATTGGTTATCGGGACTTTGAAAGGGATCAGATGCGAGCTCTTGATATGCTCGCAGCATACTATGTCCAAGAAGCCAATAAAGAGAAGTCAAAAGATAAGAAAAAAGAGTTGTTCACTAAAGCAACTCTTCTCTATACTATGGCCGATAAAATTATCATGTATGACCAGGTGAGTCACTGATCGCCTGTTTGTTGACCAAGGCGAAGCCTATAGAGCATAATGTAATATTTATATTATTTTTTTAGAATCATCTGTTGGGTCGTGCTTACTTCTGCTTGCTGGAAGGAGACAAGATGGGTCAGGCTGATACCCAGTTCAATTTTGTACTGAATCAGTCTCCAAATAATGTACCATCATTACTTGGAAAAGCGTGTATTGCCTTCAATAGAAAGGACTATAGAGGAGCGCTGGCTTTTTATAAGAAAGCATTGAGAACAAATCCAAACAGTCCAGCTGCTTTACGTCTTGGCATGGGCCACTGTTTTATGAAACTGAACAATCAGGAGAAGGCTAGGTAATATAAAAATTATGTGGACTTTTTAATTATTTATTCGTTTTTTAAATAGTGTCCCATTTGTGGATAGATTTTTAAATTCTCTTTTGGTATAAGGTAAGTATACTTTAAAGTTAGTTAAGTAAAATGAAAATCATTGATCTACAAATGTATTTTTTGACCTAAAATAATAATTTTGTACATTTATAATTTATATTACAAAAAATATGTGTTATTTAAGGATGGCATTTGAAAGAGCTTTGCAACTGGATCCACAGTGCGTCGGTGCTTTGGTCGGTCTGTCTATTCTAAAACTTAATTTACAAGAGAGTGAATCCAACAAAGTGGCAGTGATCATGTTGACAAAAGCGTATGTTATAGACCCGAAAAATCCAATGGTTTTGAACCATTTGGCTAACCACTTTTTCTTTAAAAAGGTAAATCTTAATTTACTGTATTTTTTATAAAACATTTTACATCTTTGTTGGCTTATTACTTTTTCACATGCAACATGAGACTTAAACATAATACTTTTCACATGCAACATGAGATTTAAACATATTCAATAGCTTATAGCAGCGTTTTCCCCCCGAAGGGCAGAAAACGCTTATTTAGGTTTCAGCCGTTTGGCTTGATCCACCTTGAGATTACGCATGTACATTCTGACGTCATAACAGTGTGAAGTTAGCTCTTAGTAGCGCCCTCTATCGTAATTCGTAAGTGTGAAGTGCATCAACTTCACTCCAATGGAGGGGACTCATTCAGCGCGGGTGGTGCATTGGTCAGTACAATTTGTAAGCCGGCAAGGCACTAAAAATTATGGTGGATCAAGCCGAATGGCTGAAACCTAAATAAGCGTTTTCTGCCCTTTGGGGGTAAAACACTGCTATTTAGGTGTTCGAGCCTAAAGGCTTGATCCACCTTGAGACGTGTTTCTTATCTGCCGGTGCTGAATGAGCGTACTGTGATTAATAAAAATAAAGTATGAAAAAAAATTAATATATTTATTCTTAAACAGTGTAAACTAATCAACATACTAACAAAAAATAAATAATTCTTATTCTCAACTAAAGGAACTTTGATTATCACAAGTTTAGTAAATCAGTTTGAACGAGCTCTGACCCTTAATGGTACTGTACTAGGATTTCGCCAAATAAAACCAGCTAACAAAATTAACTTGCATTTTATTGTACCGAGAAAGGGTCGCGCCAATTTACAATGATTCACATGGCCTATATATACGATCACAAAAAGTTTTCTATAGCGCGATCTAGCCGGCGAATGAAACATTGCTAGCGCCATCTATTGAGAACATTAGGAACTAAATATACTTAGAAGTTAGAATATAGAATATATTCTTACACTGCGATCTAGCTACCGATAACCACGGAGCTAGCGACATCTATTGATGACATTGAGAGTTACATACTTAACATATCGCCCACCAAAAGACATTATTGAAAGAATGTCTTTTTACAAAAAAACACACACAACAAGTTCCAATATTTTGAACTACAGTTTTAGAAGCTAGATTATGAATCTAATAATATTAAATACATATCATAAACATAAAAACATATTTTCGACAACAAACTAAAGACATGTTGTCTTTATGACCATTGAAAGTAAACTGGGTATGTTTACTTGGGTATGTAACATTACTGAAAACCATTATTACAAATAACAATTTATAGCTTAATCACTTATTAACAGGTAACACACAAATTTTACAAATGGGTCTTTTAAGAATAGATGACTTGGTGCGTAACGTGACTACACGAGTGAGATTATCACGACCCGGGTGTTTTTCAATAATTCTACCCATTAGCCAGCGACTTGGAGGTAAATCATCTTCTTTAATGAGAACCACGTCTCCTACGTTAGGTTCAGGAGTTTTCAATGCCCACTTATATCTTTGCATCAAAGTGTTTAAATACTCAGAGGACCAACGTCTCCAGAACGAGGATAACATCCTTTGAATGAATTGCCATCTAGAAAGACAGTTAATGTTTGCGCTCTCATAGGTGTCCTCAGGAACCGTAAGAAGTGGTTCACCTATCAGAAAGTGACCAGGGGTTAACGGCAAAGGATCACCAGGTTCTTCAGTGTTGATTACACTCAAAGGCCTCGAATTTAAACAGGCTTCAATTTGACACAACAACGTGTTCATTTCCTCATAGGTGAGGGTTGTGTCGCCTATCACTCTTTTGAGGTGAAATTTCGTGGATTTTATTCCCGCCTCCCATAAACCACCAAAATTAGGAGCGTGTGGGGGAATAAAATGCCATTCCGTTCCAGCACTCTCCAAGTGTTCTGCAGCAGTCTGTTGGAAAGTTGCTATCTCTTGAAGTTCTCTGGAGGCGCCAACAAAGGTGGTCCCATTGTCGCTCCAAATATGAGCACAACGGCCACGACGTGAAATAAATCGCTTAAATGCGGCTAAAAAAGCTTGAGTGGTCATATCACTCACTACCTCTAAGTGTATAGCACGAGTGGCCATGCATACGAACAAACAAATATATCCTTTATAGGATCGGTACCCGCGTCCTTTAGTAGTCCTTATATTTATAGGACCAGCGTAGTCCACACCGCTATTTAAAAATGGTCTGGATGGAACACATCTGACGGATGGTAACGAACCCATCAGTTGCTGATTGAAGTTAGCTTTCTGCCTGAGGCAAACAACACATTTGTGGACGTGATGTTTCACCAGGTTTCTTGCACCTATGATCCAATAGGCCGACCTTAGATAGTTCATCATTAAAGATGGACCACCGTGCAACGTTCTTACGTGAGCATCAGCAATTATTAATTTGGTAAGATGAGAGTCTTTAGGAAGAATTATTGGGTGCTTTGTATCTTCGTCCAACTGAGATCTTTCTAGCCTCCCGCTGACTCGAATCAGACCCTTATCATCGAGATACGGGCAAATTGCTTTTAACTTACTTTTTTGTCCTTGTACTGTTTCTTTTGTTTCTAATTCCTTATATTCTGAATCAAAATGTTCTTTTTGTGTGACTTTTATACAACTTCGTAAAACTTCGTCTAATTCTTTCTTCTGTAAATATTTTGTCTTTTCTTTGTCCTTGTTCCAGAATCGTCTGCAATAAGCAAACACTCTCAACATCCGTTGCAGAGAGGAGAATCTTTCAAAGATTGACTGTTCTGGAACTGTTGTGATGTGAACCTTAACTGATTCTTCTAAAGTTACGTTCAAATCCTTCGGTTTGTTGTACTGGATGGTCTGTTCTCTCAGAAATGGAGGTCCGGAAAACCACAGCGAGTCATCAACCAGAGCCGTAGGTAGTACTCCGCGCGAGGCGCAATCCGCTGGGTTTAACTTGGTGGATACGTGAAACCATTGCGAGGAATTCAAAGAGGTCAGCACTTCGGACACTCTATTTCCTACAAAGGTTTTCCATCGACTCGGATGGCTGTTTAGCCATGCGAGAACGACTGTTGAGTCAGTCCAGGCCCATATATTGTCCTTGGGGATACTTAAAATTTCAGCAGCTTCCAGCAGCAATCTTGAAAGAAGCACAGTCCCGCAGAGCTCCAGTCTCGGGATACTTATTTGCTTTATTGGTGCCACTCTGGTCTTGGCTACAACCAGCGAGGTGTGCACTCCTCCATTAGCATCAACCACTCTTAGATAGACGACAGCTGAATACGCAGCCTTGGACGCATCACTGAAGCCGTGTAATTCTTTAACTGCATCATCAGAACGTGAACTCATCCATCGAGGGATCTCTATCTTGGTAAGTTCAGATAAGTCTTGACGGTAAGTATTCCATTCCTTTACCAATTCATCGCTTAACTCATCATCCCATCCAAGCCCTGTGAGCCACAGCTTTTGAATGAAAATCTTTGCTATAACTACGCTAGGTGCTATCCATCCTAGTGGATCAAAAAGTCGTGCAATGTCTGAAATAATTGTTCTTTTAGTTGCAGGTCCAGACGTCGGTGGAAGATTCACCGTGTATTGAAATCTGTCATCTCTGCGATTCCAGGTAAGTCCAAGTATTTTTGTAGTATTATCTAGTTTGATTTCTATTTCCTTTCCTTTATTCTCCTTTTTCCTATCTTCTTGTTTGTCCTTACTTTCCTTTTCAGCACATTCTTGATCTTCTCTTTTTTCAGCTAACGAGTTTATTTCCATTAAAAGTTCCTTACTATTGCTATTCCACTTCTGTAATTTGAAACCTCCTTTCTCTAATAATTGTGATATTTGTTTATAGATTTCTATGCCTTCATTTACACTGCTACACCCTGTCATTAAGTCGTCCATGTAAAAATCTTTCAGGACTTTATCCGCAGCCAGAACATAGTTATGTCCTTCGTCATGTGCAATTTGTTGTAGGGCTTTGACTGCGAGATGTGGAGCACACGCTGTACCAAAGGTCACGGTAAGTAGTTCGTAATCCTTTATCTCTGTTGCAGGATCATCTCTCCAGACTATACGTTGGTAACTTGCGTCTTCATTTGTCACTCTGACTTGTCGATACATTTTAATAATGTCCGCGACAAAGCCAATGGGATGGACTCTCCATCGCATTACTAAGTGACGTAAGTCTGCCTGTAGTGTAGGTCCAACCATCAGCGTGTCATTCAGAGAGACACCGTTTTTATTCTTCTCTGAAGCATTGAATACTATACGAACCTTTGTAGTGGATTTGTCGTTTCTAATGACAGCGTGATGCGGTAGATAGACTGATTCTTCCTTTTTTGTGTCCTGATCTTCAACCTTCCTCATGTGATCTAATTGTATATATTCATTTATGACTGCTGTGTACTTTTTTTTCAAGTCCTTATCCTTTGCAAACCTTTTTTCTAACGATTTCATTCTAGCTATCGCAATGCATCGTGAATCGCCATATTTGCAAGCAGGGTATTCGTCTCTAAATGGTAATTTAACGACGTAACGGCCATCGTTTGATCTAGTGGTTGTAGCTTTGAATAAATCCTCACACCTTTGCTCTTCCTCTGTTAGAATTTTCTTTAACTTCGGTGTTTGCTCTTCAATTTCCCAGAATGTTTTGAGAATTTCATCGCTATTGATCTGTGCGTGCATAACGCTAATATGGGTTGGATTGTCCTTTATTGCCTTCTCAGGTTGTACTACACCAGATATTATCCATCCCAGTGTGGTGTTCTGAGCACACAACGTGCCAGATGGACTCTTTTTGATACCTTTTTTGAGTATTGTACTATAAATATCTGCTCCCAATAAAAGATTTATTTTATTAGGAACATTGAACTTTGGGTCTGCTAAGGGCAAAGCCTGTAAATCAACCCACTCGATTGACTTTACGTGTCTCTCTGGAAGATAAGACGTAATGTTACTCAAAACATAAGCTTTGAGTTCCACTTTGAACTGAGGATCTACTCTCGATTGAATCGACAGAGAGACCATGGACTTTGTACTCAAAGATTCCTTTTGACCTAAGCCTGACACTAATCCATTGATTGGTATCTTTTTCAGCTTCAACAATTGAACTGTAGCTTCAGTAATAAAGCAAGCCTGTGAGCCCTGGTCAAGCAATGCGCGAATTACTTGGGGCTGCCCATTAGGTGATACAGCGTTTATTAGCGCAGTGGCTAATAAAACCTGTCTGGACTTTGTTACCTTGCCAGTAGATAAGCAGGACACTATTTGATTTTCATCAGAAGGTACACTAGGGATAGCAGAGGGCTTGTCTTGTGGCTTGTTCTCACGTGCACCAGGTGGGTGCAACAACGAATGATGTCTACGTTTGCATACTCGACATGAGGTAAGCTTTTTGCAATCCTGCACTATGTGATTGCTACCTAAACAGTTGAAACACATCCTGCTATTAATCACAAACTCGCGCCGTTTGTCGTATTGTTGAGCAGAGAACTTTTTACAAAAACAGAGTTTATGTGGTTCAGAGCAATACTCACATTTGACATTAGATGTTGTACCTAATAACGCCTTTGGATTGTGATGATGTCCAGCATTATACCCACTGTTTAGGTGATTTGAGGCCCTTTTCGGTTCCAAGCACTCCAAAGCTCGGAATCGACTTTCAATAAAAGCCTTGAACTGAGACAGAGTTGGTAAATCATTACCTTCCGAGTCGGTGACGTGTAATTCCCACTGTTTACGAGTTTCGGCGTCAAGTTTAAATGCTATTATATGAATGATAATTACATCCCATGTAGTCACGTTTATCTCCAAGTTAGATAAAGCATTTAAACAGTCCACAGTCGTATCCAACAATTCCTTGAGCCCCGAGGCAGACTCAACATTTAAACGTTTTTGGCCAAATAACCTTTTTAAAATGCAATTGGATAAGTATCTCTTGTTATCGTAACGATTCTCTAACTGCTTCCAACACGGGAGATAGTTCGCGTCAGTTATTGGTGTCTGTCTGATAAGTTGTTCTGCCTCGCCACTCAAATGACTTTTCAAGTAGTGCAACTTTTGTACTCCATCCAAAGAAGTGTTTTTGTGGACGAGAGATAAAAATAAATCGCGAAACGTAGTCCACTCTGAATACTTTCCCGAGAATATGGGGATTGAGATTTTTGGCAATTTAACCATAGATTTATTGGATGACTCACCGGACGAGTCCGTCGAGACTTTAACTTGCTTATCTGTCATCAACAGTTTATTTAAAGATACTTTCATATATGACTTATAATCTATGTAGGCATCTTCACCTTTATCATACAATTCTCCGATTACATATTTCGATTGTGATACTTCGGTTTCATCATAAGTTTTATAAATCTCTGAATTATATTCTCTAAAGCTTGACCAATCTTTTTCTAAATTATCTAATCTCGTTTCAATATACTCAACAGTTATTCTTTCCTTAGGGGATTTTTTGAAATTACTTAAACCTTTAATCATAGAACTAAGCAATTTCTCTTGAAGAACAATTAAAGTATCTAATTCCATGTTTGCAATATTCAACAATGTTAAAGACAACAACTGTATAAAGCAAAGTTAGGAAAAAACTAAAGTTAAAATTTATCAATAATAAATCCAACACAAAGATAGTCTATCACAAATTAAAGTTGTTGAAAATTTTACAAGTGTTTTTATCACTGATTGAACTCTGGGGAAAATCGGGCATAGGTTCCCCGTTCCCTCGTTTTTAAGCAAACTATTCTAAGTCCCTAGCTAAAACATGCGAATATTTTCTAAGTCCCTGAGCTAATATGTACATGCAAATTATTCTAAGTATGGATGTAACGAACGAATATGAAAATTTTTACAAGTCTCAAATTAATCTACAATCTTCAAAGTTTTTTACTAGGTGTTCTTAAAGTTCAAAATCTCTTGAATTTTATAATGGAAACAAAAGTACTCACAATTTGCACTTCTCACTCACACACTGGTTGTACTTCCAAATAGCGCCTGTAGAGGGCGCCTCTGCAGTTGATCTTCTGTACGGGGTGACGTCTCTCCGGGGTTGCCTGCACTATGGACTAGATACCGCCGTCCTTGTCTTCAATAGCTCGAACTGTCACTGTCAGCTACCGCGTTGTCAGCACAAATGTCAAACTCCACTGACAGCTGCCAACTTCACTTAGACGTTGACGTTTCCGATGTCAAACTCCACTGACAGCTGTCAACTTCACTGAGATGTCACTTTGACGTTGGCGTTTCTGATGTGAAGGGTTTGACAGCTGTCAAACCACTTTGACGTTTCCAATGTCACGAAGCACTGACAGCTGTCACTCAGCTGTCACCGCTGCCGTTGACGTCACGTCCTCTTGCTGCAGCGATCCACTGCGAGGGCGCGGGAAAGGGGGTGATACGGATCCCCTGGCCTACCGGTACTCAAAAATTCGGCCACGAAGGACCAATGAACGAGCTCTGACCCTTAATGGTACTGTACTAGGATTTCGCCAAATAAAACCAGCTAACAAAATTAACTTGCATTTTATTGTACCGAGAAAGGGTCGCGCCAATTTACAATGATTCACATGGCCTATATATACGATCACAAAAAGTTTTCTATAGCGCGATCTAGCCGGCGAATGAAACATTGCTAGCGCCATCTATTGAGAACATTAGGAACTAAATATACTTAGAAGTTAGAATATAGAATATATTCTTACACTGCGATCTAGCTACCGATAACCACGGAGCTAGCGACATCTATTGATGACATTGAGAGTTACATACTTAACACAGTTGATTGGCACAAAACTATCTGAAAGGTTACTACCGATTGTATTTGTGATATTAGGGTTGATTGGTTTGTGATAATGATTAAAAAATGTTTTTGCAGATTGCCAATTACCCTTCTTCATAATTTCTTCTATGTTTGTATACCCGCGTAACCAATTACCGGTAGCAACAGCTGATCTACAGCTACCTGGAGAGGCGTTTATGTTGGCTTCTTTGAAAAGTGTGCGTATCCATCCCGCTATTACTGATCTTGAAGCTGGGGCGACTTTACCGCGGGTTGTTATAAACAAATTTGTAGGCGCCTAGTCCAGGTAACGAAGTCTAAGTTTTTGACTGGGTTCGTAGTAATTTCCCAACCTGATTGTAAGTATTTACAGGAATCTGTTTTTGAGCCCAATTTAGGCCATAATTTAATACTTTTATCTGTTATTTCGAAGAACTCGTCACTTACATCTAATAAAGTTAGATCGTGGATTCTTCGACCTGTTCTTAGAAGTAACAGGATAGCTAGATGTCTGCTAACTTGAAAAATGCTATCCTTATTTACTTTATAGGACTTTAACCACTCTGTGAATTTGTTTACGTTCCAGGACAGAAACACCTTCTTTTAAAGCCCGTGCGACCCACTTTTCCCAGGCTGGTCGGTATGTTTTGATGCTAGATTGTCGCCAAGAGTTTTCAACTATATGTTTGAGTTCAGTAGGCCAGGTGTTAACGAAACTGGACCAGCCTGTATGTGCCATACCTGCAAAACGATTGTGTCTATCCCCCGGGGGTTTTTGGACCCGTAAGTCTATAAGGTGAGTTCGCAGATTTTCCAGCTGGAGGGGTTTGCTTGTAGCTCTGTTTTCCAACATCGGCATCCAGAATGCATTTGTCCATTCCGGGGTCACAAGCAGGTAAGTCCCCGTGCACTTGTTGAGGTGACGAAGAACTCTCGGTATTAGTGCTGGCGGCGGAAAGACCCACCCCAGTTTGAAGTTCCATGTTCGACTGAAGGCGTCCGTGTATAGGCTGTTTCGGTCCGAAACATCTTCGGTTACATAATTGGACACGATTGCCGAGCGTTTCGAAGCGAACAGGTCTACTTGTGGAGTTCCGAACTTCTGAAAGATTTGGCCAAGAATTACTTCGCTTAAGTGCCATTCTGGTAGAGCATTTTGTCTTGATAAGCTGTCCGCAATGCCATTTAATTTCCCTGGAAGATATCTGGCTGTTATAGTCATATTTAGTTGTGCAGCTAGGTTTAGTATCTTCGAAGCTGTCTTCAGTAGGATAGTTGATTTCGTCCCCCCCTGTTTGTTGATATAGGCTATGGTTGTTCGGTTGTCGGATTGGAAGATAATTGATTTCCCTCTCAGGAACCTTTTCTCTCTTTTGAGAACTTCGTAAAGTGCCCAGAGTCCCTTCTGATTGCAGTGCCAGGCTTTTTGTTTGTCGTTCCGTTTTCCTTTCAACTTCTTGCTGTTCATTAAGGCTCCCCAACCTGTGTCTGCTGCATCTGTAGTTATAAAGGCTGATGCTGGTTTCCGGTGAATAGGGGAAGATTTGTGTACATTTTGAGCCCACCACGTGAGGTCTTCCCTGGCGGCTTGATCGATGGTCATTACTTTGCGACGGTTTGACTTTGGTAGGCGTCTTGACGATCTCTGGATATTTCTGCAGTGTAGGCTACTACTTCTGCAGCAAAATTCAGCTTTCCTGCTATACTTTTTGCATCCCACCAGTTCCAGTGACCCACTTTGAGAAGTTTCGTGATGTGTGTTAGGAATGCTTTTATTTTTTCTGGTGGCAAAAACTTCACGTTTCTCTCTGTATCCCATATTACTCCCAAGTATTTGACGCAACGCGTAGGTGTAGTTATAGACTTGGAATGGTTCACGCACCATCCGAGACTTTCCAAAAGCTCTATTGCGAAGCGTCCTTGCTGGAAAAAATCTCTGGATCTTCGTGCATCAGCAGAAAGTCCTCTAAGTAGACGATCACTTTTAATTGTTTCTGTGTTAGGTACTGTGCTAACCAATTTATGATCTTTGCGAATGCTGATGGGGCACTTGCGAGTCCGAATGGAAGACATGTCATATGGAAAAATGACTGATTGTGCTGGAAAGTTAAGAACTGTTGGTGAGCTTGTGTAACTAGGATGTGGTAATATGCTTGAGAGATGTCTATTTTCACCATGTAATCTTTCTGCCACAGGTATTGAATATAAATTTGGAAGGTGGAACCTTGGAGTGCTCACGAATTTGTTGAGGTTCTTTAAATTTATAATAATTCTGTAATCTCCATTTGGTTTTTTCCTCAAAAATATTGGGGACACGAATCCTCTTAAGTACCTTATGGGGATGGCTGCTTTTGACTTCAAAAGTTCCGATATTTGGGTTGATATGACATCTGTATTTTTGTTCGTCACTTTTGCTCGTGTTTCTGCATTTAAAGTAATTAAGGGTGGTTTTTGTATGAAAGGAATTCTGTAATTTTGAATTATCGATAAAATTGAGCGGAGTATACTTTCCCATATATGAGCGAATTTTGCTAGTTGACCCGCTTGCAATGTGTCACAGCTTTTTGGGATGTTGATTGGATCGTTTGTTGGAATTATTTGAGATGTTATACTGAGATTTCGTACTTTTCCTATTGTCTCTACGCGTGTTTCCACGAAATGGCTCTTTGTTTGTAAAGTTCCTTTTGTTACTGTGGAAATTTCTGGATGATGCCGTTTGCTTATTTTTTGCAACTTTTCTTGATTTTGTTGGAAACATCTTATGTGGTCCTCCATGATCTTTCACCACTTCGCTGAGCGATTTTTCGGAAAATAAATGGGTATCAGACGGTGGGATATCATGGAGGGTTTCGTTTAATGCTTTATTAGAAGCTTTGTATAGTTGTCTTCTTTGATGAATTATTTCAGATCTCTTCCCGCATGTGTATTGTAATAGGCATCAGATGTCTATCTAAATTTAGAATCAGGACCTAAGATCTCTTTATTGACTTGATTTTTAAGCTCTGGACTAAGACTTTGACAACATACTTCAAAATGTTTGCGTTGTTGAAGAAGTCCATGACTTATAGCTGCCGGCGTACTGTCGTGTCGTTCTAGGATTGACACGCTATGCCAGAAAGGTATAGCAAGTGCTAAATGGCTGTTTACCTTTAGTGACGTGAAAACCGGAGTTGCCTGAAATTGTTTTTGGACATCAGCGTACCGTATGTTTTTCCACGTATCTTCTCCTAGACGTTGGCATTTTGAGCCTTGTTTTACAAGTTATGGATCAGCCTTAGCGATTTTTACTTGAGATTCAACTACTGATGGAGAGAAATCGATATTAGTTTCGCTTGTTTGAGGCTGAGGATTTTCTTTTTGTAAATCGAAGAGTTTTCTTTGAGCCTCTATTATTTGGGATCTTAGAGATTCTTCTTGGGAGATTTGTGCACCTTTATTATCATCAGCATTCTTAGATTTAATTGGTGACCAGACATTAGGTGGTGTTGTGTTTGACTTTTCTTCTTCGTCATCTTCATCATCTTCATAGTGAAAGTTTTCTGGATGAGTACTGTCAGCAAATGATACGTTAAGATCCTCTGGGGCACTATCAGGTGATCTATGGTCTATCTTCATTTCAATTTTAGACATCTTTTCCACTTGATTTTGACTTAGTTGTATGATGCGCTCAAACATTTTATTCTGTCGTACTTGTTGTTCTAAAAGAAGTGAGAGTAGGTCTTCGCTTTTTGCTGATAAAGCGGGTGGAGTAGGACAGTGCCTCTTTGGGGAATCTGTTTGGTTTGGTGAAGGTGATCGCATTCGTTTTTCACGTGCTTGTGGTGATATCGAGCGTTCTGAGGGGGTGCTTGTTCTTTTAATGCTCTGGAGGTGCTCGAGGGCACTTTGTCTCGAGAGTATTAGAGGTTTCAATTTTACCACTGTGTCCATGAAGATGTTGTGAGACTTATAATGATTTTTTTCCATAATATTATGTGGCGAATATAATAATGCGCGGCAAAAAGACCAGTTTAAAAGGCGGCGCTTTAAGTCTCTGAATGATCTTTCCGAGGCGTTTAGCGAATCAGGGTAGATCGCTTGAATAAGTTCCACTGTAGGTAGCGCAAAACGAATTTTCTTTTCGATTTCTGGCGATATTGTGCTTCCAAAGAGGTTTTCAAATGAGTAATTTTGGATTTCCCATTTTTCCCAACCTGGAGGGTAGTATTTTCGTACGAGTTCTAAAACTGTTTTAAAACGCCGTTCATCTCCTTCTGGTAAAAGACATGACAATTCGCCCATCGTCATTGTTTTTGAGCAGGAGGCGGTTGCATCCATATTTCTGCAATGAGATGAATTAGGTCATAACAACTTATTGATTTGTGTATGTCGTATCAATTTTATGTGACTTGTGTCGAATCAGCTGGTTTGTCGTATGAACCTAATATTGAGCTAACTACGTTTCGTTAACGCAGAGAAGGTTGTCGTATCGGAGACGATACGACGTGTAGGGTGTCGTATTACTGTCGTATGAAATTATTCGAATTGACGAGTCGTTTGTCTGGCGTATCGATGATACGACGTCGTACCGTGGTACTGCGACGCACGGAATTTGATTTGAGGTTAGTTGTCAACCCACGCACGTGGCACAGTGGCGCACTGCATTTAGTGGCTCAAGGGCGCACTACGACCACTTGTACGACGGAGTATTGTATTACTATAGCTTTTATTTCACAAAAATTTACTTACCTAGAAAGATATCAGCTTTTGTATATGTATTGACTTGTCAGAATGCAAAAGCGTACTGACCAATGCACCACCCGCGTTGAATGAGTCCCCTCCATTGGAGTGAAGTTGATGCACTTCACACTTACGAAATACGATAGAGGGCGCTACTAAAAGCTAACTTCACACTGTTATGACGTCAGAATGTACATGCGTAATCTCAAGGTGGATCAAGCCTTTAGGCTCGAACACCTAAATTAACTGTTAAATATTTTGATTAGTAATTAGGTGAATGTCTTCTTAATTCTTTTTAATGTTAGCTATGATAAACTGATTTCGCTAAATGTTCGCTAAAATTGATAAGTTATATCAATTTTCAATTTTTCAGGACTACGGTAAAGTACAGAGGTTGGCTTTACACGCCTTTCACAATACGGAAAACGAGGCCATGCGTGCCGAAAGCTGTCACCACCTTGCCCGGGCGTTCCACGCTCAGGGGGACTGCGTGCAGGCCTTCCAGTATTACTACCAGGCCACACAGTTTGCTCCACCCAACTTCGTACTCCCACATTACGGACTGGGACAGATGTATATTTATAGAGGTGATACGGAAAATGTAAGTTTGTTTTATAGTATGGGTAATATGTTTTATCTAACATCTGAACAATGAGTATAAATCATATATAATTTTAATTTTCTATGTCTTCTTTTATACTTTATCATCTTTGTCGAGGTTCGTAGTAAATAAAATGTTTCATATATTTTACAGGCTGCACAGTGTTTTGAGAAGGTACTAAAGGCACAACCTGGTAACTACGAGACAATGAAGATCCTTGGTTCCCTCTATGCCAACTCTCCCTCACAACTCCAAAGGGATATCGCTAGACAACATCTAAAGAAGGTCACAGAACAGTTTCCTGATGATGTTGAAGCGTGGATCGAGTTGGCACAGATATTAGAACAAAATGACTTGCAGGTAAATTATGTATTGTTCTTCTAATATTACTGCTATGACAAGATGAAACTGAAATTTAATACTCAATAAAAATTTCAAATTGAATGTTTGAAACTTGAAAACCCATCTAGCCCCATAAGCTCACCGGTGAGCGAGACACAATAGAATAACAATAGATTTCCAAGAATTCACGATCGAAGGTTTAAATTAGATAACTCCTTTATTATAAGTCATTGTTATAGTAACTATACTGTTATAAGTTACTAAACCTTCATTTAAATAAATAATAGTTTATAAAAAACACTTTTTTTAAAATTATAACAAATTATTACATTGTCATTGGCTTATTACATATTATGCAAAGTTTCGAATTAATTAGACTACTGGAGATAGGTAAAAATCGTGCTCAATGATTCCGTTACGTACATACAGCCCAAGCTAATAAAATCGTATTAATTATTTACAGGGATCTCTAAATGCATACAGTACTGCGATGAAAATTCTGAAAGAGAAGGTAAAAGCTGACATTCCAGCTGAAATACTGAATAATGTGGCCGCTCTGCACTACCGGCTCGGGAACTTGGATGATGCTATGAAATATCTGGAGGAGGCATTGGAAAGGTAAATTAGATAGCCAAAACTATCCTTGACATAATATGACTTTTTTCCTGTGTATTTTAGTACCTGTGTGTGGTAAAAAAAGTATGCACTGCAAATGTTCTTAAAATAATGTATGTTACGCGACTACGCCAAAAAGAGTCATGTTTTTCGAGTTTATATTACGAGATTACAAGTGGCCGCTTTTTGGCCCTTAGCCTACACCCAAAAAAAGGACTCTAAGCCTGAAGAAGTATCAAACATGCACACAAACTATCATCTGTATAATATTAATGTTATCTTCTTCTTATCTTCTTTTATTCAGAGAGAAGATGGAAGCAGAGACACTAGACGCACAATACTACAACAGTATAGCTGTGACTACCATGTATAACTTAGCCCGACTCAACGAGGCTCTGTGCATGTATAACAAAGCTGAAAAACTATATAAGGACATATTGAAGGAGCATCCTAATTATATTGATTGTTATTTGAGGTAAGAATAATATTAGATTTTTTTTATTCTATTTTATTTATAGGACCTTTATACTGATACATGTCGGTCCTGTTAATAATATAATAATATGATTATGTGACTAAACTATGCTAACATTATTGCTAACTATAATCTAAAATCTAAACCATAAATACGCCTACTACGCCTGTGCTGATAGAAAAAGTTCCATGATAAAAAATAGGTAAAGACTAAAGAAAAAAGGCAGTTATGGGCTTATAAGCGAGTAACAACAAAATATTATAACTAACATCTGAACCTTCATTACAAAGTAACATTGTAAGCTGTAACTGACCACTGCCTGATAAAACATATACAATAAAAGAAATAGACCCCTGTGTAGACCCCAAAACAATTTTAAATTCAAATAAAAAAATAGCAATTCTAAACTGTTTAATGTTAATGTTGAATTTATCCTTGACAAGAAAAATCTATGTAATTGAATCACATTAGAAGATTTGTTAGTAAATCTTTCTCTTATTTTCATAGGTTAGGCTGCATGGCCCGAGACAAGGGTCAAATCTACGAGGCCTCCGACTGGTTCAAGGAAGCGCTGAAGGTTAACACGGAGCACCCTGACACCTGGTCACTGCTGGGCAACCTGCATTTAGCGCAGCAGGAGTGGAGTCCTGGACAGAGGAAGTTCGAGAGGATACTTCAGAATCCGGCTACTTCCAGTGATGCTTACTCATTGATTGCTCTCGGTAAGTTTTACTCAATGATATACGCCTCTGTGGCCAAGTGGTTTGGAGCGTAGCTCTTGACTGAGAGTCGTGGGTTCGATCCCCGCGTTGGAAACATGTTATTTCCAAGTATGGTTAGGATAATGCAGTCTGATCAGCTGAGTGTCTGACAAGTAAGGTTGGTCCTGCGCCTGACCTCTCGCCAGTCGTGTCGGTCTTCCGTTCCACTGGGTTAAGAGCGAAAACTGGGCAGGTCTGGAATTATTATATACTGGTCGAATTGATAAGCTCATATTTTTGAAGTCGGTTGAAAATGTGCTAACTCGTTCCAGGCAATGTTTGGCTTCAGACGCTACACCAGCGCGAGCGGGACAAGGAGCGGCGGCACCAGGAGCGCGCGCTGGCGATGTACAAGCAGGTGCTCAAGAACGACCCGCGCAATATCTGGGCCGCCAACGGCATCGGCTGCGTGCTCGCGCACAAGGTACTGTGTCGTGTTGCAGGTAACGTGTGCCATCGCGAACGGGACAAGGAGCGACGGCAAGTTTGCGATGTGCTGTAACTTGTTAGGGTCAATTCAGACCGCGTAGCGACGCGTAGATGCATTTCTAAATTTGTATGGATTTGACAGAATTCCATGACGCAACTGAAACCTATCAATTCAGTACAAACTTAGAAATGCATCTACATTCTAAGCGTCGCGTTGCGGTCTGAAAGCTGGTTTCAAAATGGCGCTGGCGACACGCCTCCTCGACTAGCGATAACAGCCCGCGTTTGACCGGCGAATCGAGTGAATCGAGTTTTAGTATCGTGCGTTTGAAAACATTACTCATTTTAAGTGCACGCAACGTCTTACTGGCGTCACTCTGAAACGCCTGTCAGAAGAACTCGACCGGCGCGCGTTTCGGCAGCGAAAAACATGAACGAAACGTTTGACCTACTTGACAGTGAAACGCTGCCTACTATCTACTCATCTACTTGAGATAACTCTCACAGTCATTAAACTCGCGCACTCGTTTACACAGCTGATGTAAAAAGGTGTGTTTTTACATCAGCATCAGCGATTCTGCGCGAGAGCCATCAGCGTTGGTCGTTGGACGCACGAAGTCGCGAGAAATCGCGCCTAAAGGGGCAAAGGATATCTCAGAAGTAATGTGTGCGTTGCTCTGGAGTTAAGGTAGAAATTGCTATCTTCAATTTTGGTATGTCGCTTCAATGCGCTTCGACTCTGCGCTAGTATAAATTGACGCTAAAAAGCTATGCGACAGTGCGAGGTCTCTGACCTTCTCGGCCCCTCAAATTCTTATTTTTTTTTTACCATAGACAATTCTATTCCACAGGGGTGTATAAACGAGGCGCGCGACATATTCGCCCAAGTCCGTGAAGCGACAGCGGACTTTCCCGACGTGTGGATGAACATAGCTCACATATACGTCGAGCAGAAACAGTATATCAACGCTATTCAGATGGTATGTTGTTTAATACTATAGGGATGATGACAAGGTCAAAGATTAGCAAATTTTGTTAATAAAATAAAGAAATCACGGTAAAAAATAAATGTTCCCAAAATTTCAGCTTCATAGCATGTGTATTTTTTTTGTTATGCGCCTTTAAAGTTGGATATTCAAGTCGAATTTTTTTTCAATTAAATTTCATTATATTTGTATACAATTCGATAACTTATGCAATTAAAAGCAACTTTTGTTATGAAACTACTTTCATAAACGCAATATTTAATATACCTGTCGAACAAAGTTGTCTCCCGATGCGTACAAACTACGAAAGACTGACGTCAATCTTTCGTAGCACTTTGTATGGAGCGTTTCGAGCAGGTCTTTTTTAAGAGATATTTGAATTGTCATATCTTGGTGAATTTTTAAGCTATCAGAGTCATTCTTTCAACGATGTTTCTATTTTTTAAGTGTCCTTCAATTACCGATAAGAAAAAATTGTCATCATGCCTATTATCTATTTATATTGTAAATACACTTTATATTCATTTTTTTATTTTGTTTTTATGTCTATGACTTTTGATTTGTTTGCCATTATGATGTCTCTAAAAAAAAAATTAATAATGGTTGGAAAATACAATTTACTCATTGAAAGTAAATTGTATTTGAGAGAGAGGCATTATTTATTATTATTCAACATTCACATTATTAAACACATTTTAACTATTATCACCGCTATTTGAAATTTACTTACACTACATTTACATCACCAATTTTGTTTTCTAGTACGAGAACTGCATCCGCAAATTCCGTCTACACCACGACGTAGAATGGCTGACGTGGTTAGGGCGAGCGCAGACTCTCGCCGGCCGTGCGCGTCAGGCCCGCGCGACGTTGTTACGCGCGCGTCGCGTCGCACCGCACGATCCTGCGCTTACGCACAACGTCGCGCTAGCGCTGCGTCGTTTGGCGGCTCATGTGCTGCGTGATGAAAGAGCGGAGTTACGCGCTGTGTTGCGTGCTGTACACGAGCTGCATGTTAGCCACAGGTAAGCATTTTGTTTCTATGTAGCTTGTAAAGCGACGTAGTTACGAGTAACGTTGCTGCGCTTACGCACAACGTCGCGCTAGCGCTGTGTCGATTGGCGGCTCATGTGTTACGCGACGAACGAGTGGAGTTACGCGCTGTGTTGCGTGCTGTACACGAGCTGCATGTTAGCCATAGGTGTTTTAACGTGTGTGAAAGAATGTACAATATTGTACCTCAGTATTACCAGAGTAAACAGAACTAACGGGTAGGCCGACTTTGAAGAGATCTCGAAATTTATACGTTTTACGTAGTATGTCTGGCTGGCGGCGCGCGCCGTACTAATGTCCCAACTCCCAGCATTGTCAAACATGTCAAAAGTGACACTCGCGCCGTACTCGCGTATATTCCATAAAGTTAATATACCTAGCGAAATAGAGCAACAATCTCACAATCTCGAGCTGTCAAACGTAACCAAAATTGGTTTTCATCTGTGTGAAAAATATGTGTACGTATACACTTACACAAGCATGATTGAATATGATTTCTATGAGATTAAATTGTCAACGTGCGGCACGTGCCGACTGGACGTCAAAAAAAGAGTGCTGTTGTCATGTATCACACGTCTCTTTTTACCACGCAGTGTTACTGATAGTGACATCTCTCTTGCTCAGGCCTTTGTTTTTCTATTCCGCTAGGTATATTAACTTTATGGTATATTCGCCCATTTGTTTGAAGTCGAGGTACTCCCTAGTTCTGTCTTATCTAATATTACTATATTATTATATGCTATACAAATATAATATTATTTGTTAACAGATACTTCCTCCGTCTGAGCGGCGCTCCGCCCGCCACACCCGTGCAGGGCACTCCCGCGCCGGCGACGGAGGCGGCGCGACGCGACAACGGCGCAGCGGCGGAGGCCCGCACGTGCGCCGATCTACTGTCGCAGGTATGTGCAAGAGAATTTGTATCCTAGGCAGACGGGGAACCTACGAAGTTTGGTCGTGTAAATCAAACCCATCCGACAGATCTGATTGACATGATCCGACCAAATGATGTTGGTCTGCCATCTGCCTAGGAATGAATTTGCTCGATGGTTATCAGAGAAGTTGATTCCTAGGCAGATGGTGGACCTACGTAGTTTGGTCGCGTTACGTCAAACCCAACAGATCAAAATAATTAATAATCTAAACTTATACCGAATAAATGTGTTATTATTATTATTTTACTAGTTGTGTCTGTGTAACATTAAATTGAATGAAAAGTTTATTCCTCTAATGCATAGACATTTAATGGTGATTAGATTTCAATTTAATAGTTTGACAGATAATGTATGAGACTTATGTCAAAATCAATATCTAGTAATAAAAAAAAATTGCAGGCGCAATGGCACGTCGCGCGAGCTAGACGACAGCACGAGGAAGAGTTGACGCTGAGGGACAGACAGAGAGAGCAGCGCGAGGCGTTCCGCAGGCAGCAGGTGAGACAGAGATAGATATAGTGCGGGGTGACAACGGCGCAGTGGCACGTCGCGTGAGCCAGACGACAGCACGAGGAGGAGTTGACGCTGAGGGACAGACAGAGAGAGCAGCGCGAGACGTTCCGCAGGCAGCAGGTGAGACCGAGATAGATATAGTGCGGGGTGACAACGGCGCAGTGGCACGTCGCGTGAGCCAGACGACAGCACGAGGAGGAGTTGACGCTGAGGGACAGACAGAGAGAGCAGCGCGAGGCGTTCCGCAGGCAGCAGGTGAGACAGAGATAGATATAGTGCGGTGTGACAACGGGGCAGTGGCGCGTCGCGCGAGCTAGACGACAGCACGAGGAGGAGTTGACGCTGAGGGACAGACAGAGAGAGCAGCGCGAAGCGTTCCGCAGGCAGCAGGTGAGACAGAGATAGATATAGTGCGGGGTGACAACGGCGCAGTGGCACGTCGCGCGAGCTAGACGACAGCACGATGAGGAGTTGACGCTGAGGGACAGACAGAGAGAGCAGCGCGAGGCGTTCCGCAGGCCGCAGGTGAGACAGAGATAGATATAGTGCGGGGTGACAACGGCGCAGTGGCACGTCGCGCGAGCTAGACGACAGCACGATGAGGAGTTGACGCTGGGGGACAGAAAGAGAGCAGCGCGAGGCGTTCCGCAGGCAGCAGGTGAGACAGAGACAGATATAGTGCGGGGTGACAACGGCGCAGTGGCACGTGGCGCGAGCTAGACGACAGCACGAGGAGGAGTTAACGCTGAGGGACAGACAGAGAGAGCAGCACGAGACGTTCCGCCGGGCAGCAGGTGAGACAGAGATAGAAATAGTGCGGGGTGACAACGGCGCAGTGGCACGTCGCGCGAGCTAGACGACAGCACGAGGAGGAATTGGCGCTGAGGGACAGACAGAGAGAGCAGCGCGAGACGTTCCGCCGGGCAGCAGGTGAGACAGAGATAGATATAGTTCGATAGAGATAGATATAGTGCGAGCGCGGCGCAGGGAAAATTTTGTCTAGTTCGTACAAATATGTATATGGCTAGATGTTCTAGGCTAGTGATATTGTCCGAGCACATAGAAATTCATCCTTTTACTTACTATAAATATAAAATAAGAAAGAAAGGACAAAGTAAGGCGGAATTGCAGTCCAGGGATTTAAAAAACCAAAATAAACCTGACAACCCCCGTGTTAAGTTAATTTGGTTACGGAATTTTCTGATTCAGTCGCCGCGCTCAGACCAGCGCTATAAGCTATGCTCATAATATCTGAATTGATATGTAATATTATGCTATTTCAGGAGGAAGAGCGTCGCCGTCGTCTCGAGGAGCAGACAAAGAGCAGCGTGGAGGCGGCAGCTAAGCGACAGCAGTTCGTGGAGCGGACCCGCAACGCTGTGGTCTTTCAGGAGGCCCCGCCAGACAGACCCAAGGGCAAAGGCCGAGGGAGGAGAGACGAGTATGTCAGTGATAGCAGCGGATCAGATGGACCTAAGGAGGAAGGGTGAGTAAAAAAATATGTTACAGGTTATGTATCCGTTAGGAAGCGGCAATGATAAAGGCGTATGAGTACGTTGTGAATAGTTTATGGAGTTGACAGCTTTACTGATGGTATGCAAAGGAAAGTGGTGAGTGATTAAACGCTTTTACAACCGCCGTTTACAATCACGAAATTTTGTATGTAGGCACGTCTATTGCCATATAAATATTTTATTTTAGAGGAAAACTTATATCTTACTACATAGGAGGTTCCATAAATGCGCGTCATCCTTTGCGTAAAAATAAATGTTTCATAGACTAACATGCAATATTTGTGCGTTTCAGTCGCGAGCCGAAGCAGCGTAAGCGCAAGGAGAAAGGCGAGCGTAAACGCGGCCGCAAGCGCGACCGCAGCGGCAGCGACACCGACCGACCCAAGAAACGCGGACGGAAGAAGGTAACTTGTTTAATACGAATTAGAGGTATGACAGGTGACATAAGTACACAAAATAATATTGCCAATTGAGAACGTTGACATATAAAGATCCCACCTAGTATAGGTTCATATCTAGGCAGGTTAAATAGAAGTTGTTAGTTCGATTGTTGTTATTTTAGTTATAGGATGTGATAACAGATGGCACTGTACAAATTTTGTAATCCGCTACATCGCGCTATCGAAAACCTAATGTGAGCCTATATAAGCCTGAGTTAGTTTCGAATAAACCGAGTTCCAACAGCAGTGTGGTGGTTTCATTGAGGTTACCCTACGCAGCAACATATGGTGCCGAAACCGGGAACTAAGTGAGTGAGTAGTAAGTGTAGTGGACAGTGAAGAAGTGAAGTGAATAGTGAGTGCGGCGGACAAGGTAGGAACCCAGTAAATAGTGAGTGCGGTGGAACAGTGAATAGTGAGTGGACAGGACCCAAGTGAATAGTGACTAGTGAGTGCAAGTGACAGGACCCTCGGATTGCAGAGACAGGGACCCTCGGATTGCAGTGACAGGAAGCTCGGATTGCAGTGACAGGAGATTCGGATTGCAGTGAGTAGTGCGTGCAAATGACAAGAAAACTGGATTGCAGTGAGTAGTAGGTGCAAAGGACAATAGACCGTAAGTAGACTATAAATAAGAGACTCTTCAAATTAAGTGGCTTGGACTTGTAAATTGTATTCAGAGCTGTGCGAATTGTCAGATTCTGCGAAGTATATGACAGTTGTATTGGCATTAAGCGATTGACATAATGGAGTCACTTTTGCTAGAACAAGAGGAAATCAGTACACTCATAAAGAAAGGTTTTACTAACTATAAAAAAACAGCCAAAGATAAATTAACTTCGATTTATATAAACAATAGATTGGAAATTTTAGAACCATTATGGACAAAATTTAGAGAAAACCATTTTAAGATTGTGAATACTGTATCTAAGGCCGAGAGATTACAGACACCTTATTTCATAGAAGAGTGGTATGATACTGTAGAAGAGATATACAGCGAATATAAATGTAGATTAAAGTTAGACATGAGTAAGAGAAGTGAGATAAGAGATGCACCTGCGATTTCTGCATGTAACCAAAGCTGTAATCCCGCAAAGCCAGAGGTTAAATTACCCCAGATCCAGCTACCTACTTTTTCGGGAGCATATGAAGAGTGGCAAAGCTTTCACGATATGTTCCTGTCGCTCATCCATAACAATGACTCTTTAAGTGCTGTGCAAAAGATGCATTATTTGAAGTGTGGCTTAAGAGGCGAGCCTGAGATGCTATTGCGAAGTATGACGACTACCGAATCAAATTACGCTGAAGCTTGGGACAAACTAGTTAAGCGGTACAGCAATAAGAGATATAATGCAAATGAGGTTATGAAAAAACTATTTTCATTGAAATCCGCAAATAGCGAATCCGCAGCCGCAATTAAGAATTTACTTGACACTACTGCCGTTTGTTTGAAATCGCTACAGAATTTAGGAGTTGAGACGGAAAAGTGGGATGTGATTATGATTTATATCACCGTCTCAAAGCTAGACTATGAGACACGAACGGAGTGGGAGTCGGAAGTAAGCCGAAGAGAGTCAGATGATTTCCCAACCTGGAATGAATTAGTTACATTTTTAGAGAAGAAATTCAGAACCTTAGAGATGTTGTCCGATTCCAAGTCCGGTCGCCGCTTTGCAATGTCCAATGAAATTAAAGTCCATCATTCTTCTACTGTCCAATATAAGAGAAGCTGCGTAATGTGCGAGAAACCACACTTGTTATACCAATGCAAACGATTCGGATCTAAGTCTCCCCAAGAGAGAGCAGAGTTTATCAAATCCAAGAGGCTTTGTTTCAATTGTTTTGCACGTACCCACAACGTCAAGAATTGCCATCAGACTACGTGTTGCCGACGTTGTGGTAGAAGGCATCACACACTGCTGCATTATGAGAGAAGTCGGCCTCGAGAGAATTCCAGCCAACCAACTTCATCCACTGGTACTGCATCCAACTCAGGAGACGCAGTTCACAGCCATGAGAGAGAAATTCCAAAGTATGAGAAAAAAGTAGTAGCTCATTTTGCCAGTGAGAATTACCAAAAGCATAACAGAGTGTTGTTACCTACAGCTTTAGTGAGAATTAAATCACAAAATGGCTACTGTCAAAGTGCGCGTGTGTTAATTGATCAAGGTTCAGAAACATCCTTTGTTACTGAGAGTGTAGTGAAATCACTTGGTCTTAACCGCAAACCAGTTAATAGTTTAGTATCAGGTGTAGGTCAAAGCAAAGAGAATATATCTAAGAGTGTTGTTACTTTTGAGATAGAGTCACTTCATAATCGTGACTTTTCTTTATCGATTAATGCATTTGTTTTAAATTCATTAACATCATTTCTTCCATCTTCCAAAGCTTGCATCCTGAACTGGCCAGATCTTGTCCACTTACCTTTAGCAGATCCTTGTTATGGTTCACCTGGAAAAATAGACATTATTCTAGGAGTAGAGGGTTATAGTCAAATATTATTAAGTGGTCTTCTTAAGCATTCATCACCCAGTGGTCCGATTGCTCAGAATACCCAGCTAGGCTGGATCATATCTGGCAATGCAGGTCGTACAAGAGAGCAAACACCAAGAGCTGTTAGTTATCACCTGAAAGTAAAAGAAGATAGCATGCTGAAACAGTTTCGAGATATAGAGAGAAAGCCAGACATAAAGGAAAGGAAATTATGTAAAGAAGAAAAGAGATGTAAAGAAATAGATGAAACTACAGCTGCAAGAATTACTAAAGGCAGACATGTTGTGAGATTACCCTTTCGAGATCCTGATCCACAGTGTATGTATGATAAATCCAAGGATGTCGGAATAAAGAGATCTAAACAGTTCTTAGGAAACAAATTTAACAGAGATGAGTTTAAGGAAGTACTTACCACGATGGATGTTGATCACGTAGCACAATCCCGTAGAGTTGCACGTTTTCACTGATGTGTCTCAGGTGGCATATGCTGCAGCCGTGTACCTAAAGTCTAAGAGGTAAAGTGGTAATACTTACGTATATATCGTTGCAGCCAAACGTGTTCAAAAGCTTATTAGTACTATTCCAAATTTTGAGGTGTGTGCAACTATGATTGGAGTAAAGGTGTTGTTTAAGGTATTCACAGATTGAAGATACCTAAGGAGAAGTTATTTGCCTGGTCCAATTCCACTCTACTTTTAATTTTAGCTTGGCTTCGAAGAGAACCGAGTTGTTAGACCACAAGATTAAAGAGGTTTCCGAAATTTCGACCAGACTACGACCACTGGATTCATATTGCCACAGATCAAAAGCCACTGACTCTGCCTCAAGAACAAGAGGTACTTCGGTCAAAGAACTGAGAGCACAATTTGTGGTGGTATATTCCAGACGTAATGCAAGTGAGTGATATTCCCTGTAAGAAAATAGATGTCAGCACTGACATAGAAGCGAGAACAACCACGGTGCTGGCAATTTATCCTAAAGAAGAGAGAGAGCTGAGATTTCCACACTTGAGTGAATTCTGAGAGTATTATTAAAATCGGAAACCTGAAACAAAAGTAATACTAGTTAAAGAAATGGGTAAAGTATTTGATAGTCTAATAGAAGTATAAAAGCTGCGCAAGAAATTTATTTCGAAGAAGATTTAAGTAGTCGGAGAACTACGAGAATCGTTACGAAGAAAAACCAACTGCATACCCTATCATCCATTTTCATTGGAACGGAGCGTTCAGGGTGGGCGGCTATATTACCCAATGTTCTTGTTCTTTCAATGAGAAACAATTTGCCTAGTAATCGCACGTCAGTGAGAGAGAGAGAGTACTAGCAACACTTACCTTTGGAAAATTGAGAACCGCTTTTGACCCTGGTGGAAGTTGCTTAAGTTTTATATCTAATCTACTTTTTGAGTGAGAGTATAGATAATCCAATGCCCTTGACGCCCGATCACATTTTGATCGGTGAACCACTGGTTACAATTTCAGAACCAGATTACTGAGATGCGTCTTACTGGCGTTCAGCGATGAAAGCTTACTCAAAAGATGGTTAATGTGACTTTAAATAATATACTTAAATGTTTCCCATAAAATGCTGTACCAGAAGTTATTGATTTTGTAGTATTTGAGATCAAAATATTTCATCAGCTAGAGATGACTGTGTATGAGATAAGAGTAGTTAAAACCATGCAGGTAAAGACAACCTTACCAGAGTAGTTAGTATTAAACCTGTTATCAAAAATACTATCTGTGAACGTCCATATAATAAGTTGTGTTCATTGCGAAAAGCCTAATAAGTTTTGTTTAATTTGAGTTATGTTTTTACTTGCATTATATCTTGTGTGTCTACTGTTACTTAATTGTGAGTTTGAATGATAGTGTAAAATTGTTTACTTTTTAAGTTTCATGTGTTTAAGTTACATTGTTGCTCTTTACACCAAGGAGATTGTTAATATTTATTATTAAGTCAAATGTGTGAATGTCAAGTTTGAGAAAGTGAACATTTTCATGTAATTGTAATAGCAACAAGATGTAAGTTGACTAGCTTTTTTCTTTTTATAAGTTTGAAAAGGAACGAGTCCTTTTGGTGGGCGGGATGTTTAATACGAATTAGAGGTATGACAGGTGACATAAGTACACAAAATAATATTGCCAATTGAGAACGTTGACATATAAAGATCCCACCTAGTATAGGTTCATATCTAGGCAGGTTAAATAGAAGTTGTTAGTTCGATTGTTGTTATTTTAGTTATAGGATGTGATAACAGATGGCACTGTACAAATTTTGTAATCCGCTACATCGCGCTATCGAAAACCTAATGTGAGCCTATATAAGCCTGAGTTAGTTTCGAATAAACCGAGTTCCAACAGCAGTGTGGTGGTTTCATTGAGGTTACCCTACGCAGCAACATAACTAATAATAATAAAATAATAAAACTATAAACTACATAAAATAATAAATAAATAAATACATAAATAAATTCAATTTATAATTAAAAAAAACAGAAAAGTACAAACAGGAACCAGAGGCTAGCGATAGACAAACGAAAAACGACATTGAACAATACGACTGCAGTGGTTGTTCTACAGACCACATCACACAAAATGTATGCTACCTTACGCTGTCGCAACCTCTACTTTTGAAAGGAGTTATGAAAGTTTGGGGTTATAAAAAGTATTGAGGTGATTGCCCCAAAAGGTTGTAACAAGAAAATTAAATTAAATAAAGTGTTATTTATTTTTTACAAAAAAAAAATATTGCTTCCATCTTCAGGGAGAGAAAGGCATCGGTCGTCGCGAGAAAGCGGCTAAACTCGCCGAGGAGAAACTCAGCAACAAGCAACGAGCGAAGATCGTGTCGAAGGAGACTATATCCACTTCGGAGTCCGACTCGGACGCCGGGCGGAAGTCGCGAAGTCGCAGTCGTAGTCGCAGTCGTGGCGGCAGTCGCAGCCCGCCGGCTAATAAGGGCCGCAAGAGGATCATGTCCGCTTCTGATAGTGACAGGTAATGTTTTTAGATGTATTTAAGTTTAACTGCCTTAGTAGTAAATATTTAATGCAACATTTATTTAAAAAAGTCTTTGTCTTACTTGGTAAAGTGACATGACAATTAAATATATGAATATGCTGTTTAATAATTTGATTAGTATGTGAGTGTGTTATGTAAAGTGTCGTTATTTTGTTTCGTTGTTACATTGGATAAAAATGTGAAGAGTTTTCTAACCCGAGTAACCCTGGTTAACTATATTTATATTTGTATTCATTCTAACTTTAACGTGTAATTTTGCAGGTCAAAGAGCCGTTCGAAGTCGCGCAGTCGCTCGCGTTCCGGCTCCGCTAAAAGCCGATCTAGATCCAGATCTAAAAGCGGATCGCGATCTAAGAGCCGATCTAGATCGAGAAGTCGTTCGAAGTCAAAGAGCCGTTCTAGAAGTCGGTCGAAGTCCAAGAGCCGTTCGAGAAGTCGGTCGAAGTCCAAGAGCCGTTCCAGAAGTCGGTCTAAGTCCAAGAGCCGTTCTAGAAGTCGGTCGAAGTCCAAGAGCCGTTCTAGAAGTCGGTCGAAGTCGAGAAGCCGTTCGAAGAGTAGATCTCGCTCTAAGAGCCGTGCGAGGTCTAAAAGCGCTTCGCGCTCTAGATCAAGGTATGTGTTCATTTTATTTTCTGACTTATTAAAAGTTAAACATTATTTTATTAATATAGCCTATAATTAACTATAGTTTTGATGCATTGTATCGCAAACTTCTAGTATGATAGATTACGCAACATAGAATGACAATATTGTGCATATTTTATTTTAGTTACAAATTAATATTGTTACTTGTAGAATCTTTAGTTTTCAGTTTCACCACTGTCTGATAAAGTGCCGAATAGGCTATTCACAACTTTTTTGACAGATTCTCCATACGTGATCTGTCAAGTTAATTGGTGGATAGCCCATTCGTTCTCTATGAGGTATTGGTGACCCTTACTCTCTTATATTTTTAATAAGAGAGTAAAGATTTTGCTACATTTCAAGGTTTGCTGTGTTATGCATATGACTTGAATGTGCCAGATAAACAAACCTATAGCTATTCGCTTTTTCATTACATTTATTTATTTTTCAGATCCAAGAGCAGGTCCCGATCGAAGTCGCGATCGCGTTCTCGGTCGCGATCGAAGAGCCGATCGCGCAGCCGATCCGGCTCCCGATCTCGATCCGGTTCCCGATCTAGATCCGGCTCGAGAAACTCCCGTCCGGCAACGCCGGAGTCGAGGAAATCCGTTTCCGCCAGCGAAGACGAGAATTAGTGTACATTACTCCATTATTAACATTTCAATTATTATAATCGTTCGATTTTTTGACGTACAACTCATATACAAGGTGTAAAGCTCTGGTTTCCTCCAAGGCTACCATTTTTTTCATCATTTCCATTCACCGCAATACAGCGGTGAATGACGTCACTAGAACGTTGTCTATGTGGGCGGTATGTCGCGGTTTCCTAGAGAACGGTGTCAATTACCGTTTTCTAGGAAACCGCGCCATATTGCTTACATGGACAGCGTTCTAGTGACGTCATACACCGCTGTATTACGGCCGTTGCTTGACGGCGCCGCTTTTGGAGGAAACCAGAGCTTAACAGAACAAAGTGATGTGTATGTGTCACTAATATAGAGCTCATTGTGAAAGTAGCTGAAAAAGCAATTTTTTGTCATTTGTATTGTATTGTATTTGTAGCAAGCGCTTCCGCGTCATGAATTTTTCCATACAAATGTGAAAAAAGTTACTCATTCAGCGCTGCTACTTTCACAGCGAATTCTATAAAGGGGACCCATACACACCCTAAAGTATTATCAGTTGGAGTAATTTACCTGATTTTTAAGATTTATTTTACATTTTATTCATAGAAACGTCATATATTTGTAGTATTATGTGTTTTTCACATAAACACAGCGTCGATATGAAGATTGCGTATGTAAACTCACCTTATTGTGTATACCTTGTCTATGGTCAAACCTCTGGTTTAGGCTGCGTTTCCACTGAAGCGAAGCGGAGCTTAGCGGTGCCCGAATTAACCAATCGTGCTATTCCAGCGGAATGACAGCGAAGCGGAGCAAAGATTTCGAGCATGGTGATTGGTCAATTCGGCACCGCTAAGCTCCGCTCCGCTCCGCTTCAGTGGAAACGCAGCCTTAGTCGATAATGGATCGCACCATTTTAGCAATGGTTAAAATAATGTCATGTTTTTAACGACAACCATAAGCAGTCAATTTTAATATTTAGTTAAAGAAATTCAAAATTATAACCCACTCCAGTTGTTTCATTACAATATTAATAAACTTTTAGTTCTTTAACTTTAAAACTGCCCCTAGTGTCAATCTATAAATGTATCTAGCGGCAACAGAGAGAACTATGGCTGGCTTAACTTATGGCTTATTAGAACAGAAGGAGATTATTTAAAATGATTTACAGTTTTAAGTTGATTGGGCAGCTTACTTATCAATAACGCTAAATGCAATTTGCAAATAGTTTATTTGATAAAGTTGAATCTTCACTTAGTCACCAATCTCAAATCGACGGAGCACATCGCAACCACTGGCGACAACGCAACCACGTCGACGTTTTGTCGGTACCACAACGCAACTACAAAAGCTGCAGCGACACCATTCACACGTAACCACTGCTTGACGGCATTTTGTCGTTGCGACGTGGTGTGGTTGTGGTACCGTGTGTGGGTTTGACCTTAGTGACATAACTCACCGGGAAGCCATCGCGACGTGGCCAGTGACGTTACCATGGCAACGTCCAAGCAACGTCTGGCGTCTCTATTTCGCCGCAAAGCAGTGTTTTTCTTAAAGTTAAGTTTATAAACAGCGCTTTGCGGCGACGTAGTAGACGTTGCCATGGTAACGTCACTGGCCACGTTGCAATGGCTTCCCGGTGAGTTATGGCACATACAGGCTGCGGAAGCCAGGAAGTTTTCTTGGGCTGGCAGATAAGCTGTAAAAATCAATTTTGAAGCCAATATTTAAGAGTGACAAGCAGAGAAAATTGTCAGTAAGTATTGACAATAAGGTGAGTTTACACGCGCAATCGTCATATCGACGCTGTGTTTAACACATAATAACTATTTTGTTGTAATGCAAAATATTATATTAATTTCATGTGAGTTTATAAATAAACATAAACAAGACGAAATGTTGTTTTAATCTGTACCCAAAATGGTTGAAGATAGTTAATAACGCCTTTGCTGTTTAATTAAGGGCTAATAGGGGCTCAGCGAGCTTACATAAATTGTTTTTAAAAACGTATGCTTACACCAGCTGCAGCATAAAGACAATCATTCATTCAAAGAGAAAACGAGTGTGCTTTAGTCACACGTCAGGTGTAACAGAAGCACTTCAAAACTCTTATTACGTGCGCGGTAAGGGCGCGGTATGTTACACTTGATATGTGTACCTGGGTAGGTAGGTACTAATTAGTATGTAACAGGGTATTTGACAGATTTTTAATTTATTCTATATTGTTCCTCTCCTTGTTACACTTCTTACAACGTAAACAATAAAACAGAGATGCAAATACATGTCGCCAAGGCCAACATATTATTGGTGTAAATTGTGAGCCGATATTTATGAAAATTTAAATCCTTTTTGTTTTTTGAATCAGATTTACATCCGTACACTGAACATTTATTATAATATCCCATTGTTTATAAGATAAGTTATCGTTTTACAACACAAAATTCGTAGACAACGCCCCAACGTCACCCCTGTGGGCGCAGGTACACAAACTCCGCGAGTTTGTGTACGCGGGCCCACGCCGCCCACTTCCCCGCGGGTACCCCTTCGTTGCTCTGCGCAAGTACATTCGTTTCACTACTGTAGGGATATGTCATATTGCTATACTGTGACTGAAGTAAATGGTGTTTGCAAATTCAAATTTCTTTATTTGAACAAATATTTTTACGACACTGACTTCAGCAGCGCCTTCGATAAAGTAGACCATAATATATTAATCGCTAAGCTACATGCGTATGGTATTCAGGAACCGCTACTCTCGTGGTTCCGTTCCTATATTGAAAACCGAATTCTGAGAGTGACGGTCAATGGATACTCCTCAGAACCTTTTTTTGCCACCTCTGGAGTTCCACAGGGTTCTCATCTCGGCCCCATCCTCTTCCTAATCTTTATAAATGATATTTCGTTATATTTGAATTTTAGTAAGTACTCTATGTTCGCTGACGACCTTAAAATATACCGAGTAATCAAATCAATTGAGGATAGTATCCTTCTTCAAACAGATCTTAACGCTCTCCAGAAATGGTGTAATGAAAATAGAATGTGCCTCAATGTTCTAAAATGCGCCCACATAAAATTCTCACGCAAAAGAAATATAATTCAATCCCGTTATTTCATCCAGGGCCAGCTGCTTCAGGAAGTATCAGTAATTAAGGATCTAGGCGTTATCCTTGATAAAAAATTATCCTTTGCTGAACACCTAAACCAGATACTAGCAAAATCATGGATGCTATTGGGTTTTATTAAACGTAACACCGCTGAATTCAAAAATGTAGATAGCATTATCGCAATCTTTAACGCTCTAGCACGCAGTACTCTGGAATACGCATCACCGGTCTGGAACCCTCACTATAAAATTCATATCGAAAGGATAGAGAGCGTTCAAAAAGCCTTCACACGCTACCTCTCCTACAAAGATAAGTCTTGTCCCTACAGAGCTAACTACCAAAGACGCCTGAAACACTTTAACATCCACTCTCTCGAGCAACGTAGGCTAGTAGCTGATCTCTGCACTCTTCACAAAATAATTAATCGCACCCTAGACTGTTCGAATATATTAGGTCTTGTCAACATACACGTACCCCGTTGTCTTCCTAGGCGACCTCACAAAACATTCACACCAATCCCCGTAAGAACCAACCTAAGTAAGTACTCTACAATTAACAGACTCACATGCTCCTATAACAAACTCGCCGACCATGATATTGACATTTTCTATGATTCCCTTGCAAATTTAAAAAAAAAACTATTTGACATTGATATGAATTGTATATTTTGAGTTTTGTGATTATTAATAATTATTTGTACATATGTTTAAGTTAAATGTAGTTTGTCATCTAGTTGTAAAGTTTAGTAATAATGTTAAACGTACGTTGTCCTCTAATAATTGTAACGCTTGACTATCCCAATTATGTATTTAACTTAATTTGATTTAATTTAATTTGATTTCATTTGACTTAATTTAATTTTAATTTAATTTATTTTAATTTGATTTGATTTAAATTATTTGCTATCATGTTAAAACTCATTTTTATCCTATGACTTTTTATTAGAATTATTAACTTTTATCATTGACCATTTGTTATTATCTTTATATAAACTGATTGTAAACTAATCGTATTAATAGGGTTAATTTTTTAAGCATGAATTTACTCTTAAGTTTTTAATTTTCTTTTATCTTAAATACGGAGAATCTTTGTTCAAGCTGTATATACCTGTAATAGACTATTGCGTTAGATCTTATCATAGCTGTAGTAGATTTTAATTATGAATGTTGCCGCAATGTGTTGTTGGTATATCTTTAATAAATAAAATAAATAAGTACCAACCCGCCAATTCTAAGATTTTTTTGTGACTACCTACCCCATGATGACTACCCCCAATATTTTGTTATAATTCTTGGGAATTGACAAATTAATAGGAGTAGGCCATTTGTTTTAAAAATTTAAACTATAAAGTACCAGGAGCGCATAACGTACGAAGAGGTGTTTGCGTTCAATTTTTTCGACCTACTCACTAATTCTAATATTTTTCTTGTGTCTACCCCCAATATTTTGTTTTAATTCTTGTGAATTGACAAATTAAAGGGGTAGCTTATTTGTTTTAAACTATGACTTTGCTAGATATAATTATTAGCTAGCTAAAGTAGATAAATTACAAGGTTTGTTCAAATTATAAGCAACAAAAATGAGTAATTGTTGTTATGTTGTAAAATGTTAGTTACCAGCTTCTTCCACTCGTGTCCTTAATTTTAAAGACAGCTACAATAAAACAAGTATTAATGAAAACGTGTATATTCGTCATCTAACAGTATATTGAAACAGTTAAGACACAGTCAAGAGCTACAACACTACGAGAACTTTACACCAAAACCGCGTAACAAAACGACCATGTGCTGTAAAGTTGGGATTAGGATCTAGGTCAGTGGTACTCAACCTTTTTTATACGGGCCACAAACAAGTTAGTTTTGGTCTTGGTGTCGCGGGCCGCAACTAAAATTTTTTAGGGTTGAAAAAGTAACGTTCTTCAAATGATTTTTTTACAACTTTCACGACGACTGCACTATTTTGCCGGTGGGCATGAATTTTAAAACGGTTTAACTTCACGAGGGCCACTGGTAAAGCCCCGATGGGCCGCAGGTTGAGTATAGCTCATCTAGATTCTAGATCTCCTGGATTTTAGATAGAATCTGAAACACCGGAGAAAAATTGAGATTATTGAAAATAGAACTCTTTGATAATACAACTGTGTTGAAAATCATATCATCATGTCGACATTTTGGTTCCGACTTGTCTATAGTAAGTAGCCCATATTATATTTACAGTGTCCCGAATTTTTCCGGCGTTCCGGAATCCGGATCCTAGTCGCAGCCAGAACCATAAAATCATCAGCTTTATTAAAATACTGTTGCGGGTCCCAAAAACTTACAATCAACAAGACATTCAAAATTCCTAGTTACTGCAGTTCTTACGATAGACAATTAAAGTTGGGTACTCATTCAAATCGCAATTGCAGTTTCAATTAGGGTTGCTGAGGATTCCTCTTCCTCATAATGAGGAAGTTCCGCAATAATTTGGGTTCATCAACCGTTACCGCATCCTTATAAATAAAAATACAAAAATCCTCTTCCGCTATCGCTTCCTCAAAATTTAGGAGGAATTTATGAGGAATTTCACTGCGCATGCGCGTCGCGTATCTAATCATGGCAACGCACTCGCCAGAGCGCAATGCCGGACCGAACGGGCGAGCGAGACCTACCCTCTCGCCACCCGCGCTGTTCCTTGCTTGTTTGTTTTAATTTTATTGACATAATATAGCAAGCGTTGTTTTGTTTACGCGTGTACGCACTACGCAGAAACGCACGCAGTGCGAATAATCTAATAATTTGATTTCTTTTATCGAAAATCGAAATGAGACCGAAGTGTAGTGCTATATATATATTTTTTAATTTGGTTCACAAAACAAGATACAATTCACAATACATGCAGTTATAAATAATAGAGTATAAAAATGACTAATACTAGGGAAAGTATCTCTCTAGGAAGTGAACACAACATGCACATAACAAAATAAAAGAGTTGTGTCAACTAAATACTAAAATAAATACAGTTACAAAAAGAAAAGGAAAAAAAAGACAGCCATTACCCTAACCGAAGATGCCCTTAAGAGACTTTTTAGAAGAGACAAGAGAACCAGAGAATATGTCGTAAGCCGTATTGATAGCATTGTAAGATGAACATATCAGGGGTTCCCAGACTTTTTTTGTCCACTGCCCACTTTGAGAACAAAATATGTTTAAGTGCCCCCATTGTTTCACCTACTTTCTTTTCCTAATTTAAATTAAGGGGCTTTTGCCACAAATTTGTCGCTAATATTAGCCCCCCCAGCCTCTACAAAATGCCGCCATTTTTTCTGAGTCCCACACTGCCCCCCTTTAGACCTTCAGCGCCCACAAGGAGGCGTAATCGCCCACATTGGGAAACGCTGTACTATATGGACGTACTTCCTCTTCCGCTTCCTCATCCGCATCCTCTCCCTCAAAAAAATATCCTCTTCCTCATCCGCATCCTCTAAATTTGCGCGTGACAATTCCTCTTCCTCCTCCTCTTCCTCATAATAACTTCCTCAACAACCCTAGTTTCAATAGCAAATGTTGGGATTTCGAGAAACCATACTCGTAGGTTAGACGCTCGGACTAAACTCAATCAATCTGAGATTGACGCCAGATTGATGATCCATCAATCCGTGGGTTAGAGCCAGTCCACACGGCGCGTTACATCAGCGTTGCGTAGACGCAGCACTGTCGTTGCGTTGTTTTATATACAAATAACCAACGCTGCGTCGTCGCAACGCACACATGACGGACAACAGCCCCCGAGACAAAGCGGGAGGGGGTGTTGACTGGCATTTAGACGTTCAGTTTCGAGTCAATCTTTACCAGATTGATAGATCATACAGATGAGAAACTGAACGTGTAACCTTCGACTTATAACGCGTCGGAAAGTGACATGGCAAATGTTCAATCCATACTTCCATACTAATATAATAAATGCGAAAGTGTGTCTGTCTATTTGTCCGGAAAAATTACGGTTCCCGCGCGATAAACGAATTCCGGCACAACGGAGTTGCGGGCGTCATCTGCAGTGTTGCCAGACGGCCAACTCGGTTTCTCCCCAAGTGTTCCCAAAAATCCCCCCAAAATTCGGGATTTCAAGAAAAATCCCCCCACAAATTAGAAAAGAAAATTTTTAGTTCATTATGAATGGGAATTTCACAAATGGATACGATGAATGTACACTATTTCTGCAATAGCGTCCAATCTTTTCAGAATCAGCATCTTCGCGAGCTCCTTGATCATTTTTATGGTTCCGTAAATCGTAACTAGAGGGTAAAAACGGGACCATAGTACTTAGATTTCGCCGTCTGTTACCAGATTTTTTTCCTCCAACTATCCCCCCAAAAAATTGTTCCCCCGAATTTTCCCCCCATCACCTAAAAAAACCCCCAAATTTGGGGGGATTCCCCCCAACCTGGCATCACTGGTCATCTGTTATTGTATATTGTAAGAACTGTGTGCTATAGTCCGTCGAGAAAGTGAAGAAATAAAAAAGTGGAAACATTGTAGTGTCATCCCTTTTCTTAGATTGATTTGAAAGGGATGACACTACGATGTTGCCACTTTTTAATTTTTTCACTTTCTTGACAGACTATAAGTGCGAATTTTTGCCAAAACTAGCCGTACAGAAGTCAATTACACTTTTTAACAGAATGAGTAACGTTTGCCATCAGGGGCGCTGTTGAAATGTAATTTGTTAACGTCTCTACGGCGGGCGACAAAACTCACACGCAAATCAACCACTCAAATCCATCGTTCAATTTAGTTTTCACAAACTGTACTAAATACTATCGAGCCGACTAAAACTTACCTTAATAATTGAGCATTAAATACCATTTGGAGTTTAAAAATTTGTAATAAAATCTTTGAACGTAGCTAAAAATCTTTAAGCTTAAATAAATAGTCGATATTAAAATTTAAATCACAGTAATTAAGATGTATAAATATAGATTTAAAAGCGTTAAAACAATATAATCGCTTACCGCACAGTACATTTGTAATTACAGTAAGTATAATAAAACTATTTTAAACACTGTCAGGATTAAAAGAGCCCTCATTATAGATCATCAAAACAGTTTTACTCGATGATACTTAAAGTGTGTAAAAGAAGAAACTTTTAGTCATGAGACAGGATAATTTTTAATGTGGTAAAATGTACGCTGCGAAAATGTAGTTTAAATAAAACAATCTCTATACTCAAATTAACATCTTTCTATCACCTAAAGAGTGAAGAATAGCTATCTTTGGGATTTTTGTTGTTGCTTTATACTAAGCTACAGACAAAACTTACGAATAAACTATCCATAAAGGGGCTATTTAAACCCTGACAGGTTATGTTAAAATGTCTTAAATATATTCGAAATTCGAGTATATGGCAGTTTCGTATTTCAATTATACCTTATCACTATCAATACCATGAAGACTAGATATTATAGATACTTATTGTTAAAGTTCAATTACATTCATACGATTTGCAGCATCAACTTGCAGATCGGACGAGTATAAATGTGTGCGCTATAGACGTTACCTAAATTCTACGGATTTAAAAACGCGTGTTCTAAAATCGTTAGTAAAATTCGTTCCAAATTTTCAATACATTTTTGTTATGGTCCTGCAAATAAGATGCTTATTCTTTACAAGTTTCTACTACGGCATCGGTTTTATTACTGATTTCTCTAAGTAAAATTGTACTAAAATTATTAGTATTCAAAAATTGATTCTATGTAGAACCTAAAGGTTCGAAATTCTAGAAAGTAGTACCATTCCCTTCTCAGTCTGACAATAACATTAAGAAATTACATCCTAAATTTCATAATACAACTTTTAAACACTAACCCTTAACTATGTATAAACTTTAAAATGAGATCAAACTTTATTTAAATATTATGTATTATGGCAGTTATTTTGTGAACAGTTAAATCAACAAATCATTATAGTTTAGGAGATAGGAACAAACAAATGTTTCACATCAGTTTTAACAAAAGTGTGATAAATGTTGATAAAGTTCTGCAATATTTCGAAAATTATTAATAAAATCTTAACATTATAACAGATTTAGGATTTCTTAAGAACTAAACTTTACATAATTCCGAGGATTACGATTTGAGATCAACGACAACATAATGTCAAGTTTTCTAAAAAATATACAGTACAGCTACATTCATAATGTCTTTGGATATCCAGTATCCTCGCTTCTACTTGAATGTCTTAAAATTACCAAAAGACATCAAGAACGTAGTTTGTATTTAGAACAGAATTTTTAACCGACTTCAAAAAAAGGAAGTTATAAATTTGACGCGTATATGTATGTAATATTTCCGGAACTGCCCAGTTTTCATATAAGTATTATGTTAGTCTTAAGTCAAGATTTCAAAGGTGTATATGTATATATGTTTTATGTTTGTGTTCGCATATCTCTGGAACTACCATTCCGATTTCAGTGGTTCTTTTTTTGTTCTACTAGGTATTGGACAACTTAGGGAATGGTGCAAGTTTTATCAAAATCCGTTCAGTAGTTTTGGAGATAGGTAGTTTTAATTCTCAATTACGTACAATTTTGAAATTTTCGGTTTTATCTTTTCAAAATACAGTTATTTTTCAAGTGGCATTTCACAAGCCACTTTTCATCTCGTCACTTTTTTCTTTGATAGTAGAAGTGCCATTACTGTGTCCGAATGTAACAGTGCCGTTTGGTAAAGTATTCTGTCCTCCAAGGAACGATGTGAAAGTTGTATCTCGACTCATCGGCGGTTCCAAGCCTTCTGATAGTGGTATACAATCCAATGTGGGTACTGTGAACTCCCTGAAAATGAAAAAAAAATATTAAAGAGATACAGCGTTTATTAGTAAGGGGGATTCCCCTTACTAATAAACGCTGTATAAGCTTTGAATAGTTATACAGTGTTTTTTTTGTTCCTTGTAGCGGGGCTCCGTCGACTCATAGTTGAAGCCAGTTGTTTTTGAAGTGAAAACTTCTTTAGCGGCGTTGAGCACTTTTGTGGGATGGGTAAAAACTGTGAAACTCGCGTCAGATTCTTGTGCTGATCGAAAAACCGTAAGACGGTTGGAGAGTAGTGTTGTAACATCGAAATCGATTAATTGAACAATCGATTGTTTTTTTCGATTGTCGATATTTTTTATCGATTGTAAGGCCTTCGATTAATTAAAAAAATCGATTTTTTAAAAATCATTATACTCTGCTCATTAAAGTATTTTTCAAAGTGGTTTTTGTATTTGAAACACTACATTTAAGATAAAATGCCGCTCAGTATAAAAAAATACATTTGCCAAATATTGAAAAAAAATGCAGGACGTCATTACGTCCTGCATTTTTTTTTGTGAACATTTTTACACTCAAACAGATATTAGGTCGCTCAAATATTATGGAGCTGCTCATTTTGAATTTTAAGTAACTCAAATAAAGAATTTGTAAGTTGCTGTTCTGTTAATTTCTCGTCACTCACAGTCAGTCGCTCAAATAGTAATTCAATAACCCAAATTTAGTAATTTTGATACTTAAGACTGTAATTTACAGTCACTCGATTAGTATTTAATCGAGTGACTGTAAATTACAGTCTTAAGTATCAAAATTACTAAATTTTTAATTGGATTGAAGAAGACAAACCACTGTAAGTATAACTATTTAAAGCTTATACAACGTTTATTAGTAAGGGGGTTAATGTTATAATAATCAGGGGTTCAAAAACTTATTTTGTCTACTGCCCAATTTGACAAAAAATATTTTTATGGCCAACGCTAAAACTCGCGCGGGCGCACGCCTCGCGTGTGTATGATAAAAAATAGTATGAGCAGCGAAGGCGCGTGCGACGGAGCGCGGACGCGGGCGACGGACTGTCGTCTGTCAGTTGTCACACGCTCGACGGACGGGCGGGCACATGGCGCGGGCGCACGCTTTTCGAAGTCGGCGTTGTTTCCGTTGACGTCTTTTTGTCAAATAATAAATTAGTAAATAATCCATGGTAATCTACTCGACACAACTGTACACGCTCGAGATAAAAATTATACTAGCAGCGCTAAATGAGATGGGTGCACGCGACGGTTGCCCGCTCGCTGATTCGTGGCCCGTGGCGGTCTTCCGACGCGTACGCCATGGCCCGTGTTTTAGCATTAGGCTTTCTAAGGGCCAACGCTAAAAACACGGGCACAGGCTCGCGTGTGTATAAATGAAAAATAGTATCGGCAGCGCAGACGCGTGCGACGGAGCGCGGACGCGGGCGACGACGCTGCCCATACTATTTTATTTTTTTTATTTAGATGAAAAATGAAAAAAATAAAAAAATAAAAAATAAAAGAGCCAACGCTAAAATTCGCGAGCCAACGCGAATTTTAGCGTTGGCCCTTAGATGTTATGGCTGCAGAGGTTGACAATATTACTATCAGCCTAATAGACCTCAAAACGTGTTTACATGAATGGAAAAGTAGGCATTTTAAATAACTCCTAACCAAGCTTTATTACAAGCACCTTACCTTATCATTCTGTCTACTCTGCTATTGTTACCAGAATTCTTTATAGAAATTTTTAAGTTTATTTATACTTCTAGATTAAATTTATCTTCCTACCTTTGTTCCCGGTATTTATAGTAAAAAGTAGTGACGACAAAAGGAGTTCGACACTACACTGGACTTTAACGGCTTTAATGAAGTTTAACCGTGCAACATTGGACGTTCTGAAGATAAAACTCGGATTTGTTGTGAACTTTATGTTAGTGAAAATATGCAATTTGATGCTGTAAACGCGTTTATACGTGTAGAGCAAATTTAGTGTATACTAAGCGCGTTCTATTTCTTAAGTGGATCGCACCTAAATAAAATGACTTCAAATAACTTCTGCTCTTGTTTCTAAGGGTAATCCTTCGTTATAATACATTAAGGGGAATTTCACCAATCACATTTAAGGCCCAATTTCACCAACGTTTGTTAGTGTTAACAGCTTGTTAAAATGGCATGCCTTCTCTTTCATTCATTCGAAAAACGAAAGAGGTAATGTGATACTAATTCGAGCATTAACTTTAACAGTCGTTGGTGAAATTGGGTCTAAACGTTTTATTAAACTAAGTTCTCATTAAACAATGAACGCGTTCATATGGCGACGTGAATCTCGTTTTGTTTCAAATAGATTTTACATTCTTCATTTAATCGCGATTAATGAATCTAAGTTTACGTTATACGTTTGATTGATGATTTTTATACATTTTTATCATTGTCTTGCCTTGCCTTGTCACGTTGTTTTAGTAACAAATAGCAAGAAGCGATAAATAAGCTAACCAAACGCATATCTGTGAAAACTGTCAGCTTAACAATTTTTTCGCCTATGTTTTTCGATCTGTCATACACTACACCGACAGGACATGTATTTTATGAAGTTAAAACTCGAATATTGGGCATTCAGAAGATAAAAATCGGATTTGTTGTGAATGAGACGAAACGCATCTACTAGGAATCGTATAAAAAAAATGGAATATAGTACAAAAGGTTATTCGAGTCTAAGAATAATAATATTTAAGGTAAGAAATGTCGCAAAAAGTAAAAAATTAAATGTGATACTTTTAAAAAATTGTAATTTATTTAAAAATGAATCTAAGTTTACGTTATACGTTTGATTGATGATTTTTATACATTTTTATCATTGTCTTGCCTTGCCTTGTCACGTTGTTTTAGTAACAAATAGCAAGAAGCGATAAATAAGCTAACCAAACGCATATCTGTGAAAACTGTCAGCTTAACAATTTTTTCGCCTATGTTTTTCGATCTGTCATACACTACACCGACAGGACATGTATTTTATGAAGTTAAAACTCGAATATTGGGCATTCAGAAGATAAAAATCGGATTTGTTGTGAATGAGACGAAACGCATCTACTAGGAATCGTATAAAAAAAACGGAATATAGTACAAAAGGTTATTCGAGTCTAAGAATAATAATATTTAAGGTAAGAAATGTCGCAAAAAGTAAAAAATTAAATGTGATACTTTTAAAAAATTGTAATTTATTTAAAAAAATCAATAAATTTCAGTAAATAATCGTCATTTTGAATGTTTTACCAAGTTTAGGTTTCGGTTTCGGTTTTGGCTGAAAAATCAGTTTCGGTCGGACACTAGTAAAAAGCATAAAATATACTCACATAGAAACATTGTCCTGTGTCTGAACAGAGTCGTTTATAATCTGTGGCAGCACAGGTGTCGGGGGTGTGGAGGTTGGCCGTGAACTGAACAGGAACACTCCGATCATAGCCAGTGCGTATGAAAGGAAATATAATGCGTGGAACTGAAATAAAATAGATTTTTGTGTCAGTAGAGTAGTTTTTATTTTGGAATAGCATAGTTTAGGCACCTAGGTGATGATTAAATGACTTGTTTAAATGATTATAGTACATTGTGGACTGTAACATAGCCAATGCTAGCAAGTTAAAAGTGTCATATTATGGTATGCCTTTTGTAGTGTAGCTGCAGGCTCAATGTATGTTGCGGTTAAAGTAGAGTTCTGCCTTAACCCGTTGATCATGGAAAAACGAGACACAATAGAATTTCTATTGTGTCTCGGTCACCGGTGACCATATGGGTCTTGATGAATTAAACAACATAGGTAGCTGCTATGTTTTATACTAAACAGAATCAACATGTAAACCTTACCTTAAACTGAAATATGTGCATCCCAGCTATTAGAGTATAATAATCAGCGGACAGGAATGACAAATGGAGGATTATAGATCCAGCATTTACGAGCATAAAACTCTGTAATATCTGAAACACTGTTTGGACGCCACAGTAGCCCATCAAATGTATTATAGTATCTAGCTCATACCAGTTGAATATCATAAGCTCATTGAATTCTAGAAAGAATGTCTGAGTGCAGGCAATGACGCTACCTATGAAGCCGAGACATGCTAGATAATCGGCAGAGGAGTGTGCCTTCACAACTATCTCTTGTAGCACAGTCACCACTGCATATATAAGTGACCCTCCTAAACAGAGCATGTCTCCTACTAACTGGTTTCTTCCTGAAATTTACAAGAATATTATTTTAGTTACAGATGAAATATGACTAAATATTAACTAAATATCAATTGAATTTTATATGTAATCTAACGGGACAAAACTCTATCAACAGGGTTGTTATGAAATGTAAATAATGTCTTCTTAAGAAGTTATAAACCCCTATAAAAAGTATTTATTTACCAGTGCTAACTCTTACAAAAATGCCAAAAAGAATGTTCAACATTTTTAACACTGTGAGACTCTGACTACAGCTTTAGACAGGTACAAGATAATTATCATGCGGAATACAAAGCATTTTCAATTTACTTTATAATAACTACTTACCATCTGTAGGTGCGCCTTCCACATCGGCCCAGACAACACACACAACAGCCATAAGTCCGAGTGTTGCACCAGACACATGCACAATCCCCAGTCTCTGTCCACGCCAGGCTCCGCCCACCAGGGCCGCACCCACACCGCTGCACGCTAGAAGCTGTCAGCTTAACACTGATGTGAAGCGTTGTGACATGACTAGCAAAAAGTTTGCTTCAACGTCCAGAACACAGGCTATAAGAATGATCCACCATCTACTAGAAAAAAGATCATAGTGATGTTAATTATTACTGTTACATTAACAAAGCTCTTTACAGCAGCCTACCAAAGCACTAAAATCAAATAATTGCATCAAAAATCAAGGAAATCATTACAACAATTTGTTACTTACTTGCTCAGTTTCTTCACTCCATTACATAGCAACGATGGCGTGAATAGGATGAACAACATCATGTAAGGTATTATCAGCTGGCTGGTTGTAGGAAACTGCCAAGTTGCACTTTGCAGTAAAGTTGTAAGTATACATTTTACACTGAGTAGTAGCGAAAGGATTTGCCCGAGTATTATGCCACGCCACACTCTCCTGCAATAATAGGGAATTGTAAATATACAAAAGTTAGAGCGTTATTGCTATCGAGGCAATAGAAAATAACACAAACCATCGACCAAGTTCGCTAAAATACAATTCTATTTTTTCACTGAATGTCGTGACTTCCATGATTAATTGATTAAACAACCTTAATCATACAAAGCCTTTAGTGAATTAATTACTCAATTACAAACACATTTGTGCTAAAAGCCATTGTTTTTGTATAAATCGCATAAAGCAAAAACAATCGCAAAAATATTGATGAAAATTGTCAGTGGAATGACAATTGACATCTGACATATTTGACAACTGACAATGTGTCACAGGTCACCTGTCATTTGTAAAAAAAAATGTAAAAAAACTTTATGGGGCAACTAGAGCGTTTATTTCTTGAATAAAAGAAGTCGAAGAAGAATTGCTTATGCATTTTTGTAGAGTTCAGAGTATTATACTATTGAGTAAAATCGAATTTTTCCTAAATTTATCTAATTTGCAGAGGAAAATAATAAATTTCCGCATTATTATACCTTATACGCGTACCAATCAAGCAAATTTTTATTAAAGTTATGGCTGACGGTAAGTTATAACTGTACTTTTCTCATTCTTCGTCCCTTTGTAAATGAAACATTTAACAATTTTTTATAATATTTCAGAGGATGTTATTCGAAGAAGGCTTCTAATTGACGGCGATGGTACCGGAGATGATCGACGACTCAATGTTTTGCTAAAAACATTAATAAAATGGTGTAATAGCACGGAAGACAAACCAGAAGAGAGGTTAGAATTTATAACAACATACAATACAAACAAATCTTTATATTATTGTCTGTTAATATTGATTTTACGATCAACTTTAATATTAGATAATTACTAACATTAAGGTTTCATTGCAGTAAGGCAACACACGATAGAATGCTAGCCCAGTTGGCACAGTGCGAATTTGCAGTCACCAAATCTCAACTAGGCTCTGACATGATGGCTGCCGAGCTAAAGAGCTACGAATCACTATCTAAAATCCTCGAACACGGAATTGAAGTTGCCAAAAAGCAAATTGATAAGAGTAAAGCAGATTTAGCCGAAGCTAAGACTGTACGTAAGAATAGAATTGAGTATGACGTGCTTGCGAAAATTATAAGCGAGCAGCCCGACAGAAAGAAGACGTTAGAACGTCTGGGCACTCTAGAAACGGAGTTAAGTAATCTAGAAGCCACAAAACAGCAGTTGGAAAGTCGTCTGTCACAGCGGAAAAAACAATTCCATGTCCTAGTTACGTCCATACATCAGTTGCAGGCGTTATTAGATGAACCTGATGATATGGAGTCAATATCTGATGATGTTGATATGAAAGAGGTTGAAACATAGTCTGGATCATGGTCTGTGCCTTTATACAACATGTTTTTTAAGAATTTAATATTAAGAAATAAAAGTAATGTACTAAACATAACTTCGTTTTGGTCATACAATAATAATTTAGTACTAAAAGAAAGGGGGAGTCGACAAATTACGTGAGGCATTTAAGGGGTCGAGTCAAATCTCATTTAATCATGTTGGAGAGAGAGGGGGGGTCTCGGCAAATGTCACATAATTATTTTTTTCTCATTTTTACAAATAAAATTATAGGTACTATTTTGATCCATTTCATCCAGATTGTATGTATGCTTAAGATTTAATCGTAAGTGTAATTGTAATATGATTAAAAACATTCACTAATTTGTTCGAAAGAAAATAATTTCATGTTTAGGCACAAAAGCTGGTACCTCATACTGTCATAAACTTAACGGTGTTTTTTTTGTAGCCCCCTTAATTATTTATATATATATATATATATATATATATATATATATATATATATATATATATATATATATACAAGAATTGCTCGTTTAAAGATATAATAAGTAGATGACGCCCACAACTCCGTTGCGCCAAAACTCGTTTATCGCGAATCGGGAACCGTACTTTTTTTCGGGAAAAAAGTATTCTATGTCCTCTCCCGGGACTCAAAGTATCTCCATGCCAAATTTCAGCAAAATCGGTCCAGCGGTTGGGCGTGAAGAGGTTTTCGCATTTATAATATTAGTATGGATCTGTGAAAATTAAAAAAAAATCTAGCTATAGCGATTCTTGAAATACAGCCTGAAGACAGACAGGCGGACAGACAGACATCGAAGTCTTAGTAATAGGGTCCCGTTTTTACCCTTTGGATACGGAACCCTAAAAAGTGGAATTTGCAGTATACATACGTTTATTCTATAGATATAGGCCTCTTTGGTGAACGCTATTTTGTAGCTCAGTGGTCAGACGGAGCGTTTAGGTATTTCGGTAGATTCGCGATTAGACACTTTCCTTTGTGTAATGGCGCATCTACACATGCCGCCGGCTTATACCGCCGGGTTTGTCGCCGGCTTTCAGACTGCCTTGCCACCGAAGCCGGCGGCATGTGTGGATGCGCCATAACGGAAAAATAATAAAAGTGCTTTTGTGATTTCCTCTTTAAAATTCGACTTGTGCCTCTGTTGTGATAGTACATTTTTGGGGTAGTAAAACATCATTGGTAGTAATGAAATATGTAAAGTGTCCTTGTTGTTTTAAGCACTTAAGTTGAACCATTTTGTGGACAGAAAAGTTAAATGAAGCGTCAGAAAAACAGTTTTTGTTGAGGATTATCTTTTTCGCACAGCTTATTATTATGCATTGGCACGGGTCTCGCGGTTTCTAAGTTTCTTCACCTTTTATTTATAAAGATTGGGATTATTTTGTTTGCGTATTCAATGATATTATCTATATTATAAAAAAGGCGTTTTAATTTAATAATAATAAATTGTATTTTCAGAATACATTTGGCCCAATTGTTAGTAACAAAATACTCATTAATTGTTACCATCAAACATTTTTATTCATAGGCATAAGTAATATACCATCAAAATTTTACTCATAGGAAAATGGCGGACCTAAGTATTAGTCAAGCTATGTCAATTATTGTCAAGCCCAGCTGACTATATTATAGTTATAGTCTGACCAAAGAGAATATAACCACTACGTGGCCGGGTCTGACCAGTCTACGCGCGACCCTCGTAGCATACTTTATGTATGCTACAAGGGTCGCCCTAAAACTGGTCAGAATATAGAATTTACTTGTTATAACCCAACCAAATAACAAAGATTTGCTATCTGCTTATGAATACAATTTTAATAGTAAATTATTATAGTTAACGAATCAAAAAACCGGTAGACCCAAATCTTTATTGTAAATTAGATTTTGAGTGAAGATTTGACCTTTTTTGCTCACCATACCGCTCTTTCGCTAACGTTAAACGTTATATTACATAATATTATACTCACTTAGCCAAACATAGCCATTCAACTATATACTTCGTAATATAGCGTATATTATCTACAATGTTTACGACGCGAGGCAAACAAGTAACAACTCTCTTGTGTATAAAAAGTGTTTACACTTTACGTAAAAACATGCTTTATACCTACTCAAAGGTATTTCCAAAGCTTGGGTCATTATGTTCTGTAACTTTTTAGAGTTCTTTTAGAGAAATTTTAGAGTTCTTTTAGAGAAAGTATGAACGTTGCAATCAGGCCAAAATTCTTTAGCGTAGTATAATGTTCTATTTGGAATGAGTTTTTAATGATGCAGATAAGCAAAAGGATCGAACGACGGCAATCGTTTGTCAGCAACAGAAGAGGAGGTAAGTTAAATTAACTGTAATTTATGGTAGAAAATCCAAAATCGACTAAGTATTGATATCTTTCTGTATATTGTGTTCTTTTATAGTGACTTGACTCTCAGTCTCGACAGAACTGATCTTTATATCGTGCAATCGTGTGTTGTAACTTTTTTTTTTAATGAAATAAGGGGGCAAACGAGCAAATGGGTCACCTGATGGAAAGCAACATCCGTCGCCCATGGACACTCGCAGCATCAGAAGAGCTGCAAGTGCGTTGCCGGCCTTTTAAGAGGGAATAGGGTAATAGGAGAGGGAAGGGAAGGGAATAGGGAAGAGAGTAAGGGGATTGGGCCTCCGGTAAACTCACTCACTCGGCGAAACACAGCGCAAGCGCTGTTTCACGCCGGTTTTCTGTGAGAACGTGGTATTTCTCCGGTCGAGCCGGCCCATTCGTGCCGAAGCACGGCTCTCCCACGTATAAACTTGTTATAATACTTCTCACACCTGTTTCGGAGACGTGATCAATCAGCAATGTTTAGGACATTGTCCAACCTTGGAAACGACCACTGAAACATCATATTTTTTTCAACGTGGGAGTCGAACTTGCGACCACGACGAGTCAAGACGCTTTAAACCACTAGACCCCAGAGGCGTTATACCGAACTTATTACATAGCAAATAAGTAATAATCAATTATATTTATTTTTAATGAAAAAGTAAATTACCACTATTTTGAGTTAATGACTCAGTAATTATTCACTAACGAGACACATCGTAGAATAAGAAATTTAAAAAACAAACGTACCTACATTTTTTATTCACAAGTATTCCCGTATACCTACGTATATAATGTTCGATAGAGTTTTGTAAAGTTACCGCGCAAGTGCCGAGTCTTCACCCTCACAAGTCACAACGAATTCAAACTTCGAACGGGCCGGTCGCTCCCGCCAACGGTTTTCGCGGGCTTTTCATAAGATGCCTTCTTGGTGGGACTATTTGAATTTCAACCGTCAATACAACAATAAGAGAAATTTAGAGGAGGGTTTATTTCAAATCGCGTCGCAGACTTGCAATATATTGGTTAAAGTGAATAATACGAATAATATAAACTTGACGAGGAGCGATAGGAGTGATGAATACGGTTGCGCCGGGCCCCCCTCCGGCAAGAGTTCTATGCAGATCTGCGTGCCGAAATTCCGGAAGAATTCGATAACAACTGGCTGCAACCCGGGGCTTTCGGTAAGTGCTCGTTTATTTCATTTTATTTATGTATTTGGACATGGGCGTACCCAGGTTTTTTTTTATTAGATAGGTGTTTATAAAGAATAAAAAATTAATAATTTTTAGTTGCAAAAATATTGTAATTTGTATTGCAAACAAATGGCGAAAATTCGTTTTCTTAATACTAGATAATATACTTAGTAGGGACGTCAACATGATCCAGGGAGGGGCAGCTGCCCCCCCTCGGTACGCCCATATAATTTGGAACACGAAACAGAATACAGTTAACCTTCCGCATACGAGGTGGGGTATCACAGACCCCAGCTTAAAATAATTAGCGATAACTTTTTAAATAATTGCGCTCGAAAGTTATAACCTTTAGTAGCTGCGTTTGCGACGTTGCCACGTTTACCACCGACTTCGCTCAGTTCTGCGCGCGCGCGTTTGGGAGATAGACGTGTGCCAGGCGTCTCAGACCCCACGTTGTACGGGACGTCGTCAAAAACGTAAGTACTCTTAACTTGATTTTTGATCGTTTTTGTAGGTTTTTTTACAACAATTGTAATGAAAAAAAATATTATTTTTAGTGGAAATGCCGCGCTTTCTCCAGGACTCAGAAATTGAGAGGTGTTTATTGGAAAATGATTTTGATTCGGAGGACGAAGCGATTTCTGCTGAGAATGATTGCGAATCGGACCATTGTAGTATAGCGTCTGAATGTCTTACGGAAGTAGATGCAGAAGAAGATGAAGAATATCTATTTCTCACAACAAGAGGTACTTCTAGGAGTCGTTCTCAAACCATCAGGGGCGCTTCTAGAGGTCGTTCTCGAACTAACAGAGGTGGTACTACTGGTCGTTCTCGAAGCAACCGAGGTACTTCTAGGGGGAGTTTCCGAACGAACAGAGGTGCTTCTAGAGGTCTTCAACCGAGAAATCAATGCACTTCTCAAGGTCATCAGTCGCCTGCGTCACTTGAAATTTTACGTCGCGTAACATCTCACCAAGCAGATAGCCGCCAAAACAGCTTGTCACCATCAGCTCAATATAATCTTGATTCTCCTACATGTTCTACTGCATTGGATGATCAAGGCCTTTCCAATGATGTTTTTATAGCAAAAGATGGCACAAACTGGCAAAAACTACCTCCTCGATCTAATGTCCGGACTAGAGATGAAAACATTGTAAGAGGTGCTCCCGGAGTAAAGTCACAATTTCAACAAAAGAAATCTCATTTAGAGTGTTTTGAGGTGTTTATTTCAGAACCCATAATGGATGTAATATGGCTTCATACCAACGAAAAAATTTCTACTTCAAATTTATTGGAGAACAGAACGGGAGATAAATTAGACTCAACGCGGGCTGAAGTGACAAGAGCTGAATTAAAAGCATTATTTGGGCTGTTATTACTGGCAGGTTTATATAGATCAGGAAGGCAGAATACGGAAGATCTATGGGCAACGGACGGAACTGGCATAGAGGTGTTTCGATTAACAATGTCTCGAAACAGATTTATGTTCTTACTGGAGAAACTTCGATTTGACGATATGTATTCAAGAGCAGAGCGAGCTAAATATGATAAACTTGCACCCATTCGTGAAGTGTTCGAGTATTTTGTTACCAATTGCCAAAACTCTTTCTCACCATATGAGTATCTAACCTTGGATGAGGAGCTAGTGGCTTTCAGAGGCAGGTGCCCTTTTAGACAGTACATACCCTCTAAGCCAGCAAAATATGGAATAAAAATATACGCCCTTGTAGACAACAAGACCTATTTTAGCTGCAAATTAGAGGTGTATTGTGGAAAGCAACCTGAAGGTAGTCCATATGCCGTAAGTAACAAACCCCACGATCTCGTGAAACGAATGATAAATTGTGTGTCAGGAACTGCGCGTAACATCACAATGGATAACTACTTCACCAGCTATGAGACTACGATGGAGTTACTACAGGATCACAAACTTACTGTGGTGGGAACATTGCGGGCCAATAAGACATATATCCCTCAAGAGTTCAAGAAAGCACGTGAAAAATATACATCTTTATTTGGTTTTCAAGATAAAGTCACAATCGTCTCATATGTGCCAAAGCCAAGAAAAATGGTCTACCTGATGTCTTCTATGCACCATGATTGTGTAATAGACCCCGAAACTGGAGTACAACAGAAGCCAGAAATGATAACATTCTATAATGCGACGAAGTCGGGCGTTGATGTGGTGGATAAGCTGGCTAGAACGTATGATGTTTCTAGAAATTCACAACGCTGGCCACTTACAATATTTTTCAGCCTATTGAATCATGCAGGTATAAATGCAATGGTGATGTATATGCTGAATAATGGAACAAATAAAGGAAAAACAAACCAAAGAAGAGAGTTCATAAAGAAGTTAGGATTGTCGTTGATAGAAGAGCAACAAAAGATAAGAAAAGAAAATGAAAGATTACCGAGAGAATTGCGTAAGAGAGTTGCGGAGCATTTAGGTGAACCACTTAGTCCTCCAAAAAAAACAAAAAAACCAAATTCACGCCAAAGATGCTCTAGATGCCCAAGATCCAAAGATCGAAAATCAACGCGCGCTTGCGCGAAATGCGATGCACCGTTGTGTTTGGAACATAGTATTTATATATGCAAAGATTGTGCTGATTTACTTGAAAATGCTTAAATTTGATTTTATTTTTTATTATTCCTGTTTTTAATTGTTGTTATAAATATGTCGGATCTCATCAAAATACGTGATTCTTATGTTTAAGTGATTTTTTAATTGCCAGAGAAGGGCAAGTTTTGTTGTATGATTACAAATAATAAATATAAATACCTTATCTAAATTTTTTTTGTATACGTAGTCTATATCCTCTAAATTACAAAAAATAAGTAATAAATGCAAAAATATCAAAAATAACCTTAAAATATTAAATTAAATATTGGCAATTTTGACCCCACCTTGTATGGGACGTTTGAATTTTTCACCTGGTATGCGGAGGGTTAATAATATTACGGACTACGGTACAATTAACAACCTTGTTTGAAAGACGAGAGATAAGACTTTAAGGTGGGATTTCACCAAACACACATAATACTTTTATACGTGGGAGAGCCATGCTTCGGCACGAATGGGCCGGCTCGACCGGATAAATACCACGTTTTCACAGAAAACCGGCGTGAAACAGCGCTTGCGCTGTGTTTCGCCGAGTGAGTGAGTTTACCGGAGGCCCAATCCCCTAACCCCTACCCTACCCTCAACTATTCCCTTCCCTTCCCTTCCCTACCCTCCCCTATTACCCTATTCCCTCTTAAAAGGCCGGCAACGCACTTGCAGCTCTTCTGATGCTGCGAGTGTCCATGGGCGACGGAAGTTGCTTTCCATCAGGTGACCCGTTTGCTCGTTTGCCCCCTTATTTCATTAAAAAAAAAAATACTTAGTTTTATAAAACTTAGTTTCCATTGAACGAGTTCATGCTGCGACGTAAATTTCGTTTTGTTTCGATTGGATTTCACAAACTTCTTTTGATTGCAATTATTAAATCTAAGTTTACGTGACGTCACGCGATTATTTTATATGTTTTCATCATTTTAAAGCCTTTTCACGTTAATTTAACTACAAAATAGCAAGAAACAATACATAAACAAACAAACGCATGTGTCAAAACTGCCATCTTCACATTTCTTTTGTCTATGTTTTTCTTTCCGCCATGACTAGGCTTGAACGGATTTTATGACGTTAAACTTCGGACTTTGGGCGTTCAGAAGATAAAACTCGGATTTGCTGTGAACGCGTTCAGTTTATGTTGGTGAAATGCATTTCGATGTTATAATCGCGTTTATACGTTTTGAACCGGTTCAGAGTGCTTTGAACGCGTTCCATTTCTTCGGTGAAATCGCCCCTAAAGGTCTTAAGTACGCATTAACTGTTAGACATAATAAAATTCCGTTTAAACAATTTCTAGCTTATAGCAAGAGCGTATTTTTACAACAAAATATAAGTATTACCAATCTTTTTTGAGTTAAGTAGAGTCTATACCTAGTCTGTCAAGTAAGTGAAGAAATTAAAAAGTGGCAACATCGTAGTGTCATCCCTTTTTTCTTAGATTGATTTGAAAGGGATGACACTACGATGTTGCCACTACAACTTTTGCTTGGGGCTCCGGCTACGTACATAAACAATTGATATATCACGGGAACACCGTACATCTTCGTCTTAGGCTGCGTTTCCACTGAAGCGGAGCGGAGCTTAGCGGTGCCGAATTGACCAATCACCATGCTCGAAATCTTTGCTGTCATTCCGCTGGAATATCACGATTGGTCAATTCGGCCACCGCTAAGCTCCGCTCCGCTTCAGTGGGAACGCAGCCTTAAAAGCCTATGTATCAATTTAGATTTTAGATCCTAAACTACCACTAAGTATTCGAAATTTTCGTTTAGATTATACGATATAACTTATAAGAATTAAGAATACGGTATATAAAATCCAAAAATCCAATAAACTGTGCCCCCAGCACAGTTAAATTGTACAAACATGAAAATATAACAGAAGAATTTGTTTTGAAAGCTCGTAAAAATATTCATCTAAATGTGAATGAAATTATGATATTTTTTATGCAACATTATCGTTTGATGTGGTTTGTGTTACAAGTAACAAGTGTAATAAACCTTAGTCTAATGCAGGTTCCCAAACTGTGCGCCGCGGCGCCCTGGTGCGCCGTGGAAAGTCAAGAGGGGCGCCGTGAGTTGATCCTCCATCATTATCCATAACCACAAATATTATAAAATAAAATAATATAATATTATGAATCATACAAAGCAAGCAGATGATTAAATAATTCCTTATTATTATTTACTTGCTTAACCTAATTTTATTTATGTATCTTTTTGTAATAGCTAGGTAGAGAAGGGCGCCGCACAGTGGATCAAAAATCGAGTTTCATAGACATAGGAACTTGAGTTTCCAGATGTAATTTTTTTGGGCTGAAATATGTTCTCCTAGTTGTTATTACATAACAAAATGTAAAAAGACTCAGCTGTGTGCAATAATAAGGGAGTTATAATTTTTTTAAGAAATGTTTGTATGGAGCCGACAGGTAAAACGAGCATATCTCTGAAATCGCATGGTTGGCCGTTATATCCTCACACACTATTATAGTACTAATTATTACTCACATTTTGGCATATTTTGTATTACGGCACCATTTGCGACTTTTTTTCTAAAATTCATCAAAATTTAAAATATTTATACTACTTGTATTTGTTGCAAAAGTTTATGTTTTGGTTAGATGAGGTCTCTTTCATAATATTTTAAAACCATAGGATCACATAATTGGCCAAGTGCGAGTCGGACTCGCGCACTAAGGGTTCCGTACCATTATAGAGCAAAATTAGGCCATAAATTGTGTTTTTCTATGAGAGTACCACTTAATTTTATATTTTAGTGTAATATTATAGTTAAATATTAAAGTACACAAGGATTGTGTAAAAAATTCAAGAACCTATCTGTTGCCATTATTGATATCTAAAAGCAAAAAAGCCTCAAGGAAGAAGACTCAAGACATAGGAAATGTCTATGAAACTCGATTTTCGATCCACTGTGCGCCGTGCCGTGACAAAATATTGACTTGTAAGTGCGCCGCAGGCTGAAAAAGATTGGGAACCCCTGGACTCTAATGTGAACCTTTGTCTAATGTATTCTAGGGTTAACATACTCATTACCTTTTCTTGTATCTAATATTGTTGAGTAGATAGTGTTATTTTTTTTTAATTTTTGTTTAGTAGTTTTATCTTTTGACACACAAGTCACAACACAACTAATAATTTTACTGATCACAAAATAGTCTTATAGACGATGTGTAGTACGCTCAACTGCAGGTGTATCAATTCATGTACTTATCAGTAAATTCACAAAATATAATTTCGAAAGCCCTAGAGAAAGAGCGTTGGAACTTGTAACTTAAAAAAAACCATCAAATGCAATTCAGACTCGCGCACGAAGGGTTCCGTATAAAAAAGCTAAAAAGAAGTTTTGCAGAATGAAAGCCTTATTATAAATTCTATTATTCTTTCTTTTGTATCGTTTCTAAAGCACAGCAACAAAAAACCTTTGTCATCTATAAACCTCGAACTTCTAGTTTTTACTGTGCGGACAGACCGACGAACAGACTGCGAAGTTGTGATATTAGGGGTTTTCCTTTAGACACGGTACCCTAAAAATTTAATCCTTTTGGATCCTTGAGATAATTATTGAGTGTTCACGTAGCTTCGTAATATAAATTCGTATTAGCCAGTCTCGTGCACAAGATCCTTTATAATTCAAGTGCTGTAAGGTCAAATACAATTTGAGCTTAATTCTTCGACTCCTAAATAGTTGAACGTTCGACTCCTAAATAGCCGGCAATGCACCTGCAGCTCCTCTGATGTGGCGAGTGTCCATGGGCGACGGTAGTTGCTTTCCATTAGGTAACACTTTTGCTCGTTTACACACTTATTTTATAAAAAAAGTGGATTCTTTATTTTAAAAGCAAAATGTAGAGATTATTTATAGATGACTAGCTGTCCCGGCAAACGTTGTTTTGCCATAAAATGATTTTCCCTGTTTTCCTGCTTTTCTCTTGAAGTTTTTTCAGAATTTTTATTCTATAGACCCCACAGAGCCTTTTACTGATAAGGTAGTTTTATCTCTAAACAAGACTAGTCTCTTGATCCCGAAAAAGTGCCGTGTTCCCGAGGGATCTAAGATACTACTACAGTATTCACTAGCTTATTATACCCGTGACTACGCTAAAAAAACAAGCATAAAATAACACTTTCTTTTGCGAAGCAATAAAGAAATCACACCGAGTAATGACAATATAAGTTGTGATATCAAAAGCCTTAAGGCTTAGTCGCAAAGGCCGCAGTCTATCGACTGGCGGTGTCCTCAATCATCTTCAGTGTAAAACATGCACACAAGTGCATTACATGTGTCCCCATAGTGTAACTCGCTAGTGCTGTACCACATCTCAAGCTGATTCGATTTGAGGTTCGTAAAATCGATTTTATGCACGCCCGCACTATGACCTTGTTCTAATTTGTACTTTTAGGAATATTCACCACAAATTGCGAAGCATAAAGTAGGTCAAATGTTCTAGTGTAACTTCTTTATTTTAACAAAGAAGTCTTCAATTAAAATGTTTAATTAAAAGTTAACAAAAGATTTTCTAGGTATTTATAGAATCTCCCGTGTCTTTAAGAATGTTAAAATTTTCTAGCATAACTTCTTTGTGTTACCAAACCGCCTCCAACTAAAAAATAACAAAAATAAAAAGTTTTGAAGTAAAATATTTTCTAGGTATTTCTACGATCTAGAACATTTACACTGTGACTTTAAGAATGCATTAGTTGTAACGTCGCAATCGATATTTTACGTCCGCTACTTCTAGTTTTACAATGATATCAACACTACTTTTTTAATAAAAACTAGACTAGTTTATAACTAAGCTAATCTAGTTTTCATCCATAATAATATTATAATATTTCCGGTTTCGGTGACGGTGGCCGATTTCACTGAAACCAGGCCAGCTACGCAGGAGTAATTTTATAGTGCCCAAGTATGTGCGCAGTACGCAAGAGCACTGTCTATTCCTTTACTCTCATAACCCAGTGGGACGGAAGACCGACACGACCGGCGAGAGATCAGGACCGACTTATTACTTGCCCATACGACGCATGGATCATTACTTGTCAGACGATCAGGTGATCAGCCTGCATTGACCTAACGAAACTTGGAAATAACATGTTTCCAACGCGGGAATCGAACCAACGACCTCCGAGTCAAGAGCCGCGCTCTAATTACTATCCCACGGAGGCGATAATACTATAATATTATAAATGCAAAAGTGTGTCCGTCTGTCTGTCTGTATGTTACCTCTTCACGCCAAACGGCTGAACCTTGGATGAAATTTGGCATGAATATAATATGTACTTTGAGTTCCGAGAAAGGACATAATATGATAGTTTTATCCCGGAAAATGTACGGTTCCCGCACGACAAACGAATTTTGACACAACGGAGTTGCGGGCGTCATCTACTTTTTAATATTTACAGCAACTTATTATGTCTTTGTTGTCGATATTTTGAATATTATATTGTGTCGTTTATCGATTTATTTCTGTCTGTGCTAAACTTTGTGTGTCATCGACCCTTATGAGGGTTTTATGACAATTTGGTTTTATAGCTATATTCAGTCTTTCCACTTTGACCAACTAAACTGTATATTGGGATAATAAAATAATATTGAGGATATAAAAGGTACTTACTAAGTATATAAAGTAATAGATAAACGCGATAATTTTTCGCATAATTTGCAGGATCCAATTTGACGATTGTATTTGTAATCTATACACTAAGCGGAAGAGTTTGTTTATTTGAACGCGCTAATCTCAGAAACTACTGGTCCGATTTGAAAAATGCTTTCAGTGTTAGATAGCCTAGTTATCGAGGAAGAATATAGGCTAAATTTTATCAAACTAAGACCAATAGGAGCGAAGAAATAGAGGAATATGTGGAAAAAACTGGGGAAATTATTTGTAAGGGAACAATATAAATCGCACGAACTACTGGAGCAATTTTCCTGTTATTTGACACAGACAAGAAGTATACCACGTGAAGGATCTTATGCAATTTTTTGTGGACTAATTTTTCTGTGAAATATCTATTATAGTATATGATATAATCAAAACAGTGCCCAGTTTGAATACTAAAATGCATAGTTCAATTAAATTAAAAAAATATTAAATCAAACAAAAGCTTCTAAAGTATAATAAATTATAAGCAAAAAACTTTTTGAAAAAAAGCTTTTGTTTAAATACTTAAAAAAAAGACAATAAATTTCCCCTTAAAAATTCTAACTATTAAGTTATAACCTCAATATAATAATATATAAAAATAAATTTATTTTTTGTTTTTTAGTTAAATCTCTGACTAGATTTCTTAAGTCTGCTTGATTGTAGTTTGTTTTGTTTCAAGAATTTGTTAAAATCTGATTAAATTAATTTAAGTCTTTAAGAAATCGTACTTAATTTTACGACTAAAAAATTAAATATCACTTAACAAAAATGACCGGATTCAACCAGGCATTTTCTAATGCCCGACTGATTTTGACTTGACATAACAAGACACGACACGACACGTTACGACACGACACGGCACGACAAGATACGACATGACTTTTCAATTTACTCTCAATAAGCTTTTTTGTTTGATACCCATATTGCAGAAGTGCTTTAAAAATAACTATATTCCCCTATCTTAGATGAGCCGCCATATTGGATGTAGAATGACAGTACATTTGTTTCCGAGTTACTCTCAATGAGCCCTTTCATTTGATACCCATATTGCAGAAGTGCATTAAAAATAACTATATCCCCCTACCTTGAATGAGACGCCATATTGGATGTAGAATGACATTACATTCGTTTCCAAGTTACTCTCAATGAGCCCTTTCATTTGATACCCATATTGCAGAAGTGCATTAAAAATAACTATACCTCTATCTTGGATGAGCCGCCATATTGGATGTAGTATGAGATTACATTAGTTTTCGAGTTACTCTCAAAAAGCCCTTTCATTTAATATCCATATTGTAGAACTGCATAGAAAATTTCGCCATCTTGGATGGTCGGCAATATTGGATTTAGAGTGATGTCACATCATGTATTGTCATCTAAACTAAACGTGCCTACAAAATTTCAGCTCGATCGGTTAAATATATCTACTCCAAAATTGAGTTCCAAGATTTCACCCGAACATACATACTTACATACATACAGAGCAAGTTAAATAAAAGCTTTTAAAAATCTGTCTTATATCTTTTGGCAAAAGTTTAATCTAACTTAATGTTTAATTTAGCTTTATTTAAGGCTCCCATGTATGTGAACAACAAAGTCACGGGCAAGATCTGGTATTTTTCTCTTTAAAATTATATTTTGTTTTAAGCCACTCTATTCTCCGTTGATAAAGGTATGATCGTTTAAATTTATTACCTCCGTATCTCGCTACCATCGTGAGGGCTTTTAAAGAGGGACATTTTAACGTATTGTTGTAATTTTAATGGGCTATTTACCCTGTCGACCTGTCCTGGAGGCTTTGAAATGGAGCCTTCAATGAACACCTATTTTCTAATCTAAAAAATGTATATTGTTTTGAAAATTAAATACTTCACTGATATTTCACCGAGCCTGTGTTCTGCCGCCCTAAGCATAAACAACGCAATCGACATTTTTTACGAAATTGAGTTATTAGTGTATTCGGAATCGCTGAAACAAGATCTACCAGGATCAATCACTCGTTTTTAAATATCTTCTATAGTTTTCATTTTATTATTAGTCATAAATAGCGTATGTGATATTTTCCAAACTTATTACTAGTAATATACATCATAAGCAAACATGCGTTTTTATGACTATTTTACTTAGAATTTCGATGTATGAAATACTAAGCATAACCAACGCATGTATGACCGTTGCGTTGTTTATGTCTAGGAAATGTACAATTGTCATGCTTATGTTAAGCAAAGATGAGGGAATTACTTACATTTAAGTTGCACATACAGTTCGACAAGGCTTTAAATGAACGTGGCGAGAAAAGGAACTAACGCTGCTATCATACAAAAACGTCATTTTTCTTCTTTACCAGCAGCGCCAATTGACATCATTGACATATTCATTTAAAGCCTTGTCGAACTGTACGTTCAATATGACTAGCAAAGAATGGTAAGATCAGTTCACATGCATTTATTTTTTTTGTAACCGAACATAAACGAAAACAACTTCAAATAGATGCATAGCAATCCATGAAACGGTACATTGTTTCTTAACCCTTAATCAGGCCCCATGTGGACTGGCATTAAAAAATATTTTTAAATATTATGGTGTGGTCTTAATTTTTACCTGTACAATGCATACCTATGAATTTCTTAAAATTAAGACAAAAACTTAGTGGTCGTATTTAAGTGGCAGTAACGAAGTGCCCTGTTAAGGAGCTCTCTGGCGTTTTATAATTTGTTTCCCTATTTTTACTTAGGAAACTGCATACTTTGAACTTTGCTCTCTTTCTCTGTCATATGAGGTAGTAAACTATTCACAATGCATGTGAGCTGATCTTATCATTATTTGCTAGTCATATTGAACGTATGTGCAACCTAAATTTAAGTAATTTCCTTATCTTTGCTAAGCATAAGCATCACAATTGTGCATTTCCTAGACATAAACAACGCAACTGTCACACATGCGTTGGTTATGCTTAGTAAATTAACATTATTGCAATCCATGTTTTCTAGTCATAAACAATTTTCCGTCTTTAAAAATATTAAAAATAACTAAATATGTAAATATAGCATCGCATATGCAAAGTTAACATTTAAAGGCACCAAACAAAATTAAAATATTTGGAATATTCCTATTAGTTTCAAAGGGACAATAAAAAAAAGGAATAAAACTTTAGGTGCGAATTACTCGAAAGTTGCCGCCATGCAGATGCGTTGTTTATGATAAGGACGGCAGTGTTTTGTAGTATATATTTGCCACTTTTAATGCAAAATAATCGAAATCTTATCCTGAATCCGTATTTTAAAACACAATTGTCTAGATTTTTTATGCTGAATTGAATTTAAATTATAAGAAACGTGGCACAAATACTGTTGGCGACGCGACCGCCGCGCCGCCGTACTGCACCTTGCCACATTTTAGAAATGTAAAAAAAGGGTAATGACTATGTTTCTCAGGAAAAGGAAGTTATGTTTTGTCTATGACTAAGCGACGCCTCGAAATTCAACTGTTTTTTCATTGTTAAAAAAGAGAATAATGTCGGCGGATAATTTTAGTTTCTAAAAGTGTATTTTGTGTGTTTTCGTTAATATAAGTGATTTTCTCGTACATCCAGAATTTTATTCGAAAATTTCTCCTCCCGTAGCCTACAAATACACTTTGCATCCCAGAAAAGAACGGATAGTTTTTATCGTGCAATAATAATATAATTAACGGTAAATCCATACGTCCATACTTACTAATACTTATTAATATTTTTTATTCTTTATTCACTTTTGAGTACTGCTACTTGGCGATCTGTGTTTCACAATGAGCTATTTTTGTGGAGGGTAGTTGAGGTTATTTGGCTTTGAGAGCAGAGAAAGCTTAGTAGTGTTGGTACACTATGTCTTCTCAATCTGGAGTGAGTGACACGTACTGTGCCAGCAAGTCTTGATGCCAGTGCGTTGGTGTGTTTGGCTATTCTTTCTTGATGATTTCTTGCTGTGTTTTGTGATCTCTTCCTTAACCGTGCTCATTCCAAGGTCTTTGTAAACGAGCTTGTTAGAAATATAGTATGGTATTTATTATTATAAATGCGAAAGTGTGTATGTCTGATTACCCCTTCACGCTCAAAATGCTTAACCGATTTGGCTGAAATTTGGAAAGGAGATACTTTGAATCTCGGAAAAAGTCATAGGTTACTTTTTATCCTAGAAAAATGTTCGGTTCTTGAGCGAATTTTGGTGCAACGGAGTTGCGGGCGTCATCTAGTAAAAATCAAATATATTAGTTTGGGGTAACATCAACTTAAAAAAAAGAAAATAAAACAAAATAATGTAGGCCAATCACATAGATAACCTACGGTAACATAGTAACCGCGACGCGAGCTAACAAAAGGCTAGAATTAACCAAACAGAATGAATAATGTATACAAACTTTATTTATTGCCTTGCCCTACTTACCACGGAACTAATTCGTACCACATATACCAGCGTAACACGTACTTGTAGTAGCCTGTATCGTAAAAGTATATATACCGTACTAGCTGTTGCCCGCGACTTCGTCCGCGTGGACTTCAGTTTATAACGCGCGATGTCAACAAAATTGGTGTCAAAAGCTTTTATAAAAAAAACCCTGGTACCCCTTAAATCAAAACAGCTGTGCAGTGTGCACATAATATTTCATTTTTAAAATTAAACTTTATAATATTTTATGCCAAATTTTAAAGCTTATTTAGCCCCCCAATTACACAACCTTACCCATAAACTATTTATCATTTATAGGTTTAAGGTTACGTCACTAAGTACTGACTTATTAAATAATTCGAAACTCAAATGTATGATGATACCACCTCTTATAGAAAGATGTTGGGCAAGCGTAAGCGCGATGTAAGAGACGCACGGCGCCATCTAGTATGCATTTTTGGAACTAACTTAATTTGAACAAATTTTCGTATTTTCAGCCCCTTACAACCCTTTTTTCCAGTAAAAAAGTAGCCTATATCCTTTCTCAGGCTTTAGACTATCTGTATACAAAATTTCATTACAATCGGTTCGGTAGTTTTGGCGTGAAAGCGAGACAGACAGACAGAGATACTTTCGCATTTATAATATTAGTATAGATGACGTATCTATAGTACTATACAAGATGTAACAAAACTTAGTGATAATACTTTAGGATGTGTACGTGTTCCTTGTAGAGTTTATTGTGAAATTAGCGCTGAAACAGCAAACAATTTTTGTGATTTGTATGGACAAGTGCCACAGCGTTATGAATTTTATTTATTTAAAAACTTTTTGCACGTTGTAGTACAAAGGCGGGCTTAATGCCTTGTGGCATTAAGCCCGCCTTTGGAATGCCATGCCTTGTGGAATTTTCTCATACAAAAGTAAAAAAAGTGACTCTTTCAGCGCTGATACTTTTACAGCAAAGTCTATATAGGACCCATTCAAACACTTAGTTTTGTTACACGCTGTATACTTGTATCTTCGTACTTCGTAGCAATGTACGCCACCAATAGTTAGGTAGGTACCATGGTATTTCCTTATCGAAAGTGAGTAGCATTGTTACAACTTACTAAGATTTATTTACTTTCGAACGCACCGCATAGTACACGAAATGCGGCGCGAGCGGTGCGGACGAATGTGCGAGGTCACATCATTTCATACAACGAATTCTAAAATCAATAATTGAACAAATTATTGTTCTATTATTTATTGTCAAATAAATTGTTCAATTATGAACAATTTATTTGACAACGAGCTTTTGCCCGCGGCTTCGCTCGCGTTAAGAAGTATTATTATATACAAACTTTGATCCCCTATTTTAACCCCTTGGAGGTGGGATTGATCAAAATCCTTTCTTAGCGGATGCCTACGTCATAATATCTACCTGCATGCCAAATTTCAGCCCGATCGGTCCAGTGGTTTGGGCTGTGCGTTGATAGATCACTATGTCAGTCAGTCACCTTTAAGTTTTATATATATAGATAGAAGATAGATAGATAAGATTGAAAGGCGAGCGCGTTCAATATCAACCCAAGATGGTAAATAATATTGCACAATAAAATTGATCGTCTAGGGGCCCGCTTGGGCGAATTTTCGAATCGTATTCGTAGTGCTACGGATCTCGTAACTCATTTCGTAGCGTTGTCGGAGCCGCGTAGCACACGCGGCCGGGTGCGTTCGTAGATTGCTTTACTTGGAATCAAATTGAAATCCTTGAAATATTTTCTACTTTATTTTTATAATTAAATTATTATTTAAATGAGTGTATTATATTGCAGTGTGCGATTGACACTGCAAAACGTTATTCTTTGTGTATGTCGCAGTCCACTGGTTAAAATAGCTGTTCAATCAAACGGCTTTTAAAAGTTAATTTGCCATATAACCATGTAGCTAAGCGTCGTCTAGCTGTAGTGTTGAACGTTGCAGTCCACAAGTCGGCTAAACGACGTACAGCCGTGTGATTGAATGGCGTTGTTCAGTCAAAGGGCTACCTGTTTGATTGAACGGTTATTTTAATCAGTTGACTGCGACATGTAAACCTTTGAAGAAGCCCTGAATATTTTCTAATTAATAAAAATAGAAAATGTTTAAAATAGACATTCGACAACGATAAATATCACGAGACATAGTGTTAATCGTTTATGTATATTTATTCAATCGACTAGTAATTGTACAAACAACACTACAGTTGTTTTTAGTATCACAGTCAATATTGTTTTAAGCAACAATATTGTTTCAATAAACATAACTTACACGACTTCTAAGTGAATACTCACGACTATTTTTACACTCACTATAGAGCCTGTTATACTGTAACATAAAATAATGTATCGATTCATTATAAGTGTAATTATTTTCTGTCGCAAATAGCAGATATATATAAAAATATTTTCTGTATCTGTCACGTAAAGAACTTGCTTCGGCATAAAAAGAAACTAAAGGATCTTTCTCTGTACATCTTGCAGCAGCAATACAACAGTCGATTGACAGCAGATAATGGACAATAATATTGTTGCTGCAATAGTATTCCTTATGGCCCAATACCTTCCTTTGTGATTTTTGCAATCCTTATACAGAATGTAACAAAACAAAAACTTTAGGGTGTGTACGGGTATCCTGTATAGATTTCGCTGTGAAAGTGGCAGCGCTGAAAACGCATTTTTTTGTTTTGTATGGGCAAGCACCCCAGCGTCATGAATTTTTCCATAGAAAAGTGAAAAAAAGTTACTCTTTCAGTGCTGCTACTTTCACAGTGACCTCTATCTAAGGGACACATACGCACCCTAAAGTACTATCACTTAGTTTTGTTACACCCTGTAATATGTGATAATTTTTCTCTAGTGGCAATGATGGCTACCTAAACCTCCTTATCACTTTGTTGAGTGTGTGTGTAATGGGCGTAACGATCGCTATCTGTGTGCGTGCCGGCAACATTTAGGTGGACGATTTGAGCAGTTTGTACGTAAATGTCAGATACACCACACTACGCGGTCAAGGTGAATTTCGTCAAACATTTGGATAATAACTTTTTATATGGGCGCCATGGTCGAGATAAACATACGGTTCGCTTATAGTAAACCTGTCGTTTTCATATTGTGTATATTGTGAAATAAAAAAATTTGTTCCGAGGGTTATCAGAAGCATTGTTTTTGGTGTATAATAGCTTCCTAACACTAAAAAGTCTAATGCTGCTGCTGTACTCTACATTCAGACAAAACTGCCCATCCATATCCATACTACACTAATATTATAAATGCGATAGTGTGTTTGTCTGTTACTTCTTCACGCCCAAACCACTGAACCAATTTTTTTGAAATTTGGTATGGAGATAGGTTGTGTCCCGGGAAAGGACTTAGGACACTTTTTATCCCGGAAAAATGTACGGTTCTCGCGCGATAAATGAATTATAGCGCAACGGAGTTGCGGCCGTCAGTAGATTATCAGGCCTCATTCTACTTTAACATTATAGAGAGACACGGAGATAGAAAAAAGTGATAAGTAATTATTACGTCAACAACGCCTCCGTGGTCCAGTGGCTTAGAGCGCGGCTCTTGACTCGGGGGTCATGGGTTCGACTCCTGCATTAGAGTTCGATTCCTCCAAGTTTGGTTGGGACAATGCAGGCTGATCACCTGATTGTCTGACACGTAAGATAATCCATGCATCGGATGGGCATGTAAAAAGTCAGTCCTGCGCCTGATCTCTCGCCAGTCGTGTCGGTCTTCCGTCCCACTGGGCTATGAGAGTAAAGAAATAGAGTGCCATGTGTACTGCGCATACACTTGGCACTATAAAATACTCCTGCGTTTCTGGCCTGGTTTCAATGAAACCGGCCACCGTCACCGAAATCGGTTTGGGAGTTATTATTACGTTGACAATAGTATTCTAGGTATTTTTAATGCACTTACTAGTAGTAACTAAAATAGAAATATTTTTGACTCTCATATTTCGCACAATAACGAAACAAGAACCGCATCGAACTTTTTTATAAGTTAATATTGGCAATAGCACTCTCTAGGGCTCTGAGCGTTTATTACTGCGGAATTGGTACAATTTTCGCCAGCGACCTTCGCCATAATGAGCCAGGACACACGCTATGCAGATCAAAATATGTTGTTTTGCTTTATATATGTTACCGTCCAAACCCGATTTCAGGACAAACCAGTTTCGCCTAGGCTCGACTAGTTCCTCCTATACGCGATAGGATTCACTAGTATAGCCTAGTCCAAACTAATTTGTCCTAAGCTCGATTGGATATACCAGTTTAGACTAGGCCAAATTAGTTGATCCTAATATCAATACGCACACTCTAGGATAAACTGGTATGGCCTAGTCTAAATAGTAAAAAAAAAAATAGCGAGGTCATTCTTCTTGCCAGTCTGTGGCCCGAACTCAAAATTGTGCAGTGTGAACGGAAAACACAAGCACAGTCAAAGCCAGGGCTCTGTTGAACGTGCCAATCAAGATATTGAGAATATGATAGGCTCTTGGATGAAGGACAACATTTCAACGAAATAAGCTGGCTTGAGATAATATGTTCAATTCATGAAAAACCGCGCTTACCCTTCAGAGATAATATAATTATCGCCATACAAGGCATTATTTGGAATAGAACACAGAGTAGGAATTCCGGCTTCCTCTTTGCCGCAAGAAAGCATAAATAATAATATTCAGGATGAAGATGATTTAAGGAAGGTAATAGAAGATGATCGCAATGTTACCCTGACAGAAGACAGAAACTGCTGAACCAAGAAAAAGTTTCTTCATCTGAAATAGACATTCATAGAGCTGGAACAACTGCAGCACAAAATCTTGTGAAACAGGCTAAGAAAATGAAAGCTACTACTTTAATAAAAATGATAATTTTTTCAATTACGGAGTATTTTATTCAGTTTAGGTATCTATTTTTTTTGACTTTCTAGATATACTATAATGTTTAGACTAGGCCATACCAGTTTATCCTAGAGTGTGCGTATTGATATTAGGATCAACTAATTTGGCCTAGTCTAAACTGGTCTATCCAATCGAGCTTAGGACAAATTAGTTTGGACTAGGCTATACTAGTTAATCCTATCGCGTATAGGAAGAACTAGTTGAGCCTAGGCAAAACTGGTTTGTCCTGAAATCGGGTTTGGCCGGTAACATATATATTAGGACCTAGGACCTTCGTTTGTTGTCATTATTTCATCCCAAGTTTTTTTTCGCCTTAAAACTTTGTTGTCCCAAAACAGGGTGTAACAAAACATACTAATAATACTTTAGGGTGTGTATGTGTGCCTTGTATACTACTTTAACTATTTCATCAGTGAACTCTATAATATAAGGGCTGAAAGAGAGCAAACATTTTTTTGCGATTTGTATGGGCTGACGGTGGGGCGCTTACCAGCGTCATGAATTTTCCCACACAAAAGTAAAAAAAATGACTTATTTAGCGCTGCTACTTTCACAGCGAACTCTACATAGGGGACCCCGTACACACTTCCAAGTATTATGACTTAGTTTGGTTACAACCATATAATATAGCTCTGCCCCATGCGAAGTCGAGGCGGGTTGCTAGTAATTGTAATACTTCGTAGAAGCGTTTCAAAATTATTCATAATTTTCCACAAAATTATGGATTATTACGCAATGATTTCAAAAGAACTGCTATCAGAGTATTAGCATACGATTATAGCGTTCATGGAAGAACTTACCGAAACACTTAATATTCAAGGTTGTTCACCTTTGTTGAAGTATTCAATGATTATGATGGATGTGGCACCAGCAAAGGTTTTGTGAATAATATTATGTGCTAAATAATATTCTATTATAATTATTTTAGGCTATAGGATTTGCTAGATTTAGGGCCTGTTTCACCACTTTCTGATAAAATGCCGAATAGGCTATTCACAGCTTTTTTGACAGATTCTCCATACTTCATCTGTCAAATTAAGTGGTGGATAGCCTATTCGGCACTTATCAGGAAGTGGTGAAACAGGCCCTTAGTAATTTCTCGTCAAAAGCTAATGGTACTTAGGCAATGTTGCGCAATAGTAAAATATTATTTTTATCTCATTTTGTCCCTTTTCCTTTTTAAAATATTTTTAGAACTTATTTCCTATGCGTTCAATTAAAATCAAATTATGAAACGTAAATTCATACGCTAAAGTTAAACTATAGGTCTACCAGAATCTGATTGCAAAAAGTGAGAAATTAAATTGACTCTAGCAATACCGGGGTGATTAGAATAAAACATTTTGATCTTTTTTTTTTCCTTATAGCGGCTATTTCTGTGTATGAAACATGCAAATATAAAAATTTATCCAATGATCAAGGATATTTTTTGAAAATCTGCCGCTAAATTTTGCCATCAGATTCTGGTAGACCTATATCAAAACTCAAAACTCAAAAAAAAATCAAAACATACGTGTGGCACTCGGGGACTGCCGCTGTAAAGCGATCGCATAACATTTTTTTATCAATTTGTGCAATTAAAATTCGCATACTAGTCGCACAAACACTGTGCCGAAGTCTGTCAACGCCGCATTGACCGGCACAGTCGGAGAGGGCTGTGTTAGGTTTTTTCGTTACAAAATTTCTTGATTCGGTCACCGCGCTCAAAGCCCACGATAAAAGCTATGCAATAGCTTAAAAGTTTTATTTACATTTTCAGCATTTCAGCACTTTTAGCCAACTTTAATATAGTTTCTGATACTACCGTGTTTTTTAGGGTTCCATACCCAAAGGGTAAAAGCGGGACCCTATTACTGAGACTTCGATGTCTGTCTGTCCGTCTGTCTGTCAGCAGGCTGTATCTCAAAAACTGCTATAGCTAGACTGTGTATTTCTGTTGCCGCCATAACAACAAATACTAAAAACAAAATAAAATTAATAATGTAGGGGGGCTTCCATACAAGAAACGTGATTTTTTTGGCCTGTTTTGCACGATTTCAATAATGGTAACAATTAGACACTTGAAATGTTTACAAAATCCTTTATTATATGTGCACTTTAATAATTAATAATAATATTAAAATAAAATAAAAAATGAGAGGGGCTCCCATACAAAAAATACAATTAGTGGCTTACTTTTGGCTCTATAACGGTACGGAAACCTTCGTGCGCGGGTCCGACTCGCACTTGGCCGATTTTATTTCACCCTGTACACAGTGATATGAAGACAGTTAATGGTACTCGATGCATGAAAATAATAAAACGTGATCCAATTGCAAAGATATAATTAAACATTATAGAAAATTAATGGCGCTCAGTCAGTTTCAGCCGTAAAACAGCAGCAGTAAACTCGACAGAACCCGTAAACTCGCGATTTAATGGCCGCCGTTGCACGCGAATAAAACATTATCAGTTTTTTTTAATTATTGAAAAGAAATTAATCACATGCTTTACGATATTCATAACGGTTGCTTGTATGACTTTTTGAGGTAATTCGAGCGATCATTCTAGATTTTTCTATGTTTTTCTAAAGCTGTTGGGTTCAAGCCTTCAAGGTCTCTAACTTATGTCTTGTATGCATGTACTATGTCGCAGCATTCATATTTGAGTGCCAATTTATTCGCTTCCTTCTAAAACTTCATAAACCGATTCATATCTCCCGTAGAAAATCAATGTATATTATAGTATAGTCTTTAATAAAGAATTTTAATTAAATAAAAACGTGGTTTTTGTGGGATTATACACGCTTTACAGCGTGCATTTTTGATTTGGAATGAATACAAGTTTAGTCCTTGTAACGGACTTGGGATTATTTTTAATCTGGGGGCACGGCAGTGCCCCCTCCAAGTCGAGCAAAAAAGCGGCACGGCCGTACTATCCTTTTCTCGAACCGATTCAGGCTCTTTTTGACCCCCTATAACTTCATTGTGGATAAACCAACAAGCCTGAATTTTCAGTTGCTAAGCAAGCATTGTACAAACATGGTATATTTAAAATTTTATTCAATTTGCACCAGGAGTTTAAGAACTGTAACTTGTTAAAGTTTCTTAATTTTGTCACTGACTGACTGACTGACTGACTGACCGATCACCAAAAGTCTAAGGCACTTCTAGCAGACATAGAACCAAAACCATTCAAATTTAGAATATAATTAGTGTTTAGTGTCTAAATCAAGGAAAAATTCAAATATTTCAAAATTTCTGTCCAGTTTTCTAGTTACACTAACTTCGTAAATAACTTTGTAATCCCATATAAATGTATAGGATTACAAAGTTACATTTGCGGTTTATGAATAATTGTACCCGTACCATCAATATCTCCGGTTTATCGTCGGTAGAGAGATATCTAGCTAGTGTTTAGGGTCTTAATTAAGGGAAAACCTAATAAACATTTCATAATAACTGTCCAGTTTTCTTCTTCTTTTTCTAACTTCCTGAATAACTTTGTAATCCCATATACATGTATAAGATTACAAAGTTACATTAATTGCAATTTATGAATCATTGTACCGGTACCATCGACATTTCCGTATGTATATTCGAAGGAGTAATAGTTGTAGATAGATATCTATATATATGATGCACTAGCTTTTGTCCGCGGCTTCGCTAGCGTGGAATTCAGAAATCGAATACAGATCGACTTGGACATCGCATGAAAACACAATGTATCTTACAATTTATACATAATTATTATACTTAAGTTTAGTCTATTGCGCTCCATGCGATTGACGCAGGCCCGTAGTGATGTGTGATACTAAACAATCTAATCATGCGATGTCCAAGTTGATCTATTTATTTAAAACGTAAAAGATTTTTAATATTGATATGATAATAACTTACGTAATAACTTGAAACAGAAGGTCCCCTAGGTAGGGATTGAATAAATTAACCGACTTGGTATTGCATGGATCTCATAAATTTTTACGGTATAAAAACTGAGTTGCGAGACTTGGTTTTTTTACAGGATGTTTTTGATGGGATCATTCATTATCATGAGTCTATCATGCAAGTATTGAAATTCAAAAACTAGGCAGCCATCACGTCGTCTAATCCCATGCTAAATAAAAACTTATGTTATGACAATCAGACAACGGATGCACACCGAAAAACTTTACCCTAATTGAGTTATGAATGCAGTCACGTTCTTTAGATTTAGAACTTGACGCTTTTGTAACTCATTTTTGTGGGTTAATACACAAATGCTTAACAGCGGCCAATTACCCCTATTTTTACGGTACGGTTTTGTTATAATATATAAATAATAATATTATAATAATTAACTGTGTAGCTAAGTAATTTTGCGATGCATTAGCACAATGCTCATGGCCTCGCCCCGTCGCGTGCGAATTGCATACAAGTTATTTAATATTTATGTTCTAAATGAATAATATGACTATTAAATTAGTCATTTTAATTAATGGTAAAGTTTTCTGTAATAGGGAATATTATGCAACGGTTGGAGCAGAGGGCGTTATTAGCACATACACGTCATGTCGGAATATTGACAGAAACGTTGTTAAACATCGAACAAAACTTTTTAGTAACTGTCTAGGCTGGTGCTGCCTTAAGGCATCCATTACACGCTCACACGCTCATGCAAGCGACAGTCAATTCCGTCAATCATGAATTATGTTTGACTGATGGTGACTGATGGACTGACGAATGGTATTAGACGGTCACTCAATTCTATTCAATTTTATGTCAGTCAAAGTCAAAATTCTCAAAGGTATAGTTTTCTATTTTTTTTCCTATTTTGTCAGATGTGACAACACTCACTCAAAATTCGTGGCTGATGGTTGCATGAAGCAAAAATCAAAATATCCAGATTTTCGTCAATCAACTTCATGCAACCGTCTGTCACGCTCTTACACAGTAGGTTTTACATCAGTCACAGCCGTGACTGTGGTAAAACTGACAGCAAAACCTACCGTGTAATGCATGCCTTAGGACATATCAATGTGACATTACTACTATTATTATGACATAGATCAAATCAAGTGGAGTGCACTGTTGTACTCTATTTGATAGAGTTAAACGCAGTGTATTGAGTAAATAGTCATTAGTGCTAACAATTGTTAGTGCATGCAAAAGGCAATTTATTAATTGACTAGGAATAAAATAGTGTTTTGATAGCCTACATAAGGAAAACATTATGTAAAATATTTTTTCTATACCGAAACTATCATTATGTCCTATCACCGTTATTCAAGGCCTTTAAACAAAATTGAGATGGTAGTCTTCCGTTTCCTGCCGTAATATTGATCGTTGTAGTTCCTTTTCGGTCTTTTTGGCGCCAAGATGGCGCTACGATGGCGGTAAGATGGTGGTTTCCGGTGTTCACCAGGGCAGGCGCGCGCGCTTTCTTCCTCATTGGCGTCTTGAGTTTTGTGCCGTAAAGACGTATAACGCTGTTAATAATTTATTCTAGATCGTTTGTGGTTTCAAAAATTTTTAATTTAAGTTTTAACATTACATTGTTGAAATATAATGTTGATAAAAGTGTTTGCGAGTGTGTTTCTTCTACATCGTCATCGTCAGATGAAGAACCAGTCGTACAACGGAAGCGAAAATGGGATGACGAGGTATTGCAAAACCTTGTCAAGCAGTTCAGTCAGATCCAAAATTTCTTAGCTTGTGTCTATCCACCTTTGGATACGATTGCGAAGGAAAATTGTGCTAGTAACGTTTTAGATAACACCTACGAAAATATTGATCATGACGCTGTTTCTAATACGTCGAACTATTTTTAATTTTGATTTGACGACCAACCTCAAAGAACCGTCTATTCAGAATGCCTCTGCGGAGCATTTACAGACACTCAATTATTTACTTGCAACGTAGCTTGCAACACTTTATCTAACTCTGACAATTGGTCAAATATCCGTTAATCGGATATTCAAAAAACTTATAACGCCCGGCCTGGTTTTGTCGAATAATAATTGGAGGTTAACGATTAACGAAATACTGTCCTCGACTCTTATAGTCACGTTAATTCACGGACTTCGTCCCCAGAAATGGATCAGGTTATTCAAACGTTGCTTAAGGAATAAGCACAGAATTTTAGAATATGCCCGCGAAACTCGAGTTTTTTATCAAAAATGTTTTAACCCCAAAAAGCGAAGTAACTATGCGCCCTATTTTCAATTAAAAAAAATAAAATTGAACGAGTTTCTAAAGATAAGCAAATTTCAACTGATAAGCTACGCATCGAATACCAGAATTTCTGCAGCCCAACGATTGGCTAATGGTTAGTAAAGATAGACCTAACGCAGGCGTATTATTATCACACACCGGTGTCTCTACACCATCGTTGTTTGAGGTTAATGTACAAAGGTCAACTCTTACAAATGACCTGTTTGCCATTTGGGCTGGCCACTGCCCCCAAAGTTTTCGCGTCCCTGACAAATTGGACAGCAGAATTACTACTAGTACTAGGTATGCGTATAGTTGCTTTCTTACACAATTTCGTAATTGCATGCCAGGATAAAACGAAAATATTAGAACAGACTTGTATCACACGAGCTTGATACGATGCTCAAGCTAGGTAAGGTTGTAATTAATAAGATTAAATCCCATACTTAGCCACAAAAGGCTTTAGAATATTTAGGTATTTTTTGGGACACATGGAACAATCGAAAATCCATTCCAGATTCAAAAGTTCAGAAGTTAAATTCTAGAAAAGCAACTCTCAGAGAAATATAGAGCATTGTCGGTCGTCTAAATTTCGCTCGACTAGCATTTCCACAAGGTCGCTTAAATTATCGAAGTCTTTTGCAACCCATTGCAACAGTGTACTTGGATGTAGCCCCTATGAAAAGCAGTCTCTACCTTTTCACGCTATTGAATTAGAATGGTTGTTAGCTAATTGTAAAAAGTCTTCTCGACTTCACCTCCCCAAATCTAACTACGGACGCTTCCGACTCTGGTTGGGGACCGGATTTAAATGATGTATTTTTAACGTGAGATTGGCCTAATGATGAAGAAAATCTTCATTCAAATTATTAAATAAATAAATAAATAAAAAAGAAATGTTAACAATTTTAAAATGTTTACGCGAATACGGTCCTACGCTAAGTAAGTCGTCTCTGCTTCTGCAGTGCGATAGCAAATCTGTAGTGGCATACTTAAGAAATAAAGGGGGGAACAAATCAAATTCTCTAATGAATCTGACTTATAATTATTATTAGTTTTTACATTTTAGATCCATTCGATATATTATACCGCGTCACATTCCAGGCCGGTACAACAATACAGCAGATCGATTGTCGAGAAAATCTTTTCTCCCCGAATGGCATCTAGCCCCTGCGGTGACCGACATCATCTTTCGGAGGTGGGGCATGCCCGAGATCGACTTATTTGCATCAACCCGAGCTCACGTGTAGTGGCAAAGTATGTCAGCTTAGACCAGAGGGATCAAAGGACGTAGACACAACGCGTTTTCATGGGAATAGACCTTCAGTCTGGCTTGGGTATTTCTACCTCCGATTTTGATGCCCAGAGTATTGATGCATCTCAATCGTGCGAAAGGCGTGTTCTCGTGGCCCCAGGCTTTATGGAAAGTGGATCTTAAAGTCTCGAGTCACCGCCGTTCACGGTTCGGGACGTGGAGTCAAACTTTATGTACTTATCTATCAACGGCCTTTTCTCCTCCACGAGTACAAAACCTGACGATGGAGATTTGGATAAGATGGTTAAATTGGTGCAAAGTTTTGGGGGTCCAGCCTACTAACTCCTCGGGGTCCCAATTAGTGCACTTTTTAACTGATTAACATTTAAAACATAATCTAGCAAAACAATCCTAGTTCACAAGTCAATTGTTTCTACACTTTGCAGTACAAAATATAATAGTGCAAGTCTTGCCTCTCATGTTTTGGAAAAGAAAAATTTGAACACCATATTTTCAACAAATAATGTTCAAAAATGTAATAAGCCGAGTACAGTTTGTGCCATTAATGTATCTACGAGTAGCGTAAATTGTGAAAATTTATTTGCAGTTTTCAGGCGATGCGCCATTTTAATATTACTAGCTGTTTGACCGAGCTTTGCTCGGTATCCGATGAAAATGACATTTTCTAAAAATGATTCCTAGCTAGATCGATTTATCGCCCCCGAAACCCCCTCTATACTAAATCGTTGGAGCCGATTCCGAGATTCCAATATATATATATATATATATATATATATATATATATATATACAAGAATTGCTCGTTTAAAGATATAAGATTATAATATTTATATTCGGATCGTAGAGTGAAACTGGACTTTATTAATCGTGTGCGTGTCACAGGGCAGTGTTGTAGATGACAATGAAAGTGATACTGTGACTTTCTGACCAATGTACGGTTCTAAAACCGATTCAGAATCCCACAATCTATTAGGTTGGAAATTCTTTTCGAACAGTGAAAATCCAAATCTTGATCCCGTACTAAAATTAGTTGTTCTAGGTAGCGATAGACGGAAAGAAGCCGGCATCAAAAATTTATTTGTATCAGATCGGGGAGTACCAAAATCTGCTTCTAGAACAGCAATTTCTGGATGGGTTAAGTTGATTTTAAAAGAAGCCGGTATCGAGGCAACTCCGGGAAGCATACGGTCTCCGTTGCCTTTTAAAAATACTATACAAAAGAAGCTTATAAGCCGATTTTTACCAGTAATTCTTAACTAATCTTTTTGAACCCGTTACTAGTTTTGTTAAAATTTAAAATATGTACTTTAATGTAATTTTGAACAAATTGTAATTATTAAAACCATGCACAACTTAAAATACTAAGTAAATCATTTAAAAATATAATATAACAAACTCCTGTCTCATAATCATTTTGATTCTTCACATTGGCGTCTTGTTCACCAGGCGACAACAAACAATATCTCAATTTTGTTTAAAGGCCTTGAATAACGGTGATAGGACATAATAAAACTCTTATTATGTCCGGAACCTTATTCAAGGCCTTACAGTAAGGTCTGCCTGGTGCTAAAAAATTGAGACTGCAATGAGGAAGAAAGCGCGCGCGCCTGCCCTGGTGAACACCGGAAACCACCATCTTACCGCCATCGTAGCGTCATCTTGGCGCCAAAAAGACCGGAAAGGAACTACAACGATCAATATTACGGCAGGAAACGGAAGACTACCATCTCAATTTTGTTTAAAGGCCTTGAATAAGGTTCCGGACATAATAAGAGTTTTATTGGTAGGTAAAACTCTGCTATTAAATAGTTTTTCTGTCTGACTGCTTAGTAAATAGGATATTAAACTGTATAATATTACTTATCTATATTATTACTAGATAACGCCCGCAACTCCGTTACGTTAAAATTCGTTTATCGCGCGGGAACCGTACATTTTCCGGCCTTTTCCGAGACTCAAAAGTATCGCCACACCAAATTTCAACAAAATCGGTTCAGCGGTTTTTGTGTGAAAACTGAAAAGGTTACAAACAAACGGACTTTCGCAGTTATTAATATTATTAGTAGAATAGTAGGATGTTCATTTGTCTATGTCTCAAAACTATCTGTCGTCGTGATATGTTTTGTTTAGTCAGACAATATTCAGAAGCTAGGTATTTGTCTGTGGTCGAGACACATTTGTTTCGTTGAAAAATCCCTTTTTGTTTTGCCGTTTCGTTGGACAATGCACCTGGGGCGCAGTCAGTCTGGATTCTGTCACTTCAAAGCCATTTCACCTCACATTTCACAAAAGTTACCTCGTGAAAACATTAGACGCTAATTTCTTTTTTTCATTCAGTGTGAATGATTATTCACATTATCAAATTAACATTTTATTCTTTTTTCCATTTTAGGTCCTTCACGTTTTTAACAAAATACAACTCAAGAACTTCCTAAACTTTTAAAACTCATTTCCCGACGTATCCGGGAATTGCTGTTTTCCACAAAAAGTCCACAAATTCGTAGGCGGAGAGGACCTTTGTGAGTTTTGTTAAGCGCGTTGACTCCTGATATTGTGTTGTAACAATTTCTTTAAGCCGTAAGCCGCTTACGATCCGATTATTAAATTCTTGACGAGGACGAGTCACGTTGAAGAAATAACTTTATTATTATACTCGAAATTGGAATTGTGGCTTGTGCTTTATAATACAGGTAAATATTTGTACGGAATAAACTCTGTTCTTTGCAACTTTTAACATTGCCACAACTTATATTTACTAAAAAAGTAGCTTTAACTATTAAAATACTTAACCGTCGGATTTTTTACCTCGTAATTTGTAACATTATTATAATAATACGCTTTTACCGCCGTCTACCAGTTCAGGATCTTGATACGTTTCTTAAAGATAGCAATTTAATATTGAACCTTATTAACTACACAAAAAATAATATACATTTCAATGATACTTATTGATACTACAATGATAATTATTTCATACGTGGAGAGCCATGCTTCGGCACGAATGGACCGGCGCGACCGAAGAAATACCACGTTCTCACAGAAAACCGGCGTGAAACAGCGCTTACGCTGTGTTTCGCCGAGTGAGTGAGTTTACCGGAGGCCCAATCCCCTACCCTATTCCCTTCCCTACCCTCCCCTATTTCCTTCCCTTCCCTTCCCATCCCTACCCTCCCCTATTACCCTATTCCCTCTTAAAAGGCCGGCAACGCACCTGCAGCTCTTCTGATGCTGCGAGTGTCCATGGGCGACGGAAGTTGCTTTCCATCAGGTGACCCGTTTGCTCGTTTGCCCCCTTATTTCATAAAAAAAATGAAATTTTTAGAACTGCGTTTCACCGTGCTGCGTAGCCCGCAGCTGTATATTGTAGTAGCGGAAAAAGTTGCCAGTCAACAGAATATTCTAATCGGCAATACAAAGTGTCTTTCAAGACAAGTCACAAAAACATACTCGTATTAGGCAGGCCGTATTCGTTTTCCTAATGTTTTCCGTATTCGTTTTTCTAATGGAATTCGGTGAAACGTAACGTACGTTACGCGCCAGTTAACAGCTTGCACGTGTTTTTCCGTTCGGAAAAAAGCGGACGTGTACGCTAGTTGATGTGTTTTCTACAGATCCATGCATTCTGATTTCCAAATCCGGAAAACGAATTCGGAAATAAAATGTGGAAAACGCGTGTATGCGGCCAGCCCTAGATTCTTAGAGTTATATCAGACCGAAATGCGACGCGCAGATGCATTTCTAAAGTACTGAATTAACAGATTTCGATTGCGTGAGATGTTTTGCAAGTCTGTCAAATCCACGTGTTGTGTTGCGGTCTGAAATAACCCTTCATTGACATTAATAGAGCCATATTTAGAACGCAATAGAGTGTTGACTGCAGAGGCATAAATATTATATTAATTATTATACGGTCTTACTAAGATTTAAATACCTTTTGAACAGTTGATTAGAAAAAAATTCAGTAGGTACAATATAATGGTCTCAAAACAACTGTTCAATAGATGTTTAAATCTTTTGTGGTAAGACCGATAGAGTTTAAGTGACTAAACACACCATGCCGAAGTTCCGCGGCGGAAGTTCGGCATGATTCCGCCTGTAATGTATTTTAAATTACCGATGACACACCATGCCGTCGCGTTATATTGTATGCGTTTGACATTGCTGACGTAATCATGCCGAACTTCCGCCGCGGATCTTCGGCATGGTGTGTTTAGACAGTTAGAATAAAATATATTCATAGTACAGTAATACATAATATTATCTATCTATGGGCGTACCCAGGATTTCAGCTAGGGCGGGGGCAGCTCGTACCTTCAAAAAGATAATTAATCGGTCTGGTAAAAAAATCATGAAAATTGACTTTTTTTAATCTGACTAAAAAGATATTTTGTTTCCAATACTTCATTTTGCGCAGAGTAGATAACACGTTTCAAATTTCCATTTGCAAGGAAAATTGACGTTTATTTCTGCGCCCCCCTCCCCCCGCTGCCCCTACCTGGGTACGCCCATGTATCTGTCGCAGGGAAAAGAAGATATCAGGGATATCCCGAAATCCCTAGGGATATCACGAAATCGCGGTAGATACCGAATATTCTTGTTTCTTACGTCTTCTTACTAAACAAATCTAGTGATATGTCATTTCACTAAACTAAATCTAGTGAAATGTCAGAAAAGCGGATACCGCCGAATAAAAATCGAGCTACGCATTTCTCTCGCTCGCTCTAATACCCTATCACTATCTTATGGGGGCGACTAACCCTAAATTGATGATTTTATAATTCATTTTTATACTTGGAAATAAGCCCCGAATTGTTTCATTTTGTAGACATAGATACTACATTATATTTCCGAGAATCAGACCTAGCAAAAACACGATATCTTAAAATTTTCTCGATCACAAAGATGCATCTAATTTTCACGAATTTTTCATATATTGCCATAACCGTGCATTAAACTAAGTTAATATTTTAACACATTGTATAAAATTCTATCATTGAAGAACTGACCTAGCGGATTTTTTAAATGTTACATATTTATCGAGTTATAAAGAAAAAAATAATTTTCTTTTTATTTAAATGAATCCGCGTCGTCCTTTTTCACCTGGCATATGAAAGACGGGCGTGAGTGTGAAGAGAGGACGATTTTTTGCGTTAGTCGCCCTCTTAACGCGAATGGGGATTATCAGCGTGAAGGGATCTTATTATCGGTATTGAGTTATTAATATCCCCATAATATACATTTAACAGGCTATCGAACCATGCAAGTAAGTAAGTGCGCGTAAGTCTGGAAAATATTAAAAAATGTTGAAACTCGAGAGTCGTAAAAGGTGATATTTAGAAAATCGCATTCAAACTTAACGTACACGTAACAATTTAACGACTAAAATCACACGAGCCGCGCCAGCTCGAGCGACGCATTTGTTTCACTCCCACTAGTGCCCGTGTGGGTATTAGAGCGAGCGAGAGAAATGCGTAGCTCGATTTTTATTCGGCGGTATCCGCTTTTCTGACATTTCACTAGATTTAGTTTAGTGAAATGACATATCACTAGATTTGTTTAGTAAGAAGACGTAAGAAACAAGAATATTCGGTATCTACCGCGATTTCGTGATATCCCTAGGGATTTCGGGATATCCCTGATATCTTCTTTTCCCTGCGACATATCTATCTCTTTCACTCTCGTGAAACTTCGCATACTTTGGTATATTGTAGAACTGAAAACTGTCCAAAAGTACCTACCTACGTTGTAAAATAGGAATCAATAATATTCCTTCTCACACTTAGGAAGGCTTAGCGTTAACGACATGTGTCATTGGGCCGGCCTTCCGTTGGCCTCAAAAGCCTTAAACCTTTTACGGTTATGGAAATTTTCATATGTGCCGTGTTTCAACAAAATTGCTTTTAACGTCATGGCAATAATGTGCGAAATGCCTCAAATAATGTCATATAACGAGAAGATAAGAAAGGGTTAATACATAGACTTATAATATACCGTGTGTAACAAAAATAAGTGATAATACTTTAGGGTGTGTACGTGTTCCTTGTAGAGAGTTCACTGTTAAAGTAGCAGCTCTGAAAGATGAAAAAATTTTTTCACTTTTGTATGGGCAATGGCTCGAGCGTCACGAGTTTCCCCATACAAAAGTGAAAAACATTTTGGTATTTCAGCGCTGCTACTTTCACAGTGAACTCTCTACAAGGAACACGTACACACCCTAAAGTATTATCACTTAGTTTTGTTACACCCTGTATACTTATAGGTTTATGGGTTAATACGATTATACCTGGCATTAAAAAGGTATTCAAGTAGTTTTGTTGGTATTAATTTTGTATACGTTGACGTGGGAGAGCCATGCTTCGGCACGAATGGGCCGGCTCGACCGGAGAAATACCACGTCCTCACAGAAAACCGGCGTGAAACAGCGCTTCCGCTGTGTTTCGCCGAGTGAGTGAGTTTACCGGAGGCCCAATCCCTTCCCTTTTCCCTTCCCTACCCTCCCCTATTTCCTTCCGTTCCCTCCCCTATTCCCTTCCGTACCCTCTCCTATTACCCCTTAAAAGGCCGGCAACGCACCTGCAGCTCTTCTGATGCTGCGAGTGTCAATGGGCGACGGAAGTTGCTTTCCATCAGGTGACCCGTTTGCTCATTTGCCCCCTTATTTATACGTGGGAGAGCCATGCTTCGGCACGAATGGGCCGGCTCGACCGGAGAAATACCACGTTCTCACAGAAAACTGGCGTGAAACAGCGCTTGCGCTGTGTTTCGCCGAGTGAGTGAGTTTACCGGAGGCCCAATCCCCTACCCTATTCCCTTTCCTACCCTCCCCTATTCCCTTCCCTTCCCATCCCTACCCTCCTCTATTACCCTATTCCCTCTTCAAAGGCCGGCAACGCACCTGCAGCTCTTCTGGTGCTGCGAGTGTCCATGGGCGACGGAAGTTGCTTTCCATCAGGTGACCCGTTTGCTCGTTTGCCCCCTTTTTTAATAAAAAAAAAAACATAATACCAGATGGCTCCCGTACTGTCTATTGTGCCGCAACTACGAGTAAGTTGCGCTAAAATTCTTTTTCGGAAAAATTTACATATCTTAACTAGACTAGATGGGTCCCGCAACTCCGTTGCGACAAAATTCGGGCGGGAACCGTACACATTTCCTTGAACACATTTCCAAGAAGTTGCTTTCCATCAGGTGACCCGTTTGCTCGTTTGCCCCCTTATTTCATAAAAAATAAAATAAAAATAAAAACATTTTTCGGGATAAGATGTTATCCCGAAAAAATATCCTATGACCTTCCCCGGGATTCAAAGTATCCCCATACCAAATTTCAACAAGATCGGTTCAGTGGTTTGAGCGTGGAGAGATATCAGACAGACAGACAGACACACTTTCGCATTTTTAATATTAATAAAGATGTCCTCTCCCGGGAAGTAAGAAGAGATTATTACAGACTGATAGACTCAGAGCTTGACAGATAGGCACTTGCGTCTATATTATTAGTATGGATAATGAAGTGTAAAAACAAACAGAACTGCGGTTAAATTATAATAATTAAAACTGGGAAACGCATGCCACATAAGCATGCAAAGCATTACTTTCAGTAATTGAGCTAGGTAAATAGAACAGAAATGTAAATAAAGGGCTGCACAGAAATAGATAGTGTTCTGCAATTAACTGAGCACACAGCGAGCTAACGAGCTAAGTGAAGCTAACAAAATGAGGCAAGCGTATAGTTAGAAAGCTAAATTTGATACCTATTTGCCGTAGCTTCTTCTCTAACTATTGGCACCTTATACACAATTTAGTTTCTGGACACCTAAAGGTTGACTGGTAGAGAATACCATTTGGCATTAAGTCCGCCTCATACCATCATTGTGCAAAAAGTATAAATAAATAAAGATTTTTTGAAAACACAAATTAAAATAAAACTAGCTAAATTTAAGTACCATCGAGGAAGTTAATTCCTATGCAATTGACAGACCAACGTTATTTGGTCGAATATGTCAATTCAATGTTAATTGTGATCTGTCAGCTGGGTTTGACGTAACGCGACCAAATTACTTAGGTCCCCGATTTGCATAGGAATCAACTTCTCTGATAGTACATAATATACGCGTAACTTTGTGATATTTGTCCCAAAAAGTTTTAAAGAAAATTAATATTTGGGGAGATTGTCAGAAATACTCTTTGAAAATAGCACATAGCGTTGGAGTATAGAATGGCATCAAGTTTCATCAGATCGTAAGATGCACCCACAAACAACTAAGGGTATGATGCACCAAGCCAGACAACTCGACGCCACACCCTCATACATAAAACACTGCATTTTACGATACTTTACAACTAAAATATAGCGCGGAAAGTTAAACTTTAAACAACACTTTATGACTCTGTCTTCGATAGAATACAAAATTGAATTTCGAATTTTGTAATTTACATTTTATACTTCGGTCACCGTCTTCGGTGCTTACAATAATGTAGCGCGGAAAGTAAATTTTGATGCTTACAACAAGTTATAAAACCATAAAAAACTGACGTCGTCGATAGTTCTGTATAAAATTGAATTTGGAGTTTGTGGTTGTCATTTTAAAGATAAAACTTCTTGATACTTTAATGCAACATAGCGTGGGAAGTAAAACCTGATACTTATAACAATTTATGAGACTGCTATTTGCGAGAGTTCATGGGCGTACCGATGGGGGGGGGGGGGGGGGGGGGGGCAGGGGGGCAGCTGCCCCCCCCTGGATCATGTTCACGTCCACACTAAATATATTATCTAGTACTTTTATGTATAAAAATTAAAAATTAAAAAACGAATTTTTGCCATTTGTTTGCAATACAATATTTTTACAATTAAAAATTATTAATTTTTGATTCTTTATAAACACCTATCTTATGAAAAATCTGATTTGCCCCCCCCCTGGCCCAGAACCTGGGTAATTTGCCCCCCCTGGCACCAGAAACTGGTTAATTTGCCCCCCCCCCTTGGCCCAGAACCTGGGTACGCCCATGCGAGAGTTGTTATACAAAATTGAATTTTAAATTTTGTGGTTGCGTTTTATAGATAAAACTTACTATATTATGTATAGTGCTTAAAATGTAGAACGAAAAGTCGAATTCGATACTTTCTCGTTTCAATGTTTATGATACATATTTGATAGTGTTAACTTATAAGCATAATAATATAGAATTAAATTTTATATTTGGTGGTTGATATTTACGAGAAAATATACTAATATTGAGCTTAAGATGTAGAAAAGAAAAAGTTGACACTACTATGGTTGATACTCGTACTACGATACATCAACGGCAAAGTTTTGTTTTGTGGATTTTTGTATACTTAGTGTGTTTGTTGCGGCCGCGTAGTACTATACCGCGTAGTGCGGTGCGTAATAAACGTTAACGACGTAAATATAAAGTTTCGTCACAGTACATTAGGTAGATACAATAAAACAAATTATATATTTTTTAAATTTTGTAAAAAGTAAAAGTCCTAAAAATCGTAAACGTTTTGTGTCGCGTAGCCTCGCGCGTCGCTGCCGCGTAGTGTCGCTTGCGATTCAGTTATCACACAGCAGCGAGCTAAGTCGCTTCTCGCAGAAGAACACGAACTTGTCCTCGTAGTTGCCGGAGCAGAAGAGGTCGTCTAGCAGGGCGCCGCGCGTGACACCGCCGCAGTACTGGCCAATGGTACCCTCGTTTGACGTCTTGTTGTTAGGCTCCCCTTTGTTCCACTTCGCGTACCCAGCCTGCTCAAGCGTTTGCCCTAGTAAAGAAGGAATTACGTATGACAGTGTTTCCCAATTTTTTTCATCCACGGACCCCTAGAAAATCAAACACGGTTTTCTCGGAAAACCTTAATAAAATAAACAGCAAAAATGTAGGATTCATCGTGCCAACTTAAATTAGCGATTACGAGACATTTGCATTTATGGATGACACCTGGTCACGGATGACACCGTGGATCCTCATACATATATTCGTGAACTCCCAGGATCCACGGACCGCAGGTTGGGAAACACTGATATAGGATAATGGATATAATATTATTGCAATGTTTTCACGCTAGAGGCAGCACCAGCATAGACAGTAAACAAAAAGTTTTAAATTTAATTGTTAACTTAAAATGTTATGTAATGTAAGAGTAGTCATAAAATAATATTAAATAGGTACTAAAGTAGTTTAAGAATAGTATATAAACAGAACGTCTCTCCCAAACCGACAAACCTTTTAGGTTTTTGTATGGGAAACTATGTCATGTTTTTCTGTAAGTTTATTGTAATGCTTTGAATAAAGGAATAAAAAAAAAAAAGTTTTGTTTGATGTTTGACAACGTATAGGTATTCTGATATGACTTGTGCAACATGTCGGATTATTTACTATAATATATGATACAGGAAGCGATCATAATATAAGTTGTTTCATAGGCAGATGTCGGACGTACATCATTTTCAGACCCCAACGACCAACGTGATGCGTAGATGAATTTTGTACTAAATTGGCAGATTTCAACTGCGCGAGACGTCTTGCAAATCTGTCAAATCCATACAAATTTAGAAACGCATCTACCCGTCACGTTGCGCTCTGAATTGATCCTAAGTTGGCTTGGGCCGGACAAAATATAATGGCAGATGCAACTGTAGTATGACACCATACTTCCATATCATATTTTAATAATGTCAAGGCCATGATTTGATTTAAGGCGAGAATAAACCCCAATTTGTTATTCCGTGACTCCCGGTTTACCTAGTTCCAATATAATAACGAAGTGTTAAAAAATATGAGATATAAAGCACAATATTCAAAATACCTTAAACCATAAACATTTTAATAAAACGTAATACTTTGGCTGTAATTAATTTACAAACTTACCTCCGAAAAAACTCTATTTCATCGAAATATAAGTATTAACTAGGATAATTGTACATTTTATTTGAATAAATTGTTAGTAAATCTATATTAAAAATTCTTTAACCAAACAATTTTGTTTCTTAATATTTATTTCCAAAGATATTTAAAAAAAAACATGAAAAATAGAGAAGATCCGCCTGAGAACCTGTAGTTTTATGCTAAGCTAAAATGAATCTTATTGCGATGCATATACGCTTGGTCTTTGGTTGTGTGCAAGGTTATCGTTTTTGATTGAGATTAATCCCCGCCTTAAAATGATTTGCTAGAATTCGGTGATTTAATTTTTCCACCTTACCTTCAATGGTCAACCATTCTCCGTGCTCGTTCCAGTCGTGGAAACCGATGAATGCAACCTCCTTGTAAAAATTGCCAGGAATAGTATTGCTAGGGTTCCTGGCAAAGATATCAGCAATGACCTGTAATAATTTGAAAATAAATTGGATGCCGAACACAACTCTGTTGCGCCAAAATTAGTTTATCGCACGGGAACCGTACATTTTTCTGGGATGTGGTTTTGACGTGAAGAGGTAACAGACAGACAGACTGACACACTTTTGCATAATAATGAGTCTAAGGCTCAATTCACACCGGAATGGCAGAGGCGAGGCGAGCAGTGGCCTCTTGCGGCCGCCGGCGCGCGGCGGCGGTGATTTCTCAAGCGATACTATGTATTACAATAATGAAGATAAAGTTTAAAATCATGACACTGAAACTGCTCGCCTCGCCTCTGCCATTCCGGTGTGAATTGAGCCTAACCTTTGTTTTTTGGACTCCCGAAAGAAAATGTCCACCAAAAAAAAAAAAAACTGAAATCGGACTTGTAGTTCCAGAGATATTCGAACACAACACAACACTTTTGAAAGGCACATTTATTCAGACGCTCAGACTAACATAATATACGAAAATTGGGCAGTTCTGGAAATATTACATACATCCCAATTAAATACGGTCGAATTGATAATAATTTTCTTGTTTTTGAAGTCGGTTAAAATGGATAACTCATGACTCACACATACCCCGACCGATGTCCCCAATCCGTTGGGGATGCGTAAAGCATTTTCATCATTTCCCCATGAACTGGCCGGTTTTAGAATTACCAGCGCCCTGGGCAAGATTTCAGACGCCTGCCCCTTTTTGTTTACCTTCGGCGCCCTGGGCGTCGCCCCCCTTACGCCGCTACTGCCTTCAATCAAAAGGGGTCACTGACCTTGGCTTCTTGATCACTGTTGATGATGGCCAAATGGCCACCCTCGGCGGCGCAGGTCATGTACGCGCGGGACCAGGTGCGGGGCTCGCGGTGGAACTTGTAGCAGCTGCCGATCCGAGCGTCCAACTTGTACTCTGCCATGACGGACAAAAAAACGAAAATAATAATAAAATATCTTTTTATTCAAAAAAGGTATTACAAATATACTTTTTGAACGTCGTAGAAAGAACGTAAAAACTAAGATGCCTACCGTCGGTACGCGAACTAACCCGGCGGGAAGAACCGGCGTAAGAAACTCGCACGGGGCCACCTTTTACCAAAAAGATGGAAAAATAATGTTTTGAAATAAAATATTATTTTTCCATCTTTTTGGTACAAACAATACAGTAATTTGGTACAGAACAATGTAACAAACAGCTACTTACAGCTATGTAACAAAAAATAAAAGTAAAGTAACCTGCATGGAGCCACCCTAAAATACCCAATAATACCTCTATGTGTAGTGTTTAGTAAAAAGTGTGAAGAACACTGCAGTGCTCCGCACTTTTCTTGTGTTCAAGGTACATCTAGAAAATTTTGGGAGGTACACAACAAATTAACCAGCGTGTATAGGGATGCTCTGAGTTCGTCCCTTCGTCGATCGTCCTGCGGGGCTAAAATGGTCGCTTTGGAGAATCATGATTAGAATCATAATATGATTCATTTTTTAAAATAGCAAAATGCAACTCTGCTTGCAATTCATGTCTAGTAATTTCTTAGAGCATTAAACCAGTATTTTAACCAGAGTAATTTCTACTGATTTGACATTTGTCAGTTTGACAGTTTTGACAATTCATTTGCTCAATTGATCGAGAGGAATTGCTAAATGTGACCATTTTAGCCCCGCTGAGATGTACCCTTTTTTATTCTTATAAACTAGGAATAATTACAATGACATTTTTGAGGCACACCAACTATTGGGCATAGTACACCAGTGTGCCGCGGTAACATATTGTGCTCTTTGCGAAACATTGGTGTAGATGCGACAGTCTAGTTGAACTGCCCTAGTAGACAAGTGGCAAGCGATTATCGTAAACGCTAACAAAATATATGCGATTTGACATAAGTCATTGCTTCGCTAGCGAATACTAATGTCAAATCCCATACATTTTGTGGCGTTGGCATTTACGATAATCGCTTGCCACTTGTCTAGGCCCTGGCCAGCTAACTCAACAATCACGAATTTCTTAGAAAGCAAAATTCCACTACTACCGAACCAACTACTACTACTACCAACCGTTATCGACGGTACCACATTCGTTGAGCAGCATGTTGGATGACTTCTTATAGCACAAGTACGGATAGGCGTCAGTGCAGTTGACATCCGCTAGCTCCCCCTCTGACGTCATCAGGAGGCAATTCTCCTCGTTGTTGAAGTTGTTAGGCTCGTTCATCGCCCATTTGTGAGGAATCTTCCGCAGCGGAACTCCTGCGAATGTTGAAACCGGAACTATTAGATAATTTGATTCATAGTCAGATGGTGGACCCTTTTTTTAAACGGGTTTTGGCCCACCACATTCCCACCGCTGTATGTCCTGTGCCGCCAGGATCGACAGCGGTATCCAACCACGAAAACCCTTTGATATGATCTCAGAGAGCCCGAGGGACATGATAAAGCTGTCTTGGGACCCACAACGAAATTAATCAGAACAAGATAGGAGGAGTTAAAAGTACTTATACAGCTCTGTTTTTGCTTCCCATAAAAAGCGGGAGACAGCACAAAGTTGCAGTGGTGGACCTGCATAAATTGCGTTGACATAATCCGACCAAATGACATAGGTCAGTCATTAAACCAATATATTCGATGGTACAACTGAGAGAAGCACCCGCGAACCGTATACTTTTCTTTCAAATAAATGTATGTCTTTTCCCGTGAACTATTGCCGATTTCATTACAATCAATAAATTAGTTTTGGAGTAAGTATCCAAAGCATTTTGGTTTACGTACATATTAGGTACTGACTTTTAAAATAAAAGTTTGTTTGGACCGAAACTATCGCATAAATACGAGGCGATATTGCAGTGTCAGGTCACGAGTGCAATGATGAATAATTATTAAACCGAAATTAAAAACAATTAACTACGGATAAGCGTGATAATAAAAAATAAATAAAAAAACCCACTGATAACATTCGTATTTTAATTTATATTTAAAACTAGATGGCCCGGTGAACTTCTTATCACAAGTCATGTCGGTTCCACTGGGTAATAAGAGTAAAAGGAATAGAGAGTGCTCTTGTGTACTGCGCACACACTCGGGCACTATAAAATTACTCCTGCGTGACAGGCCTGGTGTCAATGAAACCGGCCACCCTCACCGAAACTGGTGTGGAAGTTATTATAATTAATTGTTATTACCTTCAACGGAGAAGAAGTCCCCACGCGAGAACGTGGCGTGAATACCCGTGAACACTCCGCAGTCGTTGTCAGTGGGAATGGAACTGCGAAGAGCCGCTTTCAATCCCTCGTTTAATGGCGACGCTAAATTCGCTCCTGAAATGGAAATTTTGAAACTCACGTCTCTAGTAAAGAGATGAGCTAATCCTACAAAATGTATGAGCTACATAGTGCCTCAACTGTTAGACCATTTTTTTTGAAAGGGCACATTTGTTGCAGTGTTATAAATTACTAGCCGTCCTGGCAAACGTTGTTTTGCCATAAAATGATTTTCCCCTATTTCCTGCTTTTCTCTTGAAGTTATTTCTGAATTATTTTTCTACAGACCTCACGGAGGCCGAGACCTTTCCAACGAATGCAAAACCGTAGAAATCGGTTCGTGCGTTCTGGAGTAATAGTGTCAGGAAGGAAAACCCGACTATTTTTATATATTAATAATAAATCGTAATACGACGCCCAATAGAAAATTTTACTGTATTTTCACGCCAGCGGCAGAACCAGCATATACAAAAAAAAAAATTTTGTTCGATGTCGGATTTTTGGTTAGATTATTTACTATATGTGCCAGTAGTCTGTTCCGACCTTTGTATAATATTCTCCATTCAGGCATGTTATAGGACCTTATTGGCAGAAGCCCCAATAATTGGCCATTTGGGCAGTTAAGGGGCTGGGTGTTATCGAAAATCTCATACATACGTAATACCAAAATCGTTTTCTCATACGAAAATATTTAACATGTTTGAGTTATTTTTCAGCTTAAAATAGTAATTACCTAGGTTCCTGCACAAAAATTTACTACAAAATATTTAAACACTAAATTTGTCGTAACCTAACCTAAACAATTTGATATATTTGATTTGTGTAATACTAAAAACAAAAGGTTTTTTCTCCTATTTCCTATTATCAAGGCACGCGGCGAGCGCGTAACCGCCACTGTACAAGGCGCGCTGATATGAATGTTATTTTAATGTCCTTTACGTCGATATTCGTACTGACAGACATCGACCTGCTAATTGTAGGGACTACTGGGCCATAAGCAGTCAGAGTTGGATGGTACCTTCCAAATGACAGCGGAGCCTGGCCTCGTGCCAATTCGCCGGGATGGGGTTATACTTGATCCATCCGTCTGCTGATGGGACATGCTGGTAGTCGCACCTGAACTGCTCGCCATCTGCAACCACAACTAAGCTGGTTTCATTCTAGCTAATGCTTTCAGCTTTTATACGAAGCTTTTCAGTTCTCCAAGATTTGACTAGTCAATCTCTAGGGGTTCTAATCACTAGTGTCTCCCATAGCCACCAGGACTCAGGAGTACCTAAATAAAGTCCAAATAATCCAATCTTTGAAACTGGGCTTGAAATGATGATGAGACCAAAAAATCAAATATTTTCAACAATTCTTACACTTGTCCAAACGTTTTTAGTTAACAATCGACCTTTGAAAAACTGTGCAAGTCTTAAGACTTGTCGATTGACAGGTTGTTTGCTAACCGACCTGTCAATCGACTGATCGATGAATCGATCGATCGATCGATGAATTTGCCCGAGCAAACGACCTTGACCATACAATATTTGACACGTTGCTGAGATCGCACAAAAATCCTATTTTTTACTTATCTTAGTTCAAAATTGAGCAAAAAAAAATTAAAAAGGGGAATATATTGTAGTTAATGATATTATATCTATTGTCAATGTGTTTCAAATAAACTACTAACTACTAGGAAGATACTGAGTGTATGCTTCAATTTTAATAAATTGGTATTACTTTGGAAGCTGATATCATGAGTAAAATAAACAAAAATAGAAAATTTAAAACGGGGAAAGGAATGTTGATATACTGAAGATTATTGCTGTATCTTAACTTTGTAGCTTTCAAATTATGAGTTTATAAGGCTCTAATTATTACGGTAAATTACGGAATCTCCGTAAGGGAAGGTCCTTAAGATCGAATATCAAATATGTAAATAAAACCACAATACAGTACTAAAAAGAGTGACTTACTTATACCAGCGACGATAATGAATAAAAGAAAAGCGACTCTCATGTTCGCTTGTGGTAGGTATACTGTATGACAACTAGTGAGAGTTCAGTTTATATAACTTAAGAGGGTCACAGGTTACCGACATCGAACTGATAATCCGAAAATCGGCCAAGTGCGAGTTTGAATCGCACACGAAAGTTCCGTATTTTGAGCAAAAATAGGCAAAAAATTGTGTTTTTTGTATTTAAGAGACCTAAATTTCAATATTATATCTATTTTTTTAATAAGTTCAAATTTTCGACGACCTAGTTCAAATCCCGCCGACAGAACAAAAAATTTTCAGAGTTCCTGGGTCATGGATGTGTATTAAATATGTGTATTGTGTATGATATAAAAACATCTTAATAATAATTATATTATGTATAGTATAAAATTATTAAATATATATATTCCGTTGTCTGATACCTGTAATTCAAGTACTTCAGGTAATCAGGTACTTAGCACGGGGCCAGACTAACGTGGTGTGAAGCGTCTATACTCTATAGAATATATTATTATAAAATACAATTATTGAGTATTTTGTGAATATTTCAATAGTCTACCTGTTGCCATTATTTATGTCACCAGCTTACCTGTTACCATTTTATATACAGAAGAAAAGGTAAGAAAATGTGTTGGTTGTATATGTATGGGAGGCCCCTATATTAATTTTATTTTCTTTTTATTGTATTTTTATTTCTTATAGTGGCAACAGAAATCCAACTATCTAGCTATTACTATTCTTGAGATACATCATGGAGAAGCGAAGTCTTAGTACTATAATAGGTCCTGTTTTTCCTTTTGGGTACGAAACCCTAAAATTATCAACATCAATGCATTTTTTCTATATTTTTTTAAAATGTTTTTTATGAAATAAGGGGGCAAACGAGCAAACGGGTCACCTGATAGGCAGCAACTTCCGTCGCCCATGGACACTCGCAGCATCAGAAGAGCTGCAGGTGCGTTGCCGGCCTTTTAAGAGGGAATAGGGTAATAGGGGAGGGTAGGGAAGGGAAGGGAATAGGGGAGGGTAGGGAAGGAATATGAGAGGGTAGGGAAGGGAAAAGGGTAGGGGATTGGGCCTCCGGTAAACTCACTCACTCGGCGAAACACAGCGCAAGCGCTGTTTCACGCCGGTTTTCTGTGAGCCCGTGGTATTTCTCCGGTCAAGCCGGCCCATTCGTGCCGAAGCATGGCTCTCCCACGAAATAGTAATGACGTCATCCTAGTAACAACTACTAAAGTGTTGCTAAAATATTACGCCAAAGTCGGAATAGAGGGCGCTATACTAGCACATACAGTAAATTATTCGACTAAAATCCGACATTTTGCACACCTCATATCAGAATATCGATAGAAACGTTATCAACCGTCGCAAAAAACTTTTCATAAACTGTCTATGCTGGTGCTGCATTCTAGTTTCGAAAAATTGTTGTGTGAGGGCGCGATCAGAAGTGCGCGTGTTGTACTAAAGCGTATATGGAAAAACACGCGCACGGCACGCGCGCGGGCTCTGCGCGGGTTCAGCGCGTGTTTTCCCATACGCTATAGTAGAACACGCGCAGAACACGCGCACGTCTGATCGCGCCCTTATGCTCTATTGGATACTTATCCAATCGCGCCCTTATGCTCTATTGTATTACCAAAGTTGACAGAAAATGTTATAAGAATCAAGTCAAAATTTTACATTCCATCTGACTTGATATTTAATATTATGTTATGGTTCATAAACAGTGTACTAATCGTTGAATATACAAAAAAATATATCCTCAGCCCAATATGGAGCAGAAGGTTCTATAGTGGGCTGAGTATATTTTTTTTTGGAAGTCGGTAAAAAAGTAATTTTTTAATTTCAGTACGCTCGTAATTTTATCGAGTCATAATATTCAAATCTACAAAAAAGAGTAGGCGTTTGTGAATATATTATTCAAACTAAAATCTATCTTGTAACATTGCAATAAGATTTAATTTCGCGGTGGGTATAGTTTATACACCTGTCGGTCGTTCAAATTCTATTACATGCTGACTTGCTGAGTGAGTGTAATTTTGGTTGAATAAAGACATGCGACGCGTGGGGAGTTGGGGACGCGTGGACACAGAATATAAAATAATAGTGCTGTGGGCAAAAACAAATGATTTTAGGGTCAACCCTAAAATCATTTGTTTTTGCCCACTGTCTGAATTAATATTCAATTCAGACCGCAACGTGACGCGTAGATGCATTTCTAAATTTATATGGATTTGACAGATTCGCAAGACGTCTCATGCAATTGAAATCTGTCAAATTCATGCTGCGCCGCGCCTCGCCTCGTCGCTTTGCGGTCTGAATTATAATACCTACGCGCTCTGTTATAAGGGATTATATGATATTAATGGTTAAAAAAATCTTAGTTGCTGCAAGAAATACACTATAAGCATGGCTTGAATGAAATGAATACTTATCTAGAAAAAAATAATGTAACATCTAGAAAATTCGCCGCTTTTCTCGCATATCAATGAAAACTGACTCGTACCCACCATTTTAACGGTTGTGAATGTAATATTTTTATTTGCGCGATTACAATACTTGGAATATAATAACAAGAATAATTTTAGTTAAGAAATTAAAACATTTACTCGCTTACCCATATACGGGGTGTAACAAAAATAAATAATAATACTCTGGGGCGTACTGTTATATACTAACCTAGTATATAATAGTGCCTAGCACTACTCTTCCCATTTGATATATAATCCCTGCATTCGGCCCGAGTTAGTTAGTTCCTGTCCATCTTTCTACATCCGCGCGCGGCATTTGCCTGGCTATCCATTTCTAATTCTAATTGTGAATTAAAACTAAGTGTGTTTAAATAAAATCCTTTTTTTTAAAAAGAGGTTTGTAATTGACCGTTTAACATTGGTGGCAGCGCGGCGGGATACCGACTGGGTATCCGTGGAAAACGTCTCCTTCTGTCTTCCTAGCCGGTTTTCGTGAATCGTGTGTGAAAATCGTGAAAATCGAGTGAAAATAAATCGAAAGTGAAAGTGTTCCAAAAAGTAAAGAAAAGAGAAGTGTTGGTGTTTATTCTGCTATCAATAGCATTATTTGTGCTACTCCGTGCTCGTGATGTTCCTGTATTCTTAAATTTTCATCATTGTGTCCTGCCAACTGTGAGTGTTAGGAAAATAATAACTATCCTTTGGGGTCTACGAGTGCAGTTGTTTTCGTCTAAAGACAATTCTAAGAACTAGCTGACTAGCTGATAAGAGCATTGTATATCTCGCTGCACCGTAGCTGTCTATTACACCGAAAGATTCATTTATAATATTATTTTATTTAATATTTGTTCAAAATGTCTTCACCGCAACCACAACAACCACAACAACCATCGCAACCATTAGCTCTACCAAAAACAAGGTCTCAGACACAAATTCAAATTTCGAAAATAGGTCTAGATATAAGTATTTTGTTTAAATTCATAAAACCCTTTGATGGGTCAAGAGAAAAATTAAATTCATTTATATCCAACTGTGATCAAGGCTATGAAACTAGCCACAGAAGATCAAAAACACATACTATTCAAATTCATACTGTCACAACTTGAAGGTAAAGCGGAGTCTACTTGCTCCATTAAGGAGTTCGAGTCATGGGAGCAATTAAATGTTTTCCTAAATAAGCAATTTGGAGAGCGAAATCAAAACACTACGCTCATCTATTAACTGACTTACAAGAATGTCGGCAATTAAATAGTGAACCAGTCAATAAATTCGCGTTACGCGTAGAAACATGCTTGTCAAAATTGTTAACTGAAATTAACCTATCAAATAAAAAGAAAAGCGAGCTACAAGGTCGAATAAGTGCGATGGAAGACCTAGCTTTGCACACATTCTTGATCGGCCTTAAGCCCGAAGTTTCTAATCTAGTGCGCAGTAAAAGTCCCACTAACCTAAATCAAGCTATTAACGAAGCGTTATCCGAAGAAGCAATTATAAATTTATTTAATAAGCGTAATCCACATTCATCATCTTTGTCTCAGCGTCAACCTCCCTCTAATCGTTATGTCCAAAAACCTTCTTATCCTTACCAATTTTCTAAGCCTCAGATGCCAAGATTTAACGAGCAAAATGTGCACAGTCTATTTTGTAGGTATTGCAAAACCCAAGGACACACTATTGAACAATGTAGGAAGCGTGAGTTTAATAATAATAGATTTAAAACTAATACTTTCCAATCTCCACAAAGACCAAACCAGGAACCTTTCAAGCCAAGGCCCGCGCGTATTAACTGCGTCGAAAATGACAATGCATACTATGACGAGTCTCAACCATCCACTAGCTTTGATGCCCCAAATAATTGGAGGTGTCTCGTGAGACCCAACCATCAACCAACAATATCAATATCCACTAATGGCACCGCTTCCAAATCCAAGGACCACACGGGTAACCAGCCCCAAGCAAGTGTCCATTCTTCCAAATCCAAGGACCACACGGGTAACCAGCCCCAAGCAAGTGTCCATTCTTCCAAATCCAAGGACCACAAGGGTAACCAGCCCCAAGCAAGTGTCCATTCTTCCAAATCCAAGGACCACACGGGTAACCAGCCCCAAGCAAGTGTCCATTCTTCCAAATCCAAGGACCACAAGGGTTACCAGCCCCAAAATGGAAACGCTCAAATTAAGTTCCATAGCGCCATACAACAGGGTAACCAGCCCCGAAACGGAGGTGCTTCTAAATCATGCATCACACAGCAGGGTAGCCAGCCCCAAATCGGAGATGCAAATATCCGAGTCACGCAGCAGGGTAACCAGCCCCAAACCGAAGACTCCCTCATAGTCGAACCTGAAAAAAAAGAAATATATGAGATTAATATCGATACAACTAAAAGACGCTTACCCCATGTGCTTGTAGAATCCCAGGTGTCAGATATTCCTTTATCCTTGTTGGTCGACTCGGGTTCGTCGATCTGCTTACTGAAAGAAAGTTGTATATTAAATAGCAAAAAATTAATTAAAGAGCCTATAAAACTTAAAGGCATTGACCCTGGGGACGAGCCAACTTCTACAGAAGGTCACTTTCAATTGAAACTAAAATTTAATGATAAGAAACCGTTAGCATTTAAATTTCATGTAATCAAAGATATTAGTTTACCGTATGACGGAATTATTGGTACAGACTTCTTGTCCGAGTTTGGCTGTAAAATAGATTACACAAATGACACCTTAAAGATAGGAAAATTAGAAATAAAATTACTTTTCACTGAGCCATTTTTTATTGTTCCACCTAGAAGCGAAGCCGTTATTGAATGCTCAGTGCAACAAACTAATTTAAAAGAAGGTATTATCGCTGATCAACATCTTACAGAAAATTTACTTATATCTAATTGTATTGTTAAAATTAAAGATAATTATCGTGTCAATTTAACTATTGCCAATACTTCCGAAAATTACGCTCATGTCAAAAGGAATCTTAGCCTTACCGTTGAACCTTTAAATTTAAATCACATGTGTTCCATAAATTCAAATTTATTTACTCCGGAAAGATCCGAAGCTGTGATCAAAGAACTCCGGACTGAACATTTAAATTCGGAAGAGCGCAACTCTCTTACCAACCTGTGTAGCCAATATCCAGATATTTTCCACTTACCTAATGACCAGCTTACTTATACTTCTGCAATAGAGCACACAATTAGAACAAACAGTAATGTTCCCATCCATACCAAATCATATAGGTTCCCCGAATGTCACAAACAGGAAGTAGAAAAACAAATAAATCAGATGCTTGAACAAAATATAATAGAACCGTCATCTTCTCCTTGGAGCTCACCCATATGGGTAGTTCCCAAAAAATTAGATTCAAATGGCCAACGCAAGTGGCGTATCGTAATAGACTACAGAAAACTTAACGATATAAGTGTGGGTGAAACCTATCCTATTCCACAAATTTCCGAAATCCTAGACCAGCTTGGTAAAAGAAAATATTTTACAACCCTCGACTTAGCTTCCGGGTTCCATCAGATTCGTATTTCAGCCGATGATGCACCCAAAACTGCATTTTCTGTTCCTCAGGGTCATTTCCAATTTAACCGTATGCCATTTGGCCTCAAAAACGCACCAAGTACATTTCAAAAATTAATGAATACCTGCTTATCAGGACTACAAGGAAGCCGGTGTTTCGTTTATTTAGATGACATTGTAATTTACTCATCATAGATAATCTTAAAGCCGTATTCGATAGACTCCGTAAATTTAATCTGAAATTACAACCTGAAAAATGTCAATTTCTTCGTAAGGAGGTAGTCTATTTAGGACACACAATCGGTGAGGATGGTGTAAGGCCAAACCCAAAAATAACAGAAGCCGTAACTAAATTTCCTACACCAAAATCACCTAAAGACATAAAGTCATTTCTTGGACTTGTATCCTACTATCGTAGATTTATCCCTAACTTCTCTAAAATAGCAAAATCACTTACTAATTTACTAAAAAAGGACGCGCCATTTTCTTGGAAGGAAGAGCAACAACTTGCCTTTGAGACTCTTAAACAAAGCTTAATTAGTGCTCCTATATTAGCTTATCCTGATTTTAGCCAACCCTTCATACTTACCTGCGACGCATCTAATTATGCCATTTCAGCAATCCTATCCCAGGGTCCAGTCGGCCGAGATCGCCCTATAGCTTACTCCTCTAGAACCTTAAATAAAGCCGAAATAAATTATTCTGTTACTGAAAAGGAATGTCTCGCTATAGTATTCGGCACAAAAGTTTTTCGTCCTTATCTTTTCGGTCGCCGCTTTAAAATTATTACGGATCACAAACCTCTAAATTGGTTATTTAACTGTAAAGATCCAGGCTCCAGACTGATCCACTGGAGACTAAAACTCGAAGAATTCGATTACGAAATTCAATATAAAAAGGGGAAAATAAATACAAATGCAGATGCACTATCCAGATATCCTGTAAACCCTGTAAATCCTGTACAACCTGAAAAAACTGATTCGCTATATCCGAATCCTACTGAGAGTGATCCTAATAACCTAGATAAGGATCTGATGATCTTTTAGTATCCCCTACTTCTTTTAATTCTGACGAACTTATAAACATAGAAGATTTGAATCTCGACACTTCTGATCCTTTAGCCATTGAACCATTACCTGATATTGATCCATTACTTGAACCACAACCGTCGACAAGTGGACAAAACACTTCTGATCCTTTAGCCATTGAACCATTACCTGATATAGATCCATTACTTGAACCGCAACCATCGATAAGTGGACAAAACAATGTCCCACCTATATCTCCCAATGACAATATCCTGACAACTCCTCCTATGTTGGTTGAGTCTCCGAGAGCACCTCGTGAACCTGAAACAGAAATAAATGATATTATAAATGAAAATAATACTAATTGTTTAACTGATACTTATTCCGAATTCTCGAAAACTCCGTCATCTGTGAAATATAATACTGATATAGTCGAACATAATGATAGCATAATGAAAGGTCAACAGAAAACAATTATAATACCTACATCACTTGATCTTGATGAATCCAATCCATATGTAGAAGAAATTCTTTCAAATTACACAGACTCTGAAACATTCATAAACTCAGAAAAAGAATTGTTTACCTATAAAGAGATCAATTTAACGAATAAAACGTATTATTTCTTATTTTACAAAGTTCATCACTTTGATACATGTTCTTATAAGGACATCTTTGTATCCTTATGTAACCTTAAAAATCATTTAATTCTAAGAGATGAGCATATTGACAAAGTGAGTATTACAGATTTTAGGAATCCTTTCGACAAACATACATATATTAAAATTTATACAATGCTTGCTCATTTATTCCATAACACGAAAATACAAATAAATATTTATAGAAATTAAATTTATTACCCCAGTCCTTCTGAAGTCCCGAAAATTCTTCGTGAAAATCACGACATACCAATATCCGGACATCTTGGTTCCAGTAGAATGTATAATAGGATCCGTGAGCAATACTATTGGAAAAATATGCGAAGTGAAATTGAAAAGTATGTAAAAAATTGCAGTTCTTGCCAGACTAATAAAGCCCTTAGGAAAATAAATAGAGCTCCTATGCAGATAACTTCAACCTCCACTGCTCCCTTCGAAAGAGTATCCTTAGACATTGTTGGTCCTCTTCCTGAATCCGGTACAGCTAAACTCAAGTATATACTTACCCTAGAAGATGATTTAACGAAATATTCAATCGCTTACCCTATCCGGAGCACTACAGCTGAAGAGACTAGTGACTGCTTAATACATTTTATCTCATTATTCGGTATTCCAAAAACTATACTAACAGATCAAGGAACCAATTTTACGGCAGACATGTTTAAAGAAACTTGTAAATTCCTTAAAATTAAGCAACTGTGGTCTTCTCCCTATCACCCACAAACACAAGGCGCTTTAGAGAGAAGTCATTCGACATTAAAAGAATATTTGAAATCCTATATTTGTGAAAACCAAGATAATTGGCCTAAGTATGTGTACACAGCAATGCTGGCTTATAACACAGCTACACATTCAACAACTAACTATACTCCTTATGAATTACTTTTCGGTCATAAAGCTATCCTTCCAAATTCTCTCTATGAACCCGCTCTGGACGCTACTTACTCGGATTACATCAGGATGCTTCAGCACCGCCTGAAAATCACTAGAGACAAAGCTGTTGAATGTATAAATAAATCTAAAATTGCTTCTAAAACTTATTACAACACGCACACTCGACCTGTCACTTATCATGCAGGTGATTATGTCTATTTGAAAAATCACCTCCGTTTGCGTAAGGCTCTTTCACCCATTTGGAAAGGCCCATATAGAGTAATTAAGATTAACGGTAGAAATAGTCTTACTTTATTAATAAATAGAAGACACGTCACTCATCACTATGATGAGGTTAAGTTAGCCTGGCGTGGCGATTCTTAGTTAAAATAACGGTCAGTTTAGGATTAGTGATACTTACGGTATCAATTTTTATTATTATAAATTTAACATATTTTATTATTATTTTACAGTTTTGAAAGCTCCGCACAGGAAGCATTCATCGATACATCTATGAATACTTCTGGAATATATTTTGATCCAATCGGATCACTTAAAATAATAGATGGACATCTTAAGGTCCTAATACCAATAGATATATCTTTTATACAACCAAGTATTAAGAACTTGAACGGTGTAATAGGTAGCTTGGAGATAATTTGTAAACAAAGTACTCTCTATGCAGATATCGAATGTCATAACTTACTGGGACCGTTGTCAGTCAGACTGAATGATATCATTCGCGACTTTGATTCAATATCTCATTTGATAGAAATTAGATCTAAAAGATCTGCGTGGTTTGGTGCAGTTGGCACAGTATCCAAACACTTGTTCGGCACTCTGGACGAGGATGACGCCCTCCGTTATAATTCGGCTATTCAAATTATTGAACGCGACCAATCCAAATTATCACAATTGGTAAAACAAAATATTTTGGTCACCACCTCAACTCTGTCATCTTTAAACGAAATTATAAATAAAATAAGCGTCAACGAAAAACATATAAATAAGGCCATTCAGGCTCTGACCCTCGGCCAACAAAATTTAACAGCTGTTTCAAATAACTTAATAATAAAATCTAATTTTAATCAATTATTAAATACTTTAGAGAGTAGTTTGTTGACGTTATCTTTTAAATTAGAAGATATTATTAACGCAATTATGTTTAGTAAGTCGAATGTTTTATATCCCTCTATAATAACTCCGACTCAGTTATTTACTGAACTTGTTCAAAATTATAGATTTTTGGCTAGCTATCATCAGCTCCCTGTAACCCTATCCATAGAAAACATATATACACTGTTTAGCATATGTGAAATAGCTTCCTATTACAGTAATAATAAATTAGTATTTGTATTAAATATACCTCTCGTGAATTTAAGAAATTATTACCTGTATCAAAACATTCCATACCCTGTTGTAATGGCTAATAAAACGTATAGCACAATAGTACCGACTACTAAATACATAGCGTTAAGTAGAGATAGAAGTTTTTATTGTAAGTTAGATAGTTTAAATAATTGTAAGTCCATGCACTATTCAAATTATATCTGTAATGATGTTGATGTCTATTCTAGCTCAACATCCCCCACCTGTGAATCAGAAATTATTACAAAACCGTTAAAGTCTGTGCCCAATATTTGCGAAACAAAGTTTTTTGTTGGATTTTTCACCGTTTATCAAACAACAAATTTTTATATGTAAATACAGATGCTACAAAATTGTCAATAGACTGTAAAGACTCTGTTACATCAGAGATAATATTATTTGGTACAGGAATATTCAATTTACCTGAAAATTGTGTAGCCTTTAAAAAGGATTTGAAACTTATACCTGTTCATTCGCAAATAATCAAAATACAAGCGATAACTATGAATTTTAGTTTGTTAAATGATACCTGTTGTAATTCTGTTATGTTTAATAAGATAAAACCATTTGTTTCCACCTTAAACATATCTGATATTAATTTGGACTTAAGGAAAATTTATAAGAATGTAGAAATTAATCATGATATTGTTAAAAAATCAAATGAAATAATCGACAGACCTCATATAGTTCAATATGGGCAATATTATTCATATTCCACTATTGTAATAATTTGTGTCATTACAATTTTTATTTTTGTCACGATTTATCGTAGATTTGTGAAGTCAGGCACATGTCGAATAAACTTTTATAAACGTAAATTCGAAATAAATAAGACTCAAGAACTCCCCGATGTCCCACCAGAATCCCATATCGAAATTCCACTTGAAACCCTGAATGAAATTCCGCTTCCTAAAATCCGTTCTTCTCTTCCATAAACTTAACCCTTTTAGGGATAAGTTTCTTCCTAACCCTGGGGGCTGTTATATACTAACCTAGTATATAATAGTGCCTAGCACTACTCTTCCCATTTGATATATAATCCCTGCATTCGGCCCGAGTTAGTTAGTTCCTGTCCATCTTTCTACATCCGCGCGCGGCATTTGCCTGGCTATCCATTTCTAATTCTAATTGTGAATTAAAACTAAGTGTGTTTAAATAAAATCCTTTTTTTTTTAAAAGAGGTTTATAATTGACCGTTTAACAGTACGAGCCCTTCTATAGATTTACCTGGGAAAGTAGCAACGCTGAAAAAGTTGTATGTATGCAGTTGCAAAGATATCCATTTAACCTGTAGCTGCAACCTGTCAGCAATTCACCCAGTTAACCCGCGGCTGCACGTGACTACATCGTGGGAATCACGCGACCCCATATCGACGATTTATTGCCATAGATGTCTTTACATGTCGCTCCCAGTATTATCAGAGAAATTATTCTTAAGCTTATGGAGGATCTTCGTTATTTGTTCGCGTTATATCGCAGACAAATCATGACTAGCGTTGACTAGATATAATAAGATTGAATATATAATAATAGGCCTCCCATGTGTCTACGATTCAATTTATCTGATGGTATATTAAATTATTATTTATTAACTAGATGTTCCCTTTTTCGTTTATTTTGCAGTAACATTTTGCTGCCATAAAACTATTCGCTGTCCTTTTTCGGATTTCATAGTATCTGAGCAGTTAAAGCGTAAAATGGTAATAAACACGCACACTTTTTTATTTTGAATACTAATTATATGGATTAATAAATTAAAAGGTAATTTTTGATGAACTGCAAAATCACATACACCATTAAAACGGAAGTTTTATTGGTTATTGGTACGGAACCTTGAAAGGATTTTCAAGTACATATGACTAAATAAGTGACTTTCATAATATTTCGGTGAACACGTACTTGATAATGCCCTTGAATTAACGTGTCAAGGGTGGATTAAACATATGATATTATTTATTCATTATTATACCATAGATACCCATTGTGGTGAGACCTTGGCTTAGACCGTGAAATAGCTGAGCTTTTGTCACCGATTTCAGTGTATTTTAAACTTTAAAACCTTGAAATTGCATGCTATTTTAAAATAACTGTTCGGCCATCTGAATGCGGCATGAATAACACAAATACGACCTTTGAATTCATTATTATCCATACTTAATATTATAAATGCGAAAGTGTGTCCGTCTTTCTGTCTGTCTGTTACCTCTTCACGCCCAAACCGCTGTACCGATTTTGCTGAAATATGCTATAAAGATACCTTGCGTCCCGGGAAAGGACTTAGGATACTTTTCATCCCGGAAAAATGTATGTTTTTTTAAATGTGATAAGGGGGCAAACGAGCAAACGGGTCACCTGATGGAAAGCAACTTCCGTCGCCCATGGACACTCGCAGCATCAGAGAGCTACAGGTGCGTTGCCGGCCTTTTAAGAGGGAATAGGGTAATAGGGGAGGGTAGGGATGGGAAAGGAATAGGGGAGGGTAGGGAAGAGAAGAGGGTAGGGGATTGGGCCTCCGGTAAACTCACTCAATCGGCGAAACACAGCGCAAGCGCTGTTTCACGCCGGTTTTCTGTGAGAACGTGGTACTTCTCCGGTCGAGCCGGCCCATTTGTGCCGAAGCATGGCTCCCCCGCGTATAAATGGTTCCCGCGCGATAAACTAATTTTGACGCATCGGAGTTGCGGGTATCGTCTAGTACCCGTATAAATACGAATGAATATACATCGTAGACGTATACGAATGGGCCGGCTCGACCGGAGAAATACCACGTTCTCACAGAAAACCGGCGTGAAACAGCGCTAGCGCTGTGTTTCGCCGAGTGAGTGAGTTTACCGGAGGCCCAATCCCCTACCCTATTTCCTTCCCTTCCCATCCCTACCCTCCCCTATTACCCCATTCCCTCTTAAAAGGCCGGCAACGCACCTGCAGCTCTTCTGATGCTGCGAGTGTCCATGGGCGACGGAAGTTGCTTACCATCAGGTGACCCGTTTGCTCGTTTGCCCCCTTATTTCATTTAAAAAAAAAACAGTGTGTAACAAAAATAATTGATAATACTTTAGGGCGTGTACGTGTTCCTTGTAGAGAGTTCACTGTGAAAATCACTGTGAAAGACCAATTATTTTTTTCACTTTTGTATGGGCAAGAGCCCGAGCGTCACGAGTTTCCCCATACAAAAGTAAAAAAAAAAATTGGTCTTTCAGCGCTGCTACTTTCACAGTGAACTCTCTACAAGGAACACGTACACACCCTAAATTATTATTACTTATTTTTGTTACACCCTGTATATCTATACGACAGCACGACATAAACATCAAATTTACGACACGCTCGTGCCGAGGGCTTCAAACTTTATTGCTGCAATCAAACGTGAATAAATTACACCTGCCTCAATACTTCATTAAGCTTGTGAAGCTTTTAAAAGCTTGAAAATTAAAACTTGAAAGCTTTAAAAGCATGTACACAAACTTGTACTTTGGTACTAGCTTTCAGTTTCTGCTTTTAATGAAGTATTGTGTAAGTAAAAACTTTAAAGTTTGTATTTTATTTTCTTAAGTCTATAACATGGGAACTGTTTTATTCGAGATGAAAACTGTTAACTTTTCCGTTATTTCTATCTCTACATTAAACAGTTATGCTAAGTATTCACATACGGTTTTGCTCGATAGTTTTACTCCGAATCGAAGGAAATGACATATTTGATATAATTATAAAGGATTGATAGAACCGGATCGAGCCGGATTGATGGAATTAAATGTATCGATTTAGAGTAAAACTATCGAGCAATGCTGAATGTGTGGACTAAAGTCCGAGCCGCGGGTTTTGCTTGACGTTATTGCTCAATCGAGCAAAACCGTATATGTGAGAACTTAGCATAAGACATAAAGTAATATACATAATAATATTACATACATAAAAACAAGCGTATTGCTGGCTTTTTAAGAGGCAATACGCTTCTTAAAGGTTTGCAGGTCACAATAGTTCGGCAACAGTTCATTCCAGAGTCTTGCTTTACTTTAGTTAATTTACTTTTCATTATAAAAAAGTAAGGCATTACACATTGCGTGCTGGAATTCAATAGTCATTATTTTTATCGCACTTTATGCCTCGATATTACAGTTATTACTCAAACAAACGTCGATTACACGTTACTTGTATACCGTATTATACATTACTTTCGACGACCTCCGTGGCCCAATGGTTAGTGTGTGGCAACTCAAGCCGGGGGTCGCGGGTTCGAATCCGGCTGACCGAACAAAAAGTTTTTCAATGTTCCTGGGTCATGGATGTGTATTAAATATGTGTATGATATAATAAAAATCTTTAGTATATGTAAAGTATAAAAGTATTAAATATATTTCCGTTGTCTGGTACCTTTAACACAAGTCCTTCAGGTACTTAGCACGGGGCCAGACTGACGTGGTGTGAAGTGTCCATAGATATTATATTATTAGATATTATGACTTCAACATTAGTGGTTTAAAAAGCGACTTTGTGCATAAATCCATACTGATATTATGACTGTACGTTTGTCTGTCCGATATGATTGAACTGAACTATTGGTATGCTGATACTTTAAGTCCCATGAAACATCTAATACTAACAAAAACTACGAATATCAACAAATAACGTAAAAACAAAACATAGTAGATAATACACGCATATAAATAAATTATAACAGTTGACATACTCATATTATTGCAAGATTGTAACTATAAAGATACCACAATAAGGCCAAGACCCAGATGTGCTACGGGCAACAAATGGAGGTATAAAATGAGCTTGTATAAATGTATGTATGCTTAAGCAAGGAACTCAGCTTGATTATATTATTATGTTTCGTTTGTCACAAATAGCTTAAAGCTACAACAGTTTTATTTAATTTTCAACGTTTTACAATAAGATGTGCTCCGGCACTGCTACATAGTGACAATTCTGTTTTTTTTTTTTTTTTTATTATAAAATTGGGGCCGTCTATGGACTGTTCGTCCATATCCTTTTTTTGTTATTTTATTATTTAGATTTTTCGCACTAAGGATAATTGAAATAATATTATGAATTTTAATTAATTGTGGTCCATCACGCCATGGACACTTTTTTTTAATTATTATTATTTTTTTTAATATATATGTGTATATATATATTTAATAGAATAGAGTATAATATGTTATACGTATAATAAATAAATATATATATTTATTGTTTTATAAATTGCATAATAATAATATTAATGTTTTGAACGGTGAGGTCCCAGTCGGTGTGGCGGCCAGTAGATCCGACATTTTCCGATTTCCTTAGATTTTATGCTGCTCCACCCTTTGCCTTTAGATGTTGTGACATTGGCTTGGTGGAGAGGGGTCACTCAAGCTGGGTGGAGTTTCTAGGTTGTTAAAAAGATATCGTTCTGTGTCGAATCTACCCGCCATGTGGCTTAGGACTTTATCGTTCCTGTCTTTTATAGCCATTTTTATATTATAATCTTTTATGTGTTCGGTTGACACCTCCGTGGCTCTTTTTATGAAGCTTGCCACAGCGTCTCCATCAGTGTCAGTGTAATAGACACAGGTGTTAGTGTGCCGGGATATAGCTACAACTGCATGAGGAACGCTGTCATGGATTGCCAGCTTTCGGGACTTGGTCTGTATGATGATCACCGAAGGACTCGTTAATCCCTGAGCTTCATGGATTGTGAGGACGCGAGAGTCCGTTCCCGATCCATAGCCTGTATTAGTGAGGGCTGCTTTCTCCTCTTGTGTGTGGACAAGATACAGGGTATTTAGATCGGTTTTAGGTATTCTCGCTCCTGTATACTTCATTAGCTTTAGGGACCGCACAATTTCCCTAGATGAATAGATGTTATTATAGACCATGTTTAAGGCGTATGCCACATCCATAGGGCTCCTGTGTGTGCAAGACAACTCCTGGGTGATGCTGGTTACCAGGTTTGGACGAGTGTAATTAAGTTTAAAGAGGTTTTCACGCTCTATAAACGGAAGTTGGTTAATATCTCCAATGAGGATGACATCGTTGGCGCCTGTTAACTGATTCGCCATGACGATTGAGCCGAAATGGTTCATGAGGGCCTCGTCAACTATCAACCTTTTGTAGGTTCCTTTTGTCCCATTTACCAGCAAAGAGGCCATGGTACGAACTTTATCTTTAACTTTGTTGCCAGTTCGTAGCGATAGCCTTTGCTTTAGATCCTCGGCTGCTTCGATTGTCGTTGTTATTATAACGTCTGTTTCCTCATTGAAGTTATTAATGATCCAAGTTGTCTTCCCACATCCAGGAACCCCATTGACCCACGAGTAGTTGATAGGTTTCGCGAATATGTCCCAGTCTGTTTTGATTGCGGTCTACTAGTAACTGCGGAAATACGCTGAATGTGGTATGGTGTACAACGCAACAATGGCATTGAATCTACGAGATGTCAGAGATGTGCTACGGCGTAGCTTCGAAATGTCACGGTGTGCTACGGCGTAGCTTCAAAATGTCACGGTGTGCTACGGCGTAGCTACGAGATGACATTGGTGTGCTACGGCATAGCTACGAGATGACACAGATGTGCTACGGCGTAGCTACGAGATGACACAGATGTGCTACGGCGAAGCTACGAGATGACACGGTGTGCTACGGCGTAGCTACGAGTTGACACAGATGTGTTACGGCGTAGCTACGAAATGAGACTGATGTGCTACGGCATAGTTACGAGATGACACGGTGTGCTACGGCGTAGCTACGAGATGACACGGTGTGCTACGGCGTAGTTACGAGATGACACGGTGTGCTACGGCGTAGCTACGAGATGACACGGTGTGCTACGGCATAGCTACGAGATGACACGGTGTTACGGCGTAGTTACGAGATGACACAGAGTGCTACGGCGTAGCTACGAGATGACACGGCGTGCTACGGCATAGCTACGAGATGAGACGGTGTGCTACGGCGTAGTTACGTGATGACACGGAGTGCTACGGCGTAGCCACGAGATGACACGGTGTGCTACGGCATAGCTACGAGATGAGACGGTGTGCTACGGCGTAGTTACGTGATGACACGGAGTGCTACGGCGTAGCTACGAGATGACACGGTGTGCTACGGCATAGCTACGAGATGACACGGTGTTACGGCGTAGTTACGAGATGACACGGTGTGCTACGGCATAGCTACGAGATGACACGGTGTTACGGCGTAGTTACGAGATGACACGGTGTGCTACGGCATAGCTACGAGATGACACGGTGTTACGGCGTAGTTACGAGATGACACGGTGTTACGGCGTAGCTGCGACATGACCTAATGCGCTATTTATACCATTAGAAATATATTTTGAACCTTAATTTTACCCTGTCCTATAATATTATAGCTTTCAATGACTAACGAAATAAGAACAAAGAGTAGTTTCGGAAGCTCTCATTTAGTCGAACAAGAGTATCAAAAGCACATCAAAAAGCGATTTGTCGATCTGACGGTTTGTTGACATAGTTATAAGTTACAAGTTTTGAGGTTAATTACATTAGACCTTCACGCAGAAAATTGATGATATTCATTTATCATTCGTTTAAATCATTTTGATATCTCTTGGGACAGTGGTTAAAAGGGTTTTTGCCTTTCTGGCGTCACGTAAAGCCTTTTTTATCCTTGCTTATCTTTTTAATATCCTGGTTAAAAACAGTATTATATAATAGAAAAATTATTTCAATTTTTAACCCTTAACTACAGTGGTGAACAATAATCACGTTTCTATAGTTGTGGGGTCCATTGGACCCATGTATTTTTAAAAGGCAATAAAAATGAAAGTATCCCCAATAATTAATAAAATGTTTATTAGCTTTATTCTATATTATATAACAAACATAGTGTTTTAAAAAATCAACAATAGGAACATACATTTCTAACATTAATTTGTACTTTTTATAATCAGTCCAGGTTTCCTTAATCTTAAAAACAAGCTTATGAAAAAAAATTTATAAAAAATATAAAACTGCTCGCCAAGTAAAAACAAAAAATGTTTTCTATAATAAAAAGATATGTTTTCTAAAAACATACCAAAAACAAAGAAATAAATTTTAAAACAAAAATTTTGACACCAGTTTCATTTAGCCTACTTACAAACATGTACTGCAAACAACTTTTGCACATGTCATGCAAATAGGCTGCTGGCACTTAGTACATAAGTGAACAGTCTTAGCTGCTTATTTCAGAGTTCGAGTCATGATCACTTTTTTTCTTAAAATCTTCGTCATTATCAGAAAACTCATTAATAGAGTGAGTATTTAGAGCATCTCTCACAGAAACCGAATTTTCTTCTGCATCACTGCTTAAATCAGCATTCAGTCATTGCTCTATTATGTCTACGCGATTGGTTGACATATTTTTATTATTTTCCATGATGAAAACTGAAATTTGTTCATAAAAACAACTACAAATCAAGAATTATAAAAATACGTATCTATAGTCGTGGGTCCAATGGACCCATGCATAATCATTTACTTACCATTGGAGTAGCTCGCGAAAAACGTCCGTCTTGCTGCGTATGCACCGGCTTACTGTCTAAAGGTACTGAGGTGCGCGGGGAGCTCCACTACCCACAGCGCTACTAGTGCTTGTTTAAAGAATCACCATGGGTCCAGTGGACCCACGACTACAGTTAAGGGTTAATAAACATTTAGTAGGAATTACGTGATATATTTTTTTTTTATATAAATAACTAGATGACGCCCGCAATGCCGTTGCGCCAAAACTCGGTTATCGCGCGCGAACCGTACATTTTTCCGGGATAAAAAGTATACTATGTCCTCTCCCGGGACTCAAAGTATCTCCATGCCAAATTTCAGCAAAATCGGTCCAGCGGTTTGGGCATGAAGAGCTAACAGACAGACAGACAGACAGACATACTTTCGCATTTATAATATTAGTATGGATGTGTGAAAATTAAAAAAATCTAGCTATAGCGATTCTTAAAATATAGTCTGGAGACAGACGGACAGACAGACATCGAAGTCTTAGTAATAGGGTCCCGTTTTTACCCTTTAGATACGGAACTCAAAGTATCTCCATGCCAAATTTCAGCAAAATTGGTTCAGCGGTAAAGGCGTGAAGAGGTAACAGACAGACAAACAGACAGACGGACAGACAAACACTTTCGCATTTATAATATTAGTATGGTTACCTTTGTGGTTTTTATACTGGTATGTATGTAGACATTCAAATGTATCTCTAGAAATTCAAACTCTTAAATTACAAAAATAAAGAAACAATTAAATCATTAGAGTATAAACAAATAAAGAATTGCTCAAATGCTTAATTAATTCAGCGTAACATATCTTCATTAAGTTGGACAAATGTAGTTGAGGCTTAAAACTTCCAGGAAACTGCCAGGGCAACGACCTTTGTAAGTAATAGCTGAAATCCGTTTCAGTGTTAACAGCAATTAATCATCAGTCATCAGTTACTGTAGATTTATACTACTCTCACTGTAGATTTATACTAGACATGTGGACTACGATATTATGTAACCTACTACTTTATACTTACTAATTATTTGAATATATTATTTTATTTTATCGCGCGGAAACCGTATATTTTCCGGTATAAAAAGTATCCTATGTCCTTTCCCGGGACTCAAACTATCTCCATACCTTTCAGCAAAATCAGTTCAGCGGTTTGGGCGTGAAGAAGTAACAAACAGACAGACACATTGTGACATTTACAATATTAGTATGGATATTCATAATAAACTACGTAACAGACGTTTTAATTAGGCTATTCTACCTTGACATTCAACATCAAAACAAATGGCTTTATCTACGTTAAAATAAATAAAGAATTGTACACTAATAATGTGAAACTATCATTTTAAAACTATTATCCTATTCCCTATTAAAAAGCCGGCAACGCACCTGATGCTGCAAGTGTCCATGGGCGACGGAAGTTGCTTTCCATCAGGTGACCCGTTTGCTCGTTTGCCCCCTTATTTCATACAAAAAAGAAGAGGTAACAGGCAGACAGACTGACAGATAGACGGACAGACAGACACACTTTTGCATTTATAATATTAACTAGCGACCCGCCCCGGTGTCGCACGGGTATAAAATATATATAGCCACCTTAGCCACTGAAAAAATGATTAAAATCGATAGCCTATGATCCTTCAAGTGGTCTACTTCTTATCTGTGCCAAATAACATAAAAATTGCTCCAGTAGTTCGCGAGATAAGCCCTTTCAAATAATTTTCCTCGTTTTTTGCATCTCTCTCTCATCTCTATTTCTTCGCTCCTATTAGTCTTAGCATGATAAAATATAGCCTATAGCCTTCCTCGATAAATGGGCTATCTAACACTGAAAGAATCATCAAAATCCGTTGCGTAGTTTTAAAGATTAAAGGGAACAAATGGACATGAGGAAAAAAAGCGACTTTGTTTTATAATATTATGTTTAAACGAGCTTTTGCCCGCGGCTTCGCTCGCGTTAAGAAGTATTATTATATACAAACTTTCATCCCCTATTTGAACACCTTGGGGTTGGAATTTATGAAAATCCTTTCTTAGCGGATGCCTACGTCATACCTGCATGCCAGATTTCAGCCCGATCCGTCCAGTGGTTTGGGCTGTGCGTTGATAGATCACTATGTCAATCAGTCAGTCACCTTTGAGTTTTATATATATAGATATAGAATATGGATACAGTGTAATTATTTAGTAATCATTGTTATTCATTACGGCTCAACGTAAAGAGAACCCTTTAGGAAGTGGTCATGTCAGCGGCAACCGTCGACAGTTATATAAGTAAAGGTTTACACGCATTTCAATACGATACGGTCACGGACAGGCGACCCTGATAACATCATTTGTGATCATCACTATCATCGTCACTTTAGAGGCCTTTGAATGAATGAATGCATGGAATTTTTCATTTTTCATTAATTCCTTCAAAAGCCTCAAAAATTATGATAATAATAGTAAAGATCATAAATGATTATGATATTATTTATTGTGCACACATAAAAAGTTACAAAATACTCTTAATAGGCTTTTGGGGTCTTAAATCAAACAAATAAAATAATCAGTTTTTTTTTTAATTTGTTAGTTTGAAGTGAAATAAAAATACTATCAAATACTTAATAGAATTTATGAAAAAAATGTAATTTTTATTGGGCAATATTGTATTCCTAGATGCACAATATTATATTTATTTTAATGTGATCGCAAAAAGAGGCGCCCCATTCAGATAAGTATAATTTCATAAATTGTACTGACCTGTAACTCTTCAGATGTAACATTTGATCCATGTCAATTCTTTATTTTCAAGTCTTTATAAAAAGGTATTCTTTTGATACTATTCAAAGAGGCTATTTGCAATAGTTCAAAGCCTTTCACTTTGATAATTATTGATACTTATTGGGGCATATTGAAAGCTTTGTGAGTGACACTTGTTTGGAAACGGCAAAGTTATTTATGCTTTGGGAGGAGGTTTTGTTAGTGAAATGACGTCTAGAATTTAGTGTTTAATCCAGCAAGAGTTACTATTGGGACTTGTTGAATATCTACTTTTAAGGGTTCCGTAGCCAAATGGCAAAAAACGGAACCCTTATAGATTCGTCATGTCTGTCTGTCTGTCTGTCCGTCCGTATGTCACAGCCACATTCCTCCGAAACTATAAGAGCTATACTATTGAAAATTGGTAAGTAGGTGTAGTCTGTAAACCGCATTAAGATTTTGATACAAAAATGGAAAAAATATTAAAAATTTTAGGAGTTCCCATAGGTACAACTGAAACAAAAAAAATTTTTTTTCATCTAACCTATACGTGTGGGGTATCTATGGATAGGTCTTCAAAAATCATATTGAGGTTTTTTATGTCATTTTTTTCTAACTTGAATAGTTTGCGAGAGAGACTCTTCCAAAGTGGTAAAATGTGTGTCCCCCCCCCCTCTAACTTCTAAAGTAGGGGCATGATAAGTCTAAAAATAATATACGATGCACATTACTATAAAAACTACCAACGAAAATTGGTTTGAACGATATCTAGCAAGTAGTTTTTTTATACTTACGTCATAAATGGTAAACCTTAAAACAATAAAAAAAAAATTATCTAACCTATGCGTGTGGGGTATCTATGGATAGGTCTTTAAAAATCATATTGAAGTTTCTTCTATAATGTTTTTGTAACCTGAATAGTTTGCGAGAGAGTTTCCAAAGTGGAAAAATTTGTGTCGCCCTAACATCTAAAGTAGGGGGCATGATAAGTCTAAAAATAATATATGATGTACATTACTATAAAAGCTCCCAACGAAAATTGGTTTGAGCGAAATCTAGCAAGTAGTTTTTTTTATACGTCATAAATGGTAAACCTTAAATTAATTTTCATTAAATTAACTGAAATATAAAAATAAATCAAAAACCTTTTAATTTCATTAAAATAAACCTTATTACTGCTGCGGAACCCTTCATGGGCGAGTCCAACTCGCACTTGGCCGCTTTTTGGCTTTCAGTTATAAAACGTCATCTCCACATAGTATTTTAAAAAAAGTCAACCTGTATAATAATAATAATATTATAGTAGGGTAACATACTACAGTATGAATAATATTGCACACGTAGACAGCCAGAACGGATCGCAAGTTTAATTTGTTTAACAAACGACGGATAATATTGTACCATATCCTTTTATTTTCAAGTATTTTTTGACCGACTTCCAAAAAGGAGGAGGTAATACGTTCGGCTGTAAGTATGTTTTTTTTGTATGTTCAACGATTACTCAGCTGTTTATAATGTTTGCTTTGAACGACATAGAACATATTTTATGGTCGTTTTCCTAAATAAACTTTGTTGAGATAGGTTTGTGTATATCTGGTCACCATGTCAACGCGGAAGGGACAGTGTTGTCTCACACAATATTGTGAACTTACGGCCTTGTCAAAACGTGAAAACAAGGATGTGTTAACACTTAACGTGCATATACTTGGGCACTATAAGGGCTAAATCAGACCGCAACGCGACGCGTAGATGCATTTCTAAATTAGTATGGATTTGACAGATTCGCAAGACGTCTGACGACGCTGACGACATCTGTCAAATCCATACTAATTTAGAAATGCATCTACGCGTCGCGTTGCGGTCTGAATTGACCATTAAACATACTTGTAGGTTTTGTTTTTAAATAGCTAAATGTTCACTTAAAAATAAAAATCGTTCACTTTAGTGATGAATGTATACGTCAATATGATAGATGAATAGATAAAACGTAAAACGCTCGATTATTATTGGGACTATAAGAGGTCATACTTCAGAAATCCTATTATTAGCATTCTAAGCAAAATCTAAGGTGCTAATGGGAGTTGGGTGGGGAGTTTGCGCTAATTGGTTTGGTTTTGGTTGGGGATTAGATGGAACTGGGATAGCATTGACTTGGATGATAAAAAACTGTCACTAAAAATGACACCTGCGTGAGATTTCATGCAATGATACGTAGATGACAGAGTAGACAGAATGATAGAGTATGCCGACTTAAGTACCCCGTACACGGTAATTCAGCATGACCATTCATTTACGTGAATTACATGCTGCATGATGAACGCTCATTTTTCATCATGCAGCATGATAATTCAGGAGGATAATTCAAGAGTATAATAATGTTATTTACTAAACTAAAAAATACGTGGGAGAGCCATGCTTCGGCACGAATGGGCCGGCTCGACCGGAGAAATACCACGTTCTCACAGAAAACCGGCATGAAACAGCGCTTGCGCTGTGTTTCGCCGAGTGAGTGAGTTTACCGGAGGCCCAATCCCTTACCCTATTCCCTTCCCTTGCCATCCCTACCCTCCCCTTAGGGGCGTCTTTCCCATAGGTGCAACGTGTGCGGTGCACACGGGCGCCGCGGTCCTAGGGGCACCGAGCGCCGCTCGCACTTGGCGCGCGCCCGCGCTGGCCGGCCGCCACGACCCACGCTTTATTGACCAACGTAAAAAGAACTCCAGTTTGCAAACATTTTTGGGTAAATTTTTTTTTAAAGAAGGCTGGTCTCTGTAGCCCTGACGTCACTGCGACCCATGAGGATCTATTGTGACTCCTTCGCATTAGAGTATCATCCCCAACCCTACACTGCTCATAAATTGAACGATATGGTTGGGGTTGGTGCCACGAATTTCCTCTGTGGACGAGTATTCGTGGCGACCAAGGTGCCTGTTCCTGCTCTGTAGTAGAGCAGGGCAGTCGAGGAGAAGGTGAATAGGTATTTCATCCTCCTCTTCACAGAATCTGCAAGTCCTAAACAGAATGGGTATTTGTAGCATAATTTTTGTGTAATATCCGAAGCTCTTCTTATATTTGTAGAATTACAGCAAAGCAAGGCGCGCTATTAGCGGCTCGGCTTTTGCAATATAAATATTATAATCTTTATTTTTCAACGTGAAACGAACCTTAAATGTGAAAAGCACAGTGTTCTAATTAAGAAAACAAACTGTGCCATGCTGGCTCTTCGGATGTAGAGAAGTTAGAGCTCTTCAATGAAATCGAATAATGAAATCGAATTAATACCGATGTTGTGATGATGTGATGTTTAATAAGTATATAACATGAAATTTAAAGTAAAATTGAAGTACTTAAGCGATATAAAATTTATGTTTTGGGGTTAAGCTTGTTAGGGTCAGTCAAGACATCATGGTCAAAACCGAAAAAAACTTCAATCTACAAACAAATAACAATAGAGTTTGTTATCTATTTATATTGGAGAAATTTGACAGTACCTATACTAACTTGATGTGCTGTTATAGTTCGTCTGGTGGAACGAAGGAAGCCACCGCTTAGAGTCCTCACCCTCAAACGGCCGGACAAACTGTACTTTTACTTTGTACCCATTTCATTTTGACCGCGCGCGCGCTTCTTAGGGGGCGCTAGGGTAATGTTTGCACACGGGCGCCACATGGGCTAGAGACGGCCCTGCGGCTCCCCTATTACCCTATTCGCTCTTAAAAGGCCAGCAACGCACCTGCAGCTCTTCTGATGCTGCGAGTGTCCATGGGCGACGGAAGTTTCTTTCCATCAGGTGACCCGTTTGCTCGTTTCCCCCTTATTTCATTAAAAAATATATACATAATTTTAATTGTTCTCAATAGTTTATAATTTATATTATAAACTATTAAAAACTAATTATTATAATTTATGTTATAAACTATTAAAAAGAATTATTAAAATTTAGTGCTGGTGTCTGTACACGGGTGGCGGGGCTTTTGTCATAAAAAACACACTCGTGTTAATAACAAGTTAATTAAAACTAGCGACCCGCCCCGGCGTCGCACGGGTAGGTATAAAATATATAGCCACTAAAAAACTGATTAAAATCGATAGCCTATGATCCTTCACGTGGGCTACTTCTTATCTGTGCCAAATAACATAAAAATTGCCGCAGTAGTTCGCGAGATAAGCCCTTTCAAATTATTTCCTCCGTTTTTTCCGCATTCTTCTATTAGTCTTAGCGTGATAAAATATAGCCTATAGACTTCCTCAATAAATGGACTATCTAACATTGAAAGAATTTTTCAAATCGGACCAGTAGTTCCTGAGATTAGCGCGTTCAAGTTAGCCCTTTCAAATAATTTTCCACATTTTCATCTATTTCTTCGCTCCTATTAGTCTTAGCGTGATAAAATATAGCCTATAGCCTTCCTCGATAAATGGGCTATCTAACACTGAAAAAATCATCAAAATCCGTTGCGTAGTTTTAAAGATTAAAGGGAACAAAGGGACATGAGGGAAAAAAGCGACTTTGTTTTATAATAAGTACTAGCTGTCCCGGCAAATGTTGCTTTGCCTGTTTACCCAGTTTTCCTGCTTTTCTCTTGAGGTTTTTCTGATTTTTTTTTGTTCCCGAGACCTTTCCAACGAATGCAAAATCGTGGAAATCGGTTCGTGCGTTCTGGAGTTATAGCGTCAGGAAGGAAACCCCGACTTATTTTTATATATTAGCTGTGATATTAGATAGATACAGATATGTATTGAAAGAAGTTACATATTAAAACACTATATTGAACAATAAAACTAAAACGTAAATTAATAAACTAATAAAATGAAATAAAAGAAATGCGAAAACAAGTTACCGCGTGGAGCTCGGAAAATTATCTCCTTCTCTATTCTATTAATAAATTTCGAAATTCAGAACAGAAAAAAAAACACATACCTATTATATCCGATAAGTATATATTTTTTAAATTTATGTTTAGGCACAGAATATTTTTTTATTATTAGTAGTACCAAGTTTAGGTTAAACATTTTAAGAAACATTTCAGTCTAAACTCTAAACTGCCAAAAATTAAAAAAAAAATTAGCTCGAATAAATGTATAATTTCACTAAAATATTTCACACACCTAACGGAAAATAAACAAAAAAAAACTTGAGAGGTGTCAACGGACACCCGGGCTTAGATAGGTATTATTTCTGTAAGTAATAAAAACCTGTATAGGGGAACTGAAGGCAAAATTGTATATTTAAGGCAAAACTCGTCTTACATCAACAAACATAGCTTTACTATTAAATTTTTTATAGAATATCTTTATTATTAATCATTCTAGTAATTTGACCGTTCCGTTTTGCCTGCATGGTCCGTTTTGCATGCAGTTCCCCTACACTCAAAAATAGACGTCGCTTCACTGCACTGTTCAATGCCAGAGAGGGGGAGAGAAACAAGCACTACCGCACGGCTTACAACTATTTAGCATTTTTGCTATAGCAGCATATACTAGTTACTTTAACAACTATAGTTGTTAAAGTAACTAGTATAACATGTAAACTGGACCTTCGTTCCATCCGGGTGTCCCTTGACACCTCTCAAGTTTTTTATGATGATAATCTTATTCATTGCACCTTGAATAAATTATTGTACAAATATTTCCGGTTTCCCACACCGGTTTCGGTGACGGTGGCCGGTTTCATTGAGACCATCCCACAGGAGTAATTTTACAGTGCTCAAATGTGTGCACAGTAGGTACACAAGAGTAGGTATACTCGTACTCTCTATTCCTTTTACTCTCCTAGCCCAGTGGGCCGAAAGAACGACACGACTGGCGAAAGATCAGGCGCAGGGCCGACTTTTTACATGCCCATCCGACGCATGGATCATTACTTGTCAGACGATTAGGTGATCAGCCTGCATTGTCCTAACCAATCTTGGAAATAAAATATTGTTTCTAACACGAGAATCAAACCCACGACCACGCTAAACCACTGGACCACGGAGATCACGATACGTTCTTGTAAATACTTACCGACGTTTTTTGTATAAATTAAATTGAAAAAGTTATTTCATCATCATCATCATCATCATATCAGCCTATATTCGTCCAAAAGTTATTTATTAGCAATAAAATATTATACTTATTATGGCAAAATATATTATTTGATTTATTAATTTTGCGCACATTAACAGTTTGTATGCCCTGTTCAAAGAAACGCATAATTTTTTTAAATGTTCGGGAGCACCACCCTGGAACTGAGTTGTCCCATGGGCATGCCGATGACATGCCGATTGCGCGATCCGCTGCATTATTGCATGACGAAAAATTAAACCACTTGTAAATCAATGTACAGCACGTAGTTTGCATGTCATTCGCGTCATTCACTACAATAAACGATCATGCGTGAATTACAGCACGTAACTCATGTCGTGCTGAAAAATTAAAGAAGTTGTCATTCAATGTACAGCACGTTGTACAGCACGTAGTTTGCATGTAATTCGCATCATTCACTGCAATACACGATAATTCGTGCATTACAGCACGTAATGCATGTAATGCAGAATTACCGTTTAGCGAGCGCATTAGAACTGATGTTGAAATTTTTAAATTTGACGTATTATGACGAAAATCGTCGCTAGGGTTGTTATTTTGTTACATACGAATTTAAAACTATGACATATTCGCTGGACGTGTTCCTCTTTGGTCGTATTGTTGTTTGTGTTTTGACACATTAAAATTGTCAGAATCCAATTTTGAAAACTTTATTTTTAATATTTAAAAATTTATTATATCAGCCAGCACGAGGCACATTCCGTTCATAATCCTAGTGAAACCCGACGAATTTGACAGATATTGAAACCGTCCGTCTCTTTGCAGTCGAACTACTGGTCGTTATGTCTATTGTGTAGATGACATATCACATAATCAAGCGTGTAGTAACTGTCAAGAGGCACTTTACAATATGGAGTTGACTACATTTCAACGGAGTTGTAGCCAACAATAGCCTTCAAATTTTCACCCCTAAAGTGGTGAATATCTAGCCATCCTTCCATTAACCTAGAACAATAGTCGAAGTGTTTGCGTACACTATACTGTAATTACATGACTCACTATTGACTGTAACCACTAAACCACTAGCGGTGCGTTGGATCTATATTGTTTTACCACGCAGTAAAAGTTTACAAGTTCATATTACATATTGAAGCCTGAAGGCTATATTTTCACCTGCTACGTGAAAGTTAAAAAACCGGTCAAGTGCGAGTTGGACTCGCCCATGAAGGGTTCCGCAGCAGCAATAAGGTATATTTCTATGAAATTAGAGGTTTTTGATTTATTTTCATATCTCTGTAGATTTTATGAAAGTTAAATTTAGGTTTACCATTTATGACGTATAAAAAAAGTACTGGATAGATCTCGTTCGAACCAATTTTTGTTGGTAGTTTTTGTAGTAATGTAAATCATATATTTTTTTAGACTTATCATGTCTTTTACTTTAGAAGTTAGATGGGGGGGGGGGGGGGGGGGGACACACATTTTACCACTTTGGAAGAGTTTCTCTCGCAAACTATTCAGGTTAGAAAAAATTATATTAGAAACCTCAATATGATTTTTTAAGACCTATCCATAAATACCCCACAAGCATATTTTTTTGTTTCAGTTGTATCTATGGGGACCCCAAAAATTTTTCATAATTTTTCAATTTTTGTATCAAAATCTTAAAGCGGTTCACAGACTACCTCTACTTACCAAGTTTCAATACTATAGCTCTTATAGTTTCGGAGAAAAGTGGCTGTGACATACGGACGGACAGACAGACAGACATACAGACAGACAGACAGACATACATGACGAATCTATAAGGGTTCCGTTTCTTGCCATTTGGCTACGGAACCCTAAAAATGATGTCATATGTTTCAAATACGGTACTGCCTTTTATAGAAAAGAGATCTAGGAAACGACTAGCTAAATCACAATTCCTGATTCCACCCCGCGTAGATATTTGCAACACCATACTATACTGTACTCGGCAAAACATGGCGGTAGCGGTCATTGACTCTCCTTCAAAAACTTGTCATTTTCTATACAAAGCCGCGATTGACAACATCTGACACTTCATTGTCAATCGCGGTTTATACAGTGTGTAACAAAAACTAGTGATAATACTTTAGGGTGTGTACATGTTCCTTGTAGAGAGTTTACTGTGAAAGTAGCAGCTCTGAAAGACGAACATTTTTTTTCACTTTTGTATGGGCAAGGGCCCGAGCGTCACGAGTTTCCCCATACAAAAGTGAAAAAAAAATTTGGTCTTTCAGCGCTGGTAATTTCACAGTGAACTCTCTACAAGGAACACGTACACACCCTAAAGTATTATCACTTGTTTTTGTTACATCCTGTATAGAAAATGACAAGTTTTTGACAGGAAGTCAATGACCGCTACCGCCATGTTTCGCCGAGTACAGTATAGTTACACCTAGCTGGAACGCTTAGCATGAGTTTAGAAACAAACACTTTGTTTGTTTCTACTAAAATGAAAATCTTTCATCATTAAGATAATGATTTTAATTGTTATATTTTAACCAAACTTGTCTGCAGAACTTTTCACTTTAGCTACGAGATAAACGCAAAGTAAACCGAATTAACCTCAGAAATCACAATGGCTTTCAGACTTTGTAACTTCGCTGTGTCAGACTTGAAGCACTAATTTTATTTCATTTTCAACTTTAGAAACCAGAGGAAACTTTATAATCTTCTCGATTCTTCTATGTTAATGCAACATTAAAGCTTAGGCCAAACCTACGCGACCAGGCGACTGCGAAGCGGAGCGTCAAGTTGTCAAATGTGTTTTTTGTATACAAAACACAAATTTGACAACTTGACGCTCCGCTTCGCAGACGCCTGTTCGCGTAGGTTTGGCCTAAGTTTAATAAAGCTTTGTTCCTTGTTTGATTTAAGTAGTTATAATCAAAATAAGGCACAGAATTGTGAATTTGTGACATTTTATGAAGTTTTGAGCCTCGATTCGCTGTCTGGACTTTAGTTCGTTTTCTAACAGACTACAAAATGGTATTTTTATGAAACGTTCTTGTGACGTTGATGTGATGCTTTATGTGTGAATACGTGTGAATGCTTTATTTTCTTGTTTTATGGGAGAAGAACTGAATCGAATAAGAACGTTTATGAGAATACTCTATTTTGCTCTTGAATAGGAAAAGAACTGAATCGAACAAGGACAACACTTCATTCACGTTGCATATCTTATATCTTTAAACGAGCAATTCTTGTATATATATATATACAAGAATTGCTCGTTTAATCTCGGAATCGGCTCCAACGATTTTCATGAAATTTAGTATATAGGGGTTTTCGGGGGTGATAAATCGGTCAAGCTAGGAATCATTTCTAGAAAATGTCATTTTCGTCGGATACCGAGCAAAGCTCGGTCAAACAGCTAGTCATAGTTGAATCAGAGTACCCTTCTAACTTAGTATTCTGTATCTAAATCATATATTAGTAATAATGCAATGGCACGTGACTACTAGCTTTAAACTTCACCTGGCTTACTCAAATTAGCGAAGCCTTTGACAAGACTTTACAATCTTGCACTAAGTACTTATATCTAAGTTCTATATTCATCTGAGTTCCATACTTATCTGCATAATATATTTAGAACTCGTAAGCTTTGAGCTACATATAGAACGTAAGGCCGTTTGTCCACCGCCGCCGATACCGGGACAAAGTGAGGCCGTTTGTCCACGACACCGTTACTGGAACGTCGCCGGGACGTCACCGGAACGTCAACGGCGTCATCGCAACGGCGGCATGAGTCGAATGACAAATGTCGGTAGAAAATGAAACCTTACTTCTTTGTTTGGAAGTTTGGTACATCTATACTTTGAAAGACGGGACCTGGACAAAGGATGATTTTTGTTACGAAAAAATGCACGGTTCCCGCGCCATAAAGAACTTTCAGCGCAACGGGCGGGCGTTATATCTAGTATCATAATTGTGTATCGGTGACAATTGCCATCACACTGTATGTCGCAGCCTGTAGGATACACGCTCAATCTGGCATCATTCATCAATCTAAGATTGACGCCAGATTGATGGCTAAAAAGTACATAATAAAAAATGATCAGTCCATCAATCCGTGAATTACACGTTCAGTTTCGTGTCAATCTTTACCAGATTGATGGATCAGATAGATTCGAAACTAACGTATAATCTCCGACTTAGTCCAATGCCCTGGGGCCGTACCACGAAACCGTTTTGAGACTCAAACAATCGGACGAGAATGCAGCGTCATGCTCTAACAACATCATTTCACGTTTGTTAGAGAAGGACGCAACATTCTCGTACGATTGCTTGAGTCTTAAAACCGTTTCGTGGTACGGGCCCAGATTCACTCATGTGATATGTCTCGTGTACCTGTCAGGTGTTATCAACTCCGAGGCGCTTCCTATGTGGGTGCATTCAGCGTTTCTGAAGCGTTATACACGTAGTTTATTATTATAGCTTTTAAAATAAAATATAATCAAATATTTCATAACTTTCTATAAAAAGTTACAAGGTAGATAAATAAGAACTACAATATTTTTCCTTAATCTTTCTTATCAAACTAGGCAAAAAACATTGTATTAACTACTTACTTAAAGAATTTCCTAGTATCTGGGAACTGGGAAAATAACTACTTAAATATTTTAAAGTTGTTGAATTTATTGTTAACTTTTAATAAATATTTTGGTGGTACGATCTTTTGTCAAATATCTACTTCGATGTAGCAAGTAGTAAGTACGTCTGAGATTGAACCTACTTGTTTGAAATTCGCCCAAGCCATTTAAGTTCACGATCGCCCACACTTTCCTTTATTTCTCAATATCGCGTAAAATGCAATTTATATTATCTAGGTCATCGGTAGGTCACTAACAACATCCTAGAAACTCCTCCAACTCCTAGACTCCTAGGGAATATAGGTCGTGACCTGGTTACGACGTCATTTTATAGACCCGCTGAAATGAAACTAAAATATCTGAGATTCAATAGAGACACGTCACGAAAGTGCAACAAATATACCTATCTCAAATGTCAAATCTATTAACGAGTTTCAGGTCATAATAGCGTTTTAGGTTCTCTTATTATTAATATAGTGGGCAGTTCCATGTAAAAGTCTACCATAAACTAAGAAAATAAATACCTGATTTTGGTATTAAATATACTTAATTATAGTCACAACATTATGGTACTATTAAGATATAGAAGCAACAATTTCTAAGCATTACTTTTCTAGCAAAGCTGCCATTTATGAGATGATGTCGTGAGCTCGGCTGAGTGTGGTTTTGTGTGATGCAGTTCTGACTTAGTATTCAAGTTATGTATTTTAAATTCTTGTCATATTTTGTTACACACTGATTGATCAAACAATTAAATACCGATATAGCTTTTGAGATAAGAGAAAATTCATTTTTAAAAAGATATAATAGGCTTGTAAGATCACAGTGTCGAGTTGTAGTGTCGGTCACATAAAAAACATTACTTTAACTACAGTGAAATTACTTTTACATCAATAAAATTAGAAACTTTCCTACGTGACGGCGTTACTCAAATGATACCGGCATTAAAAATTTGTCATCTTTTTTATAACACCTAAACTCTAAAAAATATTTTTGTAGTGTCGGTCACATTATAGAGTTGATCACGCCCTAAAGTAGCGTTTTGTTTGTTAGTTTTGGTGATAAATGGCGAAAATAGCTATAGAAAGCAGAGAGAGAGAAGCAGAAAGCTAAATTATTATTTTAAGAACCTGTCAGACCACCTCAAAGTCAAATATAATCCAAAATTTAGCGATGTCCGGAAATGGGAAGCAATTGTCACAAAAATTTGGCAGTAGAATATGAGATTCTTACAGATATCGCAAGAAAATAAGATAAAATTATTGATCTTTAAACTTTATTGAACGTAAGGTAGACCTGCAGAACTGGAAACCTTCTAAAGTAATAGCGACCGAAACTCCATAGTGTCTGGTCGTTCTTACCTCTATAGGACTCATATAAAGGAAAATTTTTAGCTTAAAAAAATGACGAAAGTCTGCCTATCGCTGGCTCTTGGGTTAATATGTTAATAGTTTTTTAGAAGATTTCGTGTTGAGTTATTTTTTGACAAATTATTAGTGATTTCGTTTTTGTGACGTTTAAGTTCAAAAAAAGCATTTTAATGAATTAACTAATTACTGATTTGCTTTTATATAATTTTAGAGTTCATATTGTACGTGCTGAGATACATAAATTTTAAGGTGTCATGTAAAACTACCGACTTTTACCTGCACAAAGTGACTGCAGTGTCGGTCACGTTTTGGTCACAATTTCTTTTGCTAATAAATATTTTTTAAATAACTTACAGGTTATAGGTAACCATTTTATAATAGTTTGTTTCATGCACTTTCGATAAAAATACAAAGTAGAGTTATTTACCACACAGAGAGGAAGATTATTGGTGTTTACAAACACTCTCGGAAACGACTTCCTTTTGCATGTAGTGTCGGTCACGTTTATGTTTGACTAAATAAATGCTATTTGAAAACAACAGTGTACACCATTTTTTCTGCATAAGTTAACTTGTTTAATCTGCTACAAAGCCATCTTAAAATTGATATTAACAACATGATAGTAACCATAATAAATGACAAAATAAAACGCAAGTCGTATCAAATGTAGAGTCAGTCACATATGGAATTGCCCGTAGATTTTTCTGACGAAATTGGATAAAGATTTTAAATATTTCCTACCTTTTAATACCGTGGAGTCTATTAAAATTAGAATTAAAAATTCGACGAATTTCCGCTATAAGATGATTATAAATTGCAAGAATTTGGACTCCCTTGTTATTAAAAGTAATTCGTAGTTATTATGCCCTTAAACCCTTTTCTAGTGAACAAAATAGACATAAAAACTCAGAAACCAGGGATTGGGCGAATCCTTAGAATTTTGGTCGCTCTCCGCTACGCGCGGAGACTAATCATCTAATAGTTGACTACAAAATTCGAATTTTAAACAACCAATGAGTTTAAAAGTTGTATTCGAATTTCAAAATTTTCGAACGATCATTGAAATTCAAGTTCTGTGGCGACCAACCAACTCGTTTGCGCCGATCCCACAAAGTGTAAGTTGAAACCGCAGCTTGTTACACCACAAATTGGCTTCGATAAAAGCCTTTTTGTGGGGAATAAAAGCGTTTATGGAAGTTTGAGCGAGCTCAATTTCCTATTGCATCTAATGTCGGTTGGGCGGTTGGCTAATGGATTAGGGCGCGAAGATAGGCTATATAACTAGTATTATGCAATCCATGCTAATATTGAAAATGTGAAAGTGTGTGTCTGTCTGATTGTTACCTCTTCACGCCCAGACCGCTGAACCGATTTTGCTGAAAGTCAGTTGTGAGTCGCAGAATTTCGGTTCGGCAGAATTCTGCTGCATTCAGTTTCATACAAAAGTTTGATTCACACGAGCGTAATTTTGTGAGTCATGATTTCTATGAAAATATATTTACGCGGCCGAAATTCTGCGACTCACAACTCACAAATTACGCTCGTTTCGCTTCACCCTAAAGTCCCAGGAACTAGGATCTAGGATACTTTTTATCCCGGAAAATTTTACGGTTCCCGCGCGATAAAGGAATTTTGGCGCAACAGAGATGCGGGCCACACCTAGTATTAAATAATACTAGGATTATTTAGGCACAATATATTATACCTACCCCTTAATTCGTCGTTTCTGATGAAAAAGATAAAGATAAGCAGAAAATGTATAATTATTAGCCTTGTAAATAATTTTATTACTTAGGGCAGGGGTTCCCAAGAGGGGCGCCGTGAGTCAATCCTCCATCATTATCCATAACCACAAATATTATAAAATAAAATTATAATATGAATTATACAAAGCAGGCAGATGATTAAATAACTATTATTTTACTTGCTTTACCTAACTATAATCATTAAAGGTGTTTATTTAGGTATCTTTTTGTAATAAGTGGGAGAGCCATGCTTCGACACGAATGGGCCGGCCCGACCGGAGAATTACCACGTTCTCACAGAAAACCGGTGTGAAACAGCGCTTGCGCTGTGTTTCGCCGAGTGAGTGAGTTTACCGGAGGCCCAATCCCCTACCCTATTCCCTTCCCTTCCCATCCCTCCCCTGCAGGTGCGTTGCCGGCCTTTTAAGACAGAATAGGCTAATAGGGGACTATTAGCCTATTCTGTCTTAAAAGGCCGGCAACGCACCTGCAGCTCTTCTGATGCTGCGAGTGTCCATAGGCGACGGAAGTTGCTTTCCATCAGGTAAAATTGCTAGGTTAGCTCTAATAGCACGGGCTACGGAGTAGGGCGCCGTGACAAAATATTGACTTGTAAGTGCGCCGCAGGCTGAAAAAGATTGGGAACCCCTGGCTTAGGGTATATAAATGACTAGATAATATGACCCTTGCAACTCCGTTACGCCAAAAGTAGTTCATTGCGTGGGAGCCGTACATTTTTACGGGATAAAAAGTATTCTATCCTTTCCCGGGACTTAAAGTGTTTCCATACTTAATTTCAGCAAAATTTGTTCAGTGGTTCGTGAAGAGGTAACAGACAGACAGACAGACACACTTTCGCATTTATAATATTAGTATGGATGTCGCAACTTCAACAACTTATTAGGTAAGTACTATTAATGACTACACTTCCGATTTTCAATGTAATTTTAGCAGTTCAAGATGATTAAATTATTCTCTCTACGAAAAAAACTAAGTGTTTCATTCCACACCACTCGCATTAAAGCAATTTTGGCAAATATAGTAAATAAATAAATCATCTATAGTAATATTAAATGGCTCAAACGCAGATAAATTCCGTTAAGCATTCAGTAATTTAAGCTAACTTCAAAACAATTAATAAATGGTACTTTTGAAATTCGAATATCGCTGAGCGGCAGGGATTTTCCTTTTATTGGCCATAAAGAAGAAAGAGGCGATAAAAAAAATATTGCTGCGTATACAAGACGAGACTCTATGTTTACGACGGCTCTTGTAATTATTGCCGGACATTAAACAACGTTTATACTTTATGTACTGACATTAGGTACAAAAAAAATATAACCTACTTAATAATACACAATTATTGTACAAAACTTTTTTACTGATTCAGCTAAAATATAGAACAACAAAAAAGGTTGGTTACACCTGCGCATGTTAAGGGCCTTACACACTGTCTAGACTCTAGCCCCACAACTCGGTAAGTGTAACAAGGCCCTAAACACAGATTAGTTATAACAGGGGTTCCCAATCTTTTTCAGCCTGCGGCGCACTTACAAGTTAATATTTTGTCACGGCGCCCTACTCGGTAGAGTTCGCCGTTACAAAAATATTACATAAAACATAAATACCTACCTTTTACAAAAAGATACATAAATAAACACCTTTAATGATTATAATTAGGTTATGCAGTAAGTATAAATAATAATAAACAAAATATTTACTCATCTGCCTGCTTTGTATAATTCATATTATAATTTTATTTTATAACGAGCTTTTGCCCGCGGCTTCGCTCGCGTTAAGAAGTATTATTATATACAAACTTTCATCCCCTATCTGAACCCCTTGGAGTTGGAATTTATCAAAATTCTTTCTTAGCGGATGCCTACGTTATAACATCTACCTGCATGCCAAATTTCAGCCCGATCCGTCCAGTGGTTTGGGCTGTGTGTTGATAGATCACTATGTCAATCAGTCAGTCAGTCAGTCACCTTTTAGTTTTATATATATAGATATTTGTGGCATTTTGTGGTTATGGATATTATGATGGAGGATCGACTCACGGCGCCTCTCTTGCCTTTCCACCGCGCACCAGGGCGCCGCGGCGCTCAGTTTGGGAACCCCTGAGTTATAATATAATATACCCTAAAAAGTTTACTTGCCTGCGCATTTTGGGTGTTCCGCGCTTTTTTAATTCTGCTAGGTTTCATTTTGGGTGAAAGTTGACTACAACTACCAAGATAGTATTTTAATCTATACTTATCTACTACCTATGTATGACAAGATAGGTAGTGTAGTTGCCCATAAAAGAGACAATGTTGCGATAAGAGGATAAGTCAATGAAAAATAACTTTTTTTTATGAAATAAAGGGGCAAACGAGCAAACGGGTCACCTGATGGAAAGCAACTTCCGTCGCCCATGGACACTCTCAGCATCAGAAGAGCTGCAGGTGCGTTGCCGGCCTTTTAAGAGGGAATAGGGTAATAGGGGAGGGTAGGGGAGGGCAGGGAAGCGAATAGGGTAGGGGATTGGGCCTCCGGTAAACTCACTCACTCGGCGAAACACAGCGCAAGCGCTGTTTCACGCCGGTTTTCTGTGAGAACGTGGTATTTCTCAGGTCGAGCCGGCCCATTCGTGCCGAAGCATGGCTCTCCGACGTAAACTTAACTATGTACCTAGTACCTACCCATAAATGCTACGTAATATGGGTCAGAACTTTATTTACTTAGTTATTTAATAATCAGCTTTAGGTACTATTAAGCCTTTTAAATAGTTTTTATTATTCGTAGCTTTTAAATAAGGTTTTAGGCATTACTGGTTTGTAATCCAGGCGTTAATACTTATTTGAAAAAGTTGACTCATAATGAATATCTCTAGTACGAAAAATGCTACCTACGTAACTTTATAAATGTAGAGCTTTAATGACTATAATGACTATATTAAAACAGTTGTGGCCTGAATAGTTGTACTGATTGAACTAACCTAGTATTTAAAATGTACATGCACAATGCGGTTGTATACGTCATCTACTTTGCAGTATTATTTTCACTGCTAATGCGCTTAGACGGCTATTATTAGGAAAATAAGGATATTCGAAAATGCAGTTTACAAAATACGTTCGTGTTTTTTATTTGATTAAATGTAGTTTTTGGTTGATTAGACAAATAGTATTTGAAATACATAGGTAGTGAAAATAATGGTGAGTGTATTATTCAGTTACGCGGGTTAGTAGTTTTTTATTGTGAATGATTATTATTTATAACGCAGATTAAAGTTTTTAAACTCAAAAGTGGTTGAATTTATTTATTGAATAAATATTTTTTGACGGCAGGCAGCAATATTTTGAATCAATCAATTTGTTCATGATTCATGAAATATTAGGATCATATAAGGATAGTATTTAGGGCCGCTTTAAATAAATTTATTGCATCTTCAAATTATTAATTAAAAAAAAAACCCCGCCAAATTCAAAATTACATTTAACGTCAAATTGGAACTTTTTGACAGCAAGTTTCAAATTTCATCGCGAATTTTGCAATGTAAACAAAAATAAAATTGGGTGAATTTTTAATGAAATAGATTTTTACACGTTTTACATTTACGGTACTTACAAATTTTACATTTGACTATACAAAATGAATTTTATAGAAATGTTTTTCGCGAGATTAAAACTACTACTTAGAGTAAGTTGGTTAAACTTTTGTTTTATTCAAAAAAATTCAAAATTTTTTTTAACGTTTACCATAATTTAGAAGTTTCGTTGGAATAAAGTGTTGAATTCTCAAACTTTGTAATTTGTTTAAGATTCATTAAGAATCTTAAACAAATTACAAAGTTCGTGTTTTATGCAAATAGATTGTCAAGAATCCTAAGGACAATCACGGGATTTCCATTACAAACTTTTTGTCTTTTTTTTTTCAGACTGTCCTAGAATCGGGGAGTGTGGGGAACGCTTCATCGTCTGATGAGGAGTTGGAACAGTGGGAACAAATTTTCATGATGAGGGATGAGAACGGGAACAGTTATAATGATAAGTGAGTACACCATCTCCAACTCAAATTACCTATTTGGAACAAAATGTAAACAAAATATTTTTACCCGACCGAATTATGTGCCTTTTAATTCATCAAGCCCAATACGGTCACCGGTGAGCGAGATACAATAGAAATTCTATTGTGGCTCGTTTTTCCACGATCAACGGGTTAAGCATTATTAGCTGCATATTAATTATTAAGTTTTATTTACATTTAGATTATACCTAATGATTTATAACAGTACTTATATTCATTTGGAGTAGTTTTAGTGTCCCTGGAAGTCTACATAGACAACATAATATAGCTTATATTTTTAGACAACATAATTTAGAGTTGAAACTTTAGGAGATCTGAAGTTTTTATCTCCTAAATGACTTCTTTATGATTGTGATAAATTCCATTAGCTGCACAGAGAGACTTTTTAAAACTCATAAAAATATCCTAAACTTAACACTGTCCAATGGCAAAAAAAATTGCATTAAATTCATGCATGAATAATTTATCTCTAACTGGTTATCGGCTATTGGCTTTAATTTTAAAATGAATAAAACATCTTCTTCACAGGAGAAAGAAACGTAGCATATGGTGTAGACCGTCGTGCATTCCAGTTTCAATAGTGATAGTACTGATAGTGTTAGTTGTGTTAGTCCCGCTGTTGGACCAACCTAATGTAGCGCATGTGCTGCCCACGGCTGCGCAGGTCAGCATACAATGCTCAGATGAGTGTAGGTAAGATTGAGTTTCTTAGTTTTTAGATTTACACTACGAATAATAAAAACTAAGGATAAGTAACTCCGTCAAAAAACATGTTCCACAATACTTGTCAAAAAAGTGTTTTCAATACATTTGCAATATTTAGGTGACCTTGAGCGGTACTAGGCTGACGTTACATGACAGATCAAAAGGAACCAAATTTAAAACGGTAATAGTATGGAGGTTACGATTCCTTTGTTTTTATTATTCGTAGGATTTGCATAATATAATATATTTTTATTAGATTCAGTTTTAGAAGAATGTAAAGGGTGAATAGGATAGGAAAGGCAATAAGAATATATTTCCTTTATATTTTGCCGTTTAATAATTCTCTTGGTTCAGAAAATATAGCTTACTTTATAATAACATTATGTATAAAGATTTTAGATAATATTTTAACAACCCTTAGCCCGGGTGCACACTAGCGGCCAGGCCGCAGCGGCCATCGAAAGTATGGTGTGGCCGCTTGGCAGCATGCGGCCAGGTGCGTTTCATACTAAGGTATCTATCTCGATGGCGGCCGCGGCCAGGCCGCTAGTGCGCGTACGGGCTTAGAAATAAAACTGCTGTTCCTATGATAGTGTCCAAATTAAGATAATATTTAAAGCAGCCTGGATCACCAAATATGTAGGAATTTTGCCATTGACGCATTGGTGTTTCTTTTAATAGAATCCTAAAATATTGCCATTGTGCTCCTATGTTCCATGACCAATCATTAGTGGTTACATTGTTGTTTTACTAAATATTATGTTTTTAGATTATCGTTAGTAGAGAGTATACCAGAGGGGCATATGTATCCTCCAAATGTCACGCATATGCCCACAAAGAACGCATGGTTAGATTTAATAGACGAAGCTCAATCATCCATAGAAATAGCATCCTATTATTGGAACCTTAGGTTTAATGAGGGATATCCCTACAACTCCTCTGTGGAGGTAAGTCTAGTTATTGTATTATTATTTTAAATGATTTTGTTACAAATGTGCGCATTTCTAAACTGACCACTTTCAACCTTATTATGTGGCAAAAAAGCTCAAGGTAGACTCAGACTTTTGCCGACTGTTACATACTGCAGGAAAGAAACTGAATTTATTATTTCTTTAAACATTGTAAATAGATTATTGCTATTGAAAATATTTTAAAGTATGTCATCCATCAAATATAATAAATGCGATAGTATTTAACTGATGAACTGTTATTGATGAAATTTATCAATAACAGTACATCAGTTAAATAGAAAAATGTATGGCTTTTGCGCAGTAACCTTATGTTATTTTGTTACAGGGTGAACAAGTATTTCAAGCATTGTTAAATGCTGGTACTAAGAGGAGGATCAAATTGAAAATTGCTCAAAACTGGCCCTCTAAGCAGTATCCTAATATGGACTCAGAATATTTAGTTAGGAAGAAAGCTGCACAGGTAATTTAAAGAAGTTAATTTTTACCAGTGGCGTAACTGTAACATCCGCGGCCCGTGGCAAATCGATTATTATTGATGGGGCTCTTTCAGTAAAATTCTGACCTCACGGCCTTTTGGGCCGGGGCCCTTATGGGTCGGGGGGCTGTGGAATTTTGCCCGCCCTGCCACCCAATAGTTATGCCACGGTTTTTACTAAAAATACATTTTTATTCTGTAATCCTTGGTAGAAAATAGTGAAGTATGATCACAGCATGTATCATGGTGCATCACAAGTCTATTTTAAATATTTTAACCTTACCTTATGTTAAAATACTTGTGTTGGTCATACTTACAGATATTTAACGGTTACTTAACTTTAATTTGATGACTTCAGTATAAACTCTAAAGACAGTCTAAATTATAAAATGTCTTTGAGTGCAGCTATATAACTACACACTATATTATATTCAGACGATATAGAAGACGCCATGAATGATAATATTATATAGTAAAGTATTCTATAAAATACATTATCATTGTTTTCTTGTTCTTTTTTTGGTGACTTTTTTTTAAATTCCTTTATTCAAAGCATAATATTATACAAGAAAAACATGAAATAGTTTCCCATACAAAAACCTAAAAGGTTTATCGGTTTGGGAGAGAACAACTCAACTGAAAAATCATGTTTTTGTTATTTTGTAAAGGTTTGGTTAAAACGTGCGATATTATTATCAAAACCCGCACTCAGTACTCATATTTATTATAGGTTAGAAGTCTAAACTTCTCGAAGTTGCTCGGTGGAGGAGTGCTACATACGAAGTTCTGGCTGGTGGACCGAGCTCACTTCTACATTGGCAGTGCTAACATGGATTGGCGGTCGCTCAACCAGGTATAGACTGCATATGCCCGGCTTAGCTAGTCCCGGCGCCGAGGGGAACGCTTCAGTTTGCCGGAGCATTCCCTTACTTTGGTGGAAGTCCGGTCCCTTTTGAGGTAGACCGGCCGGTCATGGAGGGAGTCCTGTGTTAGACAGATCCAGGACATTCCTCCGTATACGGCTGAAGGCAAACCGCAGGTGGTTTTAGTGGGTAAGAGTCCCATATACCCCCGGGGTGCTTCAGCTAACTGAGGCACATCCCCAACCCAAGGCACCCATGATGGGTTTCCCCTGCGCATCAAAAAAAAAAAAAAAGTATAGACTGCATATAACTTATAAGATCGACAGGAAGAAATTAATGAGGAATGCTCATTGATCGATTTTTTGGTTTTGTTGGAGCGAGGGTTGAGGATACGGTATTGGTAACAGCTCTGGATTTATCATTAACCTATGTATAATCAGTATAGGCCATGGCCTATGGGCGGCAGCGTCCTAGAATGACTAGTTCGTATAGGGGCGGCAAAATTAAAATGGCCTATACTCATAAAATACTTAAATCCGGCCATGATTGGTAGATGTGATACACAAGTCGTTATTGGTAATATAATAATATGTTATTGAAACATAACAATTTCATAAAAATCGGTTAAGTTTCAAAGCCTGTTTGAAGCAAAAAACAAATCTAACATAAAAAACATGCATTTTTTAATAATATAAATACATAGTAAGTACATGTTTTGCGCGTTCGATGTTGCAATATTATGTAAATAAGTTTTATATTTTCCCAGGTGAAGGAGCTAGGTCTTGTGGCATACAATTGTTCCTGCCTCGCCAAAGACTTGGGAAAGATATTTGATGTGAGTATTAAATATATTTTTTAGTCAATACCATGTTAGAATCTGTTTTCTTTTGTCTGATTTTTATTCATTTAACATACGTTTTGTCTTTTTATGATTTCTCAAGATCTCAACACAAAGGCAAAAAATTGTGTAACTATAATGTCTGTTTATAATTATTATGTACTAGGTATTTGACCGGGCTTTGCTCGGTATTCGATAAAACACGAATTAAATGACATTTTCTAAAAATGATTCGTAGCTAGATCGATTTATCGCCCCTGAAACCCCCTATATACTAAATTTCATGAAAATCGTTCGAGCCGATTCCGAGATTCCAATTATTCTCGTATATAGCAATATAGCAATTTTTGTATATATGTCGCAGCCGACTGGTTTAAATAGCCGTTCAATCAAACAGGTAGCCCTTTGACTGAACAACGCCATTCAATCACACGTCTAGCTTTTATATTGAATATTTTAGTCGCTCAAAACGTTCAACACTACAGCTGATTCAAAAGCCGCCGTCTAATTGAAGTAGTTCAGCGCGCACCGCTGCGGCGCTAGGTGCGTTTTATTTACAATATGGCGTCAACTAGCAGGTGTTTGTTGGTGTTTGTGGTTGTTTTTCGGAAAGAAAGTAGTTAATAAAAGTTACAAGTTACAAGAGACAAAAATTGTGGAGGCACCTACGAGTGAATTAAAATTTCAACAAATATTCGAGGAGAAATTACGGGATAATGAAATGGATGAACGCAGCCTCCCCCGAAAGGGAAAAACAAACCAGTTGGCTAAGCGTCGTCTAGCTGTAGTGTTGAACGTTGTAGTCAACAAGTCGGCTAAACGGCGTATAGCCGTGTGATTGAATGGCGTTGTTCAGTCAAAGGGCTAGCTGTTTGATTGAACGGCTATTTAAACCAGTCGGCTGCGACATATATATACAAGAATTGCTCGTTTAAAGATATAAGATAAATCACATATAAATCTAAAAAGTTCCGAAACTACTATCTTCTGGAAATAAAACACATTACTTCTCACCTCTATTTAAATAAAACATACAAGGTGTATAATAAATACCAGAGATAAAATATACCGTATATTATAATTTATGCTCAAGATAAAATAATACCAGAGATAAACAGGGTGTACCACAGGGACTAATTACACCACCGCTAATGAACCTTCTCACCTATATATAGCTATAACCCTTTGAAATCCCACACAAAGGTTCTGTTGACAATCTCAAGGTCTTTATTTGCAACGAAAATAAACCCGGGTTTTTTATATTTCGCTATGCAAATAAGTTGTTTCAAGGTAGAGATGTTTTCTCTTTATACACAGTTGTTATTCATATTGGATAAATATAAACTTAGTTTAAATAGTCTGTAAAACTGAGAAAGCACAATAATGCACGGTTTCTCATAGTTTTTGACGGGAGCTTATCGTTCTAAAAAGTCTGTTATTAGGTTGATATTTTGACTTTAGCCAATCAAAAGCTCTAGTGAATAAATAAACTCTAATTAAATAACTTTAGAAACCGGGTTAAATTAGTAGAGTTACAATTAAGATCAAAATTAAGTATACTTAAAGATTGATGAGTTTAGTCTCGATTAAAACAATAGCAAAGTCAGATGGTTCACTAAAAATTCGGAATGGGAATAAACTGTGTATACTTAATATCTAATATACTTATAAAATTCTCGTATCACAATGTTAGATAGCGTACTCCTCCGAAACGGCTTTACTGATTTTAACCAAATTTTATATGCATATTCATTGGGTCTGAGAATCGGTTACTTTTTATATTGATAAGTGCATTTGTTGAATAAATAATAGTAAATTATTACAACTCGAGACTGACGGCGACCATTGTTTGTGCGGTGGGATAGCGATGGACGTTGCCATGGTGACATACTTATTTAGTCACTTCAATATAATAATACGGGCGAAATACTTTATATGGCAAAGAAACGTTTGCCGGGACAGCTAGTAGTTTTATAATTTGTTTTAAATTCATTTGCTGGCTTAATTTCATGTTAAATCAGCGATCATCTGATATACCTATCAAATATTAAGATTTAATCATTCATATTATGAGACCCAGTAAATAATCAAAGCATATTTTATTCTATAAGGTTTTCTGCAAATTTTCTTTTTCTTTTTTTTCATAAAAATATATTTGGTTTGCTGCGCAGCGTTATATAGTAGACCTCATATTACTTTCATGTAAGTTTTTGCGCCAAACCATTACAGTAATGACAGAAGTTGGCCTCTTACATAAGAAATTACCAAAGTTAGTTTACTATTAACGTTACAACGTTTTTACGTCGGGGCCGAGCCGTGCCTGTTACGTAGTTTTAACGTAATTACGAATTAAGAGTCCGTATACGAAATTTTGCCGATTTCGCTGATTAACAGACGTGATTTAACAGTTAAAATACAGTATTTCTATAAGTTTTAATGCACAACATGTAAGATCATTTCAATTATAATCTAGTGTTGAAGCTAGATTTTTGTTTTTTTTTAGTATTTTTAAATAATCCAACTCAAACCCTCGACAGTTTTGTGATTTTTACTGTAAAAGGTTTAGAATATCACCTGTTTATGGATTGTATTGACGTCTTAACGGTATGAAAAAAATACAATGTACTGTTGAGAAAGTCGTCTATACAATGTTGGAATTACTTTTTACCACTTTAATATGAAATAGTTGAGTAAAAAAATATGTAACTCCGCAAAATTTTAGAGAAAATGGGCAAAGAATTGCTGTTAATTTCGGCAACTTGGAGCTGTAATTCATAAAAAGAAAACGAAAGAAATAATCTATAGATAAAATTCTATCCAATTCGAGAAAAAAGAAGAAAAAAAAGAAAAGCAAATTATGCCAAAAACACGATTTAAAACAACCTAAATCTCACATTAGCCTTGCGGCGAGTAATATAATGTGAGATTTAGGTTATTTTGAATCGTGTTTTTTGGCACAATTTGTTTTTTTTTTCTATTTTGCTCGAATTGGATAGAATTTTATCTATATAGATTATTTCTGTCGTTTCCTTCAAAATTTCGGCAAAATTTCGTATACGGACTCTTAAGCTACGTCAAAAAGTAATGAAATGGAAGCTTTTGAAAAGAGAAATATTACTACTTATATTTACCACTTTTTATGGATCTGTAGGAAAATATACAGTAGGTAATGCAGTTTTAGAATGTCCCTCGGGCTCCCTGAGATCATATCAAAGGGTTTTCGTGGTTGGATACCGCTGTCGATCCTGGCGATACAGGTGATACAGCGGTGGGAATGTGTGGGCCAAAGTGGGCATTGACGTAGGTGTACTCGCAGCTATGGAAACTGGTTGATCGATTAACTGTTCTATGTATTCTATGTATAATTCACAGCTAGGATTTTGGAAATAGATTGATTGACTGTTGTAGATATACCCGCAGCTAGGATTTTGGAAATTTATTGATGACTGTTTTAACTGGGGTCTATGATTTTCGAAATTGATTGATTGATTGACTGTTCCAGGAGTATTGGCAACTTGAAAATTGATTGATTGACTGTTGTAGGTGTACCGTGTACTAGCAACTTGAAAATTCATTGAATGGCTGTTGAAACTTTTTTTTTTTATTTTTATTAAATAAGGGGGCAAACGAGCAAACGCGTCACCTGATGGTAAGCAACTACCGTCGCCCATGGACACTCGCAACATCAGAAGAGCTGCAGGTGCGTTGCCGGCCTTTTAAGAGGGAATACGCTCTTTTCTTGAAGGTTTGCAGGTCGTATCGGTCCGGAAATACTGCTGGTGACAGTTCGTTCCAGAGTTTTACAGTGCGCGGCAGAAAGTTACGCGAAAAACGCACTGTGGAAGACTGCTACTCATCAAGGTGATGAGGATGGTATGTTTTTCGCGTGGGACGATAGCGAAAAGTTGCAGGTGGTATGATTCCGAACAATTCCTCAGAGCATTCCCCGTGATACAACCGATAGAGGATGCAGAGTGAAGCTACATCTCGGCGTAATTCCAGGGGGTCCAAGCTGTTTGAAACACTATGGCAGTCAACAATTCGAGCAGCCCTTCGTTGGATACGATCCAGAGGGAGCAGTTGGTATTTTGGCGCCCCTGCCCAGAGATGAGAACAATATTCCATATGAGGCCGAACCTGCGCCTTGTAGAGTTGTAGGCGTTGGTCCGGACTGAAGTACTGTCTCGCTCTGTTAAGAACACCAAGCTTCTTCGAGGCTAATTTGGCCTTACCCTCAAGATGATATCGGAACTGGACTTCGCTCGATATGTTGACGCCAAGTATCTCAATGCTAGGGGAGATGGTTAAAGATGTGCCCTCGAAACGAGGACTGTAGCAAACTGTACTGATAGTTAAGATTTTTTAAATTGATTGATTGATCATTGACTATTCTAGGTGTACTGACAACTTGAAAATTGATTGTATGATTGACTGTTGTAGGTATACTGGTAACTTGAAAATTGATTGATTGACTGTTGTAGGTATACTGGCAACTTAAAAATTTATTGATTGATTGACTGTTGTAGGTGTACTGGCAACTTGAAAATTGATTGATTGACTGCTGTAGGTATACTGGCAGCTAGGATTTTCAAAATTGATTAATTGATTGACTGTTGTAGGTGTACTGGCAACTTGCAAATTGATTGATTGACTGCTGTAGGTATACTGGCAACTTGAAAATTTATTGATTGATTGACTGTTGTAGGTGTACTGGCAACTTGCAAATTGATTGATTCACTGCTGTAGGTATACTGGCAGCTAGGATTTTCAAAATTGATTGATTGATTGGCTGTTGCAGGTGTACTGGCAGCTGGGCGTCGCCGACGCGGTGCCGGCGGAGTGGCCGGCGGAGCTGAGCACCGACATCAACATGGAGCACCCTGTCAATATCAGCGACGGTGTTAGTAACTTCGGGGCTTTTATCACGGTAAGTGTTTAGTAAGAACATCGATAAATAATTATTATTTAAAATGTACAGGTTGTTATAAGACAAAGTGTTTTGGGTGTGTATCATATTCTGTTCCTTATACAAACTACGGAACCCTAAAAACTAGGCCTTTACATCCGTTGTGGATGGTTTATACAGTATTTTTCAGAGCGAAGTAACCACTCCTCAAATACTGTAGTGCCTGGGACAAGATTTTTAAATGTCCGTATGGTTGCCCAAGCGCATACGGCATTCTCGCATCATAGTCGGCCTAGTCCAGGGGAAAGAACTAGTCAATACGTCTGGGACCAACTATGTGCGGGTTTCCTCACGATGTTGTTCTTCACCGTACGAGCGTCCGTATTATGTACTTGAGATCAGAAAATGTCTCATAGGTACACGCCTCCACCCGGGTTCGAACTTGCACCCTCTAGGAGTGCGAACCGAAGGTCTACCCATTAGGCCACGGACGCTTCCTTATACAGCGACCATAATAGTTATAGTCGCTGTTAATCATCTGTGTCCTAACCCACAATTTTTTTGTTGAATTTTGAATGCAGTCCTGTTCTAAATGATTTAAAGAACATAACTGCATTCGTAATTCGATTAATTTTTTTGTTGGTTAGTACACGAATGCGTAATAGCGTCCATATAGAGCTCACTGTAAAAGTAGCAGCGCTGTAAGAGTGACTTTTTAACATTTTTGGACAGGCAAATTCATAATGTAATTTACTCATCTATACTAATAAAGCAGAAGAGTTTGTTAGTTTGTTTGTTTGAACGCGCTAATCTCAGGAACTACTAATCCGATTAAAAAAATATTTCAGTGTCAGATAGCCCATTTATCAAGGAAGGCTATAGGCTATATTTTATCATGCTAAGACTAATAATTTTTTGAGAATTTCGCTTCCGACAGCGCTCGAGAGTGGACGTGCGCTTGTCGTAGCTGCTAAAGTCAGTGAATCTCAAAATGTTTACGTGTGACGCTTGCGGTGGATACTTCACGGATGGTGCAACCTGTAGCATTTGTAAAGTACATCTGGACTTTCCATGTGCGGGCATCACGGAGGCGGGTTATCGACGCTTGGGTGAAAGAAAAAGTACTTGGAAGTGTCCTAAGTGTAAAGTAAGTCCCTGTGCATCCCCGACTCCACCGTCTCTAGGTCAAAGCCAGCTCGACAAGATCCAAGAGCAGCTAAATATAATTATGACAAAATTGGCACCCCTCTCATCAATGCTAGAGGATATAAAGTCTATTAAGTCCGATATCACGCACTTAAAAGATTCTCTGGAAATTGCTCATGAGCGCGTAGAAAAAATCTCCAAAGAAGTAAAATGCGTCGAAAAAAGAGTTACAGATGTTGAGAAAATATCGTCAAACGTACCTGTTCTTCAAAAAGAAATTTCGCGACTAAACCAGGAACTCGAAAAAAGAGATCAGTGGCAGCGAGCAAATAATGTGGAGATCATGGGAGTACCTCAAACCAACAATGAAAACCTATTTACATTGGCACTTAAGATCAGTTCTCTGGCAGACATGGACATCAAGAAGGAAGACATTAACTATATCGCACGCATACCGACCAGGAACCCTAACGCAGCTAAACCTATTGTAATATCTTTTAACAATCGTTTTATTAAGGAGGAGTTCTTGGCTTCAGCACGTAAGTGTGATTTAAATACTTCAATGATTGGTTACTCGACATCTTCCAAATTTTACATCAATGATCACCTTACTCAATATAATAAAACACTGCTTGCCAAAGCTAAGAAACGTGCTAAAGAAACTGGTTTTAAATATGTCTGGGTTAAGCATGGTAAAATATTAGCTAGAAGATCTGATACTTCTCCAAAATTTTTTATAAAAACAGAAGAAGATCTCCTAAAGTTAACATAAATAATATATTTAACTGTAATACAAGTTTTAACTCTATTTGCTGTACTAATTTTATGTATTATAATATCTTAATTGTATCGGAATCAAATATAAATTACAACGTAAATTTGGAAATTTTAAACAAAAGTTTGAGAACCACAGTTTTGAAACCAGTTCGAAAACGAAACTTAGTATTATTCAAGTATATCCTATTGCCACCCTTATCGTATTTGCTCCGCATGAAATTGACACTTGTGTGTATATGCAACGCAGCAATAGTAAGGTTAAAATTTGTTCAATTGCGCTTCTCACACAGGTCTAATTTGCTTGTATTATCAACCACCTACCCACACATATCTTTTAGTGATATTTTTTGTCAAACGCCATGTACAGTATATTATAACATTAACATATATTTAAAAATCGAATTAAACAAGACGTCCTATGAAAATAATATACACAATTATAGTAGACTGTATATTATTTCTTCTGAGATTTTATCACTAATATTCTGTTTACAACCCGCAGCATTAAAATTTACTAAGGTGCAACTTTTTAATTTTATGCAAAATTTAACTGATTTATATTTAAATTATTATCTTCTTAAGATTATTTATTGTCATTTTATGCAACTCAATTTTAAATACGGCTCCTATTGTTTATTAATATATTATAATTTTTATGGCGGCAATGAAAGCTTATCGGTGGTCGTAAATTTAACAATGCATTCGATAATTACATTTCTATTGTATTTAACTAAGAACTATTTAATCATGATACGAATTATGTTAGTATTTAAAACTTTTTATACACAACATTTTTTTAAAGTTATTATATTTTTCTTACAGATTTTTAATAATTATATAGGTTATTTTACAACATTTTGTCTATTTTACACTTTTGATTTATTTATAAAATATTGTTATCATTATTCTATATACAAATTACTTAAACTAAAGATCTTTACACGAATAACAATGCACTTTATAGTATGCATCTTTGCACAAGAATACTCTTATACTTACCTAAGTGATAATTTAAGTTTACTACTAATCATTTTAAAAGATGGCTTGTGATCTAAATCTTAATATTTTTTACCAAAATGTGCGTGGTCTTCGCACAAAATGTCTAGAACTTTTTAACAGCATTTTGTCCGAAGATTATGATGTGATACTTTTAACCGAAACATGGCTCCAAAGCGACATACTAAACACTGAGTTATGCGACGATCGGTACGACGTGTATCGATGCGACCGCGATCTACACTCGACTGGCAAGCGCAGCGGCGGTGGCGTTATGGTATGTATACGTCGTGAACTGGATGCTCGGCTTGATATCGACTGGGTATGTGAATCAATCGAATCATTGTGCCTGACCGTGTCCTCAAGCAAATTGCGTTCCAATGTTGATTTGCACATTATACTAGTATATATTCCGCCTAATGATTCTATTATAACTCAGTGCGTCCCTAGAATTATAAGCGCACTAAAACTTCTTCACGAACGTAAGCCATTAGATAATTATCTGCTGACAGGGGACTTTAACTTATCTTGCTTAGACTGGTCCAATAATGTGGGTTCAGTTAGACACATTGGCAGAGTCGAAACTCAAGAAGTAGCTCATCATTTTGTAAGTGATCTTTTATTTCTAGGGCTAAGCCAATATAACAATATTGTAAACGTCAGTGGTAATGTCATAGATTTGTGTTTCAGTACTCTTCCCCTAACTGTTCACGAGACTTATCCATTAACTAAGGTAGATAATTTTCATCCCCCACTTAATATAAATATAATGGACCTTTGTATTAAGCCCTTTAAGGAGAAATTTGAGCCACGGTATAACTTTCTTAAGGGCGATTATTCATTGATAAATGAACATTTAAAAAATATTGACTGGCCGACGGTGCTGAAAGCCGATGATATAGATGCCGCTGTTCACAACTTCAACTCAAAATTATACGAGTGTTTTGAGAAGTTCCTACCTATATATAATAAAAAAAATACTAATTATCCAATCTGGTACAGTCGAGCTTTAATTAAAATTATTAAGGAAAAATCTGTTGCTCATAGGCGTTGGAAAAAATATAAAAATACGTGTGATTATGATGAATTTAAGCTTCTTAGGACCCGGCAACACAGGATTCAAAAAGAATGTTTTGCTAGCTTTACTAGCAATGTAGAACATAAAATAAAATTTGCGCCTAAGTATTTTTGGACCTATGTTAAATCAAAAAAAGGCGGATCTATGTACCCTCATAAATTTTCATTTAATGGCGAGGTAATTGATGATGGGACTTCAATTTGTTCTGCTTTTAACAATTTTTTTGAAAGTGTCTTTGTAAGGCCCACCAATAGTGATGAACAAAATGATATACCTTCGTCAAATAGCCTTTCACTTAACAATGAGAGCCTATCCTCTATACACATCACCGAAAATTACGTCCTTAAAATGCTTCGATCTCTTGACATCAATAAGGGACCAGGCTGCGACGCCATCCCGCCTATATTCTTACGTTCATGCGCAGATAGCCTAGCATCACCTATTGCTTTGCTTTTTCAACGTTCTTTGAAGGATTGTGTGTTTCCGTTAATCTGGAAAAAAGCCCACATTATACCTGTATTTAAAAAAGGATCAAAAACTGAGATTACTAACTACCGGCCAATTTCCATTTTAAATACATTGGCTAAAATGATGGAAAAAGTAGTTTTTGAAAACATATATCCTACTATTATCAAAGGTATACCTGATACCCAACACGGTTTTCTTCGTGGCCGTTCTACTATATCTAACTTGGCAATCCATACAAACTATGTCTTAGAACAAATGGAAAGTGATGGTCAAGTGGATGTAGTCTATACGGATTTCGAAAAAGCCTTTGACCGAGTGGACCATACTATACTTTTACAGAAATTGTTTCAGTTGGGTATACACGGAGACCTTTTGCGATGGGTTGCCTCTTACTTGTCTAATCGTTCTCAGGCGGTTGTAATGGGCGGATACAAGTCTGATTACATACAGGTTCCTTCAGGCGTGCCTCAAGGATCACATTTAGGACCACTCTTCTACAACGCGTACATTTATGACATTCATTTATATTTACTTTATACCCGTCATTTATCGTACGCTGACGATAAAAAAATATATTTAAGTATATCATCAATTAATGACTGTGAGAAACTACAAAACGATTTAAACAGAATATACAATTACTATCAACAAAATAAAATCTCCGTGAACGTAAGTAAATGCCAGTGCATATCTTTTAGTCGTAAGAAATCACCTATAATTTACAATTACATGTTTAATGGTGTTCCTATAAAACGAGTTAACATAGTAAAGGATCTAGGTGTTTTATTTGATTCTAAAATGAATATGGTTGAACATATTGACTCGATAGTAAGTAAATCCTACAAAAACTTAGGTTTTATTATAAGAACTTGCAAACCATTCAATCATATTCTTAGTTTAAAAGTACTTTATTACGCATATGTCAGGAGTATATTAGAGTATGCTTGTCAAGTGTGGCAACCCTATTATGCTGTCCACATCAGCAAAATCGAAAGAATCCAAAAGAAATTTGTAAAATATATAAATTTCAGAATTAAAAATAAAGTTACCAACTACACAGACATCTGCCGGACTTATAACCTACTATCTCTTGAGGATAGACGTTCTCTAATGAATATGAGCCTACTCTTTGATATACTGCGAGGGCGTATAAACTGCCCAGAATTGCTTGCACAAATAACATTTAACACACCAATTTATCGCACGAGAAACACCCCTATGCTTAGTGTGCCTTCGCATCGTACATCTTATGGCCAAAATGCTGTACTTACAAGAGTTGCAAAAAGTTACAATAAATACTTTTCTGAAGTTGACATTTTTGTTGGAAATAAAAAATCTTTTATGAACAAAATAAAAAGCATTTTATCTGGTGAGAGCGCTCATTAATTTCATCTTAATTTATTTTGAGTATTATTTTATGACTTTGCATGTGATATACCTATTGCTGCTAGAAAGTTATATAAGTAATGATAATTAGTGTAAATGGAGTCAAAGTTATTTTTGGTTGTAATAGTTTCTATATTATTATCTTTATCATAATAAGTATGTATTGTAGTGTGACTAAACCATATCTTACCTCAACGCAACATTCCATGAAATGGTAGTGAGGCAATCTAAGTTTTTTTTTTTTCTTATCTACCCTCTCTTATATTATTTCTTTGTTTAAGTACATTGTATTACTTAAATTTATGTAATAGTAATTAGATGTTTTAAAATGATGTGTGTTTATACTTAGATATTCTAATTAAGTCGGTTTAAGCTTTAGTTTAGTATTTAAGCTGTATTTAAGTAGGTAACTTTAATTGACCTTTTAGTTAACTATACATTGTATATTTAAACAGTTAGTTTTAAGGTTGTAGTTATCTTAATAAAATAAAAATAAAAAAAAAAAAAAAAAAAAAAATAGGAGCTAAGAAATAGAGGAAAATGTGAAAAAAACGGGAGGAAAGGGCTTATTAGAACACGCTAATCTCAGGAACTACTGGTCCGATTTGAAAAACTCTTTTTGTGTTAGATAGTCCATTTATCGAGAAAGGCTTATAGGCTATATTTAATTGGACTACGACTAATAGGAGCGAAGAAATAGAGGAAAATGTGGAAAAAACGGGAGGAAAGGGCTTATTTGAACGCGCTAATCTTAGGAACTACTGGTCTGATTAAAAAAAATATTTCAGTGTTAGATAGTTCATTTATTGGGAAAGACTATAGGCTATATTTTATTACTCTAAAACTAATAAGAGCGAAAAAATAGAGAAAAATGTGGAAAAAAACGGGGGAAATTATTTGAAAGGGCTGATCTCACGAACTACTGGAGCAATTTTTCTGTTATGGCGCAGCGCAGACGACAGACTATCCGTGACGCACTTTTTAGTCCGTGGAAATAGAACCTATGCAGAAACGTCTGCGCAGCGCGTCGTGTGCGTTACTGCATGTAATTGCATAGGTTCTATTTCCACGGAGTACGGAGTACGGACTAAAAAGTGCGTCACGGATAGTCTGTCGTCTGCGCTGCGCCTATTTGGCACAGATAAGAAGTAGACCGCGTGAAGGATCATAGGCTATTTTTTGTGGAATAATTTGTCTGTGAAATATCTAATATACGCGGACGAAGCCGCGTGGAACGTCTAGTCTCTCTAATCTATACTAATATTAAAAATGCGAAAGTATCTCTGTCTGTCTGTCTCGCTTTCACGCCAAAACTACCGAACCGATTGTAATGAAATTTTGTATACAGATAGTCTAAAGACTGAGAAATTACATAGGCTACTTTTATACTGGAAAAAAGGGTTGTAAGGGGGTGAAAATACGAAAATTTGTTCAAATTAAGTTAGTTCCAAAAATTCATACTAGATGGCGCCGTGCGTCTCTTACATCACGCTAACGCTTGCCCAACATCTTTCTATAAGAGGTGGTATCATCGTAAATTACTTTTTTTTCGATTGTTATTTTTTTTACGTTATTTAATAAGACAGTACTTTATATTATAATTTAATTATATACAGTGACGTAACCTTAAACCTATCAATGATAAATAGTTTATGGGTAAAGTTGTGTAATTGGGGGGCTAAATAAGCTTTAAAATTTGGCATAAAATATAAAGTTTAATTAAAAAAAAAAATATGTGCACAACGCACAGCTGTTGTGATTTAAGGGGTACCAGGGATTTTTTATAAAAGCTTTTGACACCAATTTTGTTGACATCGCGCGCTATAAACTGAAGTCCACGCGGACGAAGTCGCGGGCAACAGCTATAATAAATAATAATAAACGCGTGTTAAAAAGTATACTCTACAATCCCCTCGAAACATACGTCATACATGTAACTAGTTCTGGGATATACACAATTCAAATTGAACAAGTAGTTTGATATTTCACTCAGATACAATCGGGGATTGAATGTTTAATATTGATCACTTACAGTCGGAGCACGCGACGTAATCGCACACGGAATTACCATTAATATAATTGAAAACTATCATGGCCTATCAATTTTGTCTATCAGCTTAGTACTAGATATAATTAGGTCATATTATATAGCATAGTTGGTAAAGTCCGGTAAAGTACGTAGAAATTTGTAATACCTAGCGCTTAGCTTTTTAATTATTTGCAATATTTAGCAATATTTATAAAATATTGCTAAATATTGCAAGAGACAAATAGCGATTGGTCAATGTACGAAGTTTTAAGCCCATAGCGACAGACCTGTTAAAAGGTTTAGAAAAATTAGAGATATTATGTATTATATTTTGTTAGATATATCATACTTTGTTTAAAAGATCCAAAGGAACGACTTTCCCAACCATATTTGTAATATTTTTGTTGAAAAGATTGTATCCAGTAGACTTTAATGAGAGAACCAAAGCTTTTTGTTCCTTCTTAAAATATTTTCTCGCTTTTACGAGTTCCAAGTTCATGATGGAAACTAAACTAACATTATACAAAATAAAGCAAACGTCCGTAAACAATTCGCTCGCATAGCAAATAACGCGATTCAATTTGGCCGCATGAATAAACTAGACGGTTCGTGCAGACGACTCCGTACCCCCAGGGTAATAGAATAGTTTGCTGCCAATACAAAATATTGTCAAGACTTAGTGTAGACTGTAGAGTGTATTGATAAGGGGCCATCCATAAAGTACGTCACACGATTTTCATGATTTTTAGATCCGCCCCCCCGCTCTTTGTCACATTGGTGAGACCCCCCCCCCTCCCTTGTGTGACGTCACAGATACAATTTTACCTCTTTAAATTAAAACCACCTAATATTTTAAATTTCGCTATTCAATTGTGATTGTCACAAAACTTATTACCCCTGCCCCCTCCTTGTCACTATTCATCGACCCCCTACTCCCCCCTTTAAAGGCGTGACATACTTTGTGGATGGCCCCTAAGAATTGTAGAGTGTAGCCATACCTAGAAGGCTGCTGGCGTATGGCCAAAATGAAGATTAACTCTTTCGAAACTGCTAGACCCATTTTGTTGAAATTTTGTCTACAGACGTTCTTCCTACGGGAAGTAGAGTAGTACTCTACTTCCCGTAGGAAAAACGTCTGAGAATCGGTTTTTTTAAGATCCGACGAAAGAATAGGTACGTTATAAAAGTGATCGCACGGTTAGTACACGAAATGCAACGCATACGTCCTGTAGAATATGGTAGGTCCGTTCTAAATACATATTAAATTCCCTGAAGTTAATACAAGCTTTGATTAACCCGTCAAAAACATTAACTAAGTAATGGAGTGGAGCTAAGGAACTTAGTCACTGTGACCGGCTGCTGACTCAGCTAAGCTCTGCCAAGGCCACTGGGTAAATGTTAAGATGTAGTCATCATCATTATCAACTATACAAAACATCATTATCAAAATTAGTTTCGATTTAATTCCATACTAATATTATAAATGCGAAAGTTCACGCCCAAACCGCTAAACCGATTTTGCTGAAAGATATGGAGATACTTTGAGTCCCGGTAAGGACATAGGACTTTTATCCCGGCAAAATGCACGGTTCCCGTGTGATAAACGAACTTTGGCGCAACGGAGTTCCGGGCGTCATCTAGTTATTATACAGGTGTGATTAAAATAAGTGATAATACTTTAGGGTGTGTACGTGTTCCTTGTAGAGAGTTCACAAGAATCCTAAAAATCAGGAAAAAGGTACACTAATAATAAGTACATAGTAAGAATAAGTACGTAAGTATAGCCTGTCAAGAAATTGAAGAAATTAAAAAGTGGCAACATCGTAGTGTCATCCCTTTGAAATCAATCTACCCTTTCAAATCAATCTAAGAAAAAAGGAATGACACTACGATGCTGTCACTTTTTAATTTCTTCACATTCTTGACAGGCTATAGTTTTCAATACTACTTTCGTCTCCATGTCAGCAAAAATTTGTATTTTGTCGTGATCTTGAAATATTTCCCCGAGTTTACAAACAAACGGCGCGGCGCCAGGAATTGACAGCGATCACGCGATCCCGTACTTTGTTTATCATTATATTACGGATGGAATGAATTTTAATTATCCATTAAAAGTATTCCAGAAACACGAGTAATTTGGTTGTGTTCCGGTAGCCACACGCATGGTAAATTGTGAGCTGCTTCGGTCGGCAATCACAGAGTGTAATTTTTATCCGACTGCTCAAATAAAGGTTGTGTTTTAAGAGGATACAACAGCGGCTAGAGAAATGAAAAATAGTACGTGTAATATCTATAGCTGTCTCCCTTACCTCAAGCGTATACCGCAGAACGCGATAGAGACAACTGCAGAAAATCCAGAAAATCAACGATTCGTTGTCCCCTGATTCCTTCTCCAAAACTTAACCGATTTAAGTACTTTTTTCATTAAAGATTAAAAAAAGGCTTGAGCTGTGTTCCTATGTTTTGCTTTTTTTGTATAATCTAGCCAAATCTGTTTTCTGGACGTTTGAACACAGTGGAAAATCTGGCCATTTTTTTGGGTTTTTGAACGTTCATATCTTATTTAATAATTAAATTATGAAAAAAAAGAAAACATAGGGACATTGTATTAGTGGCCGTAGATATTCAGGAAAAAAATTATAACTCTACTAGCATTATCCAAGGAGGAAACAGGGGACAACGTTTGTATGGAAAAAAGGGCGGTGTGGAATCCTCTTAAGAGTGAAGGGTGTGTATCGATATGTTTTAATAACTGACTTCCAAAAAGGAGGAGGTTATATGTTCGGCTGTGGATATAATATATATTTTTTTTAATTTTATTTGTGTATGTTCAACGATTACTCCGCCGTTTGTGAACCGATTTTCGAAATTTTTGTTTTGTTGTATTAGGTTTCACTCCAATTTAGTCCCATTTTCACAAAAGTGGTGACCTGATGATGGGAACCATGAGTCATCGAGGGAACTCCTCGAAAAATGGAAACATTTTTTTTTTTATGAAATAAGGGGGCAAACGAGCAAACGGGTCACCTGATGGAAAGCAACTTCCGTCGCCCATGGACACTCGCAGCATCAGAAGAGCTGCAGGTGCGTTGCCGGCCTTTTAAGAGGGAATAGGGTAATAGGGGAGGGTAGGGATGGGAAGGGAATTGGGGAGGGTAGGGAAGGGAATAGGGTAGGGGATTGGGCCTCCGGTAAACTCACTCACTCGGCGAAACACAGCGCTAGCGCTGTTTCACGCCGGTTTTTTGTGAGAACGTGGTATTTCTCCGGTCGAGCCGACCCATTCGTGCCGAAGCATGGCACTCCCACGTATAAACATATGGTGATTTAGGTTTTATGAGAAGCATCTTAAGCATATGCTACCAAAACGCAAGATTTTGCACCGAGGTATACTATGGTTCCGAAGATACTAAGAGAACTCCGGATTCCTTATAGATACGAGTTTGGGAGTTTTGGCGCTGTTTTAAGAACTGAAAGCATATGCTACTATGCAAATTACATTCATCATCATCATCATCATCATTACCACCACATCAATGTCACAAAAATTGAACATAACAAATTCAACCTTAACTCCAGAGCGTAAGGCACACATTTGACATTACTTCTGAGAAGTAAGTTGCTTCGATAATATTTTAAATGTAAGTATTGTTTAAAATTATCTGCAGCTGATATTATATTTTGTATGTGTGACTGACTGTTAACAAATTGTAATAACTAATAAGATACGTAGAATAATATGCAGGTGTGTTATTCTACGTAAGTATTAAGTACGCGATGGTTTACTAGGTAAGTAACTAAAAAGAGTGAAATTATTATTTTTAACAAAAAATTAAAACCGACTTCCAAGGTAAAAAAAATAATAACATCCATATTATATGAACTAAAAAGTATTAAGTAAGTATTTTTTCCTATCTAATAGTGCCTTTTTCCGAATTCGGCTAAAACTCAACTAGGTATTCTGTACTCAATCTTCATCATTTCGAAGTCGGTGCCAGTTACAAAAGTTTCAAATATTCTGAAGATTCGGCTATATCTGGTACCGAATTCGGAAAAAGGCACTATTAGATAGAAAAAATTATTTAATACTTTTCGTCCATATAATATGGATGTTATTATTGTTTTTACCTTGGAAGTCGGTTTTAATTTTTTGTTAAAAATAATAATTTGAAAAGCCTCAAAACGATTTCCGGATTTGAGCTTGACTTTTATCATTTACATATTTTAAAAGTTCGTCTGTGTACAATTTTACATCGAGTAGGTAGGTACATGAAAACAGTTAGAATTTTTCCTTTTCTCAAAAAATGGTTACGTTATTTTCAATTACACATATAAGTACTTAATATTTAAAAAAAATATGTTGATTGGAACATAGCAAATGTATAATTATATTGTGACATCATATTTTATCGAAATAAAAATTTAAGGTCCATTCTTCAACCTAAAATTTAAAATTTCTACCAAATCGTTGTAACGCCGACGTGGAAAGTAGGAACAGACAAACAGACACTTTTCCATTTGAGTATGAATTGACTAAACCTTTAACAATATTACTAAGTCGCTCAAGTAAATTATTACAATAGAAGGACAGGTTATCATGTCTATTAAGTAGATTAGGTCACGGCTACGATTAGGTCATTCATTTTTGCAGCTATCATACTATATTATGGTAATAGGATTAGCCTTAGTGCTAAGTTTACAGCTAGAAATGGGTGTAATAAGCTTACAGGCTGCTGGGGTATCAAGGTCGCAAATAAATGTAGACGTGAGTGGAAGAACTCAATAACTAACAGTAAAAAAATACCGTTTTTAGGGTTCCGTACCCAAAGGGTAAAAACGGGACCCTATTACTAAAACTTCGATGTCTGTCCGGGTCCGTCCGTCTGTCTCTAGGCTGTATCTCAAGAACCGCTATAGCTAGACTTCTGAAAATTTCACAGATTGTGCATATCTGTTGCCGCTATAACAACAAATACTAAAAGCCATACAACAAATGTGTTTTTTTGTAATTTTTTTCTCGATATCAATATGATATAGTATATAATTCTTTAGGGCCAGAAAAATGATTTGAAAAAAAAAACTGCATTTTATGCGTAGCCAGGTGATGAAGTAGATAAGTTACAAAGTTTGTTCAAGTTGTAAGGGAAAAGATGAGTAAATGTCCGTATATTACAAAATGTTAGTTATCATGTTCATCCACTCATGTCTTCTAATGTGACTGTAGAATCTAGAATAGACTTAGAGCTCTTGAGTCTTGTGTCTCCTTTGTGTATTACTGACGGTTGGTCTAGTAGGAACAGAATAACTACGTATTCGTAACACGAATACGAAGCTTGCATATACATTCCAGTGGTGCGTCAGGTTAATGTGACCGTGTTGTACTGTATATGTTTTAAATTGTATCTAATTTTCCATCTTTTTAGTAAAAGATGGCCCCGTGCGAGTTTCTTACGCCGGTTCTTCTCGCCGGGTTAGTTCCCGAACCGGTGGTAGGCACCGTAGTATCGACGTTCGGTAAAGTTTTTGTAAAAAAATTACTCCGAATAAAAATATTTTAGATTTTGATTTTAACATAGAAACGACTAGTTTGGCATAGTCCGAAAGGATTCTATGAAAATTATGTCAGGACCTACCCAGCCTTTCAAATATGCGTTTTTTATAATAAGGGGGAAAACGAGCAAACGGGTCACCTAATGGAAAGCAACTACCATCGACCATGGACACTCGCAACAATAGAATTGCTGCAGGCGCGTTGCCGGCCTTATAAGACGGAAATCGCTCTCTACGGTCCGGAAATACAGCTGGCGTCAGTTCGTTCCAGAGCTTTACAGTGCGCTGCAAAAATTTGCACGAAAAATGCGCGGTGGAAGACTGCCACTCAAGGTGATGAGGATGGTTGGTTTAGGTTTGTTAGTTGTTCCTGCTAAGGGACATCTGACAACTCACATAGAGGTATTTTCAGCACTCGACAAGACTATCGAGTGCTGAAAATACCTCTAATCCAAACGGGAAAAATTAAGACTAATTTTCCCGTTTGAATTACCGCAAAATATACAACATTTATGTCTATAAAAAGCACACAGTTTGCTTAGGCACGTTAGCTTTTATAGTGAACGCATATTATGTCGCGTTGCAACGTAAAATCTATTTTGTCCGTGAGAGACGACACCTGATGAATGTAGGTGCTAGTTTTATTTGGATACACTTCAATATACCTATACTAGGTATCAATGAATAGTTTAAGTAGATTCTTAGAAGTAGGATTTCGTTTTTTCGCAAAAGTCACAGATGCCACATTGGTTCGGTTGCTTAAGGTACGTTGTGTGGTTGACACCGAGTGTAGTGTATGCCATGTCGCCCATGTGGCATATATCTGTATAGCTACGCCCACACTGTGCACTTTCATCTTCAATTTTGGTCATCAACTTTCATATTGGCGCATTCAATAATTGAATGCATCAAGGAACGCAACGCCAATATTGTCATTTTTGAAGTTTTGCATACGGCCAGAGGGCATGCGTCGCGAGCATGCCTCAAGTTCGCCGTTGACGTATAACTCATGCCCTTGACGAACAGAAAAAGGCACAGTGTGGACAAAGCTTGTACTGTCCACTATTCAACATACAAGACGACGACTGCGTTGCGGCGTCGCATCTCCAAAATCGCAGTGTTGTGGCTTAGTTCTTACACTTTATGTCCCTGTCTTAGGCTTTAATGATTTTACCTACGGAGTAGAGTGCGATACAGTTATCTCGGCCAATTATATCTTAGGTGCCTGTTTCAGGGCCTTAGATACTCCTAGCGTTAGGCTGCCTTCACATTAAGTCGCGAGCCGCTCGGCAGCAGCGCGACAGCCGCGCGGCTCGTTTTAGTATAGACTATATGTGAAGGCAGCCTTAGTGTAAAGAGGTAAAAAATCTCTTAACTGTCTCTATTGTCACTTGTAAACTATTCTATTACAGAGCTCCCCACCACCTCTGTCCCCGGCCGGTCGCACCAACGACGACGATGCCATCGTCCACATCATATCCACCGCCGAGGAGTTCGTGTACATCTCCGTCATGGACTACTCGCCCGTCATCGAGTATTCGCCTAAACTCAAGTAAGTTGTAGTAATAACACGACGTTCCAACAGTAGGTATATGGTCGTTTAAAACTTTAAGATCGTTTGAAGAAACTGGAGGAGGTGATATACGTATGTGTACAATATCTACCAATAACGTGCCACTATCTGATCATAATCTACCAATGGTGTGTACCCATGCGATGATATCTGCCCCGCAGGGTGAATTTATATTATCTTGCAACACCAATGCAACAGGCGCAAATTGTACAACATGGTGTAAATCGTTAATTTCGTATACCAAATATCTGCCAATGCTTCCTCGCTTACCGAAAGGTTCTTGAACAATTCGCAGTTTGTGAATGAGACAGCAATAGTCAGAGAAAGACTCACAACTATCATATTTCCTCAGGTTCTGGCCGAAGATCGACGACGCGATTCGCACCGCCGCCATCGAGCACCAGGTCCACGTGCGCATGCTGATCAGCTGGTGGCAGCACTCCGCGCCCGCCGAGGAGAACTACCTGGCGTCGCTGGCGGCGCTCGCCGGCGCCTACCCGCGCCTCGACCTGCGCGTGGTGAGTGACATACAGACACGTGTGTCACAGTAGCGAGTGACATACAGATATGCATGCCTGAGTGCTGAGTAGTCGGTAATACAAGGCAAAGGCAGAGTCCTTAAAGCGCCATCTAGTGTCAGTAGATGAGACTTTTCCAAATTCCAGGATAAAATCGGTTTGGTTTATTAAGGTGCCCCCAACATAAGTGCGCGTTCCTCGGGCGTGTAAGCCATGTGAGCACCGTGTGTGCGCCGCGAGCGCGCTACATAAGCGTCGCGCGTAGCCGCCATTTGACGTGTGTGGAGAGTGCACGTGGCGCGCACGCGACGCTCACGTTGACTTTCCCCGCCACTAAAACTATTACAAAATCAGTCAGTCATAATTTTATTCTTTATCCACAGCGTCGTTTCATAGTGCCATCAACGCCGGAGCAAGACAAGATACCGTTCGCGCGCGTCAACCACAACAAGTATATGGTGACTGACAAGACCGCTTACATCGGCACTTCCAACTGGTGAGATTATATTATTCATCTAGGTTCTAGACCTTATTTTAATTTTGGAACGAAGTTCCTTATCGCGCGTTGCGAAAGGGGGCTAGACAGAAAAAATGAAGACGGAAAGTTGTAACGTCACTTTTGACACGACACGACACGCGGTAGCGCGTGTTTCTCTCCCTCTCTCTCTCGCATTGAACAATGTTATGTAGCGACGATTTTTTTAGTGTATACATCTTTTTTTAAGTATGTACATAAGAGATAATAAACTGGAACTTCGTTCCATCTGGGTGTCCCTTGACACCTCTCAGGACTTCCATTATAATATTGTAAATGCGAGTTTGTCTGTTATCTCTTCAGATTTTTCCTAAGCCAAGCTCCTAGCCCGATTTAGATGATAGTTATGAAAATACTTATATGCTCGGGAAAGGACATAGAATAGATTTTCTGTCAGAAAATCGATTCCGTGCGTTAAAAGAATTTATAGACTAATAATATAAATGACGAATGTCTTATTCGCCATCGTTGCCACTTTTGCTCTGTAAATACAAAGTTAGTACCAAAATCTCTCATGTGCTGTTCCTCACTTATAAGTTTATTATGAAAACGGCCCTAAGAGTTTTTTTAACCACAAAGAAAAGTTTATCTATGCCGATTTTTATACTATATAGTGTAAGATCTGTATATCAAAATATGTAAAAATTACATTAAATGTATATAACTTAAATTTAAATATTTGACACACCCAGGTACGGTGACTATTTCACGGACACCGCCGGCGTCGCTATAGTCTACTCGCCGCAGGAGCACACGTCGTACAACACGAGCGTCGACATCCGTCGCCAACTGCAGGAGGTATTCGAACGCGACTGGAACTCGCCGTACGCCGTCCCGCTCAGACGGCTATAGCTGTCTCTCTCGCACGATGAATATGGTATTAGTTGACGTTAGAACCAGAGTGAATAACGGCGGAGAAATTTAAAGATAACAAATGAAGACTTTAACAGTACTTAATGTATTGAGTATAATGAGAGTTTTCGATATATCATTTGCCGCCAGAGGGACGGTAGGGTCTTTCGTGTCAAATGTCGTGTCAGACAGACATATGACAGCTTTATCGTGACATGCCGAAGGCCGAAGCTATTTCGTTACATATGACAGCTGTTTGACACGGTAGACCCTACGGCTACATAGAGCCAAACATCCCTCATAGATCTTTATTATTATTATGCGACCGTAAGTGATATTTTAGATAATGCCACTACATCACTCTGGTTCTTACTCATCAGTTGACGTTGCATGCTTGGTTAAAGTTGTGTGAAATTCTAGGAAACTACTTTCGAGCACTGCGACACTAACGCTGTCCGTCTGTCTGTGACGTTAATGTCAAATCTACATAGAACATCTATCTGTCTGTCGCGACGTCACTAACGCTCGCTTCGAAAGTCTTCCTTTAAGGAGAGGTCACAAGGAATATCTAAGGGCATTCGCTGCGTTGAGCCTGTGCCCATGCCATGAGCGGGCGGCCGCGCCTTGCGCCCGCCTGCAGCGTCTCAACCACAGAAATAAATCAATAGAACGGCGACGCGCGTGCATTGCTAAGGAATCGATCGTGTCAATTTTTGCTTTGCATTTAGTTAGAACAAATAACTTACCCGTGGAAAGAAATACCTCCTTTTGACCGATTCATTTTCGTACTTCTATTTTTACAATTAAACACTGCACAATGAGGCATTTTTGCACAACCGCTCCGGTGTAATCAAGTCGAGACGTTCGCGACGACTAAATGAACGTTCAACAAATCTTGCTCACTTGTGCAAGATTAAAAAAACACGCGTACTCCACCCGCTTAACCGTTCTATCTTGATTTATTTCTGTGGTTTCAACGCAGCGCTGCTCTATGGGATGACATGAAACAAGCACGCCTCACGGGTGGCCGCGCCGGGCGCACGCTTAACGCGGCGATCGCCCTAAAACCTAGATGTTCCTTGTATATATGTTAGGTGATTACTATGTGAGTCCTTTATATTGATGGTTGGGCCACGACAAGTCACAATATCCATTATTGTGACTATTGCTATACTCCACTCGGGCTAACTTGTCGCTAGCGGTCATTGACTCCCTGTCAAAAACTTGTCATTTCCCATATAAAATTACGATAAACAATATCTGACACTTCATTGTCAATCGCGCGCATATATGGAAAATGACAAGTTTTTGACAGGGAGTCAATGACCGCTAGCGACAAGTTAGCCCGAGTGGAGTAGTCGTCTGCAACATGAATCGTTGAATATGATTATGTTTTTAATATATGACTTTGTTATACCTAATTTTAATATGCCTAATTATTTACTTACATAAATATTTGCTTCTTGGCAATAAATACACTAAAAAAGGAAAACTATAGACTAAGAACAAGATCTCTAGAGTGAACATATCAGGTACTTACAGTTGGACTTTTTTTTTAGATAGTAAAATGAATTTATACGTTTTTGGCTACAAAAGTAATAACTTATTTTAAAATGAAGTTATAAGTTTTTTAAAGAAATATTTTACACTTTGTGTTATTTTATTCATGTAAATTGTTTATTTTATTTTACAATGTTTACAACGAAAATCCTGCCATTTGCGATTCCTTTATTTTTAAACAAAAGTAAAGTATATAATAGAACAGTTTTTAGAATGTTCAATTATGAAATGAAATAAATGAAAAAAAATTAGACATGTTTAATTATTATTATTATGTCAAATTTTAACGAAGGGAGGCTTAGTTAAAATATAGTTTTATTATTATAATTAAACCACTGAAATGTAATTTTGATTTTTTCAGAATATTTTGTAAAAGGGTTATGTTTTGGTAGTCATAAAATATGATATTATAACTTATAAGGAATTGGCGTTTTGAGTTCGAATCGATTGTAAATATGGCCAAATATATTTTTCTAGGCTCATCTTACTATTAAACGCACTAATAGCAATAAGTTTAGATTCTCATAGGTGTAGATTCAAATGCGTATGTTGTATTTGTATAAGGTTATGTAACAAAATATGTAAGAAGCTACTACAGAATCCTACTTAAAATGTCACCAAGTTGCAAAGAAATGGGTGCGTATTTTTTCTGAAAATGAAATACCACTTGATTTTCATTTGTATGAACTACTTATAATATTATATAATAATAATAATATCTATGGACGCTTCACACCACGTCAGTCTAGCCCCGTGCTAAGTACCTAAAGGACTTGTGTTACAGGTACCAGAAAACGGAAATATGTTTAATACTTTTATACTATACATATATTTAAGATTTTTATTATATCCTACACATTTTTAATATACATCCAGACCCAGGAACATTGAAAACTTTTTGTTCCGTCGGCGGGATTCGAACCCGCGACCCCCGGCTTGAGCTACCAACGCGCTCACCACTGAGCCACAGAGGTCGTATATGAATCCAGATATCTTAAAATTATATTTTAATAAGCAGTATAACTGTCGCACTCACACGATTATTAATTAATTAATGGTAATTTTGGAGCGTAGTAAGGTAAGTAGGGGTTGGTTTCTCTCTCCCGATACACTGATAACAGGTGGACTTACCTTACCTTGCAACCAAATGGCAGGGCCCAAAAGGTTAAAAGAAATAAAGGAAGGCCAAAGAAAAGATGGACAGATGACATCACAAAAATAGCAGGGAAAAGCTGGATGCAAACTGCTAAAGACAGAGACAGGTGGAAAGAAATGGAGGAGGCTTTTACCCAGAATGGGGCCACGTAGCAATGGAAAAAATAATCGAGAAAAAAGATCATGAATAACAGTCTGCACTGCTAAGTGGAATTATAGCTATATAAATAAATAAATAAATAAAAAATGGTAATTTTATAAAGATTTTGACAGACAGATATTATGTATGGAGCTGATGTCAAAATCTTTATTTAATTACAGTTAAGTAGTTAATCTTAATTTTTAAAAATTGTAACAATTACTGGTAATAGAATAAAGGCTATTTTTATTTTATTTTATTTAGTTAATATTCGTGTCTGAGTTCGGCAGTACGCCATTTAATTGGTAATCTTATACTAAATACAACTATCTTATTTGAAACAATATAGAGTTTACTATATTATAAGGCGTTCTTCCTTCAAAAGTATACATATTTTGACAAAAATGATTGGAGAATGTAATTTTTATTGCTGCATAAGAATTAGAGAACCATATTGCCATCTGTATCTTTTCAATTTGACATCTTTTGTTATTACAGTCTAGGTAAGTATTGTAAAGGCGCATCACCGTGAGCATTCGCGTGTAATGTAACGTTACAGAGTCGAACATTACATCAATGAGGGAGGAGAACCGAATGCGCACCTCGTAATGATACAATGTGTAATATCTTGATACAACTTGTAACATCAATGCTATGTGCAGTGAAGTCAACTTGCTATGTAATGCTCAAAGTCGAATGTTCGCGAATGCTCGTCAGTCAGGGAGGTAGTATTGTAATGTAACGCTCAAAGTCGAATCTATAATGTTACATTACACGCGAATGAGCGAACGGTGAGGGAGCACCATAACATATTTTAATGATTTTTTGGTAATGTTTTTGATGAACTTCGTATTTTTACATACGAAATGACTAAAAACAAAGAAATTATTTTTTTCAATTTTTATTACTTCAAAAACGTTATTGTATTTTTGTCATGAATGAATTCTAAATGTTTGCGTGCCTTCTCTCCGCGTGTTTCTTGTAGATTTTTATATCTTTCTAAATAACTAGTAACATTACGGTAGAGGTAGATGGTTTAAAATGTTGATAACTACTTGCTATAAGTTATAACTAAGGGCAATATTATAATTATTGTATCGTAATCAAGCAGGTTAAACATCCCTATATTGTCATGTTTTTTTTTTGCTTGTAAACTTTAATTTTTCTATGAATTTGAATGTATTATTTACATTAGTGAAAGATTCTGCATCATATAATTTTCTATCTTTTTTTCTGTTTAAAGTTAAGCTAGTACTTTTATATTTACTAGTTTGGCTTGTGTAAAATAAATCTTTTTAATAATAATAAATTGAAAAATACAATAACAAGTATTAAATATAACAGCTCGGAATTGAAGGAAAATTTACAGCAAAAGAATAATTCTTGTATATAAACATTAAACAGTTATTTTTACAGTCATGTTGGTAAAGACGTAATTGCAACTGAAAATTTAAATTGCGTCTACATTTTTGATTGCGGTTATGTCGATTAAAATATTTTTTTATTACTACTAACGAAATTCGATCACCGTTTGTTCCGAGCTGTCCTACTTGTAGATAAGTATCATGTTCCTAGAAACTTTTCGTATTAGGCCTAACAAACTAATTTATTTCAAATGTATTGAAAATTAATGTTTTATTTAAAACTTGAAAATTTTTATAGATAATTGAAATATTTCATTTGGCACATAATTACCAAGTGAGGTGTTCAAGTCTTAACTCTTCGGGATCGTACTAAAATGTATCTGAGTGTGATATGTAAAGCAATATATATCTTGTGACTTCTATTTTATATTGTAAATATAGATATCTTCTGTGTTAATTTTGTTTTATTTACTTAGAATTACTTGCTGTCTATCCAAATGGTTGTACTGAGTCCAAAATCATGCCGTGAATCTTGAAAATTTTAATACGGAATCCTGTTTATTTGTAATTTCAAATTCAAGGCGTGTGTAGCCAGCTTCATAACATTCCTCATAGTTTATTTTTGATTTATTTTATTCTTATTCTTTTTTAGATGCAAAATAAAAAGTATCGTCAATATGTTAAACTATGTATTTGTAATTACTTTATTTAACAATAACACCAGCGCCATGTCACATACATTCATACAGTCAAACTCAGACTTATCACTAACTTAGCATATTAACCTACAAATCATAATAAAATAAAAATAATTATAAATATAAATCAATTAAGGGCCGAATCACATTACAACGTGACGCGTCGATGCGATGCATTTACATTATTTCCAAAATAACTAACCATTCAAAGAATTTATATCTTTTTGTGTAGTAAATAAAGTTCAGCTTTGAATGGGTCATTTCATTGTATCGTTGAGTCACGCTGCATTGTAAGACCCCGGAGCACACAAACAATAATAGCTTATTCTAGAATCTACTATCAGGCCTCAATGGGACTGTTTCCGAATCTTGTAATAAGTTCCAAATAGGTTATTCGATATCTATAGAAAATTTTGTTGAAGAATAGATACAAAACATGCAAATAAGCTATTTGAATCTTATTAGGAGATTATGAAAAATACCCTTAGTCGAATATAAAAATATAAAATCATTTGTAGGTCCGTAATTAAATTGAAGGTTTAATTTTGAAAAACAAAAATAAAAGGTTTGTGAACGTTTTTGTTTAACTGGGAATGTTGATAATTAACCAAAGAAAAACATGTTACAAATGTGTTATACTAAATTCCAAATAATACAAGAAATTTTAAAATTTATATACTTAGATATAAAATTATAATAGCAGTCCTCGACTGGACACATTTTGTTTGTCTGCGTTTCCCACACCATCTGCAAAAAGAAAAATAATAATTTTCATTTGCTATAATTGTTTTATTTTAGTATACCAGGAGCACATAACGTATAAAGAGGTGTTTGCGTTGAATTTTTTCGATCTACCCACATTAGTGGGTAGATTATCCTTTATCCAAGATTTTTCTTGTGTACTACCCCAATATTTTGTTTTAATTCTTGTGAATTGACAAATGATTCGGAGTCGCCCATTTATTTTAAACTATGATTACCAGGAGCGCTTAACGTATGAAGAGATGTAAATTGCGTTGAATTTTTTCGACCTACCCACTAATTCTAAGATTTTTCTTGTAAATACCCCCAATATTTTGTTTTAATTCTTGTGAATTGGCAAATTAATAGGGGTAGCCCATTTGTTTAAACTATGAAGTACCAGGAGCGCATAACGTATGAAGAGGTGTTTGCGTTAAATTTTTTCGACCTACCCGCCAATTCCAAGATTTTTCTTGTGTACTATCCCCAATATTTTGTTTTAATTCTTGTGAATTGACAAATGATTCGGGGTCGCCCATTTATTTTAAACTATGATTATCAGAAGCGCTTAACGTATGAAGAGGTGTAAATTACGTTAAATTTTTTCGACCTACCCGCCAATTCCAAGATTTTTTTGTGTACTACCCCCAATATTTTATTATAAATCTTGTGAATAGAAACAAATTAATAGGGGTAGCCCTTTTGATTTACTGCAGTACCAGAAGCACATCTATACATAAAGTTTTTTTTTTTTCCCTCATGACCCTTTGTTCCCTTTAATCTTTAAAACTACGCAACGGATTTTGATGCGGTTTTCTTTAATAGATAGAGTGATTCAAGAGGAAGGTTATAGGTATAATAACATTCATTATATAGTAGAGAGTTTTCGAAGCAATTTTAATAAATACAGCACTAATCCTTATCCAATTAAATAACTTAAATACATTGTTGATTTAATGTAGATGGCCCTTTACAACATAATATGATTTAAATGAATATTTTCGAAGATATTACAGACTTAAAAATTGCGGGAAGTAGCTTTTGCGGATGTACCGACCAATGCGGGCCACGGCCCACGGGTAATAATAATGAATACAAGTCGAAACTGCTTAATCGATTTTAATATTTTTTAAATACCCGTGGCTATATATTTTTAAATACCTACCCGATGCGAAGTCGGGGCGGGTCGCTAGTAACGTATAAATAAATATGCCAAAAACTATCACTTGATTTATTCACAAATTTACAAATATATAATATTACATAAATCGCAGTACAGACACAAAGTTAAATAGAAACCCTAAAAACAGTGAATGTCAAATTACATTTCGAAATTCGGCATTTATAGCAAAAAATAATTAATAATAATTTCGACTGCCACTTGGCCGTTCCTGCGTCGGGGCGGGGATGCGCAGGACATGGCGGCTACGCGTAGACAATAGGTATGCAATATGCATGCGGCCATGTTGCAGTGGGCGTGACACATTGCTTGTCGGCACCCCCCGAAGGCGCGTGGCGCTGTCCTCCACGATTGATTCTGAAGCTAGCCGCATTCGCCCGACTGCTACTACATTTACACCACCTGCTGATATATTCACACTGTACCTAGGCGTGTGTGCCGCTGTCCGCCACGAAATCCCTGGCCTCGTCCTGCGTCACGCACTCGACGTGCGACAACAAGGGTTTTGGAACTTTGTAGAAAGCCACTTCCGGTGTGAATGCGGCCATCATTTGCCTAACTACAACTATATTCACATCTCACCTAAGCGTGAGCAGCAATTCCGGCGTGAAGCTCACCGCATACGCCCACTTGCTGCTATCATCACACTGTACGTAGACGGTAGACACGCCTAGGTATCGGGCTGTACTCCACGAAGTTCTTTACGTAAACTTCACTGCGTATAAAACTAATCAGACTTTCGGTGTGAAGCTAGCCGCGTTCGCCTAAATAGTCCTACCTACTTAAGCGTGCCCTGGCGTCGTCCTGCGTCACGCACTCGACGTGCGACACTTTGTTGCGGAACTTCCGGTGTGAAGCTAGCCGTATACCAACTACTACTATATTCACACCTGCTGCTATATTTCACACTGTACCTAGGCTTGTGAGATGTGCTCCAGCAGATTTTATTTATCAACTATATTCACACAAAAATTTGTCTATTTCACCAAAACCTACTTAAGCATGTGTGGCGCTGTCCTCCACGAAGTCCCTGGCCTCCTCCTGCGTCACGCACTCGACGTGCGATACTTTATTGCGGAACTTCACTCCGTAAAATTTGTGCGCGTGCTCCAACAACTCCGGTCTGAAGGTGGTTGTGATGAACTGCGCTGACGATGACAGCTCGTGGATCATGTTGGCTATCGCTTTACGGTGCTGCGCGTCGAGCGCCTGCAAGCGAGAAAAATAAATTCTTGTTCAAATGTTATGACTAAAAATATACTGAAAATGATAATAAAATTACATACTTGTGTAACTTTTAGTTATAAAATACTTAACTAAGATATAAACAAAAATAAATTCTACCATGCCACGCTGTAAGATTAACCATATTGTCTGTAATCTGTATCGCAGTAGAACATGCAACAAACCTGACCCATCGTGTTTTCGAATTGAATCAACGTTTTTATTTTAAGAACTATTTCATATACATGTATAACTATATGTTACTATACTGTACTCGACGAAACATGGTAGTAGCGGTCATTGACCCCTTGTCAAAAACTTGTCATTTTCTATATAATCCGTGATTGACAATGAAGTGTCAGACGTTGTCAATCGCGGTTTAAATAGAAAATGAAATTTTTTTGACAGGGAGTCAAGGACCGCTACCGCCTTGTTTCGCCGAGTACAGTATAGGCAACATTACTACACTCGACATACCTGGTCTATCTCGTCGAACAGGTAGAAGGGGGCAGGGTCGCACTTCTGTATGGCGAATATCAGCGCGAGCGCCACCAGCGACTTCTGCCCGCCGGACAGCTGGTTCATCTCCCTCATGTCGCCCTCCCCCCCGGTGAACGACACCTTGATGCCCACGCCGGAGAACTGCTCCGCGTTGGCGCGCTGAAAGCACGGAGGTGTTAAAAAAATAGGCCTATTGGCAATGTTTTTACATTACAGTGTGCTCGGCAAATCGAGGCGGTAGCGGTCATTGACCTTTTTAGTCTAGGCGCTAAATGAAAAATGCTAGCACTGTATTCAGAGTATTTAAGAAAAAATGAGCTCTTATAAAGACACAGATTATTATAGATTCATCGGAAAACCTCTTGGTTATCTCTTCGTATGATAATTTCCAATTGTTTATGAGTTTGAAGTGATGTAATTCATATCGTGTTATGCAAAATACGATATCACCCTTAGGGCGGATTCGACAAAACTGGAGTAAAATTTTACTCGAGTATAACAGCACAAATCCAGCTTACTCTTAGATTAGGAAACAGAAGAGTAAGCTGGTTTTGGGTTTTTTCAACTTCTAATCCAATGCGGGGGAAGATAACTAAATCTGACCTGATTTAGTTCTCTTCCCCCGCATTGGGGCCGCTGATTCCGCTTCAAATAGGCACAAAAAACAGCTGGGTATGTTATGTCCAGACTCCAGCGTACTTGTTTAATCAGTCAGTGAGTCAAATTATTATTCTCGTGATAGTTATACTATGTACACACTAACTTCAAGTTTGGTCGAATTGGGTCTTACACTGTTTTTGAAGAAACGACAAGTTTTTTGACAGGGAGTCAATGACCGCTACAGACAGAATTCCGCGATTTCAGAAAAGGAAAAATTGCTGCAAAGTTTAAAAAAAGGAAGGTGTCACTTAAAAAATCAAAATTGTATTTCGGATTAGATTTAATTTACTCTCAATGAGCCCTTTCATTTGATACCTATATTGCAGAAGTGTTTTTGATACCTACATTGCAGAAACAACTATTCCCCATGGATGAGCCACCATATTAGACGTAGAATAACATTAAATTCGTTTCCGAGTTACTCTCAATAAGCCCTATCATTTGATAACCATATTGCAGAAGTGCATTAAAAATAACTATTCCCCTATCTTGGATTAGCCGCCATATTGGACGTAGAACATTACATTCGTTTTCAAATTACTGTCAAAAAGTCCTTTCATTTGATATCCATATTGTAGGACTGCATAGAATATAATTTGTCTACGCGCAACGCGAGACATCATCTGCGCGTCGATCCAACTCTAGCGCCGCCGCGCCGCCATCTTGTCAACCAATCGAAAACCTCAAGAAGATATTTTTCAATACGTGTTAATCTTACATACGAATAAAAGTTATGATTTTACTTGTAGACTGGTTTTTGTGTGCAAAACTATTTCGCCATCTTAGATGGTCAGCCATATTGGATATAGGGTGATGTTATGTGACACACATATATTATACTTCAATAATATTGAGTTCCAAAATTTTATCCGAACAGATATAATACGTACATACAGAGCGAGTTAGATAAAAGCTTTTAAAAATTGCCCAAACTCTTTATTAATTTCTGGTTTTTAGGTTCTCCCACAAGTTTGCAACCTTTTAATCTACATAAAGATGATTTTAGGAAGAAGAGAAGACTTATATCAGTTATATGAGTGGTGGCCGCAAAGGAAGATTCGAGTGAGGTGGTATACTCGGTCAGGCCAAAGCCCATGTAAAAGATTTCAACTGTCGATACATAGTGTAACAAAACAAAGTAATAATAACTAAGTATGTATGTATAAAGCTTTGGCCAAACCTGTGCCACCAAAGCGATGGCGAAGCTAATAAGTAGACGCTACCCATCAGGCTACCTTTCCACTAGAGCTGAGCGGAGCTGTGTTGCGAGGAATGTGTTTTTGAAAACCAATAGAATCGCTTCATTGACATGACTATGCCATGACATCGCTCAGCGCGGCGATGCTATTGGTTTTCAAAAACACATTCCTCGCATTTCCCAATACAGCTCCGCTCAGGTTTGGTGGAAACGCAGCCTAAAATTGCGGTCGCACAGATGTGCAAAGCGCCATAATATTGTATGGGTAGCGTCCGCCGCACGGTAGACGCTCCCGCTTTGTAGTCGCTTTGGTTGGATTAAATCAGCTCTTTTATTGTTTAATTTACCTTATTATTAATTAAGCTGTAGATGATAATTTTCAGGGAAATTAAACATTTATTTGAGCTCATTTATTTTTTATTTTTTGTCTCTTTAGAATGTAACTTTTTTGCACATAGTTTTTAATTTAAACTTCAAATTAAAAAAATAAAATAACGGATGCTTCTTTTTTCTTCTACGTTCGACCTCTTGTTACGTAGTTTACATACTCTTTGATAATAAAGAATGAAAAAATACTGTCCATTTAGCGCATATAAAAAAAGTTGTACTGTTAAACTCACAAAAAATTGACAAGTAAACTAAAAATCTGTAGAACCACTCATCTGTACAGACTATTTGGTCGGCGTAATTAAATTAGTCGTAGCAAAAGACGAAACACTTTTTCAAGTACACTACCAGGAAACAAAGGCAGTTCGTTTGAGGGCAGAATGGGTATAGAGAGTTTTGATTACAATGATTTTGCCTTTTACGGGTGCGGTACGTATGTTGAAGTCTTCTCGTTTGGTTTGCTTTTTAAAGCACCATTGGAAGAATATATCAATTCTTATGAAGAAATAAAATTGCCAGCTTCTGCAGAAAGTTCATTTGAAATTCGATGTCTAGCAGAGTATATTATGCAAGATTGCTATATTTTTGAATTTGACTTCAAGAGCCGCAAATCACTGGACTGGGTTCAGATTGAAACCATTAATGTACGAGAAGCAAATAAAAATTCAAAGGATTTACTAGGTGAGGATTACGAAGATTGGAATACGTTTGCTAAAGTTATAATTACAGATAATAATTACAGTGTACAATCAATTTTTTTTCAAATTTGCTGTTACACATCGAGAACGACTGAAATAAATAAAACTTTGGATGATTTAATGAGAAGCGAGCTGTTTTCTGACGTCACTATCGTATCCTCCGATGGCAAACATTTTAAGGTGCACAAAAGTATAATTGCGTGCAAAAACGTAGTCTTCAGAGCGCACCTAACCCACGACACGGAAGAAAATAGAACCGGCACAATTTCCAGTCCGTTCGACGCTGAAGTTTTAGAAGAGCTATTGAGATACATTTACTTGGAGCATGTCAATAATTTAGACTCATTGTCGGAGAGACTTTTCATAGCGGCCGACTACTATAAGGTGGACGATCTCAAAGGCATGTGCGAGCTAGACTTGTGCAAACGTTTGACTGTAGATAATGCTCTCGAAATGTATAAACTGGCATATTTGCATTCCGCGACATATTTAAAAAAATATTGTCAGTGGTTTATCGGGATCAACCGAAGGAAGATATCTGAATCTACTGCTTGGACTGAATTTGAACCTTCCGCGTTAATGAAAGATCTGTTACACTCATTTTTATTAGTAATGTAGCCTGTGTAATAGCTATAATGAGCTTGTACTGTGTACAGGGTGTAATAAAACAAAGATTTAAAACTTTAGAGTGAGTATGTGCCACTCGCATATGAAAAATATAGTTTATAGTATTGTTGCGCCACACGGCACGCTGATAAAGAAACAGCGTAAGAGTTACTTTGATTAGATATTTCTACAAAAATGCCACATTATTATGAATTTGCTCATACAGAAATTTAGCAAAGTAACGCTTTCTGCGCTACTACTTTCACAGCAAATAACATAATATACATATACAATGTATGTAAAAGTCACTTACAAACTCTAGAGTTCTATCACTGGGTTTTCTTTACACCTATATTATATTTAAATTTGTAGCATTTATTAAAAAAAATATGTGGTGTATGCAGACTTAACTGAGTGTATTTTGTAGCATCAAGCCATGGCCATTTCTAACCATAACATCTATCATCATAATTCATAATTAAATACAAAACACTGGGTGAACCCTTTTACTGTGATAGTTCGAGTATACTAAAATATTTGACAAAGGCTAAAATTGTAATTATTCTTTAATAAATCTGCTGGGTAAATTTTGAGTTATTTCTTACCTTAACGATATTTACACACTAATTTACTGCATGATGCATCTACGTGTTGCGTTGCAGCGGTTTCAATTAACCTTAAGGCTACATAGCGGCGCCTGCTCCTATAGCATAGCATTTTATTTGAACTTTTGTCGGTTGCGGTAAGCCGCAGTAAAGATGGGAACGGTACCTTTAGTTTATCATAGTATAACACAGTATTTCTATTCTTTTGCATTTCTACCAGGGATGTTGCGGATCCCGATTTTTTTCACATCCGCGGATGCGAATGCAGATGCGGATTTTAAGAGGCGCACATCCACGAATGCGGATGCGGATGTTGCTAATAAATACCTAAAATTCTCGTGTAACAGTGTTTGTGCGCGAACTCCTCCAAAACGGCTCAACCAGTTTTAAAGAAATTGTGTACATACTTACATTCGTTAGACCTGGGAATTGGTTTTTATCTACTTTTTACATTGATACAAACTAAAATAATTTATATGGCAAAACAACGTTTGCCGGGTCAGCCAGTGTAGTATACAACGTAAAATTTTAGTGGTTGTTTTCCCGCAGCAGAACGATTTACACTTGGACGATAGTACTACAATATCAATATCATGCAAGTAATTTTTTGAAAATATTTTGCATAAAGTTGACACGTGCAACTTTATGCCGATAGGCACGAGCGGCAATTACCCAATTTTATTTATGACTAGCTGTTACCCGCGACTTCGTCCGCGTCAACAAAATGTAGAATACATAGGTAAAATATAAAAAAGTAAAAATATGTCCTCCTCCTTTTTGGAAGTCGGTTAAAAAGTAGCCTAAGTTACTTCTTATTACATCAGCTATCTGCTAATAAAAGTCCCGTCAAAATCGGTCCAGCCATTTCGGAGATTAGCCGGAACAAACAGACAGACATACAGACAGACAAAAATTCTAAAAATTGTTATTTTGGTGTAAGTACCGTCTAAATATTCATATGCATGTAGTAAAAACGGTTATTTTAATATTACAAACAGACACTCTAATTTTATTTATATGTAGAGATTTGAATAAAAAAACTTCACAAATCGTTTTACTGCGGGAAAACAACCATTAAAATGTCGCGTAGCTTAATATAAATGAAGAATTAAAACTTCACATTTCACATCCAGTCCTCCGGGCTCCGTGCGAGATTTTTACGCCGGTTCTTCTCGCCGGGTTAGTTCCGCATGAAAATCTGCATTAATTTATTGCGGGTGCGAATGCAGATGCAGATGTCCAAATCTTAGCGGAAGCTCCGCATTTTCGGATGCGGATATTCGCAACATCCTTGATTACTACTATGGCCATGCAATGAGCCTGTCCAAATGAGGCGTTTAACGCGCGAGTCGCGTACTCGCGTGTACCCGAGATCTAGTATTTCCGCTAGCTACATAATATCCCGTTCAGATGCCTACGCGCGATTCCTTACGTAAAACGCGTGCAATGAGCGAGACGCCCGTTTAACGCGCGAGCGACGCGCGAGTCGAGATACTTGGGTGTCATTGCAGCGTCCAGTACTACGCGCGTGTCCGTTGCGAATGGACGTATTTGATAACGATGGAGCGTGATAACTTCGAGTCTTTGTTTGTAACTGGCTGGAAGTTGGAACCCTGCCAGCGTACTAACGCGCGTAAAACGCGGTATCTGAATGCAATAGAAATTGAACCGCGCGTATGGACTCTCGCGTAAAACGCCTCATCGGGCAGGCTCTAAGGCTGCTGGTGGCAAATACAATCTTAAAATCAAAACACCTACGAATAATAAAAACTAATAAGAGTAACTGTGTCAAAAAAATTGTCCACGAGTCTACAAAATGTGACCCGAATACATGCATACTTTATGCATGTATTTGGTACACAATTTTGTGTAAATATAGAAGTGACAATTAATGTCAAGGGCTTTATTTCGTAAAGAGTGTTAGTGTTTAGTTGCTATTGCCATATTTTAGTGTGCGAAAAGGAACCAAATTCAAAACTGTTGAAGTGTTGGGGTAATTACGTTTCCTTAGTTTTTATTATTCGTAGCAAAACACCCTTCTTACCTCAGCGTTAACTTCCTGACCGTCATCAGAGGCGACTCTCATGATGAGGCTGCCGCGGCCCTGCGGCACCAACTTCTTAAATACATCCGTGAAGTTCTTGCTCACTTGCTTGAACGTGAACTGGATAGCCTCCAGTTTGCGATGCTCGAGCGTCTCGATTAGTTCGCGGATCTTCTCGCCACTGGAATAGAAATCGAATAAATAGACATGGGAGAACCATGCTTCGGCACGACTGGGCCGGCTCGACCGGAGAAATACCACGTTCTCACAGAAAACCGGCGTGAAACAGCGCTTGCGCTGTGTTTCGCCGAGTGAGTGAGTTTACCGGAGGCCCAATCCCCTACCCTTACCTTTTATTCCCTTCCTTACCCTCCCCTATTCCCTTCCCTTCCCATCCCTATCCTCCTCTATTACCCTGTTCCCTCTTAAAAGACCGGCAACGCACCTGCAGCTCTTCTGATGCTGCGAGTGTCCATGGGCGACGGAAGTTGCTTTCCATCAGGTGACCCGTTTGCTCGTTTGCCCCCTTATTTCATTAAAAAAAAAATACAATTGTACAATGGAAATCGAGTAAATCAAAATTGAGTAAGAATTGTAAATGTGACTGTGTGTGTCTGTTATCTCCTAACGCTTAAACTTAAAAAATATGAAATCTAGTATGAAAATACTTCGAGGATAGTTTTTGTTGTAGAAAAATGCACGGTTCCTGATAGATAAACGAATTTCAGCGCAACTGAGTTATATATATATATATATATATATATATATATATATATATATATATATATATATATATATATATATATATATATATATATATATATATATATATATATATATATATATATATATATAAGCATATTGTATACAGATTACAGACGTTTTAGTTATAAAAAGTTTTATTATTTTCCGGCAGACATCAGAAAAGGACAAGACATTGTGAAATTATAATGTCTGTGTATGAACCATAAAGTTAATATACCTAGCGGAATAGAGAAACAAAGGCCGGAGCAAGCGAGATGTCACTATCAGTAACACTGCGAGGTAAAAAGAGACGTGTGATACATGACAGCAGAACTCTTTTTTGACGTACAGTCGGCACTTATCGGCACGTTGACAATAATTTAATCTCTAAGAAAGATGCTTGTGTAAGTGTATACGTACATTGTAAATCAATTTCGGTTTCGTTTGACAGAGGGAGATTGTTGCTCTATTTCGCTAGGTATATTAATAAAGTTAATATACTTAGCCTAGCCTGTACAGAAACTTTATACTTGAATCTGGGGGCACGGGAGTGCCCCCGCCAAGATGAGCCAAGCGAAGCGCGCAAGGGCACTACCTACCTTTTCTCGAAACGTTTCGTCGTATTTTTGAACCCTCGTAACTTTGGTTTGAATAATGCCAGATAGTTGAAATTTTTAAGATATAGTGACATGGGTATAGTTATTAAATGCGCAAAGTTTGAATATCGTAGCTATTATACTTTAGATTTTATAGGTGTCCAAAAACCCACAATTTGGTCACTGACTCACCGATCATCAAAACTGTTAGGGTACTTCCTGAAGTCTTGGAAAGCTGAAATTTGGTATGTAACATGATATTAGTACTAAAACAACAAAAAAATTATCAAACCCAACTTAACCTATATCCGTACAATTATAGAGCAAAATTAGGCAAAAATTTGTGTTTTTTGTATGGGAGCCCCCCTTAATTTTTAATTTTATTTTAATATTAAAGTAGACATATAACTAAGGACCTTGAGAAAAATTCAAGTACCTACCTGTTGCTATTATTGATATAGAGCAAAAAAGGCCAAAAAATCGCGTTTGTTGTATGGGAGCCCCCCTTTAATATTACTTTTATTTTATTTTTAGTATTTGTTGTTACAGCGGCAATAGATATACATAATTTGTGAAAATTTCAACTCTCTACCTTTTACCGTTCTTGAGTTACAGCCTAGAGACAGACAGACAGACAGACGGATAGACGGAAAGACGGAAAGACAATGAAGTCTTAGTAATAGGATCCCGTTTTTACCCTTTGGGTACGTAAGTACGTAAGTTCAAAGAATAGTCGTAGTCTTAGCATTTATTTGCAAATATTTAATTAATAAGAATATTTCATTAATTATAATAATAATAATTAGTTACTTAACTATCAATCTATTTCAAGTTTACTTAGCTTGAAACAGATTGATTAGGAATTTTAGGATAATTAGTATAGTAGGTCTTAAAATATATTTTTAATGCAAACAACATCGGTTTACGGTTAGTTAAAAACAAAAAAAAGTAGCTTTGAAAGTTAAACGGCTATACCAAACATCTTCGAGTCATCGATAGTGCGATGTAGGTGCCCAACAGTGACATCTCTTGTCGATTAGAGTGCATTAACAACTATATGAAACTGTTTGTGCAAGCTATATCGCGATGTAGATGACCAGCAGCGACATCTATTATTATCAAGAGGAAAACATAGCGAAAAATCACGTTTGTTGTATGAGAGCCCCCCCGAAATATAAAATTAATTTTGTTTTTAGTATAAATACTAAAAACAAAATTAATTACCACCGATTTTAACTAATGTGTAGAGTTTTTAGATTCTCCTCGTGCGGGTGACACATTATAATATTATTATCAAATATTTTGCCGCGCTTTAGTGTAAAATTAAGGTTTTTAGATTTAGGGCTGAGTATGTAAGGTTAGAAACTTGGCTCTACATGAGATCTCACTACTTTTTGATACGACGAACTATAAAATTATTATGTTCTCATCTTGGCAACATTTTTACATGAAAATGTTTTTGGTGGGATCTTTTTATTAGTAAGGGATTCATTGTTACTTTTCTGTTTAAATTGCAGAGAATAAAGCCATCTAAAACATTAATTAAAGTTTATAATCCATACTAATATTATAAATGCGAAAGTGTGTCAGACCTGTCTGTCTGTCCGTCTGTCTGTCTGTTACCTCTTCACACGCGAACCGCTGAAACGATTTTGCTGAAATTTGGCATGGAGATACTTTCAGTCTCGAGAAAGGACATAGTAAACTTTTAATCCCGGAAAAATGTACGGTTCCCACGCGATAAACGAATTTTGGCGCAACGGAGTTGCGGGCGTCATCTAGTATTTTGTGATTCCCAGAAAACAGTTAAGAATTATTATTTTTTTATGAAATAAGGGGGCAAACGAGCAAACAGGTCACCTGATGGAAAGCAACTTCCGTCGCCCATGGACACTCGCAGCATCAGAAGAGCTGCAGGTGCGTTGCCGGCCTTTTAAGAGGGAATAGGGTAATAGGGGAGGGTAGGGAAAGGAAGGGAAGGAAATATCGGAGGGTAGGGAAGGGAAGGGAATAGGGGAGGGTAGGGAAGGGAATAGGGTAGGGGATTGGGCCTCTGGTAAACTCACTCACTCGGCGAAACACAGCGCAAGCGCTGTTTCACGCCGGTTTTCTGTGAGAACGTGGTATTTCTCCGGTCGAGCCGGCCCATTCGTGCCGAAGCATGGCTCTCCCACGTATAGCCAATAATCTCTCCCACGTAATGTCAATTAATTTTAATACCAAGCATTAAACTGAAGCATTAAAAACTTTCTCGATTACCTCAACCCTATGGGATCTGTACAAGTTTAATTACTCCAAATCTGAAATCACCGTTGTAAAGGTGTAATTTAGGACACTAAACCAAGGGCAGTGCAATTAAGAACAGCCACAATTATCACTAATGACAATCCCAAATATTTATAAATAAGTAAAACTGTACGTTGTTACAGTATTCAAATAATGTTAGTGCTTAGTGTACTTCTTATAGTGCCCTTGGTGAACACTTTAGAATTGGATAAAAAGACTTTTGGTTACATAATAAGTGATGTTGTAAACATTTTCGATATTAATCTATCGAATGGCAAAGACAATGGGATTTCTGAAGACGCTTACATGAATATAACAGATTTGGGTGCGAAATATGGATACGACATAGAAACCCATAGAGTTATCACTGAAGACAGATATGTGTTAAACTTTCATAGAATACCAGCAAAGGTAAAAAATTCTACTGTGGTATTCCTAATGCATGGTCTACTAGATTCTTCTGATTGCTGGGTGCTGCAAGGTCCAAGAAAAGCTCTTGCTTATATTTTAGCCGATGAAGGTTTCGACGTATGGATGGGTAACGCTAGAGGTAACAAATACTCTATAGGACATACGGTACTGAACTCTATGGAGACTGAATATTGGAAGTTTTCCTGGGAAGAAATTGGTCTGTACGATTTGCCAGCAATGATAAACTATATTACAAAGCATACGAATCAAGATGTATACTATATTGGACATTCGCAAGGAACTACGAGTTTCTTCGTTATGAACTCTTTTACGCAAGATGTTAAAGTCAAAATGATGTATGCATTATCTCCTGTTGCTTGGATGGAACACACCAAAAGTCCTATACTGAGACTACTAAACAACGAACTGGTAAAGATTTTGCTACCAACGATCAACGTTCTACCAAGTACGAGGTATTTACGGAGTGTATTCTCAATTCTTTGCCATTTTCTACCAAATAGCTGCGAAAATGCTTTCCAAATGTTCATTGGGACAGACAACAATTTAGTAAATTCCACATTTCTACCGGTTATACTAAAACACTTTCCAACCGAGTCGTCAATATTCCAAATAATACATTATTTCCAACTAATGGATTCTGGAAGATTCTGTCGATATGATCATGGAGTTTTGGACAACTTACTAGAGTATGGCCAAGTGACACCTCCAGATTACAATGTGACCAACATCAATACTCCTATATCTTTGTTTTATAGCAAAAACGATTGGTTGTCTGATGCCTCTGATGTGGCAACTTTGTACAAGAAGCTACCGAATGTCCGAGATAGATATTATATTGATGGCTTTAATCATTTCGATTATATTTACGCCGATGTGGCTAAGTTTGCTGTTTACGAGACTATTATAAAGGACATAAGGAAGTTTGAAGACGGAAATATATAAATAATAATAATAAATATTCTTTATTGTATACATTGTATTTATAAACCTATAGTTCGGTCGGAAACCAATATTTTCATGAGCGTGTGAAAACGACAAACATAGCTATTTGGTCAATGAACGAGTTTCTCTCACAGATATAGATCAATACAGATACCGCATATCGCTCCATGTATATATTGTATGAAAACGAGCGTGCCACTTTTTTACTTTCTACTATGAGTTGTGACGTACCACAGTGTACGGAGGAGACGAAAAATCGGAAATTTTCTATTTTCTTCAATTTTGAATAGGCATTAGTATAATAAATACGAGAGTAGAACACCCGTGTGTCGTGTGTTTTGTTGCTACGACCTACCAAAGATTAGCGATTTTTTGCGGCCCGGAAGCGAAAAATCCATATTTCTCCAAAATTTTTCGTGACGATAGAAACGCTAAATTTTGATAGCTCGTAGCATCAAAACTATTGCGAATTGACACGCGGGTGTTCTACTCTCGCATTCATTTTACTAATGCCTATTCAAAATTGAATAAAAAAGAAAATTTACGATTTTTCGTCTCCTCCGTACACTGTGCGTACCGATGATAAGAAACGTGTCCATTAACAAGGCCAACGTTTCTATTTGAATTTCTACAGCTCAATACGACACTTTTAGGCATTTAGGCATTTTTTAAATTCCGATTAACGTCCGATTCCGATAGCAGACTAAAGAAAAGACTTTCGAAAGACGAGTATTGCTCGTCGTTTGGGAACGCGAAGTACATACACATGCGGTATCTATCTTGATCTTTGTCTGTGGTTTCTCTCTATCTGGCCACCGGACTTAAGTAACATTCTATAAGTTTGCCAATTTAAACTATAAACAAAAGCATGCACTGAATGCACTTAAATATTTATATCAGAAAAATCCTTGTGATGGTTTCGACATCTCCAAGAATCATTGTCAAAACCAATAAGTATTTACAATAATTCAGTTTTGTAAATTTTCCGCAACATACACACATCCCGTCACACTAATCGATAAACGCTGTTAAATCAATACATAGAATATACATAGAACATAGAATTTAGTACGGAGAAACTTGAGTTCTGGGAAATACCATAGGACAGTTTTATCACGGCCAAATGAAAATTAACATAGCAATGGCTATGCGAACAAAATTGCGAGCATATTTTGTTATGTTATATAGCCGATGTGTTGGGCCAATTGTAAAGTATTTTATGAAACTTATTTTCATCAAAACTATTTAATTCAAATAAATAACACTCACCCTATATCCAATTCTTCTTTCCTCTTATACAACTTCTCTTTTTGTTCTGAAAAACTGATGAACTGGTCCAACGCCTTCTTATTCACGTGATTATACTTCTTTAGATGTTGGTTGGCCTTCTCGAGTTCTTTGAAAAGCTGGAAAATAATGACATTTTAACACATAATGGCATTTTTGTACTAGTGTACTACTTACTATGTAATATAACCACAAAATTTGTTATTATGCAGAATAAAGGGCTGTTTTGTTATTTATTTATTGAATACTGCAAGTTGACTAGCAGAGCTAACTGTAAAATCTGATAAAAAGCCCTTCTCTAGTACTACTTTAAGCTAGATATTAATATGATATTTTCTTAACTATCCATAGTAAAAATAACTTTGCATACATTAATAGCATTGAGTTTAAAGGCGCCAACCCACCGCGGCGCACGCTGTGCACGGCCACGCGCACGCGTGGACGTGCACGGATTTATTTCTTTGACTACGTGGGTCAACGTTTCCACTGCCTATGTACACGCTTCCGTGTATCCCGTAGGCCGTGCATACAGGTCAGTTAACAAGAGCTGGCACGACCAACACATTTAAACATTGCGCTTGTGTAGTGTCTGTGAATAAGCACGTGGCGTGACGTCGTACTACATATGCATCATAAAAAGTCTGTCCGTCTCTCTCACGCGCGGTCTATCTTATGAGCGTGAAGAGGACAGTCATTGTTTTTCTTATACTACTGTTTATAAATACAGCGTGATGTTACAAGTCGGTAACGTGTGATCGGCGCGCGGCCAGGGTTCGGAACCGTACGATAGTAATTATCGTACACATACCATAATTTTGTGCGTACGTACGATGTACGATAGCATATTATTATCGTACGCAGATTATTCATCATCATCAGCCTGTTCAGTGCTGAACAATCAGGGTTTATCTGGTTCATGAAAGGCCGTTGGCAACTTGTAGTCGTTTGATGAGTTTTATATTTCATTCTGGTTCGTGACATTTGTGAATATACAATATACGTATACACATTATAATGGAAAGTTGACCTGGTGCTGCAAGCATCACCTGGTAATCAATAGGATATCCAACTCTTCGCCAACTTAGAGCAGAGGTTTCGTGTTTGAGCTTATTTTAATTGCGACAACCAGTAAGAAGTAGATAAACAGTAAATATTTACATGCTGCTGCTGCAGCATCACCTAGATTCTATAGGAACCGAGCTTCGTATGAACCCAAAGTGGAGGTTTCATGTTTGGGCTCATATTAACGGCCTCATCGAAAAGGACATTGATAGAATATGGTAATAATGAGAATATTATTGTGTTGATATGAATTATTCTGCACTATTTAAACCAACAAGTTTAAAAAGTATGAAATAAAATTAAATTAAGAAATTTAAAAAAAACTCCCGCCAAACAACTTTAAAAAGTAATGAAATAATATTAACTGCCTTTAAGTTCCAATAATTCCTAACTTGTGTAAAGTAATATTTTAGTCCTTAATTGTTGTTAAGGTGTGTCGGGGGGCCGCTTATGTAGATGTTTGATTTCACATAACAAGTTTAAGGATCAATTCACAGCGAACTGAATCGAGATAATCAGCGACTTGGCGGCTGTAGGTTGTAGTTCACTTTGCGGTCCCCCGACACACCGTGACAACAATTATGGACTAAAATATTACTTTACACAAGTTTGGAATTATTTGAACTTAAAGGCAGTTAATATTATTTCATTACTTTTTAAAGTTGTTTGGCGGGAGTTTTTTTTAAATTTATTAATTTAATTTTTCTTAGAAAGCGAAGCTTGACGCACGTGCGTAGCCTCTCCGTGCGCCGCGGTGGGTTGGCGCCTTAATGTTACACAATGTTTTATCTTTGTTTGTCAAACGACTTTGAAATGTATCAGAAAAGTTAATATATAATTATATATAATATCTATGGAAGCTTCACACCACGTCAGTCTGGCCCCGTGCTAAGTACCTGAAGGACTTGTGTTACGGGTACCAGACAACGGAAATATATTTAATACTTTTATACTATACATATATTTAAGATTTTTATTATATGAATGTGATATTTAATACACATCCATGGCCTAGCAACTTAGAAAACTGTTTAATTAAAAATTCTATACCTGTTTAAGCGATAGTTTCTGATACTTCGAATGCAATTCAGGCGCGTTGGGCAGTGTGCCGAGCGCGGCTATTTTGTCTAGCGATTCTTGTATTTTTTCTTGCAACAATACTTCTTTGGACGCCATCTTTTCTAAACCTTTAGAGTCTTCCTCCATTTTGTCTTGGGCTTCTTTTTCCTGAAATTAGAAATTATTAATGAAACTTACTTGGTTTACATTTACAAGATGTATTTATGTATGTAGACTAAGTATAAACTTAAATGCACAGTTAAAGATAGTAAGAAAAGTCTTCGCGATCCTGCACAAATCGACATTGACTCAGATCATGGTAAAAAGTAAGTGAATAAAACTTACACTCAGTACAGACTACTCAGTTCTAACTAAATAGGCCAACGGTAACCATTGTTATTTTTATTATACTTTTTGCACACAACAAGGTATAGAGACGGGCTCAAAGCCTTTAGCCTGTATCTTTTTCCTGGCAGGATTCAGAACTAAACCTTTGGGTGATGTATAGACACATGAGGTAGACGCAAATATTTTTTATTTCTATTTAAGTACGTGGGAGAGCCATGCTTCGGCACGAATGGGCCGGCTCGACCGGAGAAATACCACGTTCTCACAGAAAACCGGCGTGAAACAGCGCTTGCGCTGTGTTTCGCCGAGTGAGTTTACCGGAGGCCCAATCCCCTATCCCATTCCCTTCCCTACCCTCCCCTATTACCCTATTCCCTCTTAAAAGGCCGGCAACGCACTTGCAGCTCTTCTGATGCTGTGAGTGTCCATGGGCGACGGAAGTTGCTTTCCATCAGGTGACCCGTTTGCTCGTTTGCCCCCTTATTTCATAAAAAAAAAAATTAAATCTATCATAAAATATTTATCCTAAGATAACTATTTAACTAATTAGACATTAAAAATCTCAAAATATGCACCAAAATAGCCCAAAAACACAGTACCTTAGACCGCCACTTATCCAACTCCAATTTTAGAGCCTTCTCATTCTTCACCGCCGCTTGGACCTTCCGTTCCACCTCCTCTAACTCCTTGTTGAGTTGTTTGATGCGTTTCTCGGTGGAAGTGAGGTCGCCTTTGCTGTTGGCCAGCTTCCGTTTCCGGTCCTCAACGGATATCTCCTGGAGGGCTTGGACGAGCTCGTCCTTACGTCTGAAAGATTCGAAATATTACTTTCTTATTAAAGTTGGGTACATGATGATTTTCAATTCTGTATTTTTGACTACAAGCTCGAAACGGTTTAAGTGTTGTGACAAAGTGTGTGAAAAAGTGGTCTAAGCCGAAAGGGGACCCACAAAGTTTCTATGCTATGGACAATATTTTTTTCTCGCGAATTTCCAAAAGTCATAGAACAAAAGTTGTTTAGAATGTCTTTTCTGTGTTACCCTCTTTCGGTTTACTTTACCACTTTTGAAACACCCTGTATTTGTTCAAGTTTCATTAACTGGCTTATATTACACTCCACTAGATGGTCGAGTGTAAATTGTAATCGATATCTAATATTTACATAGTTGCTGTTAAGCATTTGTGTTTTAACCCACTTTTTTTGTTGAGTTATGAACGCAGTTTGTTTTAAATTATCTTTTTAAGAACATGACTGCATTCATAGCTCAATACATATTATATTTTTTGTGATAGTACACAATTCCTTAACAGCAACCAATTATTATTTTATGATTTCCGTGTAACTTATACCTTATCAAGTTATTAGTGAGTAGATTCTCCAGTTTGTTCTTAGTCGCTTCTAAGTTCATACGTTGGCTGAAAGCCTCCTTATTCTCTTGTGTGAGCCGGCGGATGGCATCGTTTAGTTCATCAACTTTACCCTGATCCGCTGTGGATAGCTGCTCCATAAGTTCCTGAAAAAAAAGGTTTCTAAGGGTTTTTGACTAGTCTATGTAACTATTCCGAGATCCCCAGAACAAACTTTTTTTATTACTATCAAGCTATTTTTTTGTAAGTAGCTTCATTTTAAGGAGACGAACAACAATTTTAGTTGCGAAAAACCTTGAAAGTGTTAGCTAACAGAGATAGAAAGATAAAAATGTTGTTCGTCTTATCAAAATGAAGCTACTCACAAAAAATTAGCTTGATAGTCATAAAAAAAATGTTCAAGGGAACCCTGACTAAATTGAGTAAGTAAGTATGTAAAAAAAACATCAAATATCAGAAGGAGAAGGTATTGTGATTGGTGAATTATTTTTCTTTAAAGATGGATTTTAAAGGAAAATAACAAGTGTATTATTTTTAAAACAGAAGTTGTTACAAATCTTGTCCTTAACCTAAGGTTAACAAACACAGATATTAACTATTGTTTTTTATAAATCGATACGGTTTCCGCTATTTAAATTTAAAAGGGTAGATTCAGAGTTGGTTAAAATGATGTTAAAATCAGAGTTGGTTAATTATTGTATTAGAAGACAATTTATATTTTTATTATTTATTAACCCATCAATCCCCAAGCGACAGCCGGCTGTCGCATAACAATTGAAAATTCTGTCTGCGATTCCCACGATCGAGCCATTAATATTTGTATTATTACTTCTACTACAACTAATAATAATAATATGCAGGTTTATTATGAATATTTACCTGGTGTAACTCAGACTCCAGTCCCTCTTTAGTAGCCTGCATAGCCTCTAAGCTGGATCTGCACTGAGCTAGCGATCTCTCTTTTGGTCCTCTAGACCTCTCTATCGAAGCCAATTCTTCTTTCATTAGCCGGATATCGGCTTTGACCTTGTCGAATATGTCCCTGAAAAGAAAATAGAACAGACAGTTCATAGCAATATTGACAGTGAAAACAGTAAACATCAGAATCTCGAAAGGAACGTTTCAATAAAAAAAAAAAATATGAATGCAGTCTTGTTCTAAATGATTTAAAGAACATGACTGTATTCATAACTTAATACGTAATTTTTTGTGGGATGATACATAATTTATTAACAGCGTCCAATTAAAATTTTGCACTACACAATTCACGTAAATTATATTATATTACACATGGTAGGCAAAAAAATGCGACTTTCTCAATGTCCTTCGACAGTTTAATGCGTTGCCCGTAAAAGGGTCTATTTAATATATTATGCTCAAAATGCATTTTTTTGTGGACTAATTAAAACACAAAGATAAAAAAAAATTAAAATAATAAATATCATTTTTTGTTATAAAGGTGGTTTTATTTACTTAGTTACATAACAATAAAGACAAATCAAGTGACCAAAGTCTTTATAAACAAAAAGAAAACAGTTAGGTATATCTCAGTAATACATTTTTGCACATAGACCCTTTTACGGGCAATGCATTCAATTATTATATTAATGCATTGTACTCACTTAGCCTTCCCCTGTTTAGTCTCCGTCCGTTGCATATCCGACACTATACTGTTGATGGTACTCTCCGTCTTGGACAGCTCCTGTCTGAGCGCCCCCAACTCCTGCTCCAACGCGCCAATCTGTTCCATGAGCTCTGAGCGTGTCTTCTGCATCTCGAGACGCGAACGGGACTGGTTGAAGTAACCACCGGTGAGGGAACCTTTCGATGATACCTGTGTACGAAAAAATATAGTATATTTACATCTACCGAAGATATGTTTTTTTTATTAAGGCAAACGAGCAAACGGGTCACCTGATGGATAGCAACTTCCGTCGCCCATGGACACTCGCAGCATCAGAAGAGCTGCAGGTGCGTTGCCGGCCTTTTAAGAGGGAATAGGGTAATAGGGGAGGGTAGGGAAGGGATTAGGGTAGGGGATTGGGCCTCCGGTAAAGTCACTCACTCGGCAAAACACAGCGCAAGCGCTCTTTCACGCCGGTTTTCTGTGAGAACGTGGTATTTCCCCGGTCGGGCCGGCCCATTCGTGCCGAAGCATGGCTTTCCCACGTATAAATGTTGTGTTTTTATATATTTATTGTGTATAATAGTACAAATCGAAGACATAAACCAATAAATTTACTTTGTAGTTTATCTCAATTACAATAACATGATTATTTGACTTTTTATGCCCAAAAAAAACTTGAGCAGTATACTGTTCACATCTTAGTAACCTTTTAAATATTTACCGTTTCCGTGGGAATGTCGTGATTAAATGTAGCTCACATTACTGCAAAGTTTCCACGACAGAGTTACTCCCGTGGTACGCATATTTCATTATTTTAAATAAACAAAATTGATGTCAAACAAAGCTTCGTAAAACAACCGATTGTAGTTAAATTTTGGGGGCTATTCAAGCCCCCAAAATTTAACTACAATCGGTTCAGTAGTTTTGGCGTGAAAACGTGACAGACAGAAATAATTTCGTATTTATAATATTAGTATGGATATCTCACCTGATCTCCCTCCAACGTGACACAATCTAGATGGAACTGTTTGCCGAGCTCCGTAGCGCATTCCAAGTTCCTGCAGATAAGAGTCTTGCCGAAGATATATTTCATGGCCTTAGCGTACTTCGGATCATACTTTAGCTTCTGTACCATGGCTATGGCGTTCTGAAAGGATATTTTTATATATATATTTTTTTAAATGAAATAAGGGGGCAAACGAGCAAACGGGTCACCTGATGGAAAGCAACTTCCGTCGCCCATTATGGACACTCGCAGCATCGAAGAGCTGCAGGTGCGTTGCCGGCCTTTTAAGAGGGAATAGGGTAATAGGGGAGGGTAGGGACGGGAAGGGAAGGGAATAGGGGAGGGGAGGGAAGGGAATAGGGTAGGGGATTGGGCCTCCGGTAAACTCACTCACTCGGCGAAACACACTGTTTCACGCCGGTTTTCTGTGAGAGCGTGGTATTTCTCCGGTCGAGCCGGCTCATTCGTGCCGAAGCATGGCTCTCCCACGTATATTCTTAGATAGTGAATATTTTTTAGATTTATTAAGGAGACCTTAGGTCAGCCTTTCCCAAAGTGGGAGATAACGCCCCCTTGTGGGCGCTGAAGGTCTAAAGGGTTCAATTTTATATTGAAACAAAGGGGACGGCAAGACATAATTTGGTTTGGGACCAAGAAAAAAAAATGGGGGCGTTGTGTAGAGGCTTGGGGGATGATTTATTTTATCTGAATGCATTTTATATTGAAACAAAGGGGACACTAAGGCATAATTTGTTTTCAAAATGGGCAGCAGACAAAATAAGTTTGGGAACCCCTGCCTTAGGTACTCAGTACTCATTTTAAAGTTTGATATAATATATTAATATAATATAGTTATAAATATTCATATAACGTAAAAAATTATACAGAGCAGTTACTTCGCTTCGCCCAAAATATATTGTATAAATCATTTGATAACGGTTGAAAGGGTCCATGTTATTGTCTGCCCTGGCCTTAACTACTGTGGTCTGTAACAGCACGACTACACAGAAAAAAACTATGTTGTCAAACCAAATATTGATTTGGTTTGACAATCAATCAATATTAATTATCATTCTCGTGTACAGTCAATTTATTGCTTGCTTCGCTAAAATATCATTCTCATATTTCATGCAAAAACGAAAAATAAAAAACACATTTCATCAATAAAAATTAACTAAGACAGGCTAGCAGGGGTAAACTTTATTAGGCTATAATACCTAGCCAAAAATATACTGCACTTACATTATCATTAGGGTACACCATATCCCTCACTTGCAACCTATTAAGCGGCATGAAGGTCACCTCTCCGGGTAGATTCTGTCTGTTCATCTCCTTCAGAATCTTGGTACCGACCGTGTCTGATTCCACTATGTGATGGAATAACCTGTTGCCTGCTGTCACCTGAAAATGTATAATATCATCTTGCATTATCCAATATTTATGTAGCTATAGGCCACGCACATTAGGAAAAATTTTACGAATAATAAAAACTAAGGAAACATAACTCCCATACTTCAACCGTTTTGAATTTGGTTCCTTTTCGCACACTAAAATATGACAATAGCTACGAAACACTAATACTCAAATTTACGAAATAAAGCCGTTGACAATAATTGTCACTTCTATAATCTATATATTAATACGCGAGAGAAAAACTTTGTGTCCCTTTTGACGAAAAATGGGGAAACGTAGGTGAATGAAATTTTGCACAGTTATCTATACTAATATTATAAATGCGAAAGTATCTCTGTCTGTCTGTCTGTCTGTCTGTCTGTCTGTCTGTCTTGCTTTCACGCCAAAACTACTGAACCGATTGCAATGAAATTTTGTATACAGTTATTCTAGAGTCTGAGAAAGGACATAGGCTACATTTTGAAGTGGGAAAATATCTTATTTCCATGAAAATTTCGATGAAAATGAATTCGCATTGCGCGTGGCCAGCGCTCATCCCGGGGGTCCTGGGTTCGAGTCCCGCAGGCGGAACAAAAAGTTTTCAATTTTCCTGGGTCTTGGATGTGTATTAAAATAAAATTTCAAAAATCTTAAACATATTTTATGTATAATATTATAAAAAATCCAGAAATATATCAATGGAATGAACATTTTAGTTCTAATACGATTCAACAGATGGCGTTTTATTTTTTACTTTATTGTAACATAGAACTAATCATACTTATTAGTTAGTATGTTTTTGTTTATAGTTTTTAATACGTTAGAATATGATGTTTAATAATATTATAATCCATACTATACTAATATTATAAATGCGAAAGTATCTCTGTCTGTCTGTCTGTCTTGCTTTCACGCCAAAACTACTGAACCGATTGCAATGAAATTTTGTATACAGTTATTCTAGAGTCTGAGAAAGGACATAGGCTACATTTTGATGTGGGAAAATATCTTATTTCCATGAAAATTTCGATGAAAATGAATTCGCATTGCGCGTGGCCAGCGCTCATCCCGGGGGTCCTGGGTTCGAGTCCCGCAGGCGGAACAAAAAGTTTTCAATTTTCCTGGGTCTTGGATGTGTATTAAAATAAAATTTCAAAAATCTTAAACATATTTTATGTATAATATTATAAAAAATCCAGAAATATATCGATGGAATGAACATTTTGGTTCTAATACGATTCAACAGATGGCGTTTTATTTTTTACTTTATTGTAACATAGAACTAATCATACTTATTAGTTAGTATGTTTTTGTTTATAGTTTTTAATACGTTAGAATATGATGTTTAATAATATTATAATAATATTATATATATACTAGCTGTTGCCCGCGACTTCGCCCGCGTGGACTTTAGTTTATAGCGCGCGGTGTCAACAAAATTTGTGTCAAATTTAAAAACTTTTTAAAACCCTGGTAAGTGGTACCCCTCTTAGGGCCGCGCTACACCGGAATGGCAGCGCTGAAAGTGCTCGCCTCGCATGGCAGCTCCATTCCGGTGTAGCGCGGCCCTTAATTAATCAAAATACCCAAAAACAGCTATGCAGTGTGCACATAATCTATACTAATATTATAAATGCGAAAGTATCTCTGTCTGTCTGTCTGTCTGTCAGTCTCGCTTTCACGCCAAACGCCAAAAGTATCTCTGTCTGTCTGTCTGTCTGTCAGTCTCGCTTTCACGCCAAACGCCAAAACTTCCGAACCGATTGTAATGAAATTTTGTATACAGATAGTCTAAAGCCTGAGAAAGGACATAGGCTACTTTTTTTACTGGAAAAAAGGGTTGTAAGGGGGTGAAAATGCGTAAATTTGTTCAAATTAAGTTAGTTCCAACAATTCATAATAGATGGCGCCGTGCGTCTTCTACATCGCGCTGACGCTTGCTCAAAAGTCTTTCTATAAGACGTGGTATCATCTTTCATTTAAGTTTCGATTTTTTTCGGTATTAAATAACTCAGTACTTTATCTGTGCAGTGATGTAACCTTAAATCTATCAATGATAAATAGTTTATGGGTAAAGTTGTGTAATTGGAGGGCTAAATAAGCTTTAAAATTTGGCATAAAATATAAAGTTTAATATAAAAAAATGAAATACTTATTGTGTGCACACTGCACAGCTGTATTGATTTAAGGGGTACCAGGGTTTTTTTATAAAAGCTTTTGACACCAATTTTGCTGACATCGCGCGCTATAAACTGAAGTCCACGCGGACGAAGTCGCGGGCAACAGCTAGTAGTTTATATGGTGAAGGAGTGCATCGAGTTATTTTGAAATTATTATGCTTTTATCATACATTTTTTTAATAAATAAAACATTACACACACTCGGAAAGATGACAGATTTTTGATTGTCAAGCCTATGCATACGAATTATACTCTTTTATTTATGGTTGAAGTCTGTTGACAACAAGTTGTCACATTGAAAATGGATTATAGTTTTTTTATTGAATCTGAGATACTATTAAAGGGCCCATTTACGCTTATGCAATGCTTACACAGCCAGTCTGAGATCAGCTGAGTGAGAGTCATGTGAGTGGCTGTACTCACCTCAACAGCGGTATATATAGTCTTGTCACAGGAGAAGTTCTCTATGACCGGGCCGTAGTACTGTGTGGCGACGTTCGCCCAGTCCCCGCCTCGCTCCTGAAACGTCTCGAGCACTTTCCGCACGCTGTCACGACCGTTTAGGATGGGCTAGAAAATTAAAAGTTATTGCTGGAATTAGGCCGAATTTCACCAACGACTGTTGTTAGTATTAGGTTACCTCTTTCGTTTTTCATATGAATGAAAGAGAAGACATGACATTTTAACATCCTGTTAACACTAATAGACATTGGTGAAATTGGGCCTAGATGATATTAAGATTTTTAGCAACAACTTCAAGTATTTAGTACTGAAGAAATTTATTCATAGGCAGATGGCGGACTTACGGAATACGGTCGGATTATATTAAATCAATGTTAGCCATTAGCTATCGGCTAGGCTTGACATAATCCGATCAACTTACGTATGCCTGCCTGCGAGCTGATTCATAATTCTAGCTTGATTCGAATTTGGAAACACGCCTAATGTTGGCAATTGTTATTGCATTGTTATGCGGCAAGTGTCAAGTCAAAACGTTATTCGCGGGGAGGGCTTATTAGCTATTGCGCAGGGAAGTTGTCAAATCAAAAGAACAAGGGGCATTTTTGTATGGATGCCGTACCCAAGCTGTAGCACATCCACACATATATCAAATGAAAGGGCTTGAAAAGCTGAACATTTTATTGTATGACGTAAAATCTCTAAACCATGGTAGAAAAAAGTAACGAGGGTAGAAGGTAAAAAAAATAGCAAAAAAACACCCTGTATTATTGCATCAATTTATAGTGTTGCTGGTAGGGAATTATTTCTGGAAAGTAATTGTATATGGCAAACTTGAGGAAAGTGTTGTATTTCAGTAAATTGTTTCTACCCTCGTTAACTTTTTTATCCCATGGTTTAGAGATTTGTCGCCATATAATAAAATGTTCAACCTTTCAAGCCCTTTCATTCGGTATATGTCTCAAAGTGCTACATCAGTGGGTATGAAATGCCCCTCCTTTGGCATTGTGAATCAAGCTCAAACATCTCTTATTAGAGATTTTGGCGTATAATTTGCTTTCTTCTTTTCATACCTTTCCCGCCATAGAACGTAGTGCTTGATCTGCCTTGGCTAAGTCATCTTTAAGGGACGAGAGATTCTGGGTCAATGTAGTCTCCTTACGCCAAAGTTCACTGAAAATAAAATTAAACTACAGAAAAAAAATTTATAAAAGACACTTTTCTTATCATTGGTACGTCACAGTAGATAGGTAAAGAGTGGCACGCTCGTTTTCATACAAATGGAGGGAGGGACATGTGGTATCTGTCTTGATCTATATCTGTGTAAGTAACTTACTTTCTAGTGCTCTGCTCCTGGTCCTTTTTCTTCTTACACTCGTAGTACTGTTTGTTGTGCTCGTCTATAGCCACCCTCTGTCGTTCCATCTCCTTAGTGGTGTCTTCTATACGTTTCTCGAGCTCGGTCAGTTTCACACCGTCCCTGCGGAGATCTTCTCGGAGTTTGTTCTCGTGGTCCTTCTTGTCTTTGAGCTGCTTGCTTAGTGACCTACAAGGTGAAATATAATAAATAGTGATGTCTAGTCTGTTTCAGACAAGCTCGACGCCTATTAGGATATACCACAACAGCGATAAGCGAACTTCATCTTCTTCTTAGTTTAATGGCACCCAAAGATGCAGGGATTCTGCCAGTGTCGAGTTAAAAAAAGCAAAAATACGAAATTTCAAATTTACTTCGAGTTTACGTACTTGTAACCTGCAAAATGCTTAAGATTACAATGCTTGATTGATATTTAAATTTTAAACAAACTGTATTTACTATTTTTTGATAAATATATTTGAAAAAGGAATATTACATAATATTCTTCTTAAATTTCTAAACTTAACTCACTAGTATACTTAAAGTCCATTACTCACTTTAGCTCCTTCTCAATCCACCTATCTCTGTCCTGCTTTGATGTGAACTGTGTCCCTCGTCCCTGTTTAGCGTACAACTCCTGTCGTTTCTGTTGGTTGAGCGCTAACGCCCTAGTACATTCCTCCTCGCGAGCTTTCATCTCCTCGTATTTCGGCTTCAACTCCTCTAGCTCCCTCTCTTTCTCAGCTATCTGCTGTCTCAGTCTTTCAAGTTCCGCTTCCGCTCTTTCCTGAAAACATTGCGTTACATTAAATTAAGAGTTATAAGTTACAAGAATAACCCTTCCTCCAAATTCCTTCAAATTTCGTTTTTTTTAATCTTCATGTTGCTACTCCTAGCGTAAGTACGTTAATGCACAGGCCAGTAATCAGTATATTTCGAAACGAATCAATAGTGAATGATTGGGGGGACCCGTTGTAATTAACTTTAATAAATAAATAAATAGTATAGAGTATAGACTAAATAATAGACTGATGATTAAAGTTTATGACTTTGTTGGGTTATTATTGTTGCAAATATAACACTTGTATCAACTGCAACAGTACGTAATGGCCAGCCAGAATAACTATTATATTCAATTTTGTGTACCAATATATTATTTTGTTTGAATACTTAAGACAAAAAGTTTTTTTTCCAGCTCTCACTATTTAAGACGTATACCTTAGACTTATTATCTCCATCGACATCATCAGTCAAGTCTTTGATGGCCAGCTCCAGTTTAGTTTTCTCCCGCAGCAGCTGCTGTTGTTCTGTGGACATAATGTCTTTCTCCTCTCTAGCCGCCGCCACGTCTTTACGCGCCTCTTTCAGTTTCCTGATATTAACCAAAATTAGAGGCATTTATAAAGAATTACTAAAAATTAATTGAAAATTTAGAAGACCTGAATTTTTAAACACGCATTCTCATTAAGTGCCAACGCTAAAACACGAGCGGATTAGGCGCGGGCGCACGCGTCGTTAGGCCGCCGCGGGCGAGCGGGCACCCGTCGCGTGCGCCCATCTCATTTAGCGCTGCTAGTATAATTTTTATGTCGAGCGTGTACAGTTGTGTTAAGTAGGTTACCATGGATTATTTACTAATTTATTATTTGGCAAAAAGAAGTCAAAGGAAACAACGTCGATTCCGAAAAGCGTGCGCTCGCGTCCGCGCTCCGTCGCACGCGCCTGCGCTGCCCGTACTATTTTTTATTTTACACACGCGAGCGTGCGCCCGCGCGAGTTTTAGGGCCAAAGCTAAAACTCACGCGGGCGCACGGTCGCATGTGTATAATGAAAAATAGTATGGCCAGCGCAGCTGCGTGCGTCGGAACGCGGACGCGGGCGACGGACTGTCACACGCTCGACGGACGGGCGGGCACACGGCGCGGGCGCACGCTTTTCGCAGTCGACGATGTTTTCTTTGACGACTCGTCCGCATTCGCACGTGTTTTAGCGTTGGCCCTTAAGATGTATGGCGGAAATGGAGAGGGTAATCTGCGTATGTGTTCAACACCTACCAATAACATACAGTACCTGCTAACAATGTGCAGTCATTATGTAATCACGATCTACGAATTACTATAATTAATTAGTGTGAGACACTCATAAAAAAAACATTGTCCAGAAAGTAACACTCATAAATTATTGAGGCCTTCATGCAGTTACTGAAACATACATTCTTCATGAATCCTGCAGGCTGTAGACACAAAACTCTGACACTCCCAAATTCATACATAACACGGTTCCTTCAATTGTTAAGTAAGGGTTTTAGTATCAATGTTTTTACCTGTTAGACTCCCTTACATGGTCCTGTGCTTCTCTGACCATGTCGGCATAGTGCTGTTGTTCTTTACCACTGTTTGCGCGCATTTTCTCCAGCTGCACACAAAGTATAATTTCAATGTTTGTAAAATGGAAAGTAAACTGACTTTGGAATAGATAGCTTTAATAATTTACACAGAAAACAATTATTCTCCAGCCGTAATACAAAAAAATGTCAAATATTTAGGAAACATAAGCATTAAGCATACACAAATTTATTTTAATAAGAAAAGACATAGTTACAATAATCTTATTATCATTGCTAAGATTAGCTCATTTTTCAGAATTTTGATAACATAATGACCTTCGTCTAGTTCAAAAACTAAATGGGTGAGGACTGAGAAGAGAAGAAGAAAAACTTACAAAGGGTATTTAATAAACTTACCCATAATAATTCAATTTTATGATTTATATTTACTATGTACTTCATTTTACAGTTTGAGGACCTACCTCCTCTAACTTGCGTTTGTTCTCTCTGTGTTCGGTGTCATGTATTATGAACTCCAGCACTCTCCTTGCTCGGTCCCATTTCTGATACTCCTTCAATTCCTCTTTCTCTTCTTCTAAAGTTTTCAGACGCTCCTCAATTGTTTGAAGAAAGTCATTGATTTTCTCCACCTAAACATACAAGAAATAAAACAGAATTATTACTTATCCATCAACTTCATTAAATACAGTACAAGTATAATATTATTAGATGAAACAAGACATAAAAATTTTGCTGCAGATGTTATTTTTAAGAAATACGAAATTCAATTTTTTATAATAAAAGAACTTTAAGAAAATAATTAGAATGAATTAGGGATACAATTATTACTTCATTATAAAAGTAGCCTTTCGAAGCGAACGTCTATAGTGTCAGTGAGGCCGTGACAATGAAAATTGTATGGTTTGAAGTCGAGCACAGCGCGCAGCGACATTAACGCATCTGTGACGTCACTTGCCTACGCGGAATCATACATTTTTTTATAGTCGCGGCGTCACTGACGATATAGACGCTCGTTTCGCAAGGCTACCTTTGCCTAAGCCTACAATCAATTAACATCAACAACAAAGTTGCTAGTAATAACAGTAGCATATTGAATCAAAAATAAGCATACCTTTCCAACTGTTTCTTTGAGGATTGTGACAGATTCCTCTCTGCGTTCATCGTAAACTCTAGTTCCGGCAACTTCTCTTAGTAGTTTCAATCTGTGGGAGTCCGGAGCTATTGCCATTTGATTGATCTGTTAAAAGCAATACATTAAATAAATTGAGATTTTAGAATATAGTATTTGATGTTGTGTTAAAGAATTCATTCATATAATAATGTTAATGATTGTTTTTGCTAATATTAGTATACTCATTCTAGATCATAAAATTAATCAAACATAGAAACACATTCCCATTGAACCAATTTAAGGTGTTAAAAGTATGTTATGTACATAATTTTTAGTGTTATCAAACTAACAAAATTTTGAAAAGCAAATATAAAGACAAAAAACTTACTTTTCCCTGTTTAACAATATAGTAGGGATTGGAATTGGATAATCCAGCACTTTCTAGAAGATTCAACACCTCAGATCGGGGAACAACTTTCTTGTTGAGGAAAAATTGATCCTTTTTAGAACCAATAACTCGACGCAAGAAAATCTCATCCTTTTCAATCTGAAAATAAACAAAAAGATTGCCATTTTGGTAAAATAGTTTAGTATCAGTGTAAAATTCTATACAATTGCAATAAAGAAAACTTATCAAACTGTATGAAAAGCTATAAATTAGCAATAAAGAAAAGATTTACTTATGATGTGTTGAATATTAATACCTCGATAGTGGAAAAACCAGACACTATAACTTAGCTATTGTTATCCCGGTCGCCGGTGAACGCTTGGAGCTTGAAGCATTAAGTAAACTTCAATGAATTAATAAGTTTACAACAATACTGGTCAAGCACAGTATTTTAATATTATACTTACAGGAATTCTGTTATCGGAGTTGTCAAATATAATTTCCACAAAGGCAGATATAACCCTGGGTCCTGTGCCCTCGTGAAGCAGAGCGAGCCTCTGCTCAGGCCGAAGGTGCGAGAACTCATCGCTCAACACGAATTGTATAGCTGGAAAAAAGATACACAATACAAACACTGCTTAGAATGTAGGGCAAAACTTTGGTTGATAAGTATTTACCGTGGAAGAAATTACTCTTGCCGGATCCATTTCTTCCTACTACCACATTGTGCCTTTTATCAAACGGTTCTACGACGATTTGCTCCCGATAACTCTTGAAACCCTGAATGATTACCTATAAACAAAAAACCACAACATTTCGGTAACACGTCAACATAACACAACACCATGATTAAAGTTACTTATTTTATAGAAATAATAAAAAACACAATAACAAATTTATAATTACTTGTTTTATATGCATTTTGAATGCGAAATAAACACAATAATCACAAAAATTCACAAGAGAAAAGCATTAGCCGCCATTTCTGATTTGACATTGACAATGACAAGTGTGAAGTGAGTACGGTAGTGACAGACCGCAGACAGTAGGCGCTTGTCAACTCCTTCTTCTACTTTTTGTCATATTTTAGCAAAAGTGCAAGCCAGTTTTTTATATTTTTGAACTGCAAGGAACATCACGTATCATTGCATTAGCTATTTGACCGAGCTTTGCTCGGTATTCGATAAAACACAAATTAATTGACATTTTCTAAAAATGATTCTTTTTTTAGAAAATGTCAATTATTTTTCTAAATCCATTTTTTGCACACAGGCGCCAGGAGCCCTTATGGGGGCCCTGGCCATAGCCCGTATTACACCGTATTAATTACCATCTGGTTTCTGATATTACGTATACCGATGGTAGCTAGGCCTGGGCACCGCATGACGTCTTCGCTTATTATTTGCCGGTACCTTGCAGCTTGCAACTGTTTACATCGGAATCCAAAGTCTAATTAATAAGGTTTACACTTTACAGCAGCGGTCGGCAACCGTTTGGCAGGCAAGGGCCACAAGGTGGCAAAACAACTAAAGGCGGGCCGCAAGCCTCATACTCGTATTAACCCTAGAAGCTCAGTATAACTACACATAATGAAGGGAATTAAGTTTAGTGTTTGTTTTAAAATGACACAAACAGCTACGTTCAATTCTTAGTTAATACTGGAAATATTAGAAAACACTGTTTTTGATACGTCTAATAACTTATTCATAACACATTCACGGGCCGCAAGTAAGACGTTCGCGGGCCGCATGCGACTCGCGGGTAGCGTGTTGGCGACCGCTGCTTTACAGTAAATAATGTGTTATTTGAAACATATTTTATGGTCGAAAGTCGAAACACGTCTTCAATTAATAAATTTACTTAACTATAATAATTATAATATTATTATTATATTCTCTTTGTGTACTTCGTAACTTAGATTACTGCTACGAATAATAAAATATACCTACTAAGTAACTAAGTACTTATTTGTAATAGTACCTATTTAATTCGTAGCAGTAATCTTTACGAAATTTTAAACAGTAATCACTATCCTACCAATAATAATTATTATTGGTAGGATAAAATATAGTTTTTTGGTAAAAATCATAGGGAAGTGAATATTGCACAATGCACGGGTACTTAAGCAGTAGAAATGGAATGTCAAGGTTAACTTATAAAAGTACGCGAGTATCTTTTTGTATTATTTTGAATACTTACCTACCTTTACTGGTTTAAAAAAACCCGCTAAAATGTCTGTAGACTTGGCTGGTCCAGCTACCTACTTAGTGATAATCATCGTTGTAAGTACCTACTATTTTACCAAGTCTACCGATATTTTGACTAGGCAAGATAAAAATCAAATTGCACACACAATCAAAAAACGTTTTTTCAATTTTGATTCTAGGTTCTGGTTAATAACTTAAGGTAAGTAAATGAGGAATAAATTAAAACAGCGCTCGGTTCATACTTTTATATTTTTTACGTGTTCTAATCCCAAATTGTCTATGCCCTGTACGCTGTCCTTGTTTTCCTTCTTGTGGAACTCTATTTGTGCGATGGTGTCGAACATCGGTAGGGTTTTGGTTTCCGGGGTGAATATCAAGAGAAGCGCTGCGATGAGCGCCGTAGAACTGAAGAGTAATGATGGAAGAGCTTTGAACTCGCTTCTCTGAAAAAAAAACAAGCAAGAAATTGGCAAGATTAAGCAGCGTGGTAGGCAAAGTTTTATTGATACGTTCAAAGAGGATCCGTTGACCGTTTTCCTTTTAATTAAAAAACTTTACAAATTGCACCCATGATAATAAATGACTTAGGTACACTGCGTACATTATACCATCTGTGGATAAACCTAGTTACGATGTGTTGTCTTTGTCAGTGAGAACACTTTTCTAATGCATGAGACAAAGACAAAACATTTTTTGTCCGGTGTAATTATGACGTCAGTAATAGGTAGGTTATAGGTAAGTTCTGACTTCTGTAATACAGGGTGCAACAAAACTAACTAAACTAATACCTAATATAACTTTCGGGTGTATATTATGAGTCCTGTGTATAGAGTTCACTGTAAAAGTCGTAGTGCTGAAAGAGATTTTTTCACTTTTAAATTTATGACTCTTGGACGCTTGCCCATACAAATCATAAAAAAAATTGCTCTTTCAGCGCTGCTATTTTCATAGTGAACTCTTTATACCCCTCTACCTAAAGAGTTACACCCTAGGGCAGAGGTTTCCAATCTTTATCAGCCTGCGGCGCATTTACAAGTCAATATTTTGTCACTGCGCCCTACTCTACCGATTAAAGCAGGGCGCGTTTGATTCCAAAAAGATACATAGATGAACACCTTTAATGATTATAGCTGTTAGGTTAAGCAGGTAAATAATAATAAACAAAATATTTCATCACCTGCATGCTTTGTATAATTCATATTATCATTTTATTTTATAATATTCGTGGTTATGGATAATGATGGAGGATCGACTCACGGGCCACGGCGCACAGTGGATCGAAAATCGAGTTTCATAGACATAGGAACTTGAGTTTCCAGATGTCTTTTTTTTATGCTGAAATATGTTCTCCTAGTTGTTATTACATAACAAAATGTAAAAAGACTCCACTACGTGTAATAATAAAGAAGTTATAATTTTTTAAAAGTAATTTTTGTATGGAGCCGACAGGAAAAATGAGCATATCTCTGAAATCGCATGGTTGGCCGTTATATCCTCACACACTATTATAGTACTAATTATATATAATTATTACTCACATTTTGGCATATTTTGTATTACGGCACCATTTGCGATTTTTTTTCTAAAATTCATCAAAATTAAAAATATATTTTATTCTATTTGTATTTGTTGCAAAAGTTTATGCTGTGGTTAAATGAGGTCTTTTTCATAATATTTTAATACCATAGGATCACATAATTGGCCAAGTGCGAGTCGGACTCGCGCACGAAAGGTTCCGTAACATTATAGAGCAAATTAGGCCATAAATTGTGTTTTTTCTATGAGAGTCCCACTTAATTTTATATTTCAGTGTAATATTAAGTATAGTTAAATATTAAAGTACACATATAACTAAGGATTGTGTTAAAAAATTCAAGAACCTATCTGTTGCCATTATTGATATCTAAGAGCAAAAAAGCCCAAAAAATCACGATTGTTGTATGGGAGCCTCCCTTAAATATTAATTTTATTTTGTTTTTAGGGTTCCGTGGTCAACAAGGAACCCTTATAGTTTTGGTCTGTCCGTCATTCATTGCTTCACTATTAACTATCAAAAATGCAAATTAAATGTCAAAAGAAGGAATTGCAGACTGCCATTGCTTTCAAAAATGTTCTGGGAATTTCAAATCTAAGTATCTTCATAGTCAATACTCAATACCCATTACCCATCTTTAGGTGACGCCGCGTTAAACTTTAAAGTAAAAAATCTTTTTGGATATTATGTTTTAGATCGCTTGTTTTAGTTGGGGCCGGGCCGGGCTGGCCTCTCATAGAAAACCAGAAATGGAACAGCAAGAAATGGAAAGGGCGTAAGCGACAAAATGGTTTTTGTCGCGTAATTTAAAAACCATAAATAAAAAATATATTTCATATAAGCTATGGGCAAATTATAGTGTATGCTTGAACTAATATTGTACACATTTTGGAAGCTTAAATCACTCTCCTCTGTTGGTAAAATTAGAATCCCTGTTTTTATAGAGGTCTTTTTGATTAATTATTCTGTGTTATAAAAGTTGACCAATCGTGTTATGCTATGGATAATTCAAAGATGAAGACATGATGAATACTGACAATGAACTTTAATATCTTAGCATTAGTCATTGTTGAGAAAAATCGATATCGCTGCAGCCAAATTATCAAGACGTCACCTTAAAATTGGTCAACACTTTAGACTTGAAATTTTTACAGGATTTATTAGGCTTCCTTCTAGTTTCGCTTTAATTAAGTAGAAGACTCCTACACTAATAAATATAATTTAAGCGAAGGTGTGCCTGTCTGTCTGTAAAAACAAAGGTTCTTCACCTCTCCTTTGAAATTTGTGTTTACCTTAATCTCGCGAAAGGGCATAATGAAAAACGACTAAACAAACCACAAAATAGGAACAATCAGGAAGCTAAACTTATACCACAAATAACAACTGTCCAGAATCAAGTTATACAACAAAGTAACAACTATCCAGAAGCAACGTATACCACAAAATAACAACTAACCAGAAGCACAGTCAACGGTGCCAACAGACTGCCAATACGCGCTGTAGTATTGCATATCCCGAACAGCGTTCCTCGCACACTCGTAGGGAACAGCTCTAGGGCAAAAGTGTAAACGCCGGTGAAACATATGACGGCGCCTAACTTGCCCAGCAGAAACAGGAGTACAGTCAGCCAGGATAGATCTAGAAGAAGAAAAAAGTCTGTATTAAACATACGTAAAACGGTTAGAAGATTGGGCGTAGATATTGGGATTGGGGGGGGTATTGATACATCCGGTGCTAAACATTGCGAAGTTTAATTTAACTTTGTGGTTCTCTCCTAAACTGATGTCTATGTTAATAATTGTTAAGTGCGTTTTTTTTTAAAGAGTAAGTTATAATTGCAGATTATCTGCCCCAAAACCCATTGGCACAGTCGTAACCAGAAAACAGCGTCCCCAGTACTGCTTTGGCTACTTTTTGGAAAGCCTACAAACTTAGGCTCATTTTCCGATTTTTTTCACAACTCTATAATGTCCATGTCTACCTAGTTGCTTAACCGTCCAGCTTAAGTAAGAATCTACCGGGTAACCCGAGAGTACTTGGTTTTTCAATTACTTACTTTCAGGGGAAAATGATGCTGCTGTCAGGAAGACAGCTAGGAATGCGTAGCTGCATTGCAATGTTAATTTCCTTCCATATTTGTCCAGCACGTATAAGGCTAGCAGATCACTGGGAAATGACGTCACTGATGCTAACACGAAATTCGTGTATTTGTTCCCCGGTAGAAGAACGGAGTGGATCGCCAGACCGTAGTAAACAAAGCTAGAAGTGAAGAAGCAGAAGGACGCAACAGCGAGTCGTACAGTCATCTCTTTCGAGCTCAATACATCTTTCAAGTTTTCTGTCTCGCTCTGTTTTATGGCATCCAACTTTTTGGTCAGCTCGTCACCGCTTAAGTCGTCTATTTCTTTGTCTGTAACACTTATATTGTTGACTCTCGCCACGAATTTAAGCGTTTCCTTCACTTCTGATATCTTTTCGTTTACTAGTTGCCATCGCATGCTCTCTTTTAGGACGAATATGTATAGCACGAAGAGCGCGGTCGGTGCGTATACTATGGCAACAATATATTTCCAATACTGTACACCCATTGCTATAAGAGCGAAGAAGACTTCTCCAATATAAATCGCGTAGGAGAAGACTACGCCTGTGACCACTCTTTTGGAATTCCCACCGACTTCAATCACTGAAACATGAAAATTGTACATTAGAATCGCATTCTGAACTGGTTATTTCTTGAAAGGACATCAATAAAGGCTTAAAGCAAAAAATTAAGCTTCAAAACACATGCCAATACAATTTCATCTGAGGCAGTGCTGATCATGTGGGAGAGTAAACAAGAGTAGGTTCTCTACACCATCACATCATACAACATCCAACCCATGGATCATCAAGTCTGACAAATATCATGTGATAAGCCTGTATTGTAGTACCTCCTAAGTCCTAACCAAAGTTGTAGGAAACATCACCATCATAGTAATTATTAAACCCACGACTTCCATCAAACTCTTTTGCTCCGAGTCTCGCTCTAAGCCACTGGGCCTAGAAAAGCTTGACTATCCCTTTGAGCGTTGTAGTGGATCTAGGCAACATGACCTTGCAATAGCTACTGCCTATAGCAGCATTGTTTACAGTTTTTTTTTATGAAATAAGGGGGTAAACAAGCAAACGGGTTCACCTGATGGAAAGCAACTTCCGTCGCCCATGGACACTCGCAACATCAGAAGAGCTGCATACGTGCGTTGCCGGCCTTTTAAGCGGGAATAGGGGAGGGTAAGGAAGGGAATAGGGTAGGGGATTGGGCCTCCGGTAAACTCACTTACTCGGCGAAACACAGCGCAAGAGCTGTGAGCCCGTGGTATTTCTCCGGTCGAGCCGGCACATTTGTGCCGAAGCATGGCTCTACCACGTAACTCCGTTGCGCCAAAATTCGTTTATCGCGCGGGAACCGTACATTTTTTCCGGATAAAAAGTATCCTATGTCCTTTCCCAGGACACAAAGTATCTCCATACAAAATTTCAACAAAATCGGTTTAGCCGTTACAGACAGACAAACACACATTTATTAGAATAGATTTTACATTGTTTAACAAAAACATAGTACTCACTTATGACGATGCCAACTGTGTAAAGACCTGATGCGAGTAGGGTCTCCAGAAACTCAACAACCAAGTACGTAGAATAGTTGCTTAGAAACATCTTGATGACACCAACCAAACCACCAACTGAGCAAATAATAAGAGCTGGCTTCCTTCCGTACCTGAAATTAGAAAAATATTGTTAGGATCAGTTACATCGAAACATGAAGAGCCGCGGCGATACGCACGTCTTCTTGTGTGAACAGAAAATTAAGTCGCGTCTCTTTTCGTTTTCAATGTTTATATTTATAAACGAAAGCTGAAAGGTTAAGAATTCTCATTAGCTAGATGCAAGAGCGTTGATTTAAAAACATTATCATTAGATTATAGAGCAATTGTAGAGCTTATAATATTTTAAATGCCTTCATTTAGCTTTTTGTAACTCATTATTGAAGTCATTTATAAAAGCTAGCTAAAGACTAAATCCAGCTAGCAAAAAGGCTCTGGAAATCTGAAAACCCCAAAACTCCAAAGCTCTTGACTCGGAGGTCGTAGGTTCGATTCCCGCGCTGGAAACATAGCAAGTTTGGTTAAGACAATGCAGGCTGATCACCTGATTGTCTGACGAGTAAGATGATCCATGCGTCGGATGGGCACGTAAAAGTCGGTCCTGTGCCTGACCTCTCGCCAGTCGTGTCGGTCGTCCTCCACTGGGTTATGAGAGTAAAAGGAATAGAGTCGAGTGCTCTTGTGTACTGCGCACACACTTGGGCACTATAAAATTACTTAACTGGGCTGGGTTCAAAGTGTCAGTTAGTATCAAAAATAATAAGTTAAAATGTACATGCTAACGCCATCTGTTAGCACATTTGAGAAACTGACAGTGTCTATACCTCGTCTATACTCTATTGTAATGTCTAATATATATTCTGTGTGTCTCCTGTTGTAATGTGTCAATTTCAAATAAACTACTCTGCACGTTGCTCTGCACTGAATAACCGGCTAGTTTTATTTGAGGTTATGGGCTTATCCCAGAATTTCCACAGTATTTAAAGTGAGATATTAGTTTTTTCGAATAAAGTCGTGTTGTGCAAGATGTCAACGAACTATTTAGCTAGTGTGCCTAAGTTGAAGGGCCGGGATAACTACGATGAGTGGACATTTGCAGTTGAAAATTTACTCGTGTTGGAAGGCATGTTACATTGTGTCAAGACAGTGGAAGGAAGAGATATTAAACCCGAAGATGATGCGAAGACGCGGGCCAAATTATCTCTAACCATTGATCCAGCTTTGTATGTGCACATCAGGCAGACAAAGACCTCAAAAGAGTTGTGGGATAAACTGAAATCTCTGTTTGACGACTCAGGTTTTTCGAGGAAGATTTCTTTGTTGCGGCATCTGATTTCAATACGACGAGAGAACTGTGAAAATATGACCGCCTACGTGACTCAAATTGTGGAAACATCGCAAAGATTGAGTGGTACAGGTTTCGATATAACAGATCAGTGGATTGGATCGTTGATGCTGGCCGGATTGCCGGATAGATTTTCGCCTATGATTATGGCAATAGAACACTCTGGCATTCAAATCACAGCCGACGTTATCAAGACCAAGCTGATGGATATGGAACCAGAAATGGCATCAGTGACATATAACGAAAATGAGTCTGAATCGGCACTTGCAACAAAATGGGTGAAACATAAAACCGCTGCTGGCAACACCAATAAAGGCGGGATGTCAAATGTCAAAATGACAGGAGGAAATAAAAATAACATAACCTGTTACAAATGCAAATCGCCGGGCCATTATCGTAATCAATGTCCTATGGTGGTCAAATCAAACAGAAATAAGTCCTCTAATGCTTTTAGTGCAGTATTTTTAAGCGCTAAATATGGAAAATACGAGTGGTACGTAGATTCGGGAGCAAGTTCCCACATGACAGCAGTCGAAAGTTGGCTGGAAAAGGATTCGACTCCACAAACTTTCCCGGAGATTTTGGTGGCAAACCAGGAAAAACTTCAAGTCTCGTGTAAAGGAAATGTTAAAATATCAACACAGAAAGGTTATGATGTAACAATAAAAGATGTTTTATTAGTGCCTAGCCTGACAACAAACTTATTGTCAGTGAGTCAGCTTATAAAGAATAACAACAGTGTGTCCTTCTCAGACAGTCAGTGTAAAATATACAATGCGAAGAAAGAACTGGTAGCTGTTGCCAATTTAACTGACGGTGTATACAAATTGGATATCTGTGATACACCAGTGACAAATTGTTTTCTTGCAAAAGACAATGGATTATTGTGGCACAGGCGGTTAGGACACATAAACCATAACGACTTGAATAAAATGAAGAATGGCGCCGTGGAAGGTGTTAGCTATGAAGGCAGTTGTGAAATTACAAAATCTAACTGTGTAATTTGCTGCGAGGGCAAGCAGACACGTCTACCTTTTCCCGTTGGTTCCAGAGCTACGGAGGTACTGGAAATTGTGCATGCTGATGTGTGTGGGCCAATGGAAACCAGGTCTATAGGTTTGGCCAGATTCTTCCTACTCTTCGTGGATGACTACAGCCGTATGTCATTTATATATTTCATGAAAGAAAAGAGTGAGGTGCCTAAATATTTTAAAGAATTTAAATTAATGGTGGAGAAACAGAAAAATGCCAATATCAAGATCCTACGAACAGATAATGGTGGAGAGTTTTGTTCAAAGATGATGGAAGATTTCTTGAAAGAATGTGGCATTGTACACCAAAAGACGAACCCGTACACACCAGAACAAAATGGTATGTCAGAAAGGAACAATCGGACAATTGTTGAGAGAGCGCGTTGCTTGTTGTTTGATGCCAAGCTAGCAAAAAAGTTTTGGGCAGAGGCCGCTTCAACAGCAGTTTACTTAAGAAACCGGTCTATAGCCTCAGGTTTGCATGATAAAACTCCGTATGAGTTGTGGCATGGCAGAAAACCTAATATGGCTCATATACGCATTTTTGGTAGCCCAGTGATGGTGCACATACCTAAGGAGAGAAGGAACAAGTGGGACAGAAAAGCTCAGCAGCATATTCTTGTTGGTTACTCTGAGTATGTGAAGGGCTATAGAGTGTATGACCCAGTGAAAAATAAGGTTACAACAAGCCGAGATGTAGTAGTGATGGAAGGAACATTGGCAGGTGGAAAATCGGCAGCAAGTGAAGCTACATGGTGTATCGAAGAAGACAGTCATGTTTCAGAAGTGAATGATCGTTCAGTGGGGGATTGTAACAGTATGGAACGATCAGAGTTAGAATCAGAGACCCCATCTGACAGTGAATCATCACAGCAAACATTCTATGAAGCCGAGGCCGATGAGACTTACGTTCCCGATAGTTCATCATCTAGCAGCAGTCCAATTATGATGCTGGAACAGGAACCAGACGCAGAGTATTCCAGCAGAGAAAAAAGAGTGCGGCGGAAGCCTGATAAGTTCTTTCCAAGTTGGCTGGTCACTACACATGGTGAGCCGACAGTGGCAGAAGCGCTAAATGGTCCCGAGAGTGTGCAGTGGAGAAAGGCAATGGACGAGGAAATCGAGTCATTCCGAAAGAATGAAGTGTTTGAACTTGTGGATGCTCCAAAAGGAGCTACTATTGTGCAGTGTCGGTGGGTCCTAAAAAAGAAATACAAAAGTGATAGTGAAGTGCAATACCGTGCGCGATTAGTGGCAAAGGGTTTTACCCAAAGACAAGGAATTGACTATGATGAGACATTTTCGCCAGTTGTTCGTCACTCTACTTTAAGACTATTGTTTGCGCTAAGTGTAAAGTTAGGATTAGAAATTAACCAATTAGATGTTAAAACGGCTTACTTAAACGGTAAATTAAAAGAGGAAATATTTATGTGTGTACCAGAAGGTTTTGTATCCCAAATGGGTGGTAAAGTTTTAAAACTTAGGAAGGCAGTGTATGGATTAAAACAATCCGCGTTGGCCTGGTATGAGAGAGTCAGAGATGTTTTGTGTAAAAATAACTTTAAAAACTGTACACAAGAGCCATGTTTATTTACAAAAATTAATAAGGATGTAAAAATAATAATAGCATTGTATGTCGATGATTTTCTTATATTTTCTGATAATAAAGTTGAAACTGAGAAGCTAAAGTGTATCTTGAGCTCAGAATTTAATATTAAAGATTTGGGCGAAGTTAAAAATTATTTAGGAATGAATATTAATGTAAAGAAAAACTCTAGTAGTTATGAGATAACTGTCGATCAGCAAGAATACATAGATGAATTGTTATTAAAATTTAAAATGACTGATTGTAAAACAGTGGATACCCCTATTGAAAGTAAATTAAATGTAACTAAGGCAGAAAAATGTATGTCAGGTATTAGTTATCAAAAACTTATAGGTTGTCTCATGTATCTAGCTGTTATGACAAGGCCTGATATTGCTTACTCAGTTAGTTACTTAAGTCAATTTAATACTTGCTACAATACTGAGCATTGGAATTATGCAAAAAGGGTGTTGAGGTATTTATGTAAAACAAAAACATATTGTTTAAAGTTCAGTAGTAAGGGAGATGGTTTAAGTGGTTTTGTCGATGCCGACTGGGCTAGTGATTCTTTAGACCGCAAGTCCTATACTGGTTTTTGCTTTGTCATGTCAGGTTCAGCTATCTCTTGGCAGAGCAGGAAACAGAAAGTTACAGCGCTTTCGAGCACAGAAGCCGAATATGTGGCACTTTCTGAAGCCTGCAGAGAAGCCATATATTTAAGACAACTATTGTATGAACTTACTGGAACTTTGGTCAAAACTCAGTTGTATTGTGACAACCAAAGTGCATTGAAAATGACCAAAAATTATCAATGTCACAATAGAACAAAACATATTGATGTTAAACATCACTTTGTGCGAGAGGTTGTTAAAGATGAAAAGGTAGTTATTTCTTACTTACCAACTAACGAGATGCCTGCGGATTTGTTGACCAAAGGGTTAGGATCCATAAAACATTATAAATTTATGGAGATCTTAGGAATCATTAAAATGTAGTTTACTTAGTTCTTAGTTTGTTGATGGTATGTGATGTGTCATGACCACGTTTACTTATTTTTGATAAGTGGGGGTGTCAGTTAGTATCAAAAATAATAAGTTAAAATGTACATGCTAACGCCATCTGTTAGCACATTTGAGAAACTGACAGTGTCTATACCTCGTCTATACTCTATTGTAATGTCTAATATATATTCTGTGTGTCTCCTGTTGTAATGTGTCAATTTCAAATAAACTACTCTGCACGTTGCTCTGCACTGAATAACCGGCTAGTTTTATTTGACAAAGAAGCCGGCCACCGTCACCATAGTAAAAGGAGGGGAAGTAAGTTATCTTCATATAAAGGCACCGCGCGCGGCTTGTATGTGTGCGCCATAGTATCAATGCTTAATAAAATCTGCCATTGCTTCCAATTCAATAATTAAAACAATTTCTAATCGTAAAAATCTTATAAAACCCTGGATGACACCTGGACTATTACGGTGCATTAAAACTAGAGATGCCCTACATAAAAAACTTAAAAAAGATATAAATAATGAAATAATTAAAATATCTTATAATATGAGGTACAGAAACTTTTGCAATAGAATTTTAAAAAATGTTAAAAAAAAGTTTGATAAAAGTCAATTTCACAGTGCAGGTAAAAACAATATACTAGTATGGAACGCGATTCAAAAAACTACTTTTACCGAGAAAGACAAAAGCGCACCTATGGAACTTCCTAAAAGTAATAGTAAGGAAGACAAAATTAATTCATATTTTGTTCAAGTAGGCGCAACTCTAGCAAATAAAATCCAGGAAAAACCCCAACCCACAATTGATGATAGTCCTTCAAACTGTAATTCTCTCTTTTTGTTACCTACTTCAGAAGAAGAAGTGAAATCGATTTTGTCTTCATTACGCCCAGACTCTGCTACCGGACATGATGGTATACCAAGTTTTGTACTAAAACATTTTTCACATATTTTCATTCCCTCTCTAGTCCACTTTTTTTTTAACTTGTCCCTTTCAAATGGTGTCTTTCCCGATTCATTTAAGTTAGCTGAAATCATCCCAATCCACAAGAGTGGGCCTCGAGACCATGTCGAAAACTACAGACCAATAGCCATCCTTCCTGTGATGTCAAAAATATTAGAAAGACTTTTAAACAATAGACTAATTAGCTTTATAAACAAAAATAACATTCTTTCCCAATCCCAATACGGTTTTAGAGCAGGTATATCGACTACTGATGCTGTGCATGATTTAACAGATTTTATTGTGAAAGGGTTAGATAAGAAACTCAAAGTTCTTGGCATCTTCTTGGATCTGGCCAAGGCTTTCGACACGGTCTACATACCCATCCTAGTATCGAAACTCGATAAAATTGGAGTTAGAGGTACCCAACTTACGCTTTTTCAAAGCTACCTCACGAACAGACGTCAAAGAGTCAGGATTGGAGAAACTATAAGTGATGAGCTTCCCATTGAATATGGTGTCCCGCAGGGTAGTATCCTGGGCCCAACCCTATTCCTCATTTATATTAATAATCTTTGTAAATTAGCCCTACCTCATGGAAGAATTTTCACCTATGCCGACGATACAGCTCTTCTCTTTCAAACTGACTCATGGGAGTAAACATTTCACGTCGCTCAGCTAGGCCTTAATAAAGTCACAAGGTGGCTTAACCGCAACTACCTTACACTTAACGTAGACAAGACAAACTATTTGTTTTTCCCTAACTGGAGCAATGCAATCCCCACCCTGCCTAAATTTAATAGTACATTCATGTTCGGGAGGATCCACAAAATATGATTGTTCATGTCTGCCTCTAACGCGCACTAAGAGCGTTAAGTATTTAGGAATTTTAAATGACAATAAAATGTTATTCGATAGCCACATTAGCACTATTGTTAAAAAAGTCCGTAAACTATCATTTTTATTTTATAGAATCAGACACATTTGTGATGAAATTCTCATTAGAAAAATATATCTAGCACTCGTCCAATCTCTCATTTCCTACTGTATAGTTATTTGGGGTGGCATTCCGAAAAACCCAATTGTTGCGCCTAGAAAGATGAGAGGTGTATTCTAAAAGTTGGTTGGAATTTGCCAAGGCTATACCCGACAACTGAGTTATATAAGAAATGTAGAGTTTTAACCATACGCCAGTTGTTTATTTTAGGAACTATAATTAAAAAACATACTACTCTAGACTACGACAAGTATCTAAAACAAGCCAATCGCCGAAAATTAAAGATTTGCCCTGTTGATATCTTTAAAACCACTTTTGCACAAAGATTCTTTTGCTTCCTTGGTACATTCTTATACAATAAAATTAATAATATTCTTTCTATATATCATGGAAATAAATTAAAATGTAAATTAAAACTAATAACTTGGTTAAATGTAAAGGAGTGTTATGTCAATTTTAGGTTTAGACAAATTAACCCCAGAGATATTATTGATACCTTTAAATTGTTGAATATTAAAAATACTGCTGATCTCTGGGGTATCGGGGGCTAAAAATTATTAAATCAATAATTGATATCGTAGCTCCTCATCTAGCAATGATTTTTAATGACTGCATAAAAAATGGTGTTTTTCCTGACTTAATGAAACTCAAACTCAAACTCAAAATTTTTTATTCAGAATAAATTTTTTCAAATATTCTCTGAACGTCGGGGCTACACAGATGCCTACCACCGGTTACCACCGGTAGCATAGCAAGATTGTTCCTTTATTTAAAGCCGGGACTAAATCGGATCCCACGAATTTCAGGCCTATATCGATTCTACCGACCTTTAGTAAAATATTTAAAAAAAATATTTTAAAACAACTACTAGTGCATTTTAATTCAAATAATTTGCTACATGATAACCAATACGGATTTACTAAGGGTAGATCCACAACGAATGCTATAGTAGGTAGGTATAGGACTTCTTTGTAGTATTTTTGAAGCTTGGGAGGAGTCGCAGGATGCCTTAGGTGTGTTTTGCGATCTCTCTAAAGCCTTCGATTGTGTTGAGCATGCTACATTGATCAGGAAACTGCGCCACTACGGCATAAAGGACTCTGCTCTCAGCCTTTTGACTTCTTACCTTAAAAATAGGACTCAAAGGGTTGAGGTAAATAGTAAAAGGTCCAATGGAACCAAAATAGAATTAGGTGTCCCACAGGGATCTATCTTAGGCCCATTTCTTTTTCTCATCTATATAAATGACTTACCTTATCTAGTAAAGGATAATAATAATGAGATAGTGCTTTTTGCGGATGACACTTCACTTATTTTTAAAGTGAACCGACAACAGTCGAACTACGACGAGATAAACAGTGCTCTCTCAAAAATAGGACATTGGTTTAATGTTACTAACTTACTTTTAAATTCTAGTAAAACTAAATGTATAAAGTTTACTTTGCCCAATGTTAGGCAAGTCCAAATCAATGTGCTATTAAATGATGAGAAGATGAATTTGGTAGATAGCACTGTATTCCTAGGTATTACACTTGATAGTAAATTACAGTACCTCACATTGCTAAACTAGCAGGTAGGCTCAGTTCTGCAGCATATGCAGTCAGAAAAATTAGAGAAATTTCTGACGAAGACACGGCACGATTATTATATTTTAGTTATTTTCATAGTAGGATGTCATATGGAATCCTTTTATGGGGAAACGCTGCCGACATTAATACACTATTTGTGCTGCAGAAGCGAGCCATACGTTCTATTTATAAAATGTCTGCTTTAGAATCTCTGAGAGATAAATTTAAAGAAATTGGTATTCTAACTGTTGCTTCTCAATACATTTTGGACAATGTAATATATTATGTTAGAAAAAAAATTAATTAATTTAAAGTTAAAAGTGACACTCACTGTAGAAATACTAGAAATAAGCACAATCTGGATATGGCAGTGATCAGACTTAGTAAAGTCAGTAAATCTTTTAAAGGTCAAGGCCTTTACAATAAAATCCCAGAAAACGTTCAAAATCTTTCCATCAATAAATTTAAAAAGTAGTCAAAGAGCGTTTGTGTGTTAAAGCTTATTATAAGGTCAATGATTTCATAGAAGATGGCACATCTTGGTAGTAGGATGGCTTCTTGCAAGACTACTTCTACATTATTATATTATGACTTACAATTATGTATGTTGACATTGTATATAATATTAAGTTACAAAATTGTAAACTTTATTTTAAAAAGAACAATTTTTCCCTCACTTTTTTGGTAAAAAGTGGGACCCGTGCGAGTTTCTTACGCCGGTTCTTCTCGCCGGGGTAGTTCCCAAACCGGTGGTAGGCATCAGGTAGACATTCTGAAAAAATTTGAATCAAATTTACTCAGAAATAAAACATTTCTTATTTTATTTATTTAGTTACGAAGACACGGAAAATTTACTATATGGACAAAAATAAATAAGATAAAAAAGATAAAACCGACTTCAAAATTGTACGTAATAGAGAATTTAAATTCACTATCTCAAAAACTACTAAACCGATTTTGCTGAAACTTGCATCATTCCCCAAGTTGAGGTATTACATACATACATATCAAATTGGTAACCTCCTTTTTTGATGTCGGTTAAATCATCTCATATCCTTATATTTAACCTACAATTTTACACACACACACACACACACACACACACACACACACACACACACACACACACACACACGTAGTTAAGATAAATGTAAGAATAAATTGCTATAGAATATTATAATATTATTAGTTGTCACTTTGTTACTCCGTATTTTGTTTGTGAGGGGGGGCCTGGGGTACCAATATACAGGCCTTGGCTTAGTTTGGGCTCCATGTCTCCCACAAATTGCATAATATGTAATTTTTGGGAGAAATAAACTTATTATTATTATTATTAATGCGTCGCCACGTACGGCACACAACGAAATCTCGGCGGTACCAGCCTTATAAAACTGGCCGAGATTTTGTTGTGTGCCGTAGGTGTCGACGCATTGATACTATGGCGCACACATACAAGCCGCTCGCGGTGCCTTTATATGAAGATAACTTACTTCCCCTCCTTTTACTATGCCGTCACCGAAACCGGTGTGGGAGTTATTATTATTATTATTGCTATAATATTATGCTTACTTATCAGCTATCCATCCAGCCACGGACATGGAGAACATCATTCCAGTGTTGTGGATGGTACCCACCAGCGTCGACTTCCAGGAGTGGCAGCCAAGGTTCAGCTGGAATAACAGGTTATAGTGAAAACTCGATAATCCGGCCTTAATATACCTACGGATTCGCCATTATCCGGACTACCATTGGAAAATGTATATTCCGGATTGCAATCCCTATCTACACGGCCAAACTCTACTGACGAATTCTACATACCAGTAAATATTATTAATTATTATGTATTATGTACTAGCGACCCGCCCCGGCTTCGCACGGGCATAAAATATATTATAGTCTATGTCACTCACTGAAGAAATGATTAAAATCGATTCAGTAGTTTTTAATTATATTTATTACTACCCGTGGCCCGCGTTGGTCGGTACCGCCGCAAAAGCTACGTCCCGCAATTTTTTAATCTGTAAATAAAAGTCTGTAGGTCCCGTTTTCACCCTTTGGGTACGGAACCCTAAAAAACTACCTAAAAACGACTTTGTTTTATAATATGTAGTGATAGTGATATACTTAGATACCTATGATTTGTGACAAATTCTTTCAGAACGTTGATACTAATGGTGCCTACCACCGGTTCGGGAACTATCCCGGCGAGAAGAACCGGCGTAAGAAACTCGCACTCGATATTATTATTACATATTATTATTATATTAATAATATAATTCGAACCCGCGACCCCCGGCTTGAGCTACCAATAGCCCACCAACTGAGCCACAGAGGTCGTCAAATTATTCCTGTTAATCGACTTCCTACTGTATTACATAATGATAATGTTAATAAGTATGTTTGTTACGTCATATATCACATATTATGTACGTGAAGATCGAAGGCTGATTATGTGCATAATATTAATAAAATCCGGCCAAGTATGTGTGTCATCTATAAGGTTCTGTAGTTATCCATTATTGTTTATTGAGCTATTTTGTTTTAAAGAAATGAGCAAGCATTTTTTATACGTTTTGTACTACTATCTCCTAAAGTTTAGAAGTAACACAGGGCAATGAATAAACAAAAAAACCTTCAAGAAGATGCAGATAAAGCGGATACTAAAATGTATAATATGGAAATATCGCCACAGTAGGTAATAGGTATATCCGTGCAAAGTTTCATCATTTTAGCATTTACCATTTGGATGTTAATTGTTATGCTTATGATGGACCGAACTAAGGAACCCTAAAACACATAATCTTTGAGGAAATAGAAATTGACGAAAACCTTACGGAAAAACTAGTCAATACCACAGACCTTATACTATATAGTTATACTAATTAATATAATATTTTCCTTTGTCTATGTCAATACTTATACCATCATTAGACTTAGGCTTAAAACTAAATATATACTTTTTATGCTCGAATAGACTATATTGTGTTGTTAGTTCCTTATGATTGGATTTCAAAGATATCAATACTTCCATACTAATATTATTGTTTATTATGAACGCGAAAGTATCTCTGTCTGTCTGTCTGTTATCTCTTCACGCCCAAACCTCTCAACCGATTTTTCTGAAATTTGATGTTGAGATACTTTGAGTCCCGGGAAAGGAACATAGGAACACTTTTCATCCCGGAAAAATGTACGGTTCCCGCGCTATAAACGAATTCTGACGCAACGGAGTTGCGGGCGTCATCTAATTTTTTTTGTTGACGGGGTTCATTCAGACCGCAACCCGACGCGTAGATGCATTTATGTACTGAATTGACAGATTGGCATCTCGCCTCGCGCAATTGAAATCTGTCAAATCCATACAAATTTATGCCGCGCCGCGCCTCGCCTCGCCTCGTCGCGTTGCGGTCTGAATTGACCCAGTTCACTATAATTTAAATATATTTTGCACTGTTTCTTTCAAAAAGTCGCCTTCGTTCCATTTCGCGGCGGTATAAATAGTCTTGGAGATTAAGTCAAGTTAAACTTATAATTGCTTTAGGGAAGATGGTGCCTTTACCTACCCCAACGTCCATAGTAGAAACTAATATAATATGTACCAATTTCTAGGCGTGGTATAATTAGAGACGTCTCTTCATATACCTTCTTTTTCTTAGCGCTCCATTCTAGTCTCTACATGCAATTGCTTTTGGCATGACGGTGCCTACCCTAGTAGCACACTCCGTTGGCCAACGATTGCCAACGGTTGGTAAACTGTCGGGGAATGGTGTGAGAAAATCCCAACAAAGGGCCTACAAAAAGCCAATCGTAAATTCCTACACTAAAATTCCGAACGAAGAGCCAACAATGGCCCAACATAAATTTTACGTTCCGCCGCCAACAGTAAAATGCCAACGAAGGCCCTACTGCGGCTTTTTGTTGTGTAGCCTACAGAACATCTATACAAATACTCAACATAGACCCAACATTGATTTTACGTTCTGCTGCCAACAGTGAAATTCAACAATCTGCCAACGAAGGCCCTTTAAGTGTTTTTGGTTGTGTAGCCTACAACACATATGTACAAATACCCAACATAGGCCCAACAAATATTTTGTTTTTTTTTCCCAACAGTGATTGGTGATAACCTGCCAACGAAGGCCCTACAGTGGCTTTTGGTTGTGTAGTCTACAGAACATCTATACAAGTACTCAACATAGGCCCAACATTGATTTTACGTTCTGCTGCCAACAGTGAAATTCAACAATCTGCCAACGAAGGCCCTTTAAGTCTTTTTGGTTGTGTAGCCTACAATACATATGTACAAATACCCAACATAGGCCCAACATATATTTTGTATTATTTTCCCAACAGTGATTGGTGATAACCTGCCAACGAAGGCCCTACTGTGGCTTTTGGTTGTGTAGCCTACAGGACATCTGTACAAATACCCAACATAGGCCCAACATATATTTTGTTATAGTTTTCCAACAGTGATTGGTGACAACCAGTCAACGAAGGCCCTACTGTGGCTTTCTGTTGTGTAGCCTACAACACATATGTACAAATACCCAACATAGGCCCAACATATATTTTGTATTATTTTCCCAACAGTGATTGGTGATAACCTGCCAACGAAGGCCCTACTGTGGCTTTTGGTTGTGTAGCCTACAGGACATCTGTACAAATACCCAACATAGGCCCAACATATATTTTGTTATAGTTTTCCAACAGTGATTGGTGACAACAGGCCAACGAAGGCCCTACTGTGGCTTTTGGTTGTGTAGCCTACAGGACATCTGTACAAATACCCACCATAGGCCCAACATATATTTTATTTTATTTTCCCAACTGTGATTGGTGATAACCTGCCAACGAAGGCCCTACTGCGGCTTTTGGTTGTGTAGCCTACAGGACATCTGTACAAATACCCAACATAGGCCCAACATATATTTTGTTATAGTTTTCCAACAGTGATTGGTGACAACCAGTCAACGAAGGCCCTACTGTGGCTTTTGGTTGTGTAGCCTACAGGACATCTGTACAAATACCCAACATAGGCCCAACATATATTTTGTATTATTTTCCCAACAGTGATTGGTGATAACCTGCCAACGAAGGCCCTACTGTGGCTTTTGGTTGTGTAGCCTACAGGACATCTGTACAAATACCCAACATAGGCCCAACATATATTTTGTTATAGTTTTCCAACAGTGATTGGTGACAACCAGTCAACGAAGGCCCTACTGTGGCTTTCTGTTGTGTAGCCTACAACACATATGTACAAATACCCAACATAGGCCCAACATTGATTTTACGTTCTGCTGCCAACAGTGAAATTCAACAATCTGCCAACGAAGGCCCTTTAAGTGTTTTTGTTTGTGTAGCCTACAACACATATGTACAAATACCCAACATAGGCCCAACATATATTTTGTTTTATTTTCCCAACTGTGATTGGTGATAACCTGCCAACGAAGGCCCTACTGTGGCTTTTGGTTGTCTAGCCTACAGGACATCTGTACAAATACCCAACGTAGGCCCAACATATATTTTGTTATAGTTTTCCAACAGTGATTGGTGACAACCGGCCAACGAAGGCCCTACAGTGGCTTTTGGTTGTGTAGTCTACAGAACATCTATACAAGTACTCAACATAGGCCCAACATTGATTTTACGTTCTGCTGCCAACAGTGAAATTCAACAATCTGCCAACGAAGGCCCTTTAAGTGTTTTTGGTTGTGTAGCCTACAATACATATGTACAAATACCCAACATAGGCCCAACATATATTTTGTATTATTTTCCCAACAGTGATTGGTGATAACCTGCCAACGAAGGCCCTACAGTGGCTTTTGGTTGTGTAGTCTACAGAACATCTATACAAGTACTCAACATAGGCCCAACATTGATTTTACGTTCTGCTGCCAACAGTGAAATTCAACAATCTGCCAACGAAGGCCCTTTAAGTGTTTTTGGTTGTGTAGCCTACAATACATATGTACAAATACCCAACATAGGCCCAACATATATTTTGTATTATTTTCCCAACAGTGATTGGTGATAACCTGCCAACGAAGGCCCTACTGTGGCTTTTGGTTGTGTAGCCTACAGGACATCTGTACAAATACCCAACGTAGGCCCAACATATATTTTGTTATAGTTTTCCAACAGTGATTGGTGACAACCGGCCAACGAAGGCCCTACTGTGGCTTTCTGTTGTGTAGCCTACAACACATATGTACAAATACCCAACATAGGCCCAACATTGATTTTACGTTCTGCTGCCAACAGTGAAATTCAACAATCTGCCAACGAAGGCCCTTTAAGTGTTTTTGGTTGTGTAGCCTACAACACATATGTACAAATACCCAACATAGGCCCAACATATATTTTGTTTTATTTTCCCAACTGTGATTGGTGATAACCTGCCAACGAAGGCCCTACTGTGGCTTTTGGTTGTCTAGCCTACAGGACATCTGTACAAATACCCAACGTAGGCCCAACATATATTTTGTTATAGTTTTCCAACAGTGATTGGTGACAACCGGCCAACGAAGGCCCTACTGTGGCTTTCTGTTGTGTAGCCTACAACACATATGTACAAATACCCAACATAGGCCCAACATTGATTTTACGTTCTGCTGCCAACAGTGAAATTCAACAATCTGCCAACGAAGGCCCTTTAAGTGTTTTTGGTTGTGTAGCCTACAACACATATGTACCAACGTAGGCCCAACGAGATCGCATAATCTGTGGAAGCCACGCCCCCCAGTATTGCGTGGATTTCAAGAATCTCTGATAAAAAATCATGATTAATAAAAAAAAAAATTCTTACACAAGTTGTTATATTAAGTTTTTAATAACATCTATTTAAGATTGTAATAAGTGAACAACTATTATTGGCCCTACTTCCTACTGTTAAGTATAGCTTATAATTGCCTAAAATGTATTATAGCTTACAAAATAATATTAGCTATACCTACAAGTGTCATTAGTGATATAAGAATGATGGCTGTTGTTGTTCCTAATAAAAATAAATAAATAAATTCTGCGATTCGGCCGCTTACACCATCAATATTATCACGGAATCGTGATTATATTGATGGTGTAATTCATGCCATTAAGGTTATGAAAGAATCTCCGTGAATAATTTTAGTCCCATTATAAAAAAAACAAAATGTCAAAATCAACATGTGCGGTTATATGGCACAAGCACATCTTTTCACTATGGAAGAGCGCTGTGAGCTGTCTGATGCGTTAGCTAGGGATGGGCAAATGGAAAAAATATATCGATATATATCGTATCGATACTTTTCAAATGTATCGATATATATTTTTTAAAAATATCGATATTCCGATATATCGATATTTTTTGCTTAAGCCTCGAGCCTCGAGAAGGTTATCTATATAGTACGGAAGCACAGACTAATTAGAAATACTCGTATTACGGAAGCCCTAGAACAAATTTTTTTGTGATTACTAACAAGCAAATTTTTTGTGAGTAGCTACATTTTGATAAGACGAACAACATTTTTATTTTCGAAAAATCTCGAAAGTGGTAGCTAACAGAGATAGAAAGTATTTCATACTTTGACTTGATGGTCCTAAAATATGGATTGTTTTATTTGTAAGACAAGGTTTTAGGGTTCTGTAATCAACAAAACTTGGTTGACTACTGTACCCTAAAACGGAACCCTGACCAGCAGATTTTTTGTATAATATTTGTAGGTTAATAGTTATATAAATTAAAAGTAACCTTGTCCTTGTCCTTGACCTAAAATAAAAATGTTGTTCATCTTAAATATCAAAATGTAGCTATTCACAAAAAATTTGCTTGTTAGTAATCACAAAAAAATTGTTCTAGGGCTCCCTCACTAATACAAGCTGCAATTAAACCTTCCTGCCAAATTTTGATATATTTATTGATCCTTGTCAAAAATAAAAATACACGTATTTTTTCTTTTATAATCACTCAGTACTAAAATGTTGAGAAATGGCTTCCGAAAGTTATCCTAAAAAACACTACAACGGACACTACGGCCGGTATAAATAGTCAGTACTCAAGATGCATCTCGGTCTCAAGACACGGTTCAGGCTCTGTGATTGGTTGGCTGTCAAAATTTGGGCCAATCACAGAGCCGAACCGCGTCTTGAGACCGGGTCGCATCTTAAGTACTGACTATTTATACCGGCCTACGAGTCGCCCGCGCGTGACGTGCCCCCGCGCGCGCGCCTCGCCCCGCGTCACCCCCGATCACACCCACCGCCGCGAGTGAGCATTCTGCAACGATTTTAAATGGGATAAAATATGTCATTAACAAAAAAATAACACCCAATTTTTTTTGGTTAAATGGATTCTCCTAATGATACCTAAGCCCTGGAAAAATTTGGCAGGAAGGTTTAATTGCACCCTGTATAGTTGGCAATCTCAAAAATTATATAATAAAAAATGAAAATTCGAAGCGAAATATCGTTTTTGATATCCGAAAATAAATATCGAAAATCGATATATAAAAGAATAAAAAATCGCCGATATAATATATCGATTATTTTCTGAAAAAATATCGATATTTTGATATATATATTTTTTTTACCCAAGCCTAGCGTTAGCATTCTTTCTATTTTGTGCTCGTAGTGTTTGGATGCAGAAAAGAAAATACCTGTAATTTCATGGTTTCAAGAGGATAAAAAACGGAATATCTATTCCTAAAGTAAGTAGAAAGTAATATTTTTAAGATTAGCTACGTTTACAGTGTGTATCAAACAAAGAGAGATTATTGTATTAAGAAAGAAAGTAGGTAGTGAAAGAGAGACGCTAAGGCGGGGGACGCCGAACCGCCATGTTCTTTAAAATTTTCTAACAAAATCATGACAAAACCTCAAAAACTTATGTAAGGACCTAACTGAAATAAGTATTATACTTACGGGGTAGTCAATACAATAATATTATATAATATATCATATTAATCATTGTAATAGCCCGATTTACGTTCATTTCCCAAGATAGATAGGTACCTACTAGGTTAGGTAATTGGTTTACTCATTTCAGAAATGTATAGCGTCGTTGAATTTAGTGAGAATGACAGCGTCGCTATTGTGCGCTCGTCTTGGATTTCACCCACTAAGAAACATAGTGCTTGGCCTCCATTTAAAAATTCCGAAAAGATCAAGAAATGTCTTACGGGCACAATTTTAGATGATGACACGTGGAATGTTTTTGGAATTCGACGCATTTTTTATGTAACTGGTAAGTCAGTAATGTAATGATACTAGGTATGTAAGGGAGTTTTCTAAAGTCCCAAATACCTACCTTTGGATAAGTAAGCAGGCAAACAGACACAGTAGGTACCTAGCTCTGCTTCCATTTCTATTATAGATTTTCCATGAAATAAAATATGTTTTATTCGTATGATTTTAGATGACCTTCTCAGTGCTAGAAAGAAATGTAAAGAAGCCGAACTTAATTCCGAAGTAGAACTAGACATTAAGCTAAAAAGAAAACACAAAATAACTACAAGATATCTGTCAGTATCCAGTGAAGAAGAAGATGATGGCCATTGAATGAATTTTCCAAAACCACCAAAAGGCAAGTATTTTTGTTGATATCTAGTATATCAGTGTTCAATAGAGGGAACATTAATTTCCCCTATTGTGCCCCATCTACATAATGAAGCACTGATTGGGAAAACTAGTTAAGTACATGTTTATTTGTTACAGAGCCCGGCAGAAAACAAATAGCGGAGGAGACTGAGGCAGAGATGGATAACACTTAACAACACCACATCAATTTCCAGGTGTACTTGTACGACAAACTTCAGGTATTTCGACATCTTCTGTGGTTGCATCAAATGGTGAGCATTAATTTAATAAGACATTACATGAGGTCTCTCTTGTTGCTCGTGACTTCGGCCGCATAGAAACCCTTTTACATTAACACCATGGACACCAGTAAAAATAGCCTCTTTTTATCCCTGAGTGCCAAACTATCTCGATACCAAATTTCATCACAATTGGTTCAGCTGTTCGCTTTCCCTACTTTATTTATTTATATATAATAATTTTAATTATAATATTAGTAGGGAAAGCGCCTTATTTTAGAGAGACCAGGAGCTCTAAAATATGGTATTAATAATTTTATAAAACATCTAACCCTACCTTAATCCCTAACCGCCATTAACTCGTTGGCATATTGTGTAGTTACAAATAGTCACATAGATAGATAGATATAAGCTTTATCAGTAGGTAATGTTAATCGATATTTTTCACAATTTTAGCTGTGATTGCTTGACACCTTGCCAAACTCGAGGAAGGCATCAAGGAACTGCAATTAAACCAAAAAGAAATATTGGAAAGACTACGCTCTGGAGCAACTGCGACGGCTGTAGCTGTTGGTTATCAAGCCCTGTCCCTGCCAGAAGGAGTCAATTTACCATGCACCCAGATCGAAGAGATTAAAAAGATTGATGTCTGGCTAACAGTGGACGAAAATTACATGCTACTTGTAAGCTTTTTAATTATTTTTATAATGACTGACTACACTAGGCAGTACCTATTACGCTATTTATCTTTTGGCTGTCTGGAATGTATGTATGTGCAAGCACTATGTGCAAAATATTTTGTTGTAGGTTAACCACTTGAGCTATGTAGGCGGTAACAAAACATCAGCAATATTAAGGAGGATTCTTGAAAAACTGTTTTCAAACAAACTTGCGGAAATCTGTAATTGGTCAGGCAAAAATGGAAAACATAAGCTACAAGATCACCTTTTAATTAAAGTTGTTACTGGTAAGTAAGCCTCTTCTAAAAACGTAAGTAATATAACTACCTATATAAAGTTTAAATAACAGGTTACCTTTCTAACTCTGCTAACATATATGTATTAATTTTTTGGTTAAATATTGTATGTATAATTTTTTTATTTGAAGGACATTTGGTTTTGGTTGATTTGTAATGACTCATGACAATCTGTGAAAGAGTAACAGGTAAAAATAAGTATATTTTTTAGTTATTCTATTTATATGTATAACTACAAAAATATTTTAATTCTAACTATGATTATGATAATCACAAATAAAAATATTTGTTTTAATGAAAATTCTCCTGTGACTTATCTGGTTGCGGTTGGTCTGTTGTGTATGTAACCGTGTAATTTCTCTAATATAAATTTCTTGTATTTGCACCTGTGAGTCCACATCTGTACAACCCGCAATACCGTTTGTCTTTAATTTCAATTTCTTTTCTTTGCATCCTTGAATGCCATGACAGGTCTTATAAAAAATATTAAACAAAAGTTAACCAAATGAGAAGTGGACCAAATTTTTTTTGTAGTGGACCAAATGCGACTAAAGTCACATTTTGTAATGTTATCTAAACTTCGTTTTTTTTTAACATTAGAAAAGTTATACAAACTTTATTTGCTTTCCTTAAAAGAGGTATTCAATCGCGGTGACGTCGACAGTATTTGCAAAAAGCAAGGTTGTAGAGCTAACTTGTTTTTACAGTTAATTATTTAAGTTTGTAACTCTCTAATGTTAAATAAAATAGGGTATAGTAGGATAAAAGCGCGTCTAAAATCGATAAATTTGTTATTTTAGAAGCTCTCCGTCGGCACAAAGTCGCCGAAACGGCTACAGAAAACGAGATAAAGACCGTGGTTAGCAACTGGTTCCGCTTCTCCAAAGATAGAGATGGAGGTCGAGAAAGCAGACGCAGGACAATTGAGCCAACTTCTATCCAGCAATAATCAACGTTACACAGGGCTGTCAACTAGAAATAAGAAAAGACATTTAGCCTTAAAGATACAAGAAATATCTGTAGAGTTAAACGGGCTCAGTGGGGAAACTAGTCCACCTAATCAACCATATACTGTAGATGTCGGTAACAGTAATTTTACTCGTGAATCAAACTATACAAATAATATGCTCGGTGACAGTGACGATGACGTCACTATCAATGTTAATTTGCCAAACAGTCCCCTTCTGTTTGACACAAATGACAGTGTTTTAAAATCATTTCTAGTTTCTTGGTCTAAACGGTACAATATTTCACACTCCGCACTCAATCATCTACTGGAAGGATTGCAAGTATACCATCCAAGTTTGCCAAAAGATGCTCGCGTTTTGTTACAGACACCAAGGAGTATTAATGTTGTCCAATGTGCAGGAGGCTCGTATGTGTATTTTGGGCTTGAAAATCAGTTAAAAAAAAGAGCTTCTGCTGGTTTATGTTCAAATTACTATCCTGTGATGCAAAGAAAACTGTCACAATTTGGAAGTACTTTTTACATAACTATAACTCTTAATGTTGATGGTTTACCAGTGCATTCCAGTAGCAGCAATTCATTTTGGCCTATTTTAAGCATTTTAGATCAGTCCATTGATAAAGAACCAATTATTGTAGGAATTTATTATGGCTCTTCAAAACCTAACGATGCCAATGATTATCTTAGACCTTTTGTCGATGAATGTCTCCATTTAGAAAAGCATGGGTTGGTTGTTAATGGACAACATTATAACTTCCGAGTGAGTTGCATAATAGCAGATGCACCAGCGCGATCTTTTTTGAAAAGTATTAAGTCATTCAATTCACTGTATGGGTGTGAGAAATGCGAGCAAGAAGGTACATATCTGGGGAGGACTGTTTGGTTATACACATCAGATATGCGCCTTAGAACTGATGCTGGATTTTCAAATCAATTGTATGGCGACGAGCACCAGCAATCAAAAAGTATACTATCTGAACTTGATGTAGGGTTAATAACCCAAGTACCTTTAGATTACATGCACTTGGTGTGTCTGGGGGTTGTAAAAAAACTGATAAGGTGTTGGTTAGAAAATGGACCAAAAAAATGCAGAATGCCTGCTTCGAAAATAGGCGAAATATCAGAACGTTTACGGGTGATACGGGATAAATATCCCACTGAATTTTCCAGACATCCTAGACCTATCAATATGTTCAAATATTGGAAAGCTACGGAGTTCAGAGCTTTCATTTTGTATTTAGGCCCTGTTGTTTTACGTGGTGTGTTAAGCAAAACACTGTACGCGCATTTTCTTTTATTGCACTGTGCAATTTACATATTATGCACTGCAAATATTTGTAAACATGATGAATGGCGACAGTACGCCGGCGACTTGCTACATTGTTTTGTTCTATACATGTCAGATTTGTACAGCAACGAATTTCTTGTATATAACGTCCACAATCTGCTCCATTTTGCAGATGACGCATATAACTTTGGCCATCTTGATAACTTTTCGGCATTTCCCTTTGAGAATTTTATGTCTAAAATAAAGAACATGGTTCGTGGTCATAACATGCCATTAGAGCAGGTTGCTAAAAGAATGGGTGAGAATTGTAACTCTGAAAAAAAGAATATTACTAAAAGAAAACCTATTAAAGAACAAAATGGACAGATAAGAAAAATACATTACAATGATTACGTTATTGGTACCTCACAAAGAGAGAAAAATTCCTGTTTTGTTACTTCAAATGGTGATATTGTTATTGTTAAATCTATTGTGGAAACTGATGTAAGTTCCTATACTTTGAGGTGCAACTGCTTTGTAAACAAAACTGACTTTTACAAAGAACCCATTCATAGCAGCAAGTTGGGTATATATATGGTCAGTAATTGCGTACAAAGCGTGAATCTTAGTCCTTCTGATATAAGTAGAAAATGTTTACTACTGCCCAGTTTCAATAATGACGAACAATTCATCTGTTTCCCTTTCGTTAGCATGGTGTTGCACCACTAACAATACGGTTAGTGGTGCAACACCATGCAGCAAGAGATTGTAATGCATCAACATTACAATCTCTTGCTTACTTTCTGCTGTATCAGTTTGTTCATTTGTCTCCTGTCTGGCTAAAAAGGTATTATGCTAGGGTCACTTTCATTGACCAGTTGCAAATAAGAGATAATATTTTGTTTTTGCCTGTCCTATCTTCAGTGCCTTTATATCTCTAGGCGTCAGAGGAAATTATTCCTTTGGCCACTATTTGTTTAGTATGTCTACTTGGTTTAATTGTAGTTTATGACTTCGAAGTTTTTATACTTAGGCATAATAATTCAAATAAATTACTGTAACCATTATATTTTTTGTTTTTTTTTTTTAAATACATTTGTTTATGTGTGAGGCCAAGTTGTATTGTCAATCGACTATTAATTTAATTCGTAATGAAGCATTTTGTCAATTTATTTACTTTCTCTTTAATTGTATGTAGGACTAACGTAATGCTTATAATGTGGGGCCAACTTTATTTTCAGAACCATAGCCTCACTGCAGGTTAAAGGTTGGGTTACAATACAGAGCACAATACCGGACCACAGCATTTTGTATGGGATGACAGCAATGTCCGGTATTATGATCCAACCCTTAACCTGCAGTGGGAATATGGTTCTGAACATAAAGTTGGCCCCACATTATGAGCATTACGTTAGCCCTACATACAATTTCTTCGATAGGCCCTACGTCAATGAACAATGTTGGCCTTACACATATTAATTTTCAGTTGGCCCTTCGTTAAACCATATCTAGTAGGCCCTACGTGGGACTATGCAGAGTAAGCCCAACGTGGAACCATATCTAGTAGGCCCTACGTGGGACTATCCAGTAGGCCCAACGTGGAACCATATCTAGTAGGCCCTACGTGGGACTATCCAGTAGGCCCAACGTAGAACCATATCTAGTAGGCCCTACGTGGGACTATCCAGTAGGCCCAACGTAGAACCATATCTAGTAGGCCCAACGTAGAACCATATCTAGTAGGCCCAACGTAGAACCATATCTAGTAGGCCCAACGTAGAACCATATCTAGTAGGCCCAACGTAGAACCATATCTAGTAGGCCCTACGTAGAACCATATATAGTAGGCCCTACGTGGGACTGTCCAGTAGGCCCAACGTAGAACCATATCTAGTAGGCCCAACGAACCATATTATCTAGTAGGCCCTACGTGGGACTATCCAGTAGGCCCTACGTTAACCTAACAATGTTGGTCCTACACAAGTAAGCATGAAATATACCAACCGTAGGCCTTTTGACGGCCTTTATGTTGGCCCATTGTTGGCCAGCATCGTTGGCTGCTTTGCAATCAGGTGTGCCAAATCTAACTGTTGGCCAACCATGCGGCAGGCCCAACAAACTACCTTCATAAAATGCTACGTAGGCCCAACAAAAGAAAACAATGATGGGCCAACCATTAGGCCATCGTTGGCCGCCATCGTTGGCTGCTTTGCAATCAGGTGTGCCAAATCTAACTGTTGGCCAACCGAGCCAATAACCGAGGCCCAACCATGGACCAATGTAAATGTGCTATTAGGGTACTTACAACTACGTTCATATTATTATCTATACCAATTTCCTAGTGTCTCTACATCAGTGTTTTTTAAACCTTTGGGTCCCAAAGCTTCTGCAGGGGCGTCGCCAAAAGTCGAGAGAACCGTTTCAGTAAAAAAAAATAGCGATTAAAAATATTGAAATATCTAGTAGGAGGTTTTACACAAAAGGATATTATATTCATTAATATCTTTTTCTTTTTTATCGTCATACAAGTTGATAAAAAAGAAAAAGGTGGGGGGTTGCAAAATATATCTTCATACAACTGGGTCGCATCACAAAAAAGGTTTAAAAACACTGCTCTTAGTTCTTCAGTTGGTCTCAGTATGCTGATGCATTATGATGATTGTGACTAGGTAGTCACAATCATATGTATACCTATACACACCTATAATAATCTACCATCACACTGTGGAGGTAGATTATAGGTGTGTATAGGTATACACATCTATAATCTACCTCCACAGTGCACACTTTTTAGGGTTCCGTACCCAAAGGGTAAAAACGAGACTCTTCTACTAAGACTTCAACGTCGGTCCGTCTATCTGTCTTCAGGCTGTATCTCAATAACGTTAATAACTAGAGAGTGGAAATTTTCGCAGATTTTTGCTCGGTATAAATACTGGCAACAGGTACCTTATCCTACTAATATTATAAAGGCGAAAGTTTGTTTGGATGTATCGATGTATGGATGTGTGGATGTGTGGATGTATGGATGTTTGTTACTCTTTCACGCAAAAACTACTGAACGGAATTTAATGAAACTTTACAATAATATAGCTTATACATCAGAATAACACATAGGCTACAATTTTAACCGACTTTCAAAATGGGGGAGGTGTTATGTTCGTTTTCTTATGTTCAACGATTACTCCGCCGTTTGTTACCCGATTTTCAAAATTTTTCTTTTGGTATATAGGGTATCATCCCAATTTGGTATTATATTTACAAAAGTGGTGATCTGATGAAGGATCCATAAGTAATCGAGGGAACTCCTCAAAACTTATAGGGAAACATGTGGTGACTTCGGTTTCGTGAGAAGTATTCTAAGCATATGCTACCAACAAGTAAGATTTTGCACCGAGGTATACCTGGTATACAGTGGTTCGGAAGGTGCTGAGAGAACTCCTGATTCTTTATAGATACAAGTTTGGGAGTTTCGGCGTTGTTTTAAGAACAGAAAGCATAATATGCTACTATGCAAATTACATTCATCATCATCATCATCATCATCACTACGATATTATACCATTTCATAGTCTTTTAGATCGAGACTCGAGTTTGTCAAGCAATAATAAAAAAAAATCTATACCTACCTAATATTGTAAACCTGAAGAGTATGTTTGCTTGAACGCGTCAATCTCAGGAACTACAGGTCCGATTTAAAAACTTATCTCAGTGTTAGATAGATCATTTATCGAGTAAGACTACAGGCTATATTATATTATCACGCTAAGACTAATACGACCGAAGAAACTTAGGAAAATGTGGGAAAAACGGGGGAAATATTTTTTATGGGAAAATGTACCGTTTCTGTAAAATTCCTAATTTACGCGAGCGAAGCCGCGCGGGACATCTAGTATAATATATGGCACTTGAAATGTTCAAAAAAGACTCAGGTGTATTTATACTTCAATAATAATAAATAGGTAATAATAAAATTAAAATAAAATCTATATCTTATATATAAAAATAGATTTTCAAATGTCGTCTGCTTACTGGTCAAACATGATACGAGTAAGTGGACATTTTGCCAAAATGAGATATTGAGGTTTGAAAGTTCAGCTTGATATTTTAGTATAATTTAATTTAAATGTATATAAGTATATTTTTTAAATGTCATTTAATAGATAAAATATTCAACTTTCTTTGTGTGTATCTGAAGTAAGAGTACTAATAGAAATCAAACCTTTATTTGCCACTAAATTTTAGTAATTTTAATGAAAATGTGAAGTTATTGGTAATATTCGAATATTAACTATTAAAATAATGTGAATATAGAATGAATTTAGGTAATAATCGAGGAAAGCTCTGTATTTACTTGATTTTACCTGTAAGATTTAAAAGAAACTATGTACTTATTATAACATTATTCATACAGTTAAGTTTAAATCCTTTAAAGTGTTTTTGAAATAAAAAAACAACTTCCAAGTATCTGAATAGACAACATTTATTACCGTGTCGATATCAAAACTAAAAAGGTAAGTAATAATGGTAAGTAGGTACAAAATTATGACTTTTTTATTCTTCTGCAGACTCTTCATCAACTGCGGGTTCTGGCAGTCTCTCAGGCCTATCAATATCAGATAGAGATGATATTCTTCGGGGATAACACCTTTCTGACACAACGTCATGAGGTCGCTTTTCTTCTGTTTAGTTATGGGCAAGGTCTTAGAATAAAGCTGTTTAAGCTGTACTTGGGGTGGGAATTCATGCAATTGTTCATTGTTTTTACGCCTTTTTGGTCTGTTACTTGACTTGTTTGCATTGTGTTAGTCGCGCTAAAACTCGAAAACGGCTGAACGGATTGGGCTGATTTTAGTCTTAAAATATTCGTAGAAGTCCAGGGAAGGTTTTAAAGTGACACGAAGGTCACCGGGACAGCTATATTATATAAAAATGGATTTTCAAATGTGTTAGTCGCGCTAAAACTCGAAAACGGCTGAACGGATTGGGCTGATTTTAGTCTTAAAATACCTATTCGTAGAAGTCCAGGGAAGGTTTTAAAGTGACACGAAGGTCACCGGGACAGCTATATTATACAGTGTGTAACAAAAATAAGTGATAATACTGTAGGGTGTGTATGTATTCCTTGTAGAGATTTTACTGTGAAAGTAGCAGCGCTGAAAGACGAAAAAATTTTTTCACTTTTGTATGGGCAAGTTCCCGAGCGTCACGAGTTTCCCCATACAAAGAAGAAAAAAAAATTTGGTCTTTCAGCGCTGCTACTTTCACAGTGAGCTCTCTACAAGGAACACGTACACACCCTAAAGTATTATCACTTATTTTTGTTACACCCTGTATAAAAATGGATTTTCAAATGTGTTAGTCGCGCTAAAACTCGAAAACGGCTGGACGGATTGGGCTGATTTTAGTCTTAAAATATTCGTAGAAGTCCAGGGAAGGTTTTAAAGTGACACAAAGTTCACCGGGACAGCCAGTAAACAATAAAAAAAACACAATTTAGGCAAGAATTGTGTTTTTTTATTGTTTACTAGCTGTCCCGGTGAACTTTTTGCTCCATAATGGTACGGAACCCTTCGTGCGCGAGTTCAACTCGCACTCGGCCGATTTTTTAACGTCTGTGATCAGGAGGTGTGGTTACGGTCGCGGTAGCCCATTTGTTTCAAACAATACGAAGTGTAGTATATGTTTAGAACTTTAGAACAACCATGTCATCTAGGTAACTGGTAACTGGTAATTTTTAAATCGTGACACACGGAAGAAGCCTCAAGATAATTATGCGCCGACATCAGTCTCAGAAACGTGTGTAGAATAAATTGCTATAGCAATTAAATTGATCGATAAAAATACACAATCTAGTATCGATTGTGCAATGGATGTCAACAATAACGGATTGGCATCGTTCGGAGACAATGGGATTATTATAGGCGTCTTAAGATCAAACCGGGGGTAGAAAGAAAGTAGTTCTTAGGTCCAGGGTGGTGAGCAAAAATCTTTTCGTAGATAGAAGATCTAGAAGAAGAGTATAGAATCGCCGATAAAAATTTCTGGAATTGACATATTCGTTAATATGACGTTGACTTTCGACTCGTCTTATGTCAATTCCATACATTTTGATCGGCGATTCTATAACGAAGCGAAAACGAAAAAGTTTCGGCTAAATGGCCAGGTTACTTAAATTAGGGTTAGACTACCCTAATTTAAGTAACCTAGATCTAACACAAATTTCCATACTAATTTTAAAAGTGCTAAAGTGCGACCAAACCGCTGAGCCAATTTTGCTGAAATTTGGTATGAAGATACTTTGAGTCCCGGGAAAGGATATAGGATACTTTTCCTTTCTGAAAAATGTACGGTTCCCCTGCGATAAACGAATTTTGGTGCAGCGAAGTTACGGGCGTCATCTGATAAAATTAATTAATTCTGCGCCACATAGAGACGAACATTAAAATTGTTTATATCAAGATAATGGCTTATAATCTTTATTTAAGGTCCTCCCCTGAGCAAACAACCTTGACCATACATTTTCCGCGTTGCCGAGATCGCGCCAAATCCTATTTTTTTTTTACTTATCTTAGTTCAAAATTGACCTAAAAAAATTCAAACGTCCAGTATGTAGTTAATGAAATTGTCGATCTATTGGCGTGTGTTTTAAATAACCGTAATTTAAAATACTAAGGAGATGCTGAATGCATGCTTAAATTTAAGTGAATTTGTATTACTTTGGAAGCTAATATCATGATTCATGAGTATAAAAAACAAAAATAAGAAATTAATAACTATGAAATGAACGTTCAAATACTGTAGATTATTGCTGTATTTTTATTATAATTTTGTAGCTTTCAAATTATTAGTTAAGGCTTTAAAAACGGTAAATTACGGCACCTCCGTAGGGGGAGCGTCTTAATTACGAATAAGTTATTAATATTCGTCTCTGAGTGCGGTAGTTAAACTTGGTTTAATGCAAAGTGTTTTGGAGGTTCTCTCAATTTATTTCCATGATTAAAATTGTAATTAATTAAGTAAGTTTGGAAACAACCTAATGCCTTCGAAGGACATGTAACAGATATTCTTTCATATTGCCGCTGGTTCTTTACAGTTAATTAATTGCGTACTCCGTGTGAACGCCAAAACGACAATTAGTTATGTTGTTTTAATTGATTTTAATTATAGTTTAAGGAAGTATTGTGTGTAATGAAGCCCTAAATTAAACAATGTATACCTAATAACAAGTCTTTAAGATAAATAAAAATAATATCTAGAAAAACAGTATTTAAAAAGGCTGCGTTCCAGATGACGTTAATTTTGACCAAAACGCTCAAAACGTCCCCTTCTGCCGTTCCCTTTGGCGACCGGGGTCGTTTTGATAGCGGCTATGACGTCACTCATGACGTCATCATTTTCGCTCAAAACGACCCTTGACGAAGATGGGTCAAAGCATGGTCAAAGTGGGCGTTCTAGTTTTTTTTAAATTTTAACGTAACTATATCGCGAAAGCCATGTTTGGAAAGTTTTCAGGAGAGAGTAGAGACAAAAAAACTTTATATTATTTCATTACAAATAATATTTTAATTAAATAAATTAAATAACATCTCATATCTCTCCTATACCTGTTGACTTACTCGTATTTGACTAAGCATTAAGCGGTATTGTTACCTAACGTTTATATGTATATTGTGACAATAGTCAATATTCAAAGTATGTGGTTTTGTTATTAAAATATGATTCAATGTGAAAACTCAAATATAATAAAAGTTTAACTATATTAAAATATGATTACTTAAGTAAGTAAAAAAATGTAATACTAAAAACGAAACAAATATAATATTATGTACCTACATATTTTATTAAAATAAATGTTACTATAAACAATAAAATTACTTTTATTTACGACTTGAAGAAAAGGATCGTAATATCCAAGTTCGGTTCAATGTACCTATGTATAAAAAAATATAGTTCTTTTTTTAAACTTTTCTCAAAACGCTCAAAACGATCCATAATCCGTTCCACTTGGGTTTGTATAACTGACGCTCACAAGCTAGTGGAACGGGAAAAACTACGGTCTTGAGATGGTCTTGAGCGTGAGCATTTCTAACGTCATTTGGAACGCGGGGAAAATGTTACATTTTGCTCAAAACATAGATAACCCAAAAAGAACACAGGCAAAATCTTGGATTCTTTATTTTTTATAACCCTTATAGTGATGAACATGACTAGTGATTGGACAGCTCTAGTCATTGGACAGAGCACAAAAACACTATAATATTTACTAAGGTTGCTTTAAAAACTACCTGTTTTTCTTTAAAATCAGGCGTTCTTTTACTTTAAAAACAGGCAACTTTTAAAGCAACATTAATAAATATTGTGTTTTTGTGCTTTTTCCAATGACTGGTACTGTCCAATCTACTAGTCATTTACCCTAATCCTTTTTATATTCAGCGCATTACACGTGATTATGAAGGCGAAAGATTGGAAGTGTGTATTTTTGTTACTATAATTGGTACTTACGGATTTAACTCAAATTAAGTTTTAGCCTCTAGATTTTATATATTAATATTTAATAGTTAGGTTTAGACTCTAAACTTACGCAAACTCTAAATTTTATCCCGAAAATATAGAGTATTTTCAGGAATACAGCCTTTCAGATCTAAAAAGACCTACACACCCATATACTGATAATGATGAAGAGTCTTGGACTAATTTTAAAATCTTACCTCAGACACAATAGAATTGTTGTGTTCATAAATCCACTCGTTGCATTCCTCCACCGTCGCTGTGAAAGTCTCGTTCGAGCAGGTTCCATTTTCAAAATACTTTTCCTTATTTAAAACAGGCCGGTAGCATCTGGCGTCGATGTCTTTTGGCCAGTATTCTGGAATTTCTACTGATAATGTACTGTCATGTATGTCGCATTCTGGGACTCGGCACCTGAAAAAAAATCGGCAAAGTGCGAGTCAGACTCGCGCACGAAGGGTTCCGTGCCGTTATAGAGCGAAAGTAGGAAAAAAATAGTGTCTTTTGTATGGGAGCCCCCCTTAATAATTAAGTTTTTATTTTATTTAAGTAAGTTTTATTATTAAATATTAAAGTACACATTAAGTATATACTTAACTAAGGATTTTGTGAATATTTAAAGTCGCTGGCCCCGGGCAACAAAGCGGTAAACGCCGGTTACGCCCTTTTTAATGTTATTTGATTTTTGGCTTCTCTATCACCCCTATTTATTTCATATTTTTAAAATAATATTTTGGGTATAATAAATGGGTATAATAAATGAAACATAACTAAAAAGCCGGTGAAGATACGATACAACTAAGCTTTCGCTGTAAGATTCCCCAGAAGAACGGAGTAATCGGCTGGTACTCTGGTACTGCTGTAGATATACAAACTACTGAAGCCAGTGAATTCAGACGGTTGTTCTATCGTTTTCCACTGAACTTTCAGTCATGGAAAGATTTGAAACACCAATTTATTTGCGTTGTCAGACGTTTAACGAGCCGATTATTGAACTGATTGTAATGAACTGTATGCCGAACCAATTGTCCTTTGATACACACAATCAGACAGAGTCTGGGGCCCAATTCTCATACTATTTTGATTCAATTCGAACCGAGATTCGAGTTGCGAAAATCGAGTCATTGAGGAGACAAACATTTCTAAGTCGGATAACCGGTTAAGGAAAAGCCATGTTTGCTATTTTCGAAATAAAATCGGCCAAGTGCGAGTCGGACTCGCGCGGGAAGATATTCGTACCGTTATAGAGCATTATACAGGGTGTAACAAAAACAAGTGATAATACTTTAGGGTGTATACGTGTTCCCTGTAGAGATTTCACTGTGAAAGTAGCAGCGCTGAAAGACCAAATTTTTTTTCACTTTTGTATGGGCAAGGGCCCGAGCGTCACGAGTTTCCCCATACAAAAGTGAAAAAATTTTTTGGTCTTTCAGCGCTGCCACTTTGACAGAGAACTCTCTACAGGGAACACATACACACCCTAAATTATTATCACTTGTTTTTGTTACACCCTGTAGAAATAAGCCAAAAGTTGTGTTTTTATATGCGGCTATCTTAAATATTTATTTTATTTTAATTTTATTAGTAACTTATTAAAGTATAATTATTATTATTGAGGATTTTGTGAAAATTTGAAGTGCCTACCAGCTGTTTCCATTATTGATATCAAGCAAAAATTCGGAAAAAAATCACGTTTGTTGTATGGGAATTGAGAACCTCCTTAAATATTTTTTTTTGTTTTTAGTAAGTATTTGTTGTTAAAGTTCAGAAGTTTAGCTATAGTGGTTCTTGAGATACAGCCTGGAGACAGACATACAGTTAATGAAGTCTTACTAATAGGGTCCTGTTTTTACCCTCTGAGTACGAAACCCTAAAAAGGGGTTGAACAAAAATAAGGAATGAAAATTGATAAATGGTTTAACAAAAAGAATACGTTGAAAATTAACAAGTTTTGAAAATCTAGGGGACAGGGGTGAAACCACCAAAGGGTGAAACCACGACAAAGGGTGAACCCATTGACGTATGAAACTGGTTTTTTTTTAAATTACATATATAAAAGCAGTTATAAACTTACCGGTGATCGACATCTTCGGCGACGAAAATGTAATTAACATTCATCATAGACACTATCATAATTGGCACACATATTATAAAATACTGGTACATCTGATATCTTCCGAACTTTAACAAATCCACTAATTCCATATTGGTAGTCATTTCGTTTAATTAAAAAAAAAAAAACGTATTTTCTTATAATACTTATATAAAAAGTTTTAATAAAACTTTTATTCAGTTAAAATAAAAGTTTATATTTTAAATAAAGCCTCTGATTCCACGATGACATGGACACTGGACAGTAGTCTCGCATGCGCATGTCAACAGTTGTTTGAAACTTGAAACAGTGTCGCGCAAATGTATGGTTCTACTGCACATGTACACTCGACCGCGTGAACGGGTATTTATTCAATTTTATTTTTTTCGTTATAAAACCAGGGGCAAACGAGCAAACGGGTCACCTGATGGAAGGTAACTTTTGTCGCCCATGGACACTCGCAGCATCAGAAGAGTTGCAGGTTACTAAAGTAGCTGTTGTGAATGTCAGACGTGTTCTAAGGCTGGCCGTTTTCCGTGCTCGATTTTGCACATGTTAGGCTTTTCCGAATGGAACGAATTCCGCACGTTCGTTTCAAGTGCAAGCCGACGCGCGGCGTTTCTGCGCGTGAGAAAAACATACGTTTGCTTTGCCTCACTCTCAGTCTCACGGCATTCCAAATCGTAATTCCACATTAGGAAATCGAATACAGAAAACGTGCGTATGCGGCCAGCCTTATCTATGCATTGTTAAAGGCAATTACTATTATTGATAGTAAATTGTTGATGTCAAAAAACATTGTTCATAATATTTTTATCTTCTTCATTCAGTGGAAGTACCTACTATAAGAGAAGTTGATTCATAGGCAGATGGGGGACCTAGGCTAAGAACTCACGGCGCGGTTTTTTTCCGTAGGGCGTTGTGTAGAGGCTTGGGGGGTGATTTATTTCATCAGGATGCATTTTAAATTGAAACAATGGGGGCGCTAAAATGCATTTTAAATTGAAACAATGGGGGCGCTAAAATATAATTTGTTCTTAAAGTGGGCGGTAGACAAAATAAGTTTGGGAACCTCTGATTTATATGAACCGTTTCGACGCACTTTTGACTCTCCTATAGCTTAGTGCCTATTGCGAGTGCAAATATAAAATTATACCTACGTAATTATAATATACAAGTACTTAAGCAGTAAGTATATCTCAATTTCAAAGATATGGCTTCGGTAGATTGTGTAAAAATAATTGGCCAAATAGTATTTTATTCAATAAGCTATACAGTGTGAATACATGATAATATTAAATTTTTATTTATTTGTTAAAAAAATGTATGATAAAAGCATTATTTCAAAATAATATTAGCTCGATGCACTCCTTCACCATATAAACTATAACTGTGCAAAATTTCATTCACCTACGTTTCCCCATTTTTCGTCAAAAGGGTTAAGTACAAAGTTTTTGGCTCACGTATTAATCTATAGATTTCCCCCGTTTTTTCCACATTTTCATTTATTTCTTCGCTCTTATTAGTCTTAGCGTGATAAAATATATCCTATAGCCTTTCTCGATAAATGGGCTACCTAACACTGAAAGATTTTTTTTAAATCGGACCAGTAGTTCCTGTGATTAGCGCGTTCAAATAAGCCCTTTCGTATAATATCCCCCGTTTTTTCCACATTTTTCTCTATTTCTTAGTTCCTATTAGTCTGAGTGTGATAAAATATAGCTTGTAGCCTACCTCGATGAATGGGCTATCTAACATTGAAAGAATTTTTCAAATCGGATAAGTAGTTCCTGAGATTAGCGCGTTCAAACAAACAAACAAACAAACAAACAAACTCTTCCCAATTATAATATTATAGTATAGATTAATTTTATTTGGTGTTTAGTATTTGTTGTAAAATACGTGCTCCCACGTCTAAGAGCGCGTTCAGACGTGCGCGTGCTCTGCGCGTGTTCTACTATAGCATATTGGAAAACACGCGCGCGGCACGCGCTGAACCTGCGCAGAACCTGCGCGCAGGCTGCGCGCGTGTTTTGCCATACGCTATAGTAGAATACGCGCACGTCTGAACGCGCCCTTAAGCCGTGGAAGCACGTATGCGCGGAAATTACAGAGTTGCGGGAAAATTAGGAGGGGGGGGGGGGGGGGCGGTGCTCGGTAAGTTATGTATAATATGCTGGCCTAGGGAGTATAGAGGGGTTGTTGGTTACGAATATATAAAGCCTGAATATTATACATATTAGGAAAGACAACGTCCGATTAACGGCCGTTCCCAATATTTGATCTATCTCTGGTTTTGCCCTACTAGAGATAGGAATAGCTCTCATTAGACATTAGAGACATATATTTTATGTCAATTGTGAGCTATTCCTATCTCAAGTAGGGCAAAACCAGAGATAGATCAAATATTGGGAACGGCCGTAAGATAGTTGCCAGCAATCTTTCATTTAGTAGGTAAACTTGAAGCGGACTAAACTTTCCGGCAGCTGATAAGCTATTACTAAGAATAATCTCGATAGTGTCAGCTTTCAAACAAAAAGAACTAGACCGAAAATCGATCCCGGACAGACACACATACAAATAGACAGGCAGACAGACACGTCAATCTTATAACGCAATAAACTAATTATAAGAAAATTATAGAGTAAACCACAGGGAAGGACATAGACTACTTTTTCTGGGAAAATGTACGGTTCCCGCGAAATAACGCGCGTAACGTCAGCTAGATTATGAAGTTATACACAAATCGAAAAAGCATATTCCTACTCCAGAAAATATAGAGTTAAGTATAGAGAAAACATAAGAACACAAGGAACGTTAAAAAATTGCGGCAAATCATAATTCCACGCCACAAACGACTTTTAGACGAAGTTCAGACGCGGTAGTGTATAAAATAGGTAAACATGTTTACGTCATAATTCATAAATAGTATCTAAATATATGTGGTTTGATAGCGCTGAGTACCTAGAGCAATGTATTTACGTCGTCGACTGTCGTTGATGTCTTTTACTGAACTATTTATATCATGATTTTATTTATACTACTCATTGGAGTAGTATTTAAATCTTATTATGTTAATAATATTATAATAATTCTTAATAAAATTTTTTTCTTGCATGCCTCCAGAAAAATCAGTAATGTTTTTTAAATGTTTAAATAATAATAGTATTTTAAAAAGATAAAACTGACTTCAAAATTGTACGTAATAATTAAGAATTAAAATTCCTTATCTCAAAAACAGATTTTGATGAAACTTGCAATACCTATTCCCATTTTCAGTAATTTGAAAGCTGAAGTTGTCGGTTCCTGTGAAATCACTTAAATTCCTGTGAAATCACTTAAATTCCTCCAACTGACAATTTTTTTTAAACGGGCTTTGGCCCACCACACATTCCCACCATTGTATCTCCTGTGTCGCCAGGATCGACAGCGGTATCCAACCACGAAAACCCTTTGATATGATCTCAGGGAGCCCGAGGGACATGCTAATGCTGTCTTGGGACCCGCAACGAAATTAATCAGAAGAAAATAGGAGGAGTAGGAACTGACAAAATATGACAACAATTCTATTTGGGTATAATCAGTTCATTTGCTACTGCACAGCGTTGGAGTAGCAAGTAAATTGCGGGTTTTTTGGCTTCCGGGTCTCTGGAAATATTGCTAGAATTTGTGTATCAAAATAAGACAATATAATAAATTTTCTATGTATTTTCAGTAATTTGAAAGCTAATGTTGTCTGTTCCCGTGACATCACTCTTCCTCATGTAGTGGTCGACTTGGGCGATGGTGTCGAACATCGGCATCGTCTTGGTCTCTGGTGTGAACATGAGGAGGAAGGCGGAGACTAGCGCGCAGAAACTGAAGATGATCGCTGGGAGAGCTGCTGAGGTGGTTGTCTGGAATTTATTGTACCATTGAAGAAATTTAGGTATTTATAAGCAGATAGCGGACGTACCATAAAAGATATTGATTCCTAGACAGTTGACAGACCAACGTCGTTTGGTCGGATCATGTCAATTCAATGTTAATTATTCGGCTGGGTTTGATGTAACGCAACCAATACTACGTAGGTCTCCCATCTGCCTCGGAATCAACTTCTGTGATAGTACCTACTTTTCGGATTAGGTTTTAAAAAGATTTTTAAGGATTAACACTTCTTGGCAATACAATAACTATGAAATGAATTACACGATTGGGACCCTTTCGCTAAACCGTCACGATTGAAGGCTCAGAGCCAACTGAACTGACTCCCAGCTACTGAGACCTAGTCTAAACATCTAGATTGCTGATGTCAGCATTAGCCCCTTCAGGGTTGGGATATAACAGTACCATCGAAGAAATTGATTCATATAGGTAAATGGCGGACCTAGTTTGGTCAGCTTATGTTAAACAATCAGGTAATCTACCTAAGTCTCAATTAAACTTGGTGACATGTTTCCACTGCGAAAATAGAACCAACAACCACTGAGTAAAAATCAAACCACGCTCTAACTTTCTAAGCCACTGTACCAGGTGTTTGCTGGGCATCGACCTAATGATCTCCTCCGCCACGCTCCAAGCTTTTACATTACCCAGGATTTCCAAATTCGCCAAACTCTAAACTAAACCAGGTGTTTACTGGGCATTGAAGCAACGACCACCAAGTTCGAAACACTCCAAGCTTTTACAGCGCTATCATGCTGCCGATCCTAGCGGCGGCGTTGCCAGTGTACCAGTAGTTTAACTTACCAGCAGCAAAGTCAGCGGCGCTATCATACTGCCGACTCTAGTGGCGGTGTTGCCAGTGCCGAAGAGGTGATTACTGGGCATCGAACCAACGACTTCCAAGTTCGCCAGGCAGCACGCTCCAAGCTTCTACAGGTACAAAACTCTTACCAGCAGCAAAGTCAGCGGCGCTATCATGCTGCCGACCCTAGCGGCGGTGTTGCCAGTGCACTAATAATAACTTACCAGCAGCAAAGCTATCATGCTGCCGACCCTAGCGGGGGTATTGCCAGTGCACTAGTTGTAACTTACCAGCAGCAAAGTCAGCGGCGCTATCATACTGCCGACCCTAGCGGCGGTGTTGCCAGTGCCGAAGAGCGTCCCCCTCACGCTGGTGGGGAACAGCTCAAGGCCGTACGTGTACATCGACGTGAAGCACACCACCGTGCCCAGCTTGCCGAACAGGAACAGTATTATCTTGAGTAGGGACATGTCTGCAAAAGTGAAAATAGTCTTAGAGCTACAAGTACAAGACTATACAATTTTCTTAGAATCATGTTATTAGACGTTGTCCGTAAAACGCAGAAAAAATTGAACACAAGACTCAAGAGCCTTAAATTTATTTAGGCATTAAAAGTATCTCTATGCCGATCACTCATCAGTCATCAGCCTGCCTATCATCGCCAACGAGATATCTAACTCTACATGTTTTCTCGATGGTTTGTCTCTTCATCTCTATTGACCCTGACAAATATTTTTTCTCGCGTCTCGATCTATCATCGAAATAACACATTTTTAAAGAGTTTTGTCGAGATAATGTCGAGATTTTGACATTATGAGACGAGTAGTTTTTAATTATCTTGAGAGTGAGATATTTCGTTGGCGTATGCTAGGCAGGCAGGTTCAAGGGCCTAAGAGTGAAGAGGTACCTTCTGAGTACTGTTAAATAGATACACAGACATTGCATTTGTAATGTGGATTAGAATTTAAATAGCATGTTTCTGGTCTTCCGAATTTATCAAAGAGGGGATATGATTATTTTTAAAAACAATTAGCAATAACTCAGACTGACGCAAGACTTTAGGAAAATCTTGAGATCTCGTTCAAAATCGTATTAGTAGTTAAGATTTTGACTTACTTTCAGGCGAAAATGATGACGCTACGAGGAACACGCTTAAGCAGACGTAACCACACTGCAAAGTCCTTTTCCTTCCAAACCTCTTCATTAGGAACAAAGCAACGAGATCACTTGGAAACGATACTAGGGCTGCCAAAATAAAGTTCACATATTTATTCCCTGGTAGTAACACCGAATGGACAGCCATCCCATAGTAAGTTAGTCCTGACGTAAAAAAACAGAAGGACGAAACCGCTAAACGTATAAGCATCTCTTTCGACGCTATAATATGTTTGTAGTTTTCCGACTCTTTCTGTACCACAGCGTTGAATTTGTTCGTCAGTTCTTCCGGCGTGATTTCAGTTATTTCCTTCTCTGTCACACTTAAGTTGTTCATTTTAGCGATGATCTTGAGAGTTTCTTTCACTTCTGTTATTCTATCGTTGATGATCTGCCACCGTATGCTCTCTCTTAATATGAACACGTAGAATAGGAAGAGGATCATCGGTGCGTATACCATCATGATGATGTACTTCCAATACTTCAGCCCCATGGCTATGATAGCAAATAACACTTCTCCGACGTAGAAGGCGTAACAAAATATGACGCCGGTTGATACTCTCTTGGATTCACCACCAACTTCTATCACTGTAAAGATACAAAATAATATGTATTTTTGGGAAAATTAATCAAAGTGGCCAGTTACATTGAGTTAAGTAGTTACCATCAGCAAACTTGTAGGTCAAACTATCTTTGGAAGTAGTGGAAAGCCGTATTTCAGAACGACTGGGATTGTTCCAGAATTTTATCACTTTGAGTAAGACGTACGATGTTCTTTGAGTAAGCTTACTTAACTTATATGAGGATATCCAAAGAGCAAAAAGGCATAGAACATGCATTTAAAATGAATTATTCCGTAGGTGTCTTATTAACGACGTGGTGACTGAGTAGAGATCAGTGATTACTGAAATATCTAGTATGTAGCTAGGTTAGGGCAATGTAGGCTGATCACCTGATTAGTGACAAGTACGATGATGATGCGTCGAATGGGCGTGTAAAAAGTCGGTCCTGCACCTGATCTCTCGTCAGTCATGTCGGTCTTCCGTCCCACTGGGTTATGAGAGTAAACGGAATAGAGAGTGCTCTTGTGAACTGCTCACACACTTTGGCATTATAAATTTACTCCAGTGACTCTACCATGAGTTTAAAGCTATAGTATTTATCGATACTCGATATCGACTACGTAAATATTTAGTATGGCGATTTTAGTTCCGCAAATAACCGCTAGAGGCGCTGTAACTGCCATACTAAAAATTTACGGTAGTCGGTATCGAGTATCGAAAAATACTATAGCTTTAAACTCATGGCAGAGCTACAGGTCTGGTTTTTAATGACACCGTCCAGCCATCGTCATTGAAACCGGTGTGGGAGATATTAGATGTAGCTAAGAGCTGTGATAAGTTCACGAGTCATATTATGACCTTAAATTGAAAACTGAAAAACACTCACTTATAACTATACCAACGGTATACAATCCCGAAGCCAGCACTGTCTCCAAGAACTCAAGAGCCAGGTAACCGTAGTAGTTGGTGAGGAATATCTTGAATAGGCCTACAGCTCCGCCTACAGAACAGAGTATCATTGATAGCTTTCTGCCGAATCTGAAAAAAGGTAAATGGAACCTCCATTACTGATATTGATGATGACATATTACTGCATAAATAATTATACACACGTTTTTCTTTCTTTTTCTGACCATTTTAACTTTTTCCGTAAAAAAATCATAAAAATATTTAAAAAATAAATAAGCGTTTTTAACCGACTTAAGAAAAGTTATAGCTATAGATAAAGTATTATTATTTTTCACGTGGGAGAGCCATGCTTTGGCACGAATGGGCCGGCTCGATCGGAGAAATACCACGGGCTCACAGAAAATCGGCGTGAAACAGCGCTTGCGCTGTGTTTCGCCGAGTGTGTGAGTTTACCGGAGTCCTTTTCCCTTCCCTACGCTCCCCTATTACCCTATTCCCTCACGCACCTGCAGCTCTTCTGATGCTGCGAGTGTCCATGGACGACGGAAGTTGCTTTCCATCAGGTGACCCGTTTGCTCGTTTGCCCCCTTATTTCATAAAAAAGGAGATATACCTGTCTGCGATCCAACCAGCGATGGACATAGAGAACACCATCCCAGCGTTGTGAATGCTGCCCACCAGCATGGGCTTCCATGACTCACAGCCGAGGTTTAGCTGAAAAAAAATCGAAGTAAAGCTTTTGTATAGCTTTTTTATTAACTTACCGGCACAGCGGTATCAAAAAAAAACCTAACACCCCCTAGGTTTTGACGGATTTTTTTACGGAAAGCCCGCGATAAAAGCTATAGAAATAAGAATGATAGTAAATAAGATTTACCCAGCTTCCAAAAAGGAGGTATGATGTTCGTCTTATTATTGTGTTCTAATTACAGACTGCAGTAATCTCAAAAACGACTTCACTGACTCTGATGAAGCACTGTTGAGTACAGACACATACTAGACCAACATTATTTTAGTGCTAGAATGTATACTCGTATTTGTACGGAAAATACTTGCAGGATGGTCACTGCCTGGATATGACAAGGACAGCATATTGTGATTTGAGTACCACTTAATCTGAGTATTCCAGTATTAGGCCGAGTGTAAGCGGCCAGTATACTTGTAAGCCACAACAAATTAATGGTAATTAATTTCAATTAAGCGACGAGTAGGCTCATGGTATAAGCAAAGCGAACAGAATTATGATTAACGCAACAACATTCACATAATATTGCTAATCAACTTTGATAGGCGAAAAATAATAATATTAAAGTAGATCCATAAGGTAACGGACAGACAGACACACTTTCGCGTTTATATTATCAAGCAGTGGCGGCCCTAGGGGGTGGCGGACAGGGCAATCGCCCGGGGCCTTGCTGTTGCAGGGGCCTCGCAAGGTATTTTTTCGTAAGACAAAGGGCCTCTCAAAGACCTGCCGCCCAGAGCCTTGCGAATACCTTTCGCCCGGGGCTTCGCATTGGGATTCGCATCAATTCCTTATTTATCACCTCCATCGTAAGTATCACATACACAATAGATTTTCAATTGTTATGCGGCAGCCGGCTGCCGCTTGGTGATTGATGGGTTAAACTGACCTCAGACACAATCGAATTATTGTGTTCATACTTAGATCCACTCATCACAGGTTTCCACCATACCAGTGAAGGTTTCGTTCGAACACGTTCCATTTTCAAATCCCTCTATCAACACTGGCCGAAAACATCTGGCGTTTATGTCTTTCGGCCAGTACTCCGGGGTGTCGAATGTGGCATCAAAACTATCGCATTCTGGGATCCGGCATCTGCAAAAAATAAAGGTTCTTTGCTTACAACATTCTTAAAAAAATTGACCAAAATCTGATAAGAATTATCGTGTGTTTTTCGGCTCATCCCGATAAAAAATAATTGACAAGCGTTTAAGCCTGGCCGCACATTGTCCGAAATTTCTGATCAGAAACAGTTGAACGTCCGCGCTGTCTCTTACATTTTGTACTGAGCCGAGTGAGCTCGAACTCGCCGGAAGGATATTTCGGATAGTGTGCGGGGTGGCGGTCTGGCGAAATTCAACTGTTTCTGATCAGAATTCGGACAATGTGCGGCCGGGCTAAAACGCATTTCGAACTTGAGCCACGGATTCCCAAAGTGGGTTTCGCGGACAGGGGTTCTCAGTATTCACTGATACTTAGTTATAAATTATAAAATATGACACCCGCAATCTATGGCCGGCCTAAAAACTAATTATTAGTGCTTGTTTAAAACAGTGTTTCTGTGATGTCACCGGCCTCGTGAGTCGTGCCCCGTGGACCACGAGCATTTTTTTAGGATTTACGAGTTTTGGTGCTCAATTTTTTTATAAATAAATATTGAGTATCGAAATTATTTCACCCAACTTATTTGATCCAACAAAATCCGTCCTATCGCGTCATCCGTCAGGCATTCAGGGGGCCTCGCAAAATATTGCCCACATCAATTAATGAAGGTCTTGCCCCACCACTGATGGAACTACAAGTGTTTTAAAACATATCCTCGACCTCACCTGAATCTATATTTAAGTACAGGTATTACAGTACATTATTAAATAGCAATATCAATTCAAGCAAACTTTTAAAATAAAAGACTACTTACTCATAATATCGATTACTGAGGTCAGTGACTCATAGAAAGTTTTGAATATTGAGCAGGTTTTACGTAAAATCCACTCGAGTTATCACACCAAATTATAAAACTATATTATCCAGTAGATAAGAGTGTATATACCTAAATGTTTAAGAAAAATATATTAATTACAGGCAATTGGCAGTTTTTCAATACAAGGTGTATGTATCCAAAGAAGAAACGTTATTTTTTTTTATAAAATAAGGGGTCAAACGAGATGGAAAGCAACTACCGTCGCCCATGGACACTCGCCACAATCACAAGAGCTGCAGGTGCGTTGCCGGCCTTTAAACGATTTATAAACGACTATGACGCCCGCAACTCCGTTGTGCTATAATTCGTGTATAGCGCGGGAACCGTACATTTTTCCGGGATAAAAAGTATCCTATGTCCTTTCCCGGGACTCCAAGTATCGCCATACCAAATTTCAGTAAAATCGGTTCAGCGGTTTGTGCGTGAAGAGGTGACAGACAGACAGACAGACAGACAGACAGACAAACGGACAGACAGACACAAATTATAATACATATATATTATAATTGTATATAGTATAGAAGAGTGTTAATACCTTCTATTTTTTTTTTTATGAAATAAGGGGGCAAACGAGCAAACGGGTCACCTGATGGAAAGCAACTTCCGTCGCCCATGGACACTCGCAGCATCAGAAGAGCTGCAGGTGCGTTGCCGGCCTTTTAGAGGGAATAGGGTAATAAAGGAGGGTAGGGATGGAAGGGAAGGGAAGGGAATAGGAGAGGGTAGGGAAGGGAATAGGGTAGGGGTTAGGGGATTGGGCCTCCGGTAAACTCACTCACTCGGCGAAACACAGCGCAGGCGCTGTTTCACGCCGGTTTTCTGTGAGAACGTGGTATTTCTCCGGTCGAGCCGGCTCATTCGTGCCGAAGCATGGCTCTCCCACGTTTTAGTTACCCGCGTAAAGTGTAAGTTAAAAAGTTGGCAACACCCTATAGATGCTATCTTTTTGTGAGAAGTTCCTAATGGCCTTCAAAATTTTATCATACGGGGCCCGCCAATACACACTACGCTTCTGCGTAGAAGACAAAGGTTATAATAATATAATAATAATATAATATCTAATATATCTATGGACGCTTCACACCACGTCAGTCTGGCCCCGTGCTAAGTACCTGAAGGACTTGTGTTACAGGTACCAGATAACGGAAATATATTTAATACTTTTATTTATACTATAGATACATAAATTTAAGATTTTCATTATATCATACACATATTTAATACACATCCAGACCCGGTTACATTGAAAACTTTTTGTTCCGTCGGCGGGATTCGAACCCGCGACCCCCAGCTTAAGCTGCCACACACTCAACCAATTGAGCCACAGAGGTCGTCAATTACCGGACCCAGAGGACTCAGAGGTTATTTTTTTTTTTGAGGCCCCTACTATGGGACCTCTTGTTCCCCCTTCCGAAGGGAAGAGACAATTCTTCAGAGGTTATATTACCGGACCCAGCTTCAATCAAATATTTCTGAGACCCATAATAAATAATAATGATTAATGACCTTGTGGTCACTACTCAGTACCTACTTACTACTATCCTCACGTTGTTCATATCACGTGACTACTACGCAGGAAGTGGTGAATAGAATAGAAAATACCAAACTGGTTCGACGGGAGTCTGTCTGAGGTATCAGGCAGGGCTGCCAATGCTGCCATCATTTAAACTGCCGTCTCCGGTCAAGCACAACAAAAATCCGAATTTGGCCGAAATGTGGTTATTTGCCCAGACATCCCTTAAAAAGTATAATATACGAGTCTTGCCAATTTTAGCTAAAACAATAATATCATTCTTTTCCAACAAAATTTTGTAAAATCTAGTTAACTCAGGTCCTAGAAATCGTACTTGATTTGGATCAAAGAAGAATGAAAGTGAGTAATTGCTGAATGACTCAAAGTTTTCTCAGCAAAAGTGTCCAGATTTCACCCGGTCACTTTTTTTTTTTTTATGAAATAAGGGGGCAAACGAGCAAACGGGTCACCTGATGGAAAGCAACTTCCGTCGCCCATGGACACTCGCAGCATCAGAAGAGCTGCAAGTGCGTTGCCGGCCTTTTAAGAGGGAATAGGGTAATAGGGGAGGGTAGGGAAGGGAAGGGAAGGGAATAGTTGAGGGTAGGGAAGGGAATAGGGTAGGGGTTAGGGGATTGGGCCTCCGGTAAACTCACTCACTCGGCGAAACACAGCGCAAGCGCTGTTTCACGCCGGTTTTCTGTGAGAACGTGGTATTTATCCGGTCGAGCCGGCCCATTCGTGCCGAAGCATGGCTCTCCCACGTATAATATACACTTTTCGAAAACCCGGCCGGACGCTCCCCGGACACCCTTCGAACTCGGACAAATCCGAGGAAATCCGAACAAATGGCAGCCCTAGCCCGAGGCCAAAGTTTTGGCAACAAATTAAAAAACAAGGCCACGAACATTGATAAGTTGGCCAGCTGGTTTTAAAGAATTCCTAATAGAGACGAAAAGGAGCTGTGTAATTTGCTATATTATGCAAATTAATTTTTACTAGATGACACCCGCTACTCCGTTGCGCCTTAATTACCGCACGGGAACCGTACATTTTTCCGGGATAAAAAAAGTATCCTTCGTCCTTTCCCAGGGCTCAAAGTATCTCCATACCTTTCAGCAAAATCGGTTCAGCGGCTTGGGCGTGACGAGGTGACAGACAGATGAACTGACAGACATACTTTTGTCTAGACTCTATAGCAGTGGTCCCCAACATTTTTTTCATGCGGGCCACAAACATGTTTCGGTCTTGGTGTCGCGGGCCGCAACAAAATTTTTTTAGGGTTAAAAAGTAACATTTTTCAAATTAACGATTTAAAAGTGGAAAAATTTTCACAGACTATCACGACTCACGAGTCACGACGACTTTACATTATTTTGTCGGAGGGTGTGAATTTCAAAATGGTAAACATCACACGGGCCACAAATAAAGCCCCGGTGGGCCGCATCGGGCCGCGAGTTGGGGATAGCGGCCATTAGCGGCTCTAAAGGAAACTTTGACGATAATTTATGGTGTATTAAATGGTTGCCTATAATAAAATAAAGAGGAAAGGTTTGTTTGCATTAAACTACTAAGCCAGCTATTTGTCGTCGAAAATGTACGAAAGGTTTTCTTTAGTAGATTTTCCACGATTTTGAACGAAATTGTAACTTTCATGAGATAGAGTGGGATTTTATACGTGGGAGAGCCATGCTTCGGCACGAATGGGCCGGCTCGACCGGATAAATACCACGTTCTCACAGAAAACCGGCCTGAAACAGCGCTTGCGCTGTGTTTCGCCGAGTGAGTGAGTTTACCGGAGGCCCAATCCCCTAACCCCTACCCTATTCCCTTCCCTACCCTCAACTATTCCCTTCCCTTCCCTCCCCTATTACCCTATTCCCTCTTAAAAGGCCGGCAACGCACTTGCAGCTCTTCTGATGCTGCGAGTGTCCATGGGCGACGGAAGTTGCTTTCCATCAGGTGACCCGTTTGCTCGTTTGCCCCCTTATATCATAAAAAAAAAAGAGTATAGACTTTAGCAGTATATAAATAAGTCTATGCTTTAGATGTTAATAACTAGTAGTAGTTGGTTTATATATTGCAAAGCAAATACTTGATTTTATTTTTATCGCAATATTTGCACTACTTTAGAGTTTTACGAGATTCTTATTTATATCATAACCTACCTCAAGCGAAATCTCCTTATCTAAATTAAAGACGTGAGTGGAAGAACCACATAACTAAAATTTTATAACATTAGGATGAAGGATAATTTTCCCGACCCTAATTTATACAAAAAAGGCATCTTTTTTAACTTACCTACTTCTTTCACTCATGTCGTCAATTATCTTTAACATGCTACGTACGTTTATTGTCAATTTAACTGTTATAAAAGATAATTAATCGTTGTTTAAATATCATATTCTCTTAATATTATGTTCTTTCTTTCTTCTCTTATAATATTATGTTCTTTGTATGAGTAAGAGAGAAGACATAATAATTGTTATTTAGATAAACGATTAAGAGGCTTTAATTGAGTCCTAAGTCATAACTCATAAGCTCAGTAATAAAAGACTTTAATTGTTTAATTACCAACTGCAACTGTTTTGTTTGGAATCTACTATCAGACTGTATGCAGATAGAGCAATAAATGTGATATTATTATGATATTACCTAGACATTACTATAGGTTGCGATAAACTTCATCGCGCGTAAACCGTACATTTTTCCATTCTAGGATAAAACGTATCTTTTGTCCTTTCCCGGGACTCAAAGTATCTCCATACAAAATTTTAGCAGAATCGGTTCAGAGGTTTTGGCGCGAAGAGGTAACATGATGCAGATGGACAGACAGACTTTTGCAATTATATTATTAATAAGTATGGATTAAGATGTTGTAAGGGTCATGAAAGACGCGAATGACGAAGATGCTAAGCATAATATTATTATTTACTATAAACTAGCTGTCCCGGAAAACTTTGCTTTGCCATAATATGGAGTATTTCGCCTAGATAATATTATTTTAATGAAGTGACTAAATAAGTATGTCACCATGGCAAAGTCCATCGCTCCCCCGTCGCACAAACAATGGTCGCCGTCAGTCTCGAGTTGTAATAATTTACTATTATTTTTTCAACAAATGCACTTATCAATATAAAAAGTACCCAGTAGCCGATTCCCATTGAATATGCATATAAAATTTGGTAAAAATCAGTAAAGCCGTTTCGGAGGAGTACGGTAAATAACATTGTGACACGAGAATTTTATATACAAGAATCTACTAGGTAATAAATAAACCAGACTGGCTGGTTATTGGTTAATCTGGCTGGCTGGCTGGCTACTTACCTAATCTGGGGGTCTGGCTAAAATCTTAGTTTACAACTAAACTACTTACGGCCGTTCCCAATATTTGATCTATCTTTGGTTTTGTCCTAGTAAAGATAGGAATAGCTCACATTAGACATTAGAGACATATTTTATGTCAATTAACGGCCGTTCCCAATATTTGATCTATCTCTGGTTTTGCCCTACTAGAGATAGGAATAGCTCACATTAGACATTAGAGACATATATTTTATGTCAATTGTGAGCTATTCCTATCTCTAGTAGGCAAAACCAGAGATAGATCAAATATTGGGAACGGCCGTAAATGTTAGCTGCGATCGGTTGTATGTCAAACCAGAGATAGATTGAATATTGGGAACGGCCGTAAGTAGTTTAGTTGTCAACTAAGATTTTAGTTTTACTTGTTATTGTTTGAGCCAGACTATCTAATCATCAAACATGAAAATACTAAGCTATTATAGAGAGCTATAATTATACTAATTATAATAATATACATATAAATTATTAGTGTTATAAAATTTTGTGACACATATTTTATGGTGGTAACTGGAACTGTATTAGACAAGTAAAAAAGCGATAACAATATTTTTGTAACCTAGGTAAATTCGCCCGTTATATTAGAACTTGAACGTTAGAGCAAATTAATCTGAATTCCTCATTATCTATTGAATTCCTCACTATCTATATTTTTACTAGTAATAATAGCTCCCACACCTTTTTTGGTGACGGTGGCCAGTTTCATTGAAACCAGGCCAGCTACGCAGGAGTAATTTTATAGTGTCCAAGTAGGTATGTGCGCAGTACACAAGAGCACTCTCTATTCCTTTACTCTCCAAACCCAGTGGGACGGTAGATTGACACGACTGGTGAGAGATCAGGCGCAGGACCGACTTTTTACATGCCTATCCGACGCATGGATCATCTTACTTGTCAGACAATCAGGTGATCAACCTGCTATGTCCTAACCAAACTTGGAAATGACATGTTTCCAACGCGGGAATCGAACCCACGACCTCCGAGTCAATAGCCGTGCTCTATACCACTAGACCACGGAGGCGTTATATATTTTTACAAGCAGCTGACCCGGCAAACGTTGTTTTGCCAGGCTATTCTATATTGATCAAAGTCGACGAAAGAGATTGGCGCAGCATTTCGTAGAGCGCTACGCGGCCTCTACAACGTGCAAGCGCAGTACACAAGATATATTTTATCGTAACCATAAAACTATTATGCAGTTCATTGTGTGCATATTTTTTTTATGAATATAAGGGGGCAAACGAGCAAACGGGTTACCCGATGGAAAGCAACTTCCGTCGCCCATGGACACTCGCAGCATCGAAGAGCTGCAGGTGCGTTGCCGGCCTTTTAAGAGGGAATAGGGTAATAGGGGAGGGTAGGGAAGGGAAGGGAATAGGGGAGGGTAAGGAAAGGAATAGGGTAGGGGATTGGGCCTCCGGTAAACTCACTCACTCAAGCGCAAGCGCTGTTTCACGCCGGTTTTCTGTGAGAACGTGGAATTTCTCCGGTCGAGCCGGCCCATTCGTGCCGAAGCATGGCTCTCCCACGTATCTCCCACCAATAATTTACTACTACTACAGAATCGGCTACTGCCACTTTTTATATCGAAAAGTGCATTTGTTGATAATACTTAATTATCACATCTCGAGACCGACGGTGACCATTGTTTGTGCGACGGGATAGCGATGGATGTTGCCATGGTGCCATACCTATTTAGTCACTTCAATAAAATAATATGGGCGAAATACTTTATATGGCAAAATTAAGTACCCATAAGTAAATGAAAATATAATCAGCCAAGTGCGAGTTGGACTCGCGCACGAAGGGTTCCGTATCACAATAGAGCAAGAATGGGCTGAAAATTGTGTTTTTTGTATGGGAGCCCCCTTAATTAATTCATTTATTTAAATTTTATTATTAATTATTAAATAACAAATAAAACTGAGTATCTCTTGAGTATTTCGAGTGCCTATGTATTGCCTTTATTGATATATCGAGTAAAAAATTGCAGAAAAATCAAGTTTCTTGTGTAGGAGCCAACCTTAACTATTTAATTTATTTTTAGTACTTATTTGTTCTTATAGCGGCAACAGATATATACACAATCTGTGAAAATTTCAGAAGTCTAGCTATAGCGGTTCTTGAGTTACAGCCTAAAGACATACAGACACACATACAGACATCGAAGTCTTAGTAATAGGGTCCCGTTTTTACCCTTTGGGTACGGAACCCTAAAAATGAATAATTATGAAATCGACAATTTAGGGTTAGTAACTCAATATTAAAGTTAAAAAAAAAAGTTAAAAAAATACCTGTGATTGACATCCTCGGCCACAAAAATATAATTTAGTTGCAACATAGCAACCATCACTAGTGGTAAACATATTAGGAAGTACTGTAGAAATTGAAATCTACCGAACTTTTGTAGGTCCTCAAAAGAACTTTTTGGATTTTCGGGGTTATTCATACGATATTTTCTCACTGATTTTTGCATAGTTTTTTTTACAAATATTTTAGATGAAAGAAGGCGCGAACGCTCTAAAATAGAATGAAATAAAGACTCCGCGCTTCACAAACGTGTGTCACTATTAAACTGAGAGCGAGTCTTCGGCGGACTAAGCAGTAAAAGTAGCAAACTCCATATTATTATATTTACATTCTCCGTATTATTGTTTTGTGTATAAAAATATATTTTATAACATATTATTGTTTTGTGTATAAAAATTAGACATTAGGTATGTCCACACTGTGCCTTTTTTTGTTCATTAAGGGCATGCGTTATAGCGCAGTCAACAGCGCACGTGAGGCATGTTCGCGACGCATGTACTCTGACCACAGTGTTTGGATTTGGATACTGTCACAGTCACTTCTGTGACTCTGACAGTATCCAAAACTTTAAAAAAAATGACAATATTGGCGTTGCGTTCCTTGACGCAGTGCGCCCTGTGCGAGCTTCTATATAACTGCACTTTTGTTTTTTAACCGACTTCCAAAAAGGAGGAGGTTATATGTTCGGCTGTGGATATTTTTTTAATACATTGGGAAACATCTCTGGGGCGCAGTGGAAACTTATCGGGAGCAATTTCAAAAATAAGGATCTGTCTGGTCTGGCCATTCTTGCGCCCCCCAGAGTGTACGCCCTGTGCCTGGGCTGTGGTGGGGCCCGGTGGCACCGCCCTATTAACGGCACTACCTTGACGCATTTTATTATTAAATGCGCCAATATGAAAGTGAGTGATGACGAAAATTAAAGATGAAAGTGCACAGTGTGGACATAGCTTATAATAGGTAATTATTATAATATTATGTAGTAGGCACGTACAGTCGGCAGCAACACCGCGAATTTATTTTTCATGAAATTAAGAAAATAAAAAACTGAAGTAGATAAACCTAACCGATGCAGCGATGCCATGGATTCACACTCAGATAGACTCGTCAAACTTATACCGACCGTCATTTTGGTCGGAACTCGGGAGTTAAAATCATGTAAATTGATTCTTATGGTTTATTATTTAGCGGAACCACAAAACTCAACAATATCTAGCATTAAATGTTCACTAAAAACCTTTATTATCACTTTTATTACATAAAATATGCAGACCGACTCCTTTGAGTTCTACTAAGTAGGACATAACATTACACGCTTTTGACGCTTATACACCGATATAAGGCTCTCTCCATTATATAGTACCTCAATGGTGTCAAACTTCTTCCCGCAAATTTTATACACAACTTTTTTTTCCTTAGGCACTCGGCTATTTGACCATGGCCATGGTCGAAAGTTTGAGTAAAGCGTTTAGACTGCTGTCTACCACTTTACTGAATTGACCGACTTGACTTCTTGACTGCATTGACTTTTATTAATTCGACTTCGACTAGACTTTGGACTTGACGAGAAAGAAAAACGACGCTGAAAATTGTTTACAAGTAACAAGAGTCAAGATCACCAAGATATTGACACTGCCCAGTGGCCATGGTTATGTTATAGCCGTAGTGCCTTCAATCTTCATAAAAAAAATGTCAGTTGTCACTTGTCAAATCAAATGTCATTTTCATTTTTCAGTGACAGTTGCAACTTGCAGCACGGCAAAATTCTCAAAATTATTCGCGTTTTTTGTGAGATTTCCGCAGAATACATCGATAACCTAAAATAATAGCAAAATCGTTAATTGTAGGCCAAAAACTTGTATTTAAATAAATAAAAAAATATCCCGTGTAATTATACGACATGGAAGGCATAGAAGTTCGCATTGCGAATAACAAAAAGGTGACATTCTTACCTAATTAAATATTAAAAGCCAGGTTAGCGGAACAATAACACATTGTAAATACGTTTCCAGGGCAAAGGATTGTTTGCGACGAAACAGTTTAAAAGAGGAGATGTGATTCTCGAAGAGAATCCACTGGTTTCTTGTCAGTTCGCATGGAACGCCGCTTACAGATATTTAGCTTGCGATCATTGCATGCGGTAAGTTAAAAAAAATATATATAATTTATTAGCTATTGCCGCGGCATCCCTACAGATAAATTGGGCTAAAGACTATACCTTTGTAATCTGTAGTCTTAACATAATACAGTGGCTCGGCCAGCTTGAATGCATTATTTCCACGAAACACAGTCATCACTAGTAGGCCTAGCTCTCGACCTGTTGGTAGGCATCATTGTATGCTGATGTTCAAAAAGATTAAAGTGCATTACCAAATTAGAATTGATAATCCAGCTATTTGATCACGTGCGGAATCCAGTTTGTCGACATGATAGGGGTTTATAATATTATGTCAATATTCTATACTACCTAATGTTAATTTTTCTGTAATATAAAATATCCTGTCCTTGCCCAGAATAGGTTCAGCAGTATGAACATACAATTTCTTCAGACAGACTTGCTACGTTGTTAAATCTTATAAAAAATATCTTCATTTTAATTCTTTTAAAAATATTCTACACATCATTTTTCATTACAGGCCACTGGAAACTCCGGAACAAAATGTGAGGCGTCTATCTAACAAGCAGGACATAGTTCTGCCACACTCAAACTGTTTCGAGTCCGACCTACTCAACATTACTAGCTGTAATCAGTGCGGGATACTGTACTGCTCAGAGGAGTGCAAGGAAATTTCCTACGCTACTTATCACAGAACACTGTGTTACATTCAGAGTGAAGCACAGCATCCAATTAATGTGCTGCTAGAGACTTGGAAGTAAGCTGTATTGCATTTTCTATTTAACATTACATTATGTTATATTCAACTCCACTCTATAAAAGTTTGTTTATTTCCCAAGAACATCACATTTTGCCACGATAAAACTATATTTTGTTTTTCCCCGGCCCTTAAGTATATCCATAGCAAAAAGTCAAAGTCAAACATACAGACACTTCAACATTATAAGTAATAAGGTTTATAAATACACATTTGTAGTTAATTTTTAAAGTTTGCCTGTATTAAAATAAGATTATTTTAAACAAGCACTTTTTTAATTATAAACAATATAACAAAATTTTCAGACAAATTCACTATCCACCGGAGACAGCAAATGTTATGCTGCTTGTGAGAATACTTGCATTCATCAAACAGCATTCCGACCCAGAAGCTGCAGTAGCGACGGTAAAACAGTTCTATCATCGTACTGTCAATGAAGACGCTGAGTTGGTACACAAACTGCTGGGAGAAGAGTTCAACAGTCAAATAAATACATTGAGAGAAATGACCGCTAATGTTATAAACGGAGAGTATGTTGATGAGGTGAGGTTATTGATTTTATTACCAATCATGGTAGGAAGGAGATAATCCTTCCTATTAAACACAAAGTAGCATGATAACTGATAATTATATATTACATAATATATAATGTTGCCCATTAAAGGAATGAGCACACTGAGACGGGCCGTGCCGGGGCTCAGCGTGCCGGGGCTCATCGCAAAAATTCGCCTCCATACAATTTGGATGGAAGTGGATGCGCGTATCGCACACTGTCTCGGGGCGCAGCGGATTTCCGCTTCCATAGAAATTGTATGGAGGCAGATTTTTGCGATGAGCCCCGGCACGGCCCGTCTCAGTGTGCTCACTTCTTAAATATTAAATCATTAATGAATAGTTACAGATCTTTTTAATTCCAAAATTGCCGATGCCTTATTTATTATTACATAAACAATTTTAAGGCTCTTAAGTATACTATCTAAAGAATAGAATGTTGATGAAAATTTTTATTCCAAACGTATTTTAGTAACTATTTTTTTATTAAAAACTATTTCAGTTCCTAACACCAGAGGGTTTTTGTTCCCTCATGGCGCTGGTGGGCACAAACGGTCAAGGCATTGGCACCAGCCCCTTGTCCCTGTGGGTCAACTCGGTGACGGAGCAGACCATGTCTGATGATGAACGGCAACAGCTTGACCTGTTTATTGACAAGCTGTACCAGTATATTGAAGAAGGTTTTTTATTTTATTGGTTATTAGGATAAGACCCTTTATTTTTTGGCCATTTTAAAAGAAGGTAAATAAATAATTTTTTGAGTTCACAAAAAGTGATTTTGACATCAAAAAAAAAACTGACCTTAAAGAGTAGTTCAGTATTGACTTATATAACATTTATATTTCAGAATCTGGCCAATTCCTCAACACAGAGGGTTCTGGACTCTTCAAGCTGCAGAGCGCGTGCAACCACAGCTGCCAACCGAATGCCGAGTCCGCCTTCCCCTATGGCAACCACAGGATACAGCTACGGGCGTTGAGGAGCATCATGCCAGGGGATGAGATATGCATCAGCTACTTGGATGAGTGCGCGCTGCAACGGTCGAGGCATTCTAGGCAAAAGGTATACTGCAAATTTATGATATTTATATTGTGAATATTAAACTATCAGAGAAAAAACTTTAGAGGTGTCAAGCAGGGATTGAATAACCGAAAAATATCGGTAAAAAAGGTTAACGGTATGACGTCATACCTTTAAATTACGATAGCCTTAAATAACGGTACCGCTATTTTTCGGTATTGCAAAATTACGGTACCAATATTTTTTTTCGATACCTAAACCTGTAAAATAAAGGTATAGTGCGGAACGGCAACATCGCAATTCGCAAGCGAGCCGGACTGCGCGGTGCGGCGCGGCGTTGTCAACAAACAACCGATGTTTTTAAAAACCTATAGACTGACTTCTATTCTGCCTGCCGCGCCGCGTAGGTTGTCAATAATTTGCGTGTGTACTTTGTTAAAAGAACGAGTAGACCAAGATGGATAAAAGTAAGTAAATACTTTTTTATTATTAATGATTACATTAGTGTCATCACTAGGTAGGGAGGGGGGGGGGGGGGGGTCCGAGATTGTTTTTAAAGAGGGTCGCAGACTGTTGAAAGAAAAATTAATACAAATTACAAACTACATATAGGTACAAAAGATTCGGTTTTTGAACGAACCTTTTGTATCGAACGTCGAAAAAATCGTGACGGGATCACAAGACTTTTTACTTAACTTTTTGGCTTTTTCGTTGCGACATAAAAAAAGTTGAGAAATGATGATCTACAGTTAATCTTTGTTCGTTTATTTATACGAACATACGAACTTAAGTGTATATGTCACCATACAATTGTAAAAACCGTTAAATTGTAAAATAACTAACGAGATTGTAAAAATATGTCGAAAGATTCATGTTATACATAATATACATATTTATAATCTAACGTAAAATAATGTGTTAAAATAATAAATTATAGGCAGCTTATTCGCGTCCGAAGTCTATCAACATTTTACAATTTCACTAGTTGTATAATAATCTAAAGGTTTTTACAATTTTACGGTGACATATATAAACTTACTTTAAATTTGATACCAGCCAACTTGAGCGTGAGTTTTAATTTTTACCCGAATTTTTTTTTTCAGAATCAGCAATAAAACGTCATCACTCGCCAGACATTTTAGGGGATTCGGAGCGACCACTGTCCCCCTCCGTTCTCCATCCTAAAATAGCTAAACATTTGGAATACAACACCAAAAAACATGAACCTGAATGTTACCACTGCGTAGCAATCAAACAAGAAGAAAAGGACCAAAGAAATGACATTTTTAGCTTACTTATAAAAGAAGAAATGAAAAATATAGAACTTTGTATGAGAACTCGTGTGTATTCAAGAATCTTTGTATTTCTACATTCCTTGGAAGGGAAGCACAACAAAAACGTTCCATTGACTGACTCTGAAGTAGATGGTTAAGAAATGGTGCCTACATACTACATAATTTTGTTAAACTAATACTAAAATAACTACTATTAATTAAAATGCTGACTGATTATGAAATAATAATAAACAAATTCTGTAACAATGTTTTATTTTAATCGATCACAATAATACAAAAATCAAAACACCAAGTATTTTCTTTAAATTGTGATTTTTATACGATTAAGGCGAGGCCTACTTTTTAATTTCCCGTCACCTAGTCGGAGTTCGATTACGAAGTGGAAAAAAAAATGGGATAAAGTACACAATTCTTGACACGTCATGAACCGTATACGTGTATATATATATATATATATATATATATATATATATATATATATATATATATATATATATATATATATATATATATATATATATATATATATATATATATATATATCATATGTAAAATAACTAACGAGATTGTAAAAATATGTCGAAATATTTATAACTATATATTTATAATGTAACGAAAAAAATGTGTTAAATTAGGCAGAATATTCGCGTCCAAAGTCTATCAACATTTTACAATTTTACTAGTTTTATTACAATCTAACGGTTTTTACAATTTTACGGTTACATATATATGAAATATAAGTAAAACAATCATAAAATCTCCTCTAAAAAATTACACAATCTTCTAAAACGTAAATTTATATGCAGTACCATAAGTATATATTTTTTTTGTTAAATAATTTATGTATTTATTTATTTATTTTTTATGAATTAATCTTGTTGCGAAGAAGATCACAAAATCGGTAAAATATTTTCTAGTGTTCATTTATTATTTCTTATTACTAAGATATCCTCGACAATATTTTCGTTTAAATTGTAACGTAAATTATTCATCACATATTTTAAAGAAGAAAAAAGGCGCTCCACGCTCACCTGCGTGGCTGGCACTCCTAACACCACCTTCGATAAAAGATATAGTTGAGGCTCCAACAAAGCTTTCTTATGCCAAAATGATAATATATTTTCATTTGGTGGTAGACGGGTATGGTTGGAAAAATTTTGTAATAGATTTACGCATGTAAGTTGCAACTACCCCGGATTGTTCAAGTCTTTACATGATAAGTTTCGAGCTGGCAACCGCGCCGCCGCCGCGCCCGCGCCGCCCGTTGCGTACTCTGTATTTTTTCGGTACCGAAATGATTTTGGTTGGGGTACCAATATAATAAAGGTATAACGATACCATAAAAAAATTAAGGTATGATTTCATTATTTAGCGGTACCGGTACGGTAAATCGCTACCGTTTTGGCTCAACCTTTAAATCAAAGCGGTATCGTAATGTAATACCGGTATAATACCGGTATTACTGTACCGCTTTCAATCCCTGGTGTCAAGGGACACCCGAATGGAACGAAGTTATTCAAAAAACCTATACATACATAATATTATACTCAAAAAATTATTACAAAAACGCCATCTACTGACGCCCAGGAATACTAACAACGCGTCGCTGTTTATTCTCAAAAATCTAGTTGACGCACAGGAATACTCTGCCCATAACATGCAGGTACTAATAAAAAGTGTCGTTACAACCTTTTCAGTCTAGCCCAAGGCGCAACGCGCGATAAGGAACTACGTTCCAATAATTCGTAGACAGATGGCGAACCTACGTCATTTGTCGGGCTATATCAATTCAATGTGAGTTGGCTGGGTTTGACATAACGCGACCAAATAATATTATAACGGATGGACGCCTGCCATCCAAAATTATGCATACGAAAATCTGTTTTTCAGTCTGTCGTTATTTCGGCCTGTTGATCTGACTGTTAGCTACTTCTTTACGCCTAAAACCTAGTGGAATCGATAGAGTAGAGTATTTTTTATCCCAGAAAATTGTAATGCTACCGCGCGATGTATATCCGAGGAAATTGATTTCTAGGCAGTTGACAGACCAACGTTATTTGGCCGGATCGGTGATCTGTGGCTGGGTTTGACATAACGCGACCCAACTACGTAGGTCCCCCATCTGCCTAGGAATCAACTTCTCTTACAAATTTTGGTGCAATAAAGTTTGCAAGAAGCATTTCCAGCATTATTTATAAATATTCTCAGCCAACATAATATTTGAAGGGTCCACTGCAATCATGATGAATGTCCAAAAAAATTTAAAATCTTAATGATTAATGCCATTCGGTCACTTGAAATAATATCTTTAAAATGTATTTACAAAATTAGCAATATCGCTTATAGTTCCGTGATAAATATGTTTTTTATATTTCGGCTACACAGCTAAAACGCTCAACGTCACAGGCGTTTCCTTTAAAATAATCTTTACCGTTTCATTTCGTTTTACCATTCTAAATTTAAAAACTCAATTATCTTAAAACTAACAACTAAGGACATTCATCTTTATTGCAGTGGACCCTTCATATTTTGTAAATTAAGTTACATGTTCACTAGATGCAATGATTACTAGATGGCGATTTGTACAAACTACAATCCTTACAAAGTAAACATTAACGTTAGTCCTTCACACTAGATGGCGCTCCCGATTTTATTTGTAACTTGACGCCCGCAACTATGTCGCGCCAAAATTCGTATATTTCGCGGGGACCGTACATTTTTTCGTGATAAAAAGTATGCTATGTCGTTTCCCGGGACTTAAAGTGTCTCCATACGAAATTTTAGCAAAATCGGTTCAGCGGTTTAGGCATGAAGTGGTAACAGACAGACAGATAGACACACTTTCACATTTATAATATTTTTCATTTATGATTTCCAGGAGCTTGCAGAGAACTACCTGTTCATTTGCTGGTGTGACCGCTGCATCTCCCAGCGCCAGGATCCCGAGTGCACCAGCGAGGAGGAGATGAGCGATGAAGAGATCGATGCTGATGACTGATGCTCCAACCTGCTCGCTCTGTGCCTGCTCGGACTATAACCTGGCGGGCAAGTGTCGGGTAGAAGTGTTTAGTGGACAAGTGTGGAAGTTGACAAGTGCGGTTATAGTTAACAAGTGTGGTTATAGTTGACAAGGTGTAAGGCTATAATAGTGAGCAAGGTTACTTACATTGGACAAAAAATAATATATTGGCCTAAATATAGTTTTAGAGGTGAAATGCTATTGTAAAGAAAAACTGTTAAATAAAAACACAATTAAAAACCATAAAAATGTTCAACATTAGAATATTTATTTCTAATGGCCTTAACTACCTAGGGTGGTAGATATGTTGAATGTTAGGGCAGAAACTGAACTAAGAGACACAGAGTAAGTGAGCATATAAAGCATGGAGCTATATGGCTGTCAGGCAGCATACTAATACTATTCTCCACCTCAATTCGTGATGTAAACCAATCTTAATTCTCATCTAAATTAAAATGCCAATTGAAAATGCATTCCTTTCGTTGCACGATTGAGTGTGACACTTAAAATTCATGGTATCATAGCATTTTGAGCATTGTTTACATTTGGATTCAAATGTATTGAAACACAGAATATATAGTTGATGAGTAATACCCAGAGTATTAAGGTATTACTACCACCACAACGAATACCTAACTTGGTCTCTGGTAATACTAAAAATAAAAATTTCAAAGTATAATTTGCAAATAAACTTAAAACTAGATCTTCTTTGCTGTCAGTGCATATAATGTATATACTCCATGTTTTAAAGATGTGTATGTTGATTGTTGTTATAGATTGTATAATGTAAAGATGTTGATTCTATGTGGATACTTGTGTAGTCAACTCGAGCGTAAGGTCTTGTAAATATGATATTCGTAATAAGAACAGAACGGCCTAATTATAGAATTTGTAGGCTATGCGGAGAATGTTGCAGTTGCTACATATTTTGCACATCTTTTAAGTAAAGCGCATCTCACACAGCAAAGATAATATGTTAAGGTATATTACTTGCTACACTTTTTTATTAGCCATTAAAAAGGTGAAAAAAATATAGTAAAAGTATTTGAGAACATTTTTCTATTATTGCACAAGTATTTTATGGTAAATATTACTGTATCTTTGTCATGTATGATGCGCTTTGCCGTTTATATGTGTTTATTATTATGCCTTGTGACAATTTGTAACAAATTGAATACCTATGAGAGTAGTCAATTACGAATTAAAAATTGTATGAAAAAAAATATTGAAATATTATCGTCCAATGTTTATTAAAGTGTATACGCTATTTATCATGGGTAAAGCCGATAATATGTTTGCAACATACAGGGTGTAGGTTTAATCCCGTTATCCAATTGCCCGGATCGGCAATTTGTATGGGTATGAAGACGGCATTTTTTTCGAGTTCCCAGCATTGTGCTCATAGAAAAAGTTGTTCATTTTGACGGGCTCATTTGATGGTTTTAATGATAACGGTGTTAACCCTAACAACTTGTATAGGAATGGACTGAAGCATGTTAATATCTAACTTGAGCAAAGAAAATTTATGTTTTGCTTCACTATTTTTGTTATGAATCTTGCTAAAGTTAAAGGTGTTCTCCTTGGAATATGCACAAAACTTGTTTTTGTAATTACTGCAGCGATGTTTATGTACGAAAGTAACGAAACTTATATGCATGTTTTTTTTTAAATAGACATATTTTCATTACCAAATTATATATGTATATTTTACTTTTGTTCCAATAAAACATTATAATTTATCTTTGTTTATCATTTTAGTTTACCGCCATACCTAAAGTTGAAATCATACATCATTTTTTTTCCTTTTTCGTTTGGTATTTTTTACTTCAAGTGCCGTGTCTGAGATCAAAATGAAACATTAGTTCAGAAAGTACCAATTCAAAGAAAAAAAAAAATTACATTTTGAATGAATTTTCACTCGAAAGCCAAAATATATTATCATAACCGCTCTAGGTACTAGTGAAACTTATTTCAGTATTATAATATTATATACTTAATTATTATTATGTAAAAATTAAAATGCAACGTTAAAATCTAGTATAAAGACAAATAATAATTATTATGTAGAATCATGTAGAATGTAGATAGTCAATAAAGGAGATTTTTCGTCAATTCACTAATTTATTCCATCTCGGTTACGCTCTTGTACTTATATATATTATGAAAATGTAATTATTGTATTAGACAGTTCACAGTAATTGTTCAACTACTTACATAATATTATAACTCATTGGCGGTTTTGGTTTGGATTGAAATGCTGATTTGGTTGGATTGAACGTTGGATTAATAAATTTAGAATAACAATACAAATTTTATTTTGAATTTTTTTTTTCATTTTGTAAAATGTAAAAGTGCCATCTCCCGAACAATACAAAAAGTAATAATCAAGTAATAACATAGAATAAGAACGTGTAATAATAGTATTTTCTGATTGTCATAATAGATGGCCGTATATTACGATAGTAGAGTTTAGTTAAAAAATAATATATTACTTAAAACCTATTACAACTAGCTCCGTGCTTATAGTAGTAAGTAATGAACATGTTCTAGTTTTCTAATTACATATTATTATTATTTGAGAATGTACAGGGTTACAACGGACGCGTCCATGGATATTGTAATATACAAGTAAGATTAGATCCAATCAGGATCCAATACACAATGAGTGAATATTCTGAATATACTTACTTAATTTAAAAATAATTAAAATTAATGTAGGTAGGTAAGTACCTAGTACAAAGTCGGTTGCGAAATCTGAATACATCAAATAATTTAATGATTAATGATGTACATTTTGTAAATTAACCGCAAATTTTTCAAAATTAATGTAAGGTACAGCTCGGGCACAGAACACACTAGAAATGCAATCGTTAAACGGCCGTTCCCAATATTTGATCTATCTCTGGTTTTGCCCTACTAGAGATAGGAATAGCTCACAATTGACATAAAATATATGTCTCTAATGTCTAATGTGAGCTATTCCTATCTCTAGTAGGGCAAAACCAGAGATAGATCAAATATTGGGAACGGCCATAAGGCTGCGTTTCCACTGAAGCGGAGCGGAGAGGAGCTTAGCGGTGCCGAATTGACCAATCACCATGCTCGAAATCTTCGCTGTCATTCCGCTGGAATAGCACGATTGGTCAATTCGGGCACCGCTAAGCTCCGCTCCGCTTCAGTGGAAACGCAGCCTTATTCGTGGATGAAATTTACTCACTTAACTACAGCTAGATTTTGTTCTCAAGTAGGCAATGGCGTGACAGTTATGTTATCGAGAGAAATCTGAGACATATCTAAATACCTATCTATAGGTTAAAGACAAAATAATATATTTCTAAATTTTCTGTGACCGGGCTATAGAATATAATATTAAATCCCGTATCGTGCACTTATATTTAAGTACTGTATCGTGTGTATAAATTCAAACAACGATTTACAACTTTAAGGGTAACATGAATATTGGCCTAAAGTTGTATTGTAAAATTGTTACTTATTTTGAAATTTGGCTAAAATTTAAAATATTTTGTGTTTGTAAAGTTCATATTATTTTATTGTGGCATGATATTTTGTTGTGTGTAAAGTTATGTACCTACTTACATGCAGGCGCGGTCGCAGCCTGAAGTTTTGGAGGGGGTCACTCACTAGTTACTACACAAAAAAATTATTGCTGTTATAGGATAACTTTTCAATTTGACCTTAGATTTAAGGGGGGGGGGGGGTACCCCTTTTCGGACCGCACCTGTGCATAATGGTATGAAAATGTAAGTCGATAAGTACTTAGATAAACGGCATAAAATGTGAAGTAATAAGAGGTTAAAATATTATGCAAATTAAAATATTGACTCCGCCAGAACCGTCAAGTAGCCTGTACCTACTCACTATATTAAAGTCACTACTCACTAGTAGAGAACCTTTACTAGTGTTTACTCTTAACGGCCGTTCCCAATATTCAATCTATCTCTGGTTTGACATACAACCGATCGCAGCTAACATTGAATGGACATAAAATATATGTCTCTAATGTCTAATGTGAGCTATTCCTATCTCTAGTAGGGCAAAACCAGAGATAGATCAAATATTGGGAACGGCCGTTAGTCCGCCGAGAGCCATGCTTTCTGTTTCATTAGTAGACAGGACGACTTGCTGATTGCTATGATGTCAAAGTTTAACTGTAACAAAAAAAATGACAGTCAAAATATAAACTAACATGCATACAGCATAATTTTCTTTTACTTTATTATATGACGACCTCCGTGGCTCAGTGGTGAGCGCGTCGGTAGCTCAAGCCGGAGGTCGCGGGTTCGAATCCCGCCGACGGAACAAAAAGTTTTCAATGTTCCGGGTCTGGATGTATATTAAATATGTGTATGATATAATAAAAATCTTAAATATATGTATGGTATAAAAGTATTAAATATATTTCCGTTGTCTGGTACCTGTAACACAAGTCCTTTAGGTACTTAGCACGGGACCAGACTGACGTGGTGTGAAGCGTCCATAGATATTATTATTATTCATACACCTCTTGGCTCAATGCATAAATTACAAAAATTGAACAATAATTATTAAAAAATATATAAAATGTATTATGTAGGTATCTAACCAACAGATAACTCTAACTTAACTCTGTTAAATGTTATAAATTATTAATAAATTTTATTGTTACTTACTTATACCTACCTACTTTGAGTTTTTCATATACATAATATCATTGCCTAGCTATAAAACTGTACTTACTTATTATTTATGTTACCTGCTAGAAAGATAATAATAAGTAATTAATAATTAATCAGAAATGTGAAACTTTCTTTCAGATTACCATCTTAATCGTTGCCAATTAAAAATTATTCCTAGAATAGATATCTACTGTTTCGTGTAAATTATTGTAATTAAGTCTGTAATAAATATATTATTATTATTACGATATGTTTTTTATTGAACCATACAAAATACGCTTCTTTATGCAAGGCAAGCCTAACTAAGTTTAAATCTACCTATAGTTGTCACTACCAATGTTTGAATTAACCTATCACGAATGAGAAATCAGAAAACACTATAATGTTAAGCAGCTGACCATCTTTATCTTATATGTTTAAACGAGCAATTCTTGTATATAATTATATATATATATATATATATAATTGGAATCTCGAAATCGGCTCCAACGATTTTCATGAAATTTAATAGTAGTAGGGGGTTTCGGGGGCGATAAATCGATCTAGCTAGGAATCATATTTTTTTCGAAAATGTCATTTTATTCGTGTTTTATCGAATACCGAGCAAAGCTCGGTCAAATAGCTAGTTATAATAATTTAAAGTCGACACGGAGGAAGGTCTGGCCCACGCAGGCTCTTACTCTATAATAGGCTTTTAAATTTTAAATATTTAACTTAATTTTACGTAAATTTTTAAACTACATCATAATGAACCTTTCGTAAATGCACCGTCACATCAAAATCGCAAACAGTCATAACTCAGGAATGGAACATTAAGTCGCATTAAAAAATTTATTCGTTTTCCTGCTGCGGGCCTGCGGGGAATGTCTTTGATCTGAAAGAAGATGGCCGAACTCCAGAAGTCTTCATGATGGGGGAAAAATAATTTATTCAACAGATAATTCACTCTTTTGTGAACAACATGGGGTGTTGGAATCACACTGGGAATGGACCCAGTTTGTAATGGTTTATAAGTTAGCGACTTAGTATGTTTGAATGAAAAGTATTTTTATGAATTTGTTTGTATGAATCACCCTCTTTCCTATTTTCTTTTTGTATGAATCACCCTCTTTCCTATTTATGTTATAAATGCGAAAGTCTGTATGTCTGTCCGTTCCCTCTTTACGCTTAAACCACTGAAACGATTTTATAAAATTTGGTACTTATGCAGTTACCAATTCTAAATATCCAGAAAAAAGTACAGTTTCCGCTCGATAAACGTATTTTGGCGGAATCTCTTATCTGTACAGTGTTGCCGTGCGAGAATTTACTCGAGAACGGCTTCTGTACTGGGTGGTCGAAAGAAAACACTTCGTACTATTGTACTATTAGCGGGGGTCGAGATAGACGCGATTTCCGGCCAGCCTTTCTTCTACTTCCGATGTAGCGATGACCCAATAATTCCCCAATATTTTCCCCAATTCTTCTTGTCTTGCTGTTTCTTCTAGGTACGCTGGCTCGGAGCGGTCTCGTTGGCGGCCGGCCCGGCCCTATTTATTTATACTAGGTTTAAAACAATGCGCCTGACCTGCGGTCCCGTTATCGGTCCCGTTATCACCTCGCCCCCGCCAAACTTTCTTTATTTTCTCTAAATATTTACACGATTTTATACAAACTTATGCTATATTATTAGTTCTAAACACTATTATACTACATTATTTACCTATTTATTACAATAATCAAATATAAACTATTAAAACTATGAAAATTTGGTACAAAAAGGCAACTAATCTATCTCTATCTATTACATGCTACTTTGTATATGTCTATCCTACTTTAACACGGAATTTACAATGAACGATATAATTATGCTATTTTTACTATTTCAATTTAACAAAGTTATATAAAATCATACAAATTAACTATTAAAATGTAACTATTAACTATTGACTATTAAACTATTTGGTTTTGGGAACAAAAAACACATTATGAGATGGTTTATCTCACTCTTACATGAAACCTATGAATTAAATTAAAGTATTTTAAACCTATTACTATTATGAACGAACTATAAGTTAATATCTATATGTTCAACTATGTACTCTATATAATATTTTATTGTCCTATCGCAAATACACTAAACTATAAATAGTCCTTGCACAAACTAAAACCTATTTTATATTTTTGTCGTCTCGTACATATCTATTACAAAAATTCTAGTTTCTACTTCATTGGATAAGATTTTTAGAACATTAGTTTGATTCATTTCCTGTTGTATCAATCTTCAGCTCTACTAGCGTAAATACAGCTTCATCGCAAATTATTGATAAGAGGTAAGTACCTATACGTTTTTTGGGCATGAAATATAGAATACTAGCGACCCGTTCCGGCATCGCACGGGTATAAATGGCTATATTTATCACGCTAACTCATAGGAGTGAAGAAATAGAGGAAAATGTGGAAAAAACGGGGAAAATTATTTGAAAGGGCTAACTTCAACGCGCGAATCTCAGGAACTACTGGTCCGATTTGAAAAATTATTTCAGTGTTAGATAGCCCATTTATTGAGGAAGGCTTTAGGCTATATTTTATCACACTAAGACTAATAGGAGATTGTGAAAAAAACGAGGGAAATTATTTGAAAGGGCTTATCTCGCGAACTACTGGCGCATTTTATGTTATGTGGCACAGATAAGAAGTCGACTACGTGAAGGATCATAGGCTATCGATTTTAATAATTTTTTCAGTGGCTATAATATATTTTATACCCGTGCGACGCCGGGGCGGGTCGCTAGTATTTTATATTACGTTCGGTTCATCTTACATCGTTATGTAACCTGGAATTGCTTGTGTAGTAGGATTTGAGTAAATCGCTAGGTGCAAACAGTTAATCTGTGCTAGTACACAATCAGCTGAGCTATGCCTGCTCCCATCTCGTCAAATACTGGAATGGATAGGTATACTATATCTAAGGTAGAGTTTATGGTACACTCCAAGAAGAATATTAGTGAGAACCTATAAAGGTATACTTATTATATACTTAATTATTGTTATGATCCAAATATAAATTATAATATTATTATAAATTATTGTGTGGCTGTGTTTCTGGGCAACTTCATATACACTGAAAACAGCTGAGCCGGATTTTATGATTTTTTGTAAAAATATACAGCTTTTCATTGAGGAAAAATAGAGGATCACAGTTATCGCTCAATAACAATACTATATATAATATAATACTAAAACTAATAAAATTTGACGTGGGAGAGCCATGCTTCGGCACGAATGGGCCGGCTCGACCGAAGAAATACCACGTTCTCACAGAAAACCGGCGTGAAACAGCGCTTGCGCTGTGTTTCGCCGGGTGAGTGAGTTTACCGGAGGCCCAATCCCCTACCCTATTCCCTTCCCTTCTCTACTCTCTCCTATTCCCTTCCTTTTCCTTCCTTACCCTCCCCTATTACCCTGTTCCCTCTTAAAAGGCCGGCAACGCACTTGCAGTCCTTCTGATGCTGCGAGTGTCCATGGGCGACGGAAGTTGCTTTCCATCAGGTGACCCGTTTGCTCGTTTGCCCCCTTATCACATAAAAAAAAAACGAATTTCTACGCGAATGAAAAAGTTGGAAACAGCTATAGCTAAATAGGTATAATAATATAACTCACAGAAGTTACCAAGCACCTCGTTCTAAGAAAACTCTATGGAAGCAGGTGCCAAGTTAATTTCTGCATGTATTTCTTGCTTTTGTAAAAAAAACAGTTTACAGTCTTAAATAATTTATAACAAATAGTTAATAAAAAATCTTAAACACTATAATTGCGATAATATACAAAAATACAGTCTTCTATGAACAGCTTTATTTTCGGCATAAAAATAGCCAATGTGTTACATCCAGAGATTCTTTTTTGTTCACAGTTTGTTCCTAGAAAGTTTGTACTTTTGTAGCTAGACTACCTAGGAACGTGCAGCCGTTTCGTGATACTATTCCCAGAGGTTGTTTAACAGAAGCTTTTATGAAAATAGCTCCGCCTTTTTCCGTCTCCATAATACTGCAGCTATAATAGCCAGGTATTAAGTATCGTAAGTATACAATATGTAACTATTTGGTACATACCTACAGCTGGTGGACTTTTTTTTGGGTTTCGTCTATTTACCGTGTACATGATTATGTACGGTAACACCATACTTATAAAGAAGTTTTTGGTAGATCTTAAAATAAAATAATATACTGCGTTTTATTTGTTACGAGAGGACGAGGTACGAAAAAGTTGCAAAAAGTTTTGACTAAATGGTGGCTTAGATACTTGACGACATCCTACGATCTTGTCAAGTATCTTAAGTGCTGCTACCAGCAGTGCTTTCAAATCAGTCAGATTAATATTTTATTAGTACTAAAATTATTAAAAACTAGATGATCCGATACTATAAACGCCGTATAATTTTTCTTTGATATTATATAGATGGAAGATGATAAATTATAATACAATTAAACACGTTTACCTAACTAACTGTACTTTGGACGGATTAGAATTTAGATGGTCGATCGTGATTGCGCTGTAATAGGGCGCCACCACTTGATTAGTGTAGACCAGTAGCTCTACCATGAGTTTAAAGCTATAATAGTAATTTATCGATACTCGATACCGACTACGCAAATATTTAGTATGGCGATTTTAGTTCCTCAAGTGACCGCTAGAGGCGCTGTAAAATTTGCCATAAGTACCTACTAAGCATTTACGTAGTCGGTATCGAGTCGATAAATACTACAGCTTTAAGCTCATGGTAGAGCTACTGTAGGCTGGACCGACAGACGATTTAACACCGTTTTGTATAGGTATTGTGATGTTAGTATAGGCTAGTGGTCTTGAAATGACGATTTTTTCGGTTTTTCATTTTTTGTAGTATTTTTTAGTATGCCCAATCGTTCAAACCGGTTCTACTATACCGGTTTTTGCTGGCAACGCTGCTAGCTAGCTATACGATACGTTCTTTTTTTTTTTTTTTTTTTTTTATTTTAAAATTGGGGCCGTCTATAGACTGTTCGTCTATATCCTTTTTTTGTTATTTTATTATTTAGATTTTTCGCACCAAGGATAATTGAAATAATATTATGAATTTTAATTAATTGTGGTCCATCACGCCATGGACACTTATTTTTTTTTTTTTTTTTTTATATATATATATATATGTGTATATGTATATTTAATAGAATAGAGTATAATATGTTATACATATAATAAATAAATATATACATTTATTGTTTTATAAATTGCATAATAATATACGATACGTTCGCTACTACTGATTTTAATATTATCAATATCAATATAACTATCATATTATTATAGGCAATATAAGTTTGCATGTACATAAAATATATTATGTTGGATATAGATATTTTAAGTGCAGAAATTATTATTTTGTATCATTTGACCTGACCTCGAATTTTTATTCTTTTTTAAAAGGTTACATACTTTCTGTTGAAAAAAACTAGTAACCAGTGTTCAAAATATTGTGCCATAGATTAAAATAAAACCGGCCAAGTGCGAGTTGGACTCGCCCATGAAGGGTTCCGCAGCAACAATAAGGTTTATGTTTTATGAAATTAAAAGGTTTTTGATTTATTTTTATGTTTTAGTTGATTTAATGAAAGTTAATTTAAGGTTTACCATTTATGACGTATAAAAAAAACTACTTGCTAGATTTCGTTCAAACCAATTTTCGTTGGTAGTTTTAATAGTAATGTACATCATATATTTTTTCCAGACTTATCATGACTTTAGAAATTAGAGGGACACAATTTACCACTTTGGAAGAGTCTCTCTCGCAAATTATTCAGGTTAGAAAAAAATTATATTTGAAACTTCAATTATGATTTTTGAAGACCTATGGGGTATCTATATACCCCACACGCATAGGTTAGATGAAAAACATTTTTTTTGTTGGTTTAAGGTTTACCATTTATGACGTATAAAAAAAACTACTTGCTAGATTTCATTCAAACCAACTTTCGTTGGTAGTTTTTATAGTAATGTACTTCATATATTTTTTTAGACTTATCATGCCCCTACTTTAGAAATTAGAGGGGGGGGGGACACACATTTTACCACTTTGAAAGAGTCTCTCTCGCAAACTATTCAGGTTAGAAAAAAATGATATAAGAAATCTCAATATAATTTTTTAAGACCTATCCATAGATACTCCACACGCATAGCTTAGATGAAAAAAATTTTTTTTTCAGTTGTATCTATGGGGACCCCTAAAATTTTTAATAATTTTTCCATTTTTGTATCAAAATCTTAATGCGGTTCACAGACTACATCTACGTTTACCAAGTTTCAATAGTATAGCTCTTATAGTTTCGGAGAAAAGTGGCTGTGACATACGGACGGATAGACAGACACACAGACAGACAGACATGACGAATCTATAAGGGTTCCGTTTTTTGCCATTTGGCTACGGAACCCTAAAAACCATCTACAACACAAGCCAATTGCTGCTTCAAACTATCGGCCGTTCCAATTTTAAAAACGTTTATTTTTATGAGCGGCCATAGTGCCGGGCGGTTTACGATAATCGTACTATTTCCGCGACCGTGCTGTAAATTGAAAGCCTCCGGGAGTAAAAATAACAAAATGAAAACGATCCCGGGAATCAAGATGTTCTATTTCGTTGGATATTGTCTTCGTAAATGGATGGACATGATCATCAGAAGTTAGGGTCGGTACGGACAGTATAAATAAATATAAAATTAAATTAAGAAATTAAAAAAAAACCGCCAAACAACTTTAAAAAGTAATGAAATAATATATTTTATTTACTGACTTTAAGTTTAAATAATTCCTAAGTGTAAAGTGATATTTTAGTCCATAATTGTTGTCACGGTGTGTCGGGGGACCGCCAACAGTGTCTTTTGCATTTTGTATCGCCATGTCACCGATTGTCTCGATTTGGTTTGCTGAAAACTGACCCCTAAACTATAATGTTATGTGAAATCACACATCTACATTAGCGGTCCCCCGACACACCTTGACAACAATTATGGACTAAAATATCACTTCACACTTAGGAATTATTTAAACTTAAAGTCAGTAAATAAAATATATTATTTCATTACTTTTTAAAGTTGTTTGGCGGGGTTTTTTTTTAATTTCTTAATTTAATTTTATTTCATGCTTTTTAAACTTGTGTTGGTTATAATAATTTCTATCAACAGGATCATATTATATCCCAATGAATACCATCTAGGAATGTCCTTTTGGATGAGTCCATCAATATGAGTCCAAACATGAAACCTCCACTTTGGATTCATATAGAGCTCGGCTCCCATAGAATCAAGGTGATGCTGCAGCAGCAGGATGCAAAAATTTATTGGTTATCTACGTCTTACTAGTTGTCGCAATTAAAATGAGCCCAAACACGAAACCATTGCTCTAAGTTGGTGAGGAGTTGGGTATCCTATTGATTACCAGGTGATGCTGCAGCACCAGTTCAACTTTCCATTAATCACGCGTCACGAAACAAAAACAAAAAGTCACGAACTAGAATGCAATAAAGCCCACCAAACGACTGCAAGTTGCTAATCGGCCCTCCACGAACCAGATGAACCGCGATTTTTCAGCACGGAGCAGGCTGATGATGATGAACTATAGCTAAGAACACTCTCAATTAAATCAGCTTTCAAACAAAAAAACTAGATCAAAATCGGTCCACCCATTTGGATGCTACGATGCCACAGACAGACAGACAGACAGACAGACAGACAGACCGACAGACAGACACGTCAAACTTATAACACCCCTCTTTTTTGTCGGGGGTTAAAAATAAGGGACAAACACAGCCAGACAATATAAAAGACAAAAGAATAACAGACAATCATCATACTTAATCAATTCATACTAATATTATAAATGCAAAAATGTATCTGTCTGTCCGTCTGTCTGACTGTTACATCTTCACGCCCAAACTGCTGAACCGATTTTGCTTAGAATCGCAGCAAAGGACTTTATACCTCGAGAAAATGGACGGCTACCATTTCCAAACATGCGAGGGGTGACCATCCTAATTCCTAAGCCCTTAAGATGGTGAGTGGGTGAAACAAATTGGGTCGTGTATCGGCCACATGCCATAATCCCGCCTCATCAATCTCCCTCAGACCCGCATAAGTGCGGATTACGGGGTATTTTTAAACGTACATACTGTTGACGATGTGCGTACGCGTACTGTGTACGTATAACGTACTATAGGTATCGGAAAATCCATACTTCCATATATATTGGTACCCCAGGGCAGTGTTTTAGGCCCATTACTATTTTTAATCTTTATTAATGATCTTCCTGCCGTGACAGACGATAATTTCACACTATTCGTTGATGACATATCAGTGATCATGAATCTTAATAATTATATAAATATTGACCTTAAATTAAATGAAACAATTAAAAAAATTATTCTTTGGATGCAAAATAATAATCTTAATGTTAATCTGACTAAAACTAATTATATCGAATTTAAGACTCGTGTAAATGAAACAACAACTTATACTATTATGTACAATAACCAACCAATAAAAAAGGTAAATGAAACAAAATTTTTAGGAGTCTATATTGACCAAAATCTAAATTGGAAGTCACATATAGAGCATGTATGCTCTAAGCTGAACCGATTTGTTTATGCTCTTTACAGATTGAGACAAATATGTGCACTACCTACAGTTCTCGCTATGTACCATGCTTACGTAGCATCTGTTCTCAGATATGGTCTAATGCTCTGGGGAAACTCGACAGAAATTAATAAGGTATTCATAGTACAAAAGAAATGTGTAAGAGCCATTTGCGGTAGACCCTCCTATGAATCATGCAGACCACTATTTAAAAGATTAGGACTTATGACATTGCCTAGCCTATACATATTTGAGCTAGCCAATTTTGTAAAGCAGAATTATGGACAATTTACAGAAGCACATGAAATATACACACGAAGCAATAGAAATGCTGATAGATTGGTACTCGACACTTTACCACGAATAACCTTGTATCAAAAACAATACTACCCTATGTGCATCAAAGTATACAATGCCATACCGAAAAAAATTAAAGAGCTACCTTATATTAAATTTAAAAAAGAACTAATAAAGTGGCTTAAATCTAAAACATTTTATTCTACAAATGAACTTCTACAAATCTGAAATTATTTATATTATGTATTGAAACAGTGTTGACTAAGAAATTGACATATTCTATAATACGAGTAATATTGTAACCCTATAAATTTTGCATGCCTATAGTTATTAGGTAGAAAGACTGGAATCCTGTATAATTATTGTAACATCTTTTGTAACGGTACTTTCTGCAAATAAATGATTCTGATTCTGATTCTGATGCTATACTTATAATAACATAATTACATATTATTAAATTATTATAAGTATGAAGGTATCTACCGAAGTATTAATAACTTCCCACACCGATTTCGGTGACGGTGGCCAGTTTCATTGAAACCAGGCCTGTTACGCAGGAGTAGTTTTATAGTGCCCAAGTGTGTGCGCAGTACACAAGAGCACTCTCTCTTCCTTTCACTCTCATAATCCAGTGGAACGGATGACCGACACGACCGGCGAGGGATCAGGCGCAGGATCGACTTTTTACATGCCCATCCGACGCATGGATCATCTTACTTGTCAGACAATCAGGTAATCAGCCTGCATTGTCCTAACCAAACTTGGAAACAACATGTTTCCACGACCTCAGGAGTCGAGAGCCGCGCTCTATACCACTTGACCACGTAGGTGTTACTTACTTCCATACTAATATTATAAATGGGAAAGTGTGTCTGTCTGTCTGTCTGTTACCTCTTCACGCATGAACCGATTTTGCTGTTTGGCACGGAGATACTTTGTGTCCCGGAAAAGGACTTAGGATAGTTTTTATCCCGGAAAAATGTACGGTTCCCGTGCGATAAACAAATTTTGGCGCAACGGAGGTGCGGGGTTCCTCTAGTATATTTTCTGCATATTATGCTGTTGTATTTATCCGTTATTTGGTTGAAAAATTGCTAGGCATTTCATTATTTGGGTCTCTCTTTTTACTTTTCCGGGAAAAAACTAGGCCTTAGCATCCATTGTGGATGATTTAGACAGTATTTTCAGAGCGAAGGACCATTCGACGACCTCTGTGGCTTAGTGGGTGGGCTGTCGGTAGCTCAAGCTGGAGTCGCGGGTTCGAATCCCGCCGACGGAACAAAAAAAGTTTTCAAAGTTCCTGGGAATCCTCGGTCATGGATGTGTATTAAATATGTGTATCATATAATAAAAATCTATATATACCCACCAAAACATAAAATGTAAAAGGAGCCAAGCAAAATATTGCATAGCTTTAATACTTCTGTCGTAAAAAGTTTTCAGATCACATTCAAGCCAAGCCTTCAACTTATTTTGTAATTTAAATCAACATTCAGTAAATGTATCAATAGATATCTTTATTTTATAATTATTATAGTGGCTTGGCAATGAGCACTAGAGAAATAATCAGCGACTAATTACATTTATTGGGTACCATCGGCCACATGCGTCGTTACATACTAAAACAATTTACACTTGCCGTCTGTGTAAGTATGAAATCCTCCAAATATGCAGTTTTATAATTGTTTCTCTTGTGCTCATTGCCAAGCCACTATAATAATTATAAAATAAAGAAATCTATTGATACATTTGGTGAATGTTGATTTAAATTACAAAATAAGTTGAAGGCTGGGCTTGAATGTGATCTGAAAACTTTTTACGACAAGTATTAAATCTATGCAATATTTTGCTTGGCTCCTTTTACATTTCATGTTTTGGTGGGATTTCATTTCTTTTATGAAGGTTTTTTTTTCTTTTCGGGACCGGGACGCGGGACCCTATTATTAAGAGGAGTCCACACAGCCCTTTTTTCCATACAAACGTTGTCCCCTGTTTCCTCCCTGGATAATGCTAGTAGAGTTATAATTTTTTTCCTAAATATCTACGGCCACTGATACAATGTCCCTATGTTTTCTTTTTTTTTCATAATTTAATTATTAAATAAGATATGAACGTTCAAAAACCCAAAAAAATGGCCAGATTTTCCGCTGTGTTCAAACATCCAGAAAACATATTTGGCTAGATTATACAAAAAAATAAAACATAGGAACACAACTTAAGGCTTTCTTTAATTTTTAATGAAAAAATTACTTAAATCGGTTAAGTTTTGGAGAAGGAATCAGGGGACAACGAATCGTTGATTTTCTGCAGTTGTCTCTATCGCGTTCTGCGGTATAGGCTTGAGGTAAGGGAGACAGCTATAGATATATTTTTTTCTATGAAATAAGGGGGCAAACGAGCAAACGGGTCACCTGATGGAAAGCAACTTCCGTCGCCCATGGACACTCGCAGCATCAGATGAGCTGCAGGTGCGTTGCCGGCCTTTTAAGAGGGAATAAGGTAGTAGGGGAGGGTAGGGAAGGGAAGGGAATAGGGGAGGGAAGGGAATAGGGTAAGGGATCGGGCCTTCGGTAAACTCACTCACTCGGCGAAACACAGCGCAAGCGCTGTTTCACGCCGGTTTTCTGTGAGAGCGTGGTATTTCTCCGGTCGAGCCGGCCCATTCGTGCCGAAGCATGGCTCTCCCACGTAAACGTTATATTACACGTACTTTTTTTTCATTTCATTCTGGTGTATCCTCTTAATAAGTCTTCGCTGTTTGTCCGTCGTCCATCTGTATGTCACCAGGCTGGATCTCGAGAACCGCAATAGCTAGATAGTTGCAATTTTAACAAATTATGTATTTCTGGTGTCGTTATAAAAGCTAATAGTCCAATTAAAATAAAATAAATTATTAAAAGGGGGCCTCATACAATAAACACGATTTTTCCCGTTTTTTGCTGTATATCCATAATGGTAACAGTAAGGTTTTTGAAAATTTCAGAAAATAATCAACTGTGTTTTAACTTTAATAATTAATAATAAAAATTAAATAAACTTATTATTTAAGGGGAGCTCCCATACAAATTTACGGTACGGAACCCTATGTACGCCAGTCCGACTCGCACTTGGCCGTTTTAATAATTTTTCCTTTGATTGTGAATAAAGATCTATTCGGGTACCCAAGGTTCTAAGTCTGCTAGAAGTACCTTATAATTTTGATGATCTGTCAATCAGTGAGTACAAAATGTAGTAACTTTGACCATCTGTAACGATTAAACTATTTATCGAAATTTCATGTAATTTGGAGGTTAAGCTAGTTTTAATACTTGCTCCTAGTGACCAAAATTCTAAATATCTAGCTTTGTTAACATCGAAGATAAAGGGGGTGTGAAAAAGCCGTAAACCGCTTCGAGAAAAGTATTGTACGGCCGTGCCTTTGCTAAAAAGCTTGGCTGGGGACTGCCATGCCCCCAGAAAATGGATTTTCAATTGTGTTAGTAACGCTAAAACTCGAAAACGGCTGAACGGATTGGGCTGATTTTAGTACTTATTAAAATATTCGTAGAAGTCCAGGGAAGGTTTTAAAGTGACACGAAGTTCATCGGAACAGCTAGTCTTAAATATATTGTGTATAGTATAAAATTATTAAATATATTTCCGTTGTCTGGTACCCGTAACACAAGTCCTTCAGGTACTTTACCGCGGGGCCAGACTGACGTGGTGTGAAGCGTCCATAGATATTATTATTATTACTCTCCAAATACTGTAGTGCCTGGGACAAGATTTTAAATGTCAGTATGGTTGCCCAAGCACATACGGCATTCTCGCATCATAGTCGGCCTAGTCCAGAGGAATGAACATTACTGACACATTACAACCCTCTGGAGTTTTAAAAAACCAAAGGTTTTCACTTTTCCTACTAGGCCACGGACGCGCTTTTCAGGAAAATAGCGGGGTAATGCTAGTAAAGCGTAGGGGTAATACAAATAGCATGCTATTTGCTTTACCTACGCTTTACTAGCTTTACCCCGCTATTTTACACATTCACAAATAGGATTTATAAGTATTATTATCATCTTACAGTTTTAGATTTTTACGAAAAGTTAAGAAATTATTTAATTAGGTATTAATATTTTTACAATATTCACACCGTAACATCGAAAATAAGTTTAATCTGAAGACAAAATAAACAGTTGGGGTCATTGACATAGGTTTAAAGGTCTTTGGTTGGGGTACTTAAATACAGATAGACGTTAAATACAGATCAAAGATTGAAAAACACTTTGAAGTCGATATATTATTATATAATCAAGAATAATCTAATTTCTCGATCGTAGGCTTACAAGTTCAGACTTATAATCCTTTTATTAACATCCTTGTAGCCTTAAGAATAAGGGTCAAACCAGGGGTAAAATAGAAATAAATGCTCTCCAGGAATGTGCTAATAACGGGGGCCGAAAGATAAAGTCGCTTTATAGAGGGTAGGTTTTAATTAAATGCGTCCAAGACATTAATGAGATGAAAGTGAAGTGGGCTCGACTATAGTGTAAACGCCACACAGTATGGTAAGAATATGTTTTAGAGAACCAACAGAACTTTATTTGACTGACCTCACCCCTAAAAGGCCTGATAGACGTACAAACTTAAAGCACGCGGGTTTTAAGAGGATACCACAGCGGCTAGAGAAATGAAAAAAAAGTACGTGTAATATCTACAGCTGTCTCCCTTACCTCAAGCCTATACCGCAGAACGCGATAGAGACAACTGCAGAAAATCCAGAAAATCAACGATTCGTTGTCCCCTGATTCCTTCTCCAAAACTTAAACGATTTAAGTACTTTTTTCATTAAAGATTAAAAAAAGGCTTGAGCTGTGTTCCTATGTTTTGCTTTTTTTGTATAATCTATCCAAATCTGTTTTCTGGACGTTTGAACACAGTGGAAAATCTGGCCATTTTTTTGGGTTTTTGAACGTTCATATCTTATTTAATAATTAAATTATGAAAAAAAAGAAAACATAGGGACATTGTATTAGTGGCCGTAGATATTCAGGAAAAAAATTATAACTCTACTAGCATTATCCAGGGAGGAAACAGGGGACAACGTTTGTATGGAAAAAATGGCGGTGTGGAATCCTCTTAAGTTCGCGAACTTACTGGGTTCGCGTCGGTGACAGACGAGAATCGCTCACACTGGATTACCATGCCCAGGCTCGCGGTTCACGGCCCGCGGCTCGTGGCTCGCGGCTCTTTGCTGACACACAGGCGATTAAGATCGTCGCGGACTTACTCGCACGTCTGTCACCCCTTTTAGCGCAGCTATTCTATCGGATCTTAAAAACATATTCACTATTCAGGCAAAGAAGCAGAAGAAACAAAGCCTCCTTCTTTGAACAAACTCAGTTAATATAAGACAGACGCTCAAGTGATGTAATGCAGCCATGGTTTTTTAAATTTATAATTTTATTATTAGATTTAGATTATTGTATTGAGCGGCTTAAACTTAAACGGGTGATTTCGCATACAAAATATAAGTTCCATCAAAATTAATTCAAACGAAGTTTGCGCATAGTAAATAGTTGCATAGGTATCTAAAAACACCCTAGTGTTTGCGTCATTTGGGTCTAGTAGTCAGTTGGTCTACTGTATATATTTATTATATTGTAGCCCGACTGCCCCGCGAATTTGGCCCTACGACGGCCCTACAAATGGGCCCTTTGTCGTGATTTGTTTGTCGAATTAAGGGCCGTGACTTCAAATTTTAAACGCGTTTTATTACTTAACGACTTTAATTGCGGACTTGCTTTGATTTTAAATCTTGTTCCTTGATTTAAATAACGCTAAACACCAAATGAATTTATGTTTATTTAGTTTTGGACGTTTAATTGGTTAAATTTATTTGTGGTAGAAACCCACTGCACGTTTTTTTTCTTTGTAAGTATAGAAGCATACATCAAAGTTTGTCCAATGTTTGTTTTATTTTATTTAGTGTAAGTACCTTCATTGGTTTAAAAACGTTAAGTTCTTTTTAATTTTTAAAGTATTCGTTAGTTTAGAGAAACCTTAAAAATATCATGGTCTTAAAAGACTAATAAACTGTGCCTTTTCTTTAATTTTCAAGAGGATCACAGAAGTTTGGTTAGTTTTGTTATTTATTCTTATAATTTACTAAGTACTTAAGAAGATTGTTAAACAAAATGTTGATAAAATTTGTTTCATTTCATAAAAACATACATAATATTATGTGAGTCCCAGGGACTCATAGAAGGTATTTACGTGAGTGCATTTTACCTAGTGAATTGAGGGTTAAAGGAGTTGGCTACTTAAGGTGAGAAAAAAAGCAGTAGGTACACATTAAAAAATAAAGTACAATTTATAATTTTTATCTGTATAAATAAAAATTAATTCTGTACTTTGTTACTTTCTTTAAAGCTCGAGAGATAGGTGATATTAAGAGGTTCATCGGGTCATCTAGTTTGAAATAATGTATTTTTGTGAAATAACGTACAATTCTTCATAATAAAGTACGGGTGGCAACCCTAAGCCCAGCCGACAAATCACGCCTAATATTGAATTCTTCATCACCTTGATGAATGGCATAACTACACCTGCCTTTTATCGCGGTACTTTCTGTCAAACACACTAACACATTGTGGTAAAACTTTGCAACAAACTGCCGCAGCTGTATTTCCGGACCAATACAACCTGCAAACCTTCAAGAATAGAGCGTATTCATTATCTCATAAAAGGCCGGCAAACATTCTGATTTCACATAACTAATAAGTACCTAGATGACCGAGCTTTGCTCGGTATAGCAAACACTCATTGACTTCGTGTAACTTAAGAGGATTCCACACCGCCCTTTTTTCCATACAAACGTTGTCCCCTGTTTCCTCCCTGGATAATGCTAGTAGAGTTATAATTTTTTTCCTGAATATCTACGGCCACTAATACAATGTCCCTATGTTTTCTTTTTTTTCATAATTTAATTATTAAATAAGATATGAACGTTCAAAAACCCAAAAAAATGGCCAGATTTTCCGCTGTGTTCAAACGTCCAGAAAACAGATTTGGCTAGATTATACAAAAAAAGCAAAACATAGGAACACAGCTCAAGCCTTTTTTAAATCTTTAATGAAAAAAGTACTTAAATCGGTTAAGTTTTGGAGAAGGAATCAGGGGACAACGAATCGTTGATTTTCTGGATTTTCTGCAGTTGTCTCTATCGCGTTCTGCGGTATAGGCTTGAGGTAAGGGAGACAGCTATAGATATTACAGGTACTTTTTTTTCATTTCTCTAGCCCCTGTTGTATCCTCTTAATAACGCCATCTGCTGGTCGTTAAAACAATTAGTTGCGAACAAAATAGTATTATTATTCGCCAATAGATGTCAGGAAGAGTCATATTTTTCAGTTTATCGATTATCGATAAAACACGAATAAAAAGACATTTTCTAAAAATGATTCCTAGCTAGATCGATTTATCGCCCCCGAAACCCCCTATATACTAAATTTCATGAAAATCGTTGGAGCCGATTCCGAGATTCCAATTATATATATATACAAGAATTGCTCGTTTAAAGATATAAGATTATACATTTTTCATGCACTTATTCCACTTCTATTAATCAATTTTATTACAATTTTGTTTCACACGACCGGTTTCGGTAAAATCATCATCAGGTAATGATATAAATTGAATCTGATCAGTGCATTTGTTAAATAAATAATAGTTGAATTATTACAACTCGAGACTGATGGCTACCATTGTTGGTACGACGGCCCGACGGGATAGCGATGGACGTTGCCATGGTGCCATACATAAATAGCAAAACAACGTTGCCGTGACCGGTAGTTAATTTTAAGTCATTAAATTCTGAATAATATCCTTTAGAAATCGGCGTCACTGGAAGTGAGCCAAATTCAAAAATAAACGCGAAATAAAGCCGCGCGGAACGCTAGTCCTAACAGACGAAAGCTTGTTTGTTTGTTTGTAAAATGTACAGCGTAGAGTACATAACTTAGCGAAAATGTATCGTACAAGCGATACTGCGATGTAGCGCCCTAACAGCGGCATCTAGCGGAGCCGCTCGTAAACTAAAAATGACAAATAGACAAAATGAAGTAGATGAATAAATTTCTTTGATGATATTCTCGTCTCTACTATAAGAGAAGTTGATTCCTAGGCAGATGGCGTATCTTTAAGAAGTATTCTAGGTCGCGTTACGTCAAACCCCTCCGACCGTTCTTACCATAAAGTTTATATACCTAGCGGAATAGAGAAACAAAGGCCTGAGCAAGCGAGATGTCTCTATCAGTTACGAGGTTAAAAGAGACGTTCGATACATGAACAGCAGAACTCTTTTTTTGACGTCCAGTCGGCACTTATCGGCACGTTGACAATTTAATCTCATAGAATTCATGTTCAATCATGCTTGTGTAAGCATACGTACACATATTTTTACACACAGATGTAAACCAATTTCGGTTTCGTTTGACGTCTCGAGATTGTTGCTCTATTCCGCTAGGTATATTAACTTTATGATTCTTAGTTCTTACCTAACATTGAATTGACATAAGCCGATCAAACAACGTGGTTTTGTCAACTGCCTACTGCCTAGGAATCAATTTCTTTGATGGTAAAATATACCTACTCGTATACTACCTATAATGCGTCAAGAAAGTGAAGAAATTAAAAGTGGCAACATCGTAGTGTCATCCCTTTTTTCTTAGATTGATTTGAAATGGGATGACACTACGATGTTGCCACTTTTTAATTTCTTCACTTTCTTGACGCACTATATATGGAATAAAATACAGTATTTCTACCCCTCATCCTTCTAATGCGAAAACCATAAAAAATATTTTTATTAATTCAGTGTAATATTGTAGAAGTTGTAGCGGGTTTATGTTTTGAATATCGAACAACCTTGAGTGTTTTCTTCCATTAGTGAGTACCCCGATTCTGTGATTTTATTCAACATTGAAACAGCCACTTTCCTTGTTAAATCCGATCTGTTTATTACTAGATAAAAGCCGAGTTTTGTGAGGGCTCGCGTCATCACACCTTGATTGACTGATAATAACACATGTACAGATAAAAAACCTTGACTGACCGATAACACATCTAGATAATTATTATATTATAAATAAAAATTACTATGTTAAAGCACAAATCAATAGGCGTGATAGTTTTTCCGTAAAGTGTACCTGAAACTAATTAATAAATGGGAAAGTGTGTGTTGTCTGTATGTTACCTCTTCACACCCAAACCGCTGAACCGATTTTCCTGAAATTTGGCATGGAGATATCTTGAGTCCCGGGAAAGGACATAGGATACTTTTTATCCCGAAAAAATGTACGGTTTCCGCGCGATAAACTAAATTTGGCGCAACAGAGTTGCAGGCATCATCTAGTCATAATATTATAATGTTGATGATTGATAACAAATGGAGTGTATCGAACAAGGAACAAGGCTGTTAACGTTAGATTTAAATAGAATCAGGGTATAAAGACAGGGTAGAGTCACAATAGACATAACGACCAGTAGTTCGACTGCAAAGAGACGGACAGGTTTCAATATCTGTCAAATTCGTCGGGTTTCACTAGGATTATGAACGGAATGTGCCTCGCGCTGGCTGATACAATTTATTTTTAAATATTTAAAATAAAGATTTCAAAATTGGATTCTGACAATTTTAATCACATATTGTGCTAAAACACAAACAACAATACGACCAAAGAGGAACACGTCCAGCGAATATGTCATAGTTTTAATTTCGTAGGTAACAAGTTAACAACCCTAGCGCCGATTTTCGTCATAATACGTCAAATTTAAAAATTTCAACATCAGTTCTAACTTCTAAGTCGGCATACTCTATCATTCTGTCTACTCTGGTAGAGTTCACTCAAGTTACATTCGAGCTATATTTAATTTTGACAAGTTTCAGCGATACACAACTTTTTACTTGACTTTTTGCGTCTGCTTCGACCGGAATTATATAAAAAGTGGAGTTTGAAGGTTTGAAGTTTGTTGAATTTATTTTAATTCGTATTGAGACCGTGATGAAATCCGTAGGTATTTAAAATGTTTAGAGTCTTAGAAACATTAGTTATAGATTGGTCAAAGTATAGTGGTATCTATACTATCTATATACTCTATATAAATTATAATATATAATATTATATTATAATATTATAATTCTGCAGAGTTTGTTAGTTTGTTTGAATGCGCTAATCTCAGGAATTACTGGTCCGATTTGAAAAATTATTTCAGTGTTAGATAGTCCATTTATCGAGGAAGGCATCTATACTCGTAAGTGTATAATAAAATCGTAGGAAAGTCAATGCTGTACATTGAATATTTTTGTACAATAAATAATACTTGGGACGTGATCTACTATACTAACGCGGACGAAGTCGCGGGCAACAGCTAGTACTTAGATAAAAAAATACATTGAACTATATTATTTTTACCTACTTTTACCTAGATATATTTTACTGACCTTTAACGAATAAATAAATTATTTATACTACTGTACTCTTCAGTATAACATTAATTTACATAGTGGCCTAATGTTATAAACTTATAACATTTCTAAGAAATAACGTATACGTGATGTCTACGAATATTTCGCGTAGAGCTTCTACGCCGTAGCACGTGGCTACGAATATTAATTTTTAGGGTTCCATACCCAAAGTCTAAAACGCAGTTTTCATACTAAAACGTCATTTTGACAGTTCTTATTTAGCAGCAGCGCCCATTGACATATTCTTTTCAAGCCTTGATGCACTATATAATATATGTTTTAAATTGTAATTTTCCATCTTTTTAGTAAAAGATGGCTCCGTACGAGTTTCTTACGCCGGTTCTTCTCGCCGGGTTAGTTCCCGAACCGGTGGTAGGCACAAATCACTCTCAATAAAAATATTTTGATTTGATTTGATTTAAAGGGCAAAAACGGGGCCATGTTAGGTACTAAGACTTCCATGTCTGTGTGTCTCCAGGCTGTATCTCCGCTATAGCTATACTTCTGAAATTTTCACAGATTGTGTATTTATATCTGTTGCCGCTATAACAACAAATACAAAAACAAAATAAATTAAATATTTAACGGGCGCTCCCATACAACAAACGTGATTTTTTAACTATTTTTGCTCGATATCAATAACGGCAATTCATAGGCACTTGAAACATTCACGAAATACTCAGTTTTATTTGTACTTTAAAAGTTTATAATAACATTTAAATAAATGGAAATAATTAAGGGAGGCTCCCATAAAAATACTCAATTTTCAGCCTTTTTTTGCTCTATTGTGGTACGGAACCCTTTGTGCGCGAGTCCAACTCGCACTTAGCAGATTTTTATTTCTTCTATTGTAACCATTTTTCTTATGACAATACAATTTAAAATAGTGTATTTACGTAAAACTACAAGAGGCAACAGAATGACATTATCCTAGGGCGTGGATATCGGAGCTGTCATTCAAATGACAGAAGAATTTTATTTAGGCTTTGTGCAGTTGTTTTATAACACTAGAAAAGGCAGAACGAACCTTCTATTGTAGTAATTTGATATCATCTACAGCAGTGACTGATCTGCTGTCTCTATAGTGCCACATTGTAAGATGGCGCCATAAAAGAGTCTTGTGGACCTGAGGCCATAGCCAAAGTCCCTTTCGTTAAAAACTATGACGAAATTCGTTGTCAAAATGTATGGGATTTGACATTAGTCTTCGCAAGCGAAATGTCATTTAGCGATGACTTATGTCAGACCGCATACTCGTACATATTGATAACGAATTTCGTCATCGTTTTTAAAGAAAGATACTTTGTCTAAGGGGCCTGATATACAGACAATACGCGTATTATTATTAGACCAGAGCAAAGTCCTTAGACAAACTTTGAATAAACTTTGACGTTGTGATCCTGAAACCGCTAAAAATACGAGTATTGGTTTTGTATTTGAAGCGAGTAACCAGTGGTTGTCTTTCAAAACAGATCGTTGAAAACTTGAATATAACTGAAATTTAAATGTAAAACAATATATAAATTGAAAATATTGACATTGTGAACTTTAGCTTCCATTTGGTATAAATGTTATTGAATTTTATGCAGTCTCTTCGCCATCGTTTCACGTTAAGAATATGCGAGAGAGGGACCCGCCTACCGACGTAGATATAGACAGCGAGGTCTGCTACTCGGCGTCCGGCAGTAATCTGTCGCTGGACTCCGTGGGGTTGCCCGCACCATCCGGACGTACGACTCCCTTAAAAAGGAGACTCCTGGAAGAGACTGACGAGGCGCCGTCGACTAGCAAGGCGACGGTGCCGGAACCCAAAAGGGGACGTGGCCGCCCTCCAACAACCGGCCAGTACGTCGGCCTGACTAAGGCGCAGGCCGACTACAACCGTGAAAAGGAAGAGGCCCTCCGGCTTCAGACCGAAGAAGATATTGCCGAACAAGCGGGCAGGGCAAAGCTTGCGCGTGCGTGTCTCAGCGCCGCCTTTAGGGAGTCCGAGCTCTCCGCCTCTTCTCCTTCGGGAAAAGAAGCTAAGAGGCAATAGACGGGCGCTGATATCACCAAGACGGTGGCGGAGACATTGAGGACCATCAATATGATCGCCAAGAAGTCCACGAACCTTAAGGGAATATACCAGAATTACCTTAAGGAGTCGGTGGCGACCATAGAGATGGTCTTCAACAAGTTGGCGGACCTCTGTACAACAGAGGAGGTGAAGGTGCTGGAGGCCCAAAACACGCGCCTCGAAGAGCAAGTGGCGGCGCTACGCCAGGAGCTGGACGAGGTGCGGAAGAGAGCCTCGCAACCTACCGGAGATGACATGCGTCAGCTGTTGGCCGAGGTCTCCCGTGCGAATGCGGAGACCTTCGGCAATATGCTCGCTCGCTGGCGTCGGACGGAATTCGGGATGAGGACTTCCCAACCGCCCCCGCGAGCGTCGTTGCGCCCACAGAAGAAGAGGTGCTGGGACCCCCCCGGCCGAAGAAGGCGAAAGGGAAACCGGCTAAACCGGAGAAGATAAAACCGCCCGTCGCTGCAGCGGCCCCTACAGAGGCTCCTGCTGCAGCTACGGTGCACAAGCCTGTAAAGGCAAAGAAGAAAAGAAAGAAGAAGCGGCCCTCAATGGCAGCTCAGGAGGCGGCACAAGGGGGAGCGACCATCGGCTCCCCTGGTACAGATACCTCTTGGACCACGGTGGGTCCGAAGGGTGGGAAGAAGAAGGGGGCGGCCACAACATCTAACGCCGCCCCGAAGAAGAAGAAGAAGCCGAGGATTCGCGTCCCCGCCACTGCGGCCGTCGCTCTCACCATCGACGAGTCGGCCGTGAAGGCGGGTCTGACGTACGCCAAGGCCATCGAGACGGCCCGGAAGGCGGTGAACATATCGGATCTCGACATCCCGCAAGTCCGCTTCCGCCGGGTCCGAACTGGAGGGCGCCTCCTCACTATCGCCGGTGAGGGCGCAGAGAAGAAGGCGGACGCTTTTGCCGCGAGGCTCAAGACAGTCCTGCCTCAAGAGGTGAAATTTGGGCGGCCAGCTGTATGCGCTGAAGTGCGTATCGCCGGCCTTGACGACTCAGTGACGGCCGCCGAAGCCTGGCCGGCGATGTCCGGGTGGGGCCAATGAGAGAGGGGCCACGGGGGGACGGGTCGTGTTGGATCCGCCTTCCAGTCGCGGCCGCCAAGAAGCTCTCGAGCTCTGGGCGGTTGCGTGTTGGCTGGGTGTCGGCGAGAGTGACGTTGTTGGCCGCGAGGCCGACGCGCTGCTTCCGCTGTCAAGACACCGGCCACGTGGCTGCCAAGTGCCAGTGCCCGGTGGACTGTAGTCGGACTTGTTTCCGGTGCGGGAAACCGGGGCACAAGGCGGCGGAGTGCGGGGCTGCAGAACCTAACTGCGCCCTGTGCGAGGCTGCTGGCAGGGCAGAAAGGGGGCACGTGCTGGGCGGCAGCGGATGTCCGTCTGCCACGAAAAAGCCGGCCCCCCGAGAAGAGAAGGCCCCGTCCAAGAAGGCTAGCCTAAGGGCGCGCGGGCTCCGCCCGTCTCTGCCGCAATGGAGACGGAGGCCTAGACCCGCGGGTGGCGATCGGGGGATCCCCGCCCGCATAAAGGGTCCCGAGAAGACAGCCCCTATAGCCCGGGGGGCTCTCGGTGAGGTCAGTGGCTCAAGCCGCTCGAAGAAGGTGCCGGTGGCGGTTGCGCGCTGGGAGGGGCGGAGTTGTAGTTGCTCCGCGGTTCCCGTCCCTCCCGCATCAGGCGCATGACGGAGGGCTGGGGGGGTTTTAGTGGGTAGACCTCTTGTAGGGAGTCCCACATACCCCCGCCCCTTCCCCCGAGGGGGTGGGGGATACGCAAAGTATTTCCCCTACTAAATAAAAAAAAAAAAGGCCCCAGTAGCATCAACGTTCGGAAAGTGTTTGAAAAAAACCTATTCTGAATAAAAATTTTTGACTTTGACTTTTTGACTTTGAACCGTGCGTTCACCCGTAACTTCCTGCTTTGAATAGTAAAACTCTGGAACGAACTGTCGCCAGCTATATTTCGGGACCATTACGAAAACGCAGTAATACGCAAACCTTCAAAAAGAGAGCGTATCTCTTCAAAGGCTACGCACCTGCAGCTCTTCTAATGTTGCGAGTGTTGGGTGACGGAATTGCTTTCCATCAGGTGACCCATTTGCTCGTTTGTTGATTATTGACGTCGGTTGGGCACGCTATAGACAGCTTTGCAATCATGGTGGCAATCATAGCTGTCCATCATGGCTCAAGTGGAGAGAAGCTGTAGGTTTGTGGTGTAGCTGTAAGTTTTAAATACACATTTGATTTAATATAATATTTATATCCAACTGAATAAATTTTGAACATACATTTAACATAACGGTCAAATAATTTGCGGTAAACTTTTAAACTCCTGTGTCTACAGCCTACGCATATTTTAGAGTTGTATAAACTCGTAATAATTCTATGTCCACAAACCTTTATGATACCAACTGAGCTTAGCCAACACGTTTTCTTTATCACATATTGTCCCAACCTCGTTCCAACTAATATAATAATATGTCAATCTATGATATTCTATTATAAAAAAAAGGTAGATATCGCACTAGCGCGTACAGTCTGATATGGCCAAATGAAGGTAAGTCCCTTCTTTTGAGTTAGTTGCATGTTGGCAGCGAGTGAGCGACGTGGTGTCACGTTAGAATATCATTTTGTCACGTTTTTGACTTAAAATGCCAAGCTGCGTTTTTAGGAAATGCAAAAATTATAGTTATTAAGTAAGTAATAAATTAAACTAAAAAAAGGATAGAAAATACGGACGACAACTGCAGCGTGATAAGGACAGATAATCGTGTGACAGAATAATCGCGCATGCGTGCCGATGTGCAACTCAAAGTATATAGCAATCCTTTTCTATATCATTCGTAAAGTATTATCTGTCGCATTAATTGTTGTAATTTATAGATATACCAGAGTTAGGTATTTATATGTCGTACACTAGTCGTGCAGGAACAAATTCTGAGGACCGCTTTGTATGAGCATACGCCATCTTTAATAAAACATCATTGATGTCAATTATATACAATATTTCGATCGGCGATTCTATAAAGAAACGATAAACTTGGCTAAGCCTCTTGTTAGAATGTTTTATCTTGTGCTATATATATTTAATTCAGTAAAATAATATAGTATCGATTGTGTAATCTAAACAGACAGTCTCGTTTTAATTTGGGTCTCGTAAGCGGCCCGCGCACGGCACATGGCGTGACGCGATGCTAATGGCGCGCCTTGTGGTACGCCACCAATACACTATAAACGTAAAATAGAAGGAACTTTTTGAAATCTTTCATTGCTCTTAACAGGGCCCTTGCTACCATATGTGCTATGTATTCAATGCACACGGGCGCCATCCTCTAGGGGCGCCAAAACCAAGGACCCAAAAAATTTTCCTAAAGCTAAAGGGGCGCCAAAATCCTTTTTTTGCACACAGGCGCCAGCTGTAGCCCTTACGGGGGCCCTGGCTCGGCGAGCACTTACCTCAATTCCAAAACGATAACCTTGCACACAACCGAAGTCGTGTACGCATCGCAATAAGATTCATTTTAGCTTAGCATAAAATTGTAGTTTCGAGGGGCGGATCTTCTATAAGTAATTTTTCATGTGTTTTTTAAATGTCTTTGGAAACAAATATTAAGAAACAAAATTAACCGGTTCAGACCTTTTTAATATAGATTCACTAACAATTTACTCAAACGAAATGTTTGTTATCCTAATTCCTAGTTAATACTTATATTTCGATGATAAAGATTTTTGTCGGAGGTGAGTTTGTAAATGAATTAGGTACTTACAGCCAAAGTATTGCGTTTTATTAAAATGTTTATGATTTAAATCCTTTTAAATATTGTGCTTTATATCTCATATTTTTTACATTTAGTTATTAAGTATATTGAAACTAGGTCCACCGGGAGTCAATAAATAACAAAATGGGGTTTGTCCTCGCCTTGATAAACAAAAACAGCCGGCAACGCACCAGCAGCTCTTCTGATGTTGCGAGTGTCCATGAGCAACGGTAGTTGTTTTCTATCGGTGATCCGTTTGCTCGTTTGCCCCCTTATCTTATAAAAAAAGCAACAACATAAAATTGGTGCTTACTTATGTATATGTCGCGAACCTACAACATTTGCTAATTTTCAGTGAATATTTATTTATTTATTCTCTTTATGTACAAAATTATGACATATTTATAAAAGTGACAATATTACATTGGCGTACTTATCTCTATAAGAGATCTCTTCCAGTAAACCAATATTTTCAGCTAATTCTCATCTAATATTTCCATTATCTTATGTATAATACTTATTATTAACAAACCAGTTAGGTTTTAATATTCATATCAAATATTTCACTATTGTTTTTTATTGTAAAAATCATCAATCTGATCTTTTTTGTACAATTAGCAGTCCATCCAGGACCCTTACAACATAAAATTGATTCGATACGGTTTGAACCAATCTCTCTGCTTAATAAACGTCAAATCTGTCAATGTCAAAGTAAAGTATATTGCTCCCAAAGTGATAATGGGCACAGAAAGTTTCGTAATTTTTCGGCAACGGTCGTATTTCCCGAGCGTCGGAAGACGTCGCTGCAAGCGCTGTTTTAAACTTAACTTTAAGAAAAACAGCGCTTTGCAGCGACGTAGAGGCGCCTGACGTTGCTTGGACGTTACCATGGTAACGGCGCGATGGCATTCCTGGTGAGTTATAGCACTTATTGACGGACCGGCGACAGTGGACAGCCACTGGCTATATGATATATACTTCTATTTCCTTTGAATAAAGTACAAAATGCAAGTTTCATAGATTCGGGTAATTTCGTGATTACGACAATTAGCGAAGATTTCCATGCGCATTATTAATTTGGGAGTACTGTAAAACGTGATTTTAAAACTACGGTATCTTTTACACTATGGTAATTTTTGGCGTATGAGGATAATATTTGTTAATTTGATGAGATTGAGACTAAATCAAAACTTTATTAATGTTCGATTCAAAATATATTTAGACTCTGAGTTCTGTTGTCGATAGTGTGTGTAGTCCCAACAACGGACAGGGCGGTATAAATCCATCGTTCTCAGTGACAAGTCATTGTTTACCGGACTGCTATAAGCGCCGGTAAAAATACCGAATATTATTCACATTGTAACACGGGGGCTGTAGTGGCGGAAAACGCAGTGCAATTGTCTCTAAACGTTGATAATATCATGACCATTAGCTTTGTCCACACTGTGTTTATTTTGTTCATCAAGGGGCGCAGTCAACATCGCACGTGAGGCATGCCTGCGACGACGCTATGACACTTTTTTTTCCAACGCGGGTGGATTTTGACGCATTCAATAATTGAATATGCCAAACGAAAGTTGGATAAAAAGATGATGACGAAAATTGAAGATGAAATTGCATAGTGTGGACATAGCTATTTAGATACACATTATTATTGACGAGAATACTGTTTAAAAATACTGAGCAAAATGTGCTAAAAGCAGATAGATCTTTCGAATGTTAGTCTAGACGGGGTGTAACAAAAAAAATGTAAAAAGAGTTAGTTTCCTATTCTTTTTTGTATGGGCAAATTCTAGACGTTGCATTGAAGTGAACAAAAACGGAAACACATTTACTATTCTTTTTTGTATGGGCAAATTCTAGACGTTGCATTGAAGTGAACAAAAACGGAAACACATTTACTACTCTTTCAGCGCTACTTTTACACCATATTGATTGCTGTTAGTCTGTTTTTAGGGTTCCGTATCCAAAAGGCAAAAAACGGAACCCTTATTAACGGATTCGTCATGTCTGTCTGTCTGTCTGCCTGCCCGTCCGTATGTCACAGCCACTTTTCTCAGAAACTATAAGAGCTATACTATTGAAACTTGGTAACTAGATGTAGTTAGAACAGCATTAAGATTTTGATACTGATTTGAATGGGAAAGTATTAAAAATTTTAGGGGTCCCCATAGGTACAACTGAAACAAATTTTTTTTCATATAACCTATGCGTGTGGGGTATCTATGGATAGGTCTTCGAAAATCATATTGAGGTTTCTAACATATTTTTTTTCTAACCTGAATAGTTTGCGAGAGGGTCTTCCAAAGTGGTAAAATGTGTGTTCCCCTCCCTCTAACTTCTAAAGTAGGGCATGATAAATCTAAAAAAATATAATATGATGTACATTACTATAACGAGATCTAACAAGTATATTTTTTTATACGTCATAAGTGGTAAACCTTAAATTAACTTTCATTAAATTAACTGAAATATAAAAATAAATCAAAAACCTTTTAATTCCATAAAAATAAACCTTATTGTTGCTGCGGAACCATTCAAGGGCGAGTCCAACTCGCACTTGGCCGGTTTTGTTTTTCAATCTTGCTAAAAATGTGTAAATAGTAAATACTTGAGAATACTAAGAAACTATACAGTTATATAATATACAGGGTGTAACAAAAATAAGTGATAATACTTTAAGGGTGTGTACGTGTTCCTTGTAGAGAGTTCACCGTGAAAGTGGCAGCGCTGATAGACCAAAAATTTTTTTCACTTTTGTATGGGGAAACTCGTGACGCTCGGGCCCTTGCCCATACAAAAGTGAAACAAAAATCGTCTTTTAGAGCTGCTACTTTCACAGTGAACTCTCTACAAGGAACACGCACACACCCTAAAGTATTATCACTTTTTTTGTTACACACTGTATATATAAGTAGGTAGGTTCTCGCTATATACGAATTCCGTGCAAAATTGCGGGAAATAACGACTGCATTAAATATAGCACAGCCTTTATAGCTTCATTGTCGAATACATAAACGTCGGTCTCCTAGCATAAAACCACACACCCCATTTTTGGGGTTCCACATGTAAGTATGAGACCCAGATGTTATTAGCAACCTGTACTGGTTCTATGAGATCATCTGCCTGTCACCAGGACAACATAATATTATTATGAGTAAATACGTTATGGATACTTGTAAACAGTAATTGTCTGGAATAAAGATTTTTTATATCACTTTTTTATGTTGTGGTGTATATTATGTTATTTTTACCCGACTACGGCGTGGCCAAAAGGGAGAATACTATCAGAGAAGTTGATTCCTAGGCAGATGGGTGACCTACGTAGTTTGGTCGCGTTACGTCAAACCCAGACAACAGATCACAATTAACATTGAATAGACATGATCCGACCAAATGACGTTGGTCTGTCAACTGCCTAGGAATCAATTTCCTCGATGGTACATACAAACAAAAATAGCGGCTAAAGTACTGAACCAATTTTAACGAGTTAGGTTTCAAAATATGTTAATATAGATTCATATAAGTGATGCATCGGATGAAAAATTCTCATTATTTTTTAATTTTGTCAGGTTATAGATTTTTAAAACTTATTTCTGATCCAATTTAGTACCGAACCCGTAGTGAAGTCGGTTCGTACTTTACCGGTTCTATGTAATTATGTTCTAAATATTTAGACGTACACGGCTCGTAAAGTCGGAAATATGTGACGTTTAGGGCGTAATCTGCCCTACATGTAAGTTCCCTGTGCTGTATAGTCTAATATGGTCTAATCCTACTAATCTTGATATTAAGGGATTCTCCCTAAGTGAATCTTTAGCAAAATAACCAAATGATATTTTATGATCACTAAAAATACTTTGATACCCTTAGTTTGTTAACCAAAAATAAATACCTAACACCAATAAGATACAGTCTGTTTGATCAATAGTAGTTACTAGCTGTTTTAGTCACGACTGTACTTCAAATTGTAACCGAACACCATTTTATTACAAAAATGTGGGCATTTTTGCATCCGTGGCACAGTGGTGCAGAGCGTAACTCTTGACTCACCTGATTTACAAGAAAGATGGTCTACGCGTCGAAGAACAGGCTTGTAAAAATCCTGCGCCAGATCTCTCACCAGTCGAATCAATCATCCGTCCCACTGAGTTATGAGAGAAAAGGAAGAAAGAGCGCGTGAACAGCGCACACACTTGGGGATTATAAGATGACTCGTGCGTAGTTGTCCTGTTTTTAGTGAACCTTTGATGCCGAAGCTATTGCGGGAGGCATTATATACTAATTATTAAGTTGATGCTATGCTGTAGTCTGTTGCTACCATTTGCCGTTCATTTTGGCTGAAGACGACGAAATTGTGATGTTTGTTTTTACATTTTAAAATAAGTACTCATCACAACGTAATTTGACAGAATTATGCATGTCCCTCTGCAGGCTCCCTGAGATCATATTTTCAAAGTGTTTCCGTGGTTGGATCCTAGCGACACTGGAGATAAGCGGTGGAAATGTGTGGTAGGCCAACGCCCGTTTAAAAAAAACACAACGTAATTCTCTAGATAAAAAACATATAATCAACATGTTATAGGTCGTGTTATTAATAAAATACGCGTATTCTTAAAATCTTGATGAACCTACGTTTTAATTTATTTTTGAATGGCTTTTATGAAATGGTTGAAGGCTCTCAACCCAGTTACAGTTTCAGTAACAGTGGAATGAAATATCCGTTTATTTTTTAGAGTTCCGAGCAAATAGTGCCTCTTTCTAAATTAAAACCTTGACCTAAGATCTCTGCTGGAGGGCAAAAATATACCGAGAATATACGAAATTAAAACTTCATGTTATGAAATATTCGTAAAGGTTTAATTGAATAACCATTTTTAATGTTATATTTTGTACACAGGAAAATTCTAGCTATATAATTATTAATTATTATGTCATAGCTAGCTGTATAGTTAGTACAAAATTAGAGTGTAGTATACTTTGACATAGTTTTTTTGCTATGATATGAAACATTCGATTTCGATCGTGGGTTTGTGAGTGTCAATTTGCACTCGTAGCGACAGGGGGTATATTTTCATTACTCGAAAGTCATGAGAATAGGCCCCCTGGATTCTTCTCTCGATATAATGCAGTATTTTTTCCATAAGTATACGCACGTAAGTCAAAGTAAACTGCCAAATTTTTGATAGAGGGCGACTAACACAAAAAAATCAAACATCGTCCTTCTCTCTTCACACTCACGCCTGTCTTTCATATGCCAGGTGAAAAAGGACGACGAGGATTCATCGCCAAGTAAGTTTTTTCTTAATAACTCGATAAATATACAACATTTTAAAAATCCGCTAGGTCAGTTTCTCAATGATATAATTTTATACAATGTGTTAAAATACTAACTTAGTGTAATGCACGGTTATGGCAATATATGAAAAATTCGTGAAAATTAGATGCATCTTTGTGATTTTTTTCTATCGAGAAAGTTTTAATATATCGTGTTTCCACTAGGTCGGATCCACAGAAATATAATGTAGTATCACAATAGGCATAACTACCAGTAGTTCGACTGCAAAGAAACGGACAGGTTTCAATATCTGTCAAATTCGTCGGGTTTCACTAGGATTATGAACGGAATGTGCCTCGCGCTGGCTGATATAATTTATTTTTAAATATTTAAAATAAAGATTTCAAAATAGGATTCTGACAATTTTAATCGCATGGTTTTTTTTATGATATAAGGGGGCAAACGAGCAAACGGGTCACCTGATGGAAAGCAACTTCCGTCGCCCATGGACACTCGCAGCATCAGAAGAGCTGCAGGTGCGTTGCCGGCCTTTTAAGAGGGAATAGGGTACTAGGGGAGGGTAGGGATGGGAAGGGGAGGGAATAGGGGAGAGTAGGGAAGGGAATAGGGTAGGGGATTGTGCCTCCGGTAAACTCACTCACTCGGCGAAACACAGCGCAAGCGCTGTTTCACGCCGGTTTTCTGTGAGAACGTGGTATTTCTCCGGTCGAGCCGGCCCATTCGTGCCGAAGCATGGCTCTCCCACGTATAAACACAAACAACATTACGACCAAAGAGGAACACGTCCAGCGAATATGTCATAGTTTTAAATTCCTAGGTAACAAGTTAACAACCCTAGCAGAGTAGACAGAATTATACAGTATGCCGACTTAGAACTGATGTTGAAATTTTTAAATTTGACGTATTATGACGAAAATCATCGCTAGGGTTGAATTGTTAGGTCGGACGGCCACTGACGGAGTTGCGGTAGGTGTGTCGTGTCCGTGGCTTCGTCTTGGGTGGCGAGAGGAGCGTCGCAGAGTTTTAGTGGGTAGGGTCACATACCATCTTCGCCGCGATGAGCCCCACATATCCGCAGCGGGAGTCCCCATCCCCTGCGTCGAATGCGTTAATGCATTTCTCTGCGTGAAAAAAAAAAGGAATGAATTGTTACCTACGAATTTAAAACTATGACATATTCGCTGGACATGTTCCTCTTTGGTCGTATTGTTGTTTGTGTTTTAACTTTTGGCACATGCGATTAAAATTATTGTCAGAATCCAATTTTGAAATCTTTATTTTAAATATTTAAAAATAAATTATATCAGCCAGCGCGAGACACATTCCGTTCATAATGCTAGTGAAACCCGACGAATTTGACAGATATTGAAACCTGTCCGTTTCTTTGCAGTCGAACTACTGGTAGTTATGTCTATTGTGACCCTAGCGACGATTTTCGTCATAATACATCAAATTAAAAAATTAATTCTGTCTACTCTGGTAGTATCTACCTATGTTTCAAAAATGGAACAATTCGGGATTTATCTTCAATTATAAAAATGAATTATAAAATCGATAATTTTGAGTTAGTCGCCCCCTTAAAATGCCTAAAATTCCCGTCAATTCGACTTTTCTAGACGTACTCCAACTTGTATTAGTAGTAAGCCTACACTAATCCTACTGCAGATACTATAATCTAAGTAGGGACAGCGTAACACTTGGCAGAGACACCCGGTGTCGGTGCCAATACGCCTTATGTAAGGGCCATCTATTGTTTTTGGTTCAAAAGACTACGAAATTGGCTATCTTGATTGACTACGGCAGTAGCAAAATACTAGTGTATTATTATCTAGGCCCCTCTGCGCAATAACTAGAGCCCCTCACGAAGACGTTTTTTATATCGCTTCTTAATATTGTAATCGCCGATCAAAATGTATGGAATTGACATAACATGAGTCGTTTGTCGACTTTACGACATATTTGATCAATTTCATACATTTGATCGGCATATCTATAAAGAAGCGATAACGAAAACATCTTGGCTAAAGGGCCTGCATGGCCACCATGATTAGTGAGCGGTCTGTGGCATGCTTAATCGATTACGGGCAATCATAGATAAATATATCCCTCTACACTTTTGTAATCGCTTGTGACCTATCATTGGCTAACGTGGACTTGCCGCATTTATTAGAACTACAAACTCTTTTAATATTAAGTGTTTTTGAAATTCAGTTGACGTCCACAGTTAGTATACTATGTTATTAGATAAACATTTCGTTTTCCTCACAAGATGCTAAAAATTGGAACCTAGCATTCTAAGCACCTCCAAAACTTAAATTTTTGCAAAGAAAAGCACTTTTTAGCTATTTTGTTTCCTAAACTAACGATAAAGAAGACGTTGCGAAGAAGAACCAACTTCTAAGTTCGGGATAATTATTTTTGCCTAATTAAAGGAATGTCAGTGGAACTACGTTCAAAGATTCACGGAGAGCAAATAGGTTGTTTAGTTACTCCGAAGTTTCAGGTTAAGTTCCTTTACGTGACGCTTGACGTGAACAAACATATTGATGTCAGGCTTGAGTATATAGATTCGTAACTTCGGTTCTTAGCTGTGTTAAATATTAGATTATGTTTTTGCGGATCAAAAATGTTTATTGATTCAAGAGTTTGACATATTTGTCAAAATTTTCATTAAGTTTAATTAAGTTATCATTTAATCTCTCTGATTTCAGCTATTACATCAGTAAAAGTTTTTTGGTTGGTTGCTAATCTGCCTTATGCTAAGTACTCACATGCGGTTGTGGCGGTACCCACAAGTCGCCTAACATTCCTGCATCGCGCTATCGAAGTTTTCTGAGCGCGTCAGTATATATGCGACAGCTGAAATGTATCACTTGGGCTTCCTTTGGCCTCCACACTTTATTCCCACACGGTTTTGCTCGATAGTTTTAATCCAAATCGAATAATAATTACTGCGTGGACTGCAAAACTGACAGCTCGAAGGCTCGCATCGAGCCGGCTTGATGGAATTAAATAGGTATATCGATTAGAATTAAACTATCGAGCAATGCTGAATGTGTGGACGAAATCCCGAGCCGCGGGTTTTGCTCGACGTTATTACTCGATCGAGCAAAACTGTAGGTGAGTACTTAGCATTAGACTGAGTCTGGTCACCTGATTGGTAGGAAATCTCTAGCCAAGCGTGTTGCGGCCATCCTTAAAGTAACAGAAAGTGTCATTATGTATTGCGCATACATTTAAGCACTATAGAATGACCACAAGCTTCACAGTAATTCCAAATTTAAACTCTTGCAATTAAATGTGACATCTCAATTTTGCGTCGCATAAAATGGCGTGTTGTTTTATATCTCTGTGTGTGCTGATCCTTAGGACATACAGGCATTAAGGTACAAACAAACAACCGCAAAGGGCTCATTATATACCTAATTCTCAAAATAACTACGTCTTGAAGTGGACACCCTTGAGTTTGTTTGGTCAAAGGCTTACCTTTGCCCTTTCTTTAACCCTTATCCCTAAATTGGGTGTGCGAAAACCACTTAATACGATTTAACCCGGAAATATCACTTTTATACGAACTATGGAGGTCTGGTACACATTACCCAATCGAAACAGTTTTACGCGAATGTTATGTTATCGCCTTACTAAAACCTATTACGTCTACACCATACTAATGGCTCATTTTCATTGGTCGAGAGGGCCCGCATGCGGGGTGCGGGAGATTTCTGAAACGCATGCCACAGGGCCCGCATTCGGGGAACCGTTTTCATTAGTCGATAGGGCCCGCATTCAGGGTGCGGGAGATTTCTGGAACGCGTGCCACAGGGCCCGCATTCGGGGAACCGTTTTCATTAGTCGATAGGGCCCGCAGGGCTGGGGAGAACCTCTGTGTTTGTCGCCAGTTACAGACGATCTTGCCATGGAACAACAATTGATGTTACGCGGAGCAATTTTGACTGTCTGTGATTTATTGAAGAAGAAACTATTAGCGTCACTGAAGGAGAAGAGAAAAAGATTTTGGGTGCGAACTTTACTGAAAAATAGGAACAGGCATGGCGCGTCAGAAACATTGTGTAAGGAGTTACAATTGCATTTGGAGAGTGATACAGTAGAAGAACATGATTTTTTTTAGATTATCTAATGACTTATTTGAAGATTTATTAAATAAAATAGAAACACGACTTCAGAAAAAAGACACTCATTTTCGTGAGGCATTATCTCCAAGATCTCCTTTGCGTGTGAGTGGGAGTATGGCGGCCATTGGGAACTGTCGGAAACATCGCAACTCGCATCCCGCAAGCGGCAATCTTGTCAAAGCAGATGTGTCTTTTTTCTGAAGTTCGCACCCAAAATCTTTTTCTCCTCTCCTTCAGTGACGCCAATAGTTTCTTCTTCAATAAATCACAGACAGTCAAAATTGCTCCGCGTAACATCAATTGTTGTTCCATGGCAAGAACGTCTGTAACTGGCGACGAACACAGAGGTTCTCCCCAGCCCTGCGGGCCCTATCGACTAATGAAAACGGTTCCCCGAATGCGGGCCCTGTGGCACGCGTTCCAGAAATCTCCCGCACCCCGCATGCGGGCCCTATCGACTAATGAAAACGGTTCCCCGAATGCGGGCCCTGTGGCACGCGTTCCAGAAATCTCCCGCACCCCGCATGCGGGCCCTATCGACTAATGAAAACGGTTCCCCGAATGCGGGCCCTGTGGCATGCGTTTCAGAAATCTCCCGCACCCCGCATGCGGGCCCTCTCGACCAATGAAAATGAGCCATTAAGCTTAATAAATTGTCTTATTATTTTGTTATTAGTCTACTATGTATTGACTATTGAGCTAAAATATAATTATTAATTATTGTAGAAAGAGGTACTTGTACTTTCATGTATTTATCCATACTAATATTATCAACGCGTCTGTCTGTTTATCTGTCTGTCTGTTACCTCTTCACGCCCAAACCGCTGAACCGATTTTGCTGAATTTTTCGTATGGACATACTTTGAGTTCCGTAAAAGGACATAGAATAATTTTATCCCAAAGAAATGTACAGTTCCCACGAGATAAACTAATTTTGGCGCAACGGAATTGCGGGCTTTATCGGTCTTCTATATACAAATAGTTATTTCCTTCCTATTTATTTTTATTCACATCAGAACATAATTGTTTATTTCCAAAGTAAACGGCTTCGCTCTTTTGAACGAGGCCACGTTGCTTGGTTACGATGCGTCGTATCATACAAAAACGCAACGCATTAATATAGCAAAAAATGTAATATCGAAATGAGCGATAAAACTCCGGTTTTGTCGATTATAGTGTAACGAATTGAGTAGTTTTGATTACTACTTCTCCGAAACTAGGTGCTTCGGTCCTGACTGACAATAAAACTTAGGCCAAACCTACGCGAACAGGCGTCTGCGAAGCGGAGCGTCAAGTTGTTAAATGTGTGTTTTGTATACAAAAAATACATTTGACAACTTGACGCTCCGCTTAATTAAAATATCGCCTCTGACGAGGGTACACGTCGTTATGGCATTTGCGTCGCCACAGCGTCACCGCAACGCAATAAAATATGGTATTTGGCTATCCGCAGCGTAAACGCAACGTCACGAATGTGGCTTCGCTGTAACTAATATAAAAAGCAACGGCAAACTTCATCCGCAATTCGCTTACGTAGTTTCGTGAATTCCAAGTGTTCATAACTTTGCCGAATCGACTAGTTTTGGCCGCAGTTTATTTCGAATGTTTGTAACGATTGGAATTGCTAATAATATAATATTATTATGTTTAGTAGTTCACAATGTGTTTCAGAAAGTTATGTTAGACTATGTTGTGGACTATAATATTATACGCTTCTGATAAGTCATAAAAATGTTTAAAAGTCATAAAAATAAGTCACAATAAACAACGAACATAAAGTTATAGGTATATTAACTTTATGACAACTGATTTATTTTATTTTATTTATTTATTTAAGGTCGCTTTAACATCAGGGTCATTAGCGACCACAACAAAGAATACATTACAGAAGACTTAAATACATTTGTATACATTTATCATTTTCAAAAATTGTAGAGTTTTAATACATCCATTTTCATCATTTAAAAATTCTTTTAGATCGGTAGGTAATTTACAATAGCTTCTTTCAACATTATAGGATAAACATTCAACAAGGAGGTGAAAAACTGAAAGAAAACATCCACATTTGCATTTGCTTTTTTCAGTCTTAGTAATATTGTGAATATGGGTGATGTTTGTATGTCCAATTCGCAATCTGGTTATAACTACTTGATCATTTCTACACGAAAAGAGGGCAGGAACTTTATCAAATATAGAATTTCTAATAGAAAATAATTTAGAGACATTGCCTGATTTCCAATTAATGTCCCAATTGCTTTTAATTTTGTACTTTATATATTTCTTTATGTCTGAATATGTAACTTTATTTGTACATTCAATATTTATTTCATTAGTTATGACAACTGATTGTTTTTGTATGACACCTACGAATAATAAATAGTTTTTATTATTCGTAGTATGACACATTTAAATAATCATATTATCATAGATAAAAACATCTTGTGTAGTTATTTACCGCGTTATGGACATGCCCAGGCTATTTATTTCACCACTATAAAATGCACGCTTTCCACGGATTTTTCTTTCGTAGAATCTTATATTTAGTCGTGCCTGATGAATATACATAATAAAGGTACTAAAATTGAGATGTTCTCAATTTTAGTACCTTGTATAAATTAAAATAGTGACAGGCGACAACTGTAATTTAAGGTGATGCCCCGTTAAAGTAAAAAACCGTGTTGGATAATATGTTTTAGATTGCTTGTTTGAAAACAAGCAGGGGAACAGCAAAAAATGGAAAAGGCGTAAGCGACAAAATGTCGCGTGATTTAAAAACCATGTGGGAGAATCATGCTTCGGCACGGATGGGCCGGCTCGACCGGATAAATACCACGTTCTCACAGAAAACCGGCGTGAAACAGCGCTTGCGCTGTGTTTCGCCGAGTGAGTAAGTTTACCGGAGGCCCAATCCCCTAACCCCTACCCTATTCCCTTCCCTACCCTCAACTATTCCCTTCCCTTCCCTTCCCTACCCTCCGCTATTACCCTATTCCCTCTTAAAAGGCCGGCAACGCACTTGCAGCTCTTCTGATGCTGCGAGTGTTCATGGGCGACGGAAGTTGCTTTCCATCAGGTGACCCGTTTGCTCGTTTGCCCGCTTATTTCATTTAAAAAAAAAAACATAAATACATTTCATATAAGCTATGGGCAAATTAAAGTGTCTGCTTTAATCAATTTATGTACATGAAAGCTTAAATCACTCTCCTCTGTTGGCAAAATAGAAATCCCTTTTTTTACAGAGGTTTTTTGATTGATTATTCTGTGTTATAAAAGTTGACCAATCGTGTTATGCTTTGGGTAATTCAAAGACAAAGACATGATGAATACTGACAATGAACTTTAATTTCTTAGCTTTAGTCATATTATCAAGGCATCGCCTTAAGGGACACCCGATTTAGATAAAAATTGTAGTTCATACTAACATGTTTATTAGCAAAATATTCTACCAACGAAATTGTCTCAACCCTCAAACAGAACTCTCACATATTCAATTTGGGAGAGAGGTTTACAAAGTATCGATATCGCATAACCGAGTTTTGGTCGGGAAATAAAATTATAGAGTACCTTTTTAGAGGGCCGCGCGCCGCCCGCATACAAATCGTCAGGTGCTCAGGTACTACGTCACGTACGGGAAAAAATCATCGCCAAAGATAAAGCTGGAGTTTACAAACACTGTTCAATGAGTCAATGCCATCTAGAAAACCAGACGGTAAAGATATTATAATAAATCGGAAAAGGTATTATTATAGTGCTAAAAAAAAAGAAAAAAGATGACCGCAGCTCTTGTGCCGAAATTCGTAATTTTTTTCAGGAGAAAAAGTATTCCATGTTCTTTGCCGGATCTCAAAGTATTTCGATTTCAAATTTTATTTTAATTGATTCAGCTGTTTAAGCTTAAAACTATGCACTATCGCATCATACGTATGTAAAGCTTGTTTCTATGTTGAGCCACCATAAAATTTAACTGTGCCATCATAATTTAGTAAGTTATAACATTTTTGCCCAATATTAAATAAAATAGTATAACTAATCAATTATATGAATTCATACACTGACTCTCTAGAATCTAGAATCTAGATGAACGAAAGCCTTCTAAAAGAGCACCCTAATAGAAAAAGTTTTCAATATTTACACCGGTTGAATCGTAAAATTGCTAGGTCACTACAGGGTGCGCTACTTTCTGGGGGGTCCACTGGAAGTGGTCTTAGTTTAAGGGGCCATTCGTACTAGCAAAAAAGTAAAGGGAAAACTCTTTATTTTAAATAAGTTGAGTTTAAGATGTAAAAAAGTAAAGGGAAAACTCTTTATTTTCAATAAGTTGAGTTTGAGTCTTTTTTTTTTTACTAGCTGTCCGGGCAAACGTTGCCATATAAATTATTTAGCCCATATTATTTTATTGAAATTACTAAATAAGTATGTCACCATGGCAACATCGCTATCCCGTCGCACAAACAATGGTGGCCATCAGTCACTAGTTGTAATAATTTACTATTATTTATTCAACAAATGCACTAATCAATATAAAAAGTACCTAATAGCCGATTCTCAGACCTAGAGAATATGCATATAAAATTTGATAAAAATCAGTAAAGCCGTTTCGGAGGAGTACGGTAACTAACATTGTGACACGAGAATTTTATATATATATATATATATATATATATATATAAGATATTCAGTGGCTTCTTGGGAACGACCTAAGAAGACCTTCGGACATTCAATTAGCTCCGCTGCCCCGTGGACTCTGTTTTCTAATGTGATTTCAAAAAAAATATGTTACTCTTAGCTTCTGGAAATATGGCCTAAGGCCTTACAGATTTTTAACTTTGCAGTTGAAATTATATAATTGAAAAAATAACGCTCGAAAGTTTCAACTTCACTGTTGAAATCATCGAATATAAGTTGACTTTAAGTCTTTATCTCTCGAATTTCTCCCGATTTTTCTTCAGCCAGTATGAAATGACCCTACTACTTGGAGGTCAGATCACGTGGTTCCGTACGTCTTTACGATGTTTGCCGCCAGTATTTACTTCCATCTTGTGTTTGACTTCTGCTTGTTTGGTCTTGTCAACTGCGGTACCTTTATATACTTTTGAGAGTCGTTAGAATCCACGATACTAGTTACGTGACTTTTCTACAACTGGGGGTCATACGAGACCCCTTGAAAGTTAAAATTGAATGTTGCAGTAATAGATAAAGGGTGTTTCTGTTAAATTAAAATAAAAGAAGATTCTTCAAATGTAATTAGTTTAGCAGCACAGGTGTTTCATCGCAAAAATAAACTTTTTATTTTTAAATTAAAAGTGTTCATAAAATATTTTATTTCTAAGAGGCATTTAATATGACGAACTATTGTCATAAAATATGTACCAATAACTATTGACCTATTAAAACACAATTTAGTTTACCTAATAAATCGCGGGTAACACCGCGGGGCACAGCTAGTTGAAGATAATAATAATATAATATCTCTACTACATGCTTTTTAGATAAGGTGGTCGGCTTGATTAAAGCCGCCCAAGTGTATGCGCAATACAAAAACCAATGGAATAGATGATCGATCGGGCAAGAAACAGCGTCTTTTTTAAATGTCAATTTGTGGCATAGATCTTTCAGGCAATACAGTTGTATTAATTTAATAATAATAATTCAGGTGAATTATTATCCTAACAAAATAAACAACATTTTCATTGTTCCCAAGCGGAAATCAAACCCACTCTCAAAGCTCTATCTAAGCTCTAAGCATCACAAACGTGTCATGAAAGATACGATTATGATAAATATTCCGCATCTTTACAACGTAAGCGATAGAGTAAACTTACAGGAGATATTTCGTGACATTTTCGTAGGGACATTTTCGTAGGGTATTGACATAAGACATATTTTTAACCTCAATACCCTGCTTGTGACGTGACATAAAGATCTATGGGGATATACATTTATCATCTAAATCTTGCTCATTATATTTTAGTTGAGATAATTTTTTTTGTAGATACTGGATGTTTCCCGGATAAAATTTTTCAGGAGGAAAAAAAATTAATCAGGCCAAAATATTTTTTTTTTATTTCGCCAAAATTTTGCAGGAACCGTACATTTTTTTCAGGGATGGAAGAAACTAGATTCTAGACGTTGTTTACAATTTAACTGGACAGAATCTAATTTGTAATTATTCCTAGGCTTTTCACCGGGACTCAAAACGGAAGTGTGGATCTGTATTGGTCAGAAGGTTAGTCGCCGTAGTAAACGCCTCCACTGGTCCAGTGGTTTCGAGCGTGGCTCTTGACTCGCAAGTCGTGGGTTCAATTACCGCGTTGGATACATGTTATTTCCAAGTTTGGTTAGGATAATGAAGGCTGATCACCTGATTGTCTGACAAGTAAGATGGTCCATGCGTCGGATCGGCATGTAAAGAGTCGGTCCTGCGCCTGATCTTTCGACAGTCGTGTCGGTCATCCGTCCCACTGGGTTATGAGAGAAAAAGTAATATAGAGTGCTTTTATGTATAACTGCGCATACACTTGGGCACTATAAAAAACTACTCCTGCGAAACTGGCCTGGTTTTCAAAGAAGCCGGCCACCGTCATTGAAAACCGGTGTGGGAGTTATTAGAAGGTTAGATTAAGAGGGCGACTAGCCCTAAAAATCGAACATCGTCCTCCTCTCTTCATACTCACGCCCGTCTTTCATATGCCAGGTGAAAAAGGACGACGCGGATTCATCGCCAAATTAGTTTTTTCTCAATAACTCGATAAATATACAACATTTTAAAAATCGGCTAGGTCGATCCCTTAAATGATAGAATTTTATACAATGTGTTAAAATATTAACTTAGTTCAATGCACGGTTATGGCAATAAATGAAAAATTCGTGAAAATTAGATGCATCTTTGTGATTTGCTTCTATTGAGAAAATTTTAAGATATCGTGCTTTTGCTCAGATCGAATTCTCGGAAATATAATGTAGTATCTAATTTTAGAAAATGAAACAATTCCTATTTTTCAAGTATAAAAATGAATTATAAAATCGACACTTTAGGGTTAGTCGCCCCCTTAAGCGTGGTGATTTAAGTAATAGGGATTATCTATTTTTTTTTAATTTTGCTCATTACAAAAACATTTCGACGAAAAAAATACCCATTAGTTACTTATATTTTTGAACAAATATGTTTAACCTTTGTTTGACCTTCAATTGCGTTAAATCTATCTATAATATATAAAAATGGATTTTCAAATGTGTTAGTCGCCCTAAAACTCGAGAACGGCTGAACGGATTGGGCTAATTTTAGTCTTAAAATATTCGTAGAAGTCCAGGGAAGGTTTTTAAGTGACACGAAGTTCACCGGGACAGCTAGTTAGCAATAAATTCGACCAACATTACGTTTCGAACTTTTGGTAAGCTTCTCGTATCAGCTTTCACATAATGAGAACTTGCATTTGACCAACCAGCCATTATAAATAACATTGAAAGGAAATTTAAAACATACTGCAGAGGTCGCTTGACCGCCGACTATGACGTTAGAGCGAAACTTTAAAAATTGATTAAGAATATAAATTAAATAAACATTATTTAATTTATATTCTTAAAATACCCTATTTTAACGAAAAAAAAATAAAAAGTACATGTGATTTTTTTTGGACAATGCCCATTTATTATAATTCCACCACTTGCTATTCCACGGCTACGTTCAAACAAATCTATCTGAACCGCAGCTCAGGTAAATCTATCGGCGAAGCATCTGCAATACTGCACGGCTCGCACGTGCAACGCTGAATTATGGTAATTTCAGACGTTTACCTGAATATAATTTGTGGTAAAGAACAACTTTATTTTAGTTTTAGTTATCGAGACAAGTTATCGTCTTTTTAAATTAATTATTTCCTTTTAATTTAAGAACTTTCTATTGGTTGTTACCTGAAATAAACGTATTTTATTAGGTTTATTTATTTTAAGAGAAAAGTATCCTAATTTTAACATATCAATATTAAGTTTTGATAATAATAATTGTGCATTAAAATATTTTCAGTCAACTAAGCAAATAGGTATAATAAAAAAAGTACTCTTGACTTGCATTAAGGCTAACCTCATTAGCCCTAATGCAAGTCAAGAGTACTTTTTTTCAGTATTGTGGCGGTACCCACACGGTGAGAGTACCGAAGCATCTGCTCCCGACCTTTGAAGCGAAGGAATTCTGGCCGACTGATGTAGTTTACCGAAGGTTCCGGGGGAGACTCCGGAATGAAGCGCGCGTCACGTCGCCGTTAATTCGTGATAATG